>NC_045630.1:19864026-21193454 GCF_009829155.1 Mustela erminea
GTGTCTGCTTTCTGCTCAGTCATGCGAGTCCCATGTTGGGCTCCCTGCTAAACGGGGAGCCTGCTGCTCCCTCTCCGACTCCCCCTGCTTGTGTTCCCGCTCTTGCTGTGTCTGTCAAACGAATAAATAAAAATTTAAAAAAAAGAGAGAGAGAGGTACACAGATAAGACAGAAACATAATGCATACTTTAAGAGGCTTCATGAGTCTCTGGTCCATAGTTTGACTCTCATTTTCTTTCTTTTTTTTTTTAATTCAGTTATTATACCTTCCTTTTTTGTTCTCCTGAATACCAACATAAAACCTCAGAAGCTCTTCTTAATGATCTCAGATGTCATTAGGTAGCTCTTTCAAATTACAGATAAGATTTGAGCTGTGATAGAACAACTAGTATGGCTTTAGCCTTCCTTCCATAAACAACTATAAGACTGTACAAAATGCATATGACAACTGTTTTCAAGCATTGGGCAATAGACAGCACGAGTCTGTGATCCCTGAGACCAAGAAAATTCACAAGGTGATCCTAACAGTTGTCATCTCTCTCTGTCTGGGGACAACTTCAGAGTTTGAAGTTGTTGAACTGGTTAGGATTTTTAGAATAAAAATAGAAACAAACAACAACAACAACAACAACAAAAAACCAGGCTCCTAGTAAGGAGAAGTTGCATAGAAATGAGACTCAAAAGTCTGGGTGAGGGTTCTTCATGAGACCTTGGCTAAGGACTGAGCTGTGCATGTTCTGGGTAAGACCATGCTAGGTTTACCAGAGAGTGACTACTATGAGAGTGGGAGAAAAGGATGTTAGAGACGAAGCTGGGAAATACTCGTGTGCCAGCCTAGCCAGAGAGTAGAGACCTCACTGATACTCCAGGTACCTAGCTAAGACATGGGAAACACCATGCTTTAGGAGTAAGGACTGTGATATAGCAAAGCCTCCAATAGACCCACCCTAACAAAACCTAAATACAAGACTTAAGATCTGTAAAGCCACCAGTCTTGATGTTGACTCGACCCAGATTACGGAGTCTTAGAAAACACCAACCCTTTCCACATATCTGCCATAACAAAGCATAAGACAAGTCCACAAAGATTCAAGGTGATCAGTTAACAATTAAATTGCCTCCTGGAACAAAAATCATGACCATGAAGGTGGCTGACAGCTGTGTGCATTTGTTGGAACTCATCATGCTGTATACTTAAAATGTGTACATTATTGTGTGCAAATTATTTCTAAATAAAGTTGACTTACAAAACTAGAGGTAAAAACTTAGTCAAGATACTGCTTCAGACATCCTAATTTATTTTCTGTCCTATTTTCATGCCTTTAGCCTTTATATGTTTATTCATAGAAATCCTACCTGCAACAGAATAAACTGGACCACAAATGAAATATTTAGACGCACAAATGACATGTTATTTGCCTTCCCCCGCCCCTTATTTAATAGCAGACCTCAGTCTAGTGAGGTCGAGTTCACTCACACAAAACACACCCAACTATATAGCTTCTTCTGTCATTCAGTATTTAATCTCTTAATAGAATGGCAGTTTCTGCATCTACTCATTGGATATATTACTTTTACTATACATTAAAATGCAGATTATATAAAATTCCACTTTTTAAATATTCACACATTATCAATGAATATGAAAGTGCTGTAAAATCAACATGTTATGTTTATAATTTGCCTTTTTGTTTCCTGTTGAATTTTTTAAAAAATTAAAACTCCAATATTTTGGAAGTGACGCAAAATTTCGGCTTATGTTTTAGAAGTGTTCTGAGAATTTTATCCAATACAGACAGATTTTTAGGTAATTCATACGGGAGTAAATTGCTTTAAATTACTTCGGAGATATGATGGTTTGGAATTGGTCTTTCCTTCCTTCCAAAAAAATTCGTTAGCTGTAGATGATGGCAGACTCTGGCTGAGCTTCTATGATGTAAAATTAATGATTAACAAAACACTAGAGAAAGGCAGAGGGAAGATAGTCTCAGTGCACAAAACAATGGTAGTGGGCCCTTGGGGTGGCTCAATAGGTTCAGCATCTGCCTTCAGCTCAGGTCACGGATTTCCCCCTACCCCCCAGGATCAGTCTGGCATCAGGCTCCCTTCTCAGCTTGGAATCTGCTTCTCCCTCTGCCCTTCCCCCAACTTGTGCATTCTCTCTCTCTCTCTCTCAAAAAATAAATAAATAAAATCATTTTTTTTTTAAGTGCTTTCGAGGGGCGCCTGGGTGGCTCAGTGGGTTGAGCCTCTGCCTTCGGCTCAGGTCATGATCTCAGGGTCCTGGGATCGAGTCCCACATTGGACTCTCTGCTCAGCAGGGAGCCTGCTTCCCTCTCTCTCTCTCTCTGCCTGCCTCTCCGTCTACTTGTGATTTCTCTCTGTCAAATAAATAAATAAAGTCTTAAAAAAAAAGTGCTTTTGAGCTCAACAGCTTAAACAAAGCAAATAAACAAAAACCACAATGGTAGCAAGCAAGCCTGTGAAGTTATTTTAGTCAGTTCTACTAAAACTTTTTAAAGGATGAGCCTATAGGAATGAAACAAGATGATATAAGCAGAGAATAGTATATTTGATAAAGTACCTCTGAGGTGAAGAGCTTTTGTATTTAACAAATACAGAGCAGGAGAATGAAGATAAACTTCAACCATAAGCTTACAGTAGACCAGATGTTCTTTTTCAGTCTAGAATTTGAAATCGGCACGCAGGCTTTAAATCCGGATTTCATTGCTTAATACCTATTCGATTCCCTGAAGTCTCAGTCTCATGTTTGAAAAACAGCTCTAATAATGGTTCTTTTTGCCTTCTAAGGTTATTTTGAAAATTAAGTGAGATAATACATGCAAATTGTCTCCCATGGTACACAGCCCAGAGACACATCCCTCAACAGCAGACCAAGAGAAAACGGCTGGTATCCTTCACATAGATGACGTCTTGGTGGAGGATGTGGCAAAGGAGTTTCTTTCTGGCTCCTACAAAGGTGTAAAAGTCAAGCTATATGGAAAGGATGCCTGTCATTGTGCTAGTCCTGCTTCAAGTGGCCCCATTGCCCAAGATAGAAGCTCATACTCTAGATTTTCTGGGATCCAACCATTGTATGATGTAGAAGGAAGTTGGAAGCAAGATGACCTTCTTCTGAATGAAAGAGAAGCTTTTCCTATGTGCCATGATAATGATGTTAGCAATGACAGCCATTTCCCTAACCAAGTTGACTACTGACCCAAAAATGAGATTAAAAACTATCCCTTTTTGCCCGGAGCCCTGAAAAGCCTGAAGAGAGGACTAAGTAAGAAACAGCCTTGAGACTTGGATGACATCCAGGTCAGTGAGTACAGAATACTCTTCTAATTGTTTTGTCACTTACAGATTTAATGCTCACAATATGCCAATGTCGGCACATTTTTATTTAGGACATGAAATAATAATTTAATAATGACAGGCAGTTCAAAATGGTGACTACTATATTTTTGTCTCCTTAAGAAGTGTGCCAATTTTCTTATCCATTCTGGAACATGGCGGGTGGGGGGTGCGGCGGAGCAGGGGGCAGAGGGAGAGAGCAAGGGCAGGAGGAGTGTGCAGCCGGGGAAGAAGTGAAAGCATGAGCTACATAATGTTCTGCCCCACTGAAGGGACAGAGAACCTAAAGGGTTTGACATCTCCATGATATAATATATTGCTATGGCAACCACTATTGCCTTAAACATTCCAAGATTTCAGGGTTTCTTTTGTTTTTAATTTTAGTTTTTCTCAACATAATGATTGTATGTAGTAAAAACCAAATAATAAAGAATTCACAAGACTTGATAATTTCCCCAGCCACCTCTTGATATATTTTCATCTCTTTTGCTTCTGTATTTAATTCTTTAGCTAGTTTTTCCCACAAGTATAGTTATATCATTATAACTCTATATTCTTTTTTTTTAGATTTTATTTATGTATTTGAGAGAGCAAGTATGAGAGAGCCTGAGAGGGGAGAAGGTCAGAGAGAGAAGCAGACTCCCTGCGGATCTGGGAGCCCGATGCGGGACTCGATCCCCGGACTCTGGGATCATGACCTGAGCCAAAAGCAGTCACTTAACCAACTAAGTGACCCAGGAGTCCCTATAACTCTATATTCTTATTGTCATTTATAATCGTGATCAATTAACACATAGAAATGAAAATTCACCTCATATTAACCTCTTCTTTCCCATTTTCTTTCCAATATTTAGTATTCATCTTATTTTTAGTTCTTCCATTAGACACTTTTGTAACACGAAATAATATGATTAATCATTTCTTTCTACTGATTTCTAATGATTTTCTACTGTTTCACTCCAGTGTGGAAAAGAGCCTTGCCCTTCCTCTGCGTGGGTCCCCACCCCGCTTCCTCCTCTCTACTCTCTATTATTTTACATTATCAAATGCTCATTAGTAATCACATCTTGTCCTGAAACATCACCAATATTCCTGCTTTGTTTACAGATTGACTCTGAAATTTTAAAATGAAGAAATAATGCTTACATTCGTCTAACAATGTAAATATTGGCCACTGCTTGACAAACTTGTATATGAGAATTTTCATTTTCTTTGGGTTTTATAGTGCCGGGGCAGGGGGAGCCACCAGCATCAAAGCCAAATAGATTTCCCTTTTTCCACTATGTCCTTTACTGAAATAGACACCACATTTTGGATGGCCTCTTATTGAGCCACACTTTTCTTACAGTCTTTATTTTTCTCAGAGTCTTTTTTGCCCTCTTTCATTGTGATAAGACGCTGGCATTTCAGCCTTTTATTAATATTCTCAATTACCGCCATTTTTAATCACTTACTTTTTTCCGCTGAGACTTCCGTCCCGGTCCCAGCTGGCCTCCCTCTCCAGCTGGGACTGAGGTTCTCAATCTGCTGCAAATGTGACCCTGAAAATCCCCCTCATCCTTTAACTTGGTTGGATTGACCGTTTTTGAATCCTGTGTCTTCCATTTCCCCTTTCTGGAGTGCATCCTCCAGGAACAAAGACAAATTGTTTGCAAGTTCCATTTTCTGAACGCTCTTATACTGAAATCTTCTCTCACTATTTATTGGCCCGAATTTGGGGACCAAGATAATTCTCTTTAACATCTTCCACGCCCTGCATGTTTTGTGTTCTAGCATTCAGCCCTACTCCCTACAAGTCTGATGGCAGTCGGATTCCCAGGCCCTTGCACAGGAGCTGTTGTATCTCTCTGGAAGCTATGATGTTCTCTTTTCAGTGCCGGTGATTTTATGAGGATGCATCCAGGCTTCGTCCTGCTGAGGACTCTACCTCGTTTTCAGTTCTAGGAATGTGGAATATCACTTCCTTTCTCCCCTCTCCTCCCTTTTTCTGAAGCTGTTATTATTAAAACAATGGCTTTCCTGGATCACTATTCGAAGCTCTCATTTTCAAATTGTATATATTTTGTATTTTCTATCTCTTAGGCCTAGTCTACCTTTTGAGAGATTTTCTCAACTTGAACTTTTAGTCCTTCATTGAATGTCTAATTTCAGTCATCACTCAATCTCTGAGAGCTCTTTCTTCTCTGATTGTTCTATCCTGTAGACCTCGGGGAGGGCAGCTATGGGGGTGTACCTCTCCCATCTGCCTCGGGGCAGAACCTACTAGAAGCAGTATTGACCAAAAGCCTCACGTGCAGTAGCCTTGGAAGCCACCACCACATCTGCCCAGAGATGCTTCCCGCACTGGAAGCTTCCACGCGGTGACTGAGCAAGGTGGCACCCGAGAGCCCGGTCGGTTCTGTCAACTGGAAATAACCTGGGGGGCTGGCTGAGACTTTCTCTGGCTACCCTGCCATCTGAAGCTCTTCCTCTCTCCTTTCAAAGCTATTAGACTTGCACCACAGACTAGAAGCTTCACCTACTCCTGTTCCCTCTCCCCTCTATCCTTCATCGGCGTGAATTCCCAATACATCTCTTATACTTGCTACTTTATCCTGACTTTTGCTTCCCAGAGTATAAAACTGACAAGAGTCTCCTATCCTTCTTAACAAATATACTATCTTCTCACACCTTTCTTAACGTATTGTGTTTATTCTCATAACACCCAATGCATCTAATGGAATGCATTTTGCCTAAGATCGTGAGCCAGTGGGCTCCAGCCACATTGCAGTAAACTGAAATTAGTTAGAAAAAAAGATGCCATCAACACACAGTAAGGAAGGACACCAGGTGTACCCTCCCGCCTCAGTTTCCAGAGGAGGCAAAATTTTTAATAATTCCAAGAGTTGAAATCAAATAGCAATAGGATATGAAAGTCTAAGCCTGTTCCATCCGCAACTACAAAAAAATTTCAGACTTTGCGGCACAATATGATGCCGCGTCATTCAAAGAGTCAGCGGCAAGGATCGTGCAGGACCTTGAAGTCCTAGTCATTCTCCTACTGGCCCAGGCCCATCTTGCCGCTGGGTTTTTGCACGTCTTCTCTTCAGTGCCTCGTAATCCCAACAGAGCTGCTGATTATTGTATGCTAACTGTATGCCAGGTAGGCTGGTGAACACTTTCTATCCATTGTTTTAGTGAGTCCATGCAAACAATCCAGTTTGGGGTTTGTTTTTTTGTTTAAGATTTTAATTTATTTGTGTGTGAGAGAGAGACCACGCTTGAAAGAACAGTGGGGAGGGGGGGAGTTGTTGGGGGTTGAGGGGAGGGGCCGAGGGAGAGGGAGAAGCAGACTCTTCCACTGAGCAAGGAGCCCAACGTGAGCTCCATCCCAGAACCCCAGGATCGTGGGGCTTATGATCTGAGTGCAAGCACAGTGTGTTAACCGACCGAGCCACCCAGGCGTCCCCAAAACATTCCAGTTTTACTAAATCTCCAAAAGGCTATGGAAGTGGTCCATGTTCCCAGGGCAAGAGGAGATGAACGTCCGCCCGCCCCCCCAATCTATGCTCTCTGTCACACCCCCACGCTGCCTCTGCCTGCTCCTAACACAGGACCCTCCATAGCTTAAGCTACAGATACAAACAGGTAATAAAAACCTCACTGCCTGTCACGTAATGTGTATTCTATAGACTTGTGATGGGGAACGTATGTGCAGAGCCGAGGAAATCTTGTGCGTTTTGAGATGATCTTCCTGGGAAGAAGCGCCCTGTCAACATCGAACCTTGTTTCATTTGAAGTTCCCTGACCCTCTGGAGCCCTAATAAGAAGTACTCTAATAAGTACTCTAGTAAGAAGTACCCTTTTAATCCTTAAAATACAGATGCTGATTAGGAGACAGAAAAGAGCAAGTTTTTTTATTCTCCCTCTTCTGTGGTTCAGGGCCTCTGTGGGAGGAGAGGTGATGTGAACGCTTGCTCTCTTCCAGAAACCGTCTCTTTATTTAGCTGAGCTTCTCCTCAGGCCCCTGGAGAGGTAAACTGAATCATTAACCACTTCTGGCAGAGCTCATGAGTCATTTTTTGTTACGTGAAAGAAAAAGTGTTTGGAAAAAGAAAATGCCATTCGTCCAGAATCAGAATAAATAACTTCACACAGAAATAGGCAGAGAGGGATCTGGCAGCATCGTTTGTGGTCTTTCGAATATTCCGAAACTTGAACTTTGATAACAACAAACGCCATCCCTTTTGTTCTTGGAATTCCTTTGTGCTTTGCACAGAGCTCAGCACGGATTGCTGGTCATAATAGTTACAACTTTGCATTTAGCTGTTTGCGAGAAGGTTTGGATTTGTCCAAGAATTGAATACGTGACTCCTCTTTCTCTTCTGGGAAGAGTATAGTTGCTTGGCGGCGAAATTCATTTGTTTTCCCTCCTAAACTCTCCGTCACCAATCCATATGGCCATACCATGTGTTTTCTTTCCCTCAACTCATTCCTTTAGAAGTTACCCGAGATTCACGATCATAACCCCAGAATATAAAGTGGTGATTTTTATGTCTCCTGATTCGAAACCAACTGAGGTGTTTGCTTTTTCTCAAACCTGACTCAGTGCAAGCAAGACTTTAAAAATTTAAAACATTTTTTTGAAAGATAGAATTGATCTGAAGGACAAGAAGACAGTTGCTTAGGGATCTGATGTTCATTCATTCTACAAATATTTATCAATCACTTACTCCTTTAAACCCCTGGGCTGGATGCCAGGGAAATGGTGGAAGAAGACAGACATCATTAATAAGGTCACTGCCATCATGGAACAACGGCAAACAGATCATCATATAAATACATATGAATTAAGGTTATTGTAGGTCGTACATCTAGGGAGCTAGGAGAACGAGCAAGAGAGGGAAGCATTATCACTTAGGGGAGACAGGGAGATCTTCTCTGAGAAGAGAAACTGCTCTTCAAAATAAAGTCTATTTTTTAAAAAGCAATGCAAAAACAAAATAAAGAATATATTTGTATCTGGTTCTATTTATTTATTTATTTATTTATTTAAGATGTTTATTTATTTATTTGACAGACAGAGATCACAAGTAGGCAGAGAGAGAGGAAGGGAAGCAGGCTCCCCACTGAGCAGAGAGCCCGATGTGGGGCTCGATCCCAGGGCCCTGAGATCATGACCTGAGCCGAAGGCAGAGGCTTTAACCCACTGAGCCACCCAGGCGCCCCGTATCTGGTTTTATTTAGATAAAAATCACTTGAAGGCACTCCAAAAACTGATGAAAGTGGTAACCTATGAGAGTGGGGGCAGAGGACAGATGGGGACAAAGGTGGGAGTGAAATCTTTTATTACATATTTTTGACCTTTTTTTTGATTTATGAAATATGTTTATCCTAAAATTAAATTTTTGGATGTGGGGACACCAGAGTCAACCTAGTTCTAACTCCTGACGCCACCATTTATTAAGTGGGCAGTGTTCTAACATTTCCTAAACTCTCATGTGCACAATGATGTTAGTACTAGTTCATATCTCACAGGAGTGTTTTCAGAATTAAATGAAATAATTACATGTAAAGCCGTTAAATCAGTGCTCCCCGCATAGGAAGTGTTCAGTAAATCGTGACCTTAATCAGTATGATACTGCTGACTAGAAATACATCATTTTTCAAATGGTAGGTGTAACTTTCTCTGGTGATTGGAATTATTGGCAGAATTGTAGACGATTTGTGTTGTCCTCATTTTGCCTAAAATATCTTCCAAATTTTCTATAAAGATTATGCCAATGTGATGAGAAATCAGTGTTTTTTATGGTGGCAAGAACACTTGAGATTTCCCCTCTTAACAAATCTTTTTTTTTTTTAAGATTTTATTTACATATTTGACAGAGATCAAAGTAGGCAGAGAGGCAGGCAGAGAGAGAGGAAGGGAAGCAGGCTCGATTCCAGGACCCTGGGATCATGACCTGAGCTGAAGGCTTTAACCCACTGAGCCACCCAGGTGCCCCTTAACAAATCTTCGAAGGCACAACACAGTGTTGTTAACTAGAGACATCGTGTTGTACAACACACCGCTTAATTACCTTGCATAGTGAAAACTTTCTATGCATTGAGCTGCACAATGAAAGACTTAGCATCTGGGTATGATTTCCAACCAAAGAAGTGAAGAATTTCTAAAAGAGCCGTTTGATTTTCTAATGTGACATGATAAACATGGCTTCCTGTAAAATATTTTTCAGAAAAACAGAATCGCACCGCACGGGGCTAACAGGAAAGATAACCCCATTAACAAGGGCATCAGCAGCTGCTGGGGCACACACACCCATGCATCTTAGATTCCTGGAAAGCCTGCCAGGGCCGTGCAGCCCACTCCTGGGTCTCCCCAAGGAAATTTTTTTTATCTAAGAAGCTTTTGGAGTATCGTGTCACCACACAGGATCTTCGTCTGTTGGATGAAGCTTCCATGTTACTTTTGAGTTTTCCTCAAGTAAACTCTTGATTCTGCCCCATTTCCATCCTGCCGCCTTTGGCCGTGATCTTCCCAAGGCTACCTTGCCAACCGTGGGAGGGGCAGTGCCTTGACATGGAAACAGGAAGACCCGTGGCCACCTGGTCTATACTGGGTAGAATTCCCTGTTCTGTAGTTCAGTCAATTGTGTGACACAGGAAAATCCACATACCTTCCTCATCTGTGACTCAGACATAAAATACCTACTCCGCAGGGGCGCCTGGGTGGCTCAGTGAGTTAAATCCTCTGCCTTTGGCTCGGGTCATGATCCCGGGGTCCTAGGATCGAGCCCCCGCATCAGGCTCTCTGCTCGGCGAGGAGCCTACTTCCCTTCCTCTCTCTGCCTGCTTGTGATCTCTGACTGTCAAATAAATAAATAAATAATCTTAAAAAACAAACAAACAAAAAAACCTACTCTGCAGGTTGCATTCAGGCAGAGAACCCACATGAGAAGCACAGCTCATCTTGGTTGCTCAATGACGTTATCTTCTCACCTGTAAATGTGCAGGGGCTCTCAGCCCCGGATCATGGCCTTGGCCGACAATGACCGCCACCTGCCCCTTTGTGGAGGAGCTCCAGACAGCCGGCCTCTGGCTTTACTTGGAGCCCTGCTGGAAGGCAGAGAACAGAAGGCTGGGGAGTCCCAGCCCCACGCGGAGACCCCACCTCGGCTGCTTCCGTCAGTAGCTTCACCCCAGGGATTAGAGAAATATTTTTTGTTCCCAGAACCTTGCTCTGGGCACCATCCCAAGAGAGCTCGGGCTTTAGAATTCTTTGTCCTCAGCAGTCTGGTTACTTTAAGAAGTAAGAGAAACTGCAGGAGACAGCAACCAGGAGATCACACTCACGATCTACACACATCCTTTCTCCAAGGTGGTTTTGCTGGGGCCGAAATCCTCCAATTCCCAGGGCCAGCTCCGCGGCCATTTACTCCCTGCTCCACGCCCGGTCACAGCGGCTTAACATCCCTCCCATGACCCTACGACAAGCAACCACGGGGACAGGCATCAGCTCCTAAATGTCAGAGATGGTGGCTCCTGGAAGAGTCAGCCACTGACTCAGGGGGCTTGTGGATGAAGCAGAACCCAAAGTCGTCAGCGGATCCCACGAGCCCCACACACCCACACAGGGAATGCTCTTGGGTTCTCCAGGGATACCCACAGGAAAGCAGGGTTGTGGCACCCAGGGATGGGGGTGGAGGCCTGCAGGGGGGCCTTCCCAGGGCATGCATGCTTTCCAGAAACATCCATGGACCATCCCCATAAGCCGCAGCTTTGAGCCTGGAGTGGGGAGGAGGGGGGCAATGGGAGAGACCAGTGAGCAGGTACAAGACAATGGGATGCATGCAGGGGCTGAAAATCATGTACAAAACGCTCCGGGAGCACAGTGGAGGGGGCCTATGGTTCTATGTAGAGGAACATAGGTTCTGGGATCTAGAAAGCAAAGAGACCCACCAATTATTTAAAAATTCCTGAGTTGTAAACTCCTGCAAGGGCAAGGCTTAAGCACCTTTGGTTTGCTCTGTATCCTATCCTATCCTATTCAGCATGTGTATACTGAATACAGTGGAACGGCTATATAATGAGGAAAGATGCAGGGTCTGGGTGGCAGAGCTGGTTGAGTGTCCCACTCGGTTTTTGCTCATGTCCCGACCTGAGGGTTGTGAGATTGAGCCCTGCTTCTCGAGTTCTCTCTCAAATAAGTAAGTAAATCAAAAAGAAGGAAGGAAGGGAGGGAGGGAGGATGGGAAGGAAGGAGAGAGGGAGAGAGGGCAGGACAGGGGAGGGGCGGGCCGAGGGAGGAAGGGCGAGAAGGAAAGAGGCACTGGCTATAGCTATGGGCAGGGAAGGGTACCGCGCGGCCCTCAGTGCGCATTAACTGGCTCAGTGCTGAGGAGGTCAAGTCATCTCGCTGCTTTCCCGGATAATTTTCATCCATCTCCATAGATGATTCAAGCTTAATCAAACTCTGGGCTTCAATCTGTCCAGAAAGTTGGAGTCTGGCAGCCTACCCTCCCTTCCAGAAGCATCAAGGAGGCTGGTAGTCTCAGAAAGGTGTTTTGTGCTTCCAAAAAGCAAGCTGTTTTGAACATCAGAGGTCTTCTCATTTCCGCAATGTGACTCAATAAGGGCATCGTTACACCTGGGGCGGAAAAGCAGACCCGAGACGCACGAGGGCAGAGTGTGTTCAAGCGCGTCAGAAATAGACCAGAGGGTCATTGTGCGGAGCAGCCGCCGCAGCAGGCAGGGCACTGGAGCGCATACCTTGAATGTGGGAACACCGGAGCAATCTTCTCTTTATACTCAGATGAAATCAGCCCCTCTGGGGTCATGTGTCTAATTCCAGAAGCTTCACTGAGAAGAGCAGTAGATTTTGGACAGGCTTCAGAGGAAAGTTGTCAAGATGATTGAAAGGCTGGAAAGTAAAACCTCCAAGGGGAGGCTAAAGGAGACGGGTCTGGCACCCACTAGCTGTGCGACGTTAGGCGCGTCACCGCAGCTCTCAGGAGCTCCATTCCCTCGTGTGTGAAAGGAGGTCGGAGGCTTGGCTGAGCCCTCGGATCCTCCAGGGCCTCAAAGTATTTTTATAATCCAAAAGGAGAGGAAGCTAGACAGTAACTTTGTCATTCATTTTAATTCTATGGCTACCTGTTAAGAATCTCTGTTTTTCTTAAGTGAGACAGAATACAAGAAAAAAAGGGGGGGCACCTGGGTGGCTCAGTTGGTTAAGCCTCTGCCTTGGGCTCAGGTTGTGGGCTCAGGGTCCTGGGATCCAACCCCGCTTTGGGCTCTGCTCAGCAGGGAGCCTGCTTCCCCCTCTCGTCACTTCTACTCTCTTTCTCACTCTCTCTTTCTCTCTCTTTCCATCTCTCTCGCTCTCCCTCAAATAAATAGATAAAATCTCTTTTTAAAAAAATGGGAAGGACGAAGTACCTACAGGAAAGCTCCCCCTTCCAGGGATGATGGTGCCGTGGAGGCTGCCAGCAGCAGTCAGCCTGAAAAAGCCCCAAAGGGTGACTTGCCCCTGAGAGGACTGGCCTCGGGGTCCCAGCCCCAGTCCCTCCACCCTGTGCCTTTCTCTGGAGGAGCCCCAGAGTGGGAGCAAGAGTAGAAGACACATGGAACAGTCTAAACTCATAGTTGGAAAACGGAACTCTAGCCGCCACACTCATTCATTATGGCCGGGGTGTGAGTGACTTGGCCGGGTTCAGGGGCACGGGGTTGGGGTGCATGGAGTGTGGAAGCCCCAGCATGGCCCCACAGATTTCACTGGTAGGGCTAACACCCCAGGTCCAAATGTCCACTTTCCAGCAGTGCTCTTGGTCAGAACCAGTCCTCAACCCGGGCTGCATTTTGCAATCAGCTTGGAAGCTTTTTTAAAAATACTGATGCCCGGGGCGCCTGGGCGGCTCAGTGGGTTAAAGCCTCTGCCTTCCGCTCAGGTCATGATCCCAGTGTCCTGGGATCGAGCCCCGCGTCGGGCTCTCTGCTCGGCAGGGAGCCTGCTTCCTCCTCTCTCTCTGCCTACTTGTAATCTCTGTCTGTCAAATAAATAAATAAAATCTTTAAAAAAAAAAAATACTGATGCCCAGACCTCATCTGAGATGAACGAAATTGGGATCTCTGGGATTCCAGGTGGAATTTCCTTACACTAGAGACTGTACCATGAACCACGTTATGCTTCCAGTAGCAAATCGACTTAAAACACAAAACATCAGAAGAGTCACGAAAGAACAGGAAAACTGCATGTTCCTAACAGAGTCACCACTCTCCTTGGAAAACCCTCTTCTTGTCGAGATGATCAGTTTGTTCACGCCTATGATAAGCGTGCTTTTACGCAATGTCCTTTCATTAGCTTTGATTATCTGATGGATCCGAGGAACATCCGCCCTCCGCGAGTTGTCTGCAAAAAAATCGGTTGCGATCAGTCTTGACATTCACTTACTGTTACCATTACCCCAACCCATGTGATTTTGTCACAGTTCCTGGTCCTTAGTAGGAGCTCAGTATGTTTTTGATAACTGATGGACAATCCTTGATTGTGCCCCTGAAAGTTTTAGCCCACTAGACGCTTAGATGGTATTTGGGTAATTTATTCGGAACCTGGAAATGTAGTAACATTAAATCAATTTCATCTCCATAGGAGCCACTGCTGGTAGTATAGATTTACAGAAATTCATTTCCAGCTACAATTTTCCTGCCCTCTCTCATCTGTCAGACAAATAAAGGGCTCACATTTGTATTCTCACTGCATGATGTCTTCACCTTGTCTGTATATGCATCATTAAAGAGTTCAAAATCAATTGGAGAAGGGATAAACAGCAATCTCTTTCACTATTTAAGGCAAATTTCAGAGCTGGATTCTTTTGCTTCCATTCATACTTGAGTTTTTGTTGTTGTTGTTGTTGTTGTTGTTGTTGTTGAGCATTCCTGTCTGTTCTCCCGTAGGTGCCAGATGATGGATATTGGGAAAAGGGAAGGAGTAGCAGAACATAGGGAAGGAAGAAATGTTCATTGGTACCAGGTTGTGCAAGCCTCAAGGGTTTGGACTTTTCACGGAAACAAAGAAAAAAGGTACCATTGAGAGCTTTCAAACAAAGTCCTGGTAGCAAAGTGTTGCAGAATTTTGTGATTCCCTTTCCGATGTTAGAGAAGTAAAAGCTTGACCTCAGGCAACCAATTTCCTTTTCTTTTTTTTTTTTTGTTCTTGAAAAGCTAGACTTGAAAGAAATATGTCAAATAAAAGTGAATTCTGTCAAGCATCTCAGACAGCCTGGAGTTTACTCTCTACCATGTGGGACTTTGCTAAATGCATACTATTTGCATGTTTCCAGTGTTGTCATAGAAGCAACTGGCATGTTTCTGAGGATGCAGGTCTCTGTTGCTTCCTGGCTAGGACAGCATATACTCTAATTTGGCAGGTTAGATGTCCAGCGCCCTACCCGGGATACAGTCGCCCCTTCCAGAGTTGATTGGAGGGGAAAGGTGGCCTTCATCTCCAACATGAATGGTTCTTTAGACCTTTAGGAAGCTTGCCCACTACAGTAAAAGTAAATGGGGCAGGCTGCACTCAAAAGGAATTCATTTCCACCAACAATTCCATTTGCACTTAGTTATTAAAATTAACATTTTTGGAAGCGGCAACTAGTGTTCATTTTCTTTGGATCACGAAGATGTGCTCATGTGAGCCACAAACAACGCCAGCTATCCCCAGATATCAACTAGGGATGACCCGATTAGAGATAAATTCATCACAGCTCTCCTGTGGCATTTCACAGAAGCCCACAAGATTGCAGTTACCCATGACAATCCTGGCAGGTGGGGTCACTAGACCGCTTGTTCTTAGTGGTTTCTAGCCTGCAGATTTGACGGGGATAGGGTACTACCAAGCAATGGCTCGCCCTCAAAAGCATTTCAACGCCTCAGCTACACTGGTGGGGAGAAAAGAGTAAAATTGTAATGGCAAAAAAGAGTTTAAATTTATTTCGGTTATTTTTTATGGAAATATTCCTGGAATCAGGGTCCTGATACAAAATACAGAACTTCGGTAGGAAGGGGTAGGACCTTGCGGAGTGTTGGGGAAGAGGGGAAAGATGGAGTAGGGGAATAATGCTAAAGGGAGTCAACTGCGTAGGATTTGAAAGCACAAGCAGTTATAGGGCGCCTGGGGGGCTCAGTCAGTTAAGCGTCGCCTTCAGCTCAGGTCATGATCCCCGAGTTGTTGGATGGAGCTCAGCATCAGGCTCCTTGCTCAGCAGTGAGTTGGTTTCCTCCTCACCCTCTGCCCCTCTGCCTGCTTATGCTCTCTCTCTCTTAAATAAATAAAATCCTTTTTTAAAAAATAAGCAATTATAGGGGGGAGGGGAGTTGGGAGAAGGGGGGTGGGGTTATGGACATTGGGGAGGGTATGTGCTTTGGTGAGTGCTGTGAAGTGTGTAAACCTGGCGATTCACAGACCTGTACCCCTGGGGATAAAAATATATGTTTATAAAAAATAAAAATTTTTTTTTAAAAAAAGCAATTATATGTGGAGAAAATGTATTGTGATCATCCAATGTTAAGCAAAAACACTTTAAACTTTAAGCAACTCGTCTTACCAACTGGAATCCCATGAATTATATTTTGAAAGCCATTTCTGGGCACCTGGGTGGTTCAGTTGGTTAAGCACCCGCCTTCAGCTCGGGTCATTATCCCAGAGTCCTGGGATCGAGTCCCTCATCGGGGTCCCAGCTCCATGGGGAGTCTGCTTCTCCCTCTGGCCTTCTCCCCTCTCATGCTCTCTCTTTCTCTCTCAAATTAAAAAAAGAAAGAAAGAAAGAAAGAAAGAAATCTTAAAGAGAAAGGAAGAAAGAAAGAAAAAAAGAAAGAAAGCCATTTCTCAGATAATTGATAAAGTGAAAACAAAATTAAAGGACTCCAGTAGGACAAGGAGAGGCAGAAGAATGGGTAAAAGATGACTCCGGCTCATGGTCTGGAGAGGGCCAGCCCGAGAGCCTGGATGTGTAGTGCTTCTTGGAATTAGGCATCCTTAAAAAAAAGAAAGAAAGAAAGAGATTTTATTTATTTATTTGAGAGAGAGGGAGAGAGAGATCATGAGCAGAGGATGAGAAAGGGGGAGGGGCGGAGGGCGAGGGAGACGCGAACTCCCTAATGCAGGGCTGGATCCCAGAGACTGAGGGGCAAGCAGTCACTTAACCAACGGAACCACCTCTATCTGGGTATTCTTGAATCTTGAATTTCAGATTCTTGGCTGAACACGCCCCTCTTTAGAATCCTTCAAGTTCAAATCTGACCAAGCACACATATTCTTTCTCTACAGTCACTGACCCCCTCGATGTTATGAACATAGTAGGTGCTCAAAGAGCAGCCCCTGAGCAAATCCGCCCAGATACTGTGACTTCACATGTTTCAGTGAATCTGAATCTGAATGAAGAGATCTCCGCGTCTCCTGAGATACCTGCCTTATTTTCAAAAGGGGCAAACACTGAGTGGTGACAGAGTCTCTCTCTGTTGAGTTATCTGGTTTTTAAATATTAGCTTGTTTCTTTTTCTTTTCCTTCTTCTTCTTCTTCTTTTTTTTTTTTTTGTTACATTGTTTTCTTGTGCCTTTTGATAAAACTGAATATATTGCAAAGGTAAAATAGGAAATTCCTTTCCCTAAGGCTATATCCATTCTTCCAAACTGAGCTGAAAAACTCTGTTATTAGCTCTAGTGATGCTTGAAAGAACTTCTCCCCAATATATGGCTTCTGGGGGACGCTGTGAAATTGTTAAGACTGGGTAACCCATTAAAAAAAAAAAAAAAGACTGGGTAACCCATTCAAAAGATCCAGAGAGAATCAAGTATAATGAGAATGTCTGAAAGACATCTGTTCTCTTGAGCAAACTGAACCATCAAGAAGACTAATAACTCAGGCGTATTTTGAATTATCATTATGGAAGTACACTTTAGAACTCTTAGTTCCTGAGTTTCCTCATCTATAAAACAGAGACAATAAAGAGTGTTACGAGATGGTGCCTGGGTGGTTCAGTCAGTTAAGCGTCTGCCTTTGGTTCAGGTCATGATCTCAGGGTCCTGGGATGGAGCCCCTTGTCGGGCTCCCTGATCAGCAGAGAGTCTGCTTCTCTCTTTTACTCACTCTTTCTCTCAAATAAATAAATAAAATCTTTTAAAAAAAAAGTGTTCAGAGGATTCAATGAGTCATAATATGTAAATGTACAGAGGAAAGCCTAGCATACAGTCAGTTCTCCATTCCAGATTTCATTATTTTTATTAGCATGATTTTTTTCTGAACTCATAAAATAAATTTGTATAGTAGCAATCTCCTCTCCTTGGGGACCTAGAAACAATACCTACTGCTTACTGAGCATGTATTATGATGTATTATGTTCCGGGCATCCGACACATGTTTTGTTATGGTTGTTATGAGAAAGGTATTAGAAACTGACGATCAGAGAAATTAAATCACTTGGCCACATCTGTTAAGGGATGGAACGGGGATCTGAACTCAGGGCAAAATGACCCAAAGCCAGTCTCACCACCAGACTGTGCTGCTGCTTCAAGACGCTAAGGAAACCACTCTCTGTACCCCAAACCAAAACCGAACTCAATTAAAAATATGCCCATAGGCCAAAGACTTATCTCTGACAGAGTAGATTGGTCGGTGCCTCTCAGAGAATTTCAACTTAACACCCTGAGATTAGTTAGCTTTGCCTCTCTGATCCGCGGAGGTCTGTTTAATTCAAGTCACATGTGGGCATTTGCACTCCAATTATAACGTCAGTTCTAAATCTGTTGGTATGTCACAGAGGCCCAAGTTAAAACCCAGGAAAGAACTTGAGCTGTTACTGTTCCCAAGCAGAAACATCCTTGGAAGCTTATCGGAACAGAAGGCCCATCTGAAACCTTGGAGGTTTGCCCAACCCTGGTTTCCTGCCCCGACGCTGAGCCGAAAGGTTCATACTTTGTGTGATCAGCAACCTAAATCTGTGGATTTGGACTAGGGAGGCCAAGTGCAGCTGGCAGCCAGGACCCTGCAGGCAGAGACACCAGTCCAGTTGGCCCAGCAGTAGGAGGAAAAACTGACAGAAAGAAGACAAGCGGCATAAATGAAGTAACAATGCAACAAGGCAAACCGACCTTCTAGCTGGCAGAGAAAGGGAGACGGAGCTCCTGGGGTTACTTGTATAAATTATGCTGCTATCCTTGGTCTCCAAAAAGGATCCTTTGCGATCTGCGCTGGTAGCTAACTTGTACTGAGCACTTCCCATGTATGTGATCCCGCACCAAGCACCTTACATATGTTTTTTTGGTTTTTTTTTTTTTTAAATATATTTTATTTATTTGACAGAGATGACAAGTAGGCAGAGAGGCAGGCAGAGAGAGAGGAGAAAGCAGGCTCCCCACTGAGCAGAGAGCCCGATGCGGGGCTCAATCCCAGGACCCTGGGATCATGACCTGAGCCGAAGGCAGAGGCTTTAACCCACTGAGCCACCCAGGCGCCCCACGTATGTTGTTTTAATGGTGCGTGATCATAACAGAAGTGGCGGAAAAGGCTGATGTGCAACTTCGGGATTTCCACAGAGGGTGGCTTTCGGGCACAGTCTTTGTGACGGGGAGCCACCTCCGTGTTTAGAGCTGCACCATTTTTTTTTTTTTTTAATCCCAGCACAAGGTCAGCTTGAGTCAAGATGCTTCCTTGCTGCTGAGCCGTGGTCGTGACTGCAGGGATAACCCCATCCCCCGCTGCTCCGGCTGCACTTGAACCCCACCATCAAACAGTATCTCTCCCCTGGGGGATCTCCCTCCCTTTGCTTAGCAGAGGCAAGGTGACATCTGTGGGAAGAGAGGGAAGCCCTGTCTCCAAGTGGTGTATTCTTAGGAGAGAGGAAGCTTTCCGAGATACCCTACAGGAGATGTCATGGTCATTGGCCACCGTTCGGTCATGCACTCATTTCTAAATCCAACCTACACAGGAACGTGATGCTTGTGATTATCTTAGATGGACTGGGATCCGCCCCTGAAACTGAGATGGCATCAGCCTCCCCAGGATCATGGGAACCAAGGTCACCACCGGCATAGATGGAGGTTAGATGGGACGAGCAGGGGTCACTGGGTGCCATACCAGGCAGTGGGGTCAAAGCAGCCTCCACATTTCACAACTGTAACTGTCCCTTTCACTGCCCCAAGGTCCCTACTTGCCCCCACCTGTCACCCCTGCAGGGCTGGTCCTGCTAGTCCTTTATGTGTCCATGCCTCTCCCTCTCTCCTTCTATGACAGCACTTCTGTCTTCTTTTTTTTAATAGCTGTCTTCTCGCACATATGTCTTCCAGCGAGACTGTGAGCGCTCCGATTATAGAGGCCATGTATTACTCAGTTTTGTTTATATTTCCAGTACCTACCCCATGTCTGGAATAAAATAGGTGCTCAGTAAAAGTTGGATTGATATGTTTTCTGAATTTCTTTTATGAAAGTCTATGTCATCCTTACCTAGAAGTGGTGGTGGTGGGGACGGGGGTGCAGGTTTGGTTTAAAAAGTGGGAAAGGGGATGCCTGGTTGGCTCAGTCCGTTAAGCTCCTGCCTTCGGCTCAGGTCATGATTCCAGGGTCCTGGGATCAAGCCCCATGTTGGGCTCCTTGCTCAGCAGGGAGCCTGTTTCTCTCTCTGCCTCTGCCTGCTTGTGCTTTCTCTCTCTCTCTCGCTGACAAATAAATAAATAAATAAATAAAATCTTTATTTAAAAAAGTGGGAAAGAAAGGAAAATGACTCTATCACTGATTTTTTATTTTAAAATTAATTTTTAACCCACCTAATTTAAACAGAGACTGCAAGGGAGCAGGGGAGCTGGGTGTAATGGGTTGTGCTTAATGTCACCATTCCTGTGCTCCCCAGAGCACACAGGAGAGGGTGGGATGCAGTGTTTGGGCCTCATCTGTCTGTGCTCAATTCAGAAAGGCACATTTCCCAACTTGCCCAGGGCTCTGGCAGGGAAAACTCAGATCCCCAAACTCAGGTCATTCTAGTGCAGCAATAACCAGCTGGGTTTTCAGCAACTTGGATGGTGCCATCTGTTTTCCCAGCCCACATAAAAATATGCACAGAAAAGGGTGCAAATCAGCCAATCCACAGCTTCCAGGGGACCTGCTGGGATGTGCCCTCCCTTTGGGGATCACTGAAAGGTAAGTCCAGCGTGGGAAGCCAGAGGGCCAGCAGCAAGGCAAAGAGCTAAGCAAATCCCAACTCTGTGGTCCCTTGTCCACCTTTGCCTAGAATAGAGCCCATCTGGCTCCCCCGCCACGTGGCCATTGTGCTCGCGCCTGTGTGATGGGCAGCGGCGAGCCCGCTGAGCGCCCGGAAAATTACCAGCGGCCTCATGCGGTTCCCACCCGGCTCCGCGAACTGGCCGCATAGGAACTCCCTTCTCTGACGCTCCTGGGTTCTCTGACTGCCTGGGCAAGCCTCGGATTCCCACAGAGCGAGCCTGGTGAGCCCAGGTGGTCGGGAACAGAGGACCTTTTTGTGCCCCGATCCTCGAGAAGACAGCCCCTTCGCTTTTCCCACATCGCCACCCCCTCCCGCCCCTCGGGGGCTGCAGCCTCCCCTCGCCCGCCGCTCCACATCACAGAAGGGAATTTAGAGCGGGTCTTGGCTCTCCAGCGGAAACAGAGGACAGTGGACTCCACACGGGAAACGGAATAAAATGGGGGTGCTGTTAGCCAGCCACCCAGGTGCAGACGGCTTTGGCAGCCCCGGGGCCGGCGGTGATTTAGAAGGGTCTGTCTCCCAGCCATTACGGTTAATTGTTACAGAGTTACAGACTCATCAGCAGGCAAAGAGCAGGCTCCAAACCCCCGGGGAATTTCAGATGGATTAATAAACAAAGTGGCCTGCATGTAAGACAGCTGATTCTCTATAAAGAAGTGATTTCATGATTTCTTTATTCCTCCCTTCTGGATCCACTGCCTAGGATACTCTCCTCTGCATCTCTGAAGGCATCTGTCCAACCGGACCCTGGGTCCCTGGGTGGAGGATGGGGGGGGAATTACTGTGTTCTGTTGTTTTTGATCTAGTAACACAAACCCTTTCACCACAGGGTAGTGCATTTTTCAAGGCTCCTGATTCAGCTCAGAAAGATGCATCTCAACCTGGTCGTCTTCTCGCCTCCGTGACATTCGCTGTTCAACTGAAATTCTGCATAGAGACGGTGATGCAGTCTTAGCACCAACAACAAGCGTGACATCATCACTGTGTATGCAGAGAAAGCCCGCGCACAGTGGGGACTCGAGGCAGTGGCGTAACTGACATCATACAGGGGGACCAGGGAATCTGCTCCTCTGAGCTGGTGGGGAGGGAAAAAGCAACATGGTGCCAGGCTTTGAATATAACTTTCCCTTCCAGTTTCTTTTTGTTTGGTTTTTTTTGTTGTTGTTGTTGTTGTTGTTTTTTAATGCTAAAGTCTCACCTCTTCCTTCTGAGAAGCAGGAACGGTCTCAGAGAGTGCAGTGCTCTTTGGTAGAAACCCCTGCTGGTTCCCCCTGCCCCACAGAGGGCTGTGCTCCTGCTAAAATCCACTCTAGCACGAACAGGGGCCAGGTGCCTGCCTTCGTCTTCCCTTGCTGCCTGTGAATCCCCTCTACACCTCTCTACTCCCCGGACCCCCCACCCCAAGTATAGGTTCCTGAAAAACAACAACAATAACAAAGAATTTACCTTGAGAAATGAAGAGGAAAATGCATTCTCCCAAAAAGCAGACACTGAGTGAACTGATAACCTGTGCAAGGAAAAAGAAAATATTTTCCTGAACTGTTTAAGAGGAATGATTTCATCTCCATGTAAACATATTTGAAGATGTTTTGCTCTTTAGTACACTTTTCTGTGTAAATTTCTCAGGGTGACTGAAAACTATATCAGACTGAGTCCAAGCTTCCAGGAATTAAAAATTGCTTGGAGAAAATGCAGAAAATAAGTAGGCAATGTTGACGCTCTCAGTATATAAATGGGTCAGACAGACCTCTGAGGAATAAAACTTCATAGCCAACTCCAATCCATTTGACAAAGTTTTCCTGCGGAGGACCAGAGAATCAATATTGCATGTTTCATGGGCCATAAAGGCTCTGCTTCAACTGTTCAATTCTGTCTGTATGATACAAAGGCAGATAGGCAAATTGATGAGTGTCTGTGTTCTAATAAAACTTGATTTATAAATAAAAATATGCCACAGACCAGATTTGACTCATAGGACACGGTTTGCTGATCTCTGCTTTATAATAAAGGCTTAATTAATTTTCTTCTTAGGCTAAACTGTTAGTGGGAGCTTGCAAAACCAAAGTCATTCTGAGGGAATGACATATCCCCACATGAGATGGTAGCCAGCACATAATAACTGGGTCTCTTTCTTCCACTTCCTAACAGTAATAATAACTGACAATTTAACAGCTATTTTCAGCTTACAAAGTGCATATTATCTACTTGAGCTGTGAATTCTGTGAGGTAATATCATCATATTGCAGATAATTTTTATCTTGGATTTTAAGTTTCTGGTAATAAGCAGGTAAGTTATCCAGACCAACCATGCCACTAAGAACAACCAAAAATGCTAAATACAATACAAAAAGCATCTGCCTAAAAGCATCCCCAAACTAACACATTAGAAAGGAACTACCAGACCTAAATGGAAGGAAATTATCAAGGAAGCACAGAAGCAACTTTTGCCCTGATACTATTTGCTGATTCTGGCAAAATGGAACTTCCGTTTTGGTGACTTCACGGGGTGAAATGGACAGAAATCGAAGCCTAGAGGCTGTCTGAGTTACAAAGTCTACCAATAAATCACCCTTACAATAAAGCTGAACCTCAAAGAAATAACCCCTAGGGTCAAAGAGAGTGAAAAGTGAAGTGGCTTTCCTGCATACAAGAAGGTGGGCCAAGGACCCTCAAGCCTTGAACTTTGATTTAAGGTGGTTGTTCCTTCAGAGATCTTTCAGAAACAAATATTAATTCTTTCTGAAAGAAGTTAGATAAATTCATCCTGGGCCTCAAATTACCCCTCTAAATGATTTTCCAAGCGCAACGACCTAGCATAGAGTCAAGAAAATTAGGTGCACAATTCAACAAGGCACCATGATGTCAACTAGAACAGATTTGCAAATATTTAGCTAGTAGAATTATCAGACATATGTTATAGAGGAAGAGTGTTTACTATTCTTAAACGAGGGGGGGAGAATAGGCTTGAGAGCAGAAAGCCATTAAAAAAATGGACAGTGTAAATTTTTCTTTATAGAACCAATGAACTTATAAAAAGGGAAAATGAAATAACCAAAAGTTTAAAACTTAATAGGAGTTTTTAACAGCAGACTAGACACATCGAAGGAGATCAAGAGATATTAACAACCCCATTTTTGGAAAAGAGGGGCCCAATATCCCCCTATTAGTAAGTACCCCAAAGTGATAACTGTATCCCTTTGGAACCCAAATTCCCACAAACTTCCCCATCTATGGCCGACCTTGCGGCCATGGGTGTTTGTATTGCTAAGGGAGAGAGGGAAACTCACCTTCTCTTTCCCACATCAAACTGATAATTTTCGATGCCACATTCTGTCTCCTAACTACAAATTCCTCACCAGGCCACCAAGACATTGATATCTTTGTCCTATCCAGGAATTTTGATCTCTTGACCAAATTCACTTGATCTGCCACAGAGGAATTCAAGTTCTTAACCTGAGTCTCAGTTTGCTCTAGATAATGAGATGAAGGAAGAATAGCCTGCTTCTGATCAAAGGGCCCCTGTGTTTAATAACCAAACATGAACAAGGTTGAGGAGGGGGGTGGGGGAAAGAACTATAAAAAAAGTGCTAATAAATGTATTTCTTCATCTAAAAATATTTAAAAGTCTCTACATGATGGGGGCGCCTAGGTAGCTCCATCAGTTGAAATCTGACTCTTGATTCTGGCTCAGGTCATGATCTCAAGGTCGTGGGATAGAGCCCTGCATCAGGCTCTGCACTAAGCAGGGTGTCTGCTTGGGATTCTTTCTCTCCCACTCCCCTGCCCCTCCCCCACCCCTGCCCTGTGTGCTCTCGCACACTCTTTCTCTCTAAAATACATACGTATGTGTATACATACATACAAACATAAAATGAAATTCTCTACATGAGAATGCAGTTCCACTGACAGCCCCATCGCTCAGAAAGAGGGCTGCATAATCGTGTTCCTCAAACAGTCCTGTATGCTGCCCTTAACCTGGTATTCCTTGTATCTCCCAAGGTCCCCCAACCCCTTTTGTAACTATCTTCACAGTGGTTGAACTTTGCCCAGATACCTTCACCTGGACTCTGAGGACTTAACCAAATCAATAGGATTTTTTTAGTTTTGTTTTTATTTATTATTATTATTATTATTATTATTATTATTTGCTTCTTATGATAGATGATAGCCCCATTAAAACCTCTGTCCTAATTTTCTGTTATGGTTTTTGTGAATTTTAATTCTCCCTATATTTTAAGCCCTGCAAGACTATCAATACACATTAGATTTGCCCTCTGTTCATTCTGTTGTTCTTCATTCCTCCTTGGGTTTCTAGAATAACTTGCCTCCTGTCTGAAGAATTCCCTTCAGCATTTCTCTCAGTGCAGGTCTCCTGGTGATGAATTCTCTGCTTGAGTTTGTCTTGAAAAATGCTTATTTCACTTACACATTCGAAGGGGAGTCTCACTGGATAAATAATCCCAGCATGACATTTTTGTTTTTTATCCTTTTCTTTCAGCACTTTGAAGATGTCATTGCATGGACTTCTGGCTTTTATTTCTCTTTTGAGAAAACAGCTATCAGTCTGATTCATGCTCCCTTAAAAGTAATGTGTCTATTCTCTCTGGGTGATTTAAAGACTTTGGTTTACAGAAATTTTAGTTATGAGCTTAACTATGGTTTTCTTTGTATTTATCCAGCTCAGAGTTTGTAATGTTTCATTGATACATTTCATTAATTTCGGAAAAGATCTCAGCTATCATTTTTTCAAATATTGCTTCTGCACTATTATCTCTTCAGACTTTCTGTGACTCCAATTATATGCATGTTGTATCTTTCCTCTATGTTCCATGTATTGCTTGTACGACCCTCTGCATTCTTCATCGTTTTTCTCTCTATACTTCAATCTGAATATTTTAACTGTCCTATCATCCAGTTAACATATCCTCTTTTTGTTATGTCCAATATGCAGTTAAACCCTTTATTTAGATCCTAGTCTCACTTTTTACATCCTTTTGTTATAGAAGTTCCATTTGATGCCTTTACAGACTTCATTTTTCTGGTAGAATTCTCCCTTCCGACATCTCTTTTCCTTGAACTTATTAATCAGCCTTTTATTTTAATCCCTGTCTCCTAATCCTAATACCTAAGTTAACTCTGGATCTGCTTCTTTTGTCAGTTTTGTTTTTAATTCTGTTTCTTGGTATATCTAGTAATATTTTATGGAACGTATAACAACCATCTGTGGAAAACTGTAGATGCTGAGGATGATGTCACATTCTCCAGAGGGGATTTATCCTATCCTCTGACAGAGAGCTACAGAAAACCTCAAGAGTGTGATGATCCAAGCAATTTGTAATCTTTGTAAGGTTTTGTATACCTCTGGCATAGCAACCAAAAGCCTGGTGTATTTACTAGAGCTCCTTCTCCTTGGCAAATCCTAGGTTCCAGCTTTTATCCCCTCACCCACATGATGCTTTTTACATGCTTTCTGCTTGATTTTTTAACCTCTTGCTTGTGCACCTTAAGAATTGAACAAATGTTCCCAGGCGAAGGCCTCCACACCTCTCCTCTCAGAGATCTTGTCTCCTCAGATGCTGTCTGTCTCAGCAGCTCTGAAGTCCTCTAGCTGTGTGAGACCCCTGAAAGCTCTGCTGAAGTCTCTGCCTCTTAGCATCCACCTTCTGCCCAATCCTCAGCTTTTCCTTCCATGCAAAAATGTCCTGAATGTGGCAACAGGAATATTGCACTCACCTCAGTAAGCTTCTCTCTTTCTTGGATCTTGACCCTTCAAGTCCTAGACATTTTGGCTGCTCTTTGATGTCTTATAAAAATGTGTCTTTTGTGTTTTATATGGATTTTCTAGGAGTTCTCAACAGGAAACTTGGTCTGTGAGATACTGCATCATAACAAGAAGCCTTAGGGTAAGCTTCCTATCATAGAAACACAAAATTTTTATCTCTTTGTTTTTGTCTTTCTTCTTTCGTCAGGTACAAGAAAAATTTGGCTCTAGATCCCATCTCAGATACATAAGAATCTTCTTCCAGTGCTACTTAAATGTCTAATGGCTTCATTACTTTGGAGCTAAGCCTACCCAGATCATACTTCTGAATAGGCCCAGACCTTCAAGTAAGAGAATGTGGCCATCACATGTTACCTGTGGTGTGGGCTTCCAGTCCAATGACTGGGAAGACACATTTCCTTCATCTTTGTTTTCAAGTTTTAGCTTAATCTCTACTGATTTCTAAACTTCTCCAATTTATTGAAGATTCTTCTTCCTGCTGTCCAGAAATGGAATTTTCTTATTTATTCTGCAAACATTTCTTTGGCCCCAATAATTTCTTGGTCCTTTCCTTTCTGAGCCTATACTTTTTTCAAAATGAAAACATGCGACAATTCTATGTAAATCTGTTCATATGCCCTTTGCGATCTCTCCCTTTCTTTTGTGACTCCTTTAAAAAATCTCTTTTAACTATATTTAGAATCCACCCAATGAGGTCCATTTATTACAATCCCATTAGGCATTATTAAATCAATTAAAATATATCATTCAGCAGACATTGTATTGAGCCTAATTTAAAATGCATATGTTGGAGCCATGATGGATCACTGCCTTGTCAGATACGGTAGTTCTTCATCTGTTGCTGATCAAGATGAAACTGATTCTTGAAAAGTAAAAGCCATCTGCAGCTGCTTTGAAAGTCAATTGACATTTTGGTAATTAGCATTTATTTACAGTAGTTGAATAACAATATCAAACCTCAGTAAGGAATGAGCAGTTAATGATGGGGGGGGGAAAGCTGGTGACATTAGGTTTCATCATTTGGAATCTAGTTAAAAACACATTCTTTCAGAGACATAGAAGGGGACTCACTGAAGTCTGTTCAAAATGTCAAATGAACCGGAGAAGGGAATGAGGTCCCAGAGAGTTGGGGTCAAATGTGGCTCTTGGGTCTTAGAACGGAACAGATGACCAAACCAGCACGGAAGTAGCCACTTGGGCAAAAAGGAGGATAAGAAGTAAGATAAAATTATTTCCTTATTTAGTGTTTTTTTAACACACGCCAAATCATCACTGGAATTTTGGCAGTCAGCAAATTCCAAATGACTCCGGTGACCGAATTAAGATGTCTCATTCAGCTTGGGTCCTGAACTGCTACCACCCATCTCTGGGCGTGAAACAGGCAGAGAGTGAAGGAAAGAGAGAGGGACCTGATTGTATCGGGAACATTTTGACATATTGGAATTAGAATTGAGGGGGGGAAATGTCCATAATTTTTATTTTTGGCTTGCTTTCTTCCCTCCCTGTGACTCCTCAGAAATATGAATATCAAAACTGAAAATGACTAAGATATTTCATGAAAAATAGCCAACAATACAGTATCACATCTCCAACAGATCTCAAATGCTGTTATCAATAAAGAAGTAAATCGTGATTTCACCATAATCCACAGAGACGGAATTGGCATCAGTGCTAAATGTCCACCGACAAAGGAGAAAAAAGAAATTCCTCTGCTCTTTTGTCTCTTAAGCCTATTAACGGACTTCGTAACCCAGAGATCCAATGTGTCCCAATTGTTGTATGATTAAGCGGGACACAGTACAGCTTCTTTCCTGAAAATGCCGGGCAAGCTGGCTTTGCCCCGGGCTCGCAATGCTCTGTAACATCGCTCTCTTCCAAGAGGGCAATCAAACAAAACTGATTGCCAGTAAACAGCGAATGATTTCCATGATCGTGAGCCTGCTAGCAGCTACGACGCGTTCATGGAACTAGTACCATTTTCCCACTTGGCTACGGGTTTGTTATGATTTTCCTCCCAGCCAGGATTCCCACCCCATGAAGTAAGATGGGCAATTAGCGATGCGGAAGATCGCTGTCGTGCTGGACGGAATCTGCCATTCTGCCTATCTTCGTGCTCATGTACAAATTAGGAATGCAGATAGAGAACGTTTTAACAGAAACAAAGCCATCAACGTTTCCATCCTCTACTTCATGTCAGCCCAGTGACACTGACTGACTAGCTCTGACCAGGAGTTCAAAACCAGTTTCTTTAAACCACCCTCATTTACTGAAGAGCGATTGATGAGAGACTGGAAAAGCCAATAGCCCGGAGAATTTTCACTCCGCGGAACCCAATGATTGTAGCTTAAAAAGGAGTGGTGGCTTTATATTTAATTATTAATCTCACTTTTAACAGATGTGTTCTGAATTTGCCCAGCAACTCGTTGGCTCGAGTGACCTATTCGCTCACTATGCATGTGGAATGATAATAAATAAAATATTTGTACTATAGAATATCTCTTATAAATAGCCATCAATTTTCCTAAAGATTTTAGATGGGGAGATTTTTAAAATAACCGGCCTGCCATGCAGTATGATGGCTGGACATGACCTAATTTTGGTCTTTGGATCTCCATTTGGTGTTAGGATTCTTCAGGTTAGCTTTTCACCTCAAAGCATGAAAAGGTCTAATTTATTATTACATTTATTATTAAATTTATTATTATTAAACATTTCCCTTCCTTACCTGTAGCTTTATATGGGATCTGAGAGTGTTGAACTTGCTTACTCTTATCTGACACACAGAAAACCACGGGCTTCTATTGAAAAATAAGTTATCTTTTTCCTTCTGAATTATCCACCACATCAGTGCCAACCACTTCAACATCTATCATCTTCTTTAATGTAATTTAGTCGTTCAACAATTTTACAAATTAGGGATTATTATTCCCTTTTTACGTATTAGGAAACTGAGGCTCACAGAGGGTATAGAGGAGTTTGAAGAGACACAACCGGAAAGCACTGAAGGACAGACAACTCTCCTTATGTGGCTCCAGGGCTGGTGCTCCTTCTATCACTGAACGATTTACTCGTTTTTTAAAGACCATTAATTGGGAAGATAGCTGATATTAAAGTGAGGCCTCCTCCCTAAGTTTTTAATTTAGCTTTGAGCTCTGCTGTCTTTTCTTCAAATTGGTCCTTTTTTCTCTCAAAAATCAAATCTAATGCCAACCCCCCCCCATTATCATTAGAAGATCCAGAAAAGGCGGCTCAGTCTCCTGTTTCACTTTTTGCAGGATTAGGAAAATGGTAGGCACATGTGCCATTGAGCTTTCAAATTCCAAAGTCAAGGGGAGTAAGAAACCCAAAAGGATCTCTAGAAGTTAACAGGGACGTTCTTATGCTGCCGTAGATAATCTATCTCTCTCATTTTGTTCGGGATCCTTTCTTCCTGCATTCTCTTCCCACGCTCGAGCAATGTTTGTGTTTTTTTAAAATGTTCCTTCATACAGAGTTATGAGCTTCGGTATTCCAAACGCTGTGAAAACTAACCCTTTAAACAAAGTACAGTGCAGAAGAGACTGTGGCCTTGGCCACGGATGTGGGGCTTGGCATCAAATTCCTTACGTGGACCACCCCAAGGCTAGGAGCAGAGGCGGGCTACCAACCTCTGAGCCTTGGTTTCCTGATGACATTTGTCCTACAGAGTTTTTGCTGAGTGAGATAACATGAACTTAATATTCGAAATAGCAGGGACCTTTCACAGTAAAAATTATGCTCTTCCCCTTCACTTCCTTGTGTGAGTTCGTCTGAAGGCAGCTTATTTCCGTAAAGCACGTTTCTCCAAAGCTACTCTTTCTGGCCTGTATATACTACAATATAGTAGTAGTAGTAGTAGTAGTAGTAGTAGTAGTATTTTAATTGTGGTAAAACTCACATAACATAAAATTTACTATTCTAACAATTTTTAAGCACATCATTCAGTGGTATCAAGTATACGCACATCGTTACGTGATGGTGACCACCATCCATCCCTGGAACATTTTCATGTTTCCAAATGAGACCTCTGTACCTATTAAATGCGAACTCGCCGTCTCCTCCTCCCGCAGCCCTTGACAACCACCATCCTCCTCTCTGTCTCCAAGAGTTGGAGTCCTCTAGGTACCATATAAGTGGAATCATACAATATGCGTCCTTCTGTGATGGGCTGATTTCACTCATCATGATGTCCTCCAAGTTCATCCCTGTGGTGGCGTGTGTTCGGTCTTTTTAAGGCCGAATAATAATATTCTGTCGTACGTACATAGCACCTTTTCTTATACTTTCATCTGGATGGATCATTTTGCTCGTATGGACGCTAGGGCAGGGATATCACGGAGACCATCTTCCTTCCTTCTGGGGTTTGAGGTGGAGGAATAGGGGGCCCCCAAGGAAAACTTAGCACCAGGTGGACAAAGCTTTATCGTCCTCAGCACCTTCTCCTCACTCTTTCCGGTCTAGGATCCAGCACTTTTTGCTTATTATCCTTTCCTTCCTCTGCATCATTGAAGCAGCGAGGGGCCGAGCCGAACCTTAAACCGCAGCTTTCATCCTGACACTGACCCAGTGTGAGGAGAAGGTAAATAACATTTACCATGAGCTTTAAAGTCTTCCCTACGTGAAGCTTGGTTGTGGGTGGTTGAGTGTTGTCGTGCCTGTGAGGTTAGGAAAGAACCTGTCTTCATTCACCTGGGCCTTTTGCCCGCCTTCTCTGCTCCCTCCCTCTCTGTCTCTCCCTTGCCCCCCAGGAGAACAACACTTGTCACCCCAAAAGGTGTCTCTTTGGCATGTGGATTATTTTAGGCTAATTATTTTTTTTCTTCTTTTTTAAAGATTTTATTTATTTATTTGAGAGAGAGAGAGAGAGAGAGACAGAGTGAGAGAGCATGAGAGGGGAAGTCAGAGGGAGAAGCAGACTCCCCATGGAACTAGATACCCAATGAGGGACTCGATCCCAGGACTCCAGGATCATGACCTGAGCCGAAGGCAGTCGCTTAACCCACTGAGCCACCCAGGAGCATCTAATTATTTTTAAGAAACAGAAAACCTGGGGGCACCTGGGTGGCTCAGTGGGTTAAAGCCTCTGCCTTCAGCTCAAGTCATGATCCCAGGATCCTGGGATCGAGCCCCGCATCGGGCTCTCTGCTCAGAGGAGATCCTGCTTCCTCCTCTCTCTGCCTGCCTCTCTGCCCACATGGGATCTCTGTCTGTCAAATAAATAAAATCTTTTTAAAAAGGAAAAGAAAAGAAACAGAAAACTCGAGAATTTTTTCTTTTTGACCTTTCCCCGTAGCTGCCGAAAAGAATTTACAGCACCTAGTGGAGGAAGGGAGCTAACCCCGTGGATAACCATAGTATACTGTGCTCTAGCTGTGCTGGACAGGAAGGAACTTCGCAAAGGCTGTTGTTAAATTCCTCTGTGTCCCATTGTCTCTGGAGGGCCCAGCAAACATTTGATTACCATTTACTCGTTCCAATTTTCCTATAAATTGTCTTCCTTCTCTTTGAAGCCCCAGGCCCCTACTCCCTTCTCCACAGTCCAGAATGACATCTATATTTCATTTTGCCTGACTGTCTTTGGAATCTTTTGTGTTTATTTGAATTCCCCATATTTCTGTAATTCAATTTTATTTTCTCCCGTTAATCTGTCTCATGTGGCTTTAATTCTTAGGCAAGCTTAGAGGGGAGAGGAAAATTTTTTTCTCCTTAACACCCCATTTTCATTTCCCATTTTCATGATACATCTTTTCCTGTCAGGATGTGTTTGAGACTACATCCTTTCCCTGCAATAGGTGCAAAGAACCTAACTGAATAATTTTCTACTTCAAAAAAATCCTAGGGGGCTCCTGGATGGGTCAGTGGGTTAAGCCTCTGCCTTTGGCTCAGGTCATGATCCCAGGGTCCTGGAATCGAGCCCCGCGTCGGGCTCTCTGCTCAGCCAGGGCGCCTGCTTCCTCTCTCTCCTGCCTCTCTGCCTACTTGTGATCTTTGTCTGTCAAATAAATAAATAAAATATTTTTTTTAAAAATCCTAAAGAAAGGCTCCTTTTTTTGTGCATTCTGTTTCACAACTCTAAGTCCACAGCTCTTAGGAGGAAAAGAATATTGAAACACTAAATACCACAGGGCAATACTGTGTGGTTTGATGGGAAGTTGAACTAATGAAAAAATCTGGTACAAATTCAATCCACTTACACCAAACTTCTGGGCTAGTTCTCAAGACATATATCTTTTTGAAGAATTGTTTCAGCCCCAAATCCACTGTAGGTAAAAAGCACGCATGGAACACCAATCCTTCTTTTTGGAAAAGGAAGAAATATAAATCTAAGTTTCTTGCCTTCAAGAAAAATGTGAAAAACCACCATTGGAAATGTGTGCTCTTTCCCACCTAGGCAGATTTTGAATTCCTTTTTTAAAAAGTGGAACGAATGATTCTGATCAGAAGCTGTTTAAAGCCTAAATCCCAAAGCAAAAATTTTTATAAGCAAACTCTCCCTAGAAATGTACCTACCATTAATGCCAGATATTTTGGTGCCACAAAAAAAGAATTGTAGAACTTTAGAGATGGAAGTGTCTTGGTTCAAACCTCTAATCAGATGTTTCTCTCTCAGGTTTTTTTTTTTTTCTTTTAAGATTTTATTTATTTATTTGAGACAGGAAGCGAGAGAGAGCACAGGCATGGGGGAGAGGCAGAGGGAGAGGGAGAAGCAGGCTCCCCGCTAAGCAGGGAGCCCAATACTGGACTCGATCCCAGGACTCTGGGATCATGACCTGAGCCAAAGGCAGACGCCTAACCAACTGAGCCACTCAGGTGCCTCTTCTCTTACAAAATGGAAGACGTAGCCCAGTAAGAGTAGGAATTATGACTTGTGTGAGTCATGATCACTTCAGGATCCTGGGAGTAGGATTAATGGCATGTGGGCAATAGGCATGTGGAGGAGAGAAAGGGAGAGAGAGGGAGGAAGAAGGGGAAAACCAGAAGGAATAAAGGAGGGAGGAAGGAAGCAGGGAAGGGGGGCAGCAGGGAAAGTAATATTTGTTATATACGGATAGATAGATCCAAAGATTTTACTATTGAGATTAATTAAGTTATTCCAGCAAAGCACTAATAAAGATATTAATTCTTCCATTTTGAGTTGAAAAAACTGAAGGTCAAAGAATGTAAAGTCCTGTATTTCTAGCACGCTGGAGAAAGAAGGTATGAATACGAGAGGCAGAATTCCTCTTGCAGCGGACACAGGCTGAGAGAAAGGCAGAAGGAATGCGTGTGACGCACTGGCAGTTCCTAATCACTTCCCACCTTTGACTCCTGGGCTGCGGTGAGGAGATCACAGCTATCCCCCCGAGTTATGTAGACCCCGATTCATAGTGACTGAAGTTAATTTCTTCCCTGTTTGTCAGGTACAACAAAAGGAAAAGTAATAATAGAATTTACAATGTTTCTCTTTCTAAAGTTCTATTAGACACATTATGTCTCCTTTAAGCCCTCACCAAGTGCTCGGGACGTAGTCAGTTATAGAATAGTGGTAGGAAATGGCCTAAAGCTAGGATGTAACGCTGAAAAGGCGGAAACATCACTTTCATCCAGGCGGTGTTTATACCCCAAGATGCAAGTTTTGATTATTCTGATTTCAGTTCCTAACACAACTGGCACAGGACTGATGGGTCAGTAACTGATTTCAGAGGAAGATCAAAGAGTCTCAAATATATTTTGTCTATGACTTGTAAACAGGACTTTGGTGACACATTATTTAAATAATTTGGAAAAAGGAAAGGGCTCTCAAATTCACTAGCGTTTCTTGCCTCAGAACACATACGTCTTTGTTCAAGACCTTGAATGTAATGTTCCGAGGATTCACACAGCTTTTCTCTTTCTGTGTCTTTCAGTTTCCTACACACGCACACACATACTCACAATAGTCTGGTCCCAGGATGCCTGGGTGGGTTAGTTGGTTGAGTGTCTGACTCTTGGTTTTGGCTCAGGTCATGATCTCAGGATAGAACCCTGCATTGGTCTCCATGCTCAACTCAAAGTCAGCTTGACAGCCTCTCCCTCTGCCCTTTCCCCGCATTTCTCTCTCAAATGAACAAACAAAAATAAAAATCTTCTTTAAAAAGAAGAAGAGGGGTACCTGGGTGGCTCAGTGGGTTGATGCCTGTGTCTTCAGCTCAGGTCATGATCTCAGGGTCCTGGGATCAAGTCCCACATTGGGCTCTCTGCTCAGCGGAGAGCCTGCTTTCCCTCTCTCTCTGCCTGCCTCTCTGCCTACTTGTGATTTCTGTCTGTCAAATAAATAAATAAAATCTTTAAAAAAATAAAAATAAAAAGAAGAAAGATGGGCTGGTCTTTAAGGCACATGCCAGCTCTAGCCTTCTGGGTTTCTGTGATTCTCTGCAAGGTCTTTATATGGAATGCTAAATTCATTCTTGACATTTCTACACCGTTGCTGACTTATAGACAAATTTTCTTCCTCCTCCTCCTCCTCCTCATCATCATCCCAGAAGCTTTCACAGAATATCAATGACATGCTAAGAACTATATATATATTATTTCTAATTCTCACCATAAACCTTAGGCTAGGTATTATTATCTCCAATACACTGATGAAGAAAGTGCATTAGGTCAAGGGTTATTCAATATTGGGGATTAATTTGAGGATAAGTGCTATAGGATATTTTTAAAGCTGATTCACCAAAAAGGTTTTTGTTTGTTTTGTTTTGCTTTGGTTTTGCCTACTTTTTTTTTTTTTTTTTTTAAGGTTACTTCCTTAGGCTAGAGTCACAAGAGTAACTCTATTTTCAAAGGCATGGAGGTGAGTTCTTTTTCAAGGCAGAACAACTATCAGGCAGTTAGTTCCTGAACTTTCCTTCCCCATAAACAGAATGGACTGTTTTTTTCCTGGTGTTTTTTTCAAACACTGAACATATTTCTGTCCCAGCATCTGTAACAATTCATAGAATTTAATCATTACATGCCTATCTCCCCTCACCAGAGCCCCTCACATGATTACTTTTATCTTTACTGAAAGAAAGGTTTTTTTATCTTTATTGTTTCAGTAGTCCAATGGCGCCTGATATATAGTGGGCATAAAAAATCTTGAATTAATGAGTGAAATGTTGATAAATTAGCTTTCACGGTTTTGTGTAAATTTAAACCACAAGCAAAAAAAAAAAAAAACGTATGCGTGTATTTTATCTTTTCTGTATTCACATCAGAACGACGGGCTGAATGGGAAAATGCCCTTAAGCCTTCTTTCCTTTCCTAGGCCCCACACCCTCTGGAGAAGGTTCTTGTAAGTACTCTCCCTTTCAGTTCAGGAAATCCTCTCCGTTCTACTTAACTTCAAACCATTTAGCCCCGATATCACTTCCACAATTTTTGCTTCATCCCTATCTTGTGTTCTCCTTCTTCCCCGAGCTCCTCACTGCTGACAGCCGGTCCCATGGTGACACATTGCTCTAGTTTCCCTTGACAAGGTCATCATAAATGTCATCGATGGAGATGGTTACCATCATCTTGTTGCTTATATATTTCCATTATTTCTTGACTGATCAACAATAGCATTCGATTAGTTATTGCTTTGCTGCTGAAGCAGGTCCATAATTTATTTACCTCTTACCCCTCTTTTCCCCTATTTACTTGCGATGATTAGCTTGACTGGGTCATGGGATATCCAGAAATCTGATTAAACATTATTTCTGGGTGTGTCTATGAGGGTGTTTCTAGAAAACATTAGCATCTGAATCTGTGAATTGAGAAAAGCAGACAGTCCTCCCCCTTCAGGGGCACCTCACTAGAATAAAAAGGCAGAAGAAGTTTAGATGGCCTTCCCTCTGCCTGACTGCTTGGTGTGGGACATCTATCCTGCTCTCGGTGTTCCTGGTTCTCAGGCCTTCAGATAACACCACCAGCTCTCCTGGATCTCCAGCTTCCAGATGGATCGTGGGACTTCTCAACGTCCATAATTGGGTGAGTGAGTACCACATAATCTCTAGATGCATAGATGTATCCCACTGGGTTTGTTTCTCTGGAAGACTTTGATTAACACAATGCTTATTTTTATTTCCTCTGTACTCTTCCTTAGCTTATACCCTCAATTTATTGTGGAGCATACCTTTGGGTAACTTCCTAAGAAGAATGCATGGGGAGGTAGATTTCCAATGCACTGATATATCTGAGTATGTTTTATTATTAGACTGATTATGTGGCTGAACATTCTAGATTGAAAACATTTTCTCTCATACTACAAAGATATGATCCATGTAGCATTCACTATTACTGTTGAAAAATCTGATACCAGTCTGGATCTCATCCATATGTATATGACCCTCCCCACCTCTCCAATCTTGCTCCCACGACTGGAAACTGTATTATCCCACATCCCAAATTTTGCACACGTATGTCTAGGTGGGCATAAACATTCACTTAGCCTTCTTGTCATTCAGTAGGTTCTTTTTTTGTAGGAATTTATATATTTCACTAATTTGTAGTGATTCTCTAGTATCTTTGCACAAATGTCATCATCTGAGTGAGACCTTCCTTGACCACCCAGCAGAAGTTGTAGATATGCCCCAGCACTCAGTCTCTTCCTTCCTTGCTTTATTTTTGTTCAGAGCACATATCAATCTCTAAAACACTGAACAATTCACTTACTTTGTTTTTACCTCTTCCATCGCTAGAATGTAAGCTTCAAGAGGACAGGGATTTACGTCTGTTTTGTTCACTATCGTATGCCCAGAACTCTACCTGGCTCCTGTACGTATTTAATAAATAATTGTTGGGGCGCCTGGATGGCACAGTTAGTTGAGCATTGGACTCTTGGTTTCAGCTCAGGTCGTGAGGTTAGGATGGTGGAATCAAGCCTGGGGACCAGCTCTGCCCTCAGCACAGAGTCGACTTGACAGTCTCTCTCCCTCTCCCTCTGCCCCTCTTGCTCATACTCTCTCTGTCTAAAGTAAATAAATAAACCATTTTTTAAATTTTTAAATAGGGGTGCTTGGGTGGCTTAGCTGGGTAAGCCTTCAACTGTTGACTTTGGCTCAGTTGCTGATCTCAGGGTCCTGGGATCAAGCCCTATGGCAGGCTCCACACTCAGCGGGGAGTCTGTTTGAGATTCTCGCTCTCCCTCTGCCCCTTCCTCCTGCATTCTCTCTCTCTCCTAAATAAATAAAAAAATCTTTTATAAATAAATAAATCTTTGTTAAATAAATGTTTGTTTCATACTCAAGAAAGAAGGGAAGAGGCTATAAACGCTCCCTCTGCATGTCTAGGGTTTGTCAACTGTCAAGACTTCACCGTGGCTTGAGTGGTTGGTTTAGGCAGCTGGCCGTGAGGAGAGCTGGCTATTGTACTGGGAGACTCTCCGATGAGAGACTGGAGAAGTAGATTTACACCCAAAGTGTTCATTCTGAAAAGCAATGGAGATACCAAAATTTTATTTAGAGTCATGAGTAAACAGTTTTAAAAAATTATGTGTTGGGGGAAGGATGTGGAAAGAGAGAGAAGAGAAATTGGAAGCAAATCCATATACACAGATGAAAGGGGTTTGGTGATGATTTTTTTATCTTTGTGTCTTCCTATATCTGTCACTTTTTTCTATTTATTATAGAAATTCATAAAAGTCTGAAAATTAACAAAATATGTTTCCAAGATGTTCCAGTGAGGATCATCCCGTCTCCCGTGAATTGCTCTCGTGTGAATTCAGCACTTCCTCCTTCCAACTCACTACCTGAGTCGACTCTTTAGCTTTCTCCGTGTCATTTTAACTCTTTAACCATCTGGAAATACCACTTTAATTTAGGCCTAGGTTTATTTAGAAATCTTATATTTGATAGTGTTAGCATTTCTGCTACCTAGGCAACAAAGTATGGTTTTTTCTGTAACATCTTTTCATTTTTAGCCCAAGTGAAATCTCAAAATCTTTTAATAACTTGTAAAAGAAAAGCCAAACTTAAATATATTCCTTTCTCTTAAAGACATAAATGAGGGGATAAGTATAAAGGGCTGCCTATAAGACCACGTTTCTTAGAGAAAGCAACACACGTCTGGAGAGAGAGAGGGAGAAGAGTGTATGTTTCAAAATAAAACAGAAAACATCCTGAAATGCCAACGAAGTCCACTTCCAATATTCAAAGTTCAATTAATTCCTTCAAGAGCATTCTGAATGAGTACACGCATTGTGTCTTAACTACACCTAGAACCACATACACTATTTTTTCGATTCTGGGAGCAATGTACCTTATTCTAGAAACATCCAAGTATTAAAAATGCAAATAAGGGTTCCAACAAAGATACCCTACCCTAAATTCTAGAGATAACCTCTCTAGGATGCACTTTGGAGTTCTACACTTTAACTTCAAAAATATGTTGCAAACACTGCCATATCATTAAAGTTCTTCAAAATCAGAATTTTTTCAGAACCATCAATGTACCATAGTCTAACCATTCTAGTAGAATTTCTCATTCCATTTCTTTCCAGTTTTTGATACACTAGACTATAAAGAACATTCCAGCACCAAAAGTGTTGTCCACATCTCTTTCTTCATTTCTTTTTTTTATAAGATTTTTTTTAATGTAATCTCAACACCCATCTTGGGGCTCGAAATCATAACCCCAAGATCTAGTGTCACATGCTCTACTCACAGAGCCAGACTGGCTCCCCTCTTTCTCATTTGTAATGAGAGAATTCTAGAAGAATCTCTGGGTCAAATGACCAGGGGCTTTCAGACTTCTACCTTCCCAGGAAGATGGTAACATGGGATACTCCCTCACCCAGTTTACCTGACACTATCCACTTCCTGCTCCTCTCTAGCCCTGACTTGATAATTAAATAGGTGGGAGGTGATGTTTATATTTGTGAGGCTATTAACGCCTTTCAACTGTCTCCTTTTCAGGAACCATTTGTAATTCCTCCATAAATTGCCTGTGCCCTTTTACCCATTTTTTTTCCTTGTAGAAGTGCTAGTGTTTTCTGTACAGATTAATAAAAACTGAACATAAATGTTGCCAACTCCTCGCCTGCCATCAGTGGCCAACATTTCTCCACGTTTGCCACTTAATGTTTTCTGTGGTATTTTCTTTGTAGTTGGAGAAATGATAGTTTCAAGATACAGTGTTAAGAACATCCTGTCATCATCGAATCTATTCATCTTTTCCTTGTTCCAAAAGTCCTTCTTCTGGGAGTAGTACTTACGTTCTTCCACTCTTTGTGTTGTTTTATTTGCAACTGGATTGTGCAGATGTGGTTGGAATTGATTGCCAGGTGTGGCATATGGCCCAGGGTTAGGATCCAGCTCGGTATTTTCCATATTCCATTGATTGGGCAATTCATCCCTTCTTTTTTTTTTTTTTTTTAAGCTTTTTATTATTTATTTGACAGACCGAGATCACAAGTAGGCAGAGAGGCAGGCGGGGGGGAGGGGGGGGAGCAGGCTCCCCGCCGAGCAGAGAAACCCCCCACCCCCATGCAGGGCTCAATCCCAGGACCCTGGGATCATGACCTCAGCCTAAGGCAGAGGCTTTAACCCATGAGCCACCCAGGTGCCCCATCCATCGCTTCTTTTGCTTTGTAATAGCACCTTTATGTTATCTCAACCCATGTTACCTCATAAGGGGATTTCTTGGTTGAGGGCTGTATTCTCTTCTGTCAATCCCTACTCCTGGCAGTACCCACTCCTTCCTGCAGCTTTGCGATGTATCTTCTGTTTGGTAGAACAAGCTCACCTCTCCTCATTAGCTTTCCTTTCCAAATATTTCTTTTGCTATGTTTATTCCTCTAGCAAAGCTCCCAAAGAAGAATTCCACTGAAAGTGTATTGGTTTGCATTAAACCTAAAAATTAATGTGGGTAAAATTGATAAATTTATAGCAGTCCCCACAGATACGCTGTATGCCTTCCTTTGTTTAAGCCTTATTTTATGTTTCTTGGTAGAGTTCTGCAGTATTTTTTACAAAGGTCTGACACATTTCTTATTAAGCTTATATTTCTAGGTGTTTTATATTTCTGTTACTATTGCAAAAGAGTATTTTTTTTCTCATTATATCTTCTGACTGTGGCTGGTGTGTTTGAAGCCCACTGATACATATGTTCATTCATCTTGCTGGGCTCACTTTTAATTATTTTTTAGCTGATTCTCTACGGTTTTTCTAGGCATATGATTATATCATCTGCAAAAAATGGTAACTTTGTTTTCTCTTTTCCAGTATACACGCTTCCTATTTCTGCTTTCTGTTGTGACCAAAACTCTTAAAATAATATTAAACAATAGGAAAGATAGCAGACATTCTTGTTTTATTCCTGGTGTTAATGGAAATGTCTCTATTGGTATTTTCACAATAAATAATGATATAAGCTGTGAGTGTAAAATATTCTTTAATGTGTTAAGGGATTATTCTTCATTTATAAGTAACAAAAAAATTGGGCTGAGTGAAATATGTCAAGCAGAGAGAGCCAATTATCATATGGTTTCACTTACTTATGGAGCATAAGGGATAACGTGGAGGACATCAGGAGAAGGAAGAGAAAATTGAAGCGGGGGGACTGGAGGAGGGGAGGTGAACCATGAGAGACTGTGGACTCTGAGAAACAAACTGAGGGTTTTGGAAGGGAGGGGGTGGAGGGGATGGGTGAGCCTGGTGGTGGGTATTATGGAGAGCATATATCACATGGAGCATTGGGTGTTGTGCATTAACAATGAATCTTGGGACACTGAAAAAATAAAATAAAATCAAAATTCAAAAAAAAATAGAGGCAACAAAAAGATATTTTTTTCCTTTAGAAATGACTGTAGTACTTTGTCAATGCCTTTCAAAATTAATTGATCATAGGGTTTTTCTTTTTGACCTATCAATATAATATGATAACAATAATGTTCTAATATCAAACCAAACTGTAATTTTCTACTTGGGGGAAAATGGGTTATTCTTTTCAAATTTTTTTTTCTAGTTCAGTTGTGTTGCTAAATCACTGAGAATTTTTAAAATACATTAGTTCATTTCTTTTTATTCTATCTTTGTTAGGTTTCCATTATCAGTATCAATAACAGCAATAGTAATCATTTTACAACGTTTATAGCACATTCCAAACACTGCATTGTGTTGTTATGATTTACAACAATTAAAAATTAGAGGGATACCTGGGTGGCTCAGTCAGTTAAGCGCCTAACTCTTTGGTTCAGCTCAGGTCATGATCTCAGGGTTGTGAGATCGAGCCCGACCTAGGGCTCAGCGCTGGGCGTGGAGCCTGCTTAAGGTTCTCTCTCTCCCTCTCCCTCTCCCTCTGCCCCTCTCTACCCCGTCTCTATATTCCCTCTTAAAAAAAAAAAATAGATATAGTATTATTTATTTTTTACAGATAGTGAACTAAAGCCCAAAGAAGTTCTTGACTGAGGCTAGGATCATACAGCTTGAGAAGCCTGTCTCTGTAGTCAGAACTACATCGTTCTGAGAGTTAAATATGAGCCGGGTAGCTCTCCAGGCTCAGAAAGAGAATATATACAATAGTAAAAATCTGTTCCTTGAAAGAATGAATAGACTAATCCGTATGTGTACAGGAGGCAAAAAATTCTGTGGAAATACATGGGCTTTGAAACCACACAAATGCTGGTTTGAAGTCTAGCTCTGTCCATTACTTAGTAGCACTCAATAAATAAGAATCATGGTCATTTAAAAGTCTTGTCCCACGGGGCACCTAGCTGGCTCAGTTGGTAGAGCACTCAACTCTTGATCTCAGGGTTGTGAATTCAAGCCCCGTGTTGGGCATGATACCTACTTTAAAAAAAAAAAAAAAATTAACTAAAAAGTCTCATCCCCAAACCATCTTTGACATTTTCCATTTATGCCTAGATCTTTTTCTAGTATTTTGTCCCTAATACCCAATAGCCTTAGGAAGTGCTTGTATTTCTTCTAGAACAATGAAATGTTTTTTCAGAGTCATATGTGTTATTCTCTTACAGTCTTAAAATCTCCACGCTTGTTTTTATGTCCTCCTTAGTCTTTGGTATTTAATTGAGTGCTCCCCTTTTGTCTCAACTAGACTTTTAAAATATTTGCCTGTTTTGTTTTTTTTAAAAGAAACTTTTTCCTTTAGAATAGTGTAGTAAGGGCACCTGGGTGGCTCAGTGGGTTAAGCCTCTGCCTTCAGCTCAGGTCATGATCTCAGGGTCCTGGGATCGAGGCCTGCATCGGGCTTTCTGCTCAGTGGGGAGCCTGCTTTCTCCTCTCTTTCTCTATGCCTGCCTCTCTGCATACTTGTGATCTCTCTCTCTCTGTTTCAAATAAATTAAAAAAAAAAAAGAATAGTGTAGTAAGCTGAATAAAGACCCCCCCACATCAAAACACTTCTTCCCCCAGGTGCATGTCCTACCCCCCCACCATAGGCATGCCCAAATCTCCAAGGTCTGTGAATGTTATTTTACATAGCAATAGATTATTTGCAGATATGATTAAATTAATGATGTTTTATGATGGGGAGGTTATTCTGGATTATCCACAAAGTTAGTTGATGACTATAAAGTCTATATTTTTTAAAAATCACATTCCTACATAGTAGTGATAAACACTTAAAGAAAGTAGTTTCACGATAAGTAACGCCAATGTCAACATCATCAAAGTTAGAAAGAAAAAATCTAATAAAAGATGTGCAAGAACTTCTGAAGAACATTATAAAAATATAATGAAAGATGTTAAAGAAAGCCTAAGAATAGAGAAACTTACATTATCCTGTGTGAAAATGTTATTGTAGAGATAGCACGGTTTTCCAAACTGATCTATAATGCGATTCTGATCCAAACCCAACAGGGAGTGTTTGTGGCATCTGACAGAATCACTCTGAAATTTATACTGAGGAACATGGAATAAAGACAGCTAAGCTACTGTCGTAGAAAAATGATTTGGGAGTCTTGCTATAACACCCATCAGATTTTACTCTAAAGCTATATAGTAATCCAGAGTGTAGGTAGAAATAGGCAAATAGCACCAAGAAGCAGAATGGATATTTCATGTGTACACCTATATGTATGTGTAACTTGATAATGACAGAGGAGGCTTTCAAAAACCGTGGGCGAAGTAGGTAATATGCTGAGATAACTGACCTTATATTCTGAAAAATTCTTATTTGTTGTTTCTGTTTATTATCTTTTACCACTACCATGTAAGCTCCATGAGGACAGGGTTTGAATCTGTTTTCTTCTCAGCTGTATTTAAATATTGCCTTGGGTAACTACTTTTCACTTATATTATGATTCATCAACATAAATAATTTGTCTTTGGTTTTTTTTTTTTTTTAAAGATTTTATTTATTTATTTGACAGACAGAGATCACAAGTAGGCAAAGAGGCAGGCAGAGAGAGAGGAGGAAGCAGGCTCCCTGCTGAGCAGAGAGCCCAATGCGGGGCTCGATCCCAGGACCCTGGGATCATGACCTGAGCCGAAGGCAGAGGCTTTAACGCACTGAGCCACCCAGGCGCCCCTGTCTTTGTTTTGTTTTTTTTTTTTTAAGATTTTATTTATTTGACATAGATCACAAGTAGGCAGAGAGGCAGGCAGAAGGAGAGAGGAAGGGAAGCAGGCTCCCTGCTGAGCAGAGAGCCCGATGCGGGGCTCGATCCCAGGACCCTGAGATCATGACCTAAGCTGAAGGCAGAGGCTTTAACCCACCGAGCCACCCAGGCGCCCCTGTCTTTGGTTTTTAAAAGGTGTAGTTATTTATTTTAGAGAGAGAGAGGAGAGGGAGAGAGCATGCATGCACAGGGGAAGGGGCAAAAGGAGAAGGAGAAATGCCAGACTTCCCACTGAGCGTGGAGCTGACTGAGCCACCAGAAGCCCCAGTTTGCTTTTGTGTGTGAGGGTCTGTGACTCCCATCCCCAAGTATTCCCTTGCATTGTGGGAACCTAAAGGACAAACTAGTCCACAGCTCATCCCCTTCCACCATTTTCTGACTGAGTAGATGACGGTTCTTGTGGTAGCATGAAAAGTGGTACTTTATGCCACCCACGTGTCCTTCAGCTGAGCTGGCTAGAGCATGGCCATCCTCAGGCCTGCACCGGGCTGAGCCCTGTATGGGGCCAGTTACTTCCCCCAGAGGAAAATGACGTTCACAGTCACACAAGGTACCCTCAGTCAGCCCCTCTGTCGCTCATAGAGGTCTAGGAGAGATTTCCTAAGAGAACCAGATGGTAGTGGATGCCTTAGGGTCAATTCATTAATCCTCCTGGAAAACTGAGTAAATTTGCACTCCTCTGACACATTACTCATTCATTTACCAAGAATTTGTGAGTTCCCTCTACTCACAGCCCTGGTCCTGAGTGTGGAGGCTGGGAAGCCTACCTAGACACCCCATCTGTCAGGGCTTCATGGGCTAGTCTAGAGACAGTAGCCTCTATGTCCACTGCAGGAAAGAACCCTCTTCATTTTATCGTCTAGGAAACTAATGCGTGAAATGATTGAGTGACTCATTCTAAGAAACAAAGTGGTATGCCAGAAATAGGGGCGGCTGGGCACAGTGAAAAGCACTTGGTTCTCTAAAGTTAGAAACATCTGTATGTGAATCCAGCTTTGGCAACTTACCAGCTGAGTGACCTCAGGGAAGTTCCTTCACCTTCTCAAACCATTTGTCCTTACTTCATATCGAGAAGGGTAATATCTTTGCAAGATTGTTGTGAAGATAAAAGACAAATTATTATGAAAGGTCTGGTGTGTACTAAATTTAACTGAAGGTTTCCCATTTTTTCTTAATTGAATTACACTGCCTTTTTTTTTTTTAATATTTTATCTATGTATTTGAGAGAGAGAGCATGAAGAAGGAGAAGCAGACGCCTCACTGAGCAGGGAAGCCTGAGGCAGGGCTCGACCCTAGGACCCCGGGATCATGACCTGAGCTGAAGGCAGCCACTTAACCAACTGAGCCACCCAGGTGCCCCTACACTGCCTTTCTCTCTCTCTCTCTCTCTCTCTCTCTTTTTTTTTTTTTACAAAACTCATCTTGAAAGTAGAATCTATGTTGTAGGAGTCCCCTGATTTCTCTGTAACACCCAGCCCAGTTCAGAGCGTGCAGTGGAAGCTCCAGAAACACTTTCTTTTTTTAATGAAAAGGTTGTTTTCTGAAAGAACAACATTCACTTCAATGAACGATACATTTAAATCTACTCTCTTGTTTTTTCCATTCTTATGGCTTTATTATGCTCTTCTCTTTTACATATATTTCCATATGTGGAAAAATGCCTCATAAATAAGTAAGATGTTAGTAATGAGTGAAATTTCCAGCCTCGATGAGGCTGGTGTTCTTGAACAAGATTTTGGAGCTCATATAGTTTTAATCCATGGAAAATAACAAAGTTCTTCCAAATGTTAATTTATATTTTAGTCTAAAAACTCCACCTATCAGAACTGAAAAGATTTCCAGAAGCATGCCAGAGGGTAGCTTCTAAGTATACTCTGGCACCATGCCAGTGCAGGGTGAGAAAAAGTTCATGATTTTCCATTGTGTGAAGTCACATGGACAAAGTCCTTTTGTCCAAGTGGCCTTGTCATGTGACACTGCTAAATATTTTTCACTTGGCCTTCCCATCACGTTCAGAGTGTCATACCCTTAGAAGCCATTTGATGTATGAATAATGGAAACCCAAAGTGAAGCTCAAAGGAGTCACCAGCCGGTGGGAATTGTTATGTGACTAGTCAACCAAACGCAGACATCGCCAAGTTTACTTAGAATATGGACAAGGTGAGGAAAATTCAAATTGAGAGCTGAATTCGTTTTAGGGCTCAGACATAAAAATAGAGCGCTGGTCGGGTTATTGGAGGACAGAGAGTAAAAGAGTTTATTTTGCTGGAAAACAGTTTGAATCAGAATGGAGTTCAGAGCATTTGAGGCCTTGTTCCTTTTACCAGAAGGAAGCAAAAGCACACTGATCATTTATTACACAGTAGAAGGCAAAAGAATTGGGAATTTATTTTCCCACGGGGCACGCATCAGAACATGCAATATTTTTTGTGTTTTGAAAAGTAATCAGAGGGTTATTTGGCAGGAATTGTATTTTTAAATTCCTGCCATAAGCTACTCATTTTCGCCTTCTTAAGCAGGCTTTGCCTCGTAAAGCGGACCCATACCCTACAGCAGCTTACTCGGGGGAACTCACAAAGGCCCGTGTCTGCCTGTTTTATTCTGCGGATTCTCAATCAGCTCTCATGAATGCTTGTTTTGACACTGTCCCATTAGCAATTCTGCGTGCACTGTCCAAGCTCCTCCCCTCCCCCAGGAACAAATCCTCATCACATTTCAATTTTTCAGCCATTTAAACCCTGACTACACATTTTAGAATATTATCTAGCTCATCTATTTGCCAAAATTAGAGGTAATTTTCTCAATAAAAGATGGAATTGTTGTGCTATAGATCTATCATTTAATGTGTTAAAACAATATCCTTCTAAGGACAACATTACTGTGCATTTTATAATTGTTGGACGGTGCGGGGTGGGGGGTGTTTTCTTTAAGGATTTCTTGAGAAGGGGCCATATTCCAAGTCCTTATGACACTCTCTAAGAGAAAGAAAAGAGATGAAAGAAGTTGTAAGCAGATGAGATACTCCTCCAGTGGTGTTCATTATGGAAATGATTTCTGGGGTCCCTGATGGAATTTGCTCCTTTTCACTTGTTTTCTTGGCTGATCGGGTGACTAGATCCAAGGCCACTTTAAGACTGAATGAAGAAAACACACACGCATCCCGCAGCTCTCTGGAAGGGCATCCAGCAGTCTGAATCACTCAATTCTTTGCCATTATGCAAGAGGTCTTGGGGAGCCCAGATCCTCTTATCCTAGTGTCCTTGTGAATACTGATCTTATTGATTAAAAAAGGAAGGCACTGGAGGGGCACCTGGGTGGCTCAGTCAGTTAAGCATCCAACTCTTGGTTTCAGTTCAGGTAGTGATCTTGGGGTCCTGGGATAGAGCCCCATGTCAATCTCCATGTACTGAGTGCCTTCTGCTTGGGGTTCTCTCTCCCTTTCCCTCTGCCCCACCCCCTGCTCACATGCCTTCTCTGTCTCTAAATAAACTAATTAATTAAATCTTTAAAGTGCAATTTTTAAAAATATGGCATTGGAATTTCTAAAGAGAGTAGTGATGTGGAGAGAGAAAGTGATGTTTTTGAAGCGGCACGAACTTCAAAGGAAGATTATGAAAACATCAGTTGGCCCCTCTCCAAGAGTGAGGTTTAAGAGTTTTATGGAGATTGTGGGCCTAGAACCCCAGCATCTCCCAAATTCATGTACATTGGCCTTGATCTCCTTTGATGTATTTCTCCTTGAGACTAACCCCTTCACACCTCTCTGAGAGTCAGACTGAGAAAACCTACTGTGCCACAGTCAAAAATAAGTCATTCTGTATTAATAAAAGGTAAATTATAGGAATCATATGTTTTGTCGAGTTCTGCTTTGCCTAACTTTTGGGGGAAAAATGCCCTTCATGTCCTAAGATTCATTATGTGGAGCTGAGACCAATACGATGCTTTCAATACTTGATATTTGAATCTAACGATATGAGTTTTTGTTGCCCCTTGTAGTTTACAATGTGCTTTCTTTTATATAATGTTGTGTTTTTCAAACAGAGATCATCAGAGATGTGACAGGGGGTCTACAAGATCAAAGAATAAAGAGCATCCATTTAATGTTCCCACTGGTGAGACATTTAAAATGTTACTTTGTATTAAAACAAACACATCTATTATTAAATATAATGCATAATTCACATGAACTTCTCAGATAAACCATGAGACTTCAAAGAAATGTCGTGCCTAAAATTTTAGCGATGAGCTTTGCCTGTAGCCAGCTAAGAGCATTAAGGATGCTTGGTAGAAATTTGAGTAGCATAGGTATGTACTTTTCTTATTTTACCTGCCCAATGTGTGCATGAGATAGCATGTTTATCCCTTTACAAAACAGAAAATCAAAGTTTGGAAGGTTGGGGAAAAAAAAAGTACGTTTGGAAGGTTGAACACTTCTCGAAGTCACTTTGTCGCTTTCTACTTGACTGAACCCTTTCTGATTGCTCCTCCATGAGGAAGACCTTGGTCTACAGTGGTTTCATGCAAGGCTGAATAAGAGCCTTCCAAAGATGTCCACATCCAAATCCCCAGAAACTGTGAATCTGGGACCTTATATGGCAAAAGTGACTGTGCAGATATGACTAAAGCAAGGGTTTTGACAGGGTGAAATTATCCTGGATGATTCACATGAGTCTTATATAACCTTAGCGTCTCTGTAAGAGGGGGGCAGGAGGACCAGAGTCAGAGAGAGGAGATATGAGGATGGAAACAGAAGTCAGAGAAGAGAGAAGATACTGCACTGCTACGTCATATATGGCGGAAGGGACCACAAGTCAAGGAATGTGGACAATCTCCAGAAGTAGACAAGAAAGTCAAGGCAAAACAAAACACAACAAAATAACACAACACAACAAAAACACAAGTTCTCCCCAGAGAACTCCCCAGGGTTCTCCAGAAAGGAACACAACCTTACCAACACCTGGATTTTAGGCCCATTTCATATTTCTCACCTGCAGAGAATACATTTCTACTGGATTAAACCTTTAAGATTGTACTGATTTGTTACAGAAGAACAGGGAATTAATATGCCTGGTAAGGCTCTGATAGCCCCCTAATTTTTCTCTCATCTTCATGGCTCTTATTCATGATATCTTATGGTTTTATTTTAATAATTTTGATTTATCACATTGCTACATACACATAGCTTTTAGCTCTATTAAGAGTTCCATTAATTTTTAATTCCATTAAAAGACAAATGGGCAACTGTGGGTGAGAAGGCAAAGAAATCAGACCGCTTGGACATTGCTGGTTGAAAAGTAAAATGGTGCAGCCACTATGGGAAAGGTTGGTGGGTTCACATTAAGTTAAACATGGAATTGTCAAATGACCCAGGAATTCCACTTCTGGGTGTATACAGTAAAAGTACTGCAAACAGGTGTTCGAAAAAAACCTGCACACAGATGTTCACAGCAGTGTTATTCACAGTAGATAAAAGGTGGAAACATACCCAAATGTCCATCAACTGATGAATGGATAAACTAAATGTGATATATCCATACAAAGGAATAGTACTCAGTCATAAAAAGAAAGGAAATACTAATATATGCTACATGTTGGGTCGGCCGTTCTGGGAATGCAGGAGGAGCAATAGAAATGACCGCCAGGGCGGCCATCCTCCAGGCCCCTCCCCACCCCCTTTCTTAACCCTAGACTCTCCTGCCAAAAGGTTGTAACCGGATACCTATGCAGGAAACAAGAGTATCAGGAGCCCCCACCCCATACCTAAAAGATCCCCTCTCCGACCACCCTCCACCCCCACCGCCAACTCCCTCCCAGTGCGACTTCCCCCACTACCCTTTCCGGAGTGGAGGAACCTCACCCGAGGGTGCCCACCTTCCTGGCTCCCCTTCTCCTGAAATTTTGCCAGAGAGTACCTTTAATAAATCTTGCCTTGTGCCCACCTTGCTTGGTGTTATATTTACCTCGCCTGGGAAACTTTAACTACAGTGTGGATGAACCCTGAAAACATTATACTAAGTGTATGAAGCAGCTTACAAAAAGCCATATATTGTTCCATTCCTTTTATATGAAATATCCAGAGTCCACAAATTCATAGAGACAAGAACAAGATTCATGATTGCTAAGGGCTGGGAGGAGTGAGGAGTAGGGAGTGACTACTTAATGGGTACAAGATCTCCTTTTGGATTGATGAAAATATTCTGGGGGTGAGATTGTGGTAATGGTGGTACAACCTTGTGAATGTAGTAAATATCGTTAATGGTAGATTTTATGTGATGTGTAATTTACCATAATAAAAATTTTTAAAAGACAAATAGAAGTAAAAATCTTAAAAGTCAGAATGTAATAAAGTGGCTAACCTCTGCTCCACTGATCTGTAACTCCCAGTTCTCTAGTCCACAAGCTTCCAGTTAAACCTTTGGTTTTCAGGTAACTGATTATTTGGATATCTGCTGCATATTTCCAAACAATATGCTTATTGTGTACTGGCATCTACGGATCTACAATTTTGACATTGTCTATTGTTTTCTAATTATAATAGGTAAGAGTTTAGTTCCATTTTTAGCAATTATATTTTGAATACCCAAGAACCTTTTTGTTCTTTGACTTTGTGTTTTTGCACTACCTCGTTCTTCCTAATCAAGGCAATATCTTCTTTCTTGAGAATGTATGATTCTTTTCAGTTTTATTCTGCTCCCTGCCTTGTCTCTGTTTCATCCAAGTCCTTTCTTCTTTTTTTTTTTTTTAAAGATTTTATTTATTTATTTGACAAAGAGAGATCACAAGTAGGCAGAGAGGCAGGCAGAGAGAGAGAGGAGGAAGCAGGCTCCCTGCTGAGCAGAGAGCCCAATGCAGGACTCGATCCCAGGACCCTGAGATCATGACCTGAGCCGAAGGCAGCGGCTTAACCCACTGAGCCACCCAGGCACCCCAAGTCCTTTCTTCTTCATTTGTTTCCTTTTCTGTCCCTCATGTTGAAGACTTTCTTCAAATATCTATGATCCTTGACTGCCTATTCATGACATCCTTGACATCCATGACATCCTTGACAGTTTAGGAGCAAGACACTAAAGATTTGGCTGGCTGTTCATATCACTGCAGAGTAATAAGGCCAGTGGAACCCTTAGGAGGAAAGTTCATGTGTCAGTATCTTAAAGTCTTTTCTCTGGGGACACTTGGTTTCTGCAGAGGACACTTCTTACCTTTGTATTCCTATGTGGAGTGGGGGTAGGGGTAAAATATGTGACTGGGACCCTTCAGGTGTTTCACTGATAATTCTCTGCACCATGTACCACTCTGATTTCATGTCTCCAGGGAATAAATTGCTGGTCTCCTGAGAAAGGCATAGGAGTTTAACAGATTTTTCCACCAATCTCCTATTTCCAATCTGGGGCTTCATCTCCACTTTGTACAACCCGTGCCTCTCAGCCTTCCCCTCCCCACAGGCCTGCCAATTCGAGTGAGTGCATTTCTCAGCAGTGTTCTTTCTGCTAGGACATACATCACCGCTTCGTTGACTCCTCTATCCTCTATCAACAATGTGCTGGCATTTTTTGCTCACATTTTGATTCCTTTATTTCACTTTAGTAGGGCTCCCACAGGGAGATAAGATGATTTGGTGTGTTTAATTTGATGTTTTAATTGGAAATCAGATGTGTTTTGTTTTGGTGGTAAATACAGCACTCACTTATCCTGTCTCAATTGTTCCTCACAAACGCACAGTGAAGATGGCTGATGCGATGTCTGAAATTTCACAGTTAAGGAAATGGAAATTCAAAAAAGGATTAATTTGCCCGAGACCACCCAGGTGGTAAGTGGAAAAGCCAGGATTTGAATTCAAGTCTTTAACCCTAAGGATCTTTAGTAATAATAGTGATAATAATACCAAGAAAGGCTAAGATTTATACAACAATTACTATGTATTTACTATGTATGGCAGAATAATGGGTCCCAAAGATGTCCCTGTCCTAACTCCTGGTGCCTGTGAATATGTTTTGATACATGGCAAAGAAGAATTAAATGTGCAGATGGAGTTAAATTTGCTAATCAGCTAGTCAACTAGGGAGATTATCGTGGATTATTTGGGTGGGCCCAAAAGAACCACAAGTTTCCTTAGAAGTGGAAGAGGGAGGTAGAAAAAGATAGTCAAAAGAAGGCGTGATTGAAAAAGAAAGACATGGAGAGATGCATTGTTGTTGGCTTTGATGATGGAGGAAGAGTGCCTATGAGCCAGGAAATGTCAATGACTACTAGAAGCTAGAAAAGGAAAGGGAATGCAGCCTCCCTGTGCCCAGAGTCTCCAGAAAAGAACACAGGCTTAACAACAATTCAGTTTTAACCCGGTGAAACCTGTGTCGAGCATTTGACCTACCCAACTGTCTGATCATATGTCTGTGTTGTTTATGCCTCTCGGTTTCTGTTAATTTGTTATAGCTCCAATGGTAAACTAACACACTATATGCTGGGAATTTGGGCATATCCATATAATAGAACACTGAACAATCAAAATTGATAGCGAAACATATAAAAATGGATGAATCTCAAAAATAATCTAAATGAAAGAGGTCAGATGCAAAACAGTGCACGCTGTATGATTCTATTTACATAAACTCCGGAGCCAGACTAGTCTAATCTATAATGATAGAAAGCAGATCAGTGGTTGCGTGGGTTGGAGATTTCCAGATTAAGTAGAAACAAGTACAAGGGAGCATTTTAGGATAATGGAAATATTCTTTATCTTGATAGTATTGGCGGTTATATGAGTATATAAATTTGTGGAAACTCACAGAGACAAACATTTAAAGTGAAAACATTTCACTGCATGTAAATTATATCTCAACAAAATTGATTTTTAAAAAATGTAAAAAGTCACACAGCTAAAGTAATAAAGTAGTTGGATTCTAGAGTCTGTACTCTCCCCACTAGACAATGTCATCTATCAGAGCTATTTGGGCCCTATTAAATCCAAAGAATTATCCCTAATTGTGAGGGATAGTTCTCCCAACAAGGGGCAGATTCTCTTCTGTGAATTTGGGCTGCCCGTTGATGAATTTGGGTTGGCCCATGAGCTCTCCAATCAATTAAGTGAACCAGAAAAGGGCCCTTTTCCAGTTCTGAGATAGCCCTTCAGAGGCTGGCAGCTTCTACATTGGTGTCTTGGAGCCCTGGGGTGCTTGACAAGGTCAGACCTCCCTGTTCCCACCCACTCCGTTGATCCCAGCTTCCCGCCATTCTTCAAAAGATACTAAGTATGTGAGTGAAAACGTCTTAGACCATCCAGACCAGCAGACCCTCTGCGTGGACATCACTGAGTGACCTCACACAACGTCACCTAGTACAGTCCCAGAGGCATCACGCAGCTCGCCCGCCCGGCTGACCCACAAAATCATGCGTCATCATGAAAAGGTCGTTGTTTTAAAACCCCAAGTCCTGGGGTACTTTGTTATGCAGGAGTAATTCACTGGAAAGTGATCCAAGGGCATCCCCATCTCTGTTGCCGCTGGGATTTCTTTCAAGCCTTCGTGGAAGTCTCTGTAGTCTTCCAGATGTGACGCTATAATTGTCCCACTCGTGGGCTTAATGAAGGACGAAAAGCTGAAAGAATTATGGAGGCCCATCATCACTTGTTACATCAAATCTATAAATAAAGAGAACTGTGAAAATAGAACCAGCAGGGTCCCCTGCTCAGTGGCTGCCTCTGGGCTGCTGAGGGCTCGTCGCTGCGTTGAAGGTAACATGGAGGTGATCCACAGCCTGCCTAATCCGAAAATCAAACAAACTGAAGATTTTTGTATAGTAACTAGATATTTATAGAGTTCTTCCATGAAAAGTAGCCCTTTTGAAACAGAATCATCTCCTGGATACGTATAAGCCATTGGCTGCGTCAGAATGAAGATATTTTCTGAAATGTTGGGCAACATCTGACTTCAGCATCTGTCTTAATGCAGCATGATAAATAGAAAGCACTGATGCTTCACTTTATGGGCCCAGAGCTCTGCTTAGCTGCAAAGTGCCAGCTGTCCCTAAGCTCCGATTGCTTACTACTCGGGAATAGTCAGTGTACAAAACAGAACGATGTGCGGACTGGCAGCCAAACCCTGGGCGATGCTGCAGATTCAAGAATTGACAGGACAATCTGAATACTTTTCAGATAAAAATGCTTCCATTTGTTATCATTTCTTTCTTCCTTTTTTTTTTTTTTTTAGATTTTATTTATTTATTTGACAGAGAGAGAGAGTGCACAAGCAGGCAGAGCAGCAGGCAGAGGAAGAGAGAGAAGCAGTCTCTCTGCCCAGCAAGAAGCCCAGTGCAGGACTCAATCCCAGGACCCTGGGATCATGACCCGAGCCGAAGGCAGCTGCCTAACCAACCGAGCCACCCAGGCAACGTGTTATCGTTTCCAAGCATATTTTCATAGAATCAAAGTTTTTAAAATGGATGTGTACATGTTTGCAACAACCCAGACTGTTGATTCACAGTCTGACAAAACAATGTCTAATGTGAACCCTTAAATAATCTGTCAATACTATTAGCAATGCCAGGTCATGTGACTCCCTGCATACAAGCCCTAGGAGCCACTTACTGAAAATTATTTAACCCTGAAGTGATCTCTCCATGCCCAACCTCTGTCACCGGCGTTGTCTTTCCCTTCACTGTTCCCCAGTCACAAGGATCTTTAGTAAACACGTATTATGTGCCAGGCTCTGTGCCAAGTTCCTTAGAGGCATTATCTGACTTAATATTCATAACAGCACTAGGAAAGAGATAATGTTATTGTCAGTCTATAGATAAAATATGCAAAACTAAATTATGATTATGAAAATCAGAATAATGGTTTACTTTGTGGGGGTGGGGACTGGGAGGGGCCTGAGGAAATGTGCTAGGGCGCTGGTAATTGTCTAGGTCTTGATCTGAGTAGTGGTTATAAAGATGTGTTGTTCACTTTGTAAAATGCAATGAACTGGGATGGCTCAGTCCGTTAGCATCTGCTTTCAGCTCAGGTCATGATCCCAGGGTCCTAGGATCAAGTCCTGCGTGGGGTTCTTTGCTCAGTGGGAAGCCTGCTTCTCCCTCTGCTTACAGCTTGCTCATTCTCTCTCTCTCTCTCTCTGGTAAATAAATAAATATATAAAATCCTTAAAAATAACTAAATAGAGGCACCTGGGTGGCTCAATGGGTTAAATCCTCTGCCTTCGGCTCAGGTCATGATCTCAAGGTCCTGGGATCCAGCCCTGCATCAAGCTCTCTGCTTAGCGGGGAGTCTGCTTCCTTCTCTCTCTCTGCCTGCCTCTCTGCCTACTTGTGATCTCTGTCTGTCAAATAAATAAATAATATCTTTTAAAAAAACTAAATAAAAATAAAATAACATGGAATGAACTATTTGTAATTAATGATTTGTGTACTTTCCTATGTGTATAATACACTTCAATGAAATAGATTCAAAACAGCAACTTTCGCAGCAGTATGCCTAAAAGCCTTACGAGTATCCCACACATAGTAAGAACATTTCAAACAAAGTGATTTCAGGATGCTGAAAATAAAAGCTATTGGCAGATTTACAAGGCAAATATAAACAAACAAACAAAAGGGGTGGTAATATTAAAAGGTAAGGTGGAAAGTAAGGTTAGAAGTACTGAATAGGAAACAAAATTAATGTGATGACAAAAAAGCACAATACTTATGAAGAAATCATAACAGTCATAAACTAGTTTATGCCAAATAACATAGCTAAATGCATAAAGCAGACCTTTGAGAATCTATTTAAAATGTAATCAGACTGGGACGCCTGGGTGGCTCAGTCAGTTGAGTGTCTGCCTTCAGCTCAGATCACGATATCAGGGTCCTGGGATGGAGCCCTGCTTTAGGCTCTCTGCTGAGCAGGGAGCCTGCTTCTCCCTCTCCCTCCACCCCTGACACTCCCCCTGCTTGTGCTCTCTCTCATGCTCTATCAAATAAATAAATAAAATCTTAAAAAAAAAAAAAAGAAAGAAAGAAAGAAAAAGAAAATTCAATCAGAGTAAAAGATGTCAGTATACTTCTTTCAGAATCGGAGAATCTGGTACTCAAATAAAAATAAAGACAAGAAGAAAATGAATAGGATACCAAAAACTCCAAATTAATCAACTTTCAGATTAACTTTGGAAAGCTCTGGTAGAAAACATAGAATTTCCATAAACCATAAAATATTTACAGAAATCAATAATATACATATTCATAAAGAAAACTTTATAAGGTAAGGTTATAAATAACCCACTAAAATTAAGAATAAATAATCAAATGTTAACCAACAGTAAAAGACATTGACTATATGGAAATTAAGAAACACAATTTTAGGGGCACCTGGGTGGCTCAGTGGGTTAAAGCCTCTCTCTGCCTTCGGCTTAGGTCATGATCTCAGGGTCCTGGGATCGAGCCCCGCATTGGGCTCTCTGCTGAGCAGGGAGCCTATTTCCTCCTCTCTCTCTGCCTGCCTCTCTGCCTACTTGTGATCTCTGTCTGTCAAATAAATTAAAAAAAAAGAAAGAAAGAAAGAAAAGAAACACACTTTTAGGGGTGCCTGGCCGGTTCAGTCTGTAGAGCCTGCAACTCTTGATCTTCTGGTTAGTGAGTTCAAGCCCCATGTTGGGCATAGAACTTACTTAAAACACACACAAACACATCCAAAATAGCCATTAGATCAAGAAGATCTCAAAGCTAGAATTATAAACTCTATATAGAGAGCAATTAAAAGGGAGAACATGTCATACATGAAAGATGTACTCAGAGCTTTAAAAAACCGCCATAATGCCCTTATTATTTTAAATAAGAAAGACAAAGGGTGCCAGGGTGACTCAGTTGGTAGAGCATGTGAATCTCAATCTTGAGGTGGTGAGTTTGAGCCCCACATTGGGTGTAGAGATTAGCTAAAAATAAAATCTCTACAGGGCACCTGGGTGGCTCAGTTGGTTAAATGCCTGCCTTCAGTTCAGGTCATGATCTCAGGGTCCTGGAATCAAGCCTCCTTCTCCTTCTCCTTCTGCCCCTCTCCACTGCTTGTGCACGCTCTTTCTCTCTCTCTGTCTCTCCGTCTCTCAAATAAATAAATAAAATCTTTAAAAAATAATAATAATCGTGGTGTCTGGGTGGCTCAGTCGGTTAAGCATCTCACTTTTGATTTGAGCTCAGGTCATGATCTTGGCAGTGAGATCAAAGCTCGCGTTTGACTCCACACTGAGTATGGAATCTGCTTACGGTTCCCTCTACCCGTCCCATGCACCCCTCCACCCACCCAAGCCACATTCCCCCCAACTCACGCATGTGCACGCACTTTCTCTCAGGAAAAATAAATAAATAAATAAATAAGATAAAAAATGAAAAAATTTGATATCTACCTAGGAAACAGAAAAAGAATAGGAAAACTTTCCTTTTTTTCTTTTTTCTTTCTTTCTTTCTTTTTTTTTTTTTTTTTGCCATTTAGGAAGGGAGAACTTATAGAGATAAAATTTGAACCTAACCAAAGAGAAACAAAATTGAGTAGGACAATAAATGAATCCAAATGCTGGTATTTCAAAAGAATCAATAATATACATAACCTGTTGCAAACTTGCTTAAGGAAATAAGAGAGAAAGTAAAAATAGAAAAGATTAGGAGTGAAAAAAAGACACACTACAATATAGGAGTTTTTTTAAATTATAAAGTGAAATTACACACAACTCTATTGCCATTAACCTGCAGATCTAGAGGAGATAGGTAATTTCTCAGTAAAATTTAAATGACCAAAATTAACCCAAGAAGAAGACTAAAAAACTGTGAATAGACTAATTATCGCAGAAGACACTAGAAAGTTCAAAAATATCTTTCACTAAAAATGTTTCCTAGCGGAAATCTATCTAACCTTTAAAGAACAGCTAGTTCTTATGGTATTTAAATGGTTCTAGGTCATAGGAAAAAAAATAGAAGTTTCTGATTGATTTTACAAAACCTGAACAAGTTTAATACCAAAATTTTGTGAAGAAAGTATAGAAACAGATAACTATAATCTCCCTTAGGTACATAAATGCAAAATTTTCTTTTTAAATGCCAAATAGCATCTATCAGTGTAATATAAGAATATAACTACATGGGGCGCCTGGGTGGCTCAGTGGGTTAAAGCCTCTGCCTTCGGCTTGGGTCGTGATCCCGGGGTCCTGGGATCGAGCCCCACGTCGGACTCTCCGCTCGGTGGAGAGCCTGCTTCCTCCTCTCTCTCTCTCTGCCTGCCTCTCTGCCTACTTGTGATCTCTGTCTGTCAAATAAATAAAATAAAATCTTTAAAAAAAAAAAGAATAAAACAACATGAATAATTAAGATTTATTCAAGTCATGCAAAGGTGATTGTACGTTAGGAAGTCTTCCAAAGTAATTCCTTATAGCAACAAGGGCAAAATGTGATCATATCAAAGACGTTTTAAAAAAAGACATTTAAGACATCCAACAATCATTCTCATAACACTCCAGGGAAGGAATGGGACTTCCAGAAAGGTTGAGTGAAGAGCTCAGCAAATACTATCCCCAAAAAGCAATGATAAAACTGGACAAAACTGTTTAAAAAAACAAAACAAAACAATTATTTCAAATTTTAAAAATTAACCAAAGCATACACAGCACATTGAAAGGCATTATTTACTCCTGGTTACATTCCTTGTTGTGAAATCTCTTTTTCTGATATTAATATAGATATGTCAACATACTTTTGCTCAGTGTTGTTTTTTTATTTGTAACCTTTGTGTCTTTATGAAAAATGTGGATTTCTTATAGAATCCTTTCGTGTCATTTACATGAATGTAATAGGATTAGGTTTAAATCTACCCTTTCGCTATTTGTTTTTTATTTGTTCCATCTATCCTTTGCTCCTTTTTCCCTCTCTTACTTGCTTTTTTTTAATTAAAAAAAGATTTTATTTATTTATTTGATAGAGAGACAATGAGAGAGGGAACACAAGCAGAGAGAGGGAGAAGCAGGCTTCCAGCAGAGCAGGGAGCCCAGTGTGGGACTCGATCCCAGGATGCTGGGATCAGGACCCAAGCCGGAAGACAAGACACTTAACTGAGCTACCCAGGCGCCCCTCTGACTTGCTTTTAAAGAAGAAAATTTAGTATTCCATTTGACCCACGACCATGTATTGGAAACGCCTCTTTCTCGTTTGGAGCTGCTCCACAGTCCGTAACAGAGGTCTCCGTCTATGGCAGTCTCCCTTCAGATAATTTTATGACGTTTCCAGTGTATTTCAAGAACTTACATCCATGTACTCCAACGTCTCCCCTCCAACAAATACATTGTTGTCTTACATTTTCCTTCTTTCTGTGCGTGTTGTCAACCTCACAATACACGCGAGCACACCCGCTTCTCCCCGGGTCTCCTTCCCTCTGACACCACTGCCGCACTCGCAGGGCTTCTGACACCAGATGGGGGGGTGGGGGTCCCCACAGCAAGCAATTCTGTGACGCCACCTGGGGGTCCCAAACTTAATGTTGGGCTGGCAGAAAGGGCTGCTTAAGATGGCGACAGTTCCTGGGGCGCCTGGGTGGCTCAGTGGGTTAGGCCGCTGCCTTCGGCTCAGGTCATGATCTCAGGGTCCTGGGATCGAGTCCCGCATCGGGCTCTCTGCTCGGCAGGGAGCCTGCTTCCCTCTCTCTCTCTCTCTCTGCCTGCCTCTCCATCTACTTGTGATTTCTCTCTGTCAAATAAATAAATAAAATCTTTAAAAAAAAAAAAAAGATGCCGACAGTTCCTGCCACAAGGCCTGAGCTCCGACAGGAGAACAAAGGCCCAAGCAGGAATCTGAGACCCCCGCCCCGGGCTCCAGTGGACCAATGGGACCCCGATGAGCAGGCGAAATATCCAAATAAGGGACACTTGCCAAAAGACCCCTGAGCGCCCCTGGAGACCCCTTAAAAGCCGCCTCCTCCCTGCCTTGGGCGCGACTTCCGCCACCCTGCTTTCCAGGGTCGCGGAACCTCGCCCGAGGGTGCCCACGTCCTCGCCAGCAACTTTCCTGGCTCCCCTTCTCCTGAGCCCTGAAACTTCGCCGGAGAGCGTTTTTAATAAATCTTGCCTTGCACCCACTTTGCCTGGTGTTGTGTTTATCTCGCCGGAAAAACTTTACGCTTAACTCGGTTCGGACCCTGCTTACCTGAAGGCAGTGTCGGGTCCCATGGGTTAAGGGCTCAGTTCCGCGGACCACAGCCAGTCCCACAGCCAGTCCCACAGCCAGTCCCAGATCCAGACTGTGCTTCCGATTGGCCATAAATCAAAGATTCCCATGCTCCCCTCCTGGGGTTCAATTAATTTGCTGTGGCGGCTCCCAGACCTCGGGAAAAAAGCAGTGTATTTACTGTTTACGACTGCATTCACCACTTCGTTATAAAAGGACATAATAAAGGATACAGACGAACATCCAGACGGAGAGATGTGGGGAGGGGGCTGCGGGAAGCTCAAGGGGCTTCCTTACTCTCCGCAGGTGCCCCCCTCTCCCAGCACCTCCACATCTTTACCAATCTGGAAGTGCTTTAAATCCCATACTTCTGGGATTTTTAGGGGAGCTTCATCAGGTAGGCATGATCAATCATGAACTCCATTTCCAACCCCTCTTCCCTCCCTGGAGAATGGAGGGGTGGAACTGAAAATTCCCGGCTTCAGTCACGGCTTGACTTTCCGGTGACCAGCTGCTGTTAATCCCCTTCTGGGTAATTTTTTATTTCAGGAAGTACACCGAAAAAAATAAAGTAGGGAAGAAAAAGAAACCTGAGGGGGATGTTTTAAATATGGCCCCCAGGGAAAACCTGACCGCTGTGGTGAGCTCTGAGAAGAGACCTGAGGAAGGTACGTGAGGAGATCCCAGTCTCTGCCATGCACCTAACCCTTCCTTATGACGCATTTAGCAGTTTTCTCTTTTCTCTTGAATTTGTTCTTTTCTTCTAATAGAACAAGAAGCAGCTTTCCGTGGTCTTCTGTGTGTTCTTTTTTGTCTCAGAGTCTCTTTAAATATGTCCTTTTACATTTTTATTTTCTGTCTGGCTCTCCTGTCTTCCTTTCCCTTAGTAACTTCTTGCTGCTTCTGTATCTATAATGGTTTTACTTTACTTTCACTCCTTCCGAAGCTTGGACTACTCACTCTGCATCTCCTTTCGCCTTATATTTGAACACTTTTATCTCCCTTTTAACTTCGTATTTCTAGAGACCACATTTTCCTTACTTTATTTGATATCAAGAGGAAACATATCCTGTGGCATACTCTTATTCTGCTGAATTTTTTTTATCTGATTTTTGCTTCTCAGGTACCTTTTTCTTTGTGGCCACTTTCTGATTACTACTCAGCTTTGAATGGAACCAGTTCTAGACCAGTTACTCAAAGTTGTGTGGGAAGGGTTCAAGACCTGAGTAGAGACAAGGTAGCTTGGGCTTAGGACTTTATCACACTCCCTGCATTCATGTCTATATTGCACGTTCTCAAATGCTAATGTTCTGGAGCTACCTTTGAGTTGAGCTGAAAGTTCACCTATCTCTCTTCTATGCAATGATTTTTTTTAATGATGATTTAGGGATTATTGTTCCTGGTTTTTTTTTTTCTTCTTCTCCTTCTTCTCCTTCTTTTTCTTCTTCTTCTTCTTCTTTTTAAAGATTTTACTCATCCATCTGACAGAGAGAGAGATCACAAGTAGGCAGAGAGGCAGGCAGGGGGGCTGGGGAGCAGGCTCCCTGCTGCGCAGAGAGCCCAATGCAGGGCTCAATCCCAGGGCCCTGAGATCATGACCCAAGCCGAAGGCAGAGGCTTAACCTACTGAGACACCCAGGCGCCCTGGTTATCTTCTTTCTCTATAAGCAGCAGCTGAGCTGTATCACGTAGGGTCACTCAACTATCCCATCAAACTGACAGCTTCTTCTAGCCAAGATGGCAGTCCACCCAGATGACCCTTCAGCCCCTCCCTTCCTGTTTCTCTATGATGTTAAACCTTGCTTGGGTACTCCCAAACCCCACCTTCACCCTGTCAGACATAGAGAGCTTTTCTTGTGTCAACAAGAAAGTGAATAATGGTTTGGCCTTCAGCCTGAACCAACTACCTTGAAGACATCCATGTGCTCTGCTAGGTCTGTCAAGGTCCATGCCCATTCTCGCTGTGCTCCCGTGTTTGGTCCACATGTTACTGTACTTGACAGTTGTTCCTCATAGACTCATCCCCTAACATCATTCCTTCTTTATTTAATGTTCTTCTCTGTGGTTTGTTATTACTGTTTTGTTATGGTTCAGTTCACTTGTTCCAATCTTTAATTGGAAGTTTCTACTATTTATTTTATTTTAATTTAATTCAACTCAACTCAAATTAATAGTTATTGAGTGTCTATAAAGTATGAGGTGCCAAGTTTAGTGTTAGGGAGGGTAAAAAGATGGAGGTAGAAATTCACAAGTATTTCAAGAGTACAAATAATCCTATTCTGTTAGAAAAGAAGTGTGAGGAAAGAAATCTGTACCCATGACCACGGTGGTAACGGGAGTGTTGTTTCAGCAGAAAAGTCTTTGCAACTCTGCCTAAGTGAAAATATCCTATTTATGTTCTGGGAACCCTCAGGACTATCCTAATAATAGCAATGCCTGGAAGTATTAATAAATGATGCGAACCATCCAAATAATTATGGTAACAAATATTCAGCATATTCTTTGGTCTGTACTTTCATCCAGAACCAAGTGGACTACCTAACAAAATAGAATTTCATTTAAAAAAAAAAAAAAAAGGACCAAAGGTAAGACGAATGTTCTCTGGAGTGGCTTCTTGTCTGAGAATGTGGCTGTGCCCTGCAGACTTAAAGTAATTGTTCTGTGGTAATTAAGCAAAAAAAAAAAAAAAAAAAAAGGCTTTCTCTCTCTTTAAGAGGCCAGATAGAGAACAAAAAATAAATGGGATCAAGGATTTTGGGGACCCTGATGATGCTTCAGGCAAAGAAGTGGATTTAAATGCTACCAAGCAGGAAGGAGAGGTGGTGGCCACTTTCTATTCTCAAGTTTGGAGGTACTGAAGTCAAAAATTACTGCAAGATTTCACAGGGTTAAATTACTTCTCCCTACAGCTCCAAACCATGACAAAAAGTCTTCACCTCAAAGAAATAGTAACAGACTCTCAAAGCATTTTCTCATACCTTGGCCCCTGACCTTCTTGTCCATTCCCTTTTGTCTGACTCCTCTGTATTCCCCCAAGAACCACATTTTGCTCAGTCTCTGGGTTCTGGGAAGGAGCCAATGGAACTCTGATCTACTGTTTGAAAAGCAGAGCTTACAAGATGAACAGTGGGATGTTTTGTGTTGTGTTTTTTTTTCGTCTTTCTGAATCTTGTGAATATTTTACAGACAAAATAGGTATAGGAGCCTTTGAATTGGAGAGAGACTGGGAATGAAAAATTTTAAGCACTGTTGGCCTAACACCAGACCTTGGCTTTGAAAAACATTAATATATACCCGTGACCATTTGGCGATCCAGGGTCCTGGATTGGAAATAACTTTACATAAGCAGATTCTACAAAATGTGTTTTATTGGGGTGCCTGGGTGGCTCAGTGCATTAAGACTCTGCCTTCGGCTCGGGTCATGATCTCAGGGTCCTGGAATCGAGTCCCACATGGGGCTCTCTGCTCAGCGGGAGCCTGCTTCCCTTCCTTTCTCTCTGCCTGCCTCTCTGCCTACTTGTGATCTCTCTCTTTCTGTCAAATAAATAAAAATTTTTAAAAAAAATTTTTTAAATGTGTTTTATTACATTAGCAATAATGATTAGATAAATCTTAGTGGGAGTGATAGAAGGAAGAAAATTGATAATTATGGAGCGAAGGCCTCTGAAGGTGATGATTCTTTGAAAAGCAACCCCCAGACCAGCAGCAGCAGCATCACCTCAGAACTTGGTGGAAATCAGATTCTCAGGCCTCTCCTAGATTTATTGAATCGGGAATTTTGTAAGACCCAACAATCTGTTTTAACAAGCCCTCCAGGTAATTCTGATCTGTGCTAAAATTTGAGAACAGTAATTCTTAAATGAGAACAGGGGAAATTGAGAACAGGGGAAGAAAAAGAAGTCAAGGTAAAGATCAGTGGTTTTCAAACTTTATCCTGCATCAGAATCACTTAGAAAGCTTATTAAAAACAAAGATCACTAGAGCCTACTCTAAGAGTTTCTGATTCAACAGGGCTAGCTAAAAGGGAAGATAATTTGCATTCTGACAAGTCCCGAGGCGATGTTGATGCTGCTGGTCCTAGGATCACACTATGCAAACCACTGGTCTGCATAAAAGAATTGAGTAAATGCAAGACTCCCTTGGCTCCTTAGAAAAGGATTTTCTGGACTGAGGGGTTGGAGAGCTGGGAATGGGAAAGAGAAGTAATGCCTGCATAGACACGTCCATGATTTATACAGAGAAATGCTCTGCCCACTTTGGGCTCTGGCATGGCAGTAGAGTCTAGGCAGGAAGGGTTTTAGGCTCTCTCACTGAGTTTCCTGCTTCCACATGTAGTAGGAAAACAGTAGAAAGATCCAGCAGTCCACAAAGGACCAGGTGGATAATCTTCGAAGTGGTCTTCATGAACCAAGGCCCAAGGACAAGCATGGTGATGACATGTCAGTGGTTACCTGTGTGAAGAGATCAGTTCATAGAGAAGATATATGCCTCTTCCTACCCTGACAACTTAGCACCTCGGAAACCTCCAGAACTCAGCCACGAACTGAAGAAAAGTGGTAAAATTTCCAGTGGACTTAGATTGTATTTACCACCATGTAGGAATAGTGCCAAGGCCATTGCTGAAACAGTAAGGGATGCACTACAACCCATGTAGTGCATTGGAAAGGGCCCATGCTGTTAGCATCTTTCATAGGCTCTTTGGGATATTGTTAAAGACAGAAGTTTTGAAATTCAATTTCAACAATGCTTAGGAAACGTGGGTAAGGTGCCATGCTTCATGATAAACCCTTCAAGCTTGAAGCTGAAATGGCCACTTCAGTTGCCATACCCAAGGGACTGGCCTGATGGCGGCATAAAATAGAAATTAAGTTAGTTATAAAACATAAAATGGCTAATTATGAGGAAATAATTGGTAAAACTCAAATTAAAGGACATTCTACCCAACAACTGGCCTGTACATTTGAATATGAATATGGACTGCATATTAGATTATGGGATTATATCACTATTTTCCTAAATTTGAACAAAAATGAATGCAACTTTGTCTGGATTGAGATTTATACCTGCTACACTCAAGCACATAACTCATGTTTGATGCTCTGTCCAGAATGGTGATGTTCATAATGTAGCCCAAAGAACTCATACACCCAGAATAAGAGCTGTTTGCTTTTCCAATTTTGAATTAATTAAATACTTTTTTTTAAGAAAGAGAGAGAGAGTGCTCAAGAGGGGCAGAGGAGGTGGGGTGCAGAAGAAGATAGAGAGAGAATCCCAAGCAGACTCCATGCTGAGTGTGGAGACCCATGTGGGACTTGATCATGGGACCCAGAGATCATAACCTGAATTGAAACCAAGAGTCAGATGGTTAACAGACTAAGCCACCGGGCACTCCCATTTTGAATTATTTCAGAACTTTCAAGAGTCCATGGTTGATTTCCTTCTCTGGGTGGTTAGGCTGAGCTTGGAGTAGAATGTGCTGGAATTGTCCAGGGCAGGTGTGGAATATCACACAGTCTTGATCTCAGTCATTCCCAGGGTGAGAAGAGCCACGGTTTACTGCTGACACCTGACACAGGAAGAGCAGCTTCTCGCTGTTTCAAAGTGACTGCTCTTTGATTTCTCTCCTTGTGCCATCTTTCTTGCTTCTGAATTTCTATACTTCTTGCAATCTGAACCAAACATTCTAACACTTGATTTTATCCAGCCTGGTGTTTTCCCCCAGTTGTTTCATGGATGTATCACTCATCTCCCAAACGCGATATAACCTCCTCAGAGGCAGGAACTGTCTTCCATTATTTTTGCATAGGGAATGGTGTTCCATGGTGCTGACCTGTAAGTACAGAGGAAACATTTGTGAATTTATTCACAGAATGCAGAGAATGAATGAATGAATGAATGAATGAATCGTAGTACCCATTTCTTCTAATATGCCAGTTTTAAAAAGTAAGCGTCTCTCAGACATATGTTTGTTGGATTTGAGAGAAGTAGAATAACAAATTATTTACTGAAAATTTAAGAATTCTTCATCTGCACATGATAACTTCTTACTTATGTCATTGATTGTATGTTTACTTCACCTCCTTGTTGGAGAATTATTGAGTACTTCATTATTTAGGGCCAATAATAATGCATCTATAGGGATGCTTGGCTGGCTCAGTGCGTGGAGCCTATAACGGTTAATCTCAGGATCATGAGTTCAAGCCCCACATTGGACTCACTTAAAGAAATGAATCTGTAGGCATATTCAGTGCTTATTTCAAGTGAGCTGATGGACTAAGCTAGGCAAGACTGAAATAAGCAAAATCTAGCCCGGTTTCCCTCCTTTTTACGGTATTCATATCCTCCTAACCACTCCCCCGACCCCAACTCTCCCATTTCCTTCCTAACTAGCAACCAAGCAATCATTTAGCTGGGAAGAGCTAAAGTTATACCCCTCCGTAGGACAGTTTGTCTTTTAGTAAAGGAGTCATTAAGAGCTAGGTTTCAGAATCTACAGAAATGAATCTCTGATTGTAAACTTTCGTATATTGAAAAGTCACTAGGAGAGATTTAGGGATCCAGTTTCTTAAATGTCCGATTCTAGGAAGGAACCCAACCTGCTTAGTCATGAAGCCACTGTAGTAAGATTTATGAGAAAGATCCCATTTCTGTGTCAAGTTTAACCACCCAACTTTTTTCATTTTACATAGGTATGTTCCTGCTTTGGGGAATGGATTAGGGCTAGTGAAACTTAGAAATCACCAGTTTATACATCTGAAAGTAATTTATCAACTTATTTACGCTTTTTTGTTTTTAAAATATTCATGTGTCCTATTTAAGACATTAACGTCAAATATCTGGTTAAAGTGCCAGCAGTCTCTAATATCACATCAAAACAGACATTGGTAATGGAGTGTAGAGCTCCTTTCCTTCTTAACACAGCCCTGCAGACAACGTTGCCACTGCGCTGTGCTGGCTCACAACAGACAACCTGACTGCCCTTGCTGTTCTTTCTGATATCACGGTACCGAGGAAGGAAAAACTTATCGGAATATTATTTGGCAAGAATGAAATCAGAGCAAGTGATCTGTTACCAAAAACTACAATTAGGAAAGAAAATGACACAAGTAAAAATAAATTAGAACTAAGGAATTATTATTTTCTTTTTTTTTTTGAGAAGTAGGAAATGAAGATGGGAGGGGCATGGCTTTATGTAGTTAATGTCATTAGAACTTTACATAAATTAACAGCTTTCTGGGGCACCTGGGTGGCTCAGTTGGTTATGCATCTGCCTTCGACTCAGGTCTTGATCCCAGGGTCCTGGGATCGGCCTGTATTTCGGGGAGGGGTGGGTCCTTGCTCAGCAGGGAGCCCACTTCTCCCTCTGCCTGCCGTTCCCCCTGCTTTGTGCACACACACTCTCTCTTTCTTAGTCTGACAAATAAATATATAAGATCTTTTTTAAAAAAGTAACAGCTTTCAGAAGGTAAGAAAGAAAATGAAAGAAGGAAGGAGAGAAGAAAGAGAGAGAGGGAGGAAAAGCTATTGGACGGAATGTCAGAGGAGGGATGAGTGATTTGTTAGACAGTGTCCTTATTTCAAAGACAAACGCAGCAATGAACTTCATAAGGCTTTTCCTCAGTGAATGCCGAGGGCATAAGCCTTAGGCATAATTCAGTGAAGACGCTTCCACAGTGGGTCAAGATAATGTGCTCTAATTTGATACCAAAAAAAGAACATAGACTACTGAAAAGTGTGGGTGAGTAATCCCAAAGGGAATTTGATAGTATTGCAGAATATTTTTTACATTTGGGATATTACTGCCAACCCACTACATAGTATAACTTTCTAATGACAGTATTACTAAAAAACAGTATCATCTTTGAGTAAGACCCTATAAAATAATACTCTTACCCTCTCCCTTTTAAGTAATTTTTAGAGTTTGCCAGAAACTTCTGTCATTGTATTCTCTCATAACATTGCTATGTCCTATAATAAGGCGTTTCTGAATTAGTTATACTTTAGAAGAGTTGCTCCTTGTGAACATATGAAACATATTAACTTGACAATGTTTTCCTACTCCATAGTCAGCCCACGCTGGTGCTGTCTTCAAACATAGCAATTGTAATTCCAGATGCTTCCCAACCAAGAACAGCTCCTGATACACCTAGGTGCTCAGTAAATATGCACTGAATAAATGAATGACAAGGACCCTCTTATATTACTTTCTCCAACATGCTTCAGGTTTTAAAAGCCTGTTTAGTAAACAATTTGCATTTGAATAATAATATATTTGCATGTTCAGATCACCAGGCTATACTTTTGGCCCTGTTAGCTCTGAATTTTTTGTGACATTTGGTTCTTACTGAACTTCACTCATGGAGAATGAAGGACACTTCCTGGTCTTTTGCTTTCATTTGGAATCTTCTCTCAATGATTTATGCATGATCCTTACCGCATACCATAAACCAAACTGAATTCTAGAGGAATTTAAGAAGGAAATGTAGAAAGTGAAATGATTTTTTAAAAACTAAAGGGAAGGGTAGGTAATATTTATCTTCCCCCATTTAAAAACAGAATCTGGGACGCCTGGGTGGCTCAGTGGGTTAAGCCTCTGCCTTCGTCTCAGGTCATGATCTCAGGGTCCTGGGATCGAGTCCCACATCACGATCTCTGCTTCAGCAGGGAGCCTGCTTTCCCCTCTCTCTCTGCCTGCTTCTCTGCCTACTTGTGATCTCTCTCTGTCAAACAAATAAATAAAATCTTTAAAAGAAAATAAGTAAATAAAAAATAAATAAAAATAGAATCTAAGCATAAAAACATGAATTAAAAAATTGTAGATGTCATCACATTAAAGTTAAACTTCTGTACACAAAAATATCTAAAGACAAACAGAAAGTAAGAATATACTTTTGTTAATAGGTAAAGATTTAATAGCCTTCATTTATAAAGCACTCAAATAATCAATAAGAAAAGTAATTTCTTGGGGCGCCTGGGTGGCTCAGTGGGTTAAGCCTCTGCCTTTGTCTTAGGTCATGATCTCAAGGTCCTGGGATCAAGTCCCACATCGGGATCTCTGCTTCAGCAGGAAGCCTGCTTCCCCCTCTCTCTCTGACTGCCTCTCTGCCTACTCGTGATCTCTGTCTGTCAAATAAATAAATAAAGTCTTAAAAAAATTGAAAAAAAGAAAAAATAATTTCTCATCAGACAGACTGGCAAAGGACACTGACAATTTTAATATGAAAAAAATAAAACTAGCCATTAAAAACATTTTTAAATGGTTAACACTAATAATAATAAATGAAAATTAAAATGAAGTACTCAGTCTGATGTACCACTTTAGTACATATTTCCACAATGATAATACTTACTACTGGCAAAGGTATAGATTTTTCTGGAAAGCATTTTGGCAATAAGTACCAAAAACCTTTAAGGCTCCCAGGCAAACCAGGGCAAGGTTGTATGTATCACATTAGTTTTATTACATTGTTTATAATGGCCAAAAACTGGGGGAAAAATATCTGGATGTCTAAAGTGAAGGGGAATGGTCAAAACAATTAAGACTTGTAATGGAAAAAATGGCTGATGAAATTGTGAAATCATGGGAAAATTCATGAAATAATATTAAATGAGAAAAAACTGTTGCATATACACACACACAGTGTAATTTCAGGTACCTAAAACTGACATATCTGTTTAAGCATAGAAAAAGCTTAGAAGCAAATATAGCAAAATGCTAATTCTATGTTTTGCTAATTACATTTTTTCTTCTTTGTACTTTTCCCTTATTTCCCCAAATTTTCTACAGTGACTATATGTTATTCTCCCAAACTTTAAAAAGTAGCACGTGAAATACAAAATGAAATGCCTGATGTGAATGGAAAATACTAGAATACTTCCATATAAACATTCAGCTTTTTCTAGATGAGTTCTTTCCTCGTGTGCCTCTGGGTTCTGCATTCTGATGTTCCCTGTACTTAATCTGTTCCAAACTTACCTCCCCAGGGGCAGGTATACTTCAGTGATGATACAATTTCTCTAAGACTATAACTAAATTACTAAAAGCCAGGTCAAATCTGATGGGTCAGATGTGTCTTGTAATAAGAATTTTTTTTTTTTCGGGGCGCCTGGGTGGCTCAGTGGGTTAAGCCGCTGCCTTCGGCTCGGGTCATGATCCTGGGATCCTGGGATCGAGCCCCACGTCGGGCTCTCTGCTCAGTGGGGAGCCTGTTTCCCCCTCTCTCTCTCTGCCTGCCTCTCTGCCTACTTGTGATCTCTACCTGTCAAATAAATAAATAAATAAAATCTTAAAAAAAAAAAAAGAATTTTTTTTTTAAGATTTTTTTATTTATTTGTTTGACAGATAGAGATCACAGGTAGGCAGAGAGAGAGAGAGGAGGAAGCAGGCTCCCTGCTGAGCAGAGAGCCCGATGTGGGTCTCGATCCCAGGGCCCTGGGACCATGACCTGAGCTGAAGACAGAGGCTTTAACCCACTGAGCCACCCAGGCGCCCCTTGTAATAAGAATTTAAAAGGGCAGAGTGTCACCAAGAAATAATCAAAGGGATCCCCATCAGACTTTAGAAGCAAGCTTTTCTCCTGGGGGAGCCTTCCTTCAACCCCTGGAGGGTTAGGGGATCTTCTTCTGGCTTCTTGTACCCCACTGACCTGCCCTCCGCATTTACTCTCTTCGTGAGATAATCTGTTCATGTGCCTTTCTCCCCTCCCTGTCCAGGCTACAGATTCCTTACGCGCAAACCTCCGTTTTACTCCTCTCTGTAGCCTCCAAACACTATCCTGGTCAACGCTATCTCTGCTCAGCAGGGAGCCTGCTTCCTCCTCTCTCTCTGCCTGCCTCTCTGCCTACTTGTGATCTCTGTCAAAGAAATAAAATCTTTAAAAAAAAAAAAAAAAGTACTTCTTGCCTAATGGCTTCACCTGCCCCTCGACAGAATGGTACCAAACCCGTCCTGCCCTCTCCACTCAGCACGGCAAATCAGACAGATATAAATTTGATGGTTTCAGACTGTTCTGGCCAAAAGTGACGTGTGAAACCCAAGCCTTGTATCATTATCCCATGTTCACTTACTCCCCTTCCATCAACAGACTAACCACTAACTGAAAAAAAGCCCTTCTTTTAATAACTTTGCTTGGAAATGACTGCCCCAAACCATGAAACAGAATTGAAAGCTTCTCATTTTACTGAAATTGGACGAACGTTTATGGTCACACACTCACTGCTGTGGTCACGGGCTGTTCCTAGCTTTGCAAGCCACAGGGTCCTCTCTGTTAGCTGCCTGACTGTCCCATCTCTACAGCCAGAGGCTGAGGCCACCGTGGGTTCTCTGGGCAGCAGGGATCCTGGGAGCCTCTGCAAACTAGTAAAATTCTTCAACATTTGGGATTTGCTCTGTTGGATTATCAATACTGTATTCTTTGCTAGGAAATATTTCTGAGCCATTCCATCTGGACAGCTAACTTCCTTCAAGGGCCTCTGCTCTGTGAAGCTTTGCCTGACCACTCTGTCATTTAAGCCCTCATTTGGTTAAGTGTCTGCCTTCGGCTCAGGTCATGATCCAGGGTCTTGGGGACAAGCCCTATGTTGAGCTCCCTGCTCAGTGGGGAGCCTGCTTCCCCCTCTGCTTGCTGCTCCCCTTGCTTGACTCTCTCTCTCTGTGAAATGAATAAATAAAATCTTTAAAAAAAAAAAAAAGCCCTCGTTGGACATTGTATGGGCTTCCTCCCACATCTGTCTCTCACGCTGGACAGTAAGTTCCTTGAGAGCAGGCGTAATAGTTCATGTACTTTTATAGCACAGTGCCTGAGAAACAATCAACAACAAATTGAATTGAACCACTGAGGGAAAAGAAAATAGTACTTTTTGTATTTACTATATTTTTGGACTCACTCAGAGTTACAACCACTTCCAAACAGAATTATAAACTTCTTCGGACATAGTGTGGTTGGGAGAAATCTTTCAATCCTAGTTTTATCAGTTACTACCTTGATATTCTAGTAGGTTAATGTCCCTGAAGCCTCAATTTCTTAATCTTTTATAAAATCAGAGTAATAATAATGAATTGTTGTTAGGATAAATGAAAGTATGCCATTCTCCTGGCACATAATCCGAGATTAATCATCTTTTAGCTGTCTTTACAGCTTCCCCCCTACCTACCAGAACAATTTTTCTCTTTTTCTCTTTCCCACAGTTTCTTTCTTGTTCTTTAAGATTCTTTCTCTTTTTCCTTATCAGACTTCATGATACTTTAGAGCAGGAGTCTAGAATAGGAGCAAACATTTTCTCTAAAAGGCCAGATATTGGGTATCTTTAGGCTTTGCAGTCCTTGTTCTGTATTCTTTGTTTTCATCATTTTGTTTGTGTCTCTTTACAACCCTTGTAAAATGTGAAACCATTCTTAGCTCATGTGCTATAAAAAAAAAAACAGTCCAAATTGGACCCATGACCTATGTGGGGTCACGGGTTTGCTAAACTGTGCCCTAGAGCCAGGGTTCTTGAAGTGTGCCCCACCAGCAGTATCGGCAGCTCCCCGGGAACTCATGACTGCAGGTTATCGAACCTCACCTCAGACCTAGTGATCAGAGTTTTAAAACGTTTCAGTACCCAGGTACTGGTACCAAGTACCAGTAGCCTGGTACCAGGTACAGGTAACCAGGTACCAGGCTTCACTCATTGCCAAATCGGAGCTCTGTGGGTGGGACCGAGTCATGGGTGTTGAAAAGCCTTGCAGGTGAATCAGTGTACATCCACAGTGGGGAGCCCCCTGCATAAAGGGGGAGAGCCTTTGCATCTGCAAAGAAAGATTTAGTCCTCATATTGCCAAGGTATCTCACACCTTGGCGTCTTTTCTTGCTTTGACAATTTCTTGAAGGAATCTTCGTGCGATCAGTTTATCAAGATAGCTATTCAGGGGGCACCTGGGTGGCTCAGTGGGGTAAGCCTCTGCCTTCGGCTCAGGTCATGATCCCAGGGTTCTGGGACGGAGCCCTGCATCGGGCTCTCTGCTCCTCAGGGAGCCTGCTTCCCCCCACCTCTCTCTCTGCCTACCTCTCTGCCTACTTGTGATCTCTGTCAAATAAATAAAATAAAATATTTAAAAAAAAAGATAGCTATTCAGTACTCATACAAAGCACTGTGTTATGTATGTCAGGAATATAAAAATAAGTACATTAATATGGGTTTTTTTCTACTTTGAATAATTTGCGTATAAAAAGGGAACCTCTCCATTTCAAGAAACCCAGAATTTCAGTTTTACTGGGAGAGAACAATTCAAGGAGCACCGCCCATATTTCCTTTGTCACTAAGTTTCAAACGGAAACATCTTTGTTGGCCACTAATTTCACTCCCCTCGCCATCACCAAGAGTGGGCCGAGTCCATTGCCCCATTATTCCACAAAAAGCAAGCAGTAGGGTGTTTTATTCTTGTTGCAAAATCACATTTTCCTATAAATATTCTGTGGAAAAGTCTTTGTATGGTTTTATATTGGTAAGATAATTCTAGAGTGCCACATTTGACAAATGACATCAGCTAGCCTGCTCTAGCCATAAACCATTTTAGAACTCTTATGCATAATTTGGCTTCAGGTCAAGGTGGTGTAATATGAACCAGCAGAATATACAGCACAGTGTGTCCTTAGCAGCTATCCTAAAGATCAGCAAAACTCATTCCTGTAAGAGCAGCTCATCTGTGAAGCAAGGTCAAGTCCAGTGGTCATTAGAGAAGGTTCCCTTAATGGAATCGCTCCTTACCTGGAGGTACTTACGCTTTGTAACCCTACTGTGCTCAGGTCCCTCTGGTTGTCTGTCTTCTATCCTTTCCCTCCCACCATCAGCTACTGCCCGTCAGGCACTCCCAATTTGTTCCAGAGTCCGAGAGCCATTTTCTTCAGGAAGGCTAGCCCCAGGGACAAAATCTTGATCATTGAGGCAAATCATAATAATTTCATTTCCTTTGCCAGTGATTGGTTTAAGAATAAGCATGGGATTCGTAATTCTGGCCAGTGAGACCAGACCGAGAGTCTGCAGAGGGAGCTTTTGGAAGGTTCTCCTTGCTGTTCAAAAGGAAGGCAAAGGAAGATGTTTCTTCTTAGGCCCTTGGACACAGTTTTGTGAGGACAAGATGCTTAGAGCTGCCGTCGCCATCTTGCCACCATGAGGGAATATGTCTGGAGCCAAAAGCCAACACAGTGAGAAGGAGATAATAAAATACGGAAAGAATCTGGCTTCCCTGATGAACTCGTTAGCTGCTGAATTAAAGACTCAGATGACACCAGACCTCCAGATTTCATTCCTGTGTGAGATAATAAATATCCTTATTATCTAAGCCACTTTGGGTGGATTGTCTTTTTAGAGCCCAAAGCATCCTAACTAATACATCTGCATTAGCCATATCATCAAATGTGAAGAATCCTGTGCTATACTTAGTGTCTGCTTACTCTAAAAGTCAGTATTAATACTGGCAATTTTTCTTTTGGAAGAAAGATTTTTTTTCACTCATTTCTTTCTTAATTTTCCTCCCTTACTGACATAGCTTGTCTCCAATACAGAGCTATGTCTCACTGAGTATTTTATACCTATCACTCTTCTTCATGAAGAGGCGTGAGCCAGTAGCTTTGGTCCTGCCTCAACCTACAACAGAATGGTAACCCCATCCACCCCAGACACACACAATGAAGGATAGTCCTTAGCATGCAACAGCTAGCATTTTTATCAGTTTGTGGTTAACATTGACATTGGCGTTACCATAATCCTGAGTCTGAGTTCCACCAAACCTTCTCTATACACCCAGCGCTTGACCCATAGAAGTCGTGCAACAAATATTTGTTGGATGTGCGTGTGAATAAACTACTTGTAAATATAATAGCCAGGAGGATTTAGAGAATTGAGAATATTTGAGGCTCTGTTTTTGAGGTCAAAACCCAAAGGCCAGTTGTGGCCTTTTTCTGCCACAACTACTTAAACCCAGTGTGCAAAGTGTGACAGCTCCCCTTTTTAGGAGCGAAGAGCATCCTCCCCCCTTTCTCTTGCTCTGAGTCTCATGCTCTGAGTCTGGAAGTTTCAGAATCTTAAATGATCTGATCCTGTGAAACAGTTCAAAACCGGTATTTTCATGTTTGCAAGAAGATTGTTTTCTGAAGCCCAAAGAAGTCCATCATTGCTTGTTGAGAGTCTGTAACATATTGGAGTGTGTGCATCTGTGTGCATTCTGAGGGGGCCATGCACTTGTGTCTGTTCTATGGTAACTGGTTTATGTGGATAACTTCAAAGGCAAGAGACTGTGACATTGCTTTGAAGAAGAGCCTTCCTTGGAACTAATTCATCCATCAGACTGACTCTGGTGGCCAGAGTAAAGAAAAGATTGGCTCCGTTCAACGTCCTGTGTACTTTCCCCCAGAGAAGGGCCGACTTGTGATGTTCAGGGTGAGCCTGGGTGAGGAAGAAAAGAACCCCTTGTTTTCTTGTGAAAACTTCATCATCGGACTCAAAGAAGGGAAGCTGCTTCATGCTAAGATTAAATGTCTCAAGAACCAGATCCTCTTCGCCGAGAGAGATTGAATGACCTCAAAGGAGAGAAAGCAACATCGTGCTGAGTCCAGGCTTCTCTGAAGCTATTATGCTTCAGAAATTAATTCCTTGTCGGGTAGCTCTTGTACAATAGTGCCAGGGAGGCGGGGAGAGCATGCTAGAGCAAAGGAAATGTGTGGGTTAAACGTGCTTACCTGGGTCCTCTGTCATCCGTGCAAGGATATACAAATTATTGGTTGAATCTTATTAATTAGTATTAATCCCTTCACAGCAGAGTTGTCTGAATCTCTACCTAACACTCACGATTTCCTTATGAAATAGTGACTTATTTAGACATCTGTCTCTTCCATTACATTTTAAGTGCCTTGAAACCTGGCCCATGTTTCAAGTCATCTTTGAACCCCGTGTCTGAAATATTTGGAGTAGTAGGCGCTCACTAAATGTTTTGAGATGGAACTAGATCATTAGGTAATAGTGAAGAGGCTCAGGCCCCCTAAGTTGACACGTGTTGACTAAGCCTAGAAAAGATCAGGCAGAGACTGTGGGCAATGGTATTTTGCTTATATAATGAGGAGAAACTGCGATTTGTAATCAGAAAGACACATTTCAAATCTCAGCTTTGCAACTTTGCCACTGGTGGTTCTCCTTTGCATTAGAAGATCTCACTGAGCCTCAGTCTCCACCTCTGTGAAATGGGAAGAACAACAGATTGCTCCGGGGCTCGCGGGGAGGTTAAAGGAGGCGGTGCTGTGGGTTGATTCACGTCGTTGAAGTCCTGACTCCCAGACTGTGACCGAATTTGGAAAGAGGGTCACTGCAGACATCATCCGTTAAGATTAGGTCATCCTGGACTAAGGTGGCCTCCTGATCCGTGGTGACTGGTTTCCTTATGAAAAGGAGAGATTTGGATATAGACATACATACTCAGGGAAAACATCAGGTGAGGCTGAAGGCAAAGATCAGGATGATGTTTCTAAAAACCGGGATAACACAGGGTGCCCCCAAGCCGCGGAATGCTAGAGGCAAAGAACAGAGTCTTTCTGTAAGCCCCCCAAAGGAAACAACCCTGCTAACACCTTAGCCTTGGGTATCTAGCCTCTGAAACTGTGAGATGATACGTTTTTGTTGTTTAAAGCCATGCAAAGGAGCCTGGACTTTGTCTTGTTAAGAGTAAATGTTTCTTTTATTGTGGTAAAATGTGCACCAGAAATGTATTGTTTTGACCATTTTTTAAAAAAGATTTTATTTATCTACTTGGCAGACAGAGATCACAAATAGGCAGAGAAGCAGGCGGAGAGGTGGGGGGAAGCAGGCTCCGGGTTGAGAAGAGAACCTGATGCGGGACTCGATCTCAGGACCCTGAGACCATGACCTGAGCCGAAGGCAGAGGCCTAACCCACTGAACCACCCAGGCACGCCTATTTTGACCATTTTTAAGTACATAAAGCAGAGACATGAACTGTATTCACACTATCGTACATCACCACTATTTGTTCACAGAAATTTTCATCATCTCAAACAAAAACTCTTTTCATTAAACATGGAATTAATGTTTGATGGAGAATGACCATTCCCCCCCAGTCTGCCCTCAACCACTATTCTACTCTCTACCTCCATGAATTTGCCTATTCTAGGTACCTGAGATAAGTGGAATTATGTAATTTTTGTCCTTTTGTGTCGGTGCATTTAGCATAATGTTTTCAAAGTTCGTGGATTTGTTGCATGTTTCATAATTTCATCTTTTAAGGCTGAATTACACACACACACACACACCACATTTTGTTATGGCACTTATCTGTTAATGGACATCTGGGCTGTTTCCACTTTCTGGCTATCATGAATAATGCTGCTACAAACATCAGTGTACAAGTATCTCTGTGAGTCCCTGTTTTTAATTTGGGGGGTGTACCCCCGGAGGTGGGAGGTGGAATTATTTTATCATACGGTAACTCTGTGTCTCACTTTTTGAGGAACCATTCAGCTCTCTTCCACAGCAGCCATTCCCTGTTCCATTCCCATCAGTGATGCGCAAGGATTCCAGTTTCTCCATAATCTCTCCAACATTTAGTTTCTGGTTTTTTGTTTTTGTTTTTTTATCTCATTGTAGCCATGCTGATGGGTAGGAAGTGCTATCTCACTGTGGTTTTGATTTCCATTTCCTTAAGGATTGGTGATTTATCCTCTTTTCATGAGCTTATGGACTACCTGCAAATTTTCTCTGGAAAAAAAAATGTCTATTTTCCCATTTGCCTATATTTTTAACTGAGTTGTTTGCTTTTTTTGTTATAGGATTGCAGGAGTTCTTTATATAGTCTGGCTCCTAATTGATTATCAGACATATGATTTGCAAAGATTTTTTTTCCCACTCCATGGGTTGCTTTTCACTTGTTTAATGGTGCCCTTTAATGCACAAAGGGGCAATACAAAATGTTAAGCAGAGAACAGATATTTTCCAATTGGTCTGTGGAGGGTGGATTTGAGTGAGGCAAGGTCAGGGGGCTGGGGAGACAGGTTAGACGACCACAATATCCTGGCAAGAGATAGGAGGCTCTAAGCGGGAACAAATAGAGAAGAAATGGAAAGAAAGACTTGTTTAGGAAGTGAACGCCACCAGATCATGGTGACAGTGGAGAAAAAAGGGACAGAGGGAGGAAGGGTTGGGAAACGACTTCCATATTCCAGAAGATGATGAGGGCCTGAACCGGAGGAGCAGCAGGGAGGGCAGAGAAGAGACAGATTTGAGGAGATTAAGTTCTAACTGATTGGACAGGCGTAGGAAAGAGAGGAGGGATTGATGGCTCCAAGCATGGACAGCCCAGTAAAATATTAATTTACAGTTAACAACCTAAATTAAATCAGCATCAGTCTTTGACACAGACTAGTCTAGAAGTGTCGACCCCTGTAAGAGTGGTTTAGTTGAGCCTGCCCCGAATCTCCCTTCTCACCCTCACTTTCCACTAGAATCGTTTCTTCTTATCAAAGTATATTCTAAGATTCATCACTGTCGATCATACCAACTTCAAATCCTTTTGGAAGGATGTAAGGTCATGAATATATGTCAAAAAATAGACCCAGGTTCAGATCTGGATCACCATGTTTTAGCTTTGCAACTTTGAAAAGTGACCTGAACTCCATGAGCTTCTGGGTCCTTCCATGTCTGTTCAATGAGTGTAATGATAGCATTTCCCTCATGCAGATGCCATGAGGACCCAGTGGAAATGACTCAGGTCAAACATTCAGTACTGGACCAAGAGCCTTGATACATATGAGCTGTTGCAATCATTACTACCCCCCTTCCATATCCAATGGCAAAGTCCAGTTGGATCTAAAACAGTGGGATGGATGTGGGGACACGGGGTGGCACAGCTGAGAGCAATGAGGGCAAGATATGAAGACCAGTAAGCTTCATGGAAGCCTCCAAGCCCTGGAATCAGAAAATTCTGGGTTTAAATCCTGAATTATTCTCTTGACTAGCTCTTCCAGCCTCTTCTGATTAAGAACCGGAAGGGGAGTGACAGCAGGGCAGTACCGGTGGTGAAGGGAATGCTGGTTCCTACCTTTCTCACAGAATTCTGCCGCTGTGCTTTGTCTGTCTTCAAGAAGCATTACCTCCAGTGGAAATGGCAGGTCTGCGCACAGAGTCAATGCCGAACCTGTCCCCCACAGGAATGTGGCAATCGTCTTGGCTATCAACCTGGCTGATGCGCAGGATTGCATTCCAGAATGTTTCAGGTACTGGATAGCAGGGTTGACACATATTTCATATCAGAGCCTGCTAGTTACTATGGAGGGAGGGGCTTCCTATTACAGGCTCCTTCCTCAACCCTCTCCAGAGGTGACTCTTCTCAGGCAAATTCTGGGGAGTGTGAATTATAGCTGTGGTGTGGCACAGTCATAGCACCTCACAAGGTGACTTCCTGACAGGCTCTCTCCACCACCGACAGGTTGAAGCTCTTTTGTAGCTGAGAACGGGACGGACTTTGACATTGCCTCATTTAAAGATGTTGTGTCCCATCTAATTATATTTCCACAGGGAAATGTTAAAGGTATATCTATATGTACACATATAGAAAGAGATTAAGAAATCATAGTCTGAAATCACAAGATTTTAACATTTTTGAAATAGGCTAACCCAAGTTTTGAAGACCATACTTCACCTCCCCTTGCCCCACAAAAAGCAGCATGGCAGCTTTTATGATTTTTTTTTGTTTGTTTCATTCTCTTGCTAATGCTAATTAACTTGTGATTATATTTTGTCTGCCTTCGAAGGACTTCCATATAGTGGAGAGTACTAGTCACAAACATGTGTGTTCCACAAGCAAACCCTGACCCATACGCATTTTAAATTTGAATTGACCTCGGTGGCTCCGTCCATCCGTGAAGGGTCTGCCCTCAGCTGAGGTCATGATCCCAGAGTCCCGGGATGAAGCCTCACATGCTTCTCCCTCTCCCTCTCCTTCTGCTGCTCCCCGCTGCTTGTGCTTACTCGCGCGCGCTCTCTCTCTCTGTCAAAAAAAAAAAAACCAAAAACTGAAATGATAGCTGACATTAAAAGCTGGAAGATTCCACATGGAAATCGAGACTTCTGTTCTCTCCCGATAATGCACACAGGACTCACCTTCACTGCTGTCAATAACCACTGGGGCTGAGAGGCGACCCCGTGCACCTCAGTCTCCACCCAGCCCATGGCCATCATCCACATTACTCCCCAGCCCTAAAGCCATGTGGGTAAGACACGCTCCTAGCACACACATTCTATGTCATTCACATAACAATAACCAACTATTTATTTATATTCATTTAACAATAACCAACCAAGCATTTTTGAAGCATTTACTAAATGTCCATGCCGGTCCCAGGTGCTCTTCTAAGCCAAAAGTAGGAAAAAACTCATCTTTATATTAAAGGTACTTAATGGTCTGGTTCTGTACCACCCAATACAGCCTCTAGTCATGTGGCACTCCCAGAGCAGCATTTGGAAATGTAGTTAGTCTGAATTAAGATGCGCTATGAATAAATAAATAAATAAATAAATAAATAAATAAAAGTCACATATATATAAATATAATCCATATATAAATATAAAATGCGTGGTGGATTTCAAAGATATACTACAAGGAAAAGTAAAATCTATCATTAATAATTTTTATATTGATTACATGCTGAAATAATCTTTTGATACGATGACTTAAATAAAATGTATTATTGGGCGCTTGGGTGGCTCAGTGGGTTAAAGCCTCTGCCTTCGGCTCAGGTCATGATCCCAGAGTCCTGGAATCGAGCCGCGCATCGGGCTCTCTGCTCGGCGGAGGGCCTGCTTCCTCCTCTCTCTCTGCCTGCCTCTCTGCCTACTTGTGATCTCTGTCTGTCAAATAAATAAATAAATAAAATCTTATAAAATGTATTATTAAAAGAAATCTCACTTGTTTCTTTTGATTTTCCAATACAGCTATTAGAAAAATTTAAATTACAGATGTGGTTCATGTTATGCTTCTGTTGGACGGTGCTGGTCTGGTAGCTGAATGTGTGTTCAGCAGAAATTGATCCAGACTCCAAGAAGTCGGGATGAGAAACACCCAGTGATGCAAATGGAAGGTGAGTCTGAATAGATGAAATGTGACTAAATCTGTGTCTATTACCTCCCAGAGCCCGAAACTGCAACAGGCTGTCTGTCCCCTTCATCCCGTTCCTACTCTTTTCCTTCTGCCTCCCTGACAGGCGTTGGTGACAGTGATGGCCGCTGACAGGGAGGAGTGGGGGAGGCGGCAAGGTTTAGGATTTCAAGACTGCTGGGAAGCTCTGTTTGCTCAGATCGCGGGAGAAGCAAAACAGCCAAGATGGGATTTAATATGCAAGGAATTTGTTAGGGAAAATACTTGAATGAGGAAAAAAAAAATGGGGGAGAGACCCAGACAGGCCTGGGGAAGCCAGTAAGAGCAGTGGTGAGGGAGGGAGGGACAGAAGTTTGGGGGAGGTGTGGTCTGCTGGGGTAGACTCTGCCGCTCTAGTTCAGCAAAGAGCGCCGAGTCCTGGGAGCAACATCAGGGTCCGATGAGTCCGGGGTCTCCCACGAGTGGGTCCGCTGTAGTCCCCTCAAGGCACTGGGTCACTGGCTTGTAGCAGACCCCTGGGAAGCTTGGCCTCCGCACCGACACAGCAGTGGGGTTCCACGCGCTGCAAAGCTGGGGCCCTGGTTCATTGTGTTCTCTCTGGTCTCTGGTTCTCTCTGGTTCTCCATCTAGAGAACACGACGGAGGTTGGAGGTCCTCATGTGCATTTTCATTACTGCCATAGAAGCCATCTCTGGTACCCAACAGGCTCCGAGACAACCTAGAAAAAGCAAAGCCAGAGTATTTGCTGCAAGAGAGCAAAGACTTAAAACAGCCTCTCCTTGCTCTCATCCTTCCTGTAACAGCATCTTTATCTGTTCACGTACGTCTTCTGTTCTGATCCTTGAATTATTTGTATGACTCGCCTTTGAAAATGCTATATAGACAAATATGGAAGAAAGAACGACCTCAAAATGCATTCTTTATAGTATGAGTTGAAGTGCAGATGGGCTAGCAGTAAGCAGAATGGCGGTTTGAATTAAAAATCTTAAAGGTCGTTTCCAATCTCAAGAGCTATACTTCTCTAGTCGACTCTTTTTTAATAGCCTTTTTCTGTAACTATAAACGTAAAATAGGTTCTTTGGAAAATAGAGGAAAAAAATTTTTTTGAGAAAATGTATTTTAAGAAGAAATTACTCCAAATTCGACCACAGAAACCATTATTAACATTTTAATATTTTTAAAGCCATGTGTATATACTTTAAGCTTTTTATGATCATGTTATATATATAATTTGATATCTTCTTTTATAGTATAATGTGGCATAAACATTTCCCCATATCATTAAAAACACCTTGACATGGCATACATTAGTGTACATCTCTGAATAACTCTTTATGTTTAATTTCTAGAAGGCTAGTAGTTGTTAGGGCAAAGGCCATATAAACTTTTAATGCTTTTGATATATGCATTGATGCATTGATAAATGCTTTAATAAATTACTCTATGACCAGTATAGAGAGTGCCTGTTCCTCTAAACTTTCCGTGACCCTAAGGGTAGTAATTATTAAAAATCTGCCATTTATGTACAGAGAATGTGGCACAATGTTTATTTTCTTTAAACACTAGTAACATTGAACTTTTTAATTTATTTTATTAATAGTTTATATTTCCTCTTTGTGAATTATTTTGTCATATCTTTGATCAGCTTTCATTGGATCCATCTTTACTTGTTGGTTTATAGAACTCTTTACATACTAATGGCCTAATCATTTATCTATCAACTATATTGCAAATGTTACCAAGGTGTGTCATTTACTTTCCCATTTATTTATGATGTTTTCCTGATATGCAGTTGTTTCATGCATTCAAAACTAACAATCTTTTCATTTATGGTTTCTGCTTAGCTAAGCCTTGCCTATTTCAAGATTATACAAAATTTTAAGCCTATGTTTTCTCTTATACTAAAAAAAAAAAAGTAGCTTTACTTTTCACATTTAAATTTGCCATCCTATGTTAACTATATTGAAATAAAAATTTAAATAATAAAAATAAAGAAGAAATTGAGGCAAAATATATAAATAAATATGTCATCAATATGCAGTTTATTTTTAAATATTGCTCAAGGTAGGAATTTAATTTTGCTATTTTACAAATTGTTATCAGTTTGTTCCAACCCTGTTGATGGCATAATCTATCTTTTCCCATTTATATGAATTTTCATCTTTACTATACACAGGGAGAGTGTTTTAAATTTTTTTGTGGGTTTTTTTTTTTAAGATTTTATTTATTTATTTGACAGACAGAGATCACAAGTAGGCAGAGAGGCAGGCAGAGAGAGAGGAGGAAGCAGGCTACCTGCTGAGCAGAGAGCCTGATGCGGGGGCAGGACCCTGGGATCACTACCCGAGCTAAAGACAGAGGCTTTAACCCACTGAGCCACCCAGGCGTCCCTTCTGTGGGTTTTAAAAATCTCATTTTTATTCATTTCTAGTTTTAATTTCACTGTCATCAGAATGTGGCCTATACATTTTTCTACTTTGGTAAATGTATGGGCATTTCTTTTTTGTCCAGTACAGTGAATCTCAGTCACTGTGAACTATTGTATGATGTGTTGCAAAGTAAAGTTTCACTAATAATAAAACATTTAAACTTGCAAATGATGTATATATGAATTAGAGTTCATCTGATATATCAATACTAATACCTTTCTCATTCACTGGTGTTATATTTCTTCTCTTTCCCCCAGTTTTATTGAGACATAATTGACATTCAGCACTGTATAAGTTTAAGGAGGACAAAATAATGTTGAATTACATCCATTGTGAAATAATTGCCACAATATCTTTAGGTAACATCCATCATAACATACAGTTACAAAAAGAAAGAAAGAAAGGAAGAAAGAAGAAGGAAAGGAAAGGAAGAAAGAAATGTTTTTTCTGGTGTTAAGGATGTTTAGGAAGCATTATTATTTTTTATAGTGGGACAGACAGGTAGAAACTTACGTGGGGTCACATCTTTACACAGATGTCCACGAGCTCCTGTCATTCTAGTATTCTTGTTCTTGAATTTCCTGAACAGCTCTGTTTTCCATGACGTTTTTTTTTTTTTTTTTTTAAAGATTTTTTAAATTTATTTGTCAGAGAGAGAGAGGGAGAGAGAGCGAGCACAGGCAGACAGAATGGCAGGCAGAGGCAGAGGGAGAAGCAGGCTCCCCGCCGAGCAAGGAGCCCGATGTGGGACTCGACCCCAGGACGCTGGGATCATGACCTGAGCCGAAGGCAGCTGCTTAACCAACTGAGCCACCCAGGCGTCCCTTCCATGACGTTTTAGAGTAATTCTCCCTGGTCCCCCTGACTCAAGCTGGTATAACTAAGCCTCTATTTCTTACAACCAAAAATTACAGCCTCACTGAAACACCATGTGCATGCTGGAAGAAGGGACTAGTGCACATCAGCTCAGTAGCTTGAGGAGGTAGACATGAAACTTCAACAGATCTCCAGGGCAGTGAGGTAACCCTGGGGAGTGGCTGTGAAGTAGTTCACTGTTAGCTAGGCTGGGCCCTTTGTCCAACAGTCCCCCTTAGCAGCTAGTCCTGACCGCTGTCGTGGGATATAACTCTGAGTATTGCTGTTGGTTGAATCTCAGAGAGATTCTTTAGGGATCCATGTGCTCCTCCCTGGCTACTGTAGCTCCAGGCTTTCCAGCATGGGTGGCAGTGAGACTCCCCTGCAAACTCCTTTTTCTCACTCTCTGGGTCTTGCTTTTGCATTTCATGAATTAGAGGTTGCCTTTTTTTTTCTTTCAAATGAGTCTCACTTTATTTAAAGAAAGTATCTAACAAATATTTTTTAGATTTTCTAGAATGTGGTAGCACTTCAATTGTGTTACAGGTTTGCTCCTGTTTTTAAAATTACTTTGAAGACTGGGGTGCCTGGGCAGCTCAGTTGTTAGGCATCTGCCTTCCGCTTAGGTCATGATCCCAGGGTCCTGGGATCCAGACCTGTATCGGGCTCCCTGCTGGGTGGGAAGCCTGCTTCTCCATCTCCCACTCCCCCTGCTTGTGTTTCCCTCTCTGGCTGGGTCTCTTTCTGTCAAATAAATAAAATCTTTAAATAATTAAAATTACCTTGCAGGAACATGAAGGAATAAAAAGCCCTTGTGCTCCAATTATCATCATCGGTTGAAAATTACATTTTCCAGTTTAGTTCTTTTTTTTTCTCACTTAAAACTAAAGCGTCAATTTGTATATAATACCTCCTTATTGAAGCCGCCCAAGTAATCAAGGAAAAAAATACAGTGAAAGCAGATCAGCTGGTAGAAATATCAGGGTATCTTTAATAGCTGTAAAGCATTATTCAACATATAATTTGTATACTCTCAGAATAATAGGCATCATATTCTTTGATATTTTGCTCTAATCTTTTCGCCATACTTTCTTTGTTCTCACTCTTCTCTCCTATAGTCAGTTCACATCAGGATACCTCGTGGGTGATATCAGCAATAAACAACTCATTTGATAAACACATCCTGAGTCCCACAATTTACAAAGCTGTAAGTAAAGGGTTATAGGAGATACGAAGAGTATCCAAGTGCTGGCTCTAATAACTGCCATCACAAAATTATAAGCAAACTTCAACAGAGCTCATGAAAAGGTGTTCAACACTATTTAGTCATTAAGGAAATGCAAACCCAAACCACAATGAGATACCACTTCACACCCACGAGACAGCTACAACAAAAAGGACAGGTATTAACAAGTGACTGTGAAGATGTGGAAAAATTGAAACCCTCCTGTTCTTTGAGGTGATAAAAATGTTCCAGAATGGAACAGTGTTGATGGTTACACAGTCATGTGATTGTACGATAAACAACTGAATCGTGCAATTTACAAAATACATGCCTGCCATGTATTAGTCAGAATCGGTTAACTACTACAACAAATAAACCAAATCTCAAAGGCTATTTAAAGAAGCCCAAAACTTCAAGAGGAGCTTGGGGAGGAAGAGTTCAGTTCTGACGAGGGGGATTTTGGAAGGCTTCTCAGAACAAAAGACATTTAAGTCAGACCGTAAAGAACAAGAGATTATGATAGCCATTTATAAAGCATCCATATCTGTGCTTTAAATGCACAGAATGCCAGGCCTTTATTTTTAATTCTCTGTATATAGAGTATGGTCCCTTGTTGCAAATGAGGATCCTGAGGCTCAAACCTCAGGAACCTGATCTCAGAGAGGTCAAGGTGGCTGCCTTGTAACCACAGAGCTAGTGAATAGCAGAGAAAGAGTAGGGTTGGCTGACAGGCGAGCTCTTGAAATATATTGAGGTTTGAGTAGTCTACACAGAGGGAACAACAGTGCAAGGGTGTTAGGGTAGAAATAGTAGAAGATGAATGGGAACCAGCAAATCGGCCAAGTAGCTGGGCCATCCCTCCAGTTAGCAACTGGAACTAGGACTTAATCTTCACAGATAGGCAGGACCCAAATTATGGAAGGCTTTGTGTGCCTGATGGAGAAATTTAGAGAGCAAGACCTCCTCTTCCAGCAGAGTTTATAATCTACTGGACAGACAAGACCAACCGTGAAATAACAATTACCATGAACACATTGCAGGCTGGAAGCAGGATGGTACGCCAAGCTGATACCAGTAAGAACTGATGCCTTGAATGACTACGGATTCATCTGGTACACCCACAGTGGCACAGCTATTGTTGACCTGGAAAAAGGGGCTCCATGCTGGAAAGCTATCTTGTAATATCTGGACAAGGCTTGTGAAATGAGGAGAAGTAGCACATAGCCTGGGGGCCGGTTGACCCCTCCTGAGCCTCTGAGATCCCCACCCTCCTGCATTCTTACTCTTTTGCCTGGAGCCGAATCTCACTTCTAGGTTATGGGTTCTTAACACTCCCTGCCTCGAGCGACTGTTACACGTTTTCATCTGCTATCTACCCAGATTTGGAAAGTGAGATAAAAGAAAATTCAGACCCTAGGGTGAAACCCAAGGAAGAAATAAACTGATGTAAGTCAGAGTCATAATTTTTCAGATCCAGAAAAGCAAGTTACTCAGACTAATTCACACATCATTGAGAGACCAATTAGAACCATTAGCAAGTTGTTAGCACTGACTTTAAGCTACCTGCTCTGATGTAGTCCCAGCCATTCAGAAGGGGCTGTGTGGTGTCACTGAAATTAACCAGTATAAACATACCTGCGCATAAACAACCCTCAATCCACAAGTGTTTGTTGGGTGCTTTTCCTGCCTGTGCATTATGGTCCCTCCCCAAAGGCAGATTTAAATACTCAAACACACACAGCTATCTAGTTCTCAAACCACTAGCTACTGATCTTGATGGTGGAGTTAACATAAAAGATGTGGAAAGTCCCCAACAGCATCAGGTTGTAAAATTTCAGCAGAGGAAGACTATGGCTGCATAAAAGTTCAGAGACTCGAAGGCTGGTGTTGCTCAGATAGACGTCCCTTTAGGACTTAGACTTGGGGCCTCCCCTTGAAGGATGGGAAAAATCGAAGCAAAAAAGTGGAGGAGATAGAAGAGAAAATATATTTCCAATAGAGAGTGGGCTCTGGCATCTGACTAGTGAGAAGCAATCTTGGCTTTACCACTTGGCCTTGCTCTCATTACGTTACCCCTCTGTGTTCCCATTTCCACATCTGCGTGGGAATGATGAGAACAGTAGTGTCTATCTGATTGCATTGTTGGCGAAGATGAAGTGAGTTACTGGACGCACACATTACGAATCACATGATGCCGGGTTAATACACAGCTGACAATCAGGGCTAGCTGTTACTGCATGGAGCAAATGCAAAGAAAGCACATTTCAGAGTAGTAGTTATTTTAGGATCGCTTGTTTTTGAATAATCCTGCCAAAGCTACATTTAACATTCAGAAAAATTAACCTGATTAGTACCTTTTAAAAACAAATCACGTAAAATGAATTCACGTCGATCAATCTGAGATATTGTAGGAGGTGGCTTTTGTACCATTTACTACTTTTTTTTCAATCCACCTGCATTTGCCTTGGGTTCCTTTTTATCATCAATAGGGAAGGGAACCTACCTGTCCTTGCTTGGGCTGCTCTAACAAAATACCACAGACTGGGTGACTTAAACTATAGATGTTTGGGACACCTGGGTGTCTCAAAGAAGCTGCCTTCAGCTCAGGTTGTGCATGATCCCAGGGTCCTGTGATTGAGTCCTGCATGGGTCTCCTTGCTCAGCAGGGAGCCTGCTTTTCCCTCTGCCTCTGCCTGCCACTCTACCTGCTTGTGCACGCGCTCTCTCTCTCTCTCTAACAAATAAAACTTAAAAAAAAAAAAAACCCACAAAAAGCTTTAAAAAAAGTAAATAAACTACAGATGTTTATTTCTCACAGTCCTGGAGGCTGAAGTATGAGATCAAGTTACCAGCACAGTCAAGTTCTTGGTGATGGCCCTTTTCCTGCCTCCCATTTCCAGATGGCTGTGTCATGTGTGGGGTGGGGGTAGGAAAGAGTTCTTTCTGTATTCTTTCCTTATTAAGGGTGCTAATCTCATCATGAGGACCCCACCCTTGTGACCTCATCTCCTAAAGTTCTACCTCCTAATAGCATTGACACTGGGTTTAGGGCTTCCACATAGGAATTCGGCAGGGGCTGGGGGTAGGGGAATGGATACAAACACTGAATCAACTTAAAAGAAAAAATAAGAAACAAAACATTCAAACTTATTTGTTATGAATGATCCTATAGTGCCAACTATTTTATAAGTCGAAGCTTTAGGAATAAAATTAATTTTAAGAGTAGACTTCGGGGGCACCTGGGTGGCTCAGTGGGTTAAAGCCTCTGCCTTCGGCTTGGGTCATGATCCCAGAGTCCTCGGATCGAGTCCCGCATCGGGCTCTCTGCTTGCGGGGGAGCCTGCCTCCTCCTCTCTCTCTGCCTGCCTCTCTGCCTATGTGATCTCGGTCTGTCAAATAAATAAATAAATAAAATCTTTAAAAAAAAAAGAGTAAACTTTGAAGTTTAAAAATGCAAATTTTCTGAGCATAAAGGATATCATTTTTCTTCGAAAATCGTAGAGCCGTTTGAAGATACGGAATTAAGAGATTCTGCTGGGGTGGGAAGGGCAAAGAGGAGATGGTTTTATTGCTTGTAACCAGAGGGGATAATCATGTTTTTCATTTTTTTTTTTTTAAGTATTTCTTTTTTTTTTTTTAAAGATTTTATTTATTTATTTGACAGGTAGAGATCACAAGTAGGCAGAGAGGCAGGCAGAGAGAGAGAGAGGAGGAAGCAGGCTCCCTGCTGAGCAGAGAGCCCGATGTGGGGCTTGATCCCAGGACCCTGAGATCATGACTTGAGCCAAAGGCAGCGGCTTAACCCACTGAGCCACCCAGGCGCCCAATCATGTTTTTTGTTATTTTATATAATTAGAGTTATCTTAATAATTATGAATAGCTAAAGAGATTATTCTCTGATAACATATCTAGTAGCTTTAGCTAGGGCAAACCAGATTCGTATGGTTTGTGCTGGATCCCTGCCTCTCCAGCTCCTTAGTGCCCCTCCTGTCTATCCCTTCCCTTCCTCCTGTGGTCTTCTCTTCTGCAGTCCTTGACAAAGCCCCCATGGTCCAACTGTCTCTTCCACGACCATGTGCAAGAAAGTGTGTGTGCGTGTGTGTGTGTGTGTGTGAGAGTCTCCGCCCTTTGTGTCTTCCACTTGTGTTGGGGAGGAGAGATGGAGAGGTGTTCCTGGGATCCCAAGTGAAATGAAGAATGATTTTTTGTCATTGAAACAATGTTTATCAAAGCAGTTAATTTCTACAAAAATTACAGCACCAAGGACGGTTTACTAAAAAGCTAAAAGGGGCTTAAGTTTCAAGACCCCTCATTTCACAAGAACACTTCCAAGTTGTTTTGTCTTCCTTAACTAGAAGATTTGGCTCCCCAAATTGTGCTTCCAGCCCTAGAAAACCTGGATTGTTTCTGGTCAACACTATCGTTTAATTACAGATCCAGATTCCCTCCATGGACTGCTTGCAGACCATGCTGAGAACCTCAGTACCATATATGTTACTTCTAAGTAGTGTCTATTGAGAAACAAACACTTCCTTAACAACATACAACCTGTTCTCTGCCCTAGAAGTTGTGTGGGTACTTAAGAAGTGTTTGCTGATGAAATAATAATGAAATAAATGAAGGGAAAAATGAATATACTTGAAGCACTTATTGAGTGTTTCTCGCTGAATGACAAGATTATCGTGATTTCTCTTTTCTTCATACTTGACCGAGTTTCCAAAATTTCTAAATTTTCTACAATGAACATGTATTCCTTTGAATAATTTAAAACTTGCTCTAAAAGCTCATAGGACAGATGCTGTACTCAATTTATACATGTATGACGTGCTTGCTTGTGGCCTTCTGTTAGCTCTGAGGAGACCAAGTCAAAGGAGACCAACATTGCATTGCCCTCAATGATCTACAGTCAGTCCCCGTTCTGAGGCCTGAAGGGATAGAACTCAACACAGGTCAACATTTACAGAGTTGGTCTATTCAGGGTGGTCTGTGTACATGAGGGAAGTGGGGTGGGGAGGGAGACAAAAGCTTGTTACTCTTAAGGATCCTTTTAAATAGACAAACGCACGCACATCTTAGTCATCATAGATTTCGTTCATTTCAGCATAGGAGGCTTTAGGCATGGCCTAAAAACCCCAAAGAGGGGCTGACTACATTTGCATAAACCCAGCAGATGGATCCCTCCCCCAACTTTAAGAAGGAATGCAAAGATTAAAAAAAAAAAAAAGTCTACCAAATTTGGGGTTAAACTATATGTCTGAAATAACAGCTCACATTCAGCGAGCTCTTACCATGTGTCATTACACAAAGTGTTTTACACACATTGGCTCCTCATTTTATTTTCCTTTTACTTTCACAACAAGCCTAAGAGGTGGGAGCCAGTATCATCAATCCCATTTTACAGCTGAGGAAAGGAAGGCTGACAGAAATGAAACCGATTGCCTAGGGTCACAGAGATGGTGGCTGGCAGTGCCTGACTGGAATTCTAATTTGCCTCCTCTCCCAATTTAACCGTTCCTCTTCAGATTACAGAGAGCTCTGGTTCCAAGGAGAAAAAATGAACTAGAATATGGGTAATTTAAAAAACAGAACACAAGTTGATTTTCACAAACAACGTGATACCACCCTTTTAAATTGAGAACGAAAAAGCACCGGAACCCCCCCCCCACCAAAAGCCTGACTTTCCCAGCCATGATGGGTGGTTATTAACTCATTTCATTACACTAAATTATGCATTTGCTTTTCAATTAAGTGTCTCATCACTGTCACGGCTCTGACGTGTCCTTTTCCATTCTCCAACTTCATCTTGGTGGAAAGTGAGACACGGTTCGGTCTGTGTGTAATCCGCGAGACCCGGGGGGGTTATCTTTTGCCCCTATTGTTTTCTTGGGGGTCCCTCGCTCCGGAGGCCTGGCATTCCTCACGCGTCTGGGGCAATGCCGCAGCAGCGAAGCGCGGGGAAGCCGCACAAAAGACGTCCGACCGCTGTCGCTGTGGAAAGATCAATCCGGTGCTCGCACGGAACACCCAAGACGACCGAGAAGAGGGAAACAAATACCTTCTCCCAAAGGGGGGTAAATTGGGCGGCCTCTTGTGAGTGCCCACAGAAAACTGAACGGCGATCTTTCTGGACCCGTAACCATCCCAGACGCGCCCAGCCCACGCGGCCTCCGCCCTTAGCCCCCGGAGCCCGGGAAGGGCGGGGAGGGGAAGCAGGGCGCGAAGTCTGCCGCCAGGGCCGGAGGCGCACCGCGCTCTGTTCCGCGGGGCCGCTGCCGCCGGGGGGCCCGGCCTTCATTCAGGGGGAAGGCGCCGCCGCTCCAGGGCACCTGGGAGGCGGTTCGGTGCCGGGCGGGAGCCGCGGCGCCTGCGGCCATCCAGCCGGGGCGGGGAGGGGCCGCGCGGCGCGCCGAGGGTGCCCGGCCTTCCCTCCGTCCGCTCCCCGCGGGCGCAGCCCCGCGGCAGGGCCCAGAGGCTGGCCGGGTCTACCGCAGAGCTGGGCACTCCGGCCCCGAAGCGGCCCCGCTGCACCCACGCCTGCCCCCGGGTGACAGGGCCCGCACGCAGCTTTCCGGCCGGGGTCTCCCCTCCCGCCGGCCCGCGGGCTCGTGGCACACGCCCGCGCGCGCGCGCACACACACACACACACGCACGCACAGATGCGCACATATGTGCCCCGCGGCGCCCTCTTTCCCTCCCCGCAGGCTCCAGCGCCCGCTCGCCCGAAGCGGTCCTCCCGGGGCTCCGCAGCCGGGCGGCTTCGGCAGCCCCTCCCCGGGGCAGGGCGGCGGGCAGCGCGCGGAGCGGGGAGCGGGGAGGGGCCGGCGGCGGGGGGCGTGGCCGGCTGCCCCCGCCCCTCGAGTGAGTGACTGGGCGAGGAGGGCCCCTCCCTCCCTCCGCCCCTCCCCGGCGGTCCCCTCCCTCGCTCGCTCCCAGCCCGCTCCCGCTCGCTCCCTGCCCACTCCCGGAGGGACGTTCCGCGCCGCGGCCCCGCGGCCGCCGCTTCTTTCACACTTTAGTTGGGAGCTGCGCGCCGCGCTCAGTTACTGGAGAGCTGGCCGCGCGCCGTCGCCTCCCGCACGCACGCACGCACGCGGCCCGGGCTCCGGGGTTCTCGGCGTCTACTCGGAGCGGCGGGGAGGAGGGGGACACCCGGACTCACTGTGGGGAGGCGAAGGAAGAGGAGAGGAGGGAGGAAGAGAAAAGGCGAGGAGGAAAGGGGCGGGGGGCGGGAGGCTTGCCACCTTCAGCCCCCCCGCGAGCGCCCAAGGTAAGCGTGGCCCCCGCCGGCCTCGGGCGGGGGGTGCGGGCGGCGCGGCCCGCGGCTCGGCTCCCCGGCGAGCCCGGGTGGGCTGGGAGGGAGGCCTGCGGGGAGTCTGCCGCGCGGAAGGGATGCGAGCCGCGGTGGTGGCGCTGCCGGCGCGCGGCGCGGCCCGGGGCTGCTGCTGCTAGTGCGGGGACGGAAGCTGGGGTGGGGGCGTCTGCTCGCCGGGGCGGAGGGGCTGGGATGCGGTTGGGGCTGCTGACGACTTTCGTCACATTGAGGCCTGGGTGGCTGGTGTGAGACACCCCTCCCTTCCCACCCCCACCCCCCCGCCGCCCTCAGGCTGCCTGCTCCTCTCGAGCTGTGCATGTAGCCACCGTACTTTGCAAGCCAGATCCAGAAGGAAACAACAAAATTCAGAATCCTGTGTTAAGTCTCCGAGTCCCTTCTCCCGCTCCGACTGATTGATGTGTTTGGGTGGGTGCTGGGATCCTCGGGATTTCTGAAGTTTTGACCTTTTGGGGTGGCTGGTCTCGGTGCATCTGTCTGCTCACCTCGGCGTGTTTATTATTCGTGCCCATGCGAGGCAGCACAGGGTGCTTGGGTATTGTACACGGAGAAGATCTCACTCCCCTCTGCAGGCAGTTCGCGAAGTGCGGCCGCCAGGGCTGCCTTTGCTCTGCTGCTAATGTCCTTCCCAATCATCCACCCTGCCTCCTCCCGCCACGGAGGGATCCCCCCCTCCCTTAGTGTTTGTGTGAGAGAAGTCCCTGGGCTTAAGGGCTCTCATCTCCCATTCATTCCTCTTCTAAAGCTCTGAATTGGCTCAGGCACCAGGGTCACATTTGAGGAGGCTTTCTTTTGCTCCAGGAGTTACATGGTCAAAGATAAAAATACCCCAAAAACATGCCTTAATCGTGAGTGATGACAAATACAGTTGGGGATAGTAGTGGTTTGTTTCAGGAGGAAACCTACCTCCCTATGAGGTATCTTCCATCGCATGTGGGTTAGGAAATTTGTTTTAAAATAGATGGTGCTTATGTTGTGTGTGGCTGGAAGAGAGCCATAATAAGTTCAGCTATTGGAGTAACTCTGAAAGTGATACACCCTGATCATCCAGAACCTTGGTTGGACACACACATGCTCTGACTCAGACGTTGGGAGGGGGGCTGACGCACCATAGATTGCATGAAACACTTTTTTTTTTTTTTTTTTTTAAAGGAAACAGTATGGACTGTTTGGGGAAGTGGCATGTTCATTACACAGAGAGATGTTATGAAAACCTCTCTATTCAAAGGGGTAGACTCACCTTTCACCTAATAATAACCTTTTAGTTTAGTAGAGTTGGAATGTACCAAGGTAGAAGAAAATCATGGGTAGTGTGGGTCTGGGCTATTTAGCTCTTCTGGGGGTGGTGGTGGGGGTGGGGAGAAGATGATGTTTTTGAAGGGTTTTTCAGTCCAAGATGCTCAGTTTGGGGGGTCCCCCCCCTTTTTCATACTTCTAGAGCGCAAGGGTAGGACCAATAGAACATGTTGTGTGTTGGCTCTCTGGAAATACAGTTGAACAGACATAGAAATTAATTTAGACACGATCAGCTATTTTTGTTTTACCCCTTGTGAAGTGGGAAGTGTTGGTGATAGGACATCTGAGTGTATTTAACTGCATTAAACCATTACTGGGACCAGCACTTATTCGCTGAACACAAAATGCAGCATTGAAATGTCACCTCCCCTCAGGTTTCCAGCTAGGCAAACACGGTTCAGAGAACAGTTCTGGAGAGCCACTGGGCAAAGCAGCAAAACCCAGCAAACTTAGCTCTTGGATGAGCCAATGCCCTAGGAGAAGTGGGGCTCCTCTGGTCAGGCTTATCTCCCTTGGATCATAGTTCCCCAGAAAAATGGCCTTGGTTGGTGTGGAGGTCTTTTATCCATCGTTAAAAGTTCATCCTGGAAGAACCCTGAGGTTCTAGCCTCCCTCTGCAGCACTGACTCATTTTAACTCTTTGGAGAGAACTGATAATTTTGTTTTCTTGGATAGTAATTTATCTGTCACCCCTTTCTCCTTGTCTCATTTTGTCATCTCATGTGGATTTTTGGGAATTAATAGGCCACTGTTTGAAGTGGTTGGAGCTTCTTGAAGAATCACAGGATGCAAATCAAGAGCTTGGTCGTTAATTGGTACTACTTGCTGTGCCTGATTAAAAATCCTACCAAGGAGGAAGGTGGTTTGCCCGATTATGAGTATCTCTCCAGGCAGATGGTGCCTCAGCATTGTGTGGAATTGTCCATCAGGCGAGCCTTGACTGTTACATTTCTAGTGGCTTGCTCCAGGCTCTTCCCGGCCAGCCCCCTTTCTACTGGTTGTTTTCTCACACAGAGTGAGACAGCCCAGATTGAGAGAGGGAGTGTCATGGCAATTCCCGGGAGGTCAGGAGAGGCAGGAGAGGGCAGGGGCTCGATCACGTGGGGGTGGTGGAGGGATCCTAAGTGTGATAAGTAGCCCCAGCTTCCCTTGAACTTATCAGTACCACTTGGTGCTACCTGAGGCACACACAAGTGCATTTTGGGCCATTTTATGATACTCCTTTGGAATGTCAGAAGTTCCAAAGCATGGGAGAAGTAAATGTGGTGATTAATTAAGTTCTTGTTAAAACACGAAAAGCAGATTGCACTAGGCTAGTATAACATATTGCTTAGACCACGGAGAAGGCAGGGATAGGGCCTGTCTGCAGGGGGAATTGCAACATTGAAACTATTTTAGAAATTGGGGACAGTTGTGACTTTAAGAGCTCATAATTCAAGGGCTTATCTAAAGTGGCATGCAAATTACACATATACATATTTTTAAAGTAGGCAATTATTTAGCTTGCCTATCTCAGTTCTGAAGTTTAATTTTACAAGTTACAGTTGCAACAAGAAACAACTTGACATGCTGTGGTTATGCAATCATGACAAGAGTAGTTGGATGTAAGCTGGGCTAGGAAGAACACAGAAATGATCACCCAACAACATCCTCCGTCAGCAGGCATTAAAAAGGTCCTTGACTTTTTTTATTTTTTGCAATGAAATGTGTTCCTGGAAAATGTATTTCCTGGGTTGTAGGCCAGGCACAGAATGTAAAGACTGCCTTCTGTCTCCACTTGTGGAAAGGGGAGGTAGCTCTCCTCCAATCTACGATAGAAACTGAGAAGATGAATTGGCCAGGCGACTAGAAGGCAAGCGGTTTGGGTCATCTTTGCAAGCCCTGCAGAAGCCCACACACTACCTTGTACTTGGAAGTTACTCAGTGAGCGAGTGAATTGAATTGAATTAACCTAATTAGTTAAGGTCTGTAATGTGTCAGAAAAAAAACTCCTTGGAAATACATTAGCTACGGACTTCCATTTCAGTAAGTCAGTACCATAGCTTATTAAGAGCTCCATATTCTGCCTGGGATAAGGTTGTTTGTTTTTTAAAAGACTTTATTTATTTGACACAGAGAGAGAGATCACAAGTAGGCAGAGAGGCAGGCGGACAGAGAGGGGGAAGCAGGCTCTCTGCTGAGCAGGGAGCCCGATGCAGGACTTGATCCCAGGAGCCTGAGATCATGACCTGAGCCGAAAGCAGAGGCTTAATTAACCCACTGAGCCACCCAGGCGCGAGGGTTGGATAGCATTTTTAATTGTTGAAGAATACTGGGCAGTCAAGTAAACATACGAGGCGTAACGTCCCCTGAAATTACTGGAATTTCTACCTGGGGGAATCTTGATTGGGATTATATGTAGTATCCGTCTTTGACGAGTATTTCTTCACTCATGAGTGTTGATTTATGACTTTGGTCTTTATCTTTTTAGTCCAGGGGGTTCCGTGAGTAACGATTCCTCATATGGGTACGGCACTTTATGGTTTCCAGAGAACTCATGTCCCTCGTCTTACTGAACTTGGTGCTGCAGCCCTAGCACTCGGGTGTCCCATGCTGGAATCCCAGAATGTGCCTGGATCAAGGAGTCGGAGAGAGGGCCCTGGGGAGGTTCAGGTAGCCCCAGCTCTTGGTTTATTAGGTTTTCCCAAGGGAGGCAGTAATCGATAGTCACGGCTACTCCCTCTAAAATCACTTAATATGGGGAGAGTGGAGACCGATCTCATGCAGGGAGCTCACCAGGCTCCTGGCGTTCCCGTGGCTCTGCCCCTATATCCGTTCTCTCTCTCCAGGCTGTTTTTAACTTTATTCCTTTGCCAAATGTCCCTTTCACCCTCTAGTCCTTCCTGGAGCTTTAACGTGGCTTTCTGTCCCACAGATTCTCACCCATAGAGCCTCCTGCTTCTTACCCCTCCACCTTACTTTTGCCGGCAGGACTTGGGTATTTTATGTTTGAATAATCTTGTCCAATATTTAACCTCCTCTCCAGGCCCACTTTCTCCTTGACTCCGCCCACCTCCCTGGTCAAGTATAGCCTTCTGGGTTCTGGGGAACTTCTTCCTTCTGCCCTCAGGGCCCCTATACCTTGCCCTACTTTGCCCCACACCCCCCTTATTACTCCCACCCACTTCTTTCCGTCAAACCTTTAGATCTTCTAGCACGTACCTGCCTGTGCCTGTTTCACAGACTCCTGCTACTTAGCAGATGCATTTATAGCAATCATGAGTTCAAGTCCACATGCTTTGTGCCTTGTAGAAAAATGGGATTAGAGCACCTGTGAGTTTAGGGATCTTCTTTGCCTTTGTTTTCACTTTGGACTTCCCTGTATTTTGGATTTTTTAAGGTCCTTAAGGCATGTAGTGACAGCTGAAGTACTCTGCTTCTTCACTTAGCTGTTACATCCTGTGTTGGATAATAAAGGAACATCTCCATGATTATTGTTATTTTTAAAGATTTGGACAATAAATCTTGAAAAGCATTTCAGAGATTTTTGTAATGGCACCATTGAAAGGCTTTGCCTTATGCCAAAATCTACTAATGACAGAAATAGAATGGCTTATTTAATGCCATCTTCATTACCTTACTTTTTTTCTCCTTTGGTTAAATAAATATTACTGTAAGTTGAACCAAATTTTTTCCCTCATTTGTTATGGTTTTACTGCTCTCCATGAAAACGTTATAAGCCTACAGGACCTATTAATGCCAAGTAAGAATTCTTTAGCTAATATTATTAGCTTGTTAGCTAATAGGACCTAATTTTGCCCTGTAAGTTTGTAGCCTAGGTCAGCCCCATCAGTAGAGAGTCAGTGGGAGAAAAAGTATTAATGGGGACAACTGGAAAAACATATCCTATTGACTCATTATATACATACTTGGGTTGGTCTTTTTATAAAATTGTACTTCACAAGTAGATCCAGCGCTAGTTATGCAATATCCTGAGTGCTCCCGGGCTTTTGGAAGAAGGTGCTTTAAAGCAGAGCAGAGCAAATGGTTTTTAAGTAAGAATTCCCTTTCTTTGATGGGACTATGCTTTATTTGAGCGCAGTGGATAGCATAGTAGTTCTGGTTCGTTGGCAGACCCCTTATTAGGACACCTCACTTGGTGACTTCAGGTTTTCCCCAGCTGAGCTGGACAGGGAAGAGGTCATGAGAAGTTTAGTCTTCTCTGGAGTGTGGGGATCTTTTTTATACCAATCATCACAGCTGCTGGTGTGTATCATAGCCATTCCTGAATGCCTCTCCCCAACCCCAGGTTGACAAGGAAGGTCTGTGTGTGGTTGTTTACAGCACAGAGGAACCCCTCTGTTGACACGACGATTTCTGTCCCGCGAAGATTGAAAGGCCAGGTGTGGCGTAAGGAGAGCCGCAGCCTGCCGGGCGGTGTTTTACAGAGAACTTTTCAAAGACACAGATAGTTGATACATGCCAAGGGGTGACTTCAGCAGTTCTATGGGAAAGTCCTGCCAGAAGCAGTTTACCTAAAATAATTTTGTAACCGTTCCTGCAGTTAGAAGGTTATTCAGGAAGAAGCAACGTATATCTCATTTTATGTCCCAGAAAGATAGGATTACTATTTTGATGAAGGAGATGAGAATCCAGGAACTTCTTCGAGTCCCTTAATATTTGCTGAGAATTCAGATGTCCTGGTTTCTGTGCCAGGAATCTATGGCAGTCTAGACACAGCAACAAAATAAACCTCGCGCTTGTCCTTGGTGGCTTCCCTAGCACCCACCCCTGCCCTGCCTGGGGATCTCAGGTCTCAGTTCGGATCTTGTCTCTCACCCTTTTCTTTCTTAATTTTCTTTTCTTTTTTAAAGATTTTTATTTATTTATTTGACAGAGTTAGAGACACAGCCAGACAGGGAACACAAGCAGGGGGAGTGGGAGAAGAAGACGCAGGCTTCCCGCTCAGCAGGGAGCCTGATGCGGGTCTCGATCCCAGGACCCTGGGATCATGACCTGAGCCAAAGGCTGACCCTTTTCCCACCAACCGTGAGAGTGGCTCCTCCCTTGCCATCCCTGAATGCCTGTAACTCTTACGTGATGTTTATTTCTTTCACTATTAGTTTTGATTTTCAGTTATGTACTTTTTATAGCCCCAGCAAATGATAAGATCTTCCTTCATGCCCCGGGGGCGGGGTGGTGATGGTGTATTATGCTGAGTAAGTGGCTCTTGGTTGGTTGACAGCTAGTCAGGGGTCTGACGCTTAAAGTTTTTCTCTGTGAAGACCTTGCTCCCATTTAAAACTCTCTTTAACCAAATGAGGAAGTACTGTGTGGGATGAGAAAAGATAATGGGAATTTTAAAATTCCTTTGTTGGGCCAAGATTAAGGCATCTAATCTTTCTTACTCACTCAGATAATCTGTTAAACAAACATTTACTTTTGTTGATGACACTTTGTGTCATCTCGGTGCCTGGCACTGAGAGATGTTGGAGAGACAGATAAAAAGGCCTGGCCTTGCCCTTGTGGGCTTCTCAGGCAAGGGAGTGAATTGACAGGCAAACACATGATGTGTGGTAAATGACGCTGCTTTGGGAGTTGAGGGAAGAAAGAAGTCAGTTTTCTGGAGAGTAGGCTGACCGTGCAGCCTGGTTTCCCTGGGACAGCCCTGGTCTGTGCCTCGTGTTCAGCAGGTCTTAATACCACCCCCTTGGCCCTCAGAAGTCTCCCAGTTTGGGAAATAAATTATGTGATTCCCTGAAATAAAGAAGCCCTAGAAGGCTTCACAGGGGAAGAGGTGTTTGGGATGACAGTAGCTACGCAGGAGTCCTCTGGGGGCATTATTTATATTTCTAAAAGTATTGGGAGGCGGCTAAGGTTGTCTTTCCAAGTTATTTTTCTCACGCGACTGTGGATTCATAGACTAGTTCACACACTGGTGGTTGGGGATCAAGGAGTTTAGGGACAAAGGGAAGATGAAGGTGGGCATTTCAGGCGGCGGATGCCCATGTGGTGTGGGTCCTGATGGCTGGAGCTTACACACGTGCCGAAACCCAGTGGGAGATGAGGCTGAGGAGCCACACAAGGCTTGGCGGTAAGCAGTCTGGAGTTACTGCTCCAAATACAAGCAGGCAGAGACACTGAAAGAGTGTAATCAGGGGAGAGACGTTGTTTGCATGACAGACAGACAGTTCCTTTCAAGGGTGGGTAAGGGGCTGGAGGAGAACAGAGACGGGAGTCAGAGCAAGGGAACTCGGGTCCTGACTGGCTGAGAGCTGGTGGGGACTGAATTAGTGCCGGAACATGGGGAAGACCGACATGCAGGAAAGGAATTTAGGAAGCAGGATGTGTGGGGCTCAGTGAGACCGGAGGGCAAAGAAAGGGGTAAAGGATAACTGAAGAATTGGGGAGGGATTAGTCTGTCTTTCACTGAGATGAGGAATCCACGCATCGGGAGGGAAGGGAGGGAAGTGTGTTGAGTTTTAGGTGCTTAATTTTTTGATGGAGCTACACTGAAATTCTGGTCTAGGTTTCAGAAGAGAGATTTGGGGCAGAATTACTGGTTTGATCTCAGCATTCCTTGGGGACTTGTTCCTTAACCTCCGTGGTGAGGTTAGATCCCTCTTTTCTCTCTTCCAGCTACACCGTACACCTTGTCTGTACGTACTTACTACTCTTACAGTTGCAAATTTATTTTTTGTGATTCTTCAACTACTGATTGATGACCCACCTCTACCCCCCAACTGTAAGGTCCATGAGGGTAGGACTCTTTCTGTTTTTAATTCTCTTGTATCTCCACGACAGCTACTGCACAGCTGGGGCCTAGCCTGTATTTGGTGAGCAAGTGAATGGGTTGAATGAATGAATGAGAATTTTTGTAAACTTGGTCGTTGAAGCTGTGTGGTTTGGCGCGAGATTGCCCAGGGAGAGTAAGCACAAGAAAACTGAGCAGTGAGTTCCAGGCAGCACCGACATTTAGGGCTGTGGATGGAAAAGGGACGGTGAAAGAGAAGGAACGGTACAGGCCCTCAGAGAGGCCGGGCAGCCGGGCAGCGAGGCCCGGTGTCCTGGAAGCAGGGAGGGTGGGGCACGAATCAGCCTTGTGGTCAGCATGGCCCAGCAAAGAAATAAAATAATATTGAAGAGTGTTTCTCAGAATTTGTAAATCTGTTATTAAATAGAAGTGGAGCTATTTACCCTACAGGAGATCTCATGATGCGGCTACTTAGCACCGTAGTGTTCTGTTAGCTGGTGCTGCCTGCCAAGTTCGATGTTCTCTCACTGGGAGTTTGACATGTTGGGATTCTGAGGTTTGCTTCAGATGATTTACACCAGCATCTGATGTCATAAAAATGACATATTTGAGGTCATATTTTGGGAGGACGGTGAACTAGTGCAGTGTCAAATCCCTGTGGATTTACAAGCGTGCGTATTGACTTAAGGGGGTTGGGATACTAGAGTGTGTACTTGCTCCCAGATGAGGAACCATGAACAGTAAAGACACGTGAAGCTGTGACACTGTGACAGAGGATGGCTCACTGTCTGATTCTAGAAGCCATGAGTAGCAGTGCCATCAAAGCCTTGTCTTGTGAAAAAGAGACTCTTACTACAGAGTATTTTTACGTGTTTTCAGTCTCCACTGAGATTCAGGGTCGGGGTGGGGGAGGCATATTAATGCACTGGAACGAAGGAGGGCTTTGCAGTCAGCACATTTCATCCCAGTTCTACCACCTTTTGTCTCTAGCTTCCTGATCTTGAACAACAGTGGTCATAATTAATGGTAAGAATAATGAAACCCAACTCGTTTTGTGTCACTTACTCTGTGCCTGGGCACTGTGCTAAGTACATTACATGAATTACCTTCTTAATGCTTGCAGCAGCCTTATGGGGAACCTCCTACCATTACCTCTACTTATTGATAAAGAACAACTGAGGCTAAGGGTCTTTAGGACCTTGACCAAGGTTTTGTAGCCCTCAAGTGGTGGTGCCAAGACTGGAACCCAAGCTCTCTGAAAGTCAGACCTTTAATTATCAGCGCTTGGCCAGTTCTGTTTTCTCCATACTCCTCTCCCCTTCCTGCCACATGCACCTGTTCCTTTCCCCTCCCCTACTGGTTCTTTCTGAAGCAAATCACAGACAACACGTCATCTTATCCGTGCATTCTAGGTTATGTTTCTAAATGATAGGACTTTTTTTCTTTTAGGATAATCACAATATTATTATCATGCCTAAAAAATTTTTAACAATAATTCTTTAATATCAGATATCCAATCAGAAAGCAAGTTTTCCTGATTGGTCCATAACTGTTTCTGATGATTAATTTGTTACATTCAGGATTCAAACAGTTTTCACACCTGAAAGATGCATCTGTCCTCATTTATAGAAAACTGTTTTTCCCTCTTTTGCTTCTTTCCTGACAGTTTATTTATTGAAGAAACAAGGATTTTTCTGTGGGATTTCCCGCATTCTATAGTTTGCTGATGGCATCTTCTCTCTTGGCGTTCTTCACTATTTCTGTTTCTCGTGTTTCCTGTAAGCCGGTAGTTTGATCTCCACTGGAAGCTCGGTCAGACAGTTTGGCAAGAGTCCATCATACGAAGTGTTATGTACCTTCTCTGACAACACGTCAGGAGGCACATGCGCCTTCTTGTTTCTTCTTTTCTGAGGTTTAGTCTGATCAGTGGATTTAGGTGTCGTCAGCTCCGTCTTTCCTTATAAAGTTTCCTCCGGGTCCTTCCAAAACCACTGATGGTCATTGCTTAGATACAGTGTTTCGGTAAGGCTTGTACAAGGATGATATTCCGCCATCCGTCCTGCATTTGTTAGCTGGAGTTTTACTATCAAGAAGAAGTGAACCACATCAGTATAGCTTATATAGGAAAATTAGTGCTTGGTGTTATTCTCTCTTCTTAAATCATACTCAGAATAATGTGTTGATTTTCTAGCATCTTCCAAAAAAAGACTAAAGAGGTTGGGTTTTTTCTTTCTTTCTTTTTTAGTATTCTGAACTTGTGGATTTTAACAGATTATATGTGTTTCAATCCCTTGCAGTTACTTCTTTCAAAGCTCTAATTATCTTTGGCGTGTGGAAGACTCTTTAAGTTGGCTTCTGAATCCTCTTGACAGGACTGTAGTGGTCTTTGATGGTATTTTTACTTTCTTGTATACAAGATATTTCAGACTTACCTAGTACTTCTACTGCAGATCATTTTTAGTGGTGAGTGGTATTTAGAGACCATAGTCCAGGTGTTAGGAGTTCTCATTGTCTCTGGGCTGGTCATTGCTCGATGGACAGGGTTTGGAAAATACACCTATGTATGTAGGTATGTAGGCACGTGTTTGTGTATGTGTGTGTATATGTGATCTATGTGACATATGCTCTCTATTTGATGTATGCAAACATCTTCATTTCCTTCCTCTTAGAGAAAAAGGTAGAATATTATAGTTCTGCACCTTGTATTTTGCATTTAACACTATTTTTCACTGATCACTCTGGAGCTATATAAAGTTTTTCATTGTTTTTTACAACTCCAGAGACTCCAGTTATATAAACATACCACTTTATAAATAGTGTATAAAGTGTATAAATATACACTTTATTCCTTTGGCTGTGTGGTTGTTCCCAGTCTTTTGCTCTTACATCATAGTGGGAATGATTGTTTTTGTTGGTGGAGGTTTATTTGCGAATCAAACATAAAACCTAGACTAAAACATTATTTTTCCTTAACTGAATGGACAGGTGAATGGGCAGTGCTGGCAGTTTTTTTTCCCCAGATTATCATTTGTCTTTTGTCTCTGATTCTGGTTTTCTTTTAGTTTGAATTTTTATTTTTAAAGTTCTTATTTAAGTAATCTACACCCAAGATGGGGCTCGCACTCATGACCCTGAGATTGAGTCACATGCTCTTCTGACTGAGTCAGCCAGGTACCCCAGATTATGGTTTTTTAAAATATAAACTTTTTTAAAAATGTAGTCAGTTTTTTTTTTTTTTTAATTAGTCTTTCTTTTTTTGCCTCTTGGTTTTGAATCATGGTGCAGAAATTTTCTTCTAGATCATACAGCAGCACCATCCAGTAGAAACCACATATGTAAACTTTTAATAGCCACATTAAAAAGAGTGAAAAGAAACAGGTGAAATTGAATTTAGTAATAAATTTTCTTTAATCTATCAAAATATTATCACTTCAATAAGTAATCAGTAGTTTTAAATTAACGAGATATTTTGCATTCTTTTTCCATGCTCAGTTTTCAAGAACTGATGTGTATTTTACACTAGAGCACATTTCAATTTGGTCATGAAATTTTCATAATAAATACTTGATCTGCATTTAGACTTCATAAAATTTGCTGTTGAAAAAGTAAATTCACATAACCAGGTTGTTCCAAGTATACATGAAAGCTTTCCAATAACTGAGTTAAATATTTTAAAATTTCAACCTAAGTTAATGAAAATAAATTAAAACTGCCAATTTAGTTCCTCAGGCACACTTAACTACGCTTCAAGTGCTTAGTAGCCATGTGTGGATAATGACTACCCTTTTGGACTGTTACAGAGAATCACCTATATTTTCTTTTAGTGCTTGTGTGGTTTTATCACTGACATTTAGGTCCATGACCCATTTGGAATTTATTTTGTCATATGGGGAAATAGATCCAATTTTCTCTTTTTCCACATGGCTACCTAGATGTCACAAACCACTTATGAAAGCTCTCATCTCTTCCCCACTGATTTGAGATGTGCCCCTGTCGTACATTTAATTTCCATAAGTATTTAATTGGCTGTCTTTCTGCATTTTCTATTCTGTTCTCTACTGTTTTAATTATAGAGGTGGTCTGATATGTTTTAATATTAAAACCACGATGAGCTACCGTTTCATACCTACCAGGTTGGTAAATGTCTGTCAGCGTCAAGCACTGGACAAGGATATAGAGCAGAGGGAATATGCGTATGAGTCTGGTGGCAGTAGAAACTGGTGTAACAGTTTTGGAAAGAAGTTTGGAATTCCCTGTGAAATGGTCCCCTGACCCTCTTAGTCTTCAGGGTAGCAGAGCAAATTCTTACAAGCCTGGAGTGGGAGCAGTTTTGTCTTATAACTTGATAACTTGTCATTCTGACAAGCATATGTATACATATATACGTGTGTGTGTGTGTGTGTGTGTGTGTATGGTTGCAAGTATGGTTGTGAAGAGCACAGTCTCAGAAACTCTTACACATCTGTAGGAGTGCTTACAATGAAATACTGAAATAGGCCTATTCACAGTATGTTGAGAAGAGAAACTGTGATACATTTATAATAAACAGCGGCGAGGATAACCTGCAACATGCTTATCAGCAGGGATCAATCTCATAAGCATAATGTTGAGTGGAAAAGCAAGATAGAAGAATAAGATTCCATTGAATTGATTCCATTTCTGTAAAATTCTAAAGAATGCTAAACTAAAGCCACAACATTGTTTAAGGATTGACTCATATATGGCAAGATTAGAAAAAGAACGTGTGGACCAGTAACATAAACTGCAGGAGAATAGTGATTACTTCTGGGGGTGAAGGGTAGGGTGTGGTTAGGAATGGCTACATCTGGAACTTCAGTGGTGTGTTTGATGTTCTACAGGTATGGACGTAGAGATGTTCGTTTCGCTTTTATACATTGAATTGCACGTGTTATGTGATTATTTCATAACAGAAGAGAAGGGAAAACAACAACAAAAGTCCAGACCCAGGAATAGGCTCGATTACTCAGAACTCAAGTAATTAAATTTATGCTTGAGAAAGACTTCTGTTAAATATGGAACACTGGGCTTCATTTGTTTCTTATTTAGGGACGATGACTTTTTTTTTTTTTTTTTCAAGACACTTAGTTTTAGTGTCTGGGTCAGGCAGCAAGAAATACGTTGTGTGGTGTACACACACGGGTGACTGTTACCTCACCAGGCACAACAACATACAGAGTCCTAGGTTCTTTGACATGTAAGTGATTTTTTGTAACCATTTATGCACGATATCCTCATGGCCAATTCTAAACTTTATTCAGAGGGAGATGATTTTTGAAGGGACAACATCATAAATGGGAGATGTTTGGTACGCACATGCGGTATGCCAGATGTAGTGTGTCCAGGAATTCACTTAGCCTTGGTCACGGTCCTGTGAGAATTACACATGGGCTTTGTGTTACTGATGAATAAACTGATACTCAGAGAGGTTAAGCCACACAGGAAATGACGTGATGTCACCAAGCCAGTGGGAAATACGTGACGGGGTTTCCACGAAGGTTTTTCTGGCCCCAGATCCAACATTCCCAACTTCTATTCCAGAGTATCTTTTTAAGAACTTCAGGTGCTAATATATCCTTGTGCTCAATGGCAGCCCATCCCAGAAACTTGGTATTTTTACCCTTAAAATTTCAGAGAGGAAATCCTTGAATCTTTTGTGATGGTTCTTTACAATGTCAACGTGAAATTTTAACATCAGTTCGAGTCTTCTCTCTCCTGCTATGATGTGTGCTTTCAGAGACTTGGTGGCCTTAAGGATTCAACTAGGCAATGAGATACCTCACAGGGTTGGTTACTGTTTGTTTTCTGATTTGAAGCCTCTCCTAGTTTTCCATTCTTAAGATTAGCCTGAACCCCCTCAAACCTGTCTTGACTATGCCTGTGCAAAACTTTTGTAGCTGATCTTCCCTTCTGGCATTGAGATTATATCTATCTATTTCGCCAACTTTTCAGAATTTTTAAAACCTTTTTTTCCTCCCTTATTCTTCAAGGATTACTTTATGTATCCCAAAGTGTGATGTCAGCAAATGGAACTCATTCCCTTGCCATTTTTTTAAAATTAGAGATTTATTTATTTATTTATTTGAGAGGGAGAGAGAGAGAGAGAGAGAGAGCAAGCATGATTGGGAGGGACAGAGGGAGAGAGAATCCTTAGCAGACTCTACGCTGAGTGGAGAGCCCCATGAGGGACTTGATCCCACGACCCTGACATCATGACCTGATGATGAAACTGAGAAGCGCTCAACTGCCTGTGCCACCCAGCTGCGCCCCGCCCCTCCCCCCGGCCGTCATCTTTTATCTGAGTAGTTATTTGACAGTGGTTTGATCAGAGCCAGCACCAATACTTACCATCATGCTTTGAAGTGTGCGTTCAAAATCCCGCCATTGCTACATCCTCTTCTCTCCGCTGGTATTTTCATGAGATGGCACAGCCGAAGTAGGGGTAGGGTGGGAAGGAGCATTCCCATAAACATTTGGTTGCCAGGGCACCTGGTTTACTCCGGAATTGTGACTTCCCAGAGTGAAGCCGATTTTATAGCAGAGCCACTTGGCATCTCTGTGCAGTAGCACCTTCCTTCTTAGGTTCGTGTGCCTTCAGCTTTGGAGCCGACTGAAGCTCCTGAGGCTGCTGGTTTCTTTCTGTGGGGGCTGTTACACCTGTCTCAAGGGGGAGTTTGTGGCAAAAAACTTTTTTTTCTACTCAAAATCAGAAGGTCAGTTTAAAGTGAAGATGGCGAATCCCCAGGTCGTCTTGTGACCTGTGGATGTGTGCGTGTGTGTGTTTTCAAGCCCACGAGGATTGTTTTTATAACACCAAAGCTATCTTTATATCTCCCTTCTATTTTCATTATATTTGAGTCTGTACCAAGTTTGCTTTAGGTTCTAATGTCAAGAAAATATTTCCCCTTCATATAATCTCGAATGAGAGTTTAAGGATGCTGTGTGAAGATAAAATCCCTTGCGAGTGTTTTGATTTTTCACTCTTTATTCTAATACCTAAGACTAACCCATGCTTCAGAGGAACCGGATAGAACTAAAAACCTCCCATGATTAGCAAGGAGGTAACATGAGTACATCCAGCAATGAAATGCATGTCAAATTCATTTTTGTTTTCTATTACTTGTTTAGATCTTATAATAATGATTTCGGGGGTTCTTCTTTGGGATGTCTGGCGTTTTTGCCATAAACATCTCTGTTGCAAGCCACTTCACTGCAAACATTTTCACCAAATAATTAATTGGCTATAAGTCAATTTTGCTGTAAAAGATAAAAGTCACACACAAAAAAGGAGGAACGTTCATTAAAAAAAAGGACATAATGAAACATGAAAAATAAGTGACAAACGTACGTAAAAAGACTTGATTGCCAATACAGTATGTTTGTATACATTTAAGATGTATGGTATTGATTCATTGACAAAACTGTGCAAATAACTGATGTTTTGTTTTGTACTTAAGCCCTGTCTTCAGAGTCTTTTGTTCATAGCCTTATACTTTTTTGTTGGGTGGTTGGTTGGTTGATCTCCTCATTCGACATCATACTCGTTCTTTTTTGCTAATATTTCTTTCTTCATTCAAAGACATATCTGCTAACAAATACTAGAATGTATGTTTGTAAATGAGCTCTTGTTGTATATTGTGGTGAAAACCTACACTGTTGTTCGTTCTTGGCATCTTGTCACGGGTCTGTTGATAGAAGTTCCAAGGTTCCACGGGAAATGTGTGTTCAAGACTCTCTGTGCCTCTGTCTAGAGGATTGTGAGGGTTAAAATTTATATGATATAAAACAGGATTATTGCATCAGTGGAGAAATGAAACTAAACTGTCAGCCAGTTGATGAAACCAACAGACTGTCAAACCACACTGTCAGCAAGTTATTATTATTTTTTTAAATCTTATATGCAGAATTGCCTTATGGCCAGTTGGTTATGTGGCAAAGCACATCAAAGATGCTTACAGCCACACTACTAGAACCCTTCTTTGGATCTTAGATGTCTTCTATCACGGAGGTGGTATTAGAGTGGGCGTGAGAGGTCATGTCATCGGAAGGAAAAAGAAGCTCTCGGATGATCAAGTGTTGTGCATTGGAAAATAACATTTGTACTAGAAAGCGTGGCAGGTTATTTGTTAAGTGGCATAGAGGATCAGAATTCTGAGGGAAATGCAGTTCCGCTCAGTTAGGTTGGCACTGCATGTCTTCTCTGTGCAGGTAACCTTGTAATCTACAGAAATGCATTCAGACTCTGTTTCCCAGATGGCTCCTTGAAAGGGCTACTGAGGAAGGGCCTGAACTTCCCTCTGTTGCGGTGGGCTTTAGTGAGCCAGCTTCATGCATGTGAAAGTAAGGGGAGGGGGAAGGGGATGTTTTTTCCCTTCGCACACCACGTCCCGCCTCCCTTTCTCTGTGAAATTGAGTCTTTGATGTGGCACTGTGACTATAATATTTTATATGTCCAAAATGAGTGAGAAAAATTAAATAGGTGCCTGAGTGGTATTTCCCATAATTGAATGAATATGCAACTACATTTGGTAACATTTAATATGAAAAACTCAGAAAAATCTCTCAGGTGAGATTTTCTTTCTAAGCTAAACAGAACTTTCCCCATGGGCTCCATCCTGTGCTTTGCCACCTTCCCTTAGCACAGCATGTGCGTCTATTAAACACACGCGTGCACGGTACTTCAGAAATCCACAAATACTGTTTTCCCTCCGAAGTAAATAAAATACACCAGTTTGGAATATTTTGACAGCTCTTACATGTCTCTTACCTGCATAAGCATAACGGCTTTTTTCTTTTTTCCTTTTTTTTTTTAGATCGTTAAGGAGGGACGGGGGCATTTAAGAAAATGTACCAGGCCTCTAGCAAATCATTTGTGGCTCTTGTGATGCCAGATGAACATTATGTTTGACATGAGTGTTTATCTTTTTTTTTTTTTTTTAAATCAGTTGTAAAAAAGTCTAAATTAAAAAGTTGCATATCTTCATTGCACGGATAGTCACGGTAAGGTCATGAGGAAGTCATGGTGAAGAAGACCCAGGGTCTGGTTTTTGCGTTGCATGGACATAGGGATTCCAACGCAGATGTGCTTGTGGGTGTCAGACAGAGAAGGGAGCCATGACCTTCCATAGAACTTAGGGATTAGAAACCATCAGGTGATCTGGGAGATGTCTGAGTTCTCATTGGCGCTAACCTTGTTACCTGAGATGGTCAACACACGAAAGAGCGGCAGCTGGAAAATTAATAACTCAATGATAATGATGCTGAGACAGGGCAGATAAGAATGAGAAAAGTGTCCTAAATAGAAACTGTAGCAATTCAGTATTTCCTTGGGGAGTAGGTAGATGACTCAGTGCCCTCGGTAATACGTCAAAGTTGTTCTATCAAAACTGGAAAGCGTGTGTTAATATTGTAACATCGCAGTGGGCAATGGCTTATTTTTGCGGGTGGTAGTGTATTTGCAAGTCAAACATAGAGCCCGAACTGAAACGTTACTTTTCATTAACTAGATGGACAGCTGAATGAACGGAGGAGGCGAGTAAATTTATTCTGCAACAGCAGCCCAGGGTGTGGAGGGTTTGTGCTTATTGGCAAACCCTGCCTCCCAAGGGACTGACTTCTGTGTCTCAGCAGCGGCACCCGTTCTATCCAGGAGAAAACACTGCTCTACTGGATTTTTTTATTGCTTTGATTTTTTTTTTTTTTTTAAATTCATCGTTTAGTATTTTGACTCCCGTATCAACAAACGGTTATGATTTGGATCATTTGCTAGGGCCTGGAGCTTTGCTAAATTGAGCTATAAGTCAAAATGTTTATAATCGAGGAGGAATTTTTATCTGTGTTAGGTATTTGTAAGGAATAAAGAATCCCTGATAAGCACTTAGAAACAGGAATAGTCACTGAGCCACTAAACAGATAGAATGTGAAGACTTATCCCCCTGCAGGCTTTCCCATCCTTTGGGGATAGTCTGACCTTTGAAAAAGCTGTTGTAAGCCTCGTCAAGTTTCACCACCTTTTCTCTAGCATCCCAATCTGATGAAGCCTCATGAATAAGAAAAATGGCAAATGAGGGTCCTTTTATTTAGTTCTGACAAAGCTCCATCAGAAAATTTTAGAACAAAGTCTGTGTCTTCATCGCACAGCTATCCTCACAGTGACCTAATGGGTTTGGGTATCAGCATCCTTTCTGTACTAGACCAGCAAGAGCTATTTCAGCTGAGAAAGTGAAATATGGAGAGCTTCTAACATTTCTGTCTTCTGTTCAGCCCTTTGGGTTTGTTCCTTTTTTTCTTTTCTTTTTGTTTTTTTCCCATTCTTACTCGATTTTCAAAGAAAGTTTTCTTCAGCGTGTTCTGTAGTGTGGGGATGACCTCCGGCCAGCAGTTGGCTAACCTGTTGGCTTGTAGTTTCTCTTCTGTCCAGGTGAGTTTCGGTGGAGGGGCCAGAAATCTGCTCTGTTTGTGTTTTTCAGTGAGTAGGTTCTTGTGCTGGAATGGATTCTGATCTTCAGCCTTTGTAGAAGGAAATCACCTCACCGTGTTGGGGAGGAAGTAAATGAAATGAGGTAGTAATGGAATGTAAGTGGGGTGTGGGGTGTGGGCTTTCGATGGTAAGTGGGAGGACCGCAGGTGGGGTGTCACATATCCCCCTTACCTGGTGTCCTACTGGAATACAGGGCTTCCTAATGGATCTTGGCAAAATAAAAGAAAAAGAAGAAGAAGAAAGTGATCTGGGCGCCTGGATGGCTCAGTGGGTTAAAGCCTCTGCCTTTGACTCGGGTCGTGATCTCAGGGTCTTGGGATCAAGCCCCACATCGGGCTCTCTCCTCAGCAGGGAGCCTGCTTCCCCCTGTCTCTCTGCCTGCCTCTCTGCCTACTTGTGATCTCTGTCTGTCAAACAAATAAATAAAATCTTAAAAAAAAAAAAAAAGAGAGAGAAGAAGAAAGTGATTTTCACCAAAGTAACCTAACTCTCTTGGTCATGAATTAATAGTTCTTTATGGACCACCAATGACTAACTCCTTGTGGGGCGAGGTCTTTGGTCCACATGGCCTGGCCTTTCTTTATAGCTCTCTGTCTGCCAGGCACACTGCCTGGTTCGTGGCAGGCCTCCACAGATCATACGGAATTGAATTAAATGTTATGGTGACTCCAGGGGCTCTGGGTATTCATTGTTTCATTTCCCTTCTCTGCGGGTTGCTGAGTAATATCTTACCGTTCTAAGCTACAGTCTCAGTTGGCTTGGCTCTTATTGATGCCCTTTCTCAAGTAGCACTGCAGAGTCGCTACCACGGAAAAGAATCAAAACATTTATATAAATTTGTGTAATGTCAGGGAAAGACATAGAGCAGAATAGGGATAAAGGATGAAGAATTGGCAAACTTATGAGAAGTAAAAGTGATAGACTATGGAGAAGAAAGGGTAGGGACAGTAGGGAATTTATTTTTCCATTGTAATAGAAATGAGTCTGTTCTTAAATTTTAAAATAATATCTAATAAATATGCAACAAGACTCTTCTTTTTAAAGGATTTATTGTGGGGCGCCTGAGTGGCTCAGGTTAAGCATCTGTCTCTGGCTCAGGTCATGATCCTGGGGTTCTAGGATGGAGCCCTGCATCGGGCTCCCTTCTCAGCTGGGAGTCTGCTTCTCCCTCTACCCTTCCCCCTAATGGTGCTCTCACTCTCTCTCTCTCAAATACATAAAATCTTAAAAAAAGGGGGGGGGCACCTGGGTGGCTCAGTAGGTTAAAGCCTCTGCCTTCAGCTCAGGTCATGATCTCAGGGTCCTGGGATCGAGCCCCTCATTGGGCTCTCTGCTCAGCAGGGAGCCTGCTTCCCCCTCCCCTCTGCCTGTCTCTCTGCCTACTTGTGATCTCTGTCTATCAAATAAATAAATATAATATTTTTAAAAAAGGGGGGGGGTTTGTTGTTCTGGCAGGCAAAGGCAAAGAAAAGAACTACAGTAGTTAAAAGATCTATGAGTAGTTTGCTAATCTAGGACATATGGCTCTGAAAGCAATGTCCTCATAATTATACCTGTGTCTGGATAGGTAAAGATGTTTCAGAAAGTCAGAATTTGTCTTGGGAGGAAGAGTTATGCTGAGACCAAAGATGTTTTTTAGGTGTGTGTCTTGGATTTCATACTCTAATCATAATTTTTGAACATGTTGAATGATTTTGATCAAATATGTAACAGCACAAGAAATATCTTAGGTTCAGCCTTTGGTTTGGTGGGCAGTGTTGAAACAGTAAGGAAAGCCAGTTCATTTCCAGTGTATTTCTGTATATTGAAATGAATTACAACAAATTTTATGTGGATGAAGGTAGCTAATGGTATATGACAGTATTGAGTGAGAACTTGTGGTCAGTTTTCAGATTTCCTTCCACTATATACTGTGGACTCATTTTATGTGATGTAATAAAAGTTAATTTGCCAAAATATATTTTCCTCCTAAATCTCTGTATCAATTAGAGTTTTTTCTCTCAGGCAATTCTAAAATCTTATAATACGGATGAAATAGTTCTAATTTAGAGAAAATGCCCTATTGAAATGTCTCTGTATTTTATTGCCAGTGTGTTTTCTTGTTTTGTTTTGTTTTTGTTTTTGTTTCTTAGAGAGGGAGAGAAAGGGGTGAGGGGGAGGGAGCAGAGGGAGATGGAAAGAGAAAACCCCTAGCAGGCTTCACACCCAGTTCGGGGCTGGATCTCACGACCCTGATCTGAGCTGAAATCAAGAGTCAGATGCCTAACCGACTGAGCCACCCTCGTATGCTGCCAATGTTTTTTTTGGTTTCAGTAAACATGGAGACTTAAACATGAATGCATGTGGCTTACAGGAAAGTTTATGATCAAATGCCAGAATCAGTGAGGTCCTATCTACTTTTTTGATTTTGGCATTAAGCAGGCTTGGAAAACTTGCTGTCTTCTCCAGGCTCTAAAAGGGCTTTTCTGCAGATGGACTAGGGAATATTACTCCCTTATTCATGATTCCAAAATAAGAATATTTATCTATATTTTGCAGTAAAGTGTGGCTGCTGGGCAACTACCATGCTACTTTCAAATTAGGGTGTGGTAAGTTCAGTGCTATCTCTTCTTCTTTTTTTTTTTTTTTTAACATTTTATTTGTTTTTTTGACAAAGAGAGAGACAGCAAGAGAGGGAACACAGCAGGGGGAGAAGTAGGCTTCCCACTGAGCAGGGAGCCTGATGTGGGGCTTGATCCCAGGGCTCTGGGATTATGACCTGAGCCCAAGGCAGACGCTTAATGACTGAGCCACCCAGGCACCCCAGTGCTATCTCTTCTTAAAACCAACATAGCTAAAACTTCTTGGTTATATCAATTTCTTTTTAAATGCCCACCCTGAGTTTATTATGAGAGAGTACCAGGTTCTGTATGTTATTTCTGTCATAAGCTAAAATTTGTCTTCAGTCCTCTAAGCTCGTGTCGTTGTTACAGACCTGGATGCGAGATTTGAAACTTACGTGATGCTTTCTTGGTGCCCATCACATACCTGACATTAGCTAGAGACGAGTGAATATGTAGAAACTATTTGATATGGCAGTTTATCATCGAATAAAATTTCAGAGAGAACTGGGCTATGGAGGCTTAATTTACCATCTACTCTGTCTTCCTTTATTGTGGAATACAGATGGCTTTTTAATGGGATGGACGGTGTGACAAAGATAACATCAATTGGGTGCTTTTTACATTTCTTTGTTTTTAGCTGAGTTATTTTACTCCCCTAATCCCCATTTTCCAATAATCCTGCCAGATAAGATTTTCTTAGTTAACAATGAAGCCAGGTTTAAATACCACTCAAAAGAAGACAGCACTACCATCCACTGTTAAGTGGAGAGGATGAACCCCTAGGGATTGTTAGTAAGCCAGCAGTGGGTTTTCTCATTTAAGGAATGTGTGCTTGAAGATAGAAATTATGGATTCAGGGTAATGTGGACATGTCTGCCTGCTTGGGAACATCCTGACAGGTGGTGAATATTTAGGGGAAACCTCATACAGGATAAACAATGCTTAGGTACTTATTTCTCTGTTTCTTAACCAAACACGTTAATAAAGACGAAGAAAGCAGAACAAAAGTGGCACACGGATCAAACAGATGAAACCGGAAGAGTGTTAAAATCTAGAAAGGCATTCTGTAAGTCTCTGCCTAATTATGTTAAAGGTAGTCTGAAAATCTGGCCCTGAGTTTCCCTGCAGCCATATGAGAGGAAACATTATCAATGACAAGATTCAGTTATAGGATAAAAATATATCTTTGCTTTGCACAGTGCAACTGTTGCTGCTACGCACAGAGAGAAAAATTCATATGGAGAGAAAGGGACACGGAGTGATGACAGTTCAGCTTTGCTTGGGAAAATCCAGATTTCTTCCCAAGCCTTTTCTAGAGATAATTCTGATTGATTACTGCAGGTGGGGAACCATGTAAGACATTACGTTTATACGTCTAGAGGGATTGACTCTGGAGATGCAGTCATCCTAAAACCCTGAGAGCAAGCAAAAGAAATCTAATCTCAGGGGCGCCTGGGTGGCTCAGTTGGTTGAGTGTCTGCCTTCGGCTTAGGTCATGATTCTAGGGTCCTGGGATCCAGCCCCACATCAGGCTCCCTGCTTAGCAGAGAGCCTGCTTCTCTCTCTCTTCCTCTGCCTGCTGCTCTGCTTACTTGTGCTCTCTGTCAAATAAAAAAAAGAAAATCTAATCTCAGTGGTTTTTTCCTGTTTTCTCTTTGGAGAACTTGTGTTACTGGGGTGATCCCATAGGGTCGCTATGAGTCATTTCTTGAAATTCTTCAGGCAAAGGAGTAATTGGGGCTTCACACATGTTTTAATATGTATGTATGTACATGTATGATGAAACGTATGTGAGAGAGTGTCTTAAAACACTTGTATTTGTCATCAGACTCCAGAGGTGAAGTCCATCCTCAAATCCTGATTAAGAATTATGCAGTGTAGGGGTGCCTGGGTGGCTCAGTGGGTTGAGCCTCTGCCTTTGGCTCAGGTCATGATCTCAGGGTCCTGGGATCGAGCTCCACATCGGGCTCTCTGCTCGGCAGGGAGCCTGCTTCCCCCTCTCTCTCTGCCTGCCTCTCTGCCTACTTGTGATCTCTGTCTGTCAAATAAATAAATAAAATATTTTAAAAAAAAGAATTATGCAGTGTATTTGTAGTCAGTTGTTAAATTTGAACTAAATCTCACAGAATTAATGATGATTGAAGTGTGGGAGTGAGTGGCTGCTTTGGATCAAGATAGACCTCCTGTATTAACATTTTAACGATGCCAGAGTTGACTTTTTTTTTTCATTCTAGGTTCATAAAAATGTTTGAAACGTGTGGATTATTTCTTTCTTATTTTGATGAGCTGCAGACCTTGGCTGCAAATCTCTGGAAGTAGCTCTATGGGCAGACCTGAGTATTAGTTATCAGGGAAGGAGGCCTCTGAAAAACGCTCAGTAACCCAAGGCATTGAGTTTGTAGACACGGTTGACTCTCTGATCAACCCCTTCATTACAGAGAACACGGTGGGAATCTTGGCAAGCGATGTAGGGAATGAGGTGAGAAGATGTGTCAGGTTTGCCTTTACTCCTACTGCCTTCTCTACCCTTAAAAGTACAGCCCGTGTGTATAAGTGTGTGTGGCAGGGGCATCTTCAAGTCCAAGTCTCTTTTCCTACCTTGCCTTTGCCAGAGAAGTGAGAAGGAGAGTGAAGGACGGAGGAGTCTCAAAGTCGGGGAGACGGGCCCCGGGGAGGCCCCTCTACCTCACACTTACATATCCCTGATAAAAGTCTTCTCTTGTATACATTACTATTTCTTGCTCCTTCCTTCCAGGTAAAGATGTTGGTCATGGTGTACCTGCTTGGGTGGTTATTGATAATAACCTAATACTTATGAATGCATTGAGAGATTCTGGCAATTAATTATAGGACTTGAGACCTGCAGAGTCTACTTAACTGTCTTCCTATTCCTACAAGGTCACACTGAACCCAGAAGTTAATGTTGTTCAGTAAATGCATATTGAATTAAACCATCTTTGAAACCATCTAGAAAACCATCTTTGGGCTGCTTCTGGAAGAGAGGGCAAACATGAGTCAGTGCAATGTTCACAGATCGCTGGTCATACCATGGGAATTACTGTGGCCGTGGGCCCTAACGTCTGACCCATGGGAACTTGAACTAACTGGAGGAGCCCTTCAGGTGGAAAAATTGACATTAGAAAGGTAAACCCACAGCGCCTAACCAAACCACAAATTTGATAGTAAATGTTCAAATTCCACAGTCTGTTTTTAACCGATTACATATAGTTAGCTTTATTAGGATACTAAATAAAGTATCCTAGATTGACTTGCTTTTTGTTAACTATTCTTTTGTTAGAATCTGGAGAACCCATTTGTAAGTTTATGATTTAGGAGCTGAAACTGACTTTTTTTTTTTTTTTAAGATTTTATTTATTTATTTGACAGACAGAAATCACAAGTAGGCAGAGAGGCAGGCAGAGAGAGAGAGGAGAAAGCAGGCTCCCTGCTGAGCAGAGAGCCCGATGTGGGGCTTGATCCCAGGACCCTGGGATCATGACCTGAGCCGAAGGCAGAGGCTTTAACCCACTGAGCCACCCAGGCGCCCCTAAAACTGACATTTATTGCTAGTTTATTGCCCCTTTTGGCCACTGTTTTCTTCTTACCCGTATAAAGGAAAAGCAAAGCACCTTTGTCTCCATTATTTCATTTTTCATTCTTTCAGATCATTTGTCTTGTTAGGTCAGAGGTACATTTCATGAAGATCAGTGCTTTTTAAACAGAGCACTGGTTGTTGGATTGGCCATATGTATGATTTTATACTCCTGTCTTCTTGGAACATTAATTTTTGAGATGATAAGACATACACTTCTGTGGTTCTTCCTAACCCCCCAGCCTCCAGACATGGCACTGTTCTGGGTATTGGAATGGGCATCACCATCGAGTTAAGTTGCATAAATGGTGTTCTTAATGTACTTAAAGAACACTCCCCAGGGATAAAGGAGGCATGATCCCTACTGTTGGCTTTACTACTAATTAGCAGTACAACCTTGAAAAATCATGTAACCTCTTTGGACCTATTTTCCTTATGACTTATGGCTGGGTAATGGTCTAGACAAGTTTTCAAACTTCAGTGCACATCAGAATGACCTCAGGAGCTCATTGAAATGACAGTTCATGGACTCTACCAACAGATCCTCTGTTGTGGAAGGTCTGGGATGGAGCCCAGGAATTTGCTTTTTCTTTCTTTCTTTTCTTTTTTTTTTTTTCCACATGTTCTGTTCTAGTGGACACGGACTGTGGGCCACGCTGTCAGAAACATCTGGTATAGGTCAGTGTTCTCTAAACTCTGGGAGGTGACCCATTAATCAGCCATAAAATCAACTTAGTAGACTTTTAAAGCCTTGTAAAAGTGAAACAGAAGAGAAGATATCAGAGTCATCTTGAGGGCAAAGGTGAGTAAAAAGAGAAAGCCACCATCTACATTTTTAAGGGTTTGCTAGAACAACACCCTACTTCCAGGCATTTAGAAGACTATTATGCCAGGACGCCTGGGTGGCTCAGTTGGTTAAGCAGCTGCCTTCGGCTCAGGTCATGATCCCAGTGTCCTGGGATCGAGTCCCACATGGGGCTCCTTGCTCAGCAGGGAGCCTGCTTCTCCCTCTGCCTCTGCCTGCCATTCTGTCTGCCTGTGCTCGCTCTCCCCCCCCCCCCCCGATAAAAAAAAAAAAGAAGAAGACTATTATGCCTACCTTCTGCTAGTTGACCTGAGTGTGCAGATAGGAGCTGTGGAATTCATCTTTTTCCTGGAGCACTGATTATTTTAAGAAGATGAATTGACTTGAGGTGGAAATTTTAATACTGATAGCCATTGCCACTGTCCCAGGATAGAACTGGTGATTCCGCCATGGCCAGGGAAGCTGATTCTCGATATCATAACATAGAGGAAGAAGATCCTCTCTAAGTCTTCTCGGGAATATAATAGGAAGCCCTGCTCCCTTCTACTCCCTCTACTACTCCCTTCTACTTCTACTTGAAAACAACTTGGGTAACATAAAATAATAGTCCCAGGCCAAAAAGATTGCTAAAGATAAGCTCTGTCTTCACAGCCACAAAATCATCCTCCTAAAGACATTTATTCAAGGACATCTAGATGGTTAGTCTTGGCCAACTGCACATCTCTCTCCCTTTGCTAGTATTTGCTCAATAAATATCTTTTGGCTGGATGCTCTCAAAAGCCACTTTAATTCTGAGATGTTAAATAAGACTTTTCTTTCATGCATGTGATCATTAGGTCCTTGAGGGAATCCTACATTTTAATACTTTTTCCTATCACAGTGAATGATTTAAATTTATGAGAATGATGGCGGAAAAAGGATAAGATTTTGTGAAAATTAATCAAAATGTTAAATTAGGAGGCAGTTGGCAGAATTTATTAATGTAATTTATTGTGTATACTCGTATGTGTATCTGAATGGGAAAAACTGTCTTTGGAGTAGCTTTGGTTCATTTTGTACTAATTTGAAAGATCTTGACATTGCTTAAAAACAACCAAACACCCAGAATTTCCATCACCAAACACTTATTTGAACCTTTTTTTTTTGCATTTGCCTTCAGAATTTTTAAAGTTATGATCCTCACAAGAAAACCAGTTTTATTACTTTAATGGTCACACCTCATTTTTATGAAAAACAGTATTACTCAACATGATTACCTGTATTATTTGGGAAGTTTGGGCTCTGAAGGCCTTTCAAGTGCTCCCCAGAATCAAACACATTTTCAGAGAATGATAACTTACTGTCCCTGTGCTATTGCAATGGAAGTAGCGCAGAACGAAGAGCCTCAAACGTATCCGAGCAGCCTTCTCCACCATGCTGACGGAAGACGTGCTGTTTTCTAAAGGGGACCGCTCCAAAAGCCTGTACTCTTAAGTGTCAAATTTCTGAAACATTTGTGTTTATTTATTTATTTTTTGGTAATTTACTATTATTATTTTTTAAGTGGTTTTTTTTTTTTTAAAAACAGAGAGAGAGAGGAAGTACATACAGGGGGAGGGGCAGAGGGAGAGGAACAGGCAGACTCCCCGCTGAGCAGGGAGCCTGATGTGTAGATGGATCCCAGGACCCAAGATCACAACCCGAGCAAAAGGCACATGCTTAACCTACTGAGCCACCCAGGAGCTCCAAAACATTTGTTTTTAAGCAAAACTTGGTCATATGTAACTCAGTAGTGATTGTCAAGTTGTCCTTAAAGGTCCAGAAAAGAGAAAAAGAGAGATTGGAATTAGGCCCGATTAACCAGTGACAAGAACCTGAATGGGCCTTATCTGTGATTCTTTTAAGGAAGGAATGGTTGAATGAATGCAAGTCCTTTTTTTGGGGAGGGGGTGGTGAAGGCGGGAATTCTGTTGGTCTGTACTCTGCCTCTGTGGTCAGGGCTCAGCTGGAAGCATGGTGCTTGAGAGCAAGTCAAAAGGGTGATACCTAGACGAGGTAAGGTATGCTGTACCCTAGGTGGATTACTGTCAGAGCCCTTTCCGGTGAAAAGAAAAGCTTCATGTAAAGAATATGGCCTTTGCTAGCATAAGGAAGAACAGTCAAAATTTAGAGCTGCTTCCATAGCGACAATGCTATTTTTCAAATTCAGTTAGAGCCTAGGTACACCCCTCCCCCAAAGGCATCCATGCGTCAAGGCAGTTCTCAGTGTGGTTATGGAATACTTGTGAAGGCTTTTAAAATTAAAAATTTTTTTTCCTAGGGGCTACCTGCTTGTTTTACATTGCTAACAAAGTAAAAATGTCTACAAATAATAGACCTGAAAAATTAAGACTTTCGAGTGCTATCTTGATTAAAACCATTTAAACAGGGATTTTAAATTTGGGGTTTTTAACGATCATCACAAAAGGAATTCTTGGCATTTATGCATAATCTAAATTTAGATATTGAACTCACAATTTAGAATTATCAAGTAAAAGAAAAACTTCAGTTATCCATGCAGTACTCTGAAGTTTGAGATATTTCATCTGAATGAGGCAACGCCAACATTCTGGACTCTCCTTTTACCTCTGTCCACGGTCACTGAGGCTCCCACCTCCCACCTCAGAAAGGCAAAAGCAGTGTCTGGTTGAGAAACCCCTGGGAGAGCTTGGATAAGGAGATCTGATGAGCTGTGTTGGAATAGGCCAGGTTTGACTGGGGACAACGTTGTCATGTCCTGTGTGTGGGAGTTGGGAGAACCCGTGGTTGGTCTTTGTCCCCTTGTCCCCCACGGTCTGTGGTTCAGGAGTCAGTTAAGGCAGTGATGGTAGCCTCAGGATGGGCATCCCAGCCTATTCTGAACAACAGAAGTGGGTGGCTGTTTTAGACCGTTTACCTCTCCCCCCGAAGAGAAGCTAACCCTTCCAGAAACTTTTGTTCATGGACCATGTTTCCTTTGTGGGTTGGCATCAATGAAGACTTTGGTCCACCAGTGAGATGATTCAGAGAAAAGAGCCTCTGATAGAATTGTCCTTTTTCTGTCATTCTTTGGGAACTGCTGAGCTCAGCTTTCTGAGGTGACTTAGGTTTTGTTCTAATGGACTTTTATAATGGTGCTCAAAATACTCCTACCAACCTCAGAAATTGTGATCAGGAGATAACTGAATTTACAGCGTGCCTCTCTTTTGTAAATTCATTATTTTTCAGATAGATTTTTCTAACTTAGTCTCAAAATCTGCAGGGAGCCGGTAGGGCTAGGGGTATATCACGCCAGTGTGCCGAGTCTTAGTGAGAGGGTCAGGGGCTGTCCTGGTTCCCGAGTGAATCTTTGGGGAGATCAGTACTGAGTTTAATCATGCCGTTTCTCTTCCAAGTTCTGTTATTATTGGTTTGGTTAAAACAGTATCAGAATGATTTTATGAGAATGACCATATGTTCTATTAAAAAAATACAGATTCTTTCACAAAATTTTGTTGCATTTATTATTATTATTATTATTATTATTATTATTATTTTTAGCCCAGATTTTCTCTTAGTTAACTGTACCCTGGAGTCTTTCCATGACACACCCATGGGGTCTCTGTTGTCTGTGCTAGTGAAGAGTGGAACCAGCTTGTTGATGGGAGGCAGGATGGAGGACATATGGCCCTGGATGTGCCGACAGCCCCGCACGGGCCCTCCGAGGCTTCAGTTTGGTCTCAGGTTACTTATTTATCCTGTCTGAGCATATATTTCCTTAGGATCCTTAAAAAATTAGGGAGGAATATAATGTCTTTCTCACTGGCTTTTGGTGATGATTAAATGATAAAACACATAAAACATGGTACTTGGCGCATAATAAATTCTCAGTAAATGTGGCAATTAAATGTTTTTGAACTTCAGTAAATCAGTTTCTTGGGTTGGTATCTGTGGGGAAGTAAACAGTTATCAGTTTGCCAAGCAGGAAGTACTGGATACTTTATGGAATCATAAAAAGATAAAGCAATAAAAGATCTTATTTATTCATCCTACAAATATTTTCCTGAGCACCTGCTACATACTGAACTCATGACAGTTAACAGCGCAGGCAAATTCCTGCCCTCAAGGAGCGTTCGTTCTAGCTGGAGGAAACAAGTCAATAAACACGAAACACAGTAAATCAATGAATTATGTCATTTGTTGAAAAGTCATAAATACCATGGAGAAAGAAAAATAATGGAGTTTAAAGAACATGTAATTTTAAACAAATCTAATTGGGAGGGAAAAGTTCATTTAAATATTTGAAGGTGACAGTCATGCATATATTTGGGGAAGAGCATTCCAAGTGGAGAGCAGGCAGGGCAGAGAGGACAGTGTGGCTGGAGTTGGTTGGCAAAGGGACAATCAGGAGATGAGGGCACAGGGATCAGAATCTCTAGTGGCTTGGAGGCCATTGTAGGGCTTTGTTTTTAACTGTGACAGGGAAGGCGAAAGGGGAGTTCTGAGCAGAGGGATGACATGATCTGACTTAGTTTTAATGGGATCACTCTGGTGCTGCTCAGAGCACAGTGGAGATGAAGAGCAGAGATCTTGGGGGTCATCTGTAACCCCTTCATGTTAGAATAGAACTTGGAATTAGGGTTCAGGTCCTGGGTCTGCTGCTGGACCACTATGGGCATCAGAGATCCCAACATGAAGGGAATCTTCAAAATATCCTACTGCTTTCTGAGAGGCCAGATTTAGACTAGGAAAGAGGGAAAAAGGCTGATTCCCATGTATGTTACTAATGTATCTTGGGGGGGGGGTGAAAGCTGATGCATTTTTTCATACTATAGTTAGTTGTGGGGTGTGTGTTCATATAGCTTTGGGTTTATAGACGGGATACTTTAAATAAGAGTTGCAGTTTCACCAGGTTGTCTGACATTTTATTAGACTTAAAATCTCTAGGTCTGGTTAGCTCTGAAGTTAGCTGTCAAGGACTTACGGAACCAGAACACCTCAGTGGTGTTTAAAAGGGAGGTTTTTTGTGATATTATATCATTTTTATTTAAAGAAAGTAAACATTGCTAAGGGATCTAATTTTAGACTATTAGAGGAAAAAATGACTTAGTTTGATAGGTTTGCCTCCCTGTTAGTGCTTTATTTTTAATCTTGGCCAATACTTGATCCCTTTTCTTTCTGCTTTTGGAGAAGCCCCCTAAATGTATTATTTGGCGTAAAAATGTACTTTAATCTTTCTTGTTCCTTAACCTTCAGTTGCTAGAAATAAGTTAATCTTTCAGCCCCCAAAGCCAAAAAATAATAATAAATTTTCTTTGAGTTCTAATTTTCTGGGTATTTTTAAGCCAGTGATTTGTGGGTTTTTGTGTGTGTGTGTTTTGTGTTTTATTTTATTTTATTTGTAAGTAATCTCTACACCCAAAATGGGGCTTGAACCTACAACGCTGAGATCCAGTCAGTCACATGACTGACTGGATGGCCAGCTTTGTACCTCCCATGATTTTTTTTTAAATAACAAGACCTGTAGTAAAGATTAATCAGTCCTCAGAGGACAATGTAATTGATTATTTTGGAGGAGAGATGGTTATTTAATATTTGGATTTTTTTTATCTCTCTGCTGCTTTTGTTCTATTAACTTTGCCTGCATTATGACCACAGATCTGCCTACCCCTTCTGTAATTGGACTGAAAGAAAGAAAAGAGATGGAATTCATATTTGCCTCTATCATTCATTAACTTCACAGTTTCATCATTTTTTAGTGCATTTCCCCCCAGATGTGCTATCACACTGGATTGATTGCATTCTTTTTTTTTTTTTTAAGGATTTTATTTATTCATTTGAGAGAGAAAGAGCGAGAGAGAGAGCATGGGAAGGGGAAGGGTCAGAGGGAGAAGCTGACTCCCCACTGAGTAGGAAGCCAGATGTGGGACTCGATTCTGGGACTCCAGGATCATGACCTGAGCTGAAGGCAGTTGCTTAACCAACTGAGCCACCCAGGCACCCTTGATTGCATTCTTGATCAAATGTTGGCTCTGAAAAAAATAAAATTCCTTTAGTTTTTAAAATAAAACAATATTTGACATAATTTGACATTAGGTGATTTTTATTATGCTTCTGATAATTTTTATTTTTAATTTTTAAGAAGATTTATTTATTTGTTTTAGAGAGAGATTGGGAGAGAGTGTGGGGGAGAGGGGCAGAGGGAGAGAGAAAAATCTCCAGCAGACTCCCTGCTGAGCCGGAGGCTGGGGGGAGGGGGTGTCCTCAATCTCAGAACCCTGAGATGGTGACCTGAGCTGAAATCAAGAGTCAGATGCTTAACCGACTGAACCACCCAGGTGCCCCTGTGCTTCTGATGATTTTTAATAGAAAAATGCTTCCCATTTTCTTCACTCCAGCTTACAAGGAAGCCAAGAAAACAAATGTGACAGTTTCAGATAAATATGTATTAGGGAGAGTAGAGGTTTCTTTTGTCTCACATTCTCCTGTCTGTTTTTAAACTCCTTAGATGGAGTTGCAGTTTTAAATAATAAATCAGAGTTTGTCTCCCCGATTCCTGAGAAATTCAAGATGATGAGTTAGGATGAGTAGGAAATATTGTTTACAGTAGAGCTGTCTGTAGTTTGGGGATGGTTTCTAATTTTAGCTTCGGAATGGTAATTAGTGTAGCAAATATCTCTGAACTTGAGCTGATGATCATTGTCTTGTGGTGCTTTGTGAAGTACCTGCCCTGTGAAGGTGAGGCATTCTAGAAGCCCCATGGATTTCTGGGTATGTACGTGGTGCACGTACATGTATGGGTGAAAGTGTAAATACCAACCATATACTCAAGACTGACTCTGACCTGAGAGGGGTCTGCCAAGTGTCTGCGAGGGAGATCAGGGCCTCATTTGTGGAAGACGTCTACTGGGATGGCTTTGTTGGCTGATGGGTAGGGTTTCATTGGGTCAGGACTCTGGGAGGAGGAACATCCGGCAGAGAAAAGAATGAGCAACAGTCAGGAGTAGGACAGTGTGGAATGTTGGCTGTTTCCATAGCCAGTCATACCCTTTCCGCTCGTATACATGCCTTTGCCTTCAAAGCCCGACCCTAGCATCACCTTGGTACAGGTGCCTCCCAGGGGAAGGCTGTGGACGAACGGATCCTGGAATCGGAAATTTGGTATGCCCCGGGTCGAGTGACTTAATAAGCTTCACGCAGCGTCAGGGAGCATTTTCAGTGCCTGGCGTAGGCTTCGTCCCTGTAACGTCCCTGTGACTAGGAACTGCTCCCATGTTAGAGGTGGAGGACCTACGGTACGGACAGACGGACGGACTGACGGACAGACGGACGGCACACACGAGCACACAGCGAGAAAGCAGCAGAGCCGAGACCAGAACAATGGCACTTTGCCTCCAGAAGCGATGATCTCAATCACTTAACCACACTGTGATCTCGCTCGGCTGCACTTTGTTTATTTGTAAAGCCCCGTGACATGATTTTCAAGACGTTGTTCCGCACGCAGTAGATGCTCAGTAATTAGAAGTCATTGCTCTAATTAGTATTTCCTTTCTCCCCACTTTGGCTAATGTGTTTTTCCTCCTATCTGTACCTCTCTGGTAGCATTCTTGCTCTGTGCCATAATGGTTGGTTTGTCTCTTTCACACATGAAATTGTAAGCTGATTAAGGGCAGGAGCTCTGCATCAGGAACCTGTCCCCTAATGGCTCAGTCAGTGCTTTGTTGAGTGAGTGGAATGAATAACGTGTTGTAGCTGTCTAGATGGCCTTGCTGCGGGAAAGCAGCTTGGAGAACGCTTCCTGTGAGGACTTTGAGGCGTGGGGTACCAGTCTTGGGCAGACTTATCTTCCCTTACCCCCAGGTCCTTATGTATTTACTGTGAACAACTACCAAGAAGGTAGTGCATATTAGGAATTTAATGGAGTGCCTTGTTTATGATAAAAATAAGCAATTTCTGGGGCACCTGGGTGGCTCAGTGGGTTAAAACCTCAGCCTTCGGCTCAGGTCATGATCCCAGGGTCCTGGGATCGAGCTGCACATTGGGCTCTCTGCTCAGCAGGGAGCCTGCTTCCTCCTCTCTCTCTCTGCCTGCCTCTCTGCCTACTTTTGATTTCTGTCTGTCAAATAGATAAATAAAATCTTTAAAAAATTTTAAAAATGAGCAATTTCTATTGTTATAGTAGGACTACTGGAAGTCAGGTGTGCTGCTCCTTGTGGGAGGTGCATAGATAGAGATTCCTTCCTCATGCAGGGACCTCACAGTCTCGTGGAAGAAAAGAACTGTCACCAAACGTATTATAATTGTGTGTAATAATATACAACAATAGATATAGTTCAGAGGAGTTGTAGGGAGAGGGGAGGAGTGGTCATTTTCTTGATGGGAGATAAAGCCAAGTTAGGATTTGAAAAATGAATATTCATGTCCTTACCGTAGAGCTGGAATAAACCCTCAGATAAATATCAGGATTGTGAGCCTCACTGAAGAGGCCATGGGGAGCCACTAAAATTTTCTGAGTAGGAAGGTGACATCAACTGAACTGTCCTTTAGGGAAATTAATCTGGTAAAAATATACATACATAAACTATGCATGAGTTAGTGGGAGAGAAACGAGGCACCAGATATCCCATTGACCTGTAGTGGAACCTTCCACGTGGGGTAGAAGTCCATCCCACGGTGCCTCTTACAGGGGATCCCGAGCTGATGCCTGAATGCAGCCCCCATGGGGAAGTTTACTCTTCCTGAGCCAGCTCCCTCTTTCCTTCCTTCCTCCCCACCCGCCCATCTATCCATCATTTCTTGAGTTTTTTATGTGCCACTTTGGGCAAGGTACTGGGAGTGCCCATCACTGAATAATTTTTATTGTTGAGAATTTCTGTTTTCCTCAGCTTGAGTCAAAAGCTTCTTCCCTTTTGAGCTTCTCTCCTATTGGTCCTGCTTTTGTAATTATTTCTTGTAAAACATCCTAAGTGTACTCCTCTTTTGTGTGACTGCTTCTAATCACTTTCAAAACTAAAGCATGGAGGTTTTTTTTAACCATTTCTTCTTCTTCTTCTTTTTTTTTTTTTTTTAAGATTTTACTTATTTATTTGACAGACAGAGATCACAAGTAGGCAGAGAGGCAGGCAGAGAGAGAGGAGGAAGCAGGCTCCCTGCCGAGCAGACAGCACGATGTGGGGCTTTTTATCCCAGGACGATGTGGGGCTTTATCCCAGGACGCTGGGATCATGACCTGAGCTGAAGGCACAGGTTTTAATCCACTGAGCCACCCAGGTGCCCCTAACCATTTCTTCTTTTGGACAACTGCTTTCCCTTTTAAAAGGTCCTCATCTGGGGTGCCTGGGTGGCTAAGTGGGTTAGGCCTCTGCCTTAGGCTCAGGTCATGATCCCAGGGTCCTAGGATCGAGCCCCGAGTCCGGCTTTTTGCTCCGCGGGGAGTCTGCTTCACCCCAACCCCCACCCCCGCCTGCCTCTCTGGCTACTTGTGATTTCTGTCTGTTAAATAAATAAATAAATAAAATCTTCTAAAAAGAAAAAGAAAGGTCCTCATCAGGCAGGATTCATAAAATTGAAAGAGTTTTTAGAGCTGAATGGGACTTTAGGAGTCATTTGGAATTCATATCTCAACCGTCATCACTTTACAGGTAGGATCTGAGTCACAAATAAGTTGTGACATGCCTAAGATCACAGAGCTAGCTAGTGACAAAACTAGGGCAAGAACTCGGGCTTTTAGGTGTCTGTACTTGCAAGACTAGTGCTTTCTTGAACCTTCTCTTGCGATCCCCCTTCCCAAACATTCTGTGAATTTTCACTGTCTCTCATAAAATGTGGAACCTGCAGTCAAGCATGGTGTCTCACGTGTTCTGACCTTGGCAGCGAGCTATAATGAGAGTTAATAAAAGCCAGCATTAACAGCGTGTGCCAGGTTCGTGCCTGATTCCCTGCACTTTCTTATCTAGTCTTTCAGCAATCTTGGTGGGGTGGGTTTAGGAGTCCCAAGTTCCAGATGTGGGGAACTTCACCTGGAAGTGATACACCTTCCAGTCCACGGCCACATAGCTGGGAGGTGGAAGTGCTGGAAATCAGACCAAGAGCTGCCTTGACTTCAGGGTCATGGAAGGGCTGTTCTTTATCATAATTTCTGATTGGATCTTCATGAAGCCAATATTAGCTGAAGCATCATATTCGTCAGCCAGTGTTACATTTACGGTCATCATGCACATATGGAAAACTCTTTAGAACCAAACTAGGGGCCTTTGTTTTTCTTTCTGTGAAATGGCACACCGTTAGCATTGTTTGGTTTCACGGGTGACCCGCGGAACAAGGCTCAGGAATGGAGCTGATCACTTGGGCGTGCCTGCTGGCTCTGTTCCCTGCGGCTGGGTGAGGGGAGCACCCGTGGGCGCCTTGCCATCAAACAGGATCAGTCTTACTGACCTCGAGGACAGTGTGAGATGAAACGAAGACAGTATTTGTGGATGAGTGTCGTCAATGGGCAGGTCAGTGCTAATCCCAATGTTTTACCACGTGGATGGAGGCCTGCCTTGCCCCTGGGCGCCCACAGACTCACTCCTCTCTGGTCTTATTTTATTCAGACTCTTCTACTCCCAGGTATGCCCCCTCCCTCCCCACCTCTACTTCTCCAAGTGTTACTCAGCCTGAAAGACCAAGGTCAGAGGCCAGTTTTGAAAGAAACTTGCCCTACTTCCCTGCCAGGATTCAGTCGTGTTGTTAGTGCGTGTTGGTACAACTTTGTTTATAGCGCTGTTAACAGCTCTTATCTTAGTGGGCCTGGCCTTAACGTGTGTTGGGCCCAAACCTCTCCCCACCTCACCCCAGGCCTGGGAGTCCCGTGAGAATGCGGCGGTTCCATTTTCATCTTTATCAACCTTCTCTTCTCCGAACCTACGAGAGAGGCCCGTAGTGGTTCCGTGAACTTTCTGGCGTTGGCCATCCCTCCCAGATTTTTACGTACTAGCGGCTTGGCTGGTTTCCCTCCTGGCCTCATCCCCATCAAGATAGGTGCTGGAAAGGACAGAGACCCAGGGCGGAGCCAGCGAGAAACCGTGGCCCTGCGTGATGAAGATCTTCCTGAAGTTGTCACCCAAGCACCAATGTCCTCTGCTGTGATGGCTCCAGAAGGGTGACTCCCGCGAGCCCTGCTGCCACCCACTTGGCTGTCCATTCAAAACTTGCCAGATGGCCGCAGGAGCCACTTACTTGGTGGTCTTTCGCTTCCCCGGCTCGTTGATGCTGCACCCACCGCCAGAGTGGTCTTTTAGAAAGCCTGTGGGATCTCATTTCTCCACCGTTAGCCCTTCCGCAGCATGTCCCTGTGCCCGCTGGGCAGGCATCATCAGAGACCTGCGAGCCTCTCCCGCTTGTTCCCTCCCCTTACCGGGGCTCATTCCGCTCTGCTGTGTCCCAGCCCCGTGGGGCTGCTTTCCATTCTCTCAACATGCCCTGCATCTTCTGCCTCCGGGATTTCACTCAGGCTCTCCTTCTAGACGGCGTTCTTCTCCCTCGCTTTTATTTTTTTATTTTTATTTTTATTTTTTAAAAGATTTTATTTATTTATGTGACAGACAGAGATCACAAGTAGGCAGAGAGACAGGCAGAGAGAGAGGAGGAAGCAGGCTCGCTGCTGAGCAGAGAGCCCGATGTGGGGCTCGATTCCCAGACCCTGGGATCATGCCCTGAGCCGAAGTTAGAGGCTTAACCCTCTGAGCCACCCAGGCGCCCCTCTCCCTCGCTTTTAATTCGTTAACTTCTGTCTTGATTCCTGGCTTACGTGTCATTTCCTCAGAGCCATCTTCCCTAAATGCCCCCTTTGGTAGCATCTGGTACTTTTCCTCTGTAACCCTTATGATTGTTTGTATGATTATTTGCTTTATGCTTGTCTCCGTCAGGAGACGCTAAGTTCCCCGAGGGCAGGGGTCCCGTCTGTCTTGTTAAGCAGGGCACACTGGTGCTTGGTATGCACATTGTAGGTACCCAATAGAGAATGAGCAGGTGAAGAGAAGTAGGAAGTCATTCATTGGGTCAACATAATCGAGATCCCCCGGCGTGCAGGGGCTCCGGATTCATCAGCTTGCAGTCCCCCAAGTGGGATCCAGCCTGGTAAATGAACCACAGGAAGCTGTCTCCTTGGCTCCAGCAGAGCGAGTGTGCAGACCTGTGGGACTGGGGTGGGTGGACTTTCCGTGTCTGCAATGGGGCTGCCAAAGGTGTCCTAAGATCATGTTTGAGCTAAATCCCTTTCACTTCACCATTTTCATCTCCAGGTGTGAGACTACCATATGCTCTGCTTTAGTCTTGATGCTTTAAGCCCACCAGACTTTTCCTGCTTACCAAAAACTGTAAAACGCGAGATACAAAGTTAACGCAACATAATATTTCCAGTGAATTCTTGTTAGTACCTGGTGCTTCCAAAAAACTGCCAAGCCCCTTTCTAGTTTAGACAGACTCTATCTACTGGTTTGGTCTCCTGGATCTATCCCATTTATAAAAACCCAAAAGCACACTTCTCTTAACTCTCTGTGGCTCCCCAAAGATTTCTCAGAGAGGCTTTAAAGATCAGGTTCTCCTTATGTGTCTTGGATTGCTTTTTTAAAAAGTTCTTTTGTCTTCTCACTTCTTACTAGCAGGCCCTGGGAGGCAGCTGGAGGGGAGGGAGCCCTGGCCTAGAGTCAGGACACCTTGGAATCCTCATCAGTCGGGTAATCTGGGACAGGTTATTTAACCTTTCTTGGCTTTGGCTGCCCATCTGTTAAATGAGGTGGTTGTAATGTCTGAATTTGATGTATCCCCCCCAGCTCCTGGCATTAGGAAGCTCCACTTCCTAGTCTATAACCGTCCAGCTCCAAAATACAGCCTGGGCAGCTCTGACCTTAGTTGGAGGCATATGCCTCTTGCCTTGCCATCTTTTTGATCATCCCTGCTTAGAAAACTCTCTTTGGTTGTCTTTCTTCTCCCTCCCTCCCACGCACTGTCCCTCACTCTTAGCTCGTTTGGGCCATGCCCTTCCTAACATTTTTATAAGTTGGAACCACTCTTTGGGCAGTGAGCCTTTGTCCATCTGACTCCAGGGCAGCAACAATCAACAGCTTACATAAAACAGGATCGTGTGGTCCGGGTTTAAATCTTGGCTCAGCTCTGTGACCTCAGGCAAGATACTTAACCTCTCTGAGTCTCCGTTTCCTAGTCTGAATCTCCATTTCCTTGTCTGTAAGAGGAGAACGAGAATAGATCCCACTTCAGTGGATGTTTTGAGGTATTAGTATCTCACTGGCTGAGCACAATGCCTTACACATGGTGAGCACTCTTCCAATGCCATTATTAGTTTCTGTGCCTCTTTCCATGCTTCAAGCATTGGAACGTTTTCCAGCAGATCTACACTGAATTCTTCAGCGTTTCCTACGGTACATCACTGTGCAGGAGACCATATAAGCCTTCACAGGTAAACAAATTGCTGCATAAAGAAGCATCTAAAGTCAAGACATTATAATAATGAATAGCTTTGAGGAGGCTGAAGATAGGCAAGGAAGGAGAAGGAATTACTCTTTTTCTAAATGTTGTGAGAGGTGGTCTACCTGGTAGTTTACTTTAGAACAGCTTCACACGGGAGGAAGAAGGAATCTGATTAAGGCTGGTCATACTGAACCTTGCATCAGAATTATAAAATATAGCCATATTCCATATTAAATATGACCTCTGTCTGAGAATGTGAGTGTTGTGTTTAATTGTTGACTTAATGTTTTATAGTCATCTAAGCAAACATCTACTAATTTGGATAATTCTGATTTCCATTTGTATTCTGAAACTAATTATTTCTCCCTTGGGTCACAGTTGTTAGTGAGAACCTATGGGCCACTGACTGTGCCTGTGTCCCTATGCCTGTGGATGAAATGGTCAAGCAGCAGAGTCTGAGCTGACCCTGTGCTACCATGAGGTTGCTTTCCTGAGGACCCAAATGGAGGGGATGATGATATCTTTGCGTCATTTCTTGGGAAAGGACAAACAAGAGGACCCAGTTAGAAGAGGGTCCGAGAGCCATGGCTGTGGTCATCTGGCCCTTTCCCGTGACCCTGTTCTCAGAGCATCCCTCCTGCTTGCTCTGCCCACTTCTCTGTCTCTCCCAGCCGACACATGTGGTTTCAGTGACTCAAGACCACACACAGTCATCCATTAATTCATCACATACTCATGGAGTGCCCACCAAGTGCCCACCACTTCGGTTACACAGATGCATTCAATACCCGTCTGGGCCTCAAGGAGCTCATAGTACATCTCTGCTTCTATCACTGCTTGTGAAAAGAGCCCTCATGTAGCCAGCACTGGACAAATAAATAAACTGGGGCAGGAGAGGCACTGGCATCTCTTCTTGGTTCTCCTGTGGTTAAATGTAGTGCCCACGTCACTTTCCTCAATTCCCATGCTGGTAACTGGTTGTAGCAAAGTTATGTGCGCTGGGGAATGACATCATTTTTTTCTTTTTTTCTTTCTTTCTTTCTTTCTTTTTTTTTTTTTAAAGGAGTCTATGCAAGTCTCCCAATTCTAAAATTCTGTGATTGTATGATTCTAAATTAATTTAGGAAAGCAGTCAGACAGTTTTTGAGCGTGTTTCCATGGACACTGTGGATGTTGTCTTGAGGTGTCTGCTTATTCACATTTGATGCCATCTGGCATAAAAGAATTACTGGATTTTGGTCTGAGGGCAACAAAGGTACTTAGAGGGATCTGCTGTTCTCATATGCAGCTGAAATGTCCTAGAAGCTTTGCCAACCACCAGGTAGTACTAGGTGTGCCAGATAAAATACAGTATACCAAAAATATGAACAATTTGTTCGCATATCCCATGTGATACACTTTAGGACATACTAAAAAATTATCTGTTGTTTATCTGAAATTCAAGTTTAATTGGTGATTCCCCCACGCCCCAAATCAGGCAACGCTAGACAGCACCCACCTGTAATCTGTGATCTTGGGTACATATTGGTACAGGTAACAAACTTATCAGTCACTTATCAGTCAGGCAGCCCTGCTCTGTGTTTCTCTGAATGTTCTCCACTCTGGGCCCCTCCTCACATAAGAGGAGTTGCTATTTCAGACATAACACATTTTACTGTTTGTAGGACTTTGATTGACGTTTCTCTTTCCCCTACAAAAAATGAAGTGACAAACAACCATCTATTAAAATGCTTAAAATGTCCATGAATACAATTTAGATCTCAATTAGCCGTCTGTTAACCTGTGTTTTGGAAAACATGGTGGGTTTTTTGATTAAATCATATTTGATGAAATCTGAATTTACAGTACTTTATGAGTACTTTTTGGCTTTGTTTTTCTTCTTTGATAAAATAGCTCTGGGATTTATATGAGGTCAGGACCTGTTAGCTCAAGCACGTGCCAGGAGCTAACTAACCCTCAAATACCAGATTTTTCTACAGTTCGTCTTGGTTCTCATTAGCATCGGAATATTTATAACTATACCCATTCATCATTCCTTCTTTTGAGATCTGGTTCCTCTCTGAGGAAGAAGGAAAAATACAGCACCACATCCTTGCAAAATTTATAAGCTTTCAGTGAGTTAAGACATTTGCTGAAGAACTAAATGGAGAACATGAGAGATTTTACAGAATCCTTAAGGTTATTAGGAGCTCCTCTGCTTTGCTTTTCTGGTTTCTAGTGAAAGAGAATATGGAATCCTGAATTTGTGATTTTTTATTATTGGGTTCAATATCAAAAGACTAGCCTCAGAATCTTTAAAACAAACAAACACCATCATTCAGTCATGGAATTGTGGCACTGGGGTTTGGGATCAGTGGTTCCCGAGTCAGACTGGAGAGGTCTACGCTTGTGTCGTCTCGGGCAGCCTTTCAGGGCTGTCCCTAGCCAGAGGCAGGTGAGTTGTTTCCAGGGCCCTGGATTCCTCCTCACCCTGGGTATTTTTTTTTAGGGAGGTATGTGTCTTCAGCCTGAGACAGCAGAGCATAGCCATCTCTTGGCCCCCAGGGGCAGTTCTTCCTCTGTGGGGGACAGGATGGAGGGTTGGGGCTGGTGGGGAGCATGTGCCTGGTGGTCACCCATGCCCTAGAGTCTTCCTTGCTCTGGTTCACTACCATAGCTGTGGAAAATCTTTTTCTGTCTGCTCAGACTGCCAAGGGTGGTGCTCAGAGCTCTCTGCTGGGCTGACAGAGAGAAGGGTAGGTATGCAGAAGGCTTTCTTCCCCAATCTCCTCTTTCCCAGGGACTGAAAATGAGAAAGATCTCATTTTTTTTTTTAAGGTTTTATTTATTTATTTGACAGAGAGAGAGCACAAGCAGGAGGAGTAGCAGGCAGAGGGAGAGGGAGAAGCAGGCTTCCTGCTGAGCAGAGAGCCCAGTGCAGGGTTCGATCCCAGAACTCTGGGATCATGACCTGAGCCAAAGGCAGACTTTTAACCGATTGAGCCCCCCAGGTGCCCCGAGAAAGGTCTGGCTTAAAATACGCAGTGCATACATGATATCGCTTCTATGCCGATCTTTGTAAAGTGCAGCTTTGGACATACCACTTGCCTACATGGATGCCTCCCGTGGCTGCAGTTATCCACAGGAAGAAATAAGAAAGTCTCAGGAGGGCAGCATGATGGGGACCAAAGCCCAAGAGGACTAGGAAGAGCTGCAAATAGAATATAAAGAGGAGAATGATGCAGTGGAAAGGGAGGGGTCAGTGGTGTGGACGAGGGGACGATCGCAGGAGAGAAGTCCGTGGGAAGTGGGAAGGGGTGGGGAGTGTGGCCTTAGGAGAAAGAACACTTCTAGTATCGTGCCCACTTGGAAGGTAGAGGACGTGGAATAGACGCGGCTAAGTTGGGGGCATTGTTGCTGGGAGGAAGGGGTAGAACTCATTTCGCAGCCCGTTTTCTTAATGATGCAGTGTAGCCATCCCACCGAGTACGGGGTCAAGTCTGACGCTTAAGGGCCTGGGAGTGGTCAGCCTGGAACATTGACGTGGACAGCGTGCGCATGGGAGGGGTGGAGAAGGACTGGGTGCGAAGTTGAGTGCCCTTAGAAATGTCCAGAGATGTCATCACTTGTGCGGGCCTGAGGCCCAGTGGCCCTGCAACCCAGCTCTGCCCAACCCCCAGGAGCCCAGGAACCAGCAACACACTTCCCCAAAGGTCAAAACCTCCATCTGATCTTTGCCATACTGCTTTGCGCTCCTCCGAGTTGATGAGTTGTTAGAACGCACACCGCCTCGTCCTCCGAGTTGATGAGTTGTTAGAACGCACACCGCCTCGTCCTCCTCTTTGCCCTTCCCGGACCTCATTCTCATCCCCGTCTGGCTCGCCCTCAGTCCCGCGTGAAGCACCTCGCAGGGGCGGGGTTGGTCCACATGCCGGGAGTGCAGCTGGGAACAAGGCAAAATGGGTCCCCAGTCTCACAGAACATCTGTTCTCAGAGGGGGCTGCAGCCCTAACCCAGTAAAGAGACAGCTGTCTGCGATAATCTCAGATGCTGGTGAGCGCTGTCAGGTCAGTAACTAGGTGGTGGAACTGCCCAGTTAGGCTGGGGGTGGGGGGGAGGCTGCTGGAGAAGATCCCTCTGAGGACTTGACCTTGGAGTTGAGACGTGAAGGGTAAGAAGCCAACCACGAGGGATCTTCAACAGCCGGGGGCCTTTTCTGTCCCTGGGGGAGAAGAGCAACTCTGGCGAAAGAGAAGTCCTGTGGGAGTGGGGTGTTGGGAAGGGCCGGGGCAATCCTCCTGGAATTTTTGTTCAGAAGATTAAAATGCTAAAATGTTTCACACGTTCTGGAAGGAACCTCTCTATCTCCCTTCTTCCCTCCTTCCTGCCCCACATTTCAACAACTGTTCATTTCACGAAAGAAAATCATGCTGGGAGGACAAAAAGGGGTTTGATCTCAGGATCAGGCCCACTCCAGAATGAACTCAGAAAAGTGACCCGAGCCCCAGAATCAAGGCTCTTGGGTCAGTAACACAAGCAAACAATGAGTAAGGAAATCTTTGTCTAGTCAGAAGTTCCCGCCTAGGCCTGCTCTTGCTCCTGGGTCCCATCTCAGCTAAGAGCCTTCTTTATTTCTCCCTGATGTCCCACCCTCCAGGTTGGGGGGGAGGGAGGTAGCCGCCCCTGCAGCGTGCAGGTGGGCTGGATGGTGGGACGGGTCAGGTCGTTGACGTTCTTGGTGGGCAGAGTGCAGAGGAACTTAATGTTTGATCTGCGGCCATAACCCCACTCGATGGACTTTTCCCAGTGCGGAGAAAAAAGGCCAAAGAGGTCACATTCTCCGGACTCTCAAAAATCAACTTCTCTCCTCATTCCTAAGGAATGCAGGATCGAACTTACTTCAATTCCAAACTCTGTGTTGCCTTAGGAGTCCTGAGCAGGTGTCGTTCTGAGAAGAAAACTCATTTGCCCCTTGTATTTCCCTTTGAGGAATCTGAGAGCCAGAAGGGGCCTTGACGCTCGTCCGGGTTCCACAGAGAGGTCCCTCGGTTCTCCTTGCATGTCAGCTTGGATGACTTTGTGCCAGCAGAGCAGAGTGTCCCCTCCCGCTGTGCTGTCCCTCCAGTGTCCTAGTGTGGTGGTCCCTGATGTGCTTCCTCTGCACCGTGCACAAAGAAAAGGATCAGCTTGGCAAGGCATGTTGGGGTTAATTGACAAGTTTGCTCAAAGCCAGAGGGGGTCTGGGTTGGGGGGATGTTCAGAACAAAGGAGATGCTAGCTTGGCACACATTGAATCCATTGGTGGTCCCCTAGTTAGGATGCTGAGAGACTGGACCCCTTTAGGAGATCGTGTGCCCCTTGAGAGGAGGGGCTGTGTTAGGTCATTCTTGAGTAGTTTTTGAACAGTTCTTTACAACTGGTGGAGGGCCCATGACTATGGTTGGCTTAAAAGTAACAAGGATATCTGCTGGAAAAATCACTACACAGAATTCTTTCTAAGCTTCTGGAAAACTAAAGACACATCATTGGGCTGCCTGGAATCCCAGCACTCAGGTTTGCTCCAGCTGAACCACTGGTTGGCTGGTTATGTCTTGAGGCCATGGTTTCCTCATCTGTACAGTGAGAACAGAGATATTATCTAGTGCGGAACAGAGTCCAGACCCTGCCCCAGAGCTGGCTGGCTCCAAAGCCCTTCTTCTAAGTCACTCCGTCAAAATTCCCCCATAGAAGCCTTTTGTTGACATAACCACATTCATAAGATACTAGAGAAGTCCCGAGGTTCCTTTTTTTTTCTTTAGTAAAAAATTTTGTGGTTTAGTTCAAATGGATATTGGCCAACAATGCCTAGATTTGTAAAGCACTTGTGTTCTATCGTTCAACATACATTACTGGGCATTATCTTGTGTTTTGGAGTTAGAAAGACGGCCCAAATAAAGATGGTATGAAAAGGCAGGCTGAAGAGTGAGTCTGGGGATTTCTTAAGGTTTTTGTGGTTGTCAACTTAGCACAAATTAAAATGAAGTAAGAATTCAGCTTGGTGGGGCGCCTGGGTGGCTCAGTCATTAAGTGCCTGCCTTCGGCTCAGGTCATGATCCCAGGGTCGTGGGATCAAGCCCCACATTGGGCTCCCTGCTCAGCAGGAAACCTGCTTCTCCCTTTCCCTCTGCCCCTGCTTGTGTTCCCTCTGTCACGTGTGTTTCTGTCAGTTAAATAAATAAATAAAATCTTTAAAAAAAAATCAACTTGGTGATAAATAAATTTCTTTAAATAAACGGAACCCCCAAGAATTACTGTTAGACTTGTTTCCTGCTTTGAACTTTTGAGTTCTGACGGGGCTGAGTGTCATGAGATCGAGGATCCCCTGAGTTAGATATTAAAGTGGTTGTTGACCGAGGACATCAGGAAGTGACACCTGATTTTTCCACAAGAGATATTGATTGCTGTGGTAAAAATTAGCATGACTGAGACTTGCTTTAAGATGAATAGCACCAGAAAAATGTCGGTGAATTAATTTTCTTTTTTTTTTAACAGTAGAGAAAACTGTCTAAATATTTGCCTGGAGGAAATCTGATGATTTTCAAAACTTCTTCGAAAGCAGTTTACTAAGCAGTTGAATAAACATATTCCAATGTTACTAAGTTTGGAAAAACATCTCTGATATTTTCAATCCCTAATATGAATATCAAGTATATCATAGAAAGAGGGGGGAAGAGGAGAACGAGAAAGGAGTGTTTTGTGGTTTGTGAAGTGTTGTGTCACTTAAAAGCATGTATTAAGTTACGCATGAAGCGTTCATGGTAAAATAAATTATTAGGAGACCTGATTTACCCTTCCCGATTAAAGGGATCCAGCTGAGAGACCTGCCAGAGTCTACATTTTCCAAGAAAATCAAGTCCTAGAAAGTCCTTGCATTTCCTTTTGAGTATTGGTGCCAGAAATATATCAAAAATACAGGGCGGGGGGTGGGGGAGGGATTCTTACCAAGTGCTCCCTATAATTTGAACTGAAGTCGTCTGTATGTTTTTTGGTAGAACCCAATGTCCTAGGTAAACTGCAATTCCTGCCTTTGGAAAGGGATGAGGGGGCAATTACCTCTTTAAAATTCTAAGTTTTCTGATAAAAGAAAGCTTCATCTTTTGGTTAGTGGAAACTTCCATTCCCAGGAAGCGTATGCATTTTTACCTCAGCGCGGTTTCCTCTTGGTTTTGTGATTGAGTTATTTTTAGTGAGTTACCATGTTTCTCCTCATTCCCTGTTCGACTGTGCTGTATCTTCTACTTCTCTTTCTCCATTTATTAATTCCCCACAGCTCTTTTCTTAAACCTTTCCTACCCTGAGAGGTATTTTAATATATTTTTTTATGTTTCTCTTAAAAAGAAAAAGGAAAACATCTGGTTTGTCTAGAAATCAGATACCAGTTCTGCCCTCAAAATCAGATGCTTGATTCCCTGTTAGTATTTTCGTGACTTACAATCGAGTTTGAATTCATTCACCAGTTTCTTAGTTCTTTTATTCTTACTTGACCTAAATGACCCAATTCTAAAATAAGTAGGCAGTAGCCATGTTGTGTGATTACTATGTGCGGGTGCTATGCACATTTGTAACTTGATTTAAATCTCACACAACAGGGACGCCTGGGTGGCTCAGTTGGTTAAGCGACTGCCTTCGGCTCAGGTCATGATCCCGGAGTCCGAGGATCAAGTCCCGCATCGGGCTCCCAGCTCCACGGGGAGTCTGCTTCTCCCTCTGACCTTCTCCTCGCTCATGTTCTCTCTCAAATAAATAAATACAGTCTTTTTAAAAAGTAAATAAATCTCACACAACAATCCTCAGATGAGTGACGTCATCCCCATTTTATAGACAAATAGATAATCTTAACTACTGTGTTTACCCTGCCAGGTAATACTGTCTAATAAATGTTCTGAGCTCACTGGAAATTGATTCGTATGTTTAAAGCTGCTATAAGCCCAAGGTAAGATTAATTTTTTTTGACTCGGTTTAGAAGCATGTCCAAAAAATTGACAATAACGAGAGAAATGCCCATTTGGTGGTGGTTTGTGTCCAGCAGTTATTGGTATTTTGGGGGGCTGGTATTTGTTAGTGATTATGAGTCCATGTCAGTGAATGTCACAGTGAAACTTTTGCGTGCTCTCCAATTATGCTGTGGTCCGTGGTTGGGATAGCCCTGGAGCTGAGTGCACCCTGGATTTTCAGTTCAAATAGAACTTGATTCAAATTCTGACTTCTTCCCTACTCTTGGATGAGCTTGCAAGCTATTCAGCCCTTCTAGCCTCACTATATTTGTCTGTAAAGTGGGAATACTACTCTCTCCTATGGCTGCGCTGATTAAAAAGGAAAATGTATGTACATTGCTTAGAGCCTAACACAGAATAGATATTCAACAAAATGGTACTTGTTAATCACAATTGTCATAATCCTGGACTCTCTTGAGTTGAAAAGGATCTTATGGTCAGAGAGACTTAGTGCAGAGATGTGGGCTCTGCCAGCATTCACCTCAGTCAAGCTGCTTGCCCCTCCGAGTTTCTGTTTCCTCATCTGCACAACAGAGATAATATTTAACACAGGATTATGATAGAGATTATGTGACATGTGACATCTGTAAAGTGTCTACCACCAGTTGACCCTCATAAATGGTGATGACTCTCTCTCTTTGGCTCACCACCTCTAGGGATAGGCCGCTCTAGGGAGCTGGGATTATCAGAGCTTTACTTACAGAGAACATTCGTTTCCCTGTGATGTTTACCAGTCTGACTCCGATCCCGTGATCTGAGTGGCTGAGGAAAGTTATTTTTTGTTCACTAGATCATGATTTTGGTAATATCAAGAGATATGGTCAGGACCCTAACCCACTTACTTGATTGTTAAGATTATAAAGTTCCTGTTCTTCTACTGTTGATCTTTATCTCCGTTTTCCTGGATACATTCTGTGCTGAACAAAAATATTTGTGTACATGAGGAAAAAAAGGTTCCGAGTCAAAAGACTGTGGAAGTGTGTCCGTTTACATGAATGTGTGGGTTGGATCACCCAGTGTTCTGTGTGGCTGTTGCTAGTGTTTCTGAAATGTCATACTGAGATCATCCACATTTTAAATAATTTAATGCTAAGTACGACATTTTAATTTCTTTTACCTCGGCTCCATTCTCTCTCGAACTTCATGTGAAGCCCTATATAGTTTGTCAGTAATAACGATAGGAATATGCTGTTACTAAAATGTGAAATGCGAATGGGAAAACAAAGCACATAGATCACTTTCCTGCGTGTTTTCTGGAAGGGAGTTCCCCTGGCTTGCAGAACCTTCCTTGAGGTTTAGGTGCAAAATCCCTTAATCATACACTTTGCATTTCTACTCCTTACGTGCAAATTTACTTTATTTCTGTGGGCTGTTCCCGTTCGCCCTGCATAAAGAGCTCTGGGTGAGATTATTACATGTAAGATCTTACCTAACCTGCTTTTCAGTGTTTTGGAACTAGGAGTGCAGTAGCTGTTGTGGTGGGAGGAGTTACCAGGTTTTAAAATCCAAAATTCTGTTTGCCACTGGATGCCAGATTTAATATTCCACTGGCTACCAAGTCTATAAATTGGACATTAACTTTCCTCCCTTCTCTCTCAGAGTGACAGACCGTTGTCATGGACACGGATGCCGTGTGGTGGGCTCCTGGAACTCTCAAAGCAAAATATCGTTTATAAACACTCCACCTGTAACGGATGGTTTGCCTACTTGGTGTATTGAAGGGCCACTGGGAAAATTCTTCATCTCAGGTTATTCAGCCTGCTAAATTACACGGTTGGTGATTTATTCCTCTGGGGCTCGCATCTCCCCTCCCCAGCACCCATGTTTTCCTGGCATTCGATGATTCCATCACTTCCCTTTCCCTAGCTCCCATTTGCTAGAGCTGCAGAAGGGATAGCAGGGCGAGGTGGGTTCTCCTGGCCTGGAACCCCTGAAATGGGGTATCAGGCACAGAAGTCCAAGCAAAGCCTGAAGTTCCACTGTATGCAGAGCCCCTGTCCTGCCTGGGCTGGAGGTGAGAAGGCCCAGTCCTGAGGCTGCGGTGGGATGTGGGTAGCATTTTCCATAGCGATCGGAAGCAGACCACACAGCCTTTTAGAATGAGCTGATTATTGAACATTCTTTCAGTGAAAAAATCCTTGCTTTTGGGTGAGCACAGCGGGGAGTATCGCTTCCTAAAATGCCTTCTGTCCCCATTTGTTTGACCTGTGTGTCCTTAGGGGGCTCTGCCTCCTAATGTGAACAGTCCTGAAAAGAGCTCCCACGGCCTAGTCATCACAGTCTCTGCAAAGGAGGGCTTGGAAGCTTCTGCCTTGGTCCATTGGTCCTCCCCTTTATCTACTCAAAACAGACCGGGTTTCAAGGGGCCTCCTTACCAGCCGTGAGACCTTGGGGGAAGTCTTGTTACTTTTGAACCTGATTTCCATATGCACAAAGAAATAGATAATCCGTGTCCTTCCCGCCCACCTCAAAAGGCTGTTTTCAGGAACATGAGGAAAGGGCTTCATCCCAGCATTCAACAAACACAGGAAAAACGCTACGCGGGGCTTTGTGCCGAGTACCCCGGCGTCACACGGTCCCCCATGCAGGGAGATGAGGAGAGTGCTTTCCCAGGCAAGACGATTCCTCTCACACGTCGTACCCTCAGTGTGTAAACACCTAGTGTGAATACAGTATTTGTCGAATGGTTGTGTGTAGCGTGATTGTGCTGTCCTTTTCTATGTGACGCAGTAGGGGACAGTAGCAAGATGGCAGATGAATAATGCTTCACGGGTGTGGATAGACCTCCCAGGAGAGAGACCTCCCACCATTTTTTGGTGGATGGTCACTGGTCTTCAGACTGGCATCTGGGAAGCCTTTCTTGACTTTTTATTTGTCCATCCATCCTAATGAAATCACCTCATTGATGCATTTATAAAAGCATTAGAAACAGGCTTGTTTTGGGGTACCTAGGTGGCTTAGTCAGTTAAGCATTTGCCTTTGGCTTATGTGGTGATCTCAGGATCCTGGGATTGAGCCCCAGTTAGGCTCCCTGCTCAGCGGGGAGTCTGCTTCTCCCTCTCCCTTTGCCCTTCCCCCCAGCTTGTGTGCACTCCTCAAATAAATAAATAAAATCTTTTTTTTTTAAAGGAATGTTTTTAGAATGTATAATCGTATGATGAAAAACTTATTAATTTGTCTGAGCCCCTTTTTACCTGATCCTACTGCACTCCAAATTAAAACATGGTTTGTTTTTAGACCTGGCGTTTGTTTCCAATGGCAGAGCAATTACAGTGCCCGGGAACACTCAGTGAATTGGAACATACTTTCTATAGTTGTTGAAATAGAATTTGCTCTTTTGAGGCAGGGACAGGAGGAAAGTCACAGACAATAAGACAGGTTTTCTGAGAGGGTACGTTGGCGTAATGAATGTGTCCCTCAGGGGGCATCCATTAATGGAGCTTGTGTTTTGTAGAAGGGCATTTTGTCAAATGCAAGTTTTGATCCTTAGAAAAAATGTCATGTGAGGATATGATGGAAATTAACAAGAGGGATATATATAACTTTGGATCTCGCTCTTTATTACCACATTCCTGGAATAATTACATCGATGTTATATTATTGGCTAAATATTTGCTGTGTGAAGTTGAAGGATGTGATTATAGGGGCTCTGTGGTTACAGGACTGAATAGTTTCCTATGTGGCTGATGTGGTAAGCTCCTTTTTTGTGAATTTTCTTGGGAAGCTTTCTGCTTGAAGCCTTTAGGATTCCTGTGATAGGGGCCAGTTAGTACCTCTGTGCTATGGAGAGATGCTTGGGGCTGCTTGAAATGGTCCCACAGTGCAATGCTTTATGAGTAAGATATGCGATTGCTTTTATGTTTTTCTGTTTCTTTTTTCACTGCCCACTGTCTCTCAGGCCAAGCTTTTCCCCATTCTTTCCCCTTACCTTTTTCATGGGCTTCTTTCCCATAACAGATACATACTGACTTGTTAATCCCATCTTTTTGTCTCCTGGTGGGAATCCCAGCACCCCATAGGAGGTATTCTTGCCAAAATACTGACCCAGAATCTAATCAAACTTCTATGTCCAGGTACCAATTTACAAGATATAGAAGAATCAGCTGAATGTCAAATATTACTTCAGATATAATCAGAAAAAAAAAAAAAAAAACCACCTCAGTTTTATAGAATAAATGACCAAGGGGGAAAGAAGGGAAGAAAGAAAGAAAGAAAGTCAGTCATGTAGGGGAACCTGCAGGTCAAAAGACACTAGAAGACTTGTCAGCCAGTGACAACCGATGGACCTGTTTCGGATTCTGCTTTAAACAAATTGAAAACATAGTGGAAAATATGAGGCAATGGGCGGGGGGAGGTTGAATATTACTGGATATTTGATGCTTTTCAAGTGTTACTGTTAGTTTTTTAAGATGTGGTCATGCCAGCATGGTCTTGTATGTTTAGTGTGGTCCTTTTAGAGGTAGATACTGATATTTAGGGATGCCGTGTTACAAATTGATCATTGTTGAAGTTCAGACATAGGTGAACGCGATCTCCTTGTGTAGCCCAGTGCTTTCAGTTCCCAGAAATGATGTTACTAACAGCAATCTGGCCGTTTTGCCTCTCTGTTTACATCAGTGGCTTCCAAGGTCTTAGCCGGGCGGTTGGTTAGGCAGCCCTTGTCTATTCAAGCAGTCTTACTTCCTGACACTTCCTCCTCAGACCTATTTAGGGCATAACATATTTGTCAGATCTCCTAGGCTTTGCTCACTTATTCACTCTACCTGAAAGTCACCATACCTTACCGCTCCCCTTCCCTCGCCATCTTGCCAACCTGGGAAGTACCACTTTCTCCTTCAAGTCTTCAGGATGGCCCTTCTCTCTGAGGCTCCTGATGGTCTCCCAAATCACATGGGTGCTTCTTCTCAGACGCTCACTCTGCCAGTTGCACATACTGTCACTAAGTATTGGTGTTTTGTAATTGCCTTGCCGGTGTTGATAGAGCCATAAGCTAACCTGTGAATACCTCCATAGCATCTTTTTGAGACTATCTAGCCCCTGCCCAACATGGAGGGAAGGAGCATTTGATAAGTGGTCGCCAGACGCACACCGACCGACCTGGGCCTCCCAAGAGTCTTCCTTTCCTACATGTGGGAGCCACCTCAAGTTCTTTCAAGGAGATAGTGACAGGGAAGTCACAAGGTTTCTTTTTCTCTTGGATCCTGTTTCCTGAGGAGTGGAGATGTGTCCTGAGTAGTCAGTGGGAGGGGGAGCTGAGAGACCATTTTCAAGTGCAAGTTTTTCTCTGGGAACTCCCATTATTTCCTTCCCTTTCTAGGTTCTTCTATTCTCTCCCATTTCCTAGTGACCCCTTTTAAAATATGTGAATAAAGGGTTTGAAATCAGACTACCCTCTTCCTAAATTTTCTGCCTAAATCTATATATTTTTTTAAAATGAATTCAGTGGCTTGAACTTCATTTTTTACTTATTTTATCATATTTTTAAGCAATGAAAATAGAGGCTTAACTAGATTTCTCACTGCCCTGGGGCCACTGAACTCCATATAGATAGTGGACCCATTTTCCCTGGAAAATTATTATTTAAATCTTCTGAGAACAGTTTGAGTCAGAAAAGGCTTCGTTAGTGATCTCAACATTATACCAGTCAGAATTAAGATCTCCATCTCGATTCTCTTCGTAAGTCCACAGATTGGTAGCCGTGAGTGTCTGTCTAAGTGTGATCATGTATCTCCATATAGCTTTCCTTCAGTGTTGAGTAACTTCATCCTGCCAGCTCCATGGTGGAGAAGGCAAGAGGGTGTGCTACCCTGAGTCCTGAAAACTAGGGAAGGAAGGCTTACATGGGATTTTGGAAATGACAGAAAAGTCTCCCTGCCTAGCGTGCCCGATAGGGATACAGACAGAACATAAGATGGAAGGAGGTATTTTTATGATAAAATTGGGGTGTCTGGTGCCTTCACTTCCAGGTATAAGAGTCATTTATTTTGAGGATAGCACAGTGAGGTTGTAGTAGGTGGATGGGTTCCTAGTACCATCATGGAGGGGTTGGTGTATGGGCCCTTACAGAGCAGCTCCATGGAGGGTTTGCCACACACAGTTCAACGGAGAAGTGCCCCTTTGCTGCCTTCACTGGGGTCAGTGAAATGGAGAGCATGGTCACCACACCGGGCGCAGACCTCTCAGGGGTTCTCCAGGCCCAGAGCCCTTCCAGGCAGGATGCTAAGCGCTACCCTTTCTTGGACTCCTCTTGCCCCCACTTAGAGCCTGCTAGGTGTCCAACCAGCTAACCTGTGGCACTGAATCAGGGAAGCGGGTCAATGATAGAATATGTTGTCTTCCCAGTACTGTTTACATTTTAGTGGACGTCAACCATGCTGTCATACAAAGAATGGAAAATCTGTTGAGTTTTAGGTGACAGGTAGCCGGAGGTGCCGTTCCCAGTGAAGTACCCACCTTGTAATTCGTGGTATGCCCAAGAGGTGAGCACATGCACACACATGGCCAGATAAAGGTGTCAAAATAAACGTATAGCCAAATTGCCAGTTCTTTGCCTTGAACTTTCCTGTCCTTTGCTATGTTCATATCAATATTAAACTTAATTAAATCCTATCTGGATGAAAAGCTTTTTAAAGGTTGGGGAGAAAACCTAAATCATTTTTTTGTGCTAATGAGTTCTTTTATTCTTTAAAATCAGAAATGAGGATGGAGAATAAAGAAGTTTCAGATGACCTCTGAATTCACCAGTATAAAAAGTGCTCATTAAAGCTATGATTTTTTAAAAAATGAATCACATAAAAATAATGGCCCTGCCTGTTCTTTTTAAAATTTTCTATTTTTCACTAATTTTGGAACACTGGTTCTAATCTCAATCTGCCCATCAATGGTTATAATATTACCCTTTGTGCCTCTAAAGAACTCTGTATACGCATACACACATACTTCTTTACATGCTCAAAAACAAGTGGATTAAAAGTTAGCAGAATCCCGCCCTCCCCAAAATGAGTCCTCTTGCACACTGAAGACCTCTTCTGCTCCAAGTTCACAAAAAGGGCATTAGCAAATTAGAAGCATCTGAAAGCTGAAGTTTTTCCATGTTTATAAACTCAATGAGCAAATGTTCCATTGAGTGATTACATTCTTTATAAATAATTGTTTTTAGAAATAAATGTTAATGTTTGTTATTGGAGATGAATAAAAGCATTATTCCCCCAGTGATCTTTTGCTTTCCCTGGGAGGCGAAATATTTCGTGACATTGACATCAGAAGTCAAAGCCAAAGCTAACTACTTAGATGAGATTTACCCCAGGGTGGTGTACAGAGTGCTTCTTAAACCCCACATGGATGTGTGCATTGTAGAAGTGTTTCTGATGAAAGTTTTGGAATGCATCTTGGAGGGAACTTACTGTTTATTAATAAGATAGAAAGTGTGGTTGGCGGGAATGATGGTATCATCACCATGTCTCTGTGAAGGGCTTGTTCCGTTTAAGATTTTGGTTTCTAGGGTTCCCCAAAGCCTGGTGCAGAGCAAAATTCCCCTTTTTTACAAGGGTGTGTGTGAGACCAGCTCTCTTAGCAGCCCAAAGAGAGTTTGAATTTCTCATCTCACTGGTGGGTCACCATTGCAGGTAGGTGGTTAGACACTGTTGTGTTTGTCAGAAACAGCATTAAAGGTTGCCCCCGAAGTAAGGTCTGGGTTCTTCTGCTTGTATCCTAAAGGTCATATGTGGCCCATGTACTACCACTGGCCTGACCTGAGTATGGCCACACCCGAGTGTGGCAAAACAGGGTGTAACCATCACTCACATTCACTGTTGCAGATCAGAAGTCCGTAATTTTTTTTTTAAGACTTAATTTGTGGGGTGCCTGTGTGGCTCAGTGGGTTAAAGCCTCTGCCTTGGGCTCAGCGTCCTGGGATCGAGCCCTGCATCGGGCTCTCTGCTCAGCAGGGAACCTGCTTCCCCTGTCTCTCTGCCTGCTTCTCTGCCTACTTGTGATCTCTGTCTGTCAAATAAATAAATCAAATCTTTAAAAAAAAAAAAAAGACTATTAGTTTATCTGAGAGAGAGATTATAAGCGAGGGGGAGGGGTAGAGGGAGAAGCAGATTCCCCACTGAGCATGGAGCCCGAAGTGGGACTCGATCCGAGGACCTTGAGATCAGGACCTGAGCCGAAGTCAAACTCTCAACCCACTGAGCCACCCAGGGGCCCCAGAAGGCCATGATTTGTATACCTTTTCATGATATGTCTGTGTGGCTGGTGGTTCAGAACGAATTTCAGTTGGCCTTTTGAGCTAATAACAGAGAGAATCTCTCTGAATGACTCGTTACGGTGTCTCAGAGGATTGATGAGCTTGTTTGGGCTACACCTGGCAGGAGCCAAACCTGCATCTTGCTTGCGCTTTCTCACAGTCCTGTCCCCTATGAAGCTCTCTTTCTTATGACCCAGCGTAATTTGATGACCAATTTTTAAGGGCTTTAAAAAATTTAGTAGCTTTGCTTCTCCTCTGCTGTTTGTGTGTTATAAGCTTTCCCTGGTCTCATCAGTGGAAACTTTGAGTGAGAAGGAAGCATATATGCCCTGTGCTGGGAGGATTGCTGTGTTGTCGAGCCCACTGGTCTCTGCGTAGCCAGGGTCGCTTTCTTCCTAAATGGTAAACAAGCTGACTGAGGAGAAGCCACAGTCTGTTTCAAGATTTTTCCAAGAAAAATCTTGGAGCTGGGAAGCGTGCTATGGAATGCCTCTAAGTGGTGAAGACCTCAGGGTCCCTCACTGTGGGAAGAGGCAGCTAGAGCTGCGTTACAGCCAGGCTTATCTTGAAGAATGGTGTCCCCTTCCTTTCTGCAGAGCTTCTCTGAGCAGAGGGGAGAACTCAGTATTAACCGACGCTGCATCCCGACTGGCATCCCTGAAGCCCCAGGTGAATGCAGCATATGGCCTTGGGTGCACGTCGGATAGAAAGCAAGTGCTTCTGGGGCACCTAGGTGGCTCAGTGGGTTAAAGCCTCTGCTTTCAGCTCGGGTCATGATCCCAAGGTCCTGGATCGAGCCCCGTGTCGGGCTTTCTGCTCGGCAGGGAGCCTGCTTCCTCCTCTCTCTCTGCCTGCTGCTCTGCCTACTGTGATCTCTGTCTGTCAAATAAATAAAGAAAAACCTTTAAAAAAAAAAAAAAAGGCAAGTGTTTCTGACTTGGCTTTGCAGTTCTTTCTTTGCCTTCCAGAACATTTTACAGTATTGACAAATGCACAGTTCAGTAACACATTTTTACTGGGCCTGCCTTTCTCAGTGAGCTAGTGTTTGATTCCCCTGAAGGAAAGAACCCCGTGTAAATACTGGTCTGGCGGTCAGTGTTCTGTCTTTTCCTTCATTTGCTGAATGTCCTGGTGTTAATGCCCTTTCTTCGGTTCTGAAGCCTTTGTTTGATGCTGCCACCTATGCTAGTTTTTAATCTCTGGAGAAATCTTGGCCCAAACTAGTTTTTTTATGAGGTTATTTGTTTATAACTGCCGTGTTTGACTTGTTCTTCAAGAAATAGCGGTTAGTTTTCGTGTGTGCGAAGCTTGAGGGATTAAGGGACAGGGAGCGTCTGATATTTTATAGCTTTTGTTCGTGTCAGTTAGAGTTTAATGAAAGAAGCTGCTCTCCTGATTTTCCCAGAATGTGCTTTTAAATCGCAATTTTGGAAAGTCAACTCTGAAAGAGAAGAGAGATTATATTTAAATTTTCTTTCCAGCGGCCAGAGAGAGTAACTGAAATTTGTTTCTAAACGTGAGCATAAGAAACAAAACATTGTATGGGGAGAAGGATAACATACATCTTTTTTGAGGGGGCTCTGAGCGCCCTAGGCTAAAACATACACGTTGGTAGCAGATCCATAAGAGAAACACTTAAAAATACATACAGAGAGTGAATTTCTTTTGCTTTGTTTACTTTTGGAAAGACAGTGAGAGGGAAATTTTTTATATGTCTAAAACTTAATCCTTATCCAGGAATGGAAGCTGGGAATGGAAGTGGGGGGAGAGTATTTGAAGTTTTGATATATTTGATACAGTTCATTATGATATGGTTGAGTAGATTAGAAACCTTTAATTTTATGCGGATAATCTATTATTAGAGTAGGTATAAATAGAATCAGTAATTATAGTCACAGATAATTAGAGGTAAATTTAATAGTAGGTCCAAACAGCAGTGGGCGCATAACCCAGTGGTGAGCAGCGTGTGGAAGAGATTAGGATCTCTCGAAAGGCATCCAGTACCACGCTGTGGTTTCCCTAAATTTTGATGAATTATAAGCCACTGATCTCCGGCAAACCAAAACTGTTCTCAGACACCTGCATTCTTTGGAGGAATTAGGGAGTAGTAAATATATTTACATATAAGCCATTTTAAATTAGTTAATTGTATCCTTATTGCAAGACGGTCTAGATTCTGAAAGTAGAAATTAGAGTTTAATGAAGTGTGATATGGCCTGTTGGTCTAATATAACTGTCCTTTCATCTGAATTTTTAATTTCTCAAAGCTCCACTGTTAAAAATAGCTGAGATATTTGTAGGTTTGTCCCTAACCTATGACCTGACATTTTAAAAGAACAGATGAGCCCTCTCCAGACTTTCTTTGCCATTGTTTGCAGCTCCGTCTCCACGGTTGGAAGGAGCCTTCGAGGTCTCATTCAGCCGCAGATGCAAAGTGACCTGTTTGTAATCGGACTTGTAAATAAAACCTCTGAGAACAACAGTGCCTCTGAAACTTCTGCCTGCATACTTGTCACTGGGGAATTTTGTTAGAAATGCAGATTCTAGGGCCTGGGATCAAGCCTAAAAATGTGCATTCCTGGAGAGATCCCAGGTGGATCCCAATCCTGGTGATCCCCTATATCATACTTGGAAAAACAAAGTCTTAAAAAGTAGCTGTGAAACAGCCAGTCCCCACCCCCAAATTAGGAACTCTCCTTTTTTACATTCTCCCAGATGGGTATTATGTTGGCTCTAATATTTTCCCACTCCGGGGGCATCGATGAAAATCAGGCACAATCCCTTTCTGGGATTGCTAATAATAAGATTTATTGTAAAACTCTTTCACAATGACTACTAAAAACTCACGTCTTTCTCGTTCCCATTACATTTCAAGCACCTAGAATGTTCCTGGTGCATGTGGGAATAAAGACCTGTTAAATGAAGTCGTAAGTGGATAAATATATAACATTGAGATTTGGGGACCTTATGAGTACCATTCATTTTGAGTTTTCACCATCAGATTTTTTTTTTTAAGATTTTATTTATTTATTTGACAGATAGAGATCACAAGTAGGCAGAGAGGCAGGCAGAGAGAGAGGAGGAAGCAGGCCCCCCCGCTGAACAGAGAGCCCGATGCGGGGCTCGATCCCAGGACCCTGGGATCATGACCTAGGCCGAAGGCAGAGGTTTTAACCCACTGAGCCACCCAGGCACCCCATCACCATCAGATTTTTAACAGCCCCTGGAAACACATCAAAAAGCTACCTAATTCTCTGTAAGTGTAGAGTAGTAGATACACCCCGAACCTGGTTCTTACTTCAGGAGAGTCGTCAGGTGGACGCCTCACCTCTTTTCATGGCTTTCTGCTTAAATTTAACTTCTTCTTTCATGAACCAAATTAGGGAATCTCATCACCGTGAACAGTCCAGGAGGGTATGAAGAGTTTACTTCTGAGACAGAAACTTAGTAATCTTTGGAAAGGTTATGACAGGTTTATATTCATTCACAGTGAGGACATTCCCAATCTTCCTCTTTAGAAACAAGCTATGATAGCACAAGCCCCAGATTTGATATTTTTCCTGTTAAAATTCTCCCAAGTGTCAACTCAAACCCTGCCTTCTGCCCACACAGACTTTCTGGAATCCATCCAGGCATTGCTTTTTAACTTGATCTCTGCTTGGTTTTGTGCTGGACAGATCAGTCCGCTTCTCCCACTGCTTTCTCTGACTCGCTCATCCTTTATTCTCCACCGATCACTCTGTTGGAGAGAAATACTTTCATCTCTATATTTTTCTATGTCCAGGTATGCCTCATCTAATGCTGGCCCACAGCAGCAGCAGTTGTTAACTGAAAACGCATGAGTGGTTTGAGCATTTGTGGAGAGAAAGAAGACCAAACCAGGCAGAAGTTATCTGGGGCAGCTTTCTGGAAAAGGTGATGATGATCATTTGGTTGGACATTATCTCCTGCCTTATAATTACAGTAACATTGCCGCCAGTATTTGAGCGTTATAAATAAATGCCCCATAAGAAGAGGGTCTTGCCGCATAAAGCAGCAAACTAGGAAGATATTTGCAGATGTTCTGAACTTAATTCTTACTCAGAGGAAGGAATTTCAGGGGAGGGGGGACATGAAAGCAATGAGAATTGTATCTGTCCTCTTGAAAGCTGATATAGTCTAGAAATACTTATTGAGCAAAACTGAGTTAACCTGGTTCCCTGCTTTCAAGGAGCTACTGTCTACTGACGTACAGACTGTCCCCAAAGAGACCGTAGGGAGCTCGGTTGTGGAGAAGCAAGCACAGTGTTGTGAGAACCCAGACGGAAGAGGCACGGATTCCAGCTGGAGTTGGATGGAAGTGGTTTTCACATAGATTCTGTCTCTTGTGCCTTCTGAAGTAGAATTGATCTGCCGCAGGCTGTGTGACCTCTCTGTGATCGTTCCTATGAACCTTGTTTTGGGACCTGAGTCGACTGAAGGCTGCTCTCCTGGTACGGCCCAGACTCTTCTGGACTCTCACATCTGCTCACGGTTCTTTTGAGACTCTTTCCTGGGTACCTTGCCCCTGTCAGTGCACTCACCTCCTCCAGGATCAGGCTGGTGTGTTAGGAGCTGTAACACAGATAAAGGGAAAGTCAGATTGCATCAGTTTTGGGTGTCTGAGGGGGGTTGTTATGGGAGTGAAGCTAGGTAGGAAGCCGTTTTTATCATTTAATGGCATGTGCACTTCCTGACACGAATTCCCTGATTTTATAAGGACAACTGCCTTCTCTTAAGTGTCTCCTGAAGTGCCTGGTGTCCCGGCCGTTGCTCCGTAGACATTGTTCTGAATGCTCAGAACTCTTCTATGAGGGTAGATGGTGTTTACGTCGGTTTCATAGAAGAGGAAACTGAGGTTTAAGGGATGAATGAACTTGTGCTGGTCGCATAGCTGGTGAATAGTAGAGCCTTGTTCTCCCCAGTCTGTCTGACTCCAAAGCCTTGTTCTTTTAACTGCCCCCCTTCTGCCCCTCTAGTGGAGCTGCCTTTATGGAACCTTTGCTGGGGGCTGAGGTCTTTGAAGCCTGGTATAACTGATCCCAGTAGAGGAAGTATTACTGTTCTGTGGTGTGTACAGATTATTCCAGGGGTGTCTGCCCTTTCGTCTTTCTTCTAATATTTGCTTCTCTTCAGGAATTTTGATAGAAGATTGATTGATAAGATTTATAGGGGGAAAAGTTTCGTCGCAATCTCCTAGTCATTCATTCATCTCTGTTGGGTCCCATTGAGGAAACAGATAAAAGGAATTAACATATATATAAAGGAGTTATAACATATAGACTGTGAGGTCTAGACTGTTTGAAGCCATAACGATATATTATGTTTGGCACATATGTACTGAATGGTAAATGGATATGGTTTTGACTCTGCTATAGTTTTTTTTAAAGATTTTATTTATTTATTTGGCAGAGAGAGAAAGAGAGAGGGATCGCAAGTAGGCAGAGCGGCAGGCAGAGGGAGAGTGAGAAGCAGCTTCCCACTGAGCAGGGAGCCTGATGAGGACCCTAGGATCATGACCTGAACCGAAGGCAGACACTTAACCAACTGAGCAACCCTGGCGCCCCTTGACTCTACTATAATTTGAAACAACTCCAGAAGTATTTCAATTTAACATCTTCATTTATTTAGACTAACTCTGGCTTTTACAACAATCTGGCTTTTTGCCAGTTATCACAAAAGATTAGAAATTTTCTCATAATTTCATTCATTTATTCATTTCTAAATACATGCTATAAAAATAATTTTGAAAGAATCAAACTTACACTAATTCAGAGTTTAAATGTGTTACAGTTTGTGCCAGGAAACAAAATGATAGAATGCTGCAACTTCGGATGGGCTGAGAAATTAGCTCTTGCTTAAATGAATTTGCAGCAGATTTAAACAAATAGGAATCAGAGTGGTATTTGTACTTTTATGAAGTCTCTCTGTTTTAGAGGTAATTCTATCAAAGGTTTTCCCATTCCTTGAATAAAAAATGTATGTTTTATTTTGTTTTGAAAGCCTAGAATCTTAGTAACATTTGTATTTACTTAAACATTATTTAACTGCCTTCTATGCATGTTGCGTTGTGCTGTTTGTCATGAAGTACTTTTGTTTCTGCATCTTGACCCCTTTCTGGAGAACGTTGACATTACGGAGATTTTTCCGGGTCCTCAGCTCATAAAGCGTCAGCTTCTACCACCCTCCCGAGAAGAGTAGATTACGAAGTGGTCTGGGGAGTAATTTATTTGGTAAATACCCTTGACATTCAAGAAGTTCATCACGTTAACAGAATGGGCTATTTTTTCCCAAAATATAAATCCTTCTTGGAGAAGGTGAAGGGTAAATCAGACTCTTTTAAGGTTTGCCTGAATGCTTTTAGGTCAAAGAGCAAAAACTCTGAAGTCTGCATCCTTAAGGAATCAATGTCAGTTATGAAGGAGCCTCACTTGGCCTTGTGGAATATGGAAAGGAACTGCCTGCAGCTTTTCCTGTTCATTTCTCAGTGACTGAATGTCTTTCCTTTCTTATAAAAGGATTTTATGACGGTGTGTTGTGCTGCATATGGGTTTAAGATCCCGAAGCTGCCCTAGGATTTTTACAGCTGGTATCCTTTATTAACACCTTCTCCATTTTTAAGATTCATGTTACTTGGCAAACACTTGTCAAACATCCTCTGTGCATCAGCCAGTGCTGGGAGCTGGGGATGGAGTTTTTTTGAAGTGAGTAAGAGTCCATGCATTTGTCACTTATGGTCTCCTTCCAGAGACAAACATAGGAGGCTGAGAGGATGCAGTGCAGAGCTGAAAGCACACTTGGGGGTCGGGGGCAGGAACCACCAAAGCCTTCCTAGAAACCTGACACTTTTGAGCAGAGTGTAGAGGTTGAGTTGCTCTGGCAAGGACAGCATTCCTGTAAACTTTCACACCCATTCCCTTCTCTCTTTCTTCTTCTTTCTTTCACTTTTACTTTGTCTGCTTCCAGTTTCCTCAGCTTCCCGCAGCTGCCCAGCATGTCTTTTCCTCACACCCCTTTTCTCTTCAGCTCTTTTTGTTCTTCAGGACTTTTCCACACAGGGGTCTCTCTCCACAGCCCCCTTCCTGGAAGCAACAGGAGAGCACAGCACCAAGTGGCCACCCCCACCAGAAAGACAGATTTCCTCCATGGTAGACTGGAAACCATCACGGCTTTTCTTTAGACATCCAAGGCACAAATTTAATTCAAAATCATGTCGGTAGGGAGGGATAGAAATAGATCAGAAGTGGGGGGGATTAGCAAGTGGTGGGAGGAAGTCACTCCGTGAGTCCCCAAATCCCAGCCATCATTCTGCTCGTTCAAACAATCACTACCAGGAGAAACAGGATCCCTTTGCAGATGTTTCCATCGCAAATAAAATGCAGCTTCAGTAGACATTGGGTAGAAACTGAGCTGTGCGTGTGCAGCAAGAGGTACTAAGGTCAGAGATGTTATAAATACCATTGAATAAGCTCTGATACTCTTATTGATTTTGTTGTTCACTAAAACCTCTGTTACTCTCAGGTAAGGGAAATCAAATGGGGTGACCACCCCCTTTCCTAGCAGTAGCCCTTCCTTCCTTCCCCACACACAGGGGGCACCCTAGATCTGGTGTAGCTTCATGGGCATCTAGAGCTGCATTAGCAGTGCCTTCTAAGACGCTAGTGAAGACCCTGGCAGATCAACATTTGGGGGCAAGGCTGTGCAAATGGTAAAGGGGTGTGTAAAATCAGTTGTGTTGCATGGGTGATGCCAGCAGGAGGCCTGGATTCCATAGCCCTCCATCACTGGCACTGAGGACCAGTGTCCTTCCTTTTGTCCCTCGTGTCTCCATTTACCTGGGATTCCTTGTCTCCCATTTCTTCACAGAAAATGCTGCTGCTTGCATGTCTGCCCTCCTCTGAACATCACTGCCAGAGGCAGCGTTTTTTAGGACGAGCACCTCGCCCCACTCCTGTGACCCAGGAGCACCCATGTCACCCATTCTATTGGCTGGACCTTTTGCTTAGGACCTCAGAGTCCCCAACCAGCCAGGGCTTGAATGGGCTTGTTCCTCGGATGCAGTGTGGTGGTCTTGTCCATTCAACGGACTGTCCTAATGCCAGTGGCCAGGACTCCCCAATGCCATATACACTCTGTCTTGGATCTTCTTGACAGAATGTTGATGGTATCCAGTTTCCTGTAAAAGGGTACTTCTCATTGGAGCAGTGAGTCTCAGATTTTTGATCTTAAGTTTACTACCTGGGCAGCCACCTGATCTGGAGTAGCCAGTTTGGGTCTCTGTCCTAAGGCACTGCTACTGATAAATTTCGTCCTGATCATTGTGTCCTATTGGTAAGCTCGTTTCCTGCGCAACAGAGCCAGAGCCATTAGCCAGGAGTCAGCTAATGTTTAAAAAGAATGCAAGTCTGGCTGCTGCATTTCCTGTCTTGTAGATTGATGCTCTTTGGCTGTTTTGCTGATGTCATTGTACATCTATCTGGTTTTGTTCTTGGAGTGACTATAACAAGGAAGGAGAGTGGTTAATCTAGCGAGAACTCATTCCACCATGAATGATGAAGGGCGGCTCCTGTTTTATTTCTATTTGATTTGTTTGCTTCATTGGGGAAAACAAATGATTATGTCACCCTGTAGAGAATTTTGCTTTCTCTTTGACATACAAATAAACAGCCTCCACATGTCATTTATTTTTGCCACTGCTGGGATGGTTGATTTTAAAAAACACATTGTTACGCCGCTTTCCTATATCATGACCTTCACTGTGGGGTAGGGAAGAAAAACCTAGCGAGTATGTATATTTTTTTAAGAAATGAGGGCCCCTTCGCTGCAGATGCCCCTAGAAGTCTAGGTCCATTAACAAGATGGATTTGATGACAAAACCAAACTATTAAATAAGAGGGAGGAGGACATGCATCTTCATTTTATTTCCTGTGATACATCTTGGAGATGAGGATTCAACTCTCATTAATTCATTAAAGCAAGACTTCCAAGAGGCCTTCCTCCCTCTTGTTGTCTTCCTCTGACTGCATGTTCCTGGTAATGGGTACATTTGTTCATTTCCACTAAGAATGTGTTGTGATATATAAAACATGTCAGGTGTTGGTTGTAGAACGTTATAGCTGCTGGCCAATTTGGATTTTCCCAGGGCCAAATCCCAGTCAGCAGCTTTGTGCCGCTAGTCTCTAATGATGTATACATCTACTATATCTATTCCCCGACCCCGGGCTTTTGGAGCCCAGCAAAAGGTGTTTTGTTTTATTTCCTGTGCTGGTCAGTATTGACTTGTGATTAGCCAAACCTGATTTGAACAGCAGTTTGCAGGCCCATGTCTTGGGGGTATGTGGATGTTGGGCACTTGAGGGTATAGATTAGGGGATCTTGACATTCGGTTGCTAAGTTACTGAACCCTGAATTACTGAACCCTGCACATAGCGTTTATGTTCTAAAAATGGTTATTTATGGTTGAAAGCAGCTGCTGCACGTATTTGGGGGGATAGTATGGTGAGATGCAAAATAAATAAAACTAAATAGTTAGACACAGTACATCAAACAATAATTATAAGGAAATGTTTATGGCAAATTAGGAACAAGATTGGTTCCCCTCTCCTACCCCTGCCACATTGGGAGAATTATTTTGCTCATGTTCACAGAACTGTTGGACCAGCCTTTATGGAGCCATTATGTGAACTCAGTCATGACCTAGACTCTGTAATAAAAGTCAACTGATTCAGTGGATGCTGCAGCCAACCCTCCTGATTGAGGGGTAGAAGTGGGAGTGGCAGTCTTGGGTATATGTTGTTCTTTCTTTTCCTTTTTTTTTTACCCCTTAAAATTTCCTTTTCTATTGTAATTTTTTATCCTATAGACAAAAGTTTCTATTTAAAAATAACCTTTATTCAGAGTAATTTTACCAAATTATGGCATAATTATACTACCAACATTTGACCTTTTAAAACAACCTCTAATAATCAGAAGTGTTCAACGGCACTTTGGGCAAAAGTTATTTTTTTTTTTAGAACTTCTATAGTTCTCTCATCCTGCACACTTTTGTTTTCTAGCCAACATGTCAGGTAACAAATATTTGTTAACCTTCTGCTTTGTGCCAAGACTTGCACAGGATCAGACATCAAAAGCATTGAAAAGGTTAAAAATGAATTAGGATGGCCAAGACAAAAATGCACGAAAGTTAACAGTGTAAAACAATGGCACAGATGTCCCAAAGCCGTGGATGTGATTCTTTCCTGAGTGAGAGAGTTCATTGCTGCCTCTCGGGGGCGGGGGGAGCGCCCATAATCTAAGCTGGTCTGAGATGGAATGCTGACTGTGGACATGTCCCAACATGGGTAGGTATGAATGGTCATGCGCACGCCTGCCGATGAGCCTACAAAAGGGGAAGACCTGTGTGGCCGGGGGAAAGGTTTCTTAGAGGTGACAAGACTTCTTCTATACCTTAAAGACAGGTAGAATTTGAATTCCAGGCAGAGATTAATAAGGAGGGCTTCCTATCTGAGGTGAGATGATAACCAGAGGCAGCTAGGGTTAGACATGGTAGCTGGAGACTTGACTGACTAGAACAAGGTACCTATAGAAACCCTTGATTTCCATGAAGAGGAGTTTAAACTTCCTTCTGGATATATTCATTTATTATTTATTCGCTGTGCACGTTTTGAACTAAGCTGGGGATACACTAGGGAGCTAGAAGTGTAGTCTGTCTCACGAGGAGTATGCCTGTGGAAGCATTAGGCAGTGAGGAATGGAGACTGTCCTGCACTGTGATGGGTGCCATGAAGGGGAATTATCGCATGCACTGGGACCTTTTGGAAGGGACAGCTCACAAAGACCCGGAAGTTAGTTAGGCAAAGGTGAGGAAGAAGAGCTTTCTAGCCCAGAGGATAATAGGTGCAGAGGTGGGAAGACAAAGAGCTCGCTGCTCGTGATTTTGAAGGTTTATTGTGTTTGTACTGTCTGCTTAGCAGTGCATTCCCCCGCCCCCCCCCCCCACCAATGGTGGGGGAGACAATGCAGGAGGTGGTTTCTGCCCACAGAGCACTTAGTGTCTTTTCAGTGAGAGAGACGTCAAAAAACACCAAATAATTTACTCTAGAAGTAAGATTTAGGAAAGAGAAAATGGAAGGAAGTCATGGAACAGTGTGAAATCTTCCTAGAAAAGTTAAGGCTGAAACAGATATAGAGAGGTGGGTATGTGAGCAGAATATTGGCGGGGTGGGGAGGTCTATGAGACCCACCTGGTGTGATCAAGAAGATACCCACAACCTTGGAGCAGTAGACAGATACGACCGACAGTGGGTCAACAAGTCTGGTCCCATTGGGGGAACCTCGCCCTTCAGTTTTCTCATTTGTAAATCTAGGGACCTTGACCTTAGTGGTCCCTGAGAGTTTGTCTAGCTTGAAGTCTAGGTGTTTTGGGCCTTATTCCCAAGGCATTAATAAGTTCTGGAGGATTTTGAAACAAAGCAAGGACCTATCAGAAATCAGTCCATTGGGCGCCTGGGTGGCTCAGTGGGTTAAGCCGCTGCCTTCGGCTCAGGTCATGATCTCAGGGTCCTGGGATCGAGTCCCGCATCGGGCTCTCTGCTCAGCAGGGAGCCTGCTTCCTCCTCTCTCTCTCTCTGCCTGCCTCTCTGCCTACTTGTGTCAAATAAATAAATAAAATCTTTAAAAAAAAATCAGTCCATTAAGAAGATTAATTTCTCTTTATTATAGAAAATTAATGGGATAATTACTAATTTACGAGAAGTACAGTTTTTTACTAAAAATTTTAATCATGTTCTGATGCTTTGAAAACTGCTAGTACCACCCTGATGTCCACTGGACATTGCCTTTGAGTTCTTTCTCAAAAAAGGCAAAAACCATACAAACGATAGGGCCTAGAAGAACTTGATGAATAAGGGAGAGGTTTAGATGCTGAGTCCAAAAATTGATCTACAAATCCCAGTTCTCTGTCCACATGAAGACTTGAAACTTCCATGTGTCCAGCTGGAACTGAACATGGATCTGTTGGAGAGTGTTGATGCCAAGGAGTACTGGCTGGTATGTCTTGATGTTCAGCTGCGGTCCTCTGGGTGGGCCCCAGTCCTGTTGCTCGTACTCTCACTTTCCTCTTCAGCTGAGTATATGTCACTCTGGTCTCTTGCTCTAAGTATAATTTGCTAGACAAGTAGGGAAGAACACCACGTTCACTAATTAGTCTACTTCAAAGGGGGAACATTAGGCTGATTTAAAATAATTATTACAGAGTAGACTGCAAATTTTGGTAACATTTACGAGGTCATAATAGCTCATAGCCTATCACCCTACCTGTTCTTTTATGGCTATTTAGTGGCTGCAGATGGACATCAAAGCCAGGGAAGAGCTTCCTGCCCTCCCTTTCTCATTTCACGACTGAAAGGCTGCTACGTGTCGCAGAGACAGTGGTAGGTACATTTAGTGTAGAGTCCTGAGTGAACTCAGGAGGTGCAGGAAAGGGCTTCTGCTGGAACATTAGGGAGAAGTGGTCATTACTCAGCTGACTTTGCTGTGCCCTCTGGGTCTAGTCTTTCAGCTTCTTACTTTTTGTTTTCTTTAAAGGAGATAATTGCGCAGAATGTGTTTTTGGCCGAACTCTGCAAAATCAAAGTTCCCCAAAGTCTTGTGCATTGCTTGAGAGCAGTATGAGAACCAATGTGCCCTTTCTTAAAAACAAAACAAAACGAAACTTGGTAGGTTAAAGGGGCATGGATTTATGCCACCTGAAAATGATATTTATAACTTTAATTTTTTAGCCGTATAAGGATATCAGTTCTTAAATAGTTCTTTGTCATGGATTTAATCAAAGATTTAAATTACAGCAAAAACAAAAATACTTTGGTTTTCCCGACAGATGAGTTTTGGAAACGCTGCTAAACATCTCCAGACTCTAACTCCAGAAAATGCACGTCAAGGTCTGGCTGACTTACCCATTTTGGACTCTCTAGTTCTTAGTGGAATGTTGAGAACTAAACAAGTTCCCCAGAAATGATTGTTGAAATAAATAAATAACATAGTTTTCCAAGGCAGATCAGGGCCAACCATACAAGTGCCAAAAGCTTTCAAAATTCCATCATACTAGTATAATATATATTACTCCCTTCCTGTCTTTTTAAGGAATTATATACTGAACATAGTTTTAAGTTGTCCACGATGGCTCAGATGAGTTTCTTTAACTGTAGTTCTTATTATGTACTGAAAAGCCACCATCCATGCAGATGACCTAGGGTCGGGACTTAGGAGAACTCCGTTCCTTAAAAGCCTTGGACATCTCTTTGTGAAAAGAGATTTCTAAGAGAATTCATTAGTTTAACATCTATTGCAGACCTTCTGTGTGCTGGACCTGTATCAGAGGGACTATAGAGAGGAATGATTCCAAGGTCATGCATGTGACCTTGGAAATCGGCCTGGTGAAGGAGATAGACACATAAACACTTAACAGCAGCAAGATGAGAGCTGCACATTACCAAGGCTGAGGCCAAGCTTGGGAGAGCTCACTGACCTCCACTTTGTCTGCACACAGCGGACTTGGCTTTCAGAGCCCCAGGATGTCCCACACGGAAACTGACCTCCCTCCCTACCTCCAACCTGGCAGAGATACGGGCACTGCTCTGGGCTCCCTTTGCAGACGCTGCTCACACACTACAAGCCTCTCCTGCCATGACACTGCTGTCTCTTAGTTCTGTCTGTGTTCCTTGGGTCTGCCTGCTTTATCCTTGGTGCAGTTCCTAAGAACTCCCGAGTTGTCTCTGTTAACCCCTCATCGCTTCCCATTTCTTCCCATTTCTCCTTTTTGCTTCTCTTCCTTTCTTTTTAAAGTTCATCACCATCCCACTAAGTAATAATGATGGTAGTAATGATAATGACAGTAAGAGTCACATTATCAATTGTTTACTAATTGTCAGGTGTCCTAATTCATGCACTTTTACCCCATCTTATAAATGAGCATCCACGGCAGTGTGAAGCAAATAACTTGCCTAAAGCCACACAACTCTTTTCCCTCACTAAATTACAGAATATTGGGTATTGTCTTTGCATCTCTACAACTTTCGTGGTGGGTATATGTGTGCATGAAGAAAAGGGAGAGAGAGAAAAACACTAAGTCCTTTACCAGTAAAGAGGTATTTATCTGTGTGCTCTAAGTTTTCAGGGCACTTCCAAATCTTGAGCTGTTCTGGATAGAACTGGAAGGTTCTAGAAGGCTGAATTTCAGGTAGCCAAGGCTTTCCCTTGGTGATGCTCATTTCATTCTGCAGCTCTCTGCCCAGTTGGGAGAGGTGGGTTTCCTCAACCACTGGGTCATTGCTAACTTCTCAGACCTGGGGTACTGTGGCCTGCGTCTGAGCCCAGGGAGAGAGAGCTCTTAGGCCAGAGTTGGCACCAGTTTCTCAGGGATGATTTCATTTATTTTAGCAGGGGTGGGGGGGGAGGCTATTTTGGGAGAGAAGAGGGATGTTTGTTTAGATTTTTGAGGGAAACACTGTCTTTCAACTTCTAGTATTCAACACTTTTCAGAGTGTTACTACATTACTTTGTCAAAAGTATTTATAATTCTGAAGATATTAAATATATCCATACTTAAGTATTAGTGCTAAACTGCTCTAAGAAAATATAAGCAGGCTCTTTTGTTGTTAAATAATTCTCACGTTTGCTGCTAATAGTTAGTTTAGATAATTCCCATCTTTTGCGTTTCTCGGTCCTATGTCCTTTTACCTACCCCCGTGACCAGCTTAAAGCTGAGCTGTGCCGCGTCAGCATTAAGTTTAGAGATGGCATCGAATAAAAAATGAGGAACATGTTTGGCCTGTGTGAAAGCTGACGCTTCCCAATTCAGGGATAAAAACACGATACGTGCTTTCCCAGCGCGCACATCAGACCAGGATCAGCAGCGCTCACCTCTGGCCCCCTCGGCACCATGAGAATAACGTTCCGATTTCCCGGGGATTAATCCGGCCGCAGTTCCGTTGTAGTTTATGGTGTTAAAAAGGATCAACGGCTCAAAACTGGCATGACATCTGTTCCACTGTCATCCTCATCGGTAAATGCTTACCAAGGGTCTGCTAAGAGTAGTGCATTATACTGATGTTCCTACATCCCTTGTTGCATAAAATAAAGCTGAGACGGCACTAGTTAAATTAGATGAAACATCCTGTGAATTTCGAGAACATCTCTGATCCTTTCTTCTCTGGCAATGTGCATTAGGTATTGGAATTTCATTTTATTTCATTATGTTTCTGGTCATTAGCCCTCTCTGAATTCTTGCCTCTCAAGGGCAGGAATCCTCTCCGTTTTCATAATATATTTAAGTCTGCACATCACCTAGGATGTTCTTCACTGACCATTCAAGAAGGAGCATGAATTACCAATTTAGAATAAAATCAAACTTGTGCTTCTTTAGTAATTTGTACTTATTCTACTTTCACTTTCTTCTTTTTTTAATCTTTCATCTTTACCATCTGTTTTCTCTCACTTCTCTGGGGCTACCTCTGGGAACCCTCCAGGAAACTGATTCCACCCAGGGCTCCTGAAAAGTAATGTCCTGCACCTGGCATAGCAAAGTATGCATAAAAAATATTACCTTGCATTTTTAAGTGCTTTTCCAAGCATTTCATTATCTACCTAGATTTCCAGAACAATCCAAAAAAAGAGAGGGAGCTGCTGTTGTTATTCTTAGGATACTGACAAGGAAATCGCACAGATTTGGTTCAGGTGACATGGTGAACCAGCAGCACAGCTGTCGCGATCCCACTCCCGGGTAACCTGGTAGAGAAGATCCCGCAGGGACCCCGGCTGACAACTTCCTGCATGTCCCCTTAGTATTCTAAGTCTTGGAAATGGAAGGAAAAACCAGAACTCCCAAGTCCTGGAATGTCTTCCATTGGCCTTGATCACTGGGGAGCAAGTCTAGAAATAACGTAATTCTGCATAGGTTTACCATGGTTTGGGTCGGTGACTAATCAGGATCTGCTGTTTTCTTCTCTTGCCTTCCCAGAAATCGTGTCAGCCATGCACGAACTGTGAGAGAACACACAGGTGACAAGAGAATGGAGTTTTCAGGTATAGGATAAAGGCACCAAACTCTTAAATCTCTAGCTAAAGAACAATTATTCTACAGGCTTTTAAAAACTGTTCCCTATAAGAAACATTTTTGAAATTTATTTTTATTCATTAAAGGCACGATAGAGAAGAGGAAATAGGAGAGCTAAGCTTTGTTCATCTTTCCACTTTATAAACAATTGAAATCAGCACCCTCAGGCGCAGACATCATTGGGAATAATCCACAGACCTCATAGGGCTTCTCAGAATGTTGAGGGTTTTAGACCTGCAAGGATATCCTAACGGGGTAAGTTTTAAAAGCAAAGTTTGTAAGTAAACTGAATCCAGATGAAAACAAAACAAATGGTCTTTCTGTGCTCAGCATCCCTTGGGCATACATTCAGGTCGATAATAGAACCAAGGAGAGTGGCTCGAAGAGGTGCAGCCCAGCCTCGGTACGGAGGCAGGCATGTGTGTGACGTCTGAGACCAGAGCTGGCATTCATGCCTTGTGGTGCCCTTGCCGCCATGCCTCCTTGTCCCCGCACCTCATTGCCAAAATCCTGCAGAAGTAAATCACCTTGCACAGGACTTAACGAAGGTTCACGTTTCCGAGAGACACCTGTGTGCAGTTAGTATTTGTAGAATATTTGAGAGTTTTCCAGTAAAGAAAGCAGATGCCAAAATTCCTGTTTCTTGGGGTTAATAGCATATTGTTGATGGCCATGCCACCAAATGAGTGTGAGGTGAGGAATAAATTATCTTCTGTGATGCCAGCAATTACTGATAAGAAGAAGACTTGACTTTCCCAGATTACCCTCATGTGAAATGTGACATCTCTGTATGTATTACTTTCAACATGCACCAGGAAATGTGAGATAGTGTTAACAGAAGCCCGAGGATACCAAAGCTTCAAGATGAGAAATCTTTTAGGCTGTCTTTCTTCTCCTCCCTGCGCCCCCCTTCCCCCCCAGTGGGTTGCTGTATTAACACTCATTATAGCAAAGCAGAGCAGATGGGCAAACAGACTGATTAGTTATTTATATATATATTTTTTCTTTTTGACGCTTAGATGTTGGCTCTTCCTTTAATAAAAGAAAGGAGTTTTTAGATGTTGCCTTTTCTTGATTTCCCTTTTTAATCAGAGGGAAAAAGGGGGCATTTTGCTTCTGATCTATTAATAATGTGGCTGTATCCTTTTCTTAACTGCTGACTTCATAGCTCTCTGCATACCCATTTCAATCAGAATTTGATTTCTCTCCAGTCCTCTAAGCTGCATGTGGTACATGCCTGTTCTTTCTGGCCTAGGATTTCTTTATGGAGCTTATCACTTTGAATTCTTTTTTTTTTTTTTTTTTTTTTTTTTTGGGTAAGTGTCTTTCCTGACAAGGAAATTGTCTACAGTATTTTTGGCTTTTTCATCCAAAATGAAAAAGACCAGAACTGATTGGTGGAAAGTGAAATTATCCATACTATTATGTCAATAGAAATGTTTTCCCATGTTTTTTCTCTTTTAAAAAAAGGTCAGATATCTCTTTGTTTTTTCTCAAAACAGAATTTGTGTATTTCTTTCCTTCCCAATTTTGTAAAAATAGGTTTTCTGATAAAACTGTGCTTCCAGTTTAAAAAAACGTAGGTAAAGAGAAAGGTCATCAGCAATCCCACTTCTGGATATATATTCAGAGGGAACAAAATCACTATCTCCAAGAGATGTCTGCCCTCCCGTGTTCACTGAAGCGTTGTTTGTAATAGTCAAGGTATGGAAACAACCCAAGTGTCCACCCGTGGATGAATGGATCAAGAAAATGTCACACACACACACACACACACACACACTCTCTCTCTCTCTCTCTCTCTCTCTCTCTCACTCTCACTGGAATGTCAGCCTTAAAAAAAGAAAGAGATCCTGCCATTTCCAACAACACCGATGAACTAGAGAGCATTATGCTAAATGAAGTAAGAGAAAGGCAAATACTGCATGGTATCACTTATCTGTGTAATCTAAAAATAAAATAAGTCAAACTCAGAAACAGTATAATGCCGGTTGCCAAGGACGGGGGTCGGGGGGTGGGAGAAATAAGGAGAGGTTGGTAGAAGGATAAAAACTTCTGGTTCTGAGATGAATACAGTCCGAGAATCTAACATGTAACATGGTGATTGTAGTTGATTGGCGTGTATTTTAGAACTGCAAGTTGCTAAGAGAGTAGAAGTTAAGAGTTCTTGCTGAAGGAAGGAAGGAGAGAAAGAGAAAAAGAGAAGTAGGAGAGTTGCTGGATGTGTTAATTAAGCTGACGGGATCCCGTTCACAGTGTATGCGTGTATCAGATCATCGTTACGGAGCTTACACACTCACAGCGTATGGCAGCTTTGTCAATTGTGCCTCAGTAAAGGCTGAAAACAATAAAATACAAATAAAGAGAAATCACTGGCACAAGGGGACAAAAGGGAAAATCCATAATAATCCATAATCTTTTCTTATAAAAAGACAAATGTTTCACGTGTATGTAAGAGGTAGTCATAGCAAGGTAATGGGCTTAGTTGTGCATAGAAAAGAACTTTCTAGTGTTCCAATGTGGAGTGTTCTCGAACAGTAATTCCCCTAGTGATACTTAAAGCATTTCCTAAAGAGCCTTGAGGCATGGTGCAAGGAATAATAAACATCCCTGAGTGGTTACAAATGTTTTGGTCCTTTTTAAATTTTTGAATAGGATTTGCAAATTTTCTAAGTGTATTTTAACAAAAGCAGGAAAATATTCTATGAAGATGGCGCTAGGGGCACCTGGGTGACTCAGTCGGTTAAGCAACTGCCTTCGGCTCAGGTCATGATCCTGGAGTCTCAGGAACGGGTCCCGCATTGGTATCCCTGCTCAGTGGGGAGCCTGCTTCTCCCTCTCCCTCTGCTTGTGTGTGTGCGTGCGCATGTTCTCTGTCTCTCGCAAATGAAAAAAACCCGAAATCTTAAAAAAAAAAAAAAAAAAAAAAAAAAGGATGGTCTAAAGTCAGTTAGCTCATAGCATTGTGGATAGACATTGCAACTTCTGATTTCATGGTACAGGATAATATACCCATACAACTGTTTGGGAAGACTTCTGCACAAAGCCATGGGCAATTAATTGGATCCCATGTTTTTAGAGACGCCTGACGATCCTGTCATGTAGTTTATTTAGTTTTTAGAAACTGTCCTCAGTGGGACTTGGTATTATTAGAAGATTCTATCAAACATCAAAGAGATACTTGAGCTTAATTCTCACACTGCAGTCTGACTTCAGAAATAGCGTGTTGTTACTAACCATATGGGAAAACGAGACTCAGCTCCGCCCAGCTCTGTGGTCTCGGCGTGTTCGTGGGCACCGTCAGACTCACCTCTCTAAGTGCTGTGGTTTCAGGAAGGGGCATGCACAGAGGGTTTAGGGCTTGGCAGAGAAAAGCTGAGCAAAGCCAACGAGAAAATAGAAGCTTTAAAAAAAAAATGCTAGGGTTTCGGGAGAGATAATACAAACAAGAGGGAAGCATTTAGGGCAGATTACTGTGGCCATTAGGGGGTCATTTCTGAGGGTCTGCTCGGTTTGAGGTCTCGGTGGGATCTAAGTGGGAGGATGTTCAGGAGAAATGAAACTGTGACATCGTATCAGGCTATGAAAGGGGCCGTGCAGGGGTGTTTTCGTGATGATTCGTCAGCTGTGCTCAGGCCCCAAGCGTGATCTCTCTCGACATTCCCTCCCTCAAGGCTGAATCCGGTGCCCCTGGGATGAACTCACTTCTTTTCCTGGACTTGACCTGTGGTGGCTGTACCACCACTGTGGCCGCTGCTTTGCAAATCTTCGTGTTCTGTGGGGATAGAGGGCAAAACTGAATCTTGTGTATAACCCAAGCTTGCCAGACACCTAGGAGTTTTTAGTAGGTATTTGTTGATTAAATGAATGAATGGTTGGACGATTGCTTAAGCGCAGGATTTAGGTGACACAGTAAAGTGCTTTCCCTACTGATCCGTGGTTAACTTTATGAATTAGAGATCTTCTGTCTCTTAGATGACTTCATAATTATAACCTTCAAAATGGGCAAAATATTGGGGCACCCGGGTGGCTCATTTGATGAAGCATCTGACTTTTGATTTCGGCCCAGGTCATGATCACGGGGCTGTGAGATCGAGCCCCGTGTCCACCTCCACGCGGGGCAGTGGAGCTTGCTTAAGATTCTCTGTCTTCGTCTCCCCTCTGCGGTGAGCACCCTCCCCACCCCCTCCCAAAGGCAAAATATTAAAATATATTTCTGATGACGTAAAACTTGAAAACACCACTCATTAAATTACTGCTGTAAAATACAGAGGGTGTGTGTTTCGAAAACAGAATTGCGACCTAGTTAGGATTCAGAGAGAACTCATACCGACCATGCGTGCCTTTTAAAAAATATAATTAAATGGAAGCTTCCTGAGTCATCACTTGAATTGGATGTAAATCATGTCTAATCTGCTTATTAACATGCCCCTCACCTCCGTGCCTGAATAGCAGGGAAGTCCTTCCAAAAGGTATTCTTACACGTTTTATGTTTGTTAGCCTGCTGCGGTCTGATTCTCGTGTGATTTCACCTTTTCAAATTCAAGTAAGACTTTTTGATACAAACACAACTCTTAAAACACAGAAGAAACACCACATAATGCTTTTCAGGGGGTAGCAAAGGATAATTCACATCTTAGATCCTTACACGAACTTCTTGGGTAGCCTATGAGGTGGTAAACAGGAATTTGGAATGAGGACAAGGAAAGCGAGGGGGACGCCCAGAGAGGACAGTTGTCGGGTCCCCTTGGGTCACCCCTGTCCTTCAGGGACTCTGTTAGGGTTTCCCATTCTCCTTCCGGTTCTTACTTTGTTTTGAAGAGGTGGCAACGGAAGGTTTCCCTCCTCTCTTCAGCTTGTTCTCCTGTGGACTCGTGAGCTTGTTTGCCCACAGTCCTTTCTGGAAACTGAGGAGTTTGTGCTGGGCCTACACCTGTTCCCTTAGGTGGTGATGCTGGAGGGACGCTGAGGGAGGTCAGCCCCCGAGAAAGTGCTGGCTTGGGGAGCATGGTGGCGGCGGCCACAAGCCCCAGCGGCTTCTTGGTTGGAGAGGAATTTTCCCCTTCTTCTGCCTTCGGAACTGAATTCCCCCTCTCATTCTTCTTGTCTCATATGTCAGTGATGTTTCTTCAAAATCTGTGGTAGGTCGACAGAATGGATTTCTGCACTGCTAGTTTAATATCTCTCCAAGTGTGCCCAGCTTCGCCCCGGAGAGACGTCCTTACCTTGAAGTTGGATAAGGCCCTTCACAAAGCATCAGCCACGCAGGCAGGAAGCCACCCCCTTCCCTGACCCGCTCCTCCCTCTTCCCACCCAGCAAGGGTGAGTCTGGACTTGGGGGCGCACACTCCCACGCCCACCCTTCCACATTCTAGTGTCTTCACTTAGGCACTTCCCTAGGTCTAGATGATGCTACTGCCCTTTGAGCCTTACTGGACTGCTAAGTCTCTACAAAATACTACTTCCTCTTTTAGCTCCTGTCTTTGCCCAGTCGTAATTTCTTCCCCCTCTCTCTCTCTCTCTCTCTCTCTCTCTCTTTTTTTTTTAATTCTGCATTGCCGTATTCCTGTGAAACCTCTATCATGGCTCTCCTTCACAACATTGTGTAGATCTTTAAAAAATGTCTCCCGCATGCACATTGCCCCCATCAGGCCCCTGAGCTGTACAGACTGGTATGAATAGACCATCAGATCAAAATACTCTAGCTTTAAACACATCTCTGCTAAATGTGGGGTGTGTGTGTGTGTGTGTGTGCGCGCACTCCAGCTAGATTTACAAATATGAAAACGTGTTAACAAGAGGTTACCCAATCGCGTAGAAAAACTATAAACATCAACTGTCTGGGGAATAAGAAAAAATCTTCCTTTTTTGTAAAACTTGATCAACTAACCCTAATCCTATCCTCCCAGTCATGAGCCAATCCTAGGAGATAGTATGAAAAAGTACAGAAAGACAGGACTGGTGTTATACCCACAGAGTCGATACTGCAATTTGCGTTTGCTTGGCTTCATTGAAGATCATTACCTTTGTATCTAAGTTTGTTTTTGAGATTGATTTGGAATTACCTTTCAGTATCCGATGAATTTGAAAAATTCCCTGAGCTGAGATTTTATGGCTTAAGTGATTAGATTTCTCTGTCCATGGGTGCCCTAGGATACCAGTGCCCCAGGCAGGAGGCCTGCAGCTGTGTTTCAGTTTCTAGAGCCCTGTTCCTGAGGCTGAGCAAACCATCAGTTGTTCATAAAAGGGAGAGGGCTGTAGGGGACGCAGGCGCCCATCCGTGGCGGGTGCGTGGCCTGATGCTTCTTTCGCTCTGCTTGGGTGTAAAGCGGTGGGGGCCCGAGCTACAGTGGGACGGACGGAGGTGAAGGAGTGGGCGGATATTCAGGCAGACGTCTGTGCAACTGGCCTAAGCTGTCTGCAAGATTGGAATGGCTGGAAAAGAAGGAAAGAATAAAATCATACAGAGCAAACCCTGAGAATCTGAGCAGTGACCTTGGTTGGAGTGGGGAAAGTATATCTACTTACATCAACTAGAAGACTGTCTCCTTTGTGGTTTATCCATAAATTCTTTCAGTCTTTGTTAGTGGTTCAGTAGACGGACAGAGCCTCCAGTAAGAGGTGGGCAATTGCCTTTTCTTTTTCAATCTTCCCACATCTTCTCAGTCCTTAAAGCATTCAGCTAGCCGCTCGGAGCATGGACACGAGTAAGTGTGACTCCTTGCCTCCATCACCTTCCCTCATCCAAAACACCGTCACGGAGTGACACGGAGTGACACGGAGTTCCTTCCAGAACCCACCAGAAATAGATAAATTAGCCCATATTTCAGCCTGTCGAGGAAGGCTGCTTCGTCCTGGAAAAAAATTGAGGATCTGAAAAGAGCCGCTTGCGAGGAAGGAGGGGAAGATGGAGAATTTTTCGCACCAGTTTCCTGAGCTGGGTGGAGCTCGTGAATGTACTTTTCCTTACTCCGAAGGTTTTTGAGATTCCAGAACATTAGCAAACATACATGCACTTTATGTGTAATAAGGAGGAGTGCCCCAATATTTATTTCAATAAACAAATACCTATGTTTTTGTTATCTCCTCAAGGAGTTCAGCCATGTGTTATGCAGGGGCCATGCCTTCTGGTCTTGCTTTCTGAGTGACTTTCAGGCAAAGGGGGGCCGTGTTGCCTTTCCTCCTCAGCACCAGTTACCCCCTCCCCATGCGCCGAGGTCAGGCAGGACTCCTTGTGCATTGCCGATCACACAGCGGGGGACACTGAGACACAGGCTTTTGCTACCCTCGTTCTGATCCAGCTTTCTGCTCTTGCAGGTGCGCACATCCTGACCGACTCAGCAGGAAGGTGGATTTTCTTTGTGTTTAAAGAAAAAAAATGTCCCCGTGTCTGTAGAGATGATTTGCAGTTCAGCCCGGCTGAAGCTGACCGAATGAGACTATGGGCTGTGCCTCTGCCAAGCATGTTGCCACTGTTCAAAATGAAGAGGAAGCCCAGAAAGGGAAGAACTACCAGAACGGAGATGTGTTTGGCGGTGAGTGCCGTTGAACTTGACCCTTGACCTGCTGACCCTGGCCTTCACTTTTTCCAGAGGCAGAGCAAATACTTGTAGTGTTTGGGGGTGGGGGGTGGTGCTGGTAAAGGGCTGATGAGATTTGGCTAGAAATCAGGGCAGATCTTTTACGTAGGGCAGTTTCTGTAGTAATTTATACATAGAGGATTCTGAGGAGTATTATGGAGGTTTTATACGGAAACTAACACTGAAGTCAAGCTTTAAGTAACTGGATGGGTACATAGGACAGCAGCAACAGGGGTTCCTGGTAGAGGAGCGCTGAACGACCGAAAACACAGTCATCCAAAAGTGCAGTGAGTGAGGATTTGTAAACGAGAGAGTGAGGTGTTTCTTGGGGCTCCTAGTTACTCTTTATGGGACTTTTCGTGTGCATTTTTTCAGATTAAAAAATACAAATACGGTGAATTTAATAATTGTCTTTTAACTGTTCTGTGATGAATCAAAGTGACTTTAGAATATCTCGTGCATCGCTTCTCTGCCTTTTGGCTAAGATCAAGTGTAGAATATCTCGTGCAAAGGTCACAACCTACCAACCCATGGCCACGTCTGGTTTGCAAATATATTTTCTTTGGCTCCCAAAGAATTACAAAATAAAAAGCAAGGCAGCGTATAAAACTCAGGATGCTTCATGTAAAACCCCCAAATTTCTTCAGGAAACCTGGTGACACCGAGTCTGTCTTCCCTGAGGCCACAGTTAGTGGGTTGAGATAACAATGGTCCCCTCGGTCCAGGAACTGCTGAGCCCGCCCTGAAGAGCACACCAAGCCCCCTTCACTCCTGAACATCAATGGCCTGGCCACTTCCAGGCTTCTCAGTGTGCCTGGCGATTAGTTTGTTCCTTAGAAGATCCGCAATTGCTCTGGAGCCACATGGCTGTGGGTTAGTACAAAATTCCAGTTAGGAAGGCAGACATAGGAGTTTGGCTGAGTTACTTTGACATAACCCACGACTGGACCCATGCACGGTACTCCTGTGTTCAGCCACTGGCAAGTCACTCTACGGCATTTTGGTCCCTCCTGATGGTTGTGCCGGTCCCCGGTGAAGAATTGGGGTACCGTGGGAAGGTAGCTGCTCTGCTAAAAGTAGGCTAGTGTATATGGGAGGAGGACTTTGTGTTGTGTCGTTTCAAGGAAATGTATGTGTTGCCTGGAACAAATTTGCTTCTGGTGGCGACTGCCTAGAAAATTCAGAACAGTGGGGAAGAGTAGCGTGGGAGCATTTAACTAAAACTTGACTCAGATCACTGAGACCAGTTCCTGGGAAAACAGTTAATTGGACGAGCATCATTCCGTCACTCTCAAACACTTAACTATTAAGAGAACATAATCTAGTATCAAGCATTTGTTCAAATTAGCTTCTACGTGATATTCTGTGTCATTATTATTTTTGTAACAAGAGCTACCATTAATGGAGCTGCCTCCATATGTCGAACATGCCGAAGCATTTATACACTCATTTTCATGGTGCATTTTTCACAACAGTCCTGTGAAAGATGTGTCATCCCAGTTTTACATATTTGGAAGCTGAAGCACAGAGAGACTAACCGGTCCCAAGTTGCCCAGCTACGAAACCACAGACTCAGGTCGCTCTGACTCCAAGGTCCATGTTGCTTCTCTCAGTGTCGATGCCCGGCACCCTGCTGCCTCCCATTGGTCACTCATTCTTCAGTGCAAAAGAGTATTGACTGGCCTGTATAGGATAGGCCGAGACCTTTTGCTAAATGCCATGGGCGGGGGGTGCAGAAGTAAATGATGCATAAACCTCCCTTTCTAGGACTTCATGAGAGGATGAGGAAATGTTATGAGGCAAAATAAGCCATGTACCAGGAGAGGAAAAGATATACATCGTGGTAAGAGTCAAGGGGATGGAGAGATTGCCTTAAAAGGTGGGATCAGAGTAGATTTCTAGAGGTGACCTCTAAACCTGGCCTTAAAGGACCAGAAGAATCTAAACTTGTTAGATGAAGGGTGCAGGAAGGAACTGGGTGACAAAAGGCTAGAGGTGATGTGAGACTTACTTGAGAATTATAAATAATCCAGTTGGAATGGAATGTAAAATTTAAGTGGGAGAGAATTGGCTAGAAAACTAAGGGTTAAATTATAGAGAACTTTGAATACCATTTTACAGTCTTTAGAAAGAGACTGTAAGAGCAAAAACCAGTGATAGTCAGTATATTGCCCTTATATTCTGCCTCGCAGTGAGACCACCTAACCGTCCAGTCGATAATCGGTTTCAGGTTTAATAGGCAAGGAGACTTTCTATTATTCTAAAGTACGATGTGTATTTGGCAAATGTTGGCGTCTAATAAAGGACTTTTCCATTAGTCAACTATCGCTGGGTATCAGACAACTTTAAGATCTCAGCGGCGTTCAACAATAAGCCTGTCTTTCTTGATCACGAGTTGGTGAGTCAGCTGGAGTGGCTCTGCTCCATGTCTCTCTCATCTTCCTCCTGGGACCAGTGAGCTGCGGGAGGGGAGGGGGGGCATGCTCTTCTTTTGCAGAAGCGTAAAAGTGCAAGCAGTACACAAGATGCCTCTTAACCTTGGGCTTACGGCTGGCCCAGTGTCACATGCACATTTTACTGGTCAACTCAAGTCACACAAATGCGCTCAAAGACAAGACTCAGAGAAACCCATCTGAACACGATGCATTTGTGACGAGGGTGTGGATGCGGGGAAGAGTCGAGAATCGGGGCTGACAATTCGCTGTGCCCCCGGCCTCCTCAGTCATGGCTGTCTGTGTGGCTCCGTTCAGTTCATGCACTCTGAGCATATTTTTAGCCTCCCAGTACTTACACGGACATTTTGTTCACTTCAGCATCCATCATCTTGTTACTCTTTCTGACATAAACATTGGTGGGTTTGTGGCATGGTGTTAGAGACAGCAGAACAAGGAGGAAGAGAGCTTCTTGAACTGGGCAAGGGAGATGGTTTTGATAGTCCCACAGGGCTCTGGCCTTAAAATTGTCAGAGGGCAGACTGAACATCAGTGCCTTTATCCTAGTGTTACTAAATTCTAGAGTATGTATATGACCCGATAAGGTCCTGTCTGTGTTTCTCCACTTAAATTTTAATTTGCAAGCAGAGCAAGTATACAGAATCCTAGTATGATCACAGATGGTCCCAGGTGACTAGCAGATCTGGCTCACTTTTACTCACTTGATATCTTTGTCACCCATTGTTTTGTAACATGTTACCTCATGACAAAGTACTCCACACTTAGTAGCTTGAAACAAGCACCGGTTTATTATTTATCACAATTCTGTGGGTGCCTGGGTTCCTCTGCTGTTTTTGCCTCGGTTCAATCAGGTGGCGACACTTAGCTGGGCACTCAGTGGGGTTCACCTAACTAAGATGGCTTCAAGTCTCTCCAGCTAGAAAGTCAAACTTTTCATGAGGTGGCTGGTAGAGGAAGTGGAAGCTGTCGGGCCGATGAATACCTAGACTTGTAAGTCCAAGAATGTCACTTTTGCACCATTCTATTGTCTAAAGCAAGTTTCAAGACCATCCCAGAGTCAGGAGATCTAGAGATCTCCATCTATTGAGTCTAAGGAATTGTTGGCGGCCATCTTTGGATACTAGTTACCTCAGCCACTGAGAGAGGCAGTGAGAACCCCATGACTGGATTATATTCCAACCTGGACAGTTAGAGTCTGCTTTTTGAATCACTGCTCTGTTTTTTTACTGAATAAAGTTGCCTCATTTCACTTTTTAGAAGCCGTTTTTTAAATGTTTAAAAAATGTTACTACTGCTTGTTCTTGAAGAGTTGACAAAGTCTGTGAAGGATGGCATATTTGGAGATGGCTCTGAAGTATGTGTCTCTGAGTGTGTGTACACACACACATTCGATCCTTTTCCTAAAGGTGTGAATTTAATTTCATAGCTTCTAAGGACATGCTGAGGAGCGTTGATAAACAGTGTGTTTTTACAAATGGTAATTTCCATTTTTATGAAGCAGTTTGGTCTCTGTGATGTTTTGGTTACCTAGAAGACCGACCACTCCAAATGTGTGTTACAGAGTATGTCTAGACTATTCCACCAAAGAGGATGAACTGACCAAAGAGCATCTTGACTCTTAGATTTCATAGAATTCAGGAGGTCACTACCAAGGAACTTTATCACTGACGTTTACCTATAGACTTTCCTTCCCTTTAAATACTGAAGCATAAGAAGTTTCAGATCTAAGGTTGTGCCTCACATCCATGTGGCCTGTTGAGAAGTACAATCCAGACCAGAAAGCCCCGTCTCCAGATTGGAATTTTCCTTCCCAGATGTCAGGGCCAACGTGCCGAGGTCAATCGGAGGACAGCTGAGCAGATTGCCAAAACCAGCTTGCCACAGAGGGGTGACCAACAGGTTCAAGTTATCATCAACTAGTTAAGCAAGTTCTAAAGGGAATCCAAGTGCTTACTGGATTCTTTTAACAGCCATTCTCTTAGACTATTAAAGTAGGTGCACGGAACAGGTTCAAGTCTTACTGGAGAAATTAACACCTCAAACCTGAGTTCATTATCTCTCCTGCCGCCCACCCCAAGAGGAGAAAGCTCTTTACTTATATTGACTTTACTGTTTGCCTGAAGGTCACCACCATTCTTCCAGGAATGTAGGCTTTAATTTGCCTTTTCCGGCTTCAGTGACTCTTGCCGCTCTCCCCAGAAGCTCTTCTCTTGCCGTTGCCACAGCCCGCCACCCGGAATGGTGCGGTATCTCCAGACTGAGCGCCATGAGCCCCCTTGGTTGGTTGTTTTCTTCTGGGATTTTCTTTGTCGTTCATTTTTAATTGTCAATTTTTTGCGCCATTGTTGGAGTCTGTCAGGTTTTTCTAAGTGCTCCTCTGCCCGTGTTCATTCTCCTGCTCCAGAACTTTCTGTGGCACCTGGTTCTTAGCCAGTAAAATCCTAAATCCTTAGTGAACATGCCTTGCAAGGGCTCATAGCCACCTTGGCAGCCTTGTTTCACGCTCTGTCCTTCATGTTCCCTGTTCCTCAGCCAGACTGGACAGCTTGCCCTGTGACCTTGGACACACCTGTCTCCCAGGCCTTCTGGTACGCCATGACCTCAGCTGTTCTTCCCAACTTCACCCAAACTTGCATGAAGCTTTTCTCATACCTTCAGAAAGTATCGTTTTCCTGCCATCCCAGGATACCTCTTTACATACTTAGGTATTTGGTTTATTTCTTGATACGTCTCATCTCATTATTTGTGTATATGTGTCATCTCTCTTATGAGCCAGTTAGGCTCCTGAAGGCAGGGACTGTAGGTCTTGAGGGAAACCAGGGTTCCCAGACTGTGGGAGCTGGAGACAGAGAGATTGTTTGGGGATTGGGGTGGGCCCTGGTGGGCCGGCTTCCCCGTGTGACTAGGTGGCTGAGTTTGGCTGAAGGGCCAAGAGAGTTTGAGGTTTATAAATGTTCTCTTAAGTGGAGGTGTTTAGATGATTACAGTAAATTTTTCTGAAATAGCAGTGTAAGACCAAATATAAAAGGCAAGCAGTAAAGCAAGATTTTGGCTACTTTGTCTCCCCTTGATTCTGTATTACTGTGTAGCTTCAGTGTAATTCTGATGCTTAGCTGTGTAAATTGGGAGCATATACCAGGACTGTGTGTGTGTGTGTGTGTGTGTGTGTGTGTGTCTGCGTGTGAGAGAGAGATGGTGTTATCCAATCTGTTACCCATCTCAAGTATTGTAGGGACCAACTTCACAGGTTATGGGAAGATTATGTAAGAGAATGGATCACATTCATTCAGAAAGTCCAAGCAGTTGAAGGCGAAGTAATAATTCCCTGTTTCTTTCTGCAGTAATTTCTGATTGCATGAAGTGAAGATTAATTAAAATTAATCTGTGTTTGTGTTTGTGAGACAGTAGCAGGATAATGTTACCTCTGTGCCACCCAGGCCAGTAGCCTCTGGCCACCTCTGATATGAAGCATGTGAAATATGCCTGTTCTTATTGAGATATGCTGTGGGCATGAAATACACACAGGACTTTAAGGACTTTGTATAAAAGAGAGTATAAAATGGCTCATTAATGATTTTTTTAATTAATTACATATCGAAGTGAATAATATTTTGGACGTATTGGGTTAAGTAAAATACATTGTTCAAATTAATTTCATCAGTTTCTTTTTGCTCATTGAATGTGGCTCCTAGAAATATTGAAAGTACATCCGTAACTCGCATTATTTTTCTTCTGGATGGTGCTGGTTTAAGTCCCTGAAAGGAAGTGTTGGGTGTTTTGGGCTCCCTTTTCTTCCCAGTTTCAGCTTTGGAGTTTACTTACTCTGGAATTCAAGAGAAAAGGAGTTAGTTAGGCTGAGACAGGTGGGGGCGTGGGGTGTTGGGGACCACGGGAAAGGCAGAGACGGGGAAGCAGCTTAGCAGAAGAGGAAGAGCACAGGGTCGCGTGCTCATCTCTCGGCTCTCGTCAGTGGCTGTCTTCAGCTGCCCCTCATGTAACTTCTTCTGCTGGCCCAGGGAAGCTTGTGTTGACTTCTGAAATTGTTATTTCCCAAGGATCAGAGAGGAAATCTTTCTCTCTCACTGCTCACCCACCTTTTGTTTGGTTGTTGTTGTTGCTTTCATTGAGTTGGTCAAGAACCTTAGGGGCAGGAGAACTGTTTGTTGGGTTTGTGATAGAGCCAGATCATGGTCATGAAAGCGGGGGGGGGGGGGGGGAATTGAGTAAAGAAGAGTGAGGAAACTGGCCCTGGGTTTAGTCTTTGAAGATTCCACAGTGTCTTTTTTTTTTTTTTTTTTTTTAAGATTTTATTTATTTGACAGAGAGAGAGAGAGAGATCACAACTAGGCAGAGAGGCAGCAGAGAGAGGGGGGGAAGCAGGCTCCCCGCTGAGCAGAAAGCCCGATACGGGGCTCAGTCCCAGGACCCTGAGATCATGACCTGAGCTGAAGGCAGAGGCTTAACCCACTGAGCCACCCAGACACCATGGATTCCCCAGTGTCTTGAGCTGAGCTTCACAAAGCTCTCAGTGGCTTGAAGTGCACATGGAGCTCGTGCAATTACAGACGTCAGCCCACCTTGGCCAGGGCGTTACATCATCCTCTTCCAGGATAAACGTTCTTAGCCCAGTGCCTGGCTCAGGGAAGGGGCCCACAGGGCTCCTGAGCCACTCCGGTAGCTGCCTGTTGCTTTGGCAGGAGACGGGTCCGTATCGTGAGCACACAACTGTGATTCTGAGTTCGCTCTCTAGCTGGGGGGGTCTTCCAGCTTCCCCACTTCATCAGTGCTTGGGCGTTTTCATGTATGATACAGAGATAGTGACGGAATCCAGCCTTCGGAGTCCTGTGGAAGATCAGATGAATTAACAGTGGAGAGCACTGAGAACGCAGCCGGTGCATAACTAGCCCCCAAGCAGTAATGAAGGGTGTGAGTAGGTTTGCCCACCTCTTCACTCTTGCCCCTCACTCATCTCAAAATACACCGTGCTAGAGTGGCCGTGATGGTACAGTCAGTCTGAATTTCTTTGGAAGAGTTTCCCATTAACAGAAAATCAAGAAAATCCTATACTTTTTTAAAAATGTAAATTCAGTTAGTTAACATACAGTGTATTATTAGCTTCAGAGGTAGTGTTCACTGATTCACCAGGTGTAACACCCAGTGCTCATCACATCACGTGTCCTCCCTGAGGCCCATCACCCAGTTACCCCCCCCCGCCCCCCCCACCAGCGGCCCTCAGTTTGTTGCCTGTAGTTAAGAGTATCTGATGGTTTGTCTCCCTCTCTGATTTTCTTTTCTTTTCTTTTCCCTCCCTTCTCCTATGCTCCTCTGTCTTTGTTCTTAAATTCCACATGAGTGAAATCATATCATTGTCTTTTTCTGATTGACTTATTTTGCTGAGCATAATACTTTCCATATTTAAGGAAAAAGAAAATTCTGGGCACCTGGGTGGCCCAGCTGGTTAAAGCATCCAGCTCTTGATTTCAGCTCAGCTCATGATCTCAGGGTCATGAGATCGTGCCCTGCATCAGACTCTGCTCAGTGGGGAGTCTGCTGGAGATTCTCTCTCTCTCCCTCTTGCTCTCAAATAAATAAATAAATCTTAAAAAAAAAAAAAATCCAAGTACTATTTTTCCTTCCCTTGCCATTGTTTAATGTTATATGGAGAGATGAGTGGAAAAGTGGGACTGTTTGTCACTGATGGGTTCAAGGCAGCCTGACTGCAGGGTGAGGGAACCTCTGAGTTCACAGACACTGTTGGCAAGGACATCCAGGCAGGGCCCTTGGTGGTGTCCCTCCGGTTTTATGTCTAGAGGGTTTCTTCCGGGTGCTCTCTTGCTCCTCCAGGGCCTGGTCTTGTCTATAGTTGCCTGGAGCCCTTTGGCAGTCAGAAAATAAGAAAGAACTTGGCCCCGGAGAAGGCAGTGGAGACCTCTCTGGTACCATCCAGTGAACGGCACAGAGGACTGGACCTGCAGGCGAGGCTTGTTCTCTGTTGCGGGAAGTTCTCAAAAAGTGACTCAGCAACACGAGAGAAGGTGGGAGGGTTTCTTTACCCACAGCATTTCTCCTCTGAGTTATTTTCTCCTGAGTGACATCGCAGAATTCAGAAATTCAAAAACAATGGCTGCTTCCTGGAATCCTGGTTGATGTGGCAGAAAGGATGGGTTTTGCCGTAAGCACCTGCCTGGTAACCTACCTGGTCGGCACCCCCCTTCCCCCCCCCCCCCCCCCCCCCCCCCCCCCCCCCCGCCAGCAGCGCTCACCTGGCTGCACCTGTCGGACACTTAGCCCGCATTTTGGACCTGGCTCTCCCCTGCAGAGAGCAGCTCAGCACCTCCCTTTTGTGCCCAGAGCCGGAAATGTGATTGTTTCTTTTGCCCCTGAATTACGATATAAAAACAACTTAGGCTCCTATTCTACAGTTTGTTATCCCCATTTTTTTTTTAAAGATTTTATTTATTTATTTGACAGAGATTCAAGTAGGCAGAGAGGCAGGCAGAGAGAGAGGTGGAAGCAGGCTCCCTGCTAAGCAGAGAGCCCGATGCGGGGCTCCATCCCAGGACCCTGGGATCATGACCTGAGCGGAAGGCAGAGGCTGTAACCCACTGAGCCACCCGGGCGCCCCCATTATCCCCATTTCAGGAAAATGAAGCCAAGAGCCACGCCACTTCACTTACCTGAACAAGCGGGACTGTCTGGAACTGAGGTTGCAGACTTCAACTGCGGGAGATCCCCTCTCAGGAAGAATATACCTGTCTTTGCTATTAAATTTAAACCAGCCTCCACTCAGGAGTCTTTGAGAAGTAATCGCGAACCAGCTGCTTGAGCTCAGCTCCGGCTTTTAACTGAAGATATCTGAAGGCTCTATTGTTATATGTAGGGCTATTTTCAGGAAACCTGAAATTCACGGTCATGGTGAATGCACAGGCCTGAGAGTTGGCAAATTGGTTTCGAATTGCTACTCACCAACATGTACCTTGGCGAATTACTCTCTTTGCCTTGGTTTCCCCATCTGTCTAATATGGGGAGAACTGGTATTTACTTGCCTTCAGAGGACCGTTGGGAGATTCAATGTATGAGTGTATAGAATAGGATTTGCTGCATGATACACACTGTGTGAGCGCCGTTTGCTAATATCGAATTAGCAGGCTTAGTTTCCCTTGATTATGCCGGGGGGTTGGGGAAGCAACATGTCTATTCCAGATGTGTAATTCTCCAAGCCTGAAAAATTTGTCAGTTATCCACATGATAGTTATCTCTTTATTTTGTATTTTAAAATATTTGTGGTCCTGTAATTTAAATTCCTATAATTTAAAATATATTGCGTTTCTATAATTTTTTTTCTGTTCTTTTTTTTTTTAAAGATTTTATTTATTTATTTATTTATTTATTTGACAGATCAGAAGTAGGCAGAGAGAGAGAGTAGGGGAAGCAGGCTCCCTGCTGAGCAGAGAGCCTGATGCGAGGCTTGATCCCAGAACCCTGGGATCATGACCTGAGCCGAAGGCAGAGGCTTTAACCCACTGAGCCACCCAGACACCCCCTTTTTTCTGTTTTGACAGCTTCTGTTCTGTATAAGATATGAGTGTGTGTGACCATGTGGGTGTCTTAAATCCGAAGACTTAAGGCACGCCTCGGTGGCTCAGTGACTTAAGTGTCTGTCTTTGGCTCAGGTCGTGAACACAGGGACCTGGGATTGAGTCCCACGTCAGGCTCCCTGCTCAGCAGAGAGCCTGCTTCTCCCTCTCCCTCTACCTACTACTCCCCCTGCTTGTGTGTGCTCTCTCTCTCTGTGTCAAATAAATAAAATCTTCAAAAATCAAAAAATAATCAGAAGCCTTAAGTATCTGACTTGAGTGGTGAGTGTGATGTTATGCCTCATTCCTGCAAAAGTGTGGTTTAAAAAAATAGTTCCATCCTAGAAGTTAACAGATACATTTTCACTTATCACACATAAATCTCTGCATGTGTGTGTACGTGTGTGTGTGTCTGCAGTAGCATTTTCCCACTCCTGGGTTTATCACGCACAGTGAGGGTATTTATAGAAAAAAGGACATTTCTTGGTGGAGCACTGTGGAGAGGCCGGGAGACAACAGACGCAGATGATGCCTTTAGTGATTGTAATTGAATAAATATTTCCATAACTAACTGAACTAAAAAGATGTACAAATTTGGAACTATTTCAATTCATGTTTTATTCTTTAAAAATACTTTATAAGTCTAGGGTGCCTGAGTGGCTCATTTGGTTAAGTGACTGCCTTCAGCTCAGGTCATGATCCTGGAGTCACTGGATCGAGTCCTGCATCAGGCTCTCAGCTCAACAGGGAGTCTGCTTCTCCCTCTGACCCTCTCCCCTCTTATGCTGTCTCGCTCATTGTCTCTCTCTCCAGTAAATAAATAAAATCTTTAAAAAAAAAACTTTGTAAGTCTACCATTAAAATTTGAATTCCTTAACTCCTCACTCCATATTAGAGTTTTCCAGATGAATCAAGATGGAATATGGAACCATTAAAGTACTATAAAAAAATATGGGTGAAAAAAAATGTGGGTGAAAAATTATATGGGTGAGTGTTTTTATAATCTTAGGGTTTCTATAATGCTGCAAAATCCAATGCCATAAAGAAAAGTTGATAAATTTTACCATGTAAAATTCTCTGCATGACCAAAAACTACCATTAACTACGTTAAAAGACAAATGTCAAACAGAGTGAGAATAATATTTCTAACATAGATAAGGTTAGTAAGACTAGTGTAAAAAGAGTAAAACCTGTAAGGAAAGTGTAAAACCTGTAAGGAAAGAACTAATGCTCCAACTGAAAAGTAGACAGGGTTTGTTACCAGGCAATTGAAAAGAAAAAATACAAAAGGAAAATAAACATGACAGAAAGATAACAGCTTTTTAGCAATCAAATTAATGACACCAAAGAAAGAACAAATCCTTTTTCACCATTCAAATTAGCAAGGATGGGCATCTATCTCACGCTATAACTGGGAATCTGGCGGGGGCACCAAATAGTTATAGATACATATACATATAGAATGTGAATGAGCTGCCCTTCATCCTAGCCATCCTACTTCTAGGAATTTATCATAAGGAGATAGTTGGACGAGCCTGCAAACCTGTACACTCCAGGGTCTTTCTCACTGGTGAAACATACATCAGATATAGCCATTAAAGATTAAGGTACTCTTTATTTGTTTGTTCTTAATTATATATTTTTAATCAACATATAATGGATTATTAGCCCCAGGGGTACAGGTGTGTGAATCGCCAGGTTTACACACTTTACAGCACTCACCATAGTGTGTGTTTGTTTTTAAGTAGGCTCCACACCCAGTGTGGAGCCCGACACGGGACTTGAACTCGCGATCCTGAGATCAAGACCCGAGCTGAGATGAAGAATCAGATGATTAACCAACTGAGCCACCCTACTCTGTATTTACTGAGATTCAAAAAAAGTCTATGATGTGTTAATAAATGAAAATAGTAAAGGATTTTACACAGCATATCTTGTTCGTAAACTTCATTTGTTTAAAATATATGTAAAACATTGTGTATTTAAAAAGATGTTTGGGGGACGCCTGGGTGGCTCAGTTGGTTGGACGACTGCCTTCGGCTCAGGGCATGATCCCGGGGTCCCGGGATCGAGTCCCGCATTGGGCTCCCAGCTGCATGGGGAGTCTGCTTCTCCCTCTGACCTTCTCCTCGCTCATGCTCTCTCTCACTGTCTCTCTCTCTCAAATAAATAAATAAAATCTTTAAAAAAAAAAAAAAAAAAAAGATGTTTGGGAAGGCTATTCACCAAAACATTAACCACGGCAAATCTCTTGTGAAGTCTCAGGTGATTCTTAATTTTCTTAAATCTTTGATGGTCAACATTTGTCATTCGATACAACAGTTTATTTTGATAAATAAAATTTTGTGTTTCTGTTTTCCGAAGCCAGGCAGTGGTGCTTTCAGGGCAATGTGCAATCGATCCTATAGGAGAAAGTTCTCTCCCTGGAAATGGCCCCGGGGCCACAGGGATTCCACGAATAGACCTGTTTGCCCAGGTGAACAGATGGACTCGGACCAATGGCGCTTGCTGGCCAGCAGGTCCTTCTGTCCACTAAGCACATATTGACCACCTCACGTGGCGTAGGCGCTGGGCTAGGTACTGAGACTGTACAGATAAAGGAAGCCTGTTCCCTGCTTTTTAGGAATGGATCATGATGTCACAGATGGACATCTCAAGAGAATGTTTGTATCTGATGACGATCATGCAGAAGGGTCTTCTATCCCAGGAGTAGAGGAAGACTCTTAAAGAGGATGATTAAGATCTCGGCTGAGTGTTTTGGTTTTCTTTTGTTAAGATTTCATTTATTTATTTGACAGAGAGGGAGAGCACAAGCAGGGGGAGCAGCAGGCAGAGAGGGAGAAGCAGGCTCTCTGCTGAGCAGGGAGCCCAACTCGGGGCTCGATCGCAGGGCCCTGGAATCATGACCTGATCCGAAGGCAGATGCTTCGCCAACTGAGCCACCCAGGCGCCCCTCAGCTGAATCTTAAAAGACAAGTAGCAGACCAAAGAACAGAGGTAGGGCAGAAGTGAGAGGCTGAGAGACTGAAAAGGTTCAGGGATGCGTTGCGTGTCAGATATGTCAAAGGGAGACTGGGAAGCTTTACCAATCCAGTGGGGAAATAACTAGAGAATCCCACATCAGAACAAGTGTCTTAAATATTTGAAAATTTTACACTGTAATTTTTCCCCCAAATACTGAAAAGCTCCTGCAGGCAGTACAGGAATCAAAATTATGTCAGAGATCAGACAGTGGGCTGAGAATTTAGACAACACTGGACAGATATATAGTCTAGAAGATTTGATGCTGATTCCTTAAGCTCTTGAAGTGGTTAGCCTCACTTCAGTTTTAAGAATCATAGTCCCCAAAACACTGATCCCAGAATATAGCCTCGTCTACGTGTGAAGACTGTATTCCCATTAAAACACCACCAAACCATCTGAGACAGAATTTGATGGTGTGGTGTTTGTCCCATGTGGGAATTCGAACACGACTCTGTTCCTTACTAGTGCACACCAGTGGTGTCTTCAAATAGATTCTGTGTGCATCACACGTCACAAGTAAATTCCTCACGTGGGGTGAAATAAAGACAAAAACCTGGCAATAGTTACTCACTTAGGAGCTGCAGGAACTTGTCGCTGCTGATAAGCCCCTGGTCTTTGGCAATCTTTAGAGGGGAGAATTAGGACACAATGGGAGGTAACAATGGCATGTCCATCCCCCTGGGGCCGAGCAAGGTGAGGTCTACCATTCACTCACCCACCCATTGTTCCCAAGAGTTCAGCTGTTAAATATTTCTGGGTGAGTAGTTTGTGATCATAAACTGGTGTCACAGTTTAATTGTGTTTGTGATAACAGTGTTCCAAATAGTGAGGGAAATTGCTTCAAACTCTTAGGATCTCCTGAAGCACTAATCGTCAGTCAGCAGTCATTGACTGGCCAGTCACAGAGTTAGAATGGTTCCAGCTGAATCCATGTTTATGAACAGGACCTGCGAGCTGGCAGGTGGTAGATATGACAGAAACAGAATGAGGTGACTTGCCCACAAAGCCTTTATCCTATTTTAGAGAAGACGCCATTTATGCACAGGCAGTAATTCAGCAACAAACAGAGATTGGACTTGAAAACGTGTAATGAAAGTGCTACATTGAGTGTCTATTGGCCCAACAGGTCCCCAAATACTGTGGACAACGGAAAAAATAAATACAGGCTGCTTTAGGGGGTAGAGAGAAGAGGAAAATGTTATGGGAAAATAAAGACGTTTCCTTCTTAGAGAAAAATCTAGCCATCGTTCAGTAAATCATCAGTCTTTTATGATCATTGACCGTGAGTTCCTTGAAGATAATGCTTATAACGTAATCACACACCACTCTTGCCTAACATAACCGAGTGCCCAGCATGGAAGTCGTTTGGTATTAATAGATGGACATTAATAACAGTGATGGGAGGAGGGGTGCTGTCACGCCTAGTGGTAGGTGAGGGAGTGGCGACCGTGAGAAGTTACATAACTTGCCCAAGTGTACACAGGTTGTATGTTAACTTAGAGTCTGGTCAGGAACTCAGCTACGTCTGACTTCAGAACTTCAGTGAACGGATGTGTGCTTTGAAAGAGGAAGCAGGGAAGGCACTCTTTTGGGCATAGTAAGGGATTTTTTTAAAAACATGCAAGATACAGTTCCTCTGTTCTGGGACTTGCAGTCTAATGGAAGAGCAAAGCCTGGCATCACCTACCTTGTCCTTTCTCATTCATCAAGCACCGACTTACTGAGCCCTGTTGGATGGGCGGCCTTTCCACCCTGGCCTGCTCCGTGTGTGCCAGCGGCAGCCCTCTGGCCCACAGCTCTCAATATGAGCTTGACCCTGAGGATCATCCCATGACAGTGCACTGCAGGCCTCTGATGAAGGCACACAGATGTTGTGAGCCTTATTTCACACTGAATTTCTTTTTGATCTCATTGGCGAACAACCACTGAACACTGGTGGGAAGATACCCCTCATGTTGTATCCTGTTCCTGAGCTGGCTTCTGTAGACTAGAGTCTGGAGAACCTACATCGGAGCCCAAGGAAGGTCAAGGACACCTCTATTTGAGAGGCAGTGAACCCAGTAAAAACCTAATTGTGTCAAATAATTAATCCCAAACTCTGGATTTGGGGGACATAAAGATAAGAGAGTTTACTATAGTAAATACTTCATTTCCTTGTTTGGGCATTTTTATGTGTTCATTGTATTAAGTACTCTGATGTTAAATGGAAAGAGCTGGGTATGAAACTCATAGAATGACTGTCTATCAAATGGCAATATATATTCAAGATATACGTGCATGGACTGTAAAGAAAGCCTCTCAGTTTGCCAGGAAAGGTGAATAATGGTTATCTCTGGGTGGGGCTGATTACCAGTGAGCCTTTGTGCTTCTGTTATAGTTTCCAAATATTCCTCATCTCTTTCTAAAGGAAGTTTTAAAATTTTATTTTATTTATTTATTTATTTATTTATTTTTTGAGAGAGAGAGAGAGAGAGAGAACATAACCGGGGGGAGAGGGAGGGAGAAGCAGATGCCCTGCTGAGCAGGGAGTCCCAAAGAGGGGCTGGATCCCAGGACCCCAAGACCGTGACCTGAGCAGAAGGCAGACACCTGACCAACTGAGCCACAAGGTGCCCCACTAAAGGAAGTTTTTTAAAACATTTAAGTAAATGGGTTGGTTTTATTTTTTTTGGATTTTTTTGTTTTATTTTTTCAAAACACACTATGATGAACCTTACTTTTATAAAGACGAATGTGCTGTTTATGGAAGGAAATAATCTAGAAAACTTTCTTAAAGAAGTTTATATATTTATTGAATATTTTTTATGTGTAGGCATTGTATCAAGTATTTTGTTATTTATAATTTATTCAATCCTCATAATACCTTATCTGGTAGGTCACAATGAGAACCTATCAGTTGTCTTACACTTCCTTTCAAAGTGTAAAGAGAAGAAATGAGGGGTGTCTGGGTGGCTCAGTCAATTCAACACATGACTCTTAACTTCCGCTCGGGTCATGATCTTAGGGTTGTGAGGTCGAGCCCTGCATCAGGCTCCACACTCAGCATGGAGTCTGCTTAAGATTCTCTCTTTCCAGGCGCCTGGGTGGCTCAGTGTGATTAAGCCTCTGCCTTCGACTTAGCTCATGATCCCACGGTCCTAGGATCGAGCCCCACATCGGGCTCTCTGCTCATCCAGGAGCCTGCTTCCCCACCCCCACCAGCCTGCCTCTCTGCCTACTTGTGATCTCTGTCTGTCAAATAAATAAATAAAATCTTACAAAAAAAAAAAAAAAAGGTCCCCCCCTCCCGCCCCCTGCTCTCTCTGCCCCTCTTCCCTGCTGGTAGTTTCTCTTTCACTTTCTGATAGATAAATAGATAGATAGATAGATGATAGATAGATAGATGAAAGATAGATAGATAGACAGACAGACAGACTGCTAGTTTAAAAAACAGAAGAGAAATGAGCAGGATGAGGTGAGAGTTGACCGATGACCAGCTTGAAGTGGAGCCATCCTGACCCGATGTGCGTTCTCAGTTCCTATCAGGTTTTCTACTGTAATTCTTCACAGTCGCAGCTTCTCCTAAAGAGCGTAGTGGGCGTCACACTGCGTAAGGCTTCATTAAAACAAAGAAACAAAACAAGGGGCTGCAGATGAGTAAAGCCCAATGCTGAGAGGGGCTGCTGACTTAGTGGCAGGGGACCTCGGGTGCCTTTGGATTCTGCTGCGGAGTAATGGCTACAAGGTGACCTGTGAGCTTCTTTCTCCGTCTTGGGAGTAAGTGTGTTGAACTTAGGTGATCCTGTAGGCGTGCTGAACTAATGCTCAAAGGTTCCACCCTACCAGCTCCCCAGATTATGGTCACGCATCTCTGTGCTCTTGGTTTCTCTTAAGCCGTGGGGTCATTGGAAAGATTATACATGATATTTTTTTGATGCTTTTTTTTTTTTTTTTTTTTAAGAAAAACAGTGGGGCTGGTAGTGTTCACAGCTACCAGCTTTATGGTCCCAAGTTGGCCAAGGTGTTGATTACCTTGTGATATCATTTTTTTTTTCTTCTGAAAAATTAGAAACATGATTATCTTCTGTAGCTTCAAGGCCTTCCTGTGAGCTAGAAGGTGAGAAGGTGGAAGTGTGGGGTACTGTTCTGCTTCATCCTGGCGGGCTGGTTTTCTGTTGATCTTTCATCCAGAGATGCTGGCTTGCGTTGATGTTGTGGAGCTGCTAGTCAGTGTGACATTCATGCTGCTGACTTTCCGTTTTCAAGTGTTGTTGGAAGTAGTGGGTGACATCCATGGGTTCTGTTATTTGAAAGGAATAATGAAATATTTGATAGAAGATAGTCTGAGATAAAATTTAGGCAAACAGAATATTTAATTTCCCAGGTTGCTGACTTTGGCAGAGACTATTCTACTGTAAGCTGGTCACTTTCAGAGGATGGTTTTGTTTATTAACTTACATAGGACTCTGTTGCTTCTGCTGGATTTTAAAAGGGTAAGAGAGAGTCAAAACTCACCAAAGCCAAATTCTAAAGGAAAACAAACAAAGAGATAAAAGTCTCGGGTCTCCTGGGCTTAGTTGGTTAAGCAACTGCTTTGGGCTTGGGTCATGATCCCAGAGTCCTGGGATCGAGTCCTGTACCAGGTGCCCTGCTCAACAGGGAGTCTGCTTCTCCCTCGGCCTGCTGCTCCCCCTGCTTGTGCTCTCTCTCTGACAAATAAATTTTAAAAATCTTAAAAAAAATAAAGAGATAAAAGTCTCATGGCCATAATATTAAATATATACATAAATAATACTCCACTAACATAATTAACAGTACATTTCAAAAATGGTCTTTCATGGTTTTTAAAAGGTGGCATAAATTTTCTTAGCTAGAAAGGCCATTGCTGGGGAAAGGAATGGGTGAAGAGGGAGGCTGTGTGCGACGCGATGTGCGCAGTTCACTTCCTTAGAAGTCATAGTCCGTGCTTACATTACTATGTAAATGATATTTACATTTTCTTTTCTTTTCTTTTTTTTTTAAGATTTTATTTATTTATTTGACAGAGATCACAAGTAGGCAGAGAGGCAGGCGGAGAGAGAGGAAAGGAAGCAGGCTCCCGGCTGAGCAGAGAGCCCGAAGCGGGGCTCGATCCCAGGACCCTGAGATCATGACCTGAGCCAAAACAAAGGCAGAGGCTTTAACCCACTAAGCCACCCAGGCGCCCCAATACTTACATTTTCATTTAAAACATAGTTCAAAAGCTGTGTGCATGGCTATTAAGACTGCAAGTCAGAAGAGTAAGGGCAAATGGAAAAACCAGAGCACTGTAATAGCAATCTATGAAACTGATGAAGTTTTCAAATTGTGAGACAAGGCCATACTGGTACAGATCTCTCTTTGGATTAAGTTTCATTTCCATTTTGGAAACCACATGCACAACAAGCTGAATTGCGTTTAAATTCCCTTCTCGCTACACGTACTCTGCTTCACTGTATAAATGACACTGTTGACTTTGATCCTTGACCAAAGAAGGTATCATCCAATGATATGTGAAATAGTATTTTACGTTTAATGTTGCATCAGCATTTTGGCATTTTTCGTGACTGCTTTACATCTGGTTGCCTTCTCTTACTCAAGAATTTTTTTTTTTTTTTTAATTTAAATGTGTTTAGACCTTGGGGCACCTGGGTGGCTCAGTCGGTTAAGCGTCTGTCTTCAGCGCAGGTCATGATCCCAGGGATGAGCCCTGTAACAGGGCTCCCTGCTTAGTGGGGAGTCTGCTTCTCCCTCTCCCCCTGCCCCTGCCCTCACTTGTGCTCTCTCTTAAATAAATAAATAAATCTTCTTTTTTTAAAAAAAAAGTGTTTACACCTTGAGTTTTTTTTTTTTTTTTTTAAAGATTTTATTTGTTGGACAGACAGACACAGCAAGAGAGGGAACACAGGAAGGGGGAGTGGCAGGCAGAGGGAGAAGCAGGCTTCCCACAGAGCAGGGAGCCCGATGCAGGGCTCAATCCCAGGGCCCTGGGATCATGACCCGATCCAAAGGCAGCCACCCAACAACTGAGCCACCGGGTGCCCCTAGACCTTGAGTTTTGACCATGGCTTTCCTCCTTTGTTCTTTGGCTGTTTCCCCTAATGTGATTGCTCAATTCCCAAGTGTTGAAATGAAAAACAATATGCTTTTAACTCCGATGGAACTCTGAAAATCAGTTACTCATTTCAGAGATATTTATTGATCCATTGCTATAAACTGGCTTTTCCTAGGGGATATAACATGTCGTGAGCCAGTAACCACCCTCATTTGGCTCCCATCTTAGGGAGTGACAGACACTAAGCAGAGAGACAGATAATACCCGGTCAGATGGGGATACGTGCAATGAAAAAATAAAGGGACAGAGAGTGACGGATAGCTATTTTAAATGCATAGGTCAGAGAAGGTTTGTCTGAGTCGTTGACCTTTTGAGCAGAGATCTGCAGTAAGGGAGCAAAAGCCACAAGAACACCCAGGAACAAAGTGGTTGAGGCAGAGGAACAGTAGGGCCAAATCCCTGCGAGGGAGCCTGGGGGAGGGTTCCAGGAAAAAGCCTGAGTGAGGTCTTCTTGCCAGGAGCGTGATGGCTGATCACCCTCACTCTGTGATTGAGGGAGTTAGGGCGTAATATAGTCCGGTTTGGGGTTTAATCTAAAGGCTTAATCTGGCCGCCGTGCTGGGCATAGACTGTACAGGGCAAGGAGGAAGCAGGTGATGGTTAGAGGCGGGGTTAGGCAGGAGGGGACAGTGGTGGGGCCTGGGGGAGGTGTCAGTGGAGGTGGTGATGTGGGCACACTCCGGGTACATTCAGGGGATGATGAAATGTGGTCTTTATTAGAGCTCGTCTCGTCTGCAGGTTTCTCAGTGAGGGAGCGGGAGTGCTGGGGGGTATTATGTACAGTAGAGGCCCCGTAAGTGGTTCAAGCAAGGCAAGGTTTATAGGTTCTGAAGCAAAGACTGTTCTGAGACTTAGCAACATGGTATTGTACAAGTAAAGACTTTTGCAAGATAGGGTCTGTAAGGGATAAAATGCCCCGGGTTCGGTTCTGTGGTGACGGTGCTTGGCCGTACATAGGTGTGGGCCATGGCCCAGGTAAAGAGAGTCACTTCAGGACTCTGAAAGCTCTAGGATGAGTTGCTTCTTCTCTTGAGCATTTCATCGGCTCTGATAGAAACCAGCATGTTTCATTTCAGTCAGCCTAATTGTGAAGGGATCTTCAGACATGACTTGGTTTTTTTTCATTTTTAGCAAGTGGGTTAAAGGCTACAGGTCCCTCAGGAGGCAGTGTCTGCTCTCACCTCCCTTCCCTTGATTGCCGCTCTCTCCCTGGCCCCCAGCGCTGACCCTTATTCCTGCCCTCTTTGTTCCTCGTGGAACTCTGAGCTCTAGTTTCTTCTTCCCCTGCTCTGAGCTGTGGTCCATGTTCCTGTTCTCTTTGCTTCAGATATATCTGCCATCCCCATTCAGTTATCTTTCCCATCTCCCCAGAATAGGAGCAGCATCCTATGAGGCATGAAAACAGATACACACAAATAAAACAGATACACACAAATAAAACATACCAAACCCCCAGATAATTTTCCATTGGGATCTCTTTTCCCATTTGCACTGTTACCTTTTAAGGAACGAATGCTATCAGTACCCTCCCTCCTCGTCCTGCCCAGCCCCCCACCACCTCCATCACCTTGTAACAGCATCCCTATGCTTTGAGGTACTCCACAAAAGTTACTCTTTTGTGCTCATCAGAATCTTCCAGAAGAAAAAAGTCAACTGTGAAAAGATGTGGTAAATGTGTAAATGTCACTCTTTGCAGAAAGTTGGTCTTGGGGGAGAAGGGGGCTTGATTTGAACTCCACACAGGTTGTGGAGAGAGGAGAAGTTGATCGGAAGTGGAAGAAGAAAGTAGATGGCCAACTGGATGGGGTAGAAAAGGGAGGAGGTAAGAGAGGGATGATTAGAGTAGATTTGGTCAGCCAAGGTCAGAGCTACCCAGAGGGCATCCTGAGAAAGCAAGTGAATAACCTCTAGCTTGTCCCCAAGGTAAGGGGAGAGCCGAAGTCCTAGTCTAGGATAGATTTCAAGACCCAAAACCCACCTTAGAGTGGGGGATGTGGCTCATTCCATAGGGAACAGATGTCCCAGATGGTGATCGAGGTTATTTCTGGAAACTGCCGTGGCGGAGGTGTGAAAGGCCATGGAGCCATAATTACTCCTTGATTGGCTGCAAGGCCTCTTTGAACTACACGTGCTGCTTCAGATGTGACCCAAAGTAAAACAAACCTTGAACCACGTCCAGGTCTTACATTATTACTTGAAAATCTTTGAACTCTGAGATTTTACCAAACTTAGGCCTTTGAGTCCAAGCAACATCTCAGAAAGCTAGCTGAAAGAAAGGGGTACGAACGTGCCAAAAGCCTATGGCTATTTTGTGCCTCTCTGTGAGCTGGCCTCCCAAATTCTCCTTTGTGTGTATAAAAATGTGTGGGCCTTTCATACTTCCCTACATTAAAAATGTCTGAGTTAAGTCATCCAAAGTCTTAGAAATTACAGCAGGGCTTTTTTTTTTTTTTTTTTTTTTTTTTTTTTTTTGGTCATGTTTTTTCTTGGCATTATTTATGTGTAATTGACTTGTAGCACTGTATAAATTGAAGGCTTAAAATCTGATGATTCGGTACACATGTATATTGGAAAGTGGTTAAGACAATAAGGTCAGTTAACATGTCTGTCTGTGACCTCACATAATTACTGTTTTTTTTTTTGGTTTTTTTTGGTTTTTTTTTGTGTGTATGTGGTGAGAGCACTTAAGATTTACTCTGTTAGCGACTGTCAAGTATATAATACAGCATTGTTAACTATAGTCACCATTCTGTACCATATATCCCCAGAACTTCTTTATCTTATGACCGAAAGTGGTACCCTTTGACCCAGAGCTCCCCATTTCCCCCACCCCCTCAGCTACTACCAACCACCATTCTACTCTATTTCTGTGAGTTTAACATTTTTAGAGTCTGCATATAAGTGATACCATCCATATTTAACTTTCTCTAACTTATTTCACTTAGCATAATGCCCTCAGGATCTATGCGGGTTGTCACAAATGTTAGGATTTCCTTCTTTCTCACAACTGAGTAATATTCCAGTGTATGGGGTGTGTGTGTGTGTGTGTGTGTGTGTGTGTGTGTGTGTGTGTGTGTGACATTTTCTTTCACCATTACTTTGTCAGTGGACATGTCCATACCTTGGCTCTTGTGAATAGTGCTGCAGTGAACACGGGAGTATAGATAGCTCTTCAGGATTCTGATTTCCTTTCCTTTAGATATACACACAGAAGTGGGAGTTCTAGATCATATGAGAGTTCTAATTTTTTTATTTTTTCAGGAACCGCCATACTACTTTTCATAGTGGCCGCACCAATTAACATTTCCACCCACAGTGCACGAGGGTTCTCTTTTTTCCTCCGGACTCATCAACACTTGTTATTTTTTGTCTTTTTGATAATTGCCATTCTGACATGTATCAGATGATCCAGCAGGGTTTTTTGTTGTGTTTTGTCTTGTTTGCTTCTGTACATCCCTCTTGAGGAGCTAAAATGGAATGTCAGCTTTAAGAAGTTTTGCGATCCTGATACACATCTGTTTTTTTTTATTTTTAAAGATTTTATTTATTTATTTGGCAGACAGAGATCACAAGTAGGCAGAGAGGCAGACAGAGAGATGGGGAAGCAGGCTTTCTGCCGAGCAGAGAGCTTGATGTGGGGCTCGATCCCAGGACTCTGGGATCATGACCTGAGCTGAAGGCAGAGGCTTAACCCACTGAGCCACCCAGGTGCCCCCTGATACACATTTAAATAGCTTACGTGTGGATGGTGGGTGAGAGTCCCTGAGGACCATCTCTCCATCAGTTCTGGTCCTTGGGTTCTCACTACAAGAGACTGCCTGGCCACTGTCACTCAAGTTAGTCGATTTGAATTTAATTGAGCCCCTCCGATGCCCTTATGAATGAATCATCGTCCCCTCTCCCCGAAAGATAAATAATCAAAACGCCCACTGTCTTTCACAAACCCGTTGAGCAGAACGGGTTACTAAAACAGGCTCGTGCCGACGAAACGGGCTGCGGAAGACAGTGTGATCTTACATGCTGCGCCGCTTGCCATTGCACTGTCCTCGAGCATGCTGTCCCCCTCACCCAGACACATCATTCCTCAGGCTGTCGGAGCCCACTTTCCTCTCTGAGAGGGAGATAACTTGGCGATTCATAGCAACTGAAAAAGATCTTTTGTTTTATGTGAATGAAGCTCTTGCGAGAAGAGATCTACAGACTTGTCAAAGAGGAGAGGCGCGAGAGCCCTTGTGTCCCTTCTGTGCGTGTTCGAGCGCCCTCGCTAAACACTGCACGGCCTTTCTCCATGAGTGTGTGCATTTCTTTCATGAGATTGCTGCTGTGAAAGACAGGTCAGGAGTATTTTTCCGAAGTAGAGAGGCTACACTATTTTATCACACAGTGTATTTTAGCTTTCCATTTTCAAAATGCAGTGGCAGTGCTTACAAACTTGGGAACGACTTTAACTGGAAATGACTCTATCCAGGCTCCTTCTGTTCTTGTTCACGATTCTGCTGCCACTCATGGTTGTCTAAGCCAGACTGAGTCAGGCCCCTGAACGCCAGCTTCCATCTAGAGACGTATTAAAAGAAACATTAAAGATCATCGAAAAGCAAGTTACGTTTTTACTGAATAATCTCAGAAAGTCACAAGGCATTCCCATTCATGAACCACAGCACAGCATCCTGAAGTCTACAGCCGTAAGTCTCTAGCTCTCGGGTGACTTTGTCTGTCCCGTTTACCACCCCCAGGAAATCTCCCTCCTTCCCTGTCTCATCTTCCACAAAACTCTCCCCTCCAGCCGGGCCCCGGAGCCTTCCTGTGCCTGGACTTAACAATTCTCTCATCAACCCTCCCCCTTGTAGTGCGAACCCGGCCTGCTGCCGCTCTCACACCAACCTCCTCACCCCTTCCCCGGACTGCAGCCCAGAATCACACAAGCAGGCCTGGCCCCAGGCAGTTCCTCAGTAAGGTGGCTCGGCAGTGGGGTGCTGGAGGCCCGAATGCTAACACTGCTTTCTGTGCTCGTTATTATCTGGGAATCTTTTCCCTAACAGAAATCCATGTAAGTCGGAACCCAACGAAAGGAATGAAGTCGAATGGACATTAAAATGCACTTCTTCCTTATATACACCCACGCATGCGTACACACACACACACACACACACACACACACACAGAGCCACCGGACAAATTTTTCAGTGGTTTAGCTGGCTGTGGCCGGCACCCATTAAATGGGAGAGAGTTTCTGGAATGGTCGTTGGAATTCCTCATCCTGCAGAGCCATTGTGCAAATTCACGACCATTGATCTTGGACGTCGTGAGGAGCTGACTGCAAATGAATCAGCAGAAAGTGACTGCCAGCCCTAGAAAAACAACTCACATTTCAGGTCCTTTTGAGACCAGTGGAATTTTATCAACTGCATAAACAGCGGAGGGCGTGTGAGCCGCTCTGTTCCTACGTCTTGAGAAGTATTTGTTACTACCTTATAGTTGACCCTAACAGTTTACTGTTCCTGTTACTTTCAGCCTTATTTTATGATAATACAGTTCTTAATGACTGACTTGAAAAGGCTTATCTTAAGGGTGCCTGAATCTTCCATTCAGATACAGAGTACGCAGTGTGGAAACTTGTAACAGTTCTCTATACAAAAAGAATTTCTCTTTTTCTCAGAAATTCACTTTACTGTACATTTGTGGGAGAGTTGAATGAGAGCATGGGTGTGAGTCACACGGGCTGGGTTCAAGACCTGGGCCCATCCCACCACTTACTATGTCGTTCAGCTAGGTGAATGATTGCTCTGTCCTCAGTTTCCTTTTGAGTATGGTAGAGACATTAATGACTCTACTTCCTGGAGCCCTTGGAGTATGGAGTGGGCTGTCGTATGTCAGGTTTTCAGAGCTGGATCTGGAACACCAGAGGGCTCTGTAAATGGCAGCTCTCCTTTCCTCTTCTCTAACCCCTCCTCCTCCACCTCGTCTTCTCTTTTTTCCCCTCTCCTACCCCCTCCCCCTCCTCCAGTGACGGAAGAGGTCCTTGATTTATTCCTTGGTCTTAATGATCACATATCAGAGTTGTAGTAGTAGAGCAGAAGCCTTAACATTAAGTTATCTCTCAAAACACAAGTTTTTGTGAAGACATTGCAGTAATTGCAGTTTTCCGCTATTAAGTGCAGTGGTGGTCAAATCGCCATTTTTACAAAGGTTTCATGTACCTCTTACTTTGGATGGCATATTAGTTCCTAACTTTAAGAGCACAGGGATGCTATCTTCCACTGATAAAGCTTCCAGAGACCTGACAAGGGAGGGGCTAGCATTTTCCCTGATGTTACTTTCCAAGGTTAGATGTCTTTGTAACTTTTATTCATATCTCTGTGATTTACACATTTATCCAAGTTCTGTCTGAATCCATTCATACTTTATGCCTATATTATCTCCCCAAATAACATTTACTGTGAATAATTATTTAGTGATTTAATTTTTAATTAAATTTATTTAAATATTTAAATAATTAAGTAAATAATTATTTACTGTGCTTTGTGGTTTAAAAAATAAATAAATAAATAACTGACTTGGTGGTTAAGAACCTGGCCCCCAGCTCAGACTAAGCTGGATCTGCACCAGCGTTCCCACTAGACCAGCCAATCAAAGGCTGATCTCTGCATCTGCAGAAAGGGGGCATGATTCCTGCCTCTTAGAGCTGACATGAGGATTAAGTCAGCAGAAGAGAGCCTAGGTGACTCGGCAGACTTTTATCACGAATGTTAATCTAAGATAACAGGAGGCGGGTGGAGAAGAGCAGGAGAGGAATTCGTGGTCCTCCAGCCTCCAACTTTTCAAGAGTCCCTGCGGCCGCGGTGGGTGGAGAACCGGCACTAGGGAAAAGTCAGAGCAGGGCTCTTGAGAAACTTGATAAATTGTTGTCAGAACAACCACGCATGCCCTCTTTTCTGAAAGCGGCTCTGGATCTTCCTCGACCACTCATTCTGTTTCTTGATTGGGAATTATTACTGGATGGTGTAGAAATTACCCCCCCCCCATTTGAAAACCTCAGTGTGCATACGCATTCATAAAGGAATCCGGGCTCGATTTGGATCTGGTTGTGTGTCTTTGTGGGAACTTGTCAGGAGATGAATGTCCAGGGGCCCTTAATGACTGGATAATAGTTCCTGGTCACTGAGTAATGAACCCCGAGTGAATGAGGGAAATGTGTTGTCTGGCCTCTGAAATGATTATATGATTCAGGAATGGGGCGTATAGGTCGAGTGTTAATTATTAAAGGTGCTATAGTGAGAGAAGCTTTATCACCCTCTCATCCTTGCAGCAGTGGGCGCCCCTCATCCCGTCCTCTCGAAGACATGGACAAGACCTAAGAATGCCACGGGACCATTAGCACCCCATGCACACATCCCAGCACACATAGTTCACTAAGAGAGGTGCCCTGCTTCCATGGCACGCAGCTGGGAAGTCACAAAGGCAGGTCTGGAAGAGAAAGGCCTTTTGAAACCAGTGCTCCATCTGGAGTGATCTGTTGTCCTGTTGAAGGAGAAAGAACTGGCATCGGAGTCAGCGGCATTCTTTTTTGCCCCTAGGAGAGAGTATGCATCCCCCATCTCAACCACTCCCTATTCTTAGTGTTACGATACTTTCCCGTCTCCAGTTGAAGACATACCTGTTGGGGGAGACAGGAAACATTCTGGCATATGGGGTGCCCCACTGATGCCTCACCAGTGCCCCACCAGCACCCATCAGCTGAATCCAAGATAAAGACTCCACTGTCTTAAAACTCTCTATGAATTCTCTCTCTGGCTCTTTCCCTGTGTTACTTTTGTGTTCTTCCTAACCTTCCTCTACCAACTGGCCCATTTCAAGATGTACATTCATTCTTCCTTTGCTGCAGCTTCTTTCAGAGAGAGGCAGAAAGCCTTGGATTACGGTGGTTGGAGACTCTTCAGAAGAGATGGTTAAGGACAGTCCAAAGGACAGATAGTTGACCTGGTGGCCTCAGTGCTGGGCACTGGGGCAGCGAGTCCACCACCATTCAATTCAGAATAGAGGCTGACTCTTCAGTGGGACTTGCGTATCAGGTCTTCCTGGACTGGTCCTATCAGCTCTTAACATTACTGTGCCCCCCTGGAATGCTTCATGTCGGCCATATTGAATTGCTTGTAGTTCCCATGTGCCTCACTGGGCCTCTGTACTCACCGGCCTGTTGCCTGAACTTGTCCTTCCTCCCGACACTAGTGTTCCTCAGGACTCCACTGAGATATGTCACCTCCTCCAAGGCTCTCCCCAGCCTTTCTTAGCGGGTCTCACCCTTTTATCTCCTTTTTATCACAACCACCCAATACATAGCTATAGAGACTGTGTCCTTCCTTTCCTATTTTCCTGTGTCTTCCTCACCCACTCCTCCAGAAGAGGCTGTGCGCTCTTCAGAACAGGGACGCTTTCTCCTCCTAGACATGATGCCCAGGACTGAACAGTATATTCTCTGGCAGATCGTAGGTGCCCAGTAAATATGCTGAAGGAAAGAAACACAGAAAAGCAGCACAGGATACCCCCACACTTGACTCAAAGACAGAAAGCCACTAGTTCCTTCCACTTTCCCATGTCCAAACTGAAATCAAGGGTGTTTTTGCCCAGACCGTTTTAGTCCAGAAGTGTGTCCTAAATAGGTTTAGTTTTCAAAGAGCTCATAGCAATCAGTAAGAAAAACAATATAACTCCAATAAGAAAAAAAGGGCAACAGATACGAAGTGATGCTTCGCATAGACGGAAGTACAAATGACTGATATCAACACATGGAAAAATGCTCGGTGTCCTCAAACTAAAATAAAAACTAGGTACCACTTCCACCCTTCAGTTCGTTGCCTGTTTTTGGAAAGGATAGTACCCTTTATGGACAAGGGTGCTGAAATGAGTTTTACACCACTGAAGCCAGACTAAATGGAATCAGCACCCCCCAAGGCCTTTTCTCTCTGGTTTTCAAATACAAGCAAGCATTAGGTTTCACTAGAGAATGAGGATACAGTAGGCATAGGAGAATTGCTCTTTGTGACATTAACGTGTGGGGATTTTGAAATCATGGGAGATATGTACAAATATGTACAATATTCCTACTTCCCCTAGTAGAACCCCCCAGGGTCAGACCTCTCCATGTCTATTCTCCACACATATAAAGCCTAAACATTTAATTTTCTTGCTTGTTACTTTTGAACAACTCCTATTTTTAGATCATTAGCACATAATGTGTCAAACAATCTTAATTTGAAATCACTTTCCCTTTATTAGGTGGATTTGAAAAGAACCGAGAGTGTTTTCTATTAAATGTACCAAAGCCTTGTTTTGAAATGTTCAAAACATTTAGAATGGGCAGTTTATAATTACCCTAGAAATTGCTTAATAATAATTACATTGGAGAGGGCAAAATCACTTTCTACAAGCAAGGTACAGTAATTATCACTAAGGAACTGCCTGACTCAGAGAATGGATAATGGTCTATGAGCACCTTCAACCTGGTCTCTGGCTTGCCTAAGATTGTTCCAGATTTAGAATCAGCCCTGTTGAGGAATGGCCGAGTGGAATGGGGTCAGTCTGTGCGTGCTGAGGAATGTGCTTCGGATAGGATAGGACAGGGGCGCTGAGAGCATGAACCTTCCCCTCCAGACAGCCAGTTCTCCTTGGCACTTCCAGCTACATCCGTAACCCCTGCATTGCTTGTCACAGAACCTAGCACACAGCAGCTTCTTAGATACACCCAGTACGAGCTCTCAAGAGGGGGAGGGTTTAGAAGTGCAGGAGGGTTAGCTATGCTGAAGTCATCAAAGTTTTCACTCTGCTCTGCAGTGCCTCTGTAACAAAATTCTATTCAACCCAGCAGATATCAGGCCCCGACCCACTGCTGCAAAAATAAGAAACACAAAATATGTTGTAAGAAGAGGATGACAGGAGGGGTGAGGCAAGTTCAGAAGCAGAGCCCAGTGAGATACAAGCATGCTTCATTTCATTTTATTGTGCTTTATTGCACTTTGCACTTTGCAGATTTTTTTTTTTTTTTAAACAAATCAAAGGTCTGTGGCAACCCTGCATCCAGCAAGTCTGTTGGCACCATTTTCCAACAGCATTTGCTCACTTTGTGTCTCTGGGTCACATTCTGGTAATTCTTGGAATATTTCAAACCTCATCGTTATTATTACTATGTTTGTCATGATGATCTGTGATCAGTGATCTCGATGTTACTATTTGTCATTGTTTGGGGCGCCACAGGCCACACCCACGTACGATGGGGATGTCATCGGTAAATGCTATGTGTATTCTGAGTGCTTTATTGACCAGCCATCAAAGGGGGATATCCCCCACGTCCCTCCCCATCCCTTGGCCTCCCTAGCCCCTGAGACACAATATTGAAATTGGGGCAGTGGATATCCCAACAGTGGCCTCCAAGTCTTTGAGTGTAAGGAAGAGTCACAGGTTTCGCACTTGAAATCAAAGACTGAAAGTGCTTAAGCTTAGGAGGAAGGCACGTCAAGAGACAAGAAAGGCTGGAAGCCAGGCCTCTTGCACCAAATAGCCACATCGTGAATGCAAAGGAAAGGTTCTTGAAGGAAATTAAAAGTGCTGTACTCCGGGGAACACACAAATGATAAGTGTAGCAGCCTTACTGTTGTGATGGAAGAAGTTGGAGTGGTCTGCATAGAAGATCCAAGCAGCCACAGCATTCCCTTAAGCCAAAGCTTAATCCAGAGCAAGACCCTAACTCTCTTCCATTCTATGAAGACTGAGGAAGCTGCAGAAGAAAAGTTGGAAGCTAGCAGAAGTTAGTTCATGATGTGAGGCATAAGGAGAGAAGCCATCTTCATAACAAAAGTGCAGGAGGAAGCCACAGGCGCTGATGGTGAAGCTGTACCAAGTTATCCAGAAGATCTAGCTGTGATAATCAATGAAAGTGGCTATACGATACAATAGATTTCCAGTATAGATGTGACAGCCTTCTGGGTGCCAGCTAGCACGTTCATAGCTAGAGAGGAGAAGTCAGTTCCTGCCTTCAAAGCTTCCAGGGACAGGCTGACTCTTGTTAGGGACTCATGCAGCTGGTGACTTGAAGTTGAAGCCAGTGCTCATTTCACATTCCGAAAATCCCTGGCTCTTAAGAACTATGCTAAATATACTCAGCCCATGCTCTAGAAATGGAACAACAAATCTTGGATGACAAGCACATCTGTTTATAACATGTTTACTATTTTAAGCCCATTGTTGAGATCTGCTCAGAAAAAAAAAGTTTTTGTTTTCAAAATATTAGCACTCATTGACGTTATACCTGCTCACCCAGGAGCTCTAGTGGAGACATAAAATGAGACGAATGTTGTTTTTATGTCAGCTAACACATCCATTCTGCAGTCTGTGGATCAAGGAATAATTTTGACTTTCAAGTCGTATCACTTAAGGAATACATTTCATAGGGCTGTAACTCCCATAGAGAGATGATTTTTCTGATCTGGAAAAAGTAAGCTGAAAGCCTTCCAGAAAGGATTCTCCATTCTAGATGCCATTAAGAGCCTGTGTGATTCATGGGAAGAGGTCTAAATGCCAACAGGAACAGGATTTCGGAAAAAGTGATTGCAGTCCTCATGGATGACTTAGAAAGGGGCTTAAGATTTCAGAGGAGGAAGTGACTGCAGATGTGGTGAAATAGCGAGAGAACTAAAATTCGAAATGGAGCCTTACGATGGGACTGAATTACTACAATCTCATGATCAAAGTTGAGTGGCTAAGGAGCTGCTTACTATGAATGAGCAAAGTGTTTTCCTGAGATGGAATCTCCTCCTGGTGAAGAGGCTGTGAAGCCTGTTGAAATGACAACAAAAGATAGATGGATGGATGGATGGATTCATAGACTGGTACATAGATACATAGATGGGAGGAAGGGTGGATGGATGGATAGATAGACACATATATACATGGATGGATGGATGGATAGATACATTTATACATGGATGGATGGATGGATGGATAGACATGTAGCTGGATGGATGGATGATTAGATAGACACATAGGTGGATGGATGGTTGGATAGATAAATACATAGGCAGATGGATGGTTGGGTATATGTGTGGATAGATAGAATATTACATAGCTTTAGTTGACAACAGCAGTGTTGGAGAGGATCAACTCTGATTTTGAAAGAAGTTCTACTTGTATATAAAATGCTGTCAAGCAGCATTGCATGCTACAGAGAAATTGTTCATGAAAGGACATTGCCTTTGAGGTGGCAGTCTTCTCTGCTGTCTTATTTTAAGAAATTGCCTAAGCTAACCCAGAGTTCAGCAGCCACCACCCCGATCAGTCAGCAGCCATCAACATCGAGTTCCACTCATAAAAAGATTCTGACTTGCTAAAAGCTCCAGATGATGATGAGCATTTTTTTGCAATGAAGTATTTTTATTTATTATTTTTCAAAAGTCAATACATATTTTAGGAATTTTACATGTAATTCCTTCCACTGCCAATCACATAGTGCCTCCAAAGTCAGAATCATAATCTCCAAAGTAGCCCTTTTACAAATAATGTTTGTTCAGTCCGGATTTGTCACGTTTAGTCAATCCAGTTCTTTTGGTTGGACTTCCTTGACCTCCACCCAAATATGGACGTCGCCTGTAATCTTTGGGATCCAGTTTCTTTATGGTAGGGCCCTTGAAGTCAAATTGCAGGAAATATATTGATTGCTATTTTGGCAAATGATCTAAACTTATTCTTCCTTAATTGTTTCTAATATTGAAAAATTGTGTTGCTTCCACTCTACCCCATGAACCCAGCAGAAAGTGTTACAGGTAGCAATAAAGTATTTCTAAGTTTAAGGTATGTACATTGAATTTTTTAGACCTAATGCTATTGTGTACTTAATAGACTATTATAGTATAAACAATCTCTATATCTTCGTGGGGAACCGAAACATTTATTTGACTGACTTTATTGCATATTTGCTTTATGGCAGTGGTCTGGAACTGAACCCATATTATGTCTGTGATGTGCTTGTATAGTTCAGGCACATTTTTAGCAATGTGCTAACATATAATAACAAATATTTAGCTAACATATATTGAGTACTTACTATAGACAAGGCATTGTTTTATGTGACACCCTCAATGTCACATTGAGGACATCCATAAACCAAAAATGGACTTGAAAGCAGTTTCACACCCATTGCAATTGGATGCAAAAAAAAAATGCAAAGAAGGGAATTTTTTTTTCTTTTCATTTAGAGATGCTTTTTCTTCCTTGGAAAATCTAGCAGGAAAAAAAAAATGTAACCCTGAGACAAACAGGACTGAAGCATTCACTGATTAAGGGAAATAGTTATTCATGTATGAACTAAAGTCAGCTCTCTGCTTTTTTCTCTCTTTTTTAAAGAAGACTTTATTAAACACCTTCTGTGTGCCAGACAGTTTGAGTAACAACACAGGCGTAGTCCACTACGCCTGATGAACGCCTGAGAAAGACCAGGGCTTAGCACCCAGCGGACGGTACATGATGTTTGTTGAGTGGAACCAGTGGAAGCAGGTGCCGCGGGTGAGCTGGAGTCTCCCGAAGTGAGAAGATATGTCTTCCCACGGCACTTGACCCACAGATCCATCTTTGGTTTGTAGTTTCAGAGAGTCTTGCCTCTTTGTCCTTCCAGAAAAGGGTTTTCCTTCTACAGTTGCTTGTTTGTAGAGCCGCCTCTACTCTTCTGGCTGGAAAACAGTCATTCTGCCTGTTTTTAGTTGGGATCTCACTTGTTGCTCTTGGCCCTCAAGGTAGGCTATGCCAAGGTGGTGCCGATGGCAACTGTTGAATGAGGACATAAGGGAAGATAGAGGGGTGCCATTTTGTTGTACCCCTGGTTTCACTTAAATAATGATCACTTTTCTTTTCTCAGTCATAGAAGTTGTTTATTATTCTTTCAAAATTATTCTAACTGAAGTAATATGGTACTTTAGTTAGTATTTTGATTAAAGTAATACAGGTGCATGGCTGAAAAAACACTGAAGCCTTATTATGGATGATAAATGGATCATAAATCCCCTTCTCACTTCCTCTCTCTTCATTTGTTAATGCAGTTAAGTCACAATTTTTGGTTTAATTAATTAGTGATGTTTATATTATACCTTTTCTTTTTGTATCTTGATGGATTTTGTACGTTAGGAATAATATTCCCTGCAGAACCAGCAGAGCTTTCGAAAGCAGCAGCTAACATATATGGAGTATTTACTATAGACAAGGCACTGTCTTCATGTATTAATTCATGTGACTCTGTGTGTGAGATTAGGTACTGTAGATATTCCCAATTTACCAATGAAGAAATCAGGGCACAGAAAGGATGAGTAACTTGCCCAGGGTTGTATGGCTAGGCATTCCAGCTCTAGAAGCCAAGCTTTTAGCCATTATGAATACTTGCTTCTTGAAAAAACCTACCAAGTAAGGAAATAAAGATCCTAAGCAAGAATTTGAAGTTGTACCGGGATTTTAAGGCTCAAATTTAGTTAGTTTGGGAGATAGGTAATTCAATGGGAGGAACCCCAGAGGAACAAGTGTCTGCCGTAAGGTTAGTATAGTTGTTTTCTTTCCAGTGGCTTATGTTTATAAATACTTCTTGCAATATCTTTCCCAAGCTCTCATGTTCTCCCGAGCATATCATAATTGTCTACCAGAGAATCTTCATGCAGATTCTGGATAAAGAGGCAATCCAGAGCGTTCAGTTAAGATGCCCAGATGTTGGACATTCTTAATATGAGGACGTTAACACGGACATTAACACAGAATTTTTGAAATTGGAACAGTCCTGGAAAACAAATTTATTACCACATTTGTGTCATTGATCAAAAGAAGACTGGGCAAGAAGGTATGAAAGCAGATGCAAATTTCACCATTTTAGCAAACAACTGTAAGATCCCTTCTCGCTAGAGAGAATAGCGTATGAGGCATTCTGGTTTTCTTCCTTCCCCATCTAATGTATACATCTGTGAAAACTTAACTTTTTTTTTTTTTAATAATTCTGGCATTATAAACTCACTCCAGCACTTCTCTCCATCTAACAGCCTCATCTGAAAGCCCGTTGGCTTGATTATAAAGGTAAAACTTATGGCAAAACTTGGGAGAATTAGGATAGGACCAGTGAGTTGTTGATGACGGAAGAATTGACAGGATCCAGAAAATGGGATGAGTCCATACTGCCTAAAGCATGTACTGCCGGCTGATCCCTTCCTAGCTCTAAAAGCTCTAATACTGTATACACATACAAACACACACACACACACTATATATATATATATATATATATATATACTGTACATCAAAATGAAGCCCACAGATTTGGTGGGAAACGGTATCTTCATGCCAGAGCCATCGCAAAAACAATCCGGCCCCTCTCTGATGTAGGATGGGGAATAAAATGCTAAAAATATCACCAGTGCATTGCTTTTACCCCAGAATTATTTTGACTAGCGCAGCTTGCGACTGTTTACATAGAGAGAAGGGGGAACGGGTTCGGAACGGGGTGTCAGCCTCCTGTTCCTGACGTGCATTTTAATAGGCCACCTGACAAGATCAACAGGAAGAAAAGAAAAATTGTGAACAGGTGTGAGGGAGCCAGAGGAAGATGGTCCTGCCTCTCCCTCCTCTTAATCAAGTTGGCACATTGTCTGATGCCAGGACGTTCTGGCTTCTACCGGTGGCTGTGCTAATTGCCTCCAGTGTGGGGCTTAGATGAAGGGGGCCCAGAGTCCTACACTGACTCCCCTGTGCCTTAAACAAAGGAAAACGGGATTTTTGCCTGGCTGGTGCGCTGTCAGAACCCGAAACGCTCCATCCGTCGGCGCTGAGGCTTGCTGGCGAGTGCCGTTCCCGACGGCTGCATCGCCATGGAAATGTGTGACACGTTTGTTGATGAGTTGTCTGTTTCCAGATGGACAGCTTCATTCCCAGCCTCTGAGAAATGTAACAGACCTTTTTTTTTTTTTTTTAAAGTATTTGCTTTGTACAAATTGTGGTTTATTGAAGGGTCTTGCTGGCTTTTTTGTTGTTCTTTTATACCACAATGGATTTTGTGCAGTGTGTTGTGTAAGTAATAATGATAGGTCTGGCTTTGTAGTCGTGGCTGTTTGTTTTTTCTTTCTTTGTGTTCCGCATCGGCCAGCCAGCCGTGGTTGTTAATGACACGCTAAAACCTATCCTCTTTCTGAATTGATGATGATTCTGCCTTGATGTTTTAAAAAAAAAAAAAAAAAGCCTGTATTTGGGATAATGCTGCTTTGAAAGTCATGTCGCCAGCGGGTTTCCCATTTCGTTGAAGAAATATATTAGGAAAATATTAATAGGTTGTCTGCTACTTTCAATTCAGTTGCGTTCCCTGGAGGGTAAAAAAGCAAATGAAGACTGAATGTTGCTGGACGGCCCAGAGAGTGTGGACTGTGGGCCATGGCTTAGTGGGTGAAGGGAAAGGGACAAGCAAGGGTCGATCTTCTCCAGGACAGACCCTTGGCCATGCGGTGGGCAAAGTACCATCTTTCAGAAAGTTCTGCTTAGGTCCTAAAATGTTGTGCTTTCCTTGTGCTATCACCTGAGGGTAGGATCCTACAGACAGTCATAGAAATCCACTGAAATTAGGTTTAAAAACTATGTGCGTGTCTGTATAATTTATATGTAAATAGAGACCAGAAGTAATTAAGATCACAGTTTAGTCCAGTGAAATGTTAGTATTTATCCAAGTGAACCATGGTTTATAAATTTTAATGCCCCAAATTGAAGTTAGGGAGGCTCATCTCTAGCTTTTTTTCTTTTTAACCTCTATTTTTATCTCTGTGTAATTATATTGGAGGCATAATTTGTCGATGTCTTTTTTTTTTTTTTTGTAATTAACAAGTGCTTTTCTAACTTCTGAGTAAGTAATCCTTAATTAAATGTGTCCATTTTGTTCATTTACTTTCATTTTTTTCCTCTGGAAGCCAAATTGGAATGTGAAATTCTTCTGTGTTGTGACTGTGGATCAGGGCTCACCGATTAACTAGTTAATACATTTAGGCATTTAGGACTCCGTATTCCTGAAGGGCTCATTACTGTAACCTCACACTGGTCTTCCTAATTTCTTCAGAAAGAAGCAGAATCAATAACTACCTTGAATTGTCAGGTGGAATAAAACAATTGGCTTAGCCATGACCACAGAATCTTTATTCAGATACAAGCAAACGTACTACTTTCCTAAGGATGATCATTTTGAGAAACATTTGAACAGTACAATTACTTGGGGAAATGTTACTTTAGCAAACCTCTTGGGGGAAGGAGGTAGTGTGTTGACAGTTATTACATTACAACTTCCTGGACTGAAATGCAGACTCCCTTGGCGATAAACGTCTGTCTTTCAGGTCGACCATCATGGGCACTATTCCATGCCTATGCTAGGCAACCGTGGCATTTTCCACTTGCACAATTTCTGTGATTTTTCCAACAAATTAGAGATGACTCGAAGTCACACCTATTTGGACCTTAGGGTTCCCAAGTCTTTTCCTGTTGACGGGAATCCGACAGAAGCATCATCGTCATTCCCAGACTGCTGCCCTGGAGAAGAGCTGTAGCTGTATGTTCTCCAGAGTTTGTCCTGTGCTATATACGAGACTGAGATTTATTGTACTCTCTCTCTCTGGCTGTTGGGAAGTCCAGATCCCATTACCTACAGGCCCACAACCTCTCCAGTCTGCAGTGATATACCTATGAGCTCCCTTAAATTCTGTGGCTCTTCCTATGCCTCTGACTGTACAGAGATTAAAGTGTGTGTGTGTGTGTGCGCACGCGCGCGCGCACGCACGCGTGTGTTTGTGCACGCGTGCATGCACATATGCACACATGTGTGTAGTGTATGAAGTGATTGCAGACTGCTCCACATTTAATATGGGGATCACAAGTAGGAAAATTTCAGTCCCCTATTTTTGGTATCTATTTTTTGGTCAATTAAACTCTTTAGTCTTTTTTCTTTTTTAATTTATTTTTTATAAACATATATTTTTATCCCCAGGGGTACAGATCTGTGAATCGCCAGGTTTACACACTTCACAGCACGCACCAAAGCACATACCCTCCCCAATGTCCATAACCCCACCTCCCTTCTCCCAACCCCCCTCCCCCCAGCAACCCTCAGTTTGTTTTGTGAGATTAAGAGTCACTTATGGTTTGTCTCCCTCCCAATCCCATCTTGTTTCATTGATTCTTCTTAAACTCTTTAGTCTTAAGCAATATTTCGTTTTTGCAAAAGAGGGAAATTAAGGTGTGTGTGTCTTGCTGAAAGTTGCTGCCACAGGCATTTTGAACTAATGTTCTCATGGAGAAGAAACTTCCTTAGACCATTATGTGAAGTGCCCTGTTATGTGCCAGTTACAGATAGTCTTTAAAGGCAGAATAACTTCTATTTCCTCTGCTGCCCTTTGCTCTCTGTGAAGGGACCAGGCAATGCCATGTTCATTAGCTGCCTTCATGGTGCCGGGCTCTTTCCAATGGGCAGAGGAGAACACCTTCTAGAAAGAGGCTGGTTAAGCGTCTTCCGGATTGTTTCAAATGAACCACATCGAAGGCTGCAGGGAAAGGGCTCTGACAAATTACGCTCCTGGGGGCTTTTCTCAGTGACACTTTTCTACTGTTGTGAAAAAGTTATAAAATGTCTTTTCTTTTTTTGGTGCTCAGACGAGTATAGGATCAAACCGGTGGAAGAGGTCAAGTACATGAAAAATGGGGCAGAAGAGGAGCAGAAAATAGCAGCCAGGAACCAAGAAAACTTGGTAAGATTGCATTTCTCATATAACAGTGAATTTTGGTGACACCATTGTAATAAAATCTGCACTGCCTGTTTCAGCTATAACTTACACACCGGCACAAGATTTCTTGAAAATACTGTTGCTATTTATAGCTTGCCTGGAAGCCACTCCATCACTCCTGTATCCTGTTTGTTCCTGAATAAGCCCTTTTTTAATCTTGATAGGGAACACTCCAGGGGGAAATATGGTAAAATTATTAGCGTCTTAAAATGGTTAACTGTGAAGGAAAAGGTGTGAAGTAGGATTGAGATTTATTGGGGGGAGGACTCATATATGTTTTTCTTTTTCTCCACCTCTTCCACTCATCGAATGAACAGCTAAGCTTCATTACTCAGGACATGGAGGGTTGTGGATAAAGTTGTCTTGGAGAGGAAAAGGATGTACTTTTAAGATAGGTCTCTACCATGCTTGCATAATGTCCATTTCGTAGAGCAGGTCATCAGTCCCCTGGGTAGAGATTTCTGTAACTACTATTATAACAAATTAATGTTGGAAGCAAGTAAAGTGAAAATTATTTTGAAACAAACTTCTTTCTCAGTTTAATTCCAGTATTAAAATATGCTGTCCCTGAAGTTTCAAATATGTTGGAAAATATTACAAAATTATGAGGTCATAATGAATTATACTGAAGGCACCTAAGAAATAGTGCTTTAGAAGTTTCACATTTAATGGTACAATTCTTCTCTAAAATCTGAAACAAAATTAACCTAAATTACAAAACTTACTGACATTCTCTTAGCTTCTCTCTCTCTCTCTCTTCGTAAGTTATAGGCTGAGATCTCTCATCAGTTTTTTAATCTGAGCCTGGTTGGCCGTAATTTCTATTTTATATAACTTGATCATTTTATATTTATATTTTATATCACTTTTATATCACTCTGTCCAGCTCTGAATTTCATTTTCTAATTTACCTACATAAATATAAATCCCATCTCATCATTACTTTTTCCATATATCAAACCTAATGCTTAAAATAAAAATCTTAAAAAAAAAAAAAAGGTCCCCTACCAAAATTGTCGGCACTTCACCCTCACGGTGTTAAGGGTATTGGGGCTTTTGAGTGAATGTGAGAGCTGCGGTGGTCTGAAACAAAGTTTTCTCATGCAATTCAGTAGATGTATTAAAACTTAATGTTCCATCTCTGTGAAAACGTTTAGTTAATGCCACTTTCGCTGATTTCTTAAAAAATGTTAAAAACTGTTATGAATGTGCATTTATTCAGTTGTGTTAGAGCAACATGGTTTTTGCCTTTGATTTTGGGGTTAGTTATTTGCTCTGTTTTTCATGTTTGAGTGGATGTATTTTTAAGAAGCTTGAAACGTCATAAGGTGTTTTCACTTGAACTTAAACTCCTTTTTCCATTATGTGCTTTGTTTTTGTTTTTGTGATTTCTGCTACAGCAGAGGGGGTTGGCCAGTGCTCATGAGTATTTCAGGCTGTCATTTTCCATGATACATTATTGAACATAATGGGCTAATTCTTTTCTCCTCTGTTCTTCTCTGAACATCTGATCTACACCTTGAAATACTGAAGTCACTAACAACTATGTACTTTAGATCAATATGAAAGAGTGGAAATACTCTGTAATGAAATTTTGCTTCATAAATGGGATTTGGATCTTAACGTATTGCTTGAGTCACAGAAATTCATCATACATATGGTCTGTTTTTAACATTAGCACTTAGATCTAGAAAACAGTAGCTATGACTAATAGTGGAAGTTACTGTGATCTGACTTTTTATATTCATTTTTTCTAACTTTGAGCAGATAAATAGATGACCCAAGGAGTTGAAGCATCAATTGGTATTTTTCTACTTCATTTTACTAAAGATCAGACTTTGTCCTTGCTTCATATAATTTCATCTAGAGTTAATAAATCTCATCTTTAATATTTCCATTGGAGGAAGAGACACTGGTGATTGGGCTTGCAGTGGTGTTCCTTGGATCTGACACTGGAGTCCATCCCTGATTAGCATACTTACTTGTATCTCCAAAACCCTAAGGGAAGCAACGACTCATATCTTACAGTGTGTGACTTTTTCCTCAATGTGCCCTCATCATATTTAAGGCCGTTACAACTTTTTCCTTCTCTCCAGTTTCGCAGTCTCTCAGCTCCTTAGTGCTAATATATTCTTTTCCAGCACTTGGCCAGAATTGGCACAAGTGCTTTTCTATGCAGACTGAATGAAAACAAAAAGAGAGACATCTCTGGGTTTGTTTTTTGTTTTTTGTTTTTTTAACTTGTAGACTATCTGTGACAACCCTCACACCCCTTGTCTGCCAACCAATCAGAGTCCGGACCACCAACCAGAGTTTTTGAGTGTGTAAAGACTTGCATGGAGAAGGGGGAGTAAGTGGTTTTCTTTGATTCGAGCTTTCTAGATAGCTTTCCAAAATTAAATGATTATTCAGTAGTCTGCTAGTATATTATCTTTGTCATCTCTTCTGTCCTTTGGGATGCATAGTCGAGTATGGACCTGGCGTGTTGTTTGAGAAAAAACAAATAGGTCTCTTAAATTTGAGGCTTACATTGAGGTAGATGAAATAGATGTAACAATTCTTTATTTTTCCATCCATTAAAATAATCTAAAAGACAAGAAGTTCTTGTTTTTAGTATTTTTAGAAGCTTTCTTTTTTCTTTTAACTCAGACTGTTAAAATTAAGGGGCTCAGTAAACTCAGTCCAGATAGGGTGCCATGATGGTGACAACCATAGTGGGCTCTGGAGGCAGAAACTGCCTGAGTTCAAATCTCAGCTCTGCCAGTTGCTCAGTGTGGGGTCAAGTTACTTCACTTCCCTCACCTCTTGCCCATCAAGTGGGGGAAAAGCAGGGCCTCATGGTGCTGGGGTGAGGACTACATGAGATGGGCATTGTAGGGCTTGGAGTACAAAGTCTGGCACATGATAAGCACCTAGTACAAGTTAGGCATTATCATATAAAATTAAAGGAAAAGAATGTTAGGGTCAGTGTTTCTTTCCTTTTTCTTTTGTGTTAATTGGTGAGAAATTTCTAAGTGAATACTTTAGGTTAATGCTAGTATTACATGTATTTTGAAAAATCTTGCTCTGGAACTGGGAAGTTATTTAAATAAATATGTTTCAATCACCTGTTATGTATAAGGCCCTTAGTTGTATCAAGAGACACAACAATACTTAAAGTCACTGTCCTCAAAGAGCTTACAGCAAAGTTTAGAGAGCAGTTCAGCTCTAACAAATATTTGATTGATTGCCTATAGGTACAAGGCTCTGTACTAGACTCTGCCAAAAACACAAAATAAGGAAACTACTGACCCTTATCTTAAGGTACTTTATGGCAGTATACAAGGTAAATACCAAAGGACTATAAATAAAAAAGGATTAAATACATCAAGCAAACAAGATTGATTCCAAGCAGGCAATACAAAGTGCTGCTACTATCAAAGGAGGCAGCCATCCCGTCTGTTGGGGTGTCTGGACCTACTTCACGAAAGCTGGTGTTTGCGGTGGGCCTCGAAGGATAGAATGAGGAAGGCTGGCCCAGGCAGAAGTGACAGAGATGGAAAATGCAAGGTGTATTTAATGAAAAGTGTGTAGTCCTGTTTGATTGGGGAGTACAAGGGAAGAGGACAAGGTGTCGGTAGGACAGCAGTGGGACGTTACAACCAAAATGTAGATGGCGTATTATGTAGAGCCTTCAAGTCTAGCCGAGAGGTCTGAGTGAATTCCATGGATCGTATGGAACTTGGAAGGTTTCAAGCAAAGAGTGAGAGCATGAATCAGGAAAGTTTATGAGGCAGCAGTGGGTGTTGTATGAATTGGTGTGCGGTGCCAAGGTTGGAGACCATTTATGATAGCTTTTGCAAGAGACAGAGAACCCGAAGCAAGATGGTGGCCAAGAGAATAGAAAAGATTTGGACAAAGTTGCAGTAGAAGCAACAAGAGTTAACAGCTAATATTATAGACGTTAAAGGAAGGCAGAGGAATCGGAAGATCATAGTAATGCCCGTGCCAGCGGGGGGAAGAGGACTGGTAGATGTGAGAATAAATAATGACCCCAAATGAAATGGGAAAATCACTTAGGAAGATAAGGTGTGATGAAAATACAAGATGTTTTTTCCTTCCCTCCCTTTCATTTCATTCACCCTTAAAAAATATCACAGGGTAGTCCACAAGAGAGAAAGTGAAACCGCTGATCACACAGAAATGTCATGAGTCCAGTAAAGAAAGCCCATATGGCCTGGGTCCTTAGACTCTAGGCTTTGGAGGACTCAGAGGTGCATCAGGCATGAATCTCACCCGAGACAGCTCACTCTCCAGTAGCAGACTGAAGGCATGTGACCTGAATGACCATAAAAATCCAAGGCACACTTAATGCAGAGGTTGGTTTTGAGTAAGCCAAGCTGTAGGAACTTGCAGAACGTCCATGTGGGGGAATCTAGCAAAGGAGAGAAATGAGGGTGTGGAGCTTGGGAGCATCGCCTGGGTTTGTGTCTGGGTTGGGTGTTTGGTGTGTTTTTGTTGCTGGAATGGGTGGATGAGTGAGTGGACAGGAGTAGCTGAACCTCTGAGTGACAGCAGTTGGCACCGCTTAGTTCCTCAGGAGTGTTCAGATCTCCAGTTGCTCAAGCCCTTTGGCCAGTTTCTATGGACGGAGGAGATTATGCCGCTTCTTTAAGGTTGATGAATCCTTTATACGTCAGTCCTTTGTGTATCCTCAGTGCAAAGATGTGCATTTGTCCCAATTTTCATCATTGTTAAACATCTGTATATTTCACTTTACTTCTCTCAGACTTTAATTCCTTCTTCAGGAAGGTGATGTGAAATTGTTGCATTGGCTTTGATCAGATAGAGCTATGTCTCAGTCGAGAGCCGACCTTCATTGTTTCTAGCTTTATCATTTTGGTCAAACATCTAAAACTTCTGAACTTTGAGTTCCTCATCTGGGGCCTTGTAAGAGCAAAACAATTGATGTATTAGAAGAAACATCAAAAAACATGTGTAGAATCTTAGCAAAGACCTAGAAAATGAATAGCAAAAGCTAAGAAGAAAGAAAAGTAGTGTATTTCATTAGATTAAAATTAAATGCTTCTGCGAAACAGAATAACTACAAAAAAGTAGTTAATAGATAGGCAACAGACTGGAAGAAAATATTTATGACCTCTAAAAGGCAAAAGGTTAATCAATATGAGGTTTTTAAAGAATGCTTATAAATAATTAAGAAAAAGATAATCCACGAGAAAAGCAGGTACATGAAATGAACAGAAACAGATGGTTCGCAGTAGAGGATATTGGGCAATAAGCATATGAAAAGATGTTCCACATCACTGGTACAATAGACACTCTCTATCCAACTTGCTGCATAAGAAGATTCTCATAAATCCCTCTCCGAAAGACGCTGACTGCCGCCCACGGCATGCTCGCTCGATTGGCTCTTGGGCTACTGTCTAGAACACCTCTGTGCCTGTGCTCCTGCAGTTAAATGTGTTTTCTAAGAGCCCGTATGATGGTTCCCAAATCTGTTTATACTGGTTGAATGTCATTGTAATTATGTAATTTATTAAGTAATATGTAAACCACTGAAACACAAGTGTGGAAAGAAGAGCTGTTTCATTGAAAATTAAATTAAATGCTTTAGAAAGTCTTGATGAAAGCACATACTAAAAAGCTTGCTGTTAAATTAAATAAAATTAAATTCTGCACTTGGATTATTTCACAACATCTTTACATTCTCACTTCAGTTACGAAACCAAACCAGGGGATCTTAGATGTGCTTATAAGGATGTGGTTAGGGGCGCCTGGGTGGCTCAGTCGTTACGCACCTGCCTTCAGCTCAGGTCATGATCCCGGGGTCCTGGGATTGAGCCCCCCATCGGGCTCCCTGCTCGGCAGAAGTCTGCCTCTCCCTCTCCCACTCCCCCTGCTTGTGTTCCCTCTCTCACTATCTCTCTCTCTCTCTGTCAAACAGATGAATGAAATCTTTAAAAATAAAAAAAAAATAAATAAGCGTGTGATTAGTCCAGAAGGTACACATGGAACATCTGTACGTGGCTCCCTTACTTAGAGCAGAAGCCTTGTTCCTACGTCAAAAGATGAAAGGAAATGAACATCCTTGTATTTTAAAATAAAATCATATGCTTAATGTATCTTTACATTTTTATCTTGTCCTGCTTTAACTCACTTCACCATTTAATTACCAGTCCGGATGGCATTGCCTAATATAACTTCTATTTTAATCAGGAAAATGCAAATTAAAACGTGATTCCTTAGACTGGCAAAAATTCGAAGCTTTGATAATATCCGATTTTGGCATGGTTGTAGGAAAATAAGTATTCACATGCTGGTGGCCGACATCTTGGAGGACAACGTAGCAGAATCTATTAAAATTAGCACATGCACGCCCATGACCCAGCACTTCCACATCTTGGTATACACCCAAAGCAGCTATCTGTGTGCAAGAGGAAGCTTGCACAAGACTGTTCACTTCAGCACCATTTCTACGGAAAAACTGGAACTAACCTTCATTCTTGTCTGTAGGAGAATGGTACAGCTGTAATATACTAGACAGCAATTAGCAAAGCAGGAGGTAGAGCTTTAGGAATTGTCATGGAGAAAGCTGCAAGTGGTGTAGTGGGACACTATTTAAGGTTTTTCTAATAAAACAGAATAGCAACACGCTACATTTTCTGTGAATGCTTACAGATGTTTAGGGATTTATAGAGAAACCTGCATGGATGTGTCCCAAACCATTAACAGTAGGTACCTGGGTAATGGGGATGTGTTCATGCCAAAGCTCAGTTTCCTCCTCTGCAAAATGGGGATTATAATTGAACCCACTTTAGCAGGAAATTGTGAAAATTAAAGAAGCTATGCTTGTAAGTCAGCATGGTTTCTGGCACAGAAAATGCCATTGTTGGCTCGTGTCACCAGTGGGGCTGGATAACATAGGAAGGATGAGAAAGAATTGTATGCGGTGGTAAAAGGGGATTTTTTTTTTTTTTTTACCCTTCAACTTAATGGTTTTAATTTTTTAAAGAAAATATGAGTATCTTATTTGTGTGATTCGAAGTTAATTTTTGAAAAGGGGAATGATAATAGCAAAGCTCAGATTTTGACTACTTGGAAATCTGTAATGTAAGTGGGGTTATGTCATTTTCCTCATTATCTTAAATAACCTCCGTTTTCTGTCATTTTCTGATGTTGCTTAACAAAAGGCAGTAGAAGAAAGCTTAGGGATCATCCAACTTCATTTATGTAGGTTAACTACGTATAAATAATTTAATAGGTAATTTACGCCACAGTTGGCAGTATTCAGTCCCTTCCTCCTCCAAAGTAAATATCTTGATTAATGAAAGGCATTCCAGTTTGAGTTTTAAAGTGCTTCCCCTTACTATTTGCTAAAACATTGTCTTGTTTTCCCTAACATCTGTCCCTCTTAAGTATCCTCCCTTAGGAGTTAATAAATTCTTTGATTATGGAGGGTTTTTTTTTCATATTTATTTCCTAGATTTACCTATATTACAATGGCTTTTGAGTCACTATTTCCAGATATCTCGGTATGAGTGAGATTCTTCTGTATCCTATCACCTTTCTCACGGTTGGGTGAGCTTTTGACTTCATCCTTATCCATAGAGTTGAGGACTGGTCTGAGACGTGTTTGTCTAAGTCATCACTTCCTGAGCACAATCAAATGACACTATAAAAAGAATGTTCTAATATGTTTTAGCAGGAAAGGAGAGTGGAATCAGATTTATGTGTGGCTACATCCTCCTCCCGCTTGCTGAGTTTGTGAGAGCTTCCGTCTGTCTCTCCAGTGCATTAGATTTCCAGTGAATATCAGAGCATCCAATTCCAGAATTGAAAACTTGGGAGATTAGGAGATATCTTTGATTAGAGGAAATGCCCTAGAAACCACTGAGAGCTCTCTCTGGAGCAGTGGCTTCCAGCTGGCGAAAATCGGCAAGTCACCCTGCCTCAGCTCAAGAAGTTGCCTGTGGGCAGCCAGTGTTCTCCAAAGCACTGTAGTGATGGGCAGTCAGAAACCGGGGACAAGTCCGTGATTCCGTTTATAACTATAAGTCAACAGGAGGCTAAGTGCTCAAGACCACAATCACCGTGTTACTCTAAATATTAGAGCATACCTGTAAGAAATAAACTTATGTGAGGGCACCTGGGTGGCTCAGTGGGTTAAGCCTCTGCCTTCAGCTCAGGTCATGATCTCAGGGTCCTGGGATCGAGCCCCACATTGGGCTCTCTGCTCAGCAGGAAGCCTGCTTCTCCTCTCTTTCTCTTTGCCTGCCTCTCTGCCTACTTGTGATCTCTCTCTGTCAAATAAACAAATAAAATCTTAAAAAAAAAAAAAAGAAAGAAACTTATGTGAATGAACACTGCAAACTTTGAGTCAGTAATGTTTATTATACTAAGCTATAGACATTCCAATAAAGGCATTCTCCTAGTTGGGACCACTCTAAGAGTCCGCTTAAACTCTCACTTTTAACAAACACAACCGTGTTCACTTCTATGACTCTACAGAGCAGCTAATATAAGAGCAAAAGACCATGACTCTGAGTTGTCCCAATTTCCTAAGTTATTTAAACACTCTTAGCAATCTTAAGAATAAAGTAAAATAAACTGACAAGAATAAAGCTGATAGGGTTGCCTGGGTGGCTCAGTTGTTAAGTGTCTGCCTTTGGTTCAGGTCGTGATCCCAGGGTCCTAGGATCAGTCCTGCATTGGGCTCCCTGCTCAGCAGAGAGCCTGCTTCTCCCTCTCCCTCCGCCTGCTGCTCTGCCTACTTTTGCTATCTCTCTCAAATAAATAAATAAATAATCTTTACCCCCCCCCCCGCCCCCCCAAAAAAGTAAAGCTGATATTCCAGACAAAGAGTCAACATCTGTGAAGTACCTCTTCTCTCTCCCCTCCGTCCTTCCAGGTAGAGGTTGGACTGGAGCTCAGGCTGGGGCTAGCATTGGGTGGGTTGTGGGGGACATCTGGACATGAGGTAGAGAATTTTTGGTTTATGGAAATTCACTAGGACTAAAGGTTCCCAAACCAAAGTGAAGATGGAGAGTGGTTTGAGGGTATCTGACTTTAGACAAGAGAAGCCTCTTCCTAGAGCAGCTTCAGAAGCAGTCACATTAGCACAAGACCCCTCCCTAAAGTTCACCTGCTTCCAACCCAAGGACCCCCATTCTAATTCCCTCTTCTCTCGTGCATATGATGTTGACATCAGCCTCTGATTCTTCTGCAAAACTAGAGGATCACCTGAAGCTTTTAGTTATTTTATTTTATTTTATTTTATTTTATTTTATTTTATTTTCTTGACAGAGTGAGACACAACGAGAGAGGAAACACAAGCAGGGGGAGTAGGAGAGGGAGAAGCAGGCTTCCTGCTGAACAGGGAGCCTGATACCAGGCTCTGTCCCAGGACAGTGAGATCAACTGAGCTGAAGGCAGGTGCTTAACAACTGAGCCACCCACGCACCCCAGACTTTTTGTTTCTTAAGGGAGTAACAGCTCTTTGACTGGAGGGTTTGGGTAGTATCATTCCCTTTTACTATGTTTATTGTGGTGTAGAAGCGATCAGGGGCAAGAGTGCTACCTCTTCATCCCTCTTGGAGGACGTCCTTTTTGTGCTTCAGGAACCAGGCACATTCAAGGTCTTACAGATTCTTCTGGCACTGGGGTGATTTGTTTTAGAGCAGAACAGAAGTAGAGTTTAATTCTCTAAGGATGAGGGATTTGTCGAATCAGCCTTCTAAGTTTCAAGTGTCATACGGAAGCACAGTTCCTGATTCAGGAACAGAACATTATGAGAATAAAAGAATGCCCACAGAAGTGCTTTGTAAACACAACGTGGAATGCAAATGATGGTGATTATTGTTGTTACTCATTCAGAGGACACCTGGATGCCTTCCTCAGGCTCGTTGTTGTTCTACAGTAGAAACCCAAGGAAGGCCAGCCTATATCCTCATGGTGCCCTTCATTCTCCCGCGAGGAAGGGGCATCAAGTGTATACTCAGTTGACACAGACGTCGGTGAATCAGAGGTGGATGTTAGAGCAACCACTGTAAAACGCCAGGCATAGCAAACTGTGACTGAAATTCTATTTCAAATGACTTTTCCTCTTTCCCATATTAATACACTGAATTGACCATATGTGGACGAACAGTCTTGGGGTCCTGGTACAACTTATTTCTTGAATAAATCCCTATTTCAATGGACTCCACTCTCACTAGGCATTGTCTCTAACAGAATCTTGGGGGACAAGCAGCATGGCACAGGTGACCCTTACTGGGATAGCCGAGCAGATTCCCAGAGCTGGCCTTGCCGCAGGGCCTTGAGGGAAAGCAAGTTTTCACTGGCAGATGAGGTTGGGAAAGGGGTTTCCAGCACCAGAACAGTGAGAGGAAGCAGGGAGACCGGGCATGGATAATGAGCGGGCGGGGAGGCCGATGGGGCGTGAAGTGTTCTGGTTAGTTCGTGTGTTTTAACTGCGGGTTTTTTGTTTTTGTTTTGTTTCGTTTCCGTCACCACGTTAATTTCTGGTTTACAGAGAGCCACAGGCTTTAGCCAGTTTGCGCATTTGTAACTACAGAATAAATAGAACAGACCTGCCTTGGTCTCATTTAAAGATTGGGAGTGTTGATTATGGCTTCCCTTTTCTCAGCATTGTTGCAAAATGTGATTGCTTTTAAATATGCTTTCCTCCGCGGCCAGGTGCTGGTTGAAAGTGGCGGAGCATAGTTACTCTTGACCTTTGCTTGCCTGGGAAAGGATAAGCTTCTAATGGAGCCTCTGAAACTTTCCCTGTTTAACTTGAGCAAGTGGAGCAAGCACAAACGGTACCTTAAAGTTCGATCGTTGGCCTCGTCTTCAGGAACAGTACCTGATATTTCAGCAGAAAGTGGAAAGGAGCCATTTTCAAAGCCAGATTCTGTCTGGTCCTCACGGTCGTTCTTGATGCCCTGATTTATTTACCTCACAGAAACATGGGCATTTTTTTTTTTACCCAAGTAGCACAGTTTCAACAACGGAATGAGAGGAGATGAGTAGTAACTGAGGGAACTGCCGGAGGCCCGTCTGCCGCTATTACAGCGTCCGCAACAGAAACACAGCGGTTTGGCTTTTCTGCGTGTTGTTCATATTTCTGTCTTATCTGCTGTGCGATGCTAAAAAAAAAAAAAAAACAACCAACGCATGTAAGTTTCACTCATCAGTTGGCTAACTCGGCGAGGTAACCTCCCTCGAAATTAATGATTTATGCCCTGGAGGTGAGAACATCAAAAGACACAGTCATGTTTCCGAGTCTGGACTTTGATAAGGGTCTCGCTCTTCTTATGGACTTTATTTGTGAGCAAATCATACCCAGTATTAACAGAAATCCAGGATTTGCCAACCCCAAGATTTGTTTTTAAAAAGCTCCTGGTAATTCTAACCAGGGATTCTATACCTGTCATTCAGAAAAGATGGAAATAAATAACCAGGCATAAAAAATTCATGCATCGTCTTGGAGAGTGGAGGATGTATTGTTTTAGCATGTCAGCATTACAATAGCTATATGAATTTGCCGTTGTAACTGCCTGCTTTGTGTTCGTAATAAGTCTAATTTAATTTATTTCCTCGGTGCTCTGTATGAGAAGAGATGCCAAATTTCCTCCTCCTTTGAAAATTAAAACAATTGGTAATGACAGCGATACTTTCCGAAGTGTAATGAGCTGACTCTATTTTTTTTTCCTGTCAGCGTGTGATGTTATACTACAGATTTTCATTTACTGACAGACTTCTTCTCATAACTTGATCATTTAAGGGCTTGCTTAATTGGAGACAAACCTTTTTTTTTTTTTTTTTTAAATACTTGATGGATTTGTACAGTTGAGGGCACTTAGATCAGAACAAGATAGGAATCTTTTGATTGGAACTAGAAAATGAAGTAAAGACTGGTCTTAGAAACAAAGCAGAGAGTTCGTTATTAGAAGCGAGGTACAGCCACACAGACATTGAATCTGGGTTTCTCAAATGCTAAGCCAGGTTTCTTGACTTCTCCTGGAAAAGAATGTCAGGAGGCACTAGCTGTTAGGAAAGAACAGAGAATCTCATTATAGTGAAATGCTTCACAGTCTATGTGATGTCTTAACACTCACAGTGTGTAAATTCATACCAAAGAATCGGCTGGCCGGGAGCTGGTGGCCTAGTGAAATGAGATAGCCATACATAGATGTTGGATTTGGTTCACTTCTGTTATTCTCTTGTCTTTTGAAATTAACTTTTTCATGATTAAATATGTGCTGCTTGCTTAAATTACTTTAAAAATTGTTGGGAAATGCAGAAATGAGTAAAATAAATTAAATAAATAAATAAATAAAATCAATCATAAATCACATAACTGTTTATGCCTAATATACATAGAAATAATTTTTTTCTGAGCAATATGGACTCAATCTCTTACAAAACTAAACATAGTTTTAACATGTGTTCAGCAATAACAGTCTTAAGATAATTTCCTAAGTGATTTGAAAAGCTATGATCAGGTCACCCAGAAGTAGAGTTTAATTCTCATGAGGGGGCAGTTTTAGAACTGCAGCTCTTGATCTCGGGGTTGTGAGTTCAAGCCCCACATAGGGTGTAGAGATTACTTGAAAAGAAAAAAATAAAGTAATTAAAAAAAAAGAAAGAAAGAAAAGAAAAACTCAGACCACACAAAAATCTTTACATGAACATTGGTAGTAGCTTTATTCATAATCACCAAAAAACTGGAAGCCACCAAGATGTCCTTCAACGGATGATCAAACAAACTGGTTACATCCACAAATGGAATATTATTCAGTGATAAAAAGGAATGAGCTACCATTCATGCAAAAACATATATCTTGTGTGCATAATGCTAAGTGAAAGAACCTAGTCTGAAAGGTATATACAGTGTGATTCTCCCTTTATGACATTCAGAAAAAGGCAAAACCGTAGAGGCGGTAAACAGATCAGTAGTTTCCAGGAGTTTGTGGGAAAAGGCAGGTGACAAGGTGAATCACAGGGGATTTTTGGTTTTTTTAAAAGTATAGTTGACATTGTTGTATTAGTTTCAGGTGTACAACATACTGATTCTACTGTTTTGTCTATTACTCAGTGCCGACCAGGATAAGCACAGTCCCCATCTGTCCCTATACACTGTTAAAACAATATACTACAATGTTATTGACTATATCCTGTATACTGCACTTTTTATCACTGTGACTTATTTATCATATAAGTGGAAGTTTGTACCTCTTAATTTCCTTTACCTATTTCACTATCCCCCACACTCTGGTAACCACCAGTTTGTTCTCTGTTTTTAAGGGTCTGTTCGGTAGTGAAACTATCCTGTATGATACCATAATGGTAGATACATGACACTATGCATTCATCAAAATGCATAGAATGCTACAAAAAAAGAGAGTGAACTTTAATGTTTGAAAATTTATAAAAACATTGAGGAGGTCAAGGGGTCCAGGGTAGAATGTAGACTGATAAAGGAATCTAACAAAATTACAAATACATGAAATAACCTCACTAAAGTTTGGGTGGGGAGGGGGGACACGGGGGTGGGGGGGCGGAACATGCTGACCTGTGTAACTTTAGAAATGAGTAGAGTCTATTAAAACTGTAAGTAAAAGTAACTGTATATAAGCACAGTACTCCTTTACTGTGGAACTAAGAGTTAACAATTCTAAAAACACTACAATTAATTAGTGGTGGCTGGCTTGGGGAGCCACGTTTCTCACTGCTGGAGTGGGAGGTTGTAAACACACAAGGGAATTGGCTAGAAGCATCCTGTGGAAGGGTGCCTGAGTGGTTCAGTCAGTTAAGCGTGGACTCCTGATGTTGGCTTAGGTCATGGTCTCAGAGTCATGAGATCAAGCCCTGCCTCCAGCTCCACACTGAGCACGGAGCCTGCTGGAGATTCTCTCTCCCCCTCTGCCCCTCCCCCTGCGCAGGCGCACAACACTTTTTCTCTCTGGGAAAAAAAAAAGCAGCAGCAGCGTCCTGTGGCAGTGGATCAGAGCTGGAGACATCAGTGAGAATTGATGTTTAGCCAATGTAGATACAGATGGGTACATGTAGAAATATTGATAGATATGTGTGAACAAACATACACGAGTGGGCATGCATATATTTGTATACATATATGGGTACACATGTACATGCATGTGTTTATAAATGTATGTGCACGTGTGGAGACGTGTGTACACACACGCTGCGCGCGTACGCACACATGCACACGCACACGCACATTTTCTTGCTGTCAATCGAGAGGACCTAGAAGCAGTGATACCCTGTAGCAGCAAGGATAATCGCCACCCAGATCTTGTGTCTAATACTGTTCTCCAAAAAAATTACCGGACTCCTTGGATACGTGACTCATTATAGGGCTAGGGAATATATATGATGATCCTGGAGCATTTTGTAGTGCTATAAATCTAGGAAGTGCCCATGGACACCCACTCGTGCACACACAATGGTGGGATATGTCACAGGGACACAAGAATCAACTGAAAGAACTCTCAATGCCCAAAGCTGAAACAATTGAAGCAACAAAATTAATACTGTCATACTAGATCGTGCTATCAATCTGGTATAGTAAACAGTGTATTTACTTTGAACAAATTGTACAATAAATATCCATGAGTCTACACCGATACAGATGACTAAATAAAATAAATGAGAAGAATCCATAAATCTCCCGTGCAGAAGAATTCCAAATCATATGTATTGTCCTCAAGGAGGCAAAGCATAACTTTCCACTTCTGAAGCATGGGCTGTGTGTGGTGACTTTCTTAGAAAGACTACCTTCTGGATATAGGGGAAAACAGGTAACTTTACAGTAGAGAAACCTGAGAAGCAGTCCCTCAGCCAGCTGACCAAAATTAACAGCGATAAGTTATGTCGATAGCATACATCCTTAATATGGTGTGATGAGAATGGCATTTTATCTCTGTGGTCTTTGTCCCAAAACTTACAACATCAGTGGAATCATGAAAAGAAACATCAGACAAAGCCCAGTTAAGAGACATCCTGCAGAAATACTTGGCCAGTGCTCCTGAAAACTATCAAGGTCATCAAAAACAAGTAACACCTGAGAAACTGTCAGGAAACAGCCAAGAAGAACATAAGTGGACATGGCAACTAAATGTAATATGGGTATCTTGGAAGGAATCCTGGAACAGAAGAAGGACACCAGGTAAAAACCAAGGAAATGCGTGTATCTTATCAATGTTGGTTCATTAATTGTAACAAATGTACAGTCCTCATGTAAGGTGTTCATAATAGAGGAACCCAGGTGTCCAGCATATGGGAACTCTGTACTGTCTTCACAACTTGCCTCTAAATATAAAACTATTCTGAATTATGACAGTTAATTAAGTGTGAAAAAGACTTGTCCTAGGGGAGGTGGGTAAGGGTATAGATGAAATAGATGAAGGGAGTACACTTATCACAGTGAGCACTGAGTAATGTATAGAATTGTCCGATCACTATATTATGCACCTGAAACTAATGCAACACTGTACGTTAACTATACTGGAATTAAAAAGCAACAGACCTGTCCTGTACACACTGTGAATATTTGAAGATACCATAATTATCCTCCCATTCAATTGGGATACAGAACTGGGATAGTATTTTTTAATTTTTTAAACCATTTTTTAAATGGTTTTTAAATAGTCACCATTTATTCCAACAGTGTTGAATTAAATATATAAATACAGCCGGACAGTATCATTTCACTGGCTGCTTGACGGTTGGGGTCATTCAGCAGGCTTCACATTCCTGAAGAAGGGTACCTTTCCTCATTGTTATGCATCAGGAGCCTTAAAACTTGCAACATTCCTACCTTAACCTCAGGGCAGTTTGTAGTCTTGTAAATGAGAAAATTGAGCTGAGATGAAATCTTTGACCTGGATATTATTGGTCTTAACTCACTTTGCTGTAGAAAATATTCCCAAATTTGCTTCTTAAAAGTATCCATCAGTTTGGGAGCACGTTGAGATTACCTGCTAATAATATCAGTATTTTCTGAGTTGGGGCAATGGTAGATTTTTTTACTCTCTGAACACAGACTCTTCTGCATCTGAGCTTTTGCAATATAGTGATATTTTGCCTTGTTTTAAGGCAAAGACAAACAACATACCTGCAGGGATGAATGGGAAAAAATTGCTTTCATTTTAAACATAATGTTGGCAATTATAAACCTCCTTTGTTTTGTTTTATTTTTAATTATTTATTTGACAGAGTGAGAGAGCACAAGCAGGGGGCGAGGGAGAGGGAGAAGCAGACTCCTCACTGAGCAGGAAACCTGATGCGGGGCTCCATCCCAGGACCCCTGGATCATGACCTGAGTCAAAGGCAGACCAACTGAGCCACCTAGGTGCCCTTCCTTTGTTTTATTTTTAAAATTATGGCCATTATAAATATTTTCATATTTATACATTGGAATAACTATACATAGTTTACGTTGGAAAATTAACTTCCAATTTTCAAATCTTAGTTTGTCATCAAATTATTAAATGTATACAATGTATTCTTCCTACAGTATTTCAGTGAGCTTCTGATTTTATCTGTTCATTTAAATTTTATCCTTTTGTTTCATGACATTTTTCTTTTCCATCGTTTGGTTTTTGTGTTGTGTTTTGTTTTTAAACCAAAAAATCCCATTGGCCTTAAGAATGATTAGGTTAGGGTTCTAATTGTATGAGCAGAACCCATAGCAGCCTTGGGATAGACACAGGAATTTTGTGATCAGATCATGAACTGTGTCTGAGGAGTGAACTACGAGAGAAGTTGTAGCAGTTTTTTAGGCAACAGTAGATCGTCAGAACAGTGGTATTGGTTTCAGCTGATCAAAAGACTAGAGAGAAGGGTGGTTTCTCTGGGTAACAGGGTTGTAGAAGATTCTTTTTTTTTTTTTTTTTCTTCTTTTCTGCATTAAAATTTTTTCCTTCTGGGCGCCTGGTGGCTCAGTGTGTTAAGCTTCTGCCTTCTGCTCAGGTCATGATCTCAGGGTCCTGGGATGGAGTCCCTCATTGGGCTCTCTGCTCAGCAGGGAGCCTGCTTCCCCTTCTCTCTCTTCCTGCCTCTCTGCCTACTTGTGATCTCTCTCTCTCTCTCTCTCTCTGTCAAATAAATAAATAAAATCTTTAAAAAAATTTTTTCCTTCTTAGTAAACACTTAAAAGTTAAGAAAAGGAAATTATAAAAAAGCATTTAAAACATGAGTTACAGCAGAGTAAACCATCATGCTACCACAAATGTGAATTGCTTCCATTTTTTTTTTTTTTTTTCTTTTGAGAGGGAGAGAGAGAGGACTGGGGGTCAGGCAGAGGTAGAGAGAGAATCATAAGCAGGCTCCGCACTGAGAGCAGAGCTCAAAATGACCCTGAGATCTTGACCTGAGCTGAAATTAAGTGTCAGGTGCCCCTGTTGCTCTTGGTTCTTGTAATGGACATGTCTGGGAGTGGCGGGGAAAGGAGCATTCACCCGGCTCTTATCGCGAGAATCGGTGGAAACTTCGTTCTGCTGCCGGTGGTATAGTCTATGAATGAATGCAGCCACTATAAAACTTTTCAGGACTTAATAAACTAGGGACGAGAACACAGTCACCATGTGGACAAACTGCTTTGTCTTTTTAGGAGTTCTTTAAAAGACACAATGAAAATACTGTTGTGAAACTGTTTCCATTATTTAGCAAAAAGGTAATAATTTTCAAATCTTATTGTTGGACTTAAGGGCAGAAAACTTGAGTTAACCAAATTGCCCCAGGAATGGAGTGTGGTAATCCAGCACCATAATTCCTTTATTCTTGCCTTGTTCTTGAAAGCTTTTTTCAAGTATATTTACCTTCTCTTTGCTTAGAAGTGCAGGATTTTAAATACCAGTAAATTTTTCTTTCAGGATTCAGTATCCTGACTGGCCTTAAGGGCATTGTTTAAAACAAAACAAAACAAAACAAAAAATAAACAGTAGATCCAAAACCTGAAGAGATTTGACAAAATCTGTGCTAGCCTTCTGATACTCCCTAGAAAAGAGGTGTTTGTTTGTTTGTTTGTTTGTTTAAATCTAAGCATTATTTTCTCTTATACTTCAAGTATTTTTGGAACATCATTCTGTTCTCAGCATTTTATTCTCTTTCTTGGGATCATTAGTGCTGAAATTCCTCTCATCAGCTCAGGTGAAATTTGGCAGGTAATATAAAAATAAATCAAGTTATTGACATGCTGAGGCTGTTGAGGGACTAAATCATGTTTCGTTTATTGCTTTAAAAAAGACTAGTTTGACAGCATTATCATTAATTGACTCCTTATTTTCTAATCATTTTACTGAGAACCTACTCTGTTTTCTTAATAAAATATCAGCTTTGAAGCATAATACCTCTGTATGGCCAATTATTGGAAAGTAGCCCCCCAAATGTAAGAATGTTTTTATAGGTGCATTTTCATAGTCCCTCAGTCCTTTATAGGAGTAACCCTCAACTAGAAAATTGCTTATCCCCTGCCCCCCAAAATCTACCCTCAATTGCTTTAAAGAAGTAGTTGCTTCATTCTAGAAGAAAACCAACACCACTCTTCGGACAATCTGTTGTGTAACAGACCCCTCCAAAATGCAGTGCCTTAAAATAAGAAGTTATCATTATGTTGTGGTTGTGTGGATTAACTGAGTTCAGCTAGACAGGTCCTGTTTAGGATCTCTCGCTCACTTGCATGTAGATGTCGGCCCATGTTGCAGTTACCCCAAGGCTTAGCTGGGCTGGTGTTCAAGAAGGCTCCCTCACAGAGCTGGCAGTTGATGTTGACTGTGAGCTCAACTGGGCCATCAACGAACACCTACAGAGGACTTTACACATCACTTGGGCTTCTCACAACACGGTGGTCTGAGGATAGTAGTCATGCTTCTCACTTGACAACTGACTTCCTAGAAGCAGTGGCACTTCTTCCAGTTCTGTTTGTCACAGTGGTCACAGAACCTGCCCATATTCAAGGGACTGGAAAAAGAGCCTTCTCTTGTTGGGGAAGTAGAAAGGTTTGATGGCAGAAGAGCACCAGAAACAGGAGATACTATAGCAGCCATCTTTGGGAACCTCAATCTGCTACAGTCACCCACCTGTTCAAATTTCAGGATGGGTAGGGACCACTTTCTGTGAAAAGCCTTGTGGGCAGTCCCGCTAGTTTCACATTGGATATTTAGATTGTATCCGTGGATCTAATTTTTATTCTGAAAGAAAAGCTGCCAGAGAAATGCATCTACCTCATGCTTGTGTCCTGAAGAAGACACCTTTATATAAGTAGCAGATACACAAAGAGCTAAATATGTCTAATCCAGGGAGACAAACAAGCAAAAAACCAGTTATGTTGTTCATAAGGTCTTCTCATATACAGGCTGACATCAGTAATGAGCCTAAGAAGAAGCATTCTGGCATCAAATGTAGCCAAGCTACTTTCTAAACAGATGACCTTACTCAAATTCCATATGCCTTGATCCCTCATTTATAAAATAAGAAAAATGATTTATACTTTTCTGGGCAGTTTTGAGGAATAAATTAGGTGATTTTTGTCTTTGAACTTATAAGTAATTTTTTACCCACCCTCCCCCTCCAATTTTCCCAATATGGCAGTTGATGTTGGGTCATTGTTTTTAAAGTGGAAGATTTCCATCTTAATCTCAGTGTCTAAGTTTCACGTTTAAATTAGTTATTATTCTTGGGATTTAAGAAAGAACAAATGAAGTGAATTTATAGTACAAGTAAAAATGTGTGTTTAACTGGAATTTGTCATTACTCATTAATGAGGAAAAACTGTGTCTATCTCTAGCGGCCCTCTTGTCTCAAGAGTCTGCTAATTAGCTAAATGTTTGGCATATCTCAGTAACCCTATAGCCTGTATAATTAAAATTAGCTTTGAACACACAGTATCCTACATCTTATCTTCCTTTTTGAAGGCATCTTCTTCAGCTGAGAGCTTTCTAATAATAGTTCCTCAGCACCGAACTGATGTCAAGATAAAGAGACAGAGCATGTCCACCAAATGAATCTTCTTATTTTGTGCATTTTTAAAGAATGTTAAGTGGGAAACATTTTTACTTTCTAAAAAGGTTCTCGTCTGCTTTTAGAGGAAAAATAGATTCTCTATAGTTAGAGCTCCCAGTGATTTCCTAGTCATTGAAAAGAGTACAGAAGGATATAACATAGATGGGCAAGTAGTTTAATTATTGAAGTTGTTCATTTAGCATTTACACAAAATTCTGGGAGAATCATGAAATTGAAAAGTTTGTTTTGTTTGTTTTGTTTTGTTTTAAAGTCTGCCCCTGGTTTAGTAGAGCATGCTGTAAGTTGAAATATTTTCTCAAGAACCCAGGGAGAGAAAAATGCCTCAACCCCATTATTTCTTCACTCAGTCTGTCATTCAATAAATATTCCTTAATCACCAATTACATGCCAGCTACTGTCCTATGTGGAATACCTACAGTCCTTTCTAGAAGGGGAAGGCCAGGCAGTGAGCAAGCAATTTCCATGGACTATGCTAACAGGCCCCAACAAGTAACCACATAACACTATGCGCCCTTAACCCAAACATAGTACATTAGGAAGTCCGAGTGGTAGTTCTCCTTTATATCCTCATTTTAGCTAAACTACCTCCATCAAAGCTCTGTGGAAAATGGTATAGAAAAGTATGGACTCCTGAATGATGTTTCCACCCTCTGCACACAGCAAAGGGTGCTCCAGTGTTGCCCGGTGATGCCTGGAAACGTCCTTCCAGCTGGAAGTGTTTTTTTCATTCAGCAAATAGCAGTTGGGTCCTTGTCATGTGCTAGGAGCCATGCTGGAAGCCAGGAACACAACAGTGTACAAAACTGGAGAACATGGTCTTTGCCTTCGTGGAACATAATTGGAAAGAAACAGCCTGGTAAAGAAGCATAGATACAACATGGTAGATGCTGACTGACTAACATGAATTACTAGCTAAAGGAGCAGCAGATGGGAGGGTCTGGGTGGGGGATGGTGGTGATGGCTCAGGTCGGGGAGCGTGTGACTCTTGATCTCAGGGTTGTGAGTTCAAGCTTCACATCGTGTGTGGCGCCTACTTTAAAAATAGATAGATGGGTAGGTAGATGGATGGATGGATGGATGGATGGATGGATGGAAGATACGGGAACAATTATGCCTCTTGAGGTACAGGGAGATGGAACTTTGAGGGATAAAGGGGAGTTTTAGAGGAAGACCAGGTGAAGAACAGAAGGAGCTGGGGTCAGGGACTTCAAAGGTCTTGGTGTCAACTCAGAACTCCCCCAAATCTGGAATGAGGAGAGAGTGGCGGCGGTCAGACTCTGAAGGACTGTGTACGTCATCCTAGCAAAAATGGGAAGCACCGTTACATAGTGTCAAAGCGTCTGTGGCCCTGAACCCAGACAGACACAAGTTCAAATTTGGCTCTCTTCTTCATTAGCACGTTATATGACCTCCGAACCTGAATACCATGAGGACACAATTATCGTACTTCTGTCCTGGGCTGTTATAAGGGCCACAGACAATAATGCGAGGAAAACCCTTAGCACAAAGATTGCTGCGCTAGCAGACACTTGCTACACATTAGCAGTTGCTGTTGTGGCTAGATTTGATGGAGGGGGTCATTGGAAAGCTACTGAAAGTTACTGTTATCTTGCTGTTGTCACTGTAGATTACTGAGCTTCCTGGTGCATCATCTTAAAGAAGTTGTTTTGCCAGTTAAACAAGATATTATTTGTAAAGTGCTTAGAAGAGTGCCAGGTACATTGGAAGTGTTTGTCGTATAATTTAATCCACTAAGAGGTAGAAATAGAGTTTTCTCATTTTATAGATGAGTAAGCGAAGTTCAGAGAAGTTAAGCTTCTTGCCTGAGGTAGTACAGCTAATTAAGGGCACAACCTGTGTCTCATGTCATATTGCAGCAGTTGCTTCTTAAAATTTGAGTTTTAAAAGTTATATAAAATCCGATCATCGCGACACGTTTTTCATTTTTGTGAATTCTCGTCAGATGGTTTCTGTCCTTGCTTGGGTGCAAGTAATAGTTTTTACACAGTGGCAGACGTAACTGGCATGTAATTCTGCATTCCAGTTTTTTTCTTAGCATTAGATCATTTTCCATTTTCCTTTATAGTCATCATGTTAAATTTTAATGGATGTGTAAAAGTACTTCAGATTGATTCCCTTAGCTTTTATCCTGCTGTTGGGTATTCATCTATTTCCTATTTTTCATTATTATATAGTGTATAATGCTTCTGTAAGCATATCCCCAAATATAGCCCTATTCTTCTATTGATTTATTTCCTTAGGTAAGTTTCCAGGAGTGGGCTCATTGGGTTGATGGTTATGAATAGTTTCATTGTTTTTGACATATGTTGCCTCATGCCTTCAAGAGGCCCAGTTGATAGCCTCTCTAGCAATGTGCATTTTACTTTTTAAAACTCTTTGCTAATTGAACTGAGAATGAAAAATGGCGCCCAAGGCCATTTTATTTTTTGCAGGTTATGATTACTATTTTCATTCTTTAAGGTGGTGGGTCACCTAATGCAATAGCCTTTTTATGCCTTCTTTCACTTTTATTTTTATAATTCAGTTAATAAATATTTCTTGAGTATCTTTACCAGACCTGGACTCCCTTGTTTTGGAAACAGAAATGAAGTAAAAGATAAGGAATTTTACAGTCCGGTAGGAGAGAGATAATTGGGTTAAGGACCACCTTGGCCTCACGTGGTAAGGGCTATGATAGGTATCCACATGTAGCAGGAAGGTGGAGGGCAAGGAAGAACGATCTTCTTGAATGGAGTGGCTCTTGAGTCCTTTTGAAAGAGATACAGATGCTTTATGTCCATAGGGACATGTGAGGGTCCTTAGAGCAGGCAGGTGCAGATGTGTGTGTGTGTGTGTGTGTGTGTGTTGTGTATACACAGAAATCTGGGTATGTATACTATTTGGTCATCATTATCACAGGGTGACAAGAGGACCATTTGCCCAAACCCAGAAGCATTGACAAGTCAGGAGCTGGGCCAAGATGGAACATCTCAGTAAAGGAACAGAAAGGAAAGGGCAGTGAGGTGAGAGGAGAACTGGTGGACGGCCGTGGGAGGAGGGGTTTGAAGAGAGCAGCGGTAGCCTCGGCCTGAGGAGGGAGTGGGGGAACATCTGTTGAACTGAGCTATTAGCGTTGATGGAAGCAGTGCGTTTTTAAAAGACAAAGTCGATCTGGTACCCTTTTATCTTGCAGTGCCATTTTGAATAGAAAAATACCTGTCCCTGAATGGGATGTAGTGCAGTAAGAAAGGAGTCTGTGCTTTGGTATGAAATAGACCCTAGTTCAGATCATGGCTTTGCTACCTACTGGCTGGGTGACCTTGGGCAGGACTCTTCATACCTTTCTGATCTTTGCAATAACTTTATGTAAGCTCTTTTATAATATCCTGCAGGCTCTTAGGATTAAATGAGCTGATGTCTTCAAAATGCTTAATGCAATGCCTGGCAATAATAGGTCTTCTGCAAATAGTAGCTGCTAGAATGATCATTATTAGCTCAAATGTACTAGTGATTATTTTTAAGCACATCCTGTACATGTTGTGTTCTTCTAGTCACAACTAGTCATAGAAGAGTAGGAGAGTGAGGTGGTTAACGGCAGGGTTAGGATCCCACTTAGCTCTGGGCCTTGGGCAAGTTACATTGTCACTCTGGGCCTCAGATTCGTCATCTGTGAAATGGAGACAATAATAACACCCACCACATTCAAAATACTTAGAATGCCACATAATAAGTGTTGTATCAGTGATAACTTTGATGATGCTGATCATGGTGCTGATGATGGAGGTGGGGATGATACTGATGGTGATGCTGCTGCTCTTTCTGATGATGATGGTGGTGATGATGATGGAGGAGGTGATGATGGTGATGGTGATGGTGGTGATGATGATGATGGAGGTGGTGATGACGGTGATGTGATGCTGCTCCTTCTGATGGTGATGGTGATGATGGTGATGGTGGTGGTGATGATGATGGAGGTGGTGATGATGGTAATGGTGATGCTGCTGCTCCTTCTGGTGGTGATGATGGTGATGATGGAGGTGGAATGATGTTGATGGTGGTGATGATGATGGAGGTGGTGATGATGGTGATGGTGGTGGTGATGATGGTGGTGGTGATGATGGTGATGGTGGTGATGATGGTGATGGTGATGCTGCTGATCCTTCTGGCGGTGATGATGGTGATGATGGAGGTGGAATGATGGTGATGGTGGTGAGGATGATGGAGGTAGTGATGATGATGGTGGTGGTAATGATGATGATGGAGGTGGTGATGATGGTGATGATGCTGCTCCTTCTGATGGTGATGGTGATGATGGTGATGGTGGTGGTGATGATGGTGATGGTGATGCTGCTGCTCCTTCTGGCGGTCATGATGGTGATGATGGAGGTGGAATGATGGTGATGGTGGTGAGGATGATGGAGGTGGTGGTGATGGTGATGCTGCTACTGCTTATGATGATGGTGATGATGGAGGTGGTGATGATGGTGGTGATGGTGGTAATGATGGTGATAGCTACCTCTTTGGACAAAACAACTGTATTTTAAGAATATTAGTCCTTTAGTACCTTTTGGCTTTTTTTTTTCTCCCTTTCGCATACTTCATAATTTATTCTGAGGATCTTAAAATTCTCGTTTGTTTCTCTTGAGGTATCATTTATAATTTTTTTTCTTTTCTGTTTCAATAATTTCATCAGTTAGATCTGTCAAGCTCAATACTTAGGATTTTTCTTTATGGCTCTTTTTTTTTTTTTTTTTTTTAATCTACAACTATCTTCAACTGATGATCTTGCTTACCTAATGCTGAATGGAAAATTGATTCCATGGTCACCCATACCCTTTTCAACACTGCTATTTCCCCATTAAGTGAATTCCTCTTTTATTCTATCCCTGATATTTGTAGTAACAGTCTCTGCTTTCTGTAGAGTTTGTAGTGGGTTGGTTCAGACTTTCTAACATGCAGAAGCTATTTAAATATTCTTACAGGTTTCATGGCACCCATTGGTGCACACACACACACAAACACACACACACACTCGGTCCCCCAGTCCTCGGACTCCTATCCTGCCTCTTCTGTTAGATTCCATTTTTACAGGGAAAATCTGAAGCTATACTTTTACCTACTTGAAAGTGATCTGGTTTTCTGGTTTTAGACTTCAGAATGCTTTGTATCTTAAATAGGTGTGCCTTTGTATACTTTTTTGCTTACAAATATAACAGAGAACACAAGGAGCCTTTCTAGTCTCCAATCCATAGGTTTTTTGCATTTGGCCTTGGTGCTAAATTCTGGAAAATTGATCATTTTTTGTTGGTTCTTCTCCTGTTCATGACTCCCCTCGCTTGTAAGTTACATCTCCACACTCTATTTTCTATGCCTGTCATCTCTCACCTTCTTTTCAATGTCTGATTATTTTTCAACCTTCCATGTATGTCTCTTGTATCTATTTCTGATTCACTAACTCGGTTGATTTTAATATTTAGTGCATGCATTGATGATCTTACTTCTTCTTCATCGAGTGAGTACACCCTGCTCTGTTCTTATTTCTTAATGGAGATGTTTCTTTTTACCTCCTTGAGACTGAATATCAGCCATTTCCATAACTTTCTCACATGGTGGGCGACATTTGCATCAGGGGATTATAATTGTTTCCAAGATCTTCCTAGTTTGTTTGTTTGTCTGTTTTCATTTTTCCTTTGGATCATATAACTTTCTCATTAGGGCCAGATTTTTTTGTCAGGGGGAGGTATATCTTATTAAACTCCCTCTCTAATTTTCGCGTGTCTACTATATGGAAGCTGACTTTACACTCCATTTCCGCCTGTTTGGAAGGTTGCGATCAGCTCTCCCGGAGATGAATTCTTTTTTCTTTGCTCTCCCACCCTGTTCAGTAATCAGCAGTACAGTTCCTCCAGTCGAGATTGTAGACCAGACCATTTTAAGGGGACGTTTTCATCTCGCCCAGCCATGTGGTTACTGCCAATATTTATCTCCTGAAACAGATTGGTAGAGCATTTAAAAATGTGTGTGTCATGAGTGTGGCAGATGAAAAACGAAAGTTTTCTTCTGAATTTTCTCAATTCTTATTCCTTGTGGCTGTATATAAATAGTTAACTTTTCAGAAAATTTCATGTAGGTTTTTTTTTTTTTTTTTTAATTGAGGGAAAGAAAGTTTGCCATTCCTTTTATGCTTTTTCCCAGAAGACGAGAATTCGGCATTTGACAATGATAAGATCTAGAGTCAGTATGGTATGATGGCAAGGTTTGGAGCCAGAGGGAAGTCGCTGTGGACCCCCAATGCCACTTAACTTCTGTGTGACCTTGGGCAATGTACAAGATATTTTTGAGCCTTCATCTTTTCAACTATGAAACAGTAAAAATAATACCTACCTTACAAGATTGTGGCGAAGATCAGAAATGGAAAGCACCGACCGTGTTGCCTGGTACATGGCAGGTTCCTAATAAATGACTTGCTATTACTGGTAGCATCATTCAGTTCAAAATGGTGAGAAAGCAGAGTCAGTTCTATGATTATGTGGGTGGGAGTCAGAGAGTGGGAAAGCCATGATTCCAAATTCAGTTATAGGATGGAGGGTGCTATTGTAGAAAAAAATAAAACAACAACAAAAAAAACCAACCCTGGACCAAGAGTTAGAAAAGGGAGATTTGTCCAGCATCTCTCTGCGTGTTCTTGGTCACGTGACTTTGCTTTGGCGGCTCAGTATCTTCATCCACAACGTGCACACAACCTTGATGGCTTCCGCCTCCCACCTGGTCCAGTCTCTGTTTTTTTACCACTATCTTGGGTAGTGAAGTCACCTTTTGATGTTTTCTCATGCATATCTGATCATGTTACTCCCCTTTTGAAAGCCCTTCCCATTGCTCTCAGGTTCTGACCCCAGTGGGGATGACCCTGCCTCGCGTTCTGGGCTCCTCTCGCTCCTCTGCTCCTGGCCAAGCTCCTTCCCACACAGATCCTGCTTTCCTGCACTTCCTGCCCCTGAGCTTTTCTCTTGTCCTTCTCTTGGCCAACTCTGTCTCCCTTGTCTCAGCCCTACTGTGCTCGGCTAGGGAACATTCTCTCACCCCTCCCCCACCCCCTCCACCCTCCCCCACAGATATCAGTGTAGCGAGAAACTCTGTACTTCTCTTTTGTAACCCTTATCACTGTTGTATTTAAAGTTACTTATGTAACTGCTTTAGGCTACCTCTGGTTGTCAGTGGCTGTTCTCCGGGCACCTTGCTTACTGCCTGGCGTGTCGTGTCGTAAGCACCAAATAAATATTTATAGGATAAATGAATGAATAAATAAATGAGTGTAATCTTTAACATGATGCTAAAGGAGGCATGGCCTTGGATTTCTTAATACTTCCTCAGGATCCAAGAATTAACCAGGTTGGATGCTAAGGAATAACGAATGATGCCTCATAAACAACTTCAAAAGCAAATGTCCTACCATGATATTTGCATTTACTTTCTTATGTGAAAAGAAAATGTTAAATTATATCATACTTGTTGTTTTCAGTAAGCAATGACCAGCTGTGCTATATCCTGCCCAGTTGGGGGTAGGGCTGAGGGTTGGTGGTGACTCTGTTTGGTGTGTGATCGGCCTTGGACGTGCACCTGTTCCTTTGTCATATCCAGACTTTCCCTCAGGCCATGATGCTCAGACCCATGGAGACGGAAGTTAGTTGTAGAGAGTCCATCCGAGAGCAGGTGGGTCTGTCTGAGGGAGACCTTACCAGGGCAGTCCTGAGTCTCCAGGCTTTCTCTGAATCCCTAACACCTGCTCTCTTGTCTGATCCATAGTAACCACTCCAGAGAGGATTGTTGTTAAGGATTGTGTCCTTTTCTTTCCCGCCTCCGATAATAATGCATTTCATTTACATGTCCCCTGGTAGTTTACAGAGCGCTTTCCAGTCCGCCTGCTCAGTGGAACCTCCTACTTTGTGAGGAAGGTACAGCAGGTTATTTTCATCTCTATTTTAAACTAATTTTAAAAAGGACAATCTCAGAGGGCTATTTTCTGCCAACTGTTGCCTGAGATTTACTTTGGAATGAGGTGTGATTTAGATTTCAGTTTTATAAATGCAAATTGCCTGGAGTTAAGGAGGCAGAAAACTCAGAGAGGAAACTCAAATCTGGATCTTCTGATTCCGAGTGTAAAGATACCAGTTGCCTCTCATCTCGTCTCTCTGCACCATCAATTTTTTGCTTCTTTCTGACTCAACGTAAAAGATGGAACAAAAAGACACTATTATAAATTTTTATTTCTTTTACACATTTAGTTGGGATATTTTTTTCGTTGTAGTTTAAGATCCTTTCTTTTTCCTTTATCCCCACAGTGATTTAGCAAGCATACACTGAACATCTTCTGTGTGCCAAGAACTATCCTGGATGTTCAGAATAAAATTAGGATATGATCCTTCTTGCTGAGGTGCTCATAGCTTAGCAGTATGGGTGGATACATAAATAGTTACAGTACAGCTAGACCCGTGATACTGTAGGCAGGAAGGTCTAGGCAATCAGTGTGTGTCTATGTGGAAGTAGGAGAGAGGGCAAGCAGCAAGAGTAACTTCATGGAGAATAAAAAGAAAAAGGGACAGAGGGAGTCACGCCAGGCATAGAGTAAAAAGGATGCGGGGAGAAAGTCCCCAAATGGAAAATGGTCCAGGGTAGTTAGGACAAAGAGGAACAATGGGGGAAGATAGGTCTCAAGAGGCAGGATGGGTAGACTTGAAGGTTTATGATGTTAGAGCTCAGGCATTCTCTAGGCAAAAGGGAGCCCTTGATATTTTTTAAAGCAGATGGATAACATCAGATTTTAAAAAATAACTGGCATTAATCTGTTCCCTTCTAGAAATTCTGATTTCCAAATTGAAGATTATGAAAAGTGGAAGTGAAGTGAAGTGGAGAATAATGTACTGTAGGAAAGTGAGCCCCATTCATGCTGACTGATTTCTGCTAGGAGCAAGAATGACTCAGGTCAACTGTGTGGGAGTTCAGAAGGAGGGGTGGAAAAAATTGAACCAAATGGTTTTGCATTTTGATGACTGGTTTACTGCACTCTTAGTTGTCCCTGATTTTGTGACGTTAATAAGAGTCAATATCAGCCCTCTCAACCATGAGGACACTAAGTAGAACCTAAAAGAAATGCGTCTAAGCTATAATTCCAAAGGAAAGAAAGGATTCTGGTTTTCCATGAACTATAGCCAAAGCTTAAACCAACAAGGTCAAATGCTTTGGCTCTCTGAAACAGTTCCCAGCCATTTCACAACTCCTTAAAGCATCAGATTCATGGGCCACGTCAAAAAGTGTCATTCCTATTGAGTGTCATTTAAAACAGCAAATGAGGATATCAAAGAAATGGTGAATTGAGAACCTTTTTTTTTCTTCTTTTCCTATGAAAAAGTTAACCAGAAACATATGTGCTCTAATGGGTGGACTTCGTTTTAGTAAATTAAGCCTGTGGTTTCTTGTATGTGTACTTAAGTCTGGGTGCTTACACCATCAGAGCCAAATTCCAATCACATCTGAGGGCCTACTGTTCCTTCTGAGAAGGAAGTACAAATACAGACAACCCACTGATCATCTTCCTGTGGACTTTGGGAAATGTACGTCAAGAATATCTTCTGATGGTTTGGCTATTGGCTCAACCACAACCTCCAGAATTTCTCATTAGTTCTGAACCCTGACAATCTACACTGAATTAAGTAATTTCTATTAATAGGATATGTTGATCATCCTAAGAAAGTTGAAATGGTATAGTTCTTAGCATTAAATTCTACTGTTCCTCCTGCTTAGTATGGCATTAAATAAATAAAAAGGGACTTAGAATGATCATTATCCTAAGAGGTAAGTAATTTTCCATCATTTTGATGAATAGCCTACAGAGAAGATAGTTTTATGACCATGGACACATGTTTTAGTCTCTCTGGTTTCAGTTTCTTCATCTGAAAACAAGAAATTTGAAGTAGCTGACATGGCAATAGTTAACACTTTATTATAAACATGTTTTTTCTCTCACATATAATCGTAGCATACACCCTCCAGGGCTGTTTCAGAAGCTTCATAGTTTCAGAGACCCAGATTCCTTCTGTCTTATTGCTCTGTCTTGCTCAATACACAGGTTCCATCTTGTGGTTAAAAATGTTGCTCCGGGGGCGCCTGGGTGGCTCAGTGGGTTAAGCCTCTGCCTTTGGCTCAGGTCATGGTCCCAGGGTCCAGGGATCGAGCCCCACATCGGGCTCTTGCTCGGCGGGGAGCCTGCTTCCTCCTCTCTCTCTGCCTATCTTCTCTGCCTACTTGTGATCTCTGTCAAGTAAATAAATAAAAATCTTTTAAGAAAAAAAAAATGTTGCTCCGGCATCTGTCACCATGTCCACAGATCAGCCAATGAGAAGAGGGAAGGTGCCAAGGGGAAGACACACCTGTTCCTTCCAAGGCATGATATAAACGTGACACACATCTTCCACTCATACCCCTTTGGCCAGAACACGGTCCTGTGCTCACCCCCAGCTAGGAGAGAGGTGTAAGGTGGCTGTCGTGTCCTGTCGTTGGCACGTATGCCGCACCATATAGAAGGAAACGGGAGTAGATAGATGAAGACAACTAGCAGTCTCCTTTCCCACATCTCAGGTCCTTTCCAGTTTTAAAATAAATGATAAGAAGTGCCAGGTCTAATTTCCCATCAACTGTGAAAAAAATGGAGACCATATCCGTCTCCAGCCAGGTACCTGTTGGAAGCAACAGTGGCAGAGGAGGCAGGTGGAGAAAGGTCCAGCAGAGGGGGACATGGTGAAGTCCTAGGGAAGAGCCTGATGAAGTATGCTCTTTGGGTGAAAAAACTGATTACTCTTCCTCAAAACAGGGAAAATGATAAGAAATCTGTGTGTTCCTCTCTCTATTTACAATATAACGCAACAAGAAACAAATTAACTGGGACCTTAAGTTCTTCTTTTTACTTTCATATCCAAATTTTGCTTTTCTTCAAAGGGAGAATCAGGTTCATTCCTGTTGGATGCAAAGGGCTAATTCCCTCCCTTGCATAGCCCAGAATGTGGCTCTCTATATAGCAAGGGGGCATGGAAAAGGCAGACAAGTTTTTCTGGTGCCAGAATTAGATACAGCAACATGTTATAACCTCTAAATTCAAGTGAAAGAATCCTACAAAGCTCTTTGTAGTGGTGTGGTAGTCAATGGGGATATTCATTAAATCTTCTGAGTCCATGGGGCAATTTTTTGGCCTACGTGACTTGCTTTTCCTAATGAAATGTGAATAGAGCTGAGATGTGTCACATTTAAGGGAAGAACCTTAAGAACCAGTGTAGAGTTCTACATACTGCATACCTCCTACCATGGTGACCAGCAAAGTTCTTGATGGCTGCTCTCCCTGAGTCTGTATCCCTGAGTGAGGTTATGACTTGGTGATTCAGAGCAGCATCTCTGCTCTGTGATGGGCATGTAGCATGAATGAGAAATAAATCTTTGTTGTTTTAAGCCATTGAGTTTGAGGGATGTTTGTTACCATAACTTAACCTCCCTGGCTGATAGAAACAGAAACTAAAAAAATACCTCATCAGTGGATCACAAGTGATAGGGAGGCAGTTACCACTCTGTCTGTGAAAGTAAGGTCATTAATTAAACCAAAAAATCGTTGTTAATAAATGCCAAAGAAATGCAGTATATAACGCATGCATCTTTTGTTCCATCTTAAAGCTTTTACCCAAATACTAATAGTTAATGCTCAGATTAGTAGCTTAATTTAGTTGTTGTCTTTTAATGGTAGTTAGCAGCAGGATTTTCAGTAAATGTCAATCCCTAACCTCTCATTTTAACATAATTGTTAGACTACGAGATACACCAGGGTTTTTTGTTTTGTTTTGTTTTGTTTTGTTTTACGATACACCAAGGTTTTAAAAGAATATTGACAGACTTGTAGTATGCCCTCGAGTCTGATAGTCTTCAGTTTTTTGGGTTATAGAAACTTATAATCTAGATTGGGAAAAGGTTTTATTATGCTATAAAACTCTATTTGTAGTTCTGATGTCCTAAAATTTGGAGGAGAAACTGACTTTCTGATCTGTAACTGATGAACGGTATTACCACAATCAACGTAAATGCTGCCGTACCAGTTTTTCTTAAGATGTTTATCATTTTTTTAAGCATTGAAAAGAATTGTCAATGTATACTTGTAAACTTAAAAACAACTTTTAAGAGTCACTTTAATTTAAAGTCAGTTCCAATACCAAAGAATAATAGCTAACATTTATTGCATGCTGACTATTTACCAAGTATCCTAAATGATCTACATAAATTCTCTCATTCCGTCTTTATAGCAATCCTCTTGTGCGTGAGAAAATAGAAGCACAGAGAAAACTAGGAACTTTCCTGAAGCCCACCCCAGTGGGGAGTGAAGGAGTTGAAACTTGAACCCATGTTGTGTGCCCCCCACCCCACCGCCCCGAGCCTCCGCCTCCATCTAGATCCCCGGTGGCATCCCGCCTCCCAGAGGGGGTGCTGTGGGGGAATCCTGGGAAGTACCCGTGTCCCTTGCTGATTTTGCCCAATACAAGTATAGAAGAGCAGTGAGATTACACTTCTTTCTCAGTTTTTGACAACAACCAGTGTGTGGTTCCCAGGGGTTTTTTTTTATTTGTTTATTTGTTTGGGGTTTTTTGTTTGTTCACTTATTTTAAGTAAACATCCTAAAAAGATAGACTTAGAGCATCACCCTAAGTAGATATGCTTCTTATCACCATTAGAAGAAACAGCCTCGACCTGTTGCCTGACTGTGTGTCCAGCCTGCTCTTCCCCATCCCAGAAGACAGAATCATAACTTCACGTTTCTAGATCTGAGACTAGGAACCCTTTAGCGTGGCCTGTCCGGCTGTCTTCTGGTGAAGGGATAAGGATATAAATCTTGTGCTCGGGTCCCAGCAGAAATGATAGGGAGAGACCATCAGATCGGTAAATGTTTGCTCAGAGATCCCGTCATGGTCCCCTGAGGATGTTGAGGGCCCACAGAGCCAAAATTGCACATCGTGTTGTCCAGTTAAAAGTTGAAAAGCAGGGGCGCCTGAGTGGCTCAGTGGGTTGAGGCCTCTGCCTTCGGCACAGGTCATGATCCCAGGGTCCTGGGATCCAGCCCCGCAGAGAGCCCGCTTCCCTTCCTCTCTGTCTCTGCCCGCCTCTCTGCCTACTTGTAATCTCTGTCTGTCAAATAAATAAATAAAATATTTAAAAAAAAAAAAAAAACTTGAACAGCAGTGCCCGACTTTCTTCTTGCGCATAAACAGAGCAGACCTGGCCTTCCAGATGGGAAGCTCAAGATCTTGGTTGGCTTTTGGAAAGGGTGTGCCAAGGTGTGCATCTTCCCTCACTAAGCTGGAAACCAGAGGGTATCACAGGCCGAGGTGCAGAGCTGCTGCTCAGTTGGAACCGCCTAAACTTGAATGGGAAGGTGACAGCAATCTGTGTGGCTTCTGCAGCTTCCGCATGTCAGCCTGGCCAGCTCTGCGTTCACAATTTCTTACGTGTAGAAATTCCTGAATTTGCTGAAGCTGAATGTTCTGGGAGCAGAGGGATGAGAGTGATTAATTGCCTGAACTGTGCTCCTGTTTTTGCTTTCAGGCAAATTCCTCCTCCAAACAGGGCGCCGTCTTTAGCTTGTCAGCAGGTTGTTGTCACAACATGCTAGGACGCTCTGTCTCTGTCGCTCTGTCTCTGTCGTTTTCGGCACTGGGAGCTAGATAACTGATCTCACCTGCAGATCTCACTGTGTGGGGATACTGAGATAGAAGACAGACAACTCATGTGATACACCAACAGTAAACACTCTGCAGAGCTCGGTTCTAAGCCCTTTACGTGCATTAACTCATTTAATGCTAATAACGACCTCTGGAGAAGATGCGTCTAATATCTCTACTTCACAGATAAATAAACGTTAAGCACGTGGGGTCATGCAGCTCATCGAGAGCTGGATTCAAAGCCAGGCAGTCTAGCACCAGTAGCTGGAATGACCCAATCACGCAAAAGTAGGATTCTCTTGAAAATGGTAAATCATAAGATCAGTGGTGTTTCAGAGGAAGGAAATACGTATTTTAGCAAAATACTAGTATTTATCATCGGAAGGTTATAGAGGAATACCAGACGAGCTGCTACTGGGTGAGACCCTTCTTCATAGGAGAACCTTTTACCCTGCTGCCTGGAGAGTTAGGAGAGGTTGTGGACACCGGAACAGACGATGCTTACATGTAGGTGGGTAATTAGAAAATCTCTTCATGCCATGCGTGGAGTGTGTAGCAATGACACAACAGAGGTGACCATCTTTGTGTTTGCCCGAGGATCCAGCAGACCTTTAGTAAGCAAGAGCCAAGCTACCGTAAATGGGCCCAGAGCTCCCGCCAGAGCTCAGAGACTGCCTGCCTCCCATGGCCACAGCATCCTGGGGAGGAAAAAGAGAGATGCAGATCCTTGGCTTTATCCAAAGTTCTCTTCAAGCGTGAATGGGTGGGAATGCTTTCGAGGATGACAGACACTGTGTATGATGACTAAAATGTCCTCTCATCCAAACCTCAGAGAATCGCAAGCATGGCATCCATCCTACTGTAGGAGCCAATGAGAGGGTCAAAGGTCACTGAAAGTGCAGTCTCACACTGGTCAGTGACCCAAATGGGTGCACCAGTCCTAGGGATGGTGCCCTCTGTCACTCCAGAAGAACATACATGCACGGTGGCGCCTGGGGGAGGTGTGGCTAGAGCCTGTCACAAGCCCAGGACAGTGGCAGAAACAGCTAGGCCAAGCCAGGTCAAGGCCACGTGGAGCAGAGGCTGCCCATGAGAGGTATGCCTGGAGCAGGGCAGAGTGGCAAGAAAAGTTTGGTGCCCTGTTTTCCACCCTGGGGTTCTTTGCCTGGAAAACTGGAGGGGAGACACTGGAGTCCCACTGAGTCCCCTGAGAGGGGACCCTGTTTTTACCCACATCCTTCTTTTTTCCTTCCATAGGCCCATGTAGCCTGAGGGAGCAACAATGATAATTATACTGTCATTTATTGTCACGCACTAAGTGAGAAGTCAACTACAGCTGACCCCTGAACAACATGGCTTTGAACTGTGCGTCCACTTAGATGCAGATTTTGGAGGGATAACTGGACTACAGTACTATAAATGCATTTTCTCTGATGATTTTCTTAGTAACATTTTCTCTAGCTTACTTTATTGTAAGGATACAGTATATAATACAGATGTCATGCAGAGTACATATTAATCAACTATTTAGGTAATCAGCAAGGCTTCCAGGCAATAATAGGCTGTTAGTAGTTAAGTTCTGGAGGAGTCTGAAGTTCTGTGCAGATTTTCAACTGCATGGTCGGAGGGGTGGGGGATGTCCATGCCCTTAACCAACTCATTGTTCAAAGAGTAACTATAATTAGTTTAATAACAATACAGAGCCTTCTACCAAGCTCATTTATGTGCTTCAAGTGATCATTTGATATCATCTGCAACCAGTTTGTCTTGGTTTTCAACCCTAGATACTTGGTTATTTAGGAATGCTTTCTAGAATTTCCCTGGTGCAGTATGTCTACTGTACTGTTACAGAGAGTAGATTGGTTGCTCTAAAAATATTTTTTATGATTTCTGGCAGGAGAAACCGATATATTTCATAATTTAGTGAAATGTCATCAAGAATAAGGTTTATTTTTTTAAATAACCGAATATGCTTTTGTCTTCATTATGAGGAAGCTGGGAGGTAGCAGTGGGAGACCTGTGATCACTGCAGGTACTTTTCTCTAGTGAAGAGCATTTCTGATTTTCTCCAGTATCAGAGTTCCAATCCCCTCGATAGCTTTTTATAAAAAATAAAAGATTTTTTTTCCCAAAACCATTTATTCTCACTAGCAACCTAAGCCAAATAAGACTCAGTTGAGTTTATACTTGATTTGAGACTATTGTGATGTTTCATTTAAGTAGTTTTGGAAAATACAGACATTCAGTTCCCATTTGATCTCAATCACTCACTCAATTTTTGTGTTTAAGCTTCTGGTTCAGAACCACTAAAGAGAAATAGTATTTGGATTCAGATCACTTCTAATTTAGGGCTCCTAGCTTAAGATTCAGTCATGCCTCTTGGTACAATTACTTAATGTTCTGTGCATTTTTGAGAAAATAATTAAAACCAGATGCTTACTTCCACTCCCAGACCCAATTGCAGTAGTTATTACTTTTAGAAAATTAATCATTCGATAGAAATTTTTAATAATTAGATAGTGGCTGAAGGTTGAGGCACGGCGGCCCTCAGTCTCTCATGTATAATTAATCATTTGGAGCCCTACAATGCACCTTGTCTTTTGCATTTCTGATCATGCAGGGTATGTGTCCAAAAGAACTTTTGAAATTAAAGAAATACAAATCAAAGCAAACAGATACCATTTTTCACTTAATAGGTTAGCACGATGGCTAAAGCTTGATAGTTTCTCGTGCTGGTAAGCATTTAAGGAAACCGACGTTCTTGTGCTTTATTGGTGTGATGATAAATTGCTGCCACCCCTTTGGTAGACATTGTGGCAGGATCTTTTAAAATTGTTAATGCATATACCTTTGGTCAAGGTAGGCCACCGCGGGGACTTTACTATGTGTGATGTATGAGTCGTCTGTTACTGCGTAACCCATTACCATAGAACGGAGCCACTTTAAAACGACAGATACTCATCATCTCACAGTGTCTGAATTCAGACACTGGGGACAGTTTAGCTGGGTGGGTCTGGCTCATGGTCTCCCATGAGATTCCTGTCAAACTGGAGGGAGGGGCGGCAGTCATCTCAAGGCCCAGCAGGGGCAGAGAATTCTTTTCCGAGCTCACTTTTATGATTATTGGGAGGCCTCACTCCCTCACTATGTGGGCCTTCCCTCGGGGTGCCTGAGAGTCTTCATAACATGGCTGTTGGCTTCCCCCAGAGTGTGTGAACCAAGAGAGAGCCAGCAAGCAGGCAAGTCATAGACTCTGGGCCATGGAGAACCACCCATGTACAGTATGACAGTCAGGAGGCAGAGATTCCTGGGGGCCCTTTTGAAGGCTGCCAACCACGTATGGCCACTTTAAAATGAACAAAAACCCAAGCTGTATTACCAACCTATATGGCCGTCTCTGTGTTATATAGATCACAATACATCATAAAGTGGAATGTGTTGCAGGTGTTAAAAAAAGAATAGAATCTGGGGGCACCTAGGTTGTTGAGTCAATTGAGCATCTGACTCTTGATCTCAGGGTCCTGAGATCAAGCCCTCTGCTGGGTTCCAGGGTCAGTGGGGAGTCTGCTTAAGATTCTCTCTCTAAGAAAAGAAAAATGAGATCTGTATATGCAGATATGAAAATATCCCTAAAATATACTATGAAACAAAGAATTATAGTAGAGAAAGTGGTATACAATGATACATAGATATTTTTGAAGTATACATGTAATCTGGTATAGTATACATTTATTTTGCTAGAATGAAAAACTATTACCAGTGATTACCTTTCATTTTTTTCCCTCCCTCTATTATTAATGAGTAATGGTTTTAAATTTAGAAATGGGGCACTGATGTCTGCTTGAACAGTCCCCCTGCCCCATCCCCTCATCACCAAGGCCCTGCACCACATGGATCTCTCTTCTCCAAGTCCCTGAGGACTGCAGGAATTCCTGAGCTGTAACTTTCTACTCTGGCCTCCGCTTTTCATTTGCAGCCCTGCTGTGCACTGCACGGACAGAGTGGCACGTAGAGGCTTTCAGCCAACTGGGCAAGAATTTTTGTTTCAATAAATTTTGCAAGTTCCAAGATGCCTGGTCTACCTGGAATCTCATGAGTCATTAGATTTTTGTCTCACTTAGGGTTCCTCCCAACTTGCCGTCCTATCTAAAACTCCCTTGATTCCCAGGCAAGCTCTTGAGGTACTGGCCTGACTCTGTCTTCTTCCAGAAGCAGCATGTTTCTTTCTAGCCCTGGGGTGAAATGATTCAGTGAAAATTCTGCTTTAAGTTATGAAACCTGTCTTTGGGTCTGCCAGCTTCCACATCTTATTATCTGTTGAATCCTCATATATTCAGTAAGAGGAAATAAGTTTGCTAGATACCCCTCTTGTGTCCCCGAGTCTGGGTATTTCCTCCATGACAGCATCTCCGTGACTCTCCTTTTTATTAATTCATCCCACAGATATGCCTTGAGCACCTACTCCATGCCACACTGTATTAGACACTGGAAGTAGATCAGGGGCAAAACCCCACAGTCCCTGCCCTCAATGGATCTTACTGTCTAATGGGAGAACTGCCATTACCCAGCTGAGTGTACGAAGCAATGACTACAGACTCTGATCAGACTCAGTTGAATGAGGAGTCCACCAACAGATGTAAAGCAGGAAGACTTGCAGGGCCAATGAGACTGACTTTGTGCAGATTAGAAAAAGTCACACCCCCCAAGTGAACAAATTAAAAGGCAGCCCCTCCAGATAGATGCACAGAGTCAGCACAGTTTGGCAAGTGGATGGAGGTTTGTTTTCTAGCTCACACAAAGGAATCTCTTTCTCCAGGCGGATACAGTCCAGTCCCAGGGCACGTGACTTGGCCAGCAGAGCAGACATCCCCCTCCCCCATCTTGATTAGAAGTTCTTATTTAGAGCACATTCTACCCAACCAAATGCGCAGGCCCTGGGAGCCTGGCTGGTCTGGAGGATCCAGGTGACCTGAGACAAGACCTGAAAAATAAGTAAGTTTTAACTAGATGTGGAAGAGGGATGGTGGGGAGGACCCTGAAGAGCCTCCCAGGCAGAAAAATCTGGAAGAGTCCCCCAAATAGGACAGAGCCCGGGATATTCCAGGAACTGAGACTAGAGAAGGAGAGTGAAGGCAAAGGTGGGTTGAGATGAAACCAGAGCAGCTGAAAACCTCCAGACCAAACAGAACGGGCTCTCCTTGCACCAGGCCGTAGACCCAGAGGGAGGACAGCAGAGCCTTGAATGCCAAGCTAAGGAGTTTGAATTGGAGTACCATTCCCTTTTTTTTTTAAAGTACCATTCTTTCATTTATATAGGGACTGAATTATTCTGCCTCCTTTTTGTCAAGTGTAATCAGTCTTTGCTCATTTACGTTTGTAATTATGATCCTACTTCCTTGCCAATTAAGGATACAAATAAACTTATGTCTTTCTCTCTTAGAAAAACTGCAAAGGGTTTGCATGCTCCAAACAAGTTCTTGGGCTTGCTGCAAGGAAAATGGTTTCTGAGAACCCCAGGGAGGAAATCTAGAAAATCATAAAGAAGCTTTTTTCTTTTCCCCATGACCAGCACACATGTATAGACACACAAATGCACACAACCACGGGAATGTTCTTTCCCACATACAGAGTCCAGGAAATAAAGCCAAATGTGTTTGTCTGTTTTATTTTGGCAGCATTTCAGGTATTTAAAATTTTAGCTCACATCTTAAATTAATTTAAAAACTTGAATAGGTTAAATGAATGTACCTCATCGTTTATGAGAAGAACAATCGAAATGAATATGCTGTTCTCTAGCAAGATGATGTGGGTGAGGATCAGACAAGGATTTCTCAGAAAGGAGTGTTTGACATTCGTAACGATCTGAAACATTGACCTAGGGCATCAGAGTGTGCAGCTGCAAGGTGGGCGCGTCACGTGACTGGAAACAGACACCTGCTCCGGCTGCCGTGTCCTCCGCACTCTGGTGGCCCCTGCCCCTCCAGACTACTGGCTGGAGGTCACTATGGCTCTCTGCTGGGCCTCCCCTCCTTGCTCCTCGCTTCACCCCTCCTCCAGGCAGCCTAACAGGGTCTGTTTCCCAGAGACCTGCCATCACCTCCAGGTGGCACCCCCGTTGCATGCTCTGAAGGACAGAGGGTCAGCAGGTGCCCGGCACTGGTCAGGCAGGTTAAAAAGGTGCCTTTCGGCAGTGTGGTGACTCATCTCCCACCCCCGACGCACGCTCAGGCACGCACACATGCCGCATACAGACCCACTCTAAGCAGAGAGAGCGGGCTCGTTGAACCATCCCTGAAAGAGCCAGTGAACTGTCACCGTAGAGTCCCCGACCCTGCTCGGTGTTTTAGTGGGACGTGTCATGTCTTTATCTGTTTGATGCATGCTCATCACCAGTTCGTGGTCGGAGCCTGTGTCGTGTGTACGTGCAGTCGACACCCTGTACTTACCCAGTTCCTAAGGCTGTGGACAAAATTCTGGGAGTCCGTGAACTTGAATGAGAAAAAAAGAATTAGATCTTGATTTTCACTAACCTCTAACTAAAAGTTAGACTTATGATTAACGTCAATGTTTACGGTGCCTTCCTTTGGAGAAGGAAATAAGGCATATAGGAAACAACACCCTAATTACAGATGCAGGCGACAAACCGTGGGGGAACCTGTGACTTCTCAACAGTAGAAATCACAGATGGTTTCGTATCACGTTATCGTAGATTATTGAGTAAAAGTTGTGGAAGTATTAATGGTCATACTGCTTCAAAATTGCCTTATTTATCAGACCCACTAATACATCTTTTTATTTAATACATTAATGAAGATCATATATTGCTACGCCATAACTGTTTTGGTAACTGCTATACCATATGTTTTGTGTACCAAAAAATATTTGGTAACTCTGTTTTATCGTAATTTTTGTCCTTTATAACCCTATGTATTTAAGAATTTAAGAACACAGTTCTGGAAGAAGCATGTAGGCTTTACTAGGCTGGCAGAGAGGGGTTCATAGCACAAAAAAGGTTAAGAACCCCAGGTGGGGGGAAAAGCCCTTGCATTCCAGGCCAAATTTCTACTCAGTTTCCTAGCTGTGTAACCGTAGTGCCCTCTGAGCCTAAGTTTTGTCATCTGTAAAATGGGAAAGTAATAGTGATGAATTAGGTGAAGTAAGTGAAAACCTCAGTTAAGAAAAGAATTTATTTTTTTCACTCTAGCTCTACTGAAAGTATGAGGCTTATTTAGAGTACTTTGCTTTTTTTTTTTAAGATTTATTTTATTTTACTTTAGAGAGTGTGTGCGTGCACCACTGGGGGGAGGGGCAGAGCGAAAGAGAAGATCCTCAAGCATACTCCCCATTTTGCGTGGAGCCCAACACAGGGCTCTATGCCTGGGCCCCAAGATCATGACCTGAGCCCAAATCAGGAGTCAGACACTTAACTTGACTGAGCCACCCAGGCACCCCTAGAGTACTTTGTTTTTCAATTAATGAAATAGAGTCACTGATACCACATAATCCTCAAATCTGTTTCTTTACATTTTGTTTTCTCCGTCAACAGCAGTGCTTTAAAATATAATTCATTTATACTTAAATACTTGGGGCACCTGGTTGGTTCAGTCAGTTAAGTGTCTGCCTTCGGCTCAGGTCAGGACCTCAAGGTCATGGGATCAAGCCCTGTGTGGACTCTCTGCTCAGCAGGGAATCTGCTTCTCCCTCTCACTCTCCCTCTGTGCTTCCTCCCCCCACCTCAATAAATAAGCTCTTTAAAAATTGTATATATAGGGGTGCCTGGGTGGCTCAGTGGATTAAAGCCTCTACCTTTGGCTCAGGTCATGATCCCAGGTCCTGGGATCGAGCCCCGCATCGGGCTCTCTGCTCCTCCTCTCTCTCTGCCTCCCTCTCTGCCTACTTGTGATCTCTGTCTCTCTGTCAAATAAATAAAATCTTTTGAAAAAAAAAATTGTATATATATTAAATATATAAAGTGAGTCTCTCTATGTAAACACTAACAGTTTTACCTTTTTAGTTGTTGGATTTTACATATTTTAGTCCCTAGTTTTCTGTTAAAGAAATAACATTGCATTTCTCACCCATTCTCAGCCTGTGAGCTAATATTTTTGTGGGCTTTTTTCTTTTTGTTTGATTGCTTTTATGATGTATAAAAATTCATGTATGGAGCAGCAGGGAAGGTACTGCCAGTTAGGCAGTTCTGGAATATTCCTAGCAGGTATGGTTTGTTTTTTCCCCCTAGTCTGTCACTTTTCTTTTTTCTTACTTTTTTTAAGCTTTATTTCTTTAAGAGAGAGAGAGAGGACATGCAAGGGTGGGGATGGGGAGAGGGAGAGGGAGAGAATCTCAGGCAGGCTCCACACTGAGTGCGGAGCCCAACTCCAGTCCCAGGACACTGGGATCATGACCTGAGCCAAAATCAAGATAGTTATTACATCTGAAATCAAGAGTCAGATACTCACCCAACTGAGCCGCCCAGGACTCCCATCACTTCTCTTACTAATGAAAAATTTATCAGTAAAGTCACCAAATGACTAATTTTCCTGTTTATCTTCATGTATTACACATATTTCATGTAATTTTAAATAAACATATATGTCACTGCAAAGACCTAATCATATATAGAAAATGCCTTCCGAATTGTGGTGAAAGACAAAATATAGTAGTTGACTGTAGATGTTCATGGGTGTTTTTCCTTAAGGTACCAGTAACTATTATACGTTGTTGTAAAAAAGCAAATAATAGAAATAAATGCCTAAAAATTAAAAAGATCTCAGTATCAAGGAAAGCATATGGTACTAAATCAGATTGTAAGGCCTGTTAGTGTCTATTTAAAAAAGAAAAAAACACTTTGGAAGGAAAGTAAATTGATTTGTGTTAATTTTGTGAACTACCCAATTTTCTTCACCCAGTTTTTTTAAAAGGCAAATTATAATGCAGTCTACAGCATATTTGCAAAATTTCTTGTAGCTGCCTTATTAATTTAATCTGGCAGGACTGCTGAGCCAGGAGGGTGGCGGTAACTAGATCTGGCCATCCAGAAGCAAGTTCTCTTCTGGTTTTATAAAGAGGGACTTATTATTAGACTTGGTTAAACTGTAACTGGCTTTCAAAAACTTAAGAGAGCTAGTTAGTGACATTTTGAAAGGAAAGATAGGGGCAACCTGGGTGGCTTAGGCAGTTAGTTGATCATCCAACTCTTGACTTTAGGTCATGATCTCAGGGTGGTGAGATGGAGCCTTGTGATGGGCTCTGTCTGTGCTGGGTGTGGAGCCTGCTGAAGATTTCTCTCCCTCTCCCTCTGCTGCTCCTTCCCCCACCCTCTCTCTTTTTCCAGCTTTATTAAGGTATTACTTTATTAAGGTATAATTGACAAAATTTGTATATACTTAAGGGAATACTGTGTGACTTAATATATGTACACATTGTGAAATAATAACCAGAAACAAATATGATTAACAGATCATTACCTCACATAGATACATACCTTTTTATTTTGTAGTGAGAACACTTACAATCTACTCTCTTAGCAAATTTCAAGTGTACAATACATAGTCCATATACTATATACTTAGATGTCCAGAATGTATTTATCTTATTACTGAGACTTTGAACCTTTGACAAACATCTCCTCATTCCCCCTATGCCAAAGCCCCCCAAAAGATATCTTCTGATAACAAAATAGTTTTGGACAGGGTAGCTATGAAAAATTTTTAAAAAGTGATGAAAAGGAACATACTATCTCAAATATTAAAATATGCAATAAAGCTACAGTAATCAAATAGTGCATTGAAATGCACACAAAGACACATAGACACTAATTTATAGTCACTGAAATACAGTAAACCTGTGGGAGAGGAAATAGATTATTCAGCAAACCACATACCAGAATAAACTCCAGGGAACTAGAGAACCATGTGGGTTTTTTAAGACTATTCTTTTAAAATCTAGGAGACGGAAATAGGTGAATACTTACCAATACTGGGAAGGGGAAGGATTTTGAAATCTAAAAGCAGTGGAAGAAACCACAAGGGAAAGAATTCTTTTTATTTCATCATGTTTTAGTAAAGATTATGAGTAGGAGGAATTAAACTAACTCAAAAATACCACAAATAAATGGAGGGCTTACCAGAGAAAGATCTCCGATTAACCCCAGGGCAGGGACTGTGATTGGGCTGGGCCTTCCCAGGGGCAAGGCAGGGAAGCCGCTCCGGATTCTGGAAGGACCAGGGATCTGAGCTCAGTTACACAGCCTGTGTCTGCTGCTTTCTGGCAGAAGCAAATTCTCTGAAATAAAGGGATGTGAATTGGAGAGAAAGTGTCTCTCGGCAGGGCAAGGGTGAATCCTGTCTAGTATATTCGAACTTGGAATTCCTTAGGTCCAACAGTACAGTAAACATTTAAAAGGTAAATAACACAGAGTAAAAAAATACTTGCAACAAATATTACCGATAAAAAGATTTAATATCTTTAACATAGAAAGTGTTTTTATCAAACAGTAAGGATATTTCTAACAATCCAATTATTTTTAAATGGGCAAAAGACATAAATATATTGTCTGCAAAAAAAAAAAAGAGGATAGTATATGCAAAAGGGGCGAAAGTGATATTGACCTTATTTATTATTAGCAAAAAAAAAAAGCAGATTTAAGAAAACAGTAACATAAATTTTTTTGGTCTAGGAAATTGACAACATTTTTGTGCCATTTTGTGCTTGTACTCCTTTTTAAAATCATGCTGCCTGTTCAAGCAAAGGTCAAGTGGGTGTTTTCTGCTGGGGGTGTAAATTGTTACCACCTTTCTGGATGACAGTTTTTTGATCCATGAAGATGCTCATGTTCAGGTTGATCAAATTATTATTCTAAGAAGGGAAGAAAGTCAAAGATCTGTATAAAGATAGTTATTACAACATTATTTGTAATGGTGGAAATCTGGAAATAACCTAAATTTGTTATATTACCCTTAGGGTTACTTAATGGTTCATCCTATAAGGAAATATTAAAAGCCATGAAAAACCATTTGTTCAAGGAATGTTTATTTACATAATTCCAGTTTTACAGAGAGTAAGGCCCCTGGGTGGCCCATTGAGTTGAGCATCTGCCTTCGGCTCAAGCGATGATCCCAGAGTCCTGGGATTGCATCCCTCATCAGGCTCCCTGCTCTGCAGGGAGTCTGTCTCTCCCTCTCCCTGCACCCTGTTTAAGCTGCCTGGCTCTCTCTCTCAAATAAATAAAGTCTTAAACACACACACACACAGCAGAGTGAAGAAAAGAGAAACAAAGAGATGTAAAAGGAACATGGGAAATACTCCATTTTGTTAGTGGCACTTGGGAGGGTAACAAGCGGTTTATTTTCTGCAAGGAAACTATTACTTTGGTTATCAGAAAGAAAGCAGCAGTGACGCATTTTGCATTTATCTGAAAGTAAAATGGACATTTTTAGAGAAGGGACATATCTGTTCAGGAGAGAAGTAGCTTCCATGTATTCCTCGTATAGCTCTCAAAGAATTAAATTAGAGAATCCATTTCTAAAGGACCTGGTCCATGCCCGGTACTCATAATAGTTGCTCAGTAAATGTCAGCGGCACGCTCAAATCCCGAATCTCTATTTGGGACAGAGGGTCCCAAAGCCTCCTGAACAGATCCGTTGGATTCCTTTCTTTCTTTTTTTTCTTTTTTCTTTTTTCTTTTTTAAGATTTTATTTATTTATTTGACAGAGATCACAAGTAGGCAGAGAGGTAGGCGGGGGTGGGGGGGTGGGGGTTGGGGAGCAGGCTCCCTGCTGAGCAGAGAGCTGGATGCAGGACTCAGTCCCAGGACCCTGAGATCATGACCTAAGTCGAAGGCAGAGGCTTAACCCACTGAGACACCCAGGTGCCCCGATTCCTTTCTTTCTCTTTCTTTCTTTCTCTCTCTCTCTCTGTCTTTTTCTTTCTTTTCCTTCCTTCCTTCTTTTAATTAAGATTTATTTACTTATTTGAGAGAGAGAGAGCTCCCCTGCATTGCAGTCGGAGGGAGGGGCAGGGAGAGAAGGGGGGAGAGAGAATCTCAAGCAGATTCCCCATTGACCGTGGAGCCCAAAACAGGGATCAGTCTTATGACCCTGAGATCATGATCTGAGCTGAAATCAAGAGTCTGATGCTTAAGCGGCTGAGCCACCCAGGCGCCCCTCGATTTCTTAATTGCCTCTATTAGGACACTGGTTTTTGCCCGCCCCTGCCCCCAGCATCTAGAACAATACCTGGCATATAGCTACTCCTCAGTTTCATTTAGATAAAATGAATGAATGAACTAAAGGATGAATGAATTTCTCTGCCTCTCTGTGCTCTGCGGGAGGTGGACCCCCACCCTCCCCCTGATGAAGTCCCAGAACCTAAGTCAGGTTCGGTGGGGTGAGGAGGTTCGGAGCCGACGACTAAAGAAAGAATTCTTAAGACGTCGTTGGTGCAAAATGGTGGTTTATTAAAGCACGGGGACAGGACCCGTGGGCAGGAAGAGCTGCTGCCCCGGGTTGTGAGGGTTGGCATGTTATATACCTCGCGGTTTGGGGGAGGTGGTGAAGGAATGGGAGATTTCGACAGAGTTCTCACATGCTAGGGAGGGCCTGCAAGGTGCTGGGGGGAGGCCTTGCCCTTATGGCCTGATCAATGTCGTCTTTAGGTCAGGCATTAACATCAAGATAATTGGGAGATTCTTGGTGGGGTGTTATGATCCTGCTGTCATTTACATTCCCTTCTACCTCAGTCTCCTCCAGTTTATGGTGGGAGGCAGACATTAGGGCTTCAGGAACCGAGAGTTATTTGCCTCTGGAAATTTGTGCTATTGATAAGGTAACCTCCCTGTTTAGGTCTCTAGGACATCTGTAGAGCAAGGGAGATTCCTGTTCTGCAGGATTGCGATCCCTGCAAGTCAACCATTTATCGTTTTATGGCAGTCAGGGGTGCCTGAGGAATGCCACACATAGGGAGGGGGGGCAGGTGGAGAGGGGGTGCAAGGCGCCAGCTTTTGCTCTGTCCTCAGCCAGCCTCCTGTTCCCTCATCACCCCCCACACACACACACACACCCCTCATACTGATGTTCCCAAGCTATTCTTTGGGATTTCCAGGAGATATTTGGCAGGTGACTTTGAGCACAGTCCCAACACTACCAGTGGCCACCACCAGTCCCTCTCCCTCTCCCTCCCCCTGCTCTGGCTTCCAGTGGGATCTGCTGCCGAACCCTTACACCCCTGTATCCTATCTGTTGGTGCCAGGCAGAGGCCCCTCTGAACTACTACTTCATGTAGGATGTCTGCATGGGCACAGTCCCTTAGGGTCCAAGCTGAGGGCACTGATGTCCGGGGCCAGATGCTGCTGCTTTCACTGTGGGAGACTTCTAACCAAAGCCCACTCACTGTTCTGTGGAACTGTGCCCTGAACTTCCTCTGCTGACGTGGTAATGAGCACACACACACACTTACAAGCGCGCACACACGCATGCAAAAGACATCGGTTAAACTCCCTATCCCAGAGTTGAGGGCCAGAGCTACCTTGTGCTTCCAAATTTTTCTCAGGTTTTAGGTGCAACCTCCCTGTTTTGTTTGGCTCCTAGGCCCAGGGCTGGGACTAGGGTTGGAGAAGGCGGTGGGGGAGGGGGAAGTGCGTGAGGTGGGACCGATGGCTTGACTGAAACAGAAGTTCTGAGGAAAAAGCCATCATAGCGCCCCTCCAACGCAGCGGCATTCTTCTGACTGAACTAACACATCTCTGGCAGGAAAAATAATTTCCCTGGAGGCAACTTGGTGCCTCATGCAAATCGTCCCTGTGTGGAGCTGCTGTCCTGGCCCTCCAGGCCATCTGGACACAATGGCCCCCTGGAGTGAACTCGCTGTCGCCCCAGGCGAGGATGGCTGCGAGAGGGAGATAAAGCTTGGCTGCTTCCTTTCTGCTTTGTTTTGAACTCTATCTAGAAAGATACCGAAGAAATGTTAACCTAATTAGCAATTGCCCACCCCCCACCTCACACAGACACAGGCACACGCTGGCGTTCACAGGGTTCACCACAGCATATACTGTCATGGGTTTAATTTAGCTTCGCAGACAAAGCGCACAGATGAGAGGTGGATAAAGCCGTGGGGCAGGTCGGCAGCAGCGGCCAGATTCCACTCTCCAGGCCGGAGACGAGGAACCTGCAGCCTCTGTGGCAGCCTCTGTGGACGTGCGTGGCCTTTTACTGTGCGCGCCCCTTGCCGGCTGACAAAGTGTATCCCCAAACCTGGTCCTGCTTCCAGAACACTCCCAGAGCCCCTGCTGGTGAAGGAATCTTATTTCTGAGAAGGCTGGTGCCTCTCATGGCTCTGGGCGGAGGAGAAGGATGCAGAAAGGGAATGGGGGAGGGGGAGGGCAATCCCCTCTTTATTTAAAAACAAACCAGGAAGGAAGGAACCTTCCACCATCAGTCCCCTGGTGACCACCGCTCATCATGTTGTCCGGGTTGTGTATTCATATAATGCTTTTAACCAGAAAATGCTGTTACCTTTTATTTTGGAACAGTTGGGTACGCCGAGGAAGGGCGAAGGAAGGCACCCCCGAACCCGCCTTAGCAGTAAAAAAAAGGTGATAACCTACATAGTGACAGGGCACAGTCCGATCAAGCCCGGGGAAAACCGTGCTGCACACTTTGTGAAAACATGATCTAACTGTTAGGGAGGATGGCTATAATTTTAGAAAGGCAGAGATGAATGGAAAAGACTGTCTGGGCTTAGGAGATCCATTTCTATTTTTTGTCCAGCTGAGTCACTCTGTGATAAAAGTGGCCCGAGTATCACAAGACTCACTAACCTTTCTGTCATTTCCCCTCCCACTCTGTGCCCAAAAATGCTTGTTTGGTTGTTGTTTTTTGGTTTTTTTCCTATCGGTTTTTATCTTGCTTCATTCAGTAAAGAGTTTCTCCTCCATCGGCAAATACCACATTCCCTGATGAATTTTCGCTGATGTATTTGCGCTCATAGGAGCTGCCCTGTGCTCCCGTGTTTGCACTTAGGGAGTGGGAATTCCCGGCCGTATGCCCCAGCCTCCTGACTCCCGCAAAATCTGTGGGGGTCATGAATCGATCCATTGTTAAGTTCACCTGAGAATCCCAATTTTTTTAAGCTTTTATTCATTTAAGTAATGTCTACACCCAACGTGGGGCTCTTACTCAAGACCCCAAGATCAGGAATTGCGTGCTACGCCGACTGAGCTGCCAGGTTTCCCAAGAGAATCCCCATTTAAAACTTCATTTCCTGCCAGTTTTCATTTCCCACTTAGAAAGTGTTTAGGTTGATTTTGGTGCTCTTTGACTTTTATTAGTCTCTTGTTGTCATTGTTGTTTTGTTTTGTTTTGTTTTTTAAAGATTTTATTTATTTTTTTATTTTTTATTTTTAAAGATTTTATTTATTTATTTGTCATTGTTGTTTTTAAGTAACTTTCTTTTAACTTAAAAACCACCACCTGTGGCTTTGGCAGCCCTACCCCACACTGTGGCTGATGGACCCTTTCATCCTAAGTGACACCACTGTGATTTGACACAACTATCCACATGTGAGTGGGGGATTCTGGTGGAACGTCACCAGCGTGCAGGGGTCCTAAAAGGATATTGGGATAAACCTCTGTTTATATGAACTCGGGCACTTAGTATTCGAAATGATAAGAGCAAAAAGCCACTGGCTGCCCTGGCCTTGCCCAGCCCTCTGAGGGCCCCCCAACCTACCACCTCCCACCCCCCCACCCCACCCCCCTGCTGCCTTTTCCTGCTTCCTCTTCCTTCCCACTTCCCACTCATTCATTAGCAGCCTTTGAAGCGGAAACAGCATATTGTTTTCACCTTCGCTTTCTGTTTTCCTCTTCAACTACCTCTTCACATCTCCGCCCCGCCCACACACACACACTCACCAAGCAGAAACTTCTCGCATGTCTGTCACAGAGAGACAGACTTCAGTGCCCATCCATGTACTACCTTCAAGATTTCTGTGGCCCTGACTTGTGTGAGTGATGACGGCTCATGTCCCCTTAGGCCTTCCAAATATTTGATCTCGGCAAGGTGAGAGGGTGTACTTTTTTTTTTTTTTTTTTTTTAATTTCCTAGGGTAATTGCTAGGATTTTGTTTATAAAACACCCATTTTCTATGCCAGGAATTCTAAAGTCAAATATACATAAGCCATTAGGTTGTGAACAAAAGCATCTAGGAATCTTAGGCTGGAAGAAGGTTAGAGGTCAGGTGCAGTCGGCTCTGTGCGGGGACCCTTCTCTGTCACCCTGGACACAAGGTCTTTCGTGAGGGGAGGAATCTGAGGGGTCACCCAGCTGCTTGCTTTGGTTGTTGGGCTCCTGGAGTCCAGTGCTGTGTGTGAGAGGGGCTGGGTGTTTAACCCCTCCATGTCTTCATCTGAAATGGTGACTGTTAATAGTAATTCCTCACAGAACTGTTACGAGTGTTAGCCCAATTGGTACATGTCAATCCCTTGGACAGCCCTGGCAAGAGCTGAGGGCCCAGTCACTGCCGTGGATAATGCTGCCTCTGTGGAGAGGTGCACATCAGGCCGACTGGTCCGAGCTCACACTCGGCCAATACCCAGCCCTGTGAACAGGACAACTCAGTTGCTTGCTGTCCTCCGAGCTTGGATTGCCTCATCTGTCACCTGTGAAGGAGCAGTCCACAGTGTGCACGGCCTAGCGCGTTGTCAGTAAAATCCAGGAGACGTGAAGGGTCATGGAGAATTGATGCCAGATGAACTCCAGTGCAGAGTAGACGCGCTTTAAACCATTGCGATTCGTCACATTTTCTACTTAGTTGAAGAGGCCAAAAAGGAGGTTATGTTTGCTTTGCATTAAGAGACAGTATAGCCCTATTCCTGTCACACTAGTGCTGAATAGGTATTGGATTATTTTACTCAGAGGAGAGTAAGAGATGAAAATTGAAGAGTTATGCATGTTTGGAGCTTCTAAGAACCAAAGAAAGGACACAAGAGGTTCTTGCAAACCTGCAGATTCAAAGCCTTGAATGTGTGAGATTCTCTGACGTGTGTAAACTCGGGATTTCTGGGTATGTTTCTCTTCAATGATAGCAAAACTGCATGGAGTCACATGAGCCAAAAAAAGAAAAGAAAGAAAAAACCAAGTCAGAATATTTTTAAGGAAATTCTGACTTTTTCAAGTATTAGAGAACCCCCCCCCCACCCAGCTTCTTGGGGAGTCTCTAACTCCGTCACCGTCACCGTCAGGTGTCCTTCCTGCAGATAAAGGGGCGTCTAGCCAGGGCAAACAGCCTCTTCCTCACCATCACCTCAGAGAGAGCAGACCAGAAAGTCCTGAGCCCCCAGGAGCAGGCTCTCCAGAATCCTCAGATGTCACAGGCACAATCCCTGATCCACGCACCTTTAAAAGGAGCCAGTCCCCAGCCAAGCTGCCCCTATGAAATGAATTCTTCGCTTTACCTTGAATGACTCTCTGATCTTCGGTTAATGAGATGGCAACTAAGGGCAGCTCTTCAGTTGCCTGTTTTAATGAGTAGATAGGAATTATTTTTAATTAGTGCTTCAGTTGTCTACAATTAAAAGATGCTCTCTGATGTGCTTAAGGGCCTTTTGAAAACAGTGGATTTTCTTAATTCGGTTAAGCATTGCCTAAGCGCTCTTATTTGCAATGCTATTTGTGTTCTCTGTGAGAAACCTTTCTCCAAGCAGAGATCATTTCCAGCCTTTGTAGAATAGTCCAGTGTTAGTGGAGATCATCTTGACAAGGGCATTAACCATATTTAGTATAAATTTCAGGGCAGTGCGTTTGCCTAGCCCCAGGTGAGATGCCAGAGCAAGAAGCCATTATCATGTATATCGGAGCTGTTCCCTCCCCCAACCCTCTGACCACCTAGAAGTGTGCCCCTCAGTCTCCCTGGCAGAGAGGGTTGGGGGTTGGGCAGGATACCCGCCAAACCTTGGAAACCATCTTAAACAGGGCAGTAAGCCCCTGGTCTGATACAGTCAGATAGGGGTTACTGGGATGGCAACCCACATTCTGTGACAAGATGATGACAAAAGTTGGAGTTTTAGGATTAACAGGTATGAGTTAGTTAGAAGACATAATCCGATCATTTGCCTTCGCCCCAATCGCATACTCAAAAGTGTTTTCTCTCCCAAATCCTTGAAATTACTCCCTGGAAAGTAACCATTGGTTCCAAAAGTCTGACATTGTCTATTGGATAAATATATTTTTAGGATTTCTTTAAATATGATACTTTGGGTTTCCACCCCCCCCCCCCCCGGTTTCCTTTTTTAAAAATAAATCATCTAAGAATCAGTTTTCAACCAAAAAGGCTTTTAGGGTTTTTCTTTTTTTAGTCCATGTCCCAGAATAGGAGTTTCAGAGTTGCCAACTGCAAAAAGGACCTATGTGTTATGTATGCTGCCCAGAGCTATTTCCGGGCACACACTAATTGGTTTTAGAAAACTAGTACGTGGAGTAACTCACGTGGTTTCATGTGTAGCAGGAAAAACCACCTTACCTCGGGACTCCAGAAGCTGTTAAGTCGTCTGATCATAAGTGGTAATGATCTTGAACTTGAGAGCTAACAGGAAAAAATTATGTTGGACGTGGCAACGTTCAGGAAGGCAAATCATTCTTTCAGCAAAATGGTTCTCTTTCTCCGTTACACGGCGGCTGAGAGAGTAATGGCTCTCCCTGAACTGTAGGAACGCTTCCACGGACTTGGATAAACCCCATGGGAATTAGCTCACGCTTCCTTCTATCTGTACGGTTGGCCAATCAACACGTGTACACTGAGTTCCTTTGGCCTAGCGCTGGCCTTGGAGCCGCATAAATACGGGAGCAGTAGGTGTCCCGCATCACCTCCTTCAAGTCCTTTGTCCCATCGTGGCAAGTGACGAGCGGAGCAGTGAGGGAATAGTCAAGGTAGTAGGACTATCCCGTAAACTATCCTTCACCAGATGGTGCCTTCTGGCCCTCTGTGGAGAGTCACATCCCACGAAGTGCTGCACACTTGCCAGTGCTAGCGTCGATAGATGACCTCTCTTCGTTCAAAACAGATGCAAGCATCCACCGTGGAGATGATTTTGTTTCTCATTCTAAACCAAATAAATTTTTTTAGACCACTCATGGAAGTTCATTAAAGGATAGATGGGTCTACAAGTGCCTCGTTCCTATCTGGATTCCTACGGGGGGAGGTTCTGCATGGCGTCTGGCCTCTTGTGTTTGGTTACACCACGTTTTCTGTTTTAGACCGAACTTGTGCAGCCAAAATTGTATCAGTTCAGCCTAAGCCCTGCTGTGGTTTCTAACCTTCCTAACCCTGTGTATCTCCTGCATCATGATTTAAACGACTTCGGTAATTTAGCTTAATTGGGGAGCAAGAGATGTAGAACTAAGATTTCCTGAGGGCTGATGTTTTGGTTTCGCTAATTTGATTTTGTGCTGCCTTCAGCTCACAGAGTCTATTAACTGCCCCGGGACACAAGTCTTTACACCATCGATATGGCTCCGGAGACACTAACACCTTCTTTTGGGTTAAACACCTACACTCCATTATCTTTTAATTGAGTTCTCGGACATGTGGAAAAGAAAATAATGGGTGATTAATGCTTCCGCGTGAATGAGAACTAACAGTACGTGTAATGACTATGACTTACTTTAAAATCTCTTCTGCAGTAAAATATTGTGCTAGTTGACAGCAAACCAAGGTTAAAGAGACTTTAATTAAAAATTATAAGCTCACCCTAGCCCAGAGTACTATCCCATGCAAATCTAAGAATATCTAGTGGACCAAAAAAAAAAAAAAAACCCTAAAATTGTTCAATAGCACCCCCTAGCAAATATAATTTTAGGCTATAAGACTAGGAAGCAAATTCTTTTTGTCATTTCTTCTCTAAAAAGTATATGTTTTTAAATATGTCTAGTTATATCGGCGCATTCTTCACATTATTCCTGAGTCAAATGTCTGAAAGTAACTATCAACAGAGGAGGACATGATCTAGTAGAATAATTTCTTGTGCAAAGATTTTCAGAATGATTTTATTTTAAATCTGGCTGTCTTCTATTCATTGTCTTTGCTTTGGTTGGCTGATTTAAGGAGATTTGGGGTTTGTTTGTTGTTTTTGGAGTAAGTCATCTAGGAAAGAGGAAAAGGCAGAGCTGGGGGAGGTTCCTAAAGTAGATCATGGCAGTCCACAAAGTAGGTGTAGCATATCTAACTCTTTGGTGAGTGTTAAGAACACAGCCCCTGGAGCCAGACTCTGTTCTGGGCGTTGTGATCCTGGGTGGGCTCCTAAACCAGTCTGTAACTTTGTTTCTTCCTCCGAGAAATGGGCAAATGGTAATAGACGCCTGTCTCACAGAGCCTTGCAGTGAGCACAGAGGAAGGCACTTGAGACGTCTAGCACATGAGTAATGGTCAGTGACAGTCCGCAGCGGTTATTTCACCATGGATGCTTGGATGTGGTCGTGACCTACAGCTTGGATTCTAATAGCAGAAAGACCTGAGTCCAAACTGTGAGGGACACTTTGGGCAAGTTGCTGAAACTTGGTTTCCTCACCCACCACTAAATGCAGATGGAATAGCAGGTGCATACAGTGCATGCGAAATGCCCAGGTTAGACAAGGTGGGGGCCCCTGGCTGGCTTAGTTGGTAGAGCAGGCAGCTCTTGATCTCACTCAGATCATGAGTTCAAACCCCGTGTTGGCCATGGAGCCTACTTTAAAAAAAGAAAAGAAAAGATTAGGTGGAACGGGGGGGGGGGGGTAGAACATAGCTGTTACTCTTCGTTTCCTTCTTTTTTTTTTTTTTAAATTTTTATTTATTTATTTGAGAGAGACAGAGTGAGAGAGCATGAGAGGGGAGGTCAGAGGGAGAAGCAGACTCCCCATGGAACTGGGAGCCGGGCGCGGGACTAGGAAGCAAATTCTTTTTGTCAGGACTCCGGGATCATGACCCGAGCCGAAGGCAGTCACTTAACTGACTGAGCCACCCAAGCGCCCCACTCTTTATTTCCTTCTAAAATGCCAATAAAACAACAGTGAAAGGACCCCACAAAATAATAGTAATCCTCTATGACTAACAGAAGATAGTATCGACATTCTGTAAGGTGGAAAGCTGAGAGTGGGAACGGACTTAGCAAACCCGAGAAAGCCATTTATACTGTAGAATGCAGAAAAGGCTCGGGAAATGCTCAGCCTAGATACCTCTGGACACGGACGTGAAAGTGGACCTAAAAACAGGAGGATTCGTTGAAACCCAGGTCTGCGCTTTCATTCCTTAGCGCCAGGCACTGTTAAGGGCAGGGACACACCAAAGTGAAAGTCTGCATTCCGAGTGCTGAGATCCCTGGTTGTCTTTCCCCACCCGGCTCCCCAGGATGCCAGCAAGGACACTTAGACTCTCCAAGACGTGATGAGATGCACCTTCTCCAGCCCAAGTAAATAGACCCAAGTACACTGCCCTTGGACTTTCTGTAACTGAAAAGCCCATCACATCCCTGAATCCCACGGTCCCATGCCCAGCCTGTGTGCGCGGAGCTTCCACCAGCGGTCGAGTGTTCCATGCCGAGCTGGGACGGATTGAGGGGGCCCCCCCGCCCGACCAAGGTCTCCCGAGGGTGGATCACTGTGCGGCATATACAGTGGGGCATATTACAGGTTTTAACATCTGCCTCTAACGGTATGGCCTTGAGCCAAGTCCTTGATCTCTCAAGGCTCTAGTCACTACTGATGTAAAAGAGAGGGGATAGATTAGACCTTTGTTTGTTTGTTTGTTTGTTTTTAGACTAGACCACCATCTCGAAAGGTGCCTTCCTTGTTCTCATACAGCCCAGGACATCAGGACAGGTCTCTGAGGCCAACCTGGTTACTTTTCAGAAGTGTATGTACATACATTCTTATTATTAGTAATAGGTAATGCATATTATTAGTAATAGGTAATACATCATGAAGATAAATAATATCTAAGCATTATTTGAATATCCACCGTGTTCCAGATGCTTGCATTATCTTCTTAAACCTCACTTCATGGGATTCTAGTGCTTCATGAGACACATTGTTTTATTCCCATTTTGCAGAGAAGCTAACCGAGGCTTCAAGGATTTATGTGTAAAATTTACAGACAGTCAGTGACAGAGTCTGGGTATTGAGGATCTGACCATCTCCAGAGAACCAGTTCCCTAGATCTCACCGTGCATCTCTTTTTTTGAACTCCACTCGGTACTTCCCCAGTGAGAGCCTTATACTCTTTTGAGGTCCCTTGGTTGCTTTCGGTTTTAGTCTGGCTTCATTGCCACCCACTGGGGAGTTACTTTTTTCCCTGTAACGTGGATCGGCATTGGAGTCCTCAAGGAACCGAGCCCTGTATTCCTCTCACAAAGGTCGTTTGCTCTGAGTTCTCAGAGTCCCCATTTAAAAGCTTCTACGTGTGTGACATTACATTGTTCCGATCCCTGCCCATCTAAACCCGAATGGGAGGTGTTGTGTTTGCCACGGCCACCATGCCTCCAGATCCCTTCGCTCAGTGGATCGTGTGACACGACAGTTGTCTTCGGAGATTGCCAGACTCTGTAGACTAATAAGGGACTACTGTAATGGATTTTTATACATAAATCTTTTTTTGTTTAATGTCAATTTTGAAGTATATAAAAATAAGGCAAGAACATAAAATAGACCTGATGAAGCGTCAAGAAAATCTTTTAAAAGAAGCCTGGGGGCGGCTAGAGGTGAGAACTCCTTCTCCCTTGTGCTGTGCATTCTTTAACATTGGGTGAAGTGGACGTAACATGAAATTTACTACTTGAACCATTTTTAAGTGGATAGTTCAGTGGCATTAAATACGTTCACGTTTTTGTGCAAACGTCACCATCCTCCATCTCCGGGACTTTCCTCATCTCTCTGTACCCATGAAACACGAACTGCCCATTCTCCACCCTTCTCTACCCCCAGCCACTGGCAGTGAACCAACTTTCTATCTCCATGAAGCTGACTCCTGTAGGTTCCGTAGAAGGTCTAAGCTGACATGATCAGTACTACAGTTAAGAGAGGAACAGATGTTACATATTACTGTTACTACCCAGAGGGTTTATGGTGAATATATTTCAAAGGTTTTTAGAGTGAAATAACATATGTTAAGCTCTTTCTCTTTCTTTGAAATAAGTTCAAACCATTTTTTTTTTTTTTAAATCCTGAGGTTCTTGTAAGTTTTAAAAGTGATGGTGCCATGCGCTTGGACAGATGTGATCCCTTGTTCTTTTCTCCCGTGGGGCCCACGGGTGATTTCAGTGACGGCTACAATAGAAGCTCCCTTCCTTCTTCCCTTTGGTGCCGTCACCCTCCCAAGTCCATTCCTCGGAACCACCTGCCCAGCATCGTACTCCGAGTGGGATTAATGTTGCCAAAGAGTGTAGCCGTCCAGTGAAAGAGGACAGACAGTCAATCGTTTCTCTTCCTCAGCCTTCTACCAAGTGCCTCCCACTGTCACATACCGCCTACAAACGCAGATCAGACGCTATCGCTGTCTCTAAGGGGCTTCCGTTCCGGGAGGCCGAAGCCTTAAAAAGGACCTGTGGTGGGGCACCTGGGTGGCTCAGGTCTGCCTTTGGCTCAGGTTGTAATCCCAAGGTCCCGGGATCAAGCCCCGCATCGGGCTCTCTGCTCAGCAGGGAGCCTGCTTCCTCCTCTCTCTCTGCCTGCCTCTCTGCCTACTTGTGATCTCTGTCAAATAAATAAATAAAATCTTTAAAAAAACCAAACCAAACAAAACAAAACAAAAAAACCCTGTGGTAAGAAGACAGAGAGAGGTGGATATACAGATAAGCTGAGGCACCAGAGCAAGAACAGTGAGGGGGAAGCTGGTTCCACACAGGAGGCTGAGGATGTCAGTCATCATGGTGGCTTTTTGGGGTGGGGGAACGCCTTTCTCCACCAGGCTGACAAACTGTACCATGCCACTTTGAGGTGCTTCTGCAACTCCTCAGGTTTTAGTCTCTGGATGGCTTTGGAGCTATTCGGATGGTAAAGGAGCAGGGGACCAGGTGGTGTTCATTAATTTGGACAAGAAAGCAGCACTGTCTCTTGCCCTTGTCTCTCATCTCCCTTCGCAGCCGTCATTAAATGGAAGCGTGAGAATTTTGCAGAGCGGGGTTGAAAGTCCTGGTGGTACACAGATTAGCTCAAATCTCTTCTTGCCCCACATTTTGTTGGAAGCTGGACTTCCCTCTTCTGTGGAAGGTTAAACCAAAAACAACTCTCATTCATTTCCAGGTTACAGTGTCCTTTCAAAAAAAAAATCCCTAAAGAGACATCTGCCTGATTTGGAGGAGAAATAATAGAACTTCCTGCAAGACATAATTGTGGTAGAAGCTAGTTATGGCCAGGTGAAGCTTTTGTGGCGACTGGGACCGGGGCGACAAAACAGTGAGCTAGGGATGGAGAAGGATCCCGTGTCATCCGCTCAGGAAGAAGTCACCAGGCTGTGGAGAGGACATGACGTAGCTGTTTGTCCTAGGAGCTGAGCCGATGGAAGTCAGGAATTTCAGCTCCCTTAACCCAGTTTTTTTAAAAGCATCACGATGACAGGTCAGCCTCATCCATTTAAAGCATTCCACTGGACTGTAGTTTCCTCTTGACCCCATATAAAGGGTATTTATTTAAGGAAAAGGCTGTCAATTATGTAAGGTCCCCTGACTTTTGTCATGAACACCTGTCCCAAGCCTAGAACAAGGACCAGGTAGAGATGACAAACAAATTTAAAACCAAATCGTTTATGATTTTATAGAGAGAGACACCGGCTCTCGGGGGCAGGTGGAGAAAAGTGTTGATTGATACTGTTTGTCAATTTCCACCTTGCAATTACTCCCACAAGGACTGACTTGAAACTACCAGCCGCTGGCTAACAGAATTCCTGCATACTTAACAACTGGCTCTCCTAGTCAGGGCTGGCTCCAGCGTACCACTGTACGTCTGACTGGCCGGTAGAAATAGCCTTTTTTAAAGACTTAAATTGGAGTGGTTGCCAGAGGCAGGAGGGCGGAAGGCACACAACATGGGTGAAGGGGGTCCAGAGGTCCAAACTTCCAGTTACACGATGAATAAGTTATGGGGATGTAAAGTACAGCATGGTGACTATAGTTAATAATACTATATTACCTATTTGAAACTTGGTAGGAGAGTAGACTCAGCAGCAGTTCTCATCACAAGAAAAAAATTTTTTTGCAGCTACATATGGTGTTAAATGTTAACTAGACTTACTGTGGCGATCATTTTGCAATATATACAAATGTTGAATCATTGTGTTTTACCCCTGAAAACTAATTTAATGTTATGTCAATTCTACCTCAATTTTTTAAAAAGATTTTATTTATTTATTTGACAGAGAGAGCACAAGCAGGGGGAGCAGTAGACAGAGGCAAAGGGAGAAGCAGACTCTGCTGAGCGAGACCCAGATGCAGGACTCGATCCCAGAACCCCAGCTTAACCAACTGAGCCATCCAGGCTCCCCTCTACCTCAGTTTTTAAAAATGTAATTTGAAGCCTTTGGGAGGGGTCCTCACTGCTGGCTGCCCTTATCAGTCATACCTGGTGCCTCTGCTCCCTGTTGTTCACTCAAGGTGCCATCAGCTAGTCACACAGCTTGCCTGGCCTTGAGTTGCTTTGGTCTGGGAGGTACAGATGCTGTTTTTCACCAATGGCCGTGGGGCTTTGAAACTGGGTTTCTTCCAGGCTTCTCGTCTCATCTTCTGTTGTTGAAACACAAAGCAAGTGATAAAAATTATGTGGACTGCTCTTACTCTCACCCTCTTTAATTTATACAGATTTGGGTTTTTTAATAATGAACAATATTGGGGCGCCTGGGTGGCTCAGTGGGTTAAGCCTCTGCCTTCGGCTCAGGTCATGATCCCAGGGTCCAGAAATCAAGCCCAGCATCAGGCTCCCTGCTCAGAAGGGGGGCCTGCTTGTCCCTCTCCCTCTGCCCTCCCCCCAACCCCCCTTCATGCTTTCTCTCTCCCACTCTCTCTAAAACAAAACAAATCAAAACAAAAAGAGTGCACAATATTTATTGAAAGAGATGAGATGCCAGTGCATGGTTCCTAACCCCCTTTGGCCAATAACTCTCTGACCTTGGGCAACTCAGAAGATGTCTCAGACCCTCCATATCCTTAATGGTTTCCTTAATGTTCTCATCTGTGAATGCTTGCCTCATGCTGTTGTTGTGAGGCTCAAATAATAAAAAGTTCGAATTATAACAATAACAGCAATCGCTGACATCTGTTGGGCTCTTACCACACGGCAGGGCCCGTGCGTGGCCGTTGGTCTGTACTAACGTAATGAATGCCCGCAGGCCCTGGTACGGTCTGGCACCTGCCAGGGGTGTTCAGTGATAGCCATTATGTTGACTTGTTACTGGTTTTGCAATTATAAGAACCCACAGTGATAAAGAATCAAAAGCTGTGTTTCTCTATTGTCAGATAATCACAGGGCATCAGTTACGTACATACCTAATGGCATCGTATAAGAAACAGATTAAACACAGTTAGATGTGTACTTGAGGAGTTTATCTTCTGAAACAATGACTCTGGGAGACAATAGGGACTTGGGCAAGCACCTCAGCATACGTACAAGTTGTTCTGCGTTGTTTCACTGCCCTCAGAATGTTTCCTACCCAATGACCGTTGGACAACAGATGGGGCCCTCAACATTGGTGAGATTTCATTCCAAGATTCCCCTTGAGAGATGGGATGAAGCCTCTAATATTTCTATTGAGTTTTATCAGGAAACCTTGGATGGTGGTAAAGATACCCTTTCCGTTGTATTCACATGAGAAGTTTTCACTGTGCTGTGGTATTTTCCAGAATGCAAGCAGGATTTTTTTTTTTTTTAAGTCCCTGAGAAAAGTGTCTGCACCTTCTGTATGAATCACGTGGGATGGCACCTTCTTGTTCCTTTGAACACAAAGTTTGAGGGAAACGTTAGTCTAAAACACCAGCTTTCGTCAGTGAGCACTTGAAGGGCTTCCCGAGACGGGTCTGCTGACAGCATTCATGTCTGTTCCTAAATGAGAAAAAAAAAAATCCCATTCTAATTTAGTAATATTTCTGTGCGTCATCAGAACAGCCTTTTTAACAGTTAACGCTGAAAGAGTAATGCAGAAAGTGCTGAAGAACACGGAGATCCCCACTCCTAACCTGGGTATTGGTGGCTTGGAATCAACACCCAAGACAGCTGCCTACGGAAATTCAACAGGCATTGTATGTCCTCAAGCCAGAAGTAAAGATAATGTGCCTTGAGAACATGAGAAACTCAAAAAGTGGGGGACTGCTGGTGAGAACACTGTGGCTGGGTGCACCCGGGACGTTTAAGTTGACGAGATGTGAATGTGGGGAAAGTAATTTTCCTAAAGTCTTCTAATTTTGTACACAATATGTGGTTTTAAATATTTGTGTAGCTGAACTAATATTTATTTTAAGTCCGTCGCCTGAAGGTTTCGACTGCATTCCGGAAGGATGGATGATATATTTAAGCTTGCCAGGACACGTCTCTGAGGATCTTGTCTTTGGAGGAACGGGGATCGTCCCGTGTTTAGGACCGTGTGGTTCATCAGAGCTCTTAGACATGGGGTCTACCATGGTCTTCTCTCCATGCCAGCTCTACCCTCCCCCCAGCCCCCGGCCTTTGATTCGGGTAGGGAAAGACGGTCACTTCAGGCGAGAGGCAAAGTAGAGGGAACAAGCAAGCTGTCTGTGAAGACGGGTTTGCCTGGAAGGATCTCGAGTGAGAAGAATGGAGAAAATGGGATCAGGCATTGCGAAAGCACTTGACGGAAGGCAGACTCACGAAACTGAAGCTTGTCGTACCGCTCGTAAGCCCCTCACTGGAAAGTCTCCTTCAAGAACCTCAAAGAGATGAGAAATGACAGTGGCAGAGAACATAGATCACTGGCTCTTAGCTTTTCTCCCCTGCTTGATTGTCAGGCTGCCCAAGTGGGGCCCAGGCCCAGTAAGGGTCAGCTCCGAAGTCTTATGGGAGGGCACACCAGCTGTGAAGGCAGATGTGGAAAAAGAGGAGTATGGGGGCTTTTCTAGAAAGCTTCTAAAAAGACGGAGGAGATAAGCAAATAAAGACACTCCTGGTTAAACACAACCCTTTACAACATTTCTGGATGATTCTGTTGGCAAAGTTTAGAATAAAGATATTTCTAGCAGCCCATTTCCCCCGAAGGAGTGGGGGCGGGGGAAGTGGGGGGAAAATGTGCTTACCTTATATTGCCTAAGTACCATATTTTATTTTAAAGAGTTTTTTCAACCCAAGTGCTAGTTAGAACGAACCAGTCTTTTCCTAGCCTTGGGCTAAAAGTTACATCAATAATGGAACAAGGCCACATTTGATTATTGACTGTCAAGACTGTGTATAGAAATCCAGTGACTGACTCGGCATTGTGAAATAATCCTGCCGTAACAGGATTGACACTTGTATTAGCTAGAAAGCCTGAGGGCACTGTTAAAACATCGACTTCCTTCATTTAAACCGACTTCTGGTGGGAGAGGTGGCAGAAGGGTATAGAAGAAAATGTATGGGGAGGGACCTAAATTTAGAATTAGCCCGGACTAATCCTAGAAGTGATGGAGAAATAATCAGAGATAAAAGAAATCTGTTCTTTTCCACCAGTCAAAACTTAGAACGCCCATGTGTGAAAACGTAAAAGGATCTTTTTAAACACACCTTTTAAAAAGAGAAATCCATGCAACAGAGAATGTGTTTGTTTTGTAAATATGTCCAGTAATATAAAAGAAAAAACTTTTTTCCATGCAGAGAGCTCACAGGCAGAATAAAAGATGTGGTCTCCTGCCAAGTCGGCACTGGACGAAAGGCAAGCTAATCACTGTTTCCCTGAGCTCCTTGAAAATGGCCCCAACAGGGAAGACTTTCTTGCCTGTTGAGCCACAGTTGTAAAGATTGACTCTGGCATTGCCACGGGGTCTTGGAAAAAGTGAAATCAGGGTGATTAGCGAAGGAGTGAGGGAGTGTTCCTCGTCCACCTGGATCCACTCAGGCCTGACCTCAGATCCGCTCCTGTGAGCTAAACGCTTATGTCCCATGTCCCAGGCCTTCAGACAGGTGGTCTCTCCATCAGCAGGGCCCTCACCAGTCAGCTTCTCCACGAATGCTGGTTGGGTCACATGAAGAGGCTATGTGGTAAGTAAAGGCTATGGTCTCAAAAGGAGTTGCATTCTAATGTATCCATTCAGAAAGACTACATTTTCTCTTTTTTCTTTTTTTTTTTTAAGGTTTTATTTATTTATTGGACAGACAGAGATCACAAATAGGCAGAGAAGCAGATAGAGAAGGGGGTAGGGAAAGCAGGCCCCCTGCTGAGCAGAGAGCCCGATGTGGGGCTCAATCCCAGGATCCTGGGATCATGACCTGAGCCGAACCCACTGAGCCACCCAGGTGCCCCTGCGTTTTCTCTAATTTCTTCTGACTATTCAGGCCATCTGGGTATAGGCCCTGAAGCTTCCATTCCGTTCCCTTCAAGAAATGCACCTCTGCCCAGCCCCGTTTCTGCTTAATAGCTCTGTCACCTTTCCTTTGCCTGCCCAGAAAGATACCTTCCCCTGGAGTCGACCCGCCCATTACACATACATAGCAAGGAAGAAAAAACAATTTGTTTTTGAAATCTGTATTTCAGCCTTTTAATAAGCAACCCCAAGGTTCCTTTATTCTCCATTTTTCCACTACCATTTCCTTTTGTCAGCTCAGCCGAAAACCTGGCTGTTGTCCTTGACTTAACCTTGTTCTCTTCCAGCCCGGTACATTAGATGACCTCAGATTTCATCAGTGCTTTTACTTCTCTAAGTATATATATAAGCACTATGTTGATATATATATTTATTTTATTTACAGATATTTGTATTTAAATGATACAGAGGTGCTATATTTAGTATTGGGGTTTTTTTTTCCTCTGACATTTGTAATTGCTCCCTGAAGGTGGGGATCTCCTTTGCCTTTTTCTTGTCTCCCGCGAAGGAAAGCAGGTGCTCAGCATGCCGTGGGCACTCGGGAATTTTTGTGGCAACTCTCAAATCCATTTCCTCCTCCTTATTTCCAGGGTAACCATCTTCTCAACACAAGCTATCGTTTGTGATGCTCTTCCTGCCCAACAGGTAGCCCAGTGAAGGACGTATGACTAACGTCCCCATTTCACAGCTACGGAAACGGAAGTGCACACGTTAGGTAATCTACTTAAGGTCACACAAGTAGAAAGCGGAGAGGTCGTGTGACTCCAGAGCCTAACGTCTTGTTATCCACTATGCCCTGCCCCTCTGGTTCTTAGGTTGCTTTCATAGACTTTCTGCTGATTTATTGGCACGGCTTCCCCATGGGCTCTCTGCTTCCATCTCTGAAACATTTTGCCAGAAGGTTCATAAACTTCTTCAGTAGTTCCTCCTTGTTTCCGAAGAAAACCCAGTGTCCAAGCATGAGCTCCACCCCTGCCCACCCCATGTCAGCCCCTCAGGCTCTCCCAGGCTCTATATGGTTCCAAGTACTTGTCAGGTTCTCTCCTATCCCTGTCAGGGTGTACATTCTTCCTCCTTCCAGACCCATCCCTGCCTGGTTCGCTCTCCAGGAAGCTTCCCTGACCACCTCCTCTGAGTTGAGTGTCATCTCAAGCGCTTCTACCACACATACGTCTACCGTTTCCAAACATCAGTTCACACTCTCTGGTTTTTTAGTGGATGAGAATGATATCGCCAACTCTCCAGCACAGTCTGGTGCACAAGAACCATTAAACATTGATTTAGTGAAGAATGGACCATTAGGTTTCTCTACTATGGTTTTCCGCAAGTACTTGTCAATTCATGTTTCTTTCCCTATGTACCTTGGGACTGGTGTGTGCTGATAAGACTGAGTTTTGCAGTTATGAGATGCCGAGTTCTTCACTAAGAAAAGGTAGAGGCAAGAATGACCCCTCCCCCAAGATGTCCACATCCTAATTCCTGGAACTTGTCAATATGGTACCTTACATGGGACTTTGCAGATGTGATTACATTAAGGGTCCTGACATAGAGCAGTTACCCAGGGGGGGCCAGTAGCATCACAAGGATCCTTCTAAGAGGAATGTCAGAGGAACAGATCGGAAATAAAAGATATAAGGATGGAAGCAGAGCTCAAAGAAGAGAGATGCTAAGCTCTGACTTTGAAAAATGGAAAAAAGGAGACTTCACCAAGGGTAGTTAATTTCTAGAAGCTGGAAAAGTCAAGGAAACTTTCTAAAAATCTATAAGTCTGTGGTAATTTGTTAAGTGGGAGTAGGCAGCCAATATAGATTTGGTACCTTGATATATAATAGTGCTCTAACGAACACCTGTAGATGTGGAGGGGCTTTGGAACTGGGAAGTAAGTGTACAGAGACTAGAAGAATTCCGAGAAGCACGGTAGAAAAAGCCTAGCTTGCCTTGAACAGTTAGTAGAAATATGGATATCGGAGAGTCTGCTGGTGAGGTCTCGGGAAAAAAGTGAAGACCATAATGAAGAAAACCCATACCTCTTAGAGAACGTCAGACTTCACAAACACACTGTTGGTAGAAATACGGACGTGAAAGTCACCACTGGCGAGTTTCTAGTTAGAACCTGGAGGAAAGGTGACACTTGTCATAGCCAAACACAAGTGGATCATGTCCTACAGGGATGTGGAAAGCAGAACTTGTGAACAATGAACTTGAATATTTAGCTGAGAAGATTTCTTAGCAGAGTGTTGGAGTCACCGCATAGTTTCTTCTTGCTGCTGATAGTAAAATGAGGGAGCAAAGGGATAAATTGAAGGAAGAATTGTTCATCAAAAGGAGCCAGGACTTGTTGATTTGGGAAATTCTTAGCCTGTCCAGATTGCAAAAGATGCTAAAACTGGAGATTCGCTCTCAGGAACATGTGCTCTGGAAAGAAGGCCAAGGGTGTGGCTGAACAGTCTTATGCTAATCTCTGGAAAAAATTAAAAGGTCAGACTGTTCAGTCGCACGGATGACTCTCTGAGTAAGATGAGGCGTGTATTCCCTCAACCATCCCAGCAGAAGCCAGAAATAGAGCTGGGAGCATCTAGGAAATCTCCGTGGAAGGGCCTCCTGGGTAACGAATGAAGCCCCATGACATCCACGGGGGCCCGTGGCGTTCTTGAGGAGGTGACACCAGCAGAAAGACTGCCAGTGTGAACCGGGAGGGGCAGCGAGAGGGTGAAATGGAAGAAATGGGTGTCAGGCCCCCAAACTTGTGCAGGCAGGAAACAAGCTGATTAAAAAGGTGAGCTGCAAACACATGTTGCTGCCCTTTAAGAAAAAGGAAGAATGAACACAAGTCTGGAGCCACAGGTCCAGAGACCGGAGTCTTAACCCACAGAGGATTAATCCCAGGCCTTGAAAGCTTATGGAGTTTGCCCAGTTGGATTTTGCAATTGCTTGGAACAAGTAACTCTTTTTTTTTTTCCTTCCATTTCTTGCTGGTTGAGTAGGAAGGCCTCTACTGTCCTCTTACGCCTGCCCCACCAGTGTATTTTGTGAGCAGGTCCCTTGATTTCTAGTTCCACATGTTCACAGATGGAGACCAGTTCTGCCCTAGGATGGATTAGATCCAGAACCTCATTCATATCTAATTTATTTAGGTAATGAAGTTTAGGGACTTCTGGGCCAATACGACTTGAGACTTGGGTTGATGCTCTAGTGGGCTGATTTGGGGGTACCTTGAGGTGAACCTGTTTTGTGTGTGGGAGAGTTCTGAATCTTCGGTATGAAGCCAGGCAGACACGGTGGTAGGCCAGAAAAAACCTGCCCCCAGACATGTCCACATCCTAAACCATGGAACCTATAAATATGGCATCTTACCTGGGAAAAGAGATTTTACAGGTGTGATCAAGGATCTCGACATGGAAAGATTTTCTTGATTTGTGCAGGCCCAATATAATCCCAAGGATTCTTTCAGGAGGGAGGTAGGAGAATCAGAGTTAGAAAAAGACAACGTAAGGACAGAGCAGAGGTCAGAGAGTAGTCAAGATGCTACAGTACTGCTTTGAAGATGGACCATGAGCCCGCGAGCATAGGTGCCGTGTAGAAGCCGAGAAGGGTAAGGAAACGGAGTCTGTCCTAGACCTCCAGAGGCTGCAGAGGCAGCCCTGCAATTGTTTTCAGACGTCTGGCCTCCGGAAGTATATAAGAAAATAAATGTGTGTGGTTTTAAGCCCCACGTGTGTGTTGACTTGCTACAGGAGCAGAGGAAACTCAGGGTGCAGATTTCCTGGGCACTGGCGAATTTGGAATTTAAAAAGGGTTGTGGGTGTGTCCAGTGAGTTCCGGAAGGCTGGAGCCTGATTTTTTGGCTGGCTTCTACAGCACAATGAGTGTGAGAAAAACAGTCGTTCCTGTAAGAAAAACTGATCATTTAACTTTTTTGTTTTCAGCTTTGACGCAGACAGTTTGTTCAACTTAGATAAACTCATTGAGATTTCTGTTCATCACAGGGAACGTTTAGCAACTCTGTCTAAATGGTGACTTTTTATTTGCTAAAATATTAAAGACATAATGAGTGATACATTTCTTCATTCTCATATTTTATTAGCTTTGATCAAATATACTTTGATTTTTCTGACTATATTTTTACCCACCAGAAAAATCTGTGACAAAGCATGTTTATTTTGTGCTCAAGAGCTCTTAAATGTGGTCTTTTAGGGAACACCATCTATTGATACTTGAATTCCTAAAATCTTTGATCTTGTTATTATGGATGGTAGTGAATACGATTGGCACGTCTGTGTGTTTTGTCTTATTCGGTGATTGGAGAGAAGTGAGAAATGGAAAATTCAAGAAGTGTGCGAGAGTGGGTGTAGGTGTGGACATAGGTGCAGTTTTCTGGGGTATAAACCACAGATTTTGTCTCTGTTTCCCTCTTCATGGGTCCACCTGGCACTTAGCCTGATTCACTAACGCTTTTCCCCTATAGTCAGCTAACCACGTGGTTTCAGCTTTGTCTTGAAGATTAAACTCAAATTTTAGCCCAATCTAAACTTTCAGTATTTTAGATTCTTCCATATTTGTGCAAATCACACATACTTTAGTTCGAGTAAGGTACTTGACACAGTTGTACATCAGATTATTCAGAAAAAAAGATTTCTGGGATTAAAGTTAAGTAGTTCTGTGATCAAGAAAACATACTTTTTTAAAAAAATGAGGATGGTGATGGTCATTAGGGCTATTCGTAAATATTCCAATGTTGTTCTTTCTAAGTACATACTAGGATTATACGTTCTCCATTCTCTTGAATTTATGTGTAGTTCTCTGATTTGCTTTGGCCCATAAACACTAGCACTTAACTATTGCTCTGCTGTACCGTCACCTCCTCTGCTGTGATGATTGTGACAGCACGTACCAACACGGGGCCTCTATTAGCCTGAGTCCGTGAGGGGTTAGGATGAGCAGAGCCCTGCTTAGCTTGTGCAAGACATACAGCATGTGCAAGACATAAACTTGTATTTTATTGAGCCACCGATAATTGGGATTTTTTTTTTTTACTATAGTATGATGTCCCCTGTTCAAAGTGACAAAGCGTCTCGGGCAAAATCTGAATATGGTTCTTCGAGATTAGTTCATTGTCTGGGTGTGTATATAATACTTCTTGGAAAAACTCAGAGATACATCATCTTGTGGAAAACATCCTCGACTTAAAATTCTCCATGTAATTTGACAACATTATAGAGAGCTTGTTACTTTTAATTACTGACATGTTGGCATGGTGACTTAATGACTGTTTTAGATTTGTTGGGACACAACTAAATCTGTTCCAAGCACTTTCTTGCAACTCTGTTTACTTTTTAAAGATTATTTTAAATGTTTACAATTTACCTCAAAGGACAACTGCACAAAATATATTAGATCTTTAGAACTGATTTGCCCACCACCTTAACATTTGCTTGATATAAAATGAGGTACGAGGCTATATTTTAATTTATAGAAAAAGAATTGCCATAAAGCTGATACTTTCCATGCCAAGTTCATTACTACTAAATTCTAACAAAATACTAATCATTCTGATAATTTCCCTGGATAGGTAATTTATAAATGGAAGTATTGAGTTCATGAAATTATGAAGATATAGGTTGATCCAAGTCAACAGTTGCATCCAGTAGCTTGGGCCTTGCTGTTTGTTAATAACCAGAAATTCTGGTAGAGTGAATAAATATGTCACCATCCTTCCGAAGACAGAAGCTTAAAATTCCTTTATATTTGAAGAAAGTGGTATCTTATCCCACTAATGCCACATGAGAAATGCCATATAAAACATCAAATGAGGGTGTGGAGGGTTTTTTGTGTTTTTTTTTAATTTTATTAATTTATTTGAGAGAGAGACTGAGCAGGGAGAGCAGCAGAGAGAGGGAGAAGCAGACTCCCTGCTGAGCAGAGAACCCCACGCGGGGCTTCATCCCTGGACCCCGAGATCACAACCTGAGCCAAAGGCAGGTGCTTAACCAGCTGAGCCACCCAGGCGCCCTTCGAGGTTGTTTTCTTAGAGAGTGCATCCTATGGGTTACTCCCTCAAAGTTGGAATGACTGCTCGTGTATTTTATAGCCGATGTCTTCCTATTTTAAAGATGTGTGTACCCCCATCTCCTAATTGTAGTTAAATTATTTACCTTTCTAGTTTTCATGTACTTTCTGAAATGCATTGGTTAAGATTACACACACACACGCACAGAGTCGGGGTGTAGGGGGAACCCTTTGCAAATTCATATTTAGTGCTTTTGTGTCTTTTCTCTGTGCTGCTCCCTCACTGGCAGTCCCAGAGGCTAGTCCGCTAACCCCCACTACTTTTCTCTAGGCCTCCAGCTTCCTGCATCCATCCGGACCCTGGGATTTCTTTATAAGACTGAACTTCCTCCTGTTGGGCCCTGAAAAAGAGACTGAGATTCCTCCCCACGTTTCCAGCCCAGAAAGAGCTCAGGGGGCCTCACGGGGCTACAGCTATCTAGATCTGCTCAGACTTAGTAGAACGACACAGGCAGAAGAGTGATGGGAGAAAAGAAGTTCCATCCCTCGCCAACGGGGAGGGGCTCTCTGTCGTCTTCCTGAAGGCACAGTGCGGCTCCCTTCGAATTCAGGAGTGGTGGGGCGCCTGGCCAGCTCAGTGGGTGACACATGCCGCTCTTGATCTTGCGTTGTGAGTTAGGGCTCCACACTTTAAAAAAAAAAAAAAGAATTAAAGAAGGGAGGTTTGGGGGGATTTCTTCAAGAAGCTGTCAGTTTCTCGTAGGGGTCCTGACTTTCCCTGTGGGAGGTGCCACCCAGGGACTGGGGAGCGGCAGCATAAATAATGGCTGGTTTGATTTTCTCCATCCTCAGAGAAACTAAGAGAATGGTAAGTCGACTCTAGACACTGACAAGTGTGTTCTGTTCATCAAGAGGGAGAATTACTCCAAGCAAAGGAGTTATTTGATTTTTGCTGTTTAAATAAACCTGTCACTACCTGGCTTTAGTTTCCAAATATTTTTGAGAAGTAGATGCTTTTTTTTCAACTGATAAAACTAAGTATAAACCAGGTTAAAGGGGGTGCTGCTCTAGGACTCTTACTTTATATGCAGATTCCTTGGGACACCTGGGGAGCTCAGTCGGTTAAGCATCTGACTCTTGATTTCAGCTCAGTTCTGGATCTCGGGTCATGCATTCAAGCCCTGTATTGGGCTCCACACTGAGTATGGAACCTACTTAAAATAAAATGAAATTCAGATTCCTAGGCCTCGATGCCAGAGACACAATCTTGGTCAGGGCCTGGGAATCTGTATTTTAACAAACATCCCAGAGGACTCTGATACCAAAATGAATGGATCATGAAAAACACTGCTCTGCAAACTGCTTCCTGGGGGCTTGTCCAATGGCTTTGTCTTAGTCCCACTTGGTTCCAGTTTATTTTAGGTAGTAGTTTATAAGTGTCAAATACCAATAAAATCGGTTTTTCTGCCAAGGAAAATGATATCTTAGTTACCGCTTCCATCATCAACCAGATTCTCTGTTCCTATTTCTGGAGCACCCCAGACATGGCATGACTCTTGGCTCTCTGTTGGGTCTTCTCCCAACAGGCAAGGCTGTTATTGGGACAAGGCTCCCATTAGCCCTGTCTTGTCAGTCCTTCTGGTTTTCTTTGTGTGTTTGCTTGTTTCTTTGCCCTTTTTTTTTTTTTAAACAGATCTCTGTAAATCTCCCCTTCCCCAACAAACAAACCAGACAAGAAGTTAAGTGATGTTTATAAGGAAATAAAAAACTGACTTCTTGAGGCAAGTAGAGCTAACTGGTAAGCATGTAAATGCTCCCACGTAGCAAGGTGTTGGGTGTTCTGAAGGACACAAAGAACAAACCCACATAAATCATATATATATATTTTAAAGATTTTATTTATTCGACAGATAGAGAGAAATCCCAAGTAGGCAGAGAGGCAAGCAGAGAGAGAGAGAGAGGAGGATGCAGGCTCCCCGCGGAGCAGAGAGCCTGACATGGGGCTCGATCCCTCGATCCCAGGACCCTGGGATCATGACCCGAGCCGAAGGCAGAGGCTTTAACCCACTGAGCCACTCAGGCGCCCCCATAAATCATATTTTTAAGAATAAATAAAGTCTACATGAGGCACCCTCAAATGGCAATAATCGAAAAGACACTATCAAGTGTTGGCGGGTTGTGGAGAACCATCCCGCATCCCAAGTGAGAATGTAGAATGGTGCAGCCACTTTGGAAAACAGGTTGGTGATATCTTAAATTGTTAAATATACACTTAGCATATAATCTAGCAATTCCACTTCTAGGAACCTGCCCAAGAGAAATGACAATATGTGTTCACACAAAGACTTACATATATCTGAGTGTTCCTGGCACCATTATTATAATATCCTAACTTGAAACAACCCAAACATCCATCAAGTAGTGAATGTATGAACAAAATACAGTATACCCATACACTAGAATATTATTTAGTAACTAAAATAGGTGAAATACTGAAAGATGCTACAATATCAATGAACCTTAGGAATATTATGCTAAGTGAAAAGTACCAGACCCCAAAGACTCTGTGTTCTAAGATTCCATTTTCTATGAATCTATAAAAGGCAAATTTGTAGAAACAGAAAGCAGATTTGTGGTTGCCTGGGGCTTACAGAGAGGAGAGAAGACCTGTAAATGGATTAAGGAAACTTTTTAGGATAATAGAACTGTTCAAAAACTGTTCAAAAACAGTTGTATAAATTTACTAAAATCACTTCATCATACACATATTATGGAAATTTATGGAATGTAAATTTTACCTCAATAAAGTGGTTTTTTATTATTTTTATTTATTTATATATTTTTTATTTTTTTAAATAAAGCATATAGCAAATTAAATAATTAATAGTTCTTTTCTCTGCAAAAGAAATCAAGAAACACTAGTCAAGCTATGGCTGCAAACCTGGGGTCCCTACAACAAACAGTCTTAGGATGTCCTCAAGCTCATTTTCGTGACCGTACTAAGAAGCAATTTGCCTTTTTTGCCATGTTGACATTTGCACTGATGGTGCAAAAACAACGGGGGGATAAAACTGCTGGTGTCCCAGCACAAATCAGGGCAGTGGCACCAAACTTTATAGTCATTGTATTCACCTCTTCCCCCCGCCCTCTCCCCCCTGCACTTACAGTGGAAGCATACATTCCATTTTCACTTAAGAATGTCCTTGATGAAGCAGTCAATTTTATTTAATTTTATTAAGTCCTGTGCCTTGGGTACAGAGCCTTTTAATAGTCTATGAGATAAAATGGCATTTCTTCTGCACACCCAGGTGAGATGGTCATTTCAACTGTGCAGTTGACTGAGTTGCAGGCTGAAGGAGTGGTTATTTTTATGCAACACCATCTCTACTTTAGAAAAAAATTCCTTACAGACAAATTATGGATATTCAGACTTGGGTATTTGGCAAACATTGTCTTAAGAATAAATGACGAGAAACTGTCACTTCAAAGAAAAAAAAAATGGCACGATGTGTTGCTAGTCATAGAATTCAAACATTAAACCAAAATTAGAATTTTGGAAAATTTTGTACTACCATGAGCTTGACAGCTTCTGGCAAGATTTTCCTAATGAGACTGATGGTGATTTTAACAAATGGGATTTTTTTTTTCATATTGTACAAAGAAATGTGTCAAAATTCAGAGAATATGGTAAAGAGGTCTTGATCCTATAGTGTTTGAGAACTGCTGGCCTCGTGGCTATATCATGGCTTCTGGGGCCATTATGCTTCGGTCCAAATCCTGCCACTATCACTTACCACCTGTGTGGTCTCAGGTAAAAGCCTCAGCCTTCTCTATACAATGGGAATAAAAATGGTACCTATCTCAGAAAGACATTGTGGACATAAGAATGAGCTAATGTATGTAAATATTTGTGAACATTAAAATGAGTTCATATATGGAAATCACTTAGAATAGGGCCTGACTTATATAGTAAGTGATCACTGAACTGTTATTGTGATCTTGGCGAGTGGTAATTTGTAAAAACAAGTACATCCTACATACGTAATCAATAGAAATCTCTCTGTAATTATATATACTTCCTTATTTCTTTTTTTGTAGCTGGGAAATCTGAAGCTGACATTCCCTCCCCGTGCCTCTACCGCATCTTTGGTCCTCCCAAGCCCTGGCAGTGCACGCCTGTGCGCATGCGCGGAGGGTTGGCTTGTCCTGGGCCCGAGTGCCACCACCCCCTCCAACCACTGAGCCCCGTTGTTTGGGGTTTCCTTCTCTTCCTAGCAACCACACACAAGTGTTTTTAAGGAAGATGCGGTGAGGCAATGTAATTGTGAAGATTACCGTTTAATACATTGACTGTAAACAGAATACAATTGTGTATCGTTTACAGTCGTAAAATTAGAGGCCTCATTCTTATCTCAGCAATGTTTACGATTACAGTGTCAATCAATCAATCAATTACAAAATTACAATGTATCATTTAGGCTCAGCGTTTGGGAATTTTTGTGAATAGAGGAAAAGTATAAGGCTCTGTCCTGGGTCCATTTTCGGTGATGAATCCAAGCAGACAGGAAGTTTCAGGGGGAGAAAAAAATGACTAACTCGGAACCTCCCTCCGCAGTCCTTCAGGGAGACTAAGTTGAAGCTATTTTTATCTCTCATGAAAAGAAGCTCATCATCTGTTGACCTGGTTCATTCGTGCCACCAGTATACGATAGGTAACTCCCATGACTGTCAGGCCCTAGAGGGGACTGGGCCTTGCCCTTCTGGAGCTGCTTTGTGAAAGCCGAGGTAGTTCATCTGTTGTTCCCCGGCTGTGTCGGCAGAAGGAACCGTACACATTTTATGCCTTTTAAAAGTGTATGAAAATACTCTTCAGTTTAGCGTGAGGCAAAGAAGGTAGGATAGACCGCAGAAGAACCGTAAGGATTGTTTCTTTTCCTGGAAGATCACAAACAAAAAATTACCCTGTATTTTGGAGTCCTGACGTTATACAGATAAGCTCACCTAAGGGCATGTAAATCATCAGAGGTTCACTGATTTAAATGGCTTCTGCTGTCCTGAGAGAAATAGGAACTCTTGAAAAAGGTCTTTCGGGGACCATCTGTTTTAGGTGCCATCACTCTGCATGTGTGAGAGCAGTGGGTTGGCCCACAGGAATCTTTATTCGTTGCCCTGCCTGGGTCTTTAATTATTGTCAGGTTCCTTGAGTGGATACAGTCACCTGTTATAAATAGGTTTAGAATGGTCTGTCCTTTCACTTCAGGGGATGTTTTCAGAGCAAATTATAAAGCATCCTGAATATTTTTTAAAGATAATATTGTATAAATATAGAGCAGCACTGTTATTGAGAGAGTATACCCACTGATATGCTTGCAGTATTTTTAAAGATTTTATTTATTTATTTGAGAGAGCCAAGCAGCAGAGGGGGGGGGTGTGCAGAGGGAGAATCAGACCCCCCCACTGAGCAGAGAGCCCAATGCGGGGCTCTCTCCCAGGACCCTGAGATCATGATCTGAGCCAAAGGCAGACACAACTGACTGAGCCACCCAAGCGTCCCAATATACTTGCACTTTAAGATTTGAAAGTGTTTCTTTCCTGTGAGGCTGGTAAACTGGGAATAAGGAATCAGATCAGATTTTTTTTTTTTTTTTAAAGATTTTATTTATTTATTTGACAGAGAGAGATCACAAGTAGGCAGAGAGGCAGGCAGAGAGAGAGAGGGGAGGAAGCAGGCTCCCTGCTGAGCAGAGAGCCTGATGCGGGACTCGATCCCAGGACCCTGAGATCATGACCTGAGCCGAAGGCAGCGGCTTAACCCACTGAGCCACCCAGGCGCCCAAGGAATCAGATCAGATTAAAAGCCAAAGAAATGCTTCCTGAGTATAAGTTAGTATTGGATGTTATGAATTCAGTTGAATTCAGTCTCAGTATTTGTTATGGGTGGAATCAATTAATTAATGTTAATCATGTTCCTGTCTCTGTCACTGCCAGGGCCTCGTGCAAACTGTCACATCTCCCTAAACACAGTTGACTTAAAAAAACAAAATGCACTAAAGGGGGCGCCTGGGTGACTCAGTGGTTTAAAGCCTCTGCCTTCCGCTCAGGTCATGATCTCAGGGTCCTAGGATCAAGCCCCGCATCGGGCTCTCTGCTCAGAAGGGAGCCTGCTTCCCTTTCATTCTCTGCCTGCCTCTCTGCCTACTTGTGATCTGTCTGTCAAGTAAATAAATAAAATCTTTTTTAAAAAATGCACTAAAGTCTGTTAACCTGAGCACATAAACAATGTCTATAATTACAGTACTGCTGCTCTTTGGGACTAGAATCTTATGTTCCTTGATTCTCTTACTATTTTTTCCTAGAAATACCTAAACATCAAATATTAGTTGCACATAATTTTCTAAAAATAGTTATAGCTGTTGTAAAGCTAACCCCTTTTTTCCTGTCAGTGTTCCCTGTTAAAATGCTGGGCAGTTTTACCATATAGTGTGACCTCTTTGCAGGGATTTTATCCTTGGGAAGTGACCAGCTGTGGAGTGTCTCAAACAGCTCTAGCATTCTGTGATGATAGTTTATACCGCTGCTTAATTGCTGATTCTCACCTTGTCTTTTACATATGTGTTTATGTTTTTCAGGAAAAAAGTGCCAGTTCAAACGTAAGACTTAAAACTAATAAAGAGATTCCAGGATTAGTTCATCAACCCAGAGCAAAGTAAGTTCTACTTCCTATTTTTCCTTATGTTGTTTTTAAAGCTATTAATGTCTTCAGAGTGAGCTCAGTTTTGCCTGCTAGGTAACCAGGACGTATTGTAAAGCTTCAGTGAATTGAAACAGTGTGGTTTGGTCAAATGGAACAGCATGGGGAGTCCCAAAACAGACCCCCAGTAAATGATAGCACTGACATTTCAGATTCGTTAGAAGAAAATAAAGCAGAATATCATTATGACCATGGGGTAGGAGAATTTTGAGTAAGTCAGAAAAGATTTAGAACTTAAAAGTGATTCATTAATATGACTGCATTAAAGTTAAGAACTTCCATTTATCAAAATTTACTGTGGGAGCGTAAAAGGAAATGGTGGAATATATCTATATATTTAGTTATATTATATTAGCATATAAGCAACAAGAGTTGGGTTTCAGAATATGTAAACTTCCCCTATAAATCAGTAAGTACAAAACAGAGCTCATAGAAAAAGAGGCTGAAGATGTGAACAACCATTTCACTACAGAGGAAACTTGAAGAGCTAATCATGTCTCGGGAAATACCATTTTATACCACAAGATTGGCAAAAATTTAGTAGAAGTCTGACAGTGCAAATGGTTGACCAGGATGTTGAACAATAGGAACCCTTCACCCCAGTGGAAGCATAAACTGTACAATAACTTTGGAAAACAATTTGTATTTTCTAATAAAATCGTGCCTGGACGTACTTTGCCCTCCAGCAACTCCCCTCTGGACATACCGTGTCCTCCAGCAACTACCCTCTCAGGTGTGTAGCCTAGAAAATTCTCGTGCACGGGCATGGTAGACCAGTCCATAGCAGGATTGTTTCCATGAGCTCCTAAGGCTCTTGAACATCCTTGAACAAAACCGAACATCCTTTAGAAATATAATGGATGACCAAAAACTGAGGCGTATTCTTAGGACAGGAGTTGTACATATCAGTGAAAATGGAAAACCTATGACTGTACATATGAAGATGGCGGACTGTCACGGAGGTAAGATTGTGCACTGAAGGAAGTAGTAGCACCTGCCTGTGTGTAGTTTCACTTACATAAAGTTTGAAAACAGGCAGAACGAGTCAGTAGGTAATAGAAATGTGTGATAAAAAGACATGCGAGGAAATGAAAAGGCGTTAAACTAAAAAGAGTGGTTCTTTCTCACTGGGTGGAAGACAATGGAACCAGGGGTTCTGTTTCTTAACCTGAGTGGTGATTACACGGGTGTTCCTTTCATTGTTATTACTTAAGACTGTACAAATAACATTGTATGTTTTCCATGGGTTATGCATTGCACGATTAAAAAGTTAAGGAGAAGAATGAGTATTTTTCTAGACTGTCCTGGAACTGAACCAGTCTTGGCAATAAAACGCCCTTTGTGTGGCTTTGAAGCTGTCTCCCCTTACCTTCAAAGTGGCTCTGTTTTCCCGAGGCTAAAAATCTCTTTTGTGGTGTTGCACCTAAATAAGAACAAATTCTGAGGGTGCCAATACACTAGTGCAGCTGGTGGTCAACGCCTGCCCCCAAAATAAACGTGTTACATCGATGCAATAGTAGTTCCATAAATCCAGGTCATAAGCAGAAAAAGTTGTGTTACGTCTGGTTCTTCCCAGGAAATGGAGACAAAAATAACCGAGGTCAAAGTAGTCACTTTCCCCTGGCTCGGTGTCTCTGGTGGTGCTGTAGGTGGCTAGGACTCTACCAGTGGTGAATGAGCTCAGGGATTTAATTGTTTACTTTCAAAGAAAACTGCAGCATTTTAAAATCCACTTACCATTTACACTGACAGTGGGATGGTAAACTGATTTTTGCACCCTTAGGGACTCATTATGCCGTAATGACAACCAACCCCCACCCCAACCTGGCCACGTCCACGTTTATCTACCCTAATTTTTAAAAAAAAGATTTTATTTATTTATTTATTTATTTGACAGACAGAGATCACATTAGGCAGAGAGGCAGGCAGAGAGAAGGGGGGAAGCAGGCTCCCCGCTGAGCAGAGAGCCCCATGTGGGGCTCGATCCCAGGACCCTGAGATCATGACCTGAGCTGTAGGCAGAGGCTTTAACCCACTTGAGCCACCCAGGAGCCCCTATCTACCCTAATTTTATCTGCGTTTGAGAGACAACAGATATCTGACAATAGAACAAGTCATCTTTTCATCTAAGCCATTCGATATATGCTTTTTTTTAAAAGATTTTATTTGTTTATGTCCGAGAGAGAGAGCACGAACAAGAGAAGTGGTAGGCAGAGGCAGAGGGAGAAGCAGACTCCCTGCTGAGCGGGGAGCCTGATGTCGGGCTCGATCCCAGAACCCTGGGATCATGACCTGAGCTGAAGGCAGATGCTCAACCAACTGAGCCACCCAGGTGCCCCCCGATATATGCTATTTTTAAGATTTTTTTATTATTATTTATTTATTTATTTGACAGAGAGAGAGATCACAAGTAGAGAGAGAGAGATCACAAGTAGGCAGAGAGAGGCAGGCGGGGGGTGGGGAGCAGGCTCCCCGCTGAACAGAGAGCCCGATGTGGGGCTCGATCCCAGCACCCTGGGATCATGACCGGAGCTGAAGGCAGAGGCTTAATCCACCGAGCCACCCAGGCACCCTATGCTATTTTTAAATGTCTCCCTTATCTCTGAGTTCTAAGGAGGGGCTGCGTTAAGGAGAATTTCTTCCTTCCTTTGGTGTAAATACTTCCGGAATTTACATACACTGAAGCAGCATGATTTGCAGACTGGCCTGTGCTGAGGCTTTCAGAGAAGTTGATTAAACTGGTTCATGTGTTTACATTAAAATTAGGAAGAAAATCCTCTGTTTTGTGTGTGCGTGCTTGTGTGTGTGCGTGTGTGTGTGTGTGTGTGTGTGTGTGTTAAACTCTGAGTCAGAACCTTGGGTTACCGGAATTCCACTACAGAATCTTCCTGGAAGGCCATGAGGGGTGAGTGTTATTTTCCTTCTTACTGACACAGAAGGTAGGAAACTCTCCTTTATTGTGCAGTTTAGAAAACAGGTAACGAGTTTCTTTTCCCCAGAAGTGGAAGAGCAATCCCATATGTGGTAACAGGGGATTATTAATAATAAAGGAGACAGGTAATAAAAGGCAGACGATCTTCACGCTTTCCCATTTGCTGTAATGTGCAGAGCACATTCTTACTTTGTGATCTCAGGCCAGTGACCTAATGTCCTTAGGCTTCCATTTTCTCTAATTAAAAGGAAAGAGAAGGGCGCCTGGGTGGCTCAGTGGGTTAAGCCGCTGCCTTTGGCTCAGGTCATGATCTCGGGGTCCTGGGATCGAGTCCCGCATCAGGCTCTCTGCTCAGCAGGAGCCTGCTTCCTCCTCTCTCTCTCTCTGCCTGCCTCTCTGCCTACTCATGATCTCTCTCTGTCAAATAAATAAATAAAATCTTTAAAAAAAAAAATAAAATAAATAAATAAAAAAGTAAAAGGAAAGAGAAAAGTCTTCTTCCTAAATGAAATAATGTATGCCCGGTGCCTATCACAGTGTCTGCTTGGTAAGAAGGCCTTAACAGTTAGGGGCGCCTGGGTGGCTTAGTCGGTTAAGCGTCTGCCTTCAGCTCAGGTCATGATCCCGGGGTCCTGGCGTGGAGTCGAGCCCCACGTCCGGTTCTCTGCTCAGTGGGGTGTCTGCTTCTCTCTCTCCCTCTGCCTGCTGCTTCCCCTGCTTGTGCTCTCTGTCAAATAAATAAAACATTTAAAAAAAAAAAAAAAAAGAATGCCTTAACTGTTAGAAATAGCCCAAATGCCCTTTAGCAGGAAATTGGGTAAAGAACCTCACCGCCTTCTCACAGGGAAATATTAGCCATGAGAACAGATGCACGGCCACAGCACGCAGTGCCGGATGGCCCCAAGCAACGTAAAACCTGAAGAAAAGACTAGGTCCTGAAAGATGACACAGAGTATGACACACTCCTTGTAAAGTCGAAAACAACCGGATAAATCATCTGCTTTATAAAGCACGTATGCAGTAAAGCCTATAAAAGGAGTTGGGGGGATCTTGGTTCCCTGGTGTTGGGGGAAACACACCTCGGTGGGAAGTAAGGTAGCTCTAGGTTGTTGTCAAGGTCCTAGCGCTTGTTTTTTGTTTTAGTTTCATAGATGCTTATTATACTATTTTAAAAAAATAAATTTGACTCCATAGAAGTGAGCCATGCATGAACTGCTAGCAAAGGTGTGTCGTGATTTGGGGATTAGGGTGAAGCCACTTCCCCCAAGGACCCATTGAGCAACGGTGACGATAGTTATGAAAGAAAGAACTGTGTTCAAGCCAAGATTTGCCAGGAACGCCCTGAGTGGTTGTATTTTATCTTTGCAGGTGAAGTATTAGGGAGTCAGGACCTTGCCTTCTGATACTTTGGCGGCTTAGGTTTTTATTATCTGGAAACTTTTTTTTTTTAAGTCACTAAAAAATGAAAGCTGTACCCCTTTCAGCGTTCAAGCTCATTTTGCCCACCTGTTTCGTTCCTTTGATTACTTGTCATTAAGATTCCATATGAGGGGGCACCTGGGTGGCTCAGTGGGCTAAAGCCTCTGCCTTCAGCTCAGGTCATGATCTCAGGGTCCTGGGATCGAGCCCCAAATCAGGCTCTCTGCTCAGCGGGGAGCCTGCTTTCGCCCCCTCTCTCTCTGCCTGCTGCTCTACCTACTTGATATCTCTCTCTCTCTGTGTGTCAACTAAATAAATTAAATCTTTAAAAAAAAAAAAAAGATTCCATATGACTGTCATCCCCCGTCTCACAAAGCTAAGGAATCACAGCGGGAAGAGCCTTTGGATGATTCAGGGTTAACTCACAAGAGCTCTTCCAGCACCAACCGGGGACACAGGAAGTGCTGGGGGAGGAGGGAGCATTGTGATTTCCCCGGCTGAGTTCATTAGAGAGAAATAGGAATGACTGAGACTGTTAAGCCTTATCAGTTAAATCAAGTACCAACATACAGGCTTTTGTAAAAGATTTTTAGATATAATTAATCTTAGCATCAAATAGTCATACTTCATAAACTGAATCGTAAACAATTTAGTTATCCGTTTCTGTTATCTTGAGGAAAGGTAGAAAGGCCAGTGGGCCTTTTTCCTCCCTCACCATGTACAGTCACCAAAGTGTGCATCAGAAAGGGTTTCAGGATGCAGTTGTTACCTATGGACAGCTTCTCACAATGCAGAACTCTTGAAGACTCTTGAAGGTAAAAACTAATATTAATGACATTGTGTTGATAGAGCTTCTACATGAGAAGAGAACATCCGTGTTTCTCTAGGCAGGAGTCCGTGCAGGTGGGGTAATTTATTTACCCACCCCTCCCACCCCCCCGCAGAGTAACAGTGCTGCCTCTGTCCCTGTTGAAGGGACTTCAGGGCTTGTCTGTGAAACAAATCCACAGAGAACAGAGAGGAGCGGATGTTTGCGGGTTATGCCATCCGGAAGATGGCGTGCGGGCGGCAAGGGCCTCATGTGGGCCTTTGTGCCATCTGCCACACTTCCGGGGATGCTGGAGCTTATCGGAAAGAGCTCATTTGGTGCATCAGGATTTGATAATAAATAAGTCAACTTTCCATTAGTCTTTTCCGGCTAACACAGTCCACATGCTGTCTGTGGCAAGATCTTGAATCCGTCTGGCGGAAGACACGACTTGGTAGGTTTTGAAATGAGACAGAGGCGGGCAGGGACGTTCTGATGCTCTTACCCAAAGCCAGAGCAGGCAACATGTCTGTGTTGTGTGGCGTGATGGTGGAGATGCACCGACTGAAAGCCATTTGCCTCGGTTTGGTTAGAATTGTTTCTCAGAGGGCACACATGAGAAAGAAAGTGGTTGAGTGGGCTTCCCAGCCATAGGACCCTCTGCCCCTGGAGTGAGGCTGCTGTTTGGTTCAGGATTCAGGCGGGGTCGCAGATACACTGTCCTGTGTAATGAATTCTGGGTTACATGGCATTTGTTCAGTTTGCTTTAATCAAGGAATGCTTTTTAAAAAACATGGTTAGAAAGTATGTAGTTAAACTACACAAAACTGGAACCACTGAGATGTTTGCGCTAGCTCACTGTATATGCATCTTAAGGTCCTCACCATTACCTCACCGTATCTCCTGATATGGACCCCAGAGCTCTGCATTCTTTTTTTTTAATTAATTAATTTAGTTATTTATGTAATCTCTATACCCAACGTGGGGCTCGAACTCACAACCCCAAGATCAAGAGTCGGATACTCCCCTGACGGAGCCAGCCCAGTGCCCCTGAGCTCTGCATTCTTCATCCCAGGGATGGCAGACCCATTTGCAGAATCGCTTTTACTTCAGACTAATCACTTTGTTAGTCTGGTATGCGTATGTATGAGTACTAACCAAACATCCCTGTTTTCTTGTTGTGATCGTTCAGTTAAGGACTTAATGAAAATTAGTAATAATCCCGGAATATCAGTGCCGGCCGGGACCTCAGAGACCAGCCGATGGTCTTAGAGATGAGGATCTGAGGTCTGAACCTCACCCGTCCCAACATACTGAACTGCCTCTGGGAGGAGTCGTGAATCACTAAATAAAATAGGGACACTTGGTCACCTGATTAAATATTTACCCTTCTGTTATTTGCAAGGCAGTATATGTTAAAAAAAGTTTTCACGGTGAACATCAAATCCTAAACATGCCATTTTTAGGTCTCTTGGAATTTCCTAGGAAAACTAATAGATATATGGTTCGTCTGTACTAAGATATGTGTGCGTGTGTGTCTGCGTGGATATCGATATTAGGGTCTATCTGTGTCTGTCTGTCTTCATGCCTTTTCTCTCTGGCTCCCAGAGCTGTCCAGCAACCTCATTTGCAGAGAGTTTGACCAGGAATGGGGGGCGCGGTGGGGGGATGCCCAGAACGTGTCTGAGCAGCCGTGGTGACTGCCAGGATACGCCTGTTCCACACTCACAAGAACCACCCCCCCCCCCCATGCAAGCTCTCCCTCAGAGTCTGTTTACACTGACTTTAGACACAACTCTAGCAGACCTGGGTGGGCTAAGCATGGAGAAGCAGCAGCCGGGAAGGAGACGGAAAGAGAACCACTACCTTCTCTGACAAGAAGAAAGAGGGGGAAAGTTCAAAGCAGGCAGAGTACAAAACCCACAGTTTAAGGCTACTTTGCTGAAGGAGAGCCAGCTCCCCCATCTCAGAGGCTCCAGGGTGGGGAGGTCCCCGTATTACGGAGGGGGATTGTGATTAAAGATCATGGGAGTGGCCACTAGTCATTACGTGAAAGTTAAATAAGGTTTGTGATAGATCCTCTATTAAAGTTCAGAAGATTTGCATCCAAAGTGGCTTGAATAGTAAATGTTTTGGCACTTAAAGGAGTATAACCATGGGGAATCTGGAAAAACTCCAGTATGCAAAAGTGGCTTTTCCGCCCAGCCAGAGAGGAGAGGAGACTGTTTCCATATATTCTCATCATCACAGTTTCTGGCCCCCTTCTAACCTGCAACCAGGGAGGGAGTGTTTCTGAAACAGGACCTTGACCTCACTTGAATTATCATATAAAGGACAGGAAAAATTAAATGATGTGTGTGAAAGCTGATTGCTGGTATCAGATAGTTTATCGTTTCCCTTTTATATCCGAACTGATGTCATGGGCTCCCAGTATTAAATCTTGGTTTTCCCAAGGGTTAGGGGCCCCTATCAGGTGAGGCAGAATGCTAAGGGCTAGCAGGTGGGCTGCCCACACATAGACTTGTAGGGAAGAAGCTGTTCCAGAGCCTCCCCTGCTTCCATGCCCAGCCACCGCAGCAACCGAGCACTAGGAAGAAGCACTGTGCGATGTGTCTCTTAGCCCAGCGTCCTGAACCTCCTTGGACCACTCCTTGTTTGTTGCATGGAAATTACTATCATCAAGTCTGTGTTGCCACCAGGGCCCTTTCCTCCCATGCCCTTCCCATCTGTGATTCTTCTCTGCTCTCCTTTACCTTCTTATGTTTGGTCCCCAGCACCCACATCTCTGTCACTGGGTGTGCAGTTAAATAGCATCAGACGAGCAAACACACAGGGCAAGTGCTCCTCAGCTCGGCTTCCTGACTCGCTCCCACAGTGCAGTGGGATTTCACTTCCAAAGAGCTGCATTGGCTGTCACCACTGCACAAAGGGTTCGGGGCAATGTCAAGTTCTTTGCCTATTTGCTGGCAGCCCATACCTAGATGGGCAGCTGAAGACCATGCTGATGATGACAGTCTCTGTAAAATACACATTTCCATGTAATAACTTGGATATATTTTCTTTTCACAGTTACAGGCTTGAAATATGTCATGTAATGCTTGGCTGTGCTTTTTTTTTTTTAAATCATAAATGTGTATCTGAAGAAAAAAATTGGCACACACCTCCCAGTAACATCACTATAAATAGTATGTGTACGGTGAAAGGAAATTGTATACCTTAAATCGTAGGAACTGATAGACTCTAATGAAACACATTTATAGGAATTACTGTAATGGCATTTATCCTCAATAGGACTTAGACTGTTTCAGTAGAAAAGTCAGCAATAAATAAATACCTGCCTCAAAGTTTGGGGACTCAGCGTTTTTCACTGGAGGGAGCTAGTTGGAGACAGCATTGAAACACGCACTGAACTACTCTTTGTTTTTTTAGCATGCACATCTCTGAAAGCCAACAAGAATTCTTCAGAATGCTGGACGAGAAAATTGAAAAGGTAAGAAGTAAAAGAAATGAACCACTTGTTTCAAGGGACATGTGCTAACTGCCTCCTGAGTTCAGGTAATAATGTTCTGATTCCTGTGTCACAAAGCTGTTCTTGTAAGGGGATGGGTAGAGAGCTAAAACAAAAGTCTCCCCTCACACCAAAAAAAAAAAAAGTGACTCTGAGAATGTTTGATCTCTGCTAGAGCATCGAAGATCCCAGGCTTGTTGATCACTAATGAACAGGGGTAGGGCCAAAGAGAGACTAGTCAGAGCCTTTGCCCAGAGACAGAACATCGCTGCCACCGCACGTTGTCTGCAGCTGGTACCCTGCTCTCACCCGAGACCATGAGTAAGGAGGTCATCAGTGCCTGCTGACGCCTCCGGAGTGTCCACTCGGGGCCTCATACCACTCGCTCTTCTCTACAGACATCGCATCTGTGTTGCCGTCAGTGCCTGCTGCGGGGAAATGGCGCTGAGACACGTATTATCTGCTTGTACAGCCAAGGAAACTAAGGCTCAGAATATCTGAATAACTTACCGAGGTTTGCAAGGCTGATTGTAGTCAAGTTGGAATTCCAGCCCACATCTGCCTGGCCCCAAAGCAGAGTCCGCTGAGCCGCTTCTCCCGGAGTGTGGGGGGTTTACAGGGACAGGAAGATCTGTGTGGAAACTGAACCCATACTTAGGATCTCAGAGTACCATATGCTAATCAGCTGAATGAAGTATGGAATATGGTAAGAATTAAAGGCTGACTTCCACACTTGTGGAGTTCAAGTTCATCACTGCAGGGGGTGAATTTTAAATACGACCGTTATAAATCGGGGTAATTCCATTTGAAAACCTTGTTCTGAAGAAGAGTAAAATCCTAAATTCAGAACATAATACAACAGTGATGAAGGCATTACGGGCCAGTTTTGCCTTTGGAGTTTTTTCCACTTTAATTTTTATTTATTTTTTATTTTTTGTGGCCCTTTTATCTGAGCATTCCTTCCTGAATTCCTAGGTTATGATATGTATCCGTCAATGGAAAATAATAAAGGGCTTAAATTCTTCAGTATTTTAGCAGCAGACCCCATTCTGAAGTGGACCTCCGTAAAGAATAGTTGTGTAATCTTTCCATGCACCATGAGAGGACCAGCACATGCTGCCAGTGTGAAAGGTAGAGATGGAAGATGGATTAGAATGGAACTTTAACCTACAGCATTACTTGGCTATGCGTAAATACTCCATTGCATGTAATTTATATTATTCTATTTTTAGAAAGGGAGAGAAGGGGAGTGGAAGGGCAGAGGGAGAGAGGGAGAGAGAATATTAAGCAGGCTCCACACCCAGTGCAGAGCCCAACCAGGGCTCCATCTCACGACCCTGAGATCATGATCTGAGCCAAAATCAAGAGTCGGATGCTTAACCCACTGAGCCACCCAGGTACCCCTTTTTTCTTTTTAATTTTTAGTGAAATCCCGACTTACATGTGACTTTTTAGATTGGAAACTTCATCTAGGAATAATTACCAAGCTTCATGTATTGGTTCCAAAACTTTTCAACTTGCCAATAACATTTGTTTTATTAAGAGAGGTTAAAAAAAAAAAAAAAAAGAATATTTTGTTCCCGCTGTAATGGTGAAGACCTTTTCTTTCTCGGTTTGTTTGGACTTTTTTTCCTCCACTAACTCTATGGCAATAAGAGGATCTTCTTAGTAGTTCAAGTTAGTCTCTAAAAACTGAAACCTGAATGGTAAGTTATCTTTTTAAACAAAAGTTACAGACCCTGACAAGGCATTTAAGGTGATCTAATCCCATCCTGGTGTGTTTCCATAATTGAAATTCTACCCACTTTTACTCAAAACTGGAATTCATTGTTCCCATCTGAAATCTGATTTCCGTTTTTCCTTTTGCGTCCAGCGTGTAGAGTATGATGTGTCTAACACAACAAAAGCAAAGTTTATAACTTCTTCATTTGTTGGATGGAACCTTCCCTAGACAAAGGAGCATTTGTAGATTCAACATAAACAGTATTCTCACTATGGAACACATTTATGTTCAGAGAAGAGCTGTTATGTAATCTGTGACATGCGCCCAGTTACAGATTTCTAGGGGAATTTTCTATCCGGCCTGAACCCGGCTTTCCTGTTTCTTCCCTCTTATCTAAAGTTCATCTCTCTGAATATTATGAGCGTGCTGTTCTGTGTATTATTTAACCAGTGAGCCACCAAGATTAAAGTATTCCTTCTTAATTTACACATTTGACTTAATATAATCTTTACATAGTTTATATAACCAAAATTGGAAATTGAGTTCTTATAAATTATTTTCCTGACTTTCCATCATTGCTAAATATTTCTTTGGTCCAAGCTAGCCTGAGGGCAACCATAAATGCAAACTCAGATCTATTTTTCAGGTTTTATAGAGTTGATTTTAAAAAACAAAAGACAGGGGCGCCTGGGTGGCTCATAACGTTAAGCCTCTGCCTTTGGCTCAGGTCATGATCCCAGAATCCTAGGATCAAGCCCCGCATCAGGCTCTCTGCTCATCGGGAAGCCTGCTTCCTCCTCTCTCTCTTTCTCTCTCTCTCTCTGCCTGCCTCTCTGCCTACTTGTGATCTCTGTCAAATTAATTAATTAATTAATTAATTAATAATGAACAAAAGATGAGGCACCTGGCTGGCACAGTCAGTTAAGTGTCCAACTCTTGGTTTTGGCTCAGGTTGTGATCTCAGGGCCATGAGATTGAGCCCCACATTGGGCTCCACCCTGAGCACGGGGTCTGCTTCAGACTCTCTCTCCCTCTGCTCTTCCCAGAAGGCGCTCGTGTGCTCTCTCTGTCTCTCTCTCACAAGTAAATAAATCTTTAAAAAATGAAAATACCTCAGAACTTCGTGCTGAAAATTGGAGTCATTCTAAGAGGACTTGAGTTTTGAGATTTAATATCTCTCAGAAATGTCCAGAGATTTTTTTTCTTCCTTCAGTTGATGAGAAGCAAAATTGACTGTGCAGAGATTGAAACTTGCCCTTCCTTGATCTTCCTTTGTACTTACTGAATGTCTGTAGTACATGGTTTCAATTTGCCCTTCAACTCTCAACCAAAAGAAATCTCTACTGTGTCTCTCTCAAGAGAGATATAGAAGTACTGTTAGTGTAAAGAAACTAGGACTGTTAGAGGGTCTTGTATATAGTGGAAATTAAGCTGGACGGCTCTAGTTCACACCTTCAGCTAGACCAACGTTTTCTAAGACATTAATGATGTCAAAGAAAAGCGAGTAGCAAAAATGCCTTTAAAAAAACTTACCACTTAGTGAGTACCAGATAGTTACTCAGGATGGAAAATAGGAAATTTGGGATACAAAATATGTAGGTAACAGTGCCTGGCCTTAAGGAGCTCAATTTTAGAAAGTGAATTCCTTTCACAATGTAATCATTTTACTGATTAGAGCCCTTCACCCATTAGCCCTTCTCCTCATGACCCCCTGTCACTGGGAGCCAGGCCTTCCTTTACCGGACACAAGTGTTTGTTGGGTCAGGTGGTGGAACTTGAGGTCCCTTAACCAGGGAGCTGGGTCAGCTTCCTGGACACTTTGTACCATTTCCACTGCCCTGGCAGCTAGAAGGCCAGGACCCCAAGCTACATCTGGGAGAGCTTTGGTCAGGAGAGCAGTGAGAGTTCCAAAGAGCTTGATAACCTCTCTTTGATTTACTTCTGCATTTCCTTTGTGGAGAGTAAAAATCCTGTGACACAAAAGGAGCACCCATTTACTTTTTCCTCATTATGTTTTCCTCGGATATTCAATTGGAATCTGTAGTTATTTCTCCTGACAGTTCACAGACTCCCAAACCTTACGGGAAGTGGTGACATCCACCTAATTTTGCAACGGAAGAAAATGATGCTTTACTGCAGAGCAAGATAATGACTTTAAATTCTACGCTTTCATAAATTTTAAATTCTACTCATTTCAAATTTTTAAATTCTACTCACTCATATTTAGAGAAGATGATATCTAGATTGTTAAAAGTCAGACTCATGGGGGAGAATCTGAATATAGTACCAAAGACAGACCACATCACTTTTTTTTTTAAGATTTTATTTATTTATTTGACAGAGATCACAAGTAGGCAGAGAGAGAGAAGGGGGGAAGCAGGCTCCCTGCGGAGCAGAGAGCCCAAGGCGGAACTCAATCCCAGGACCCTGAGATCATGACCTGAGCCGAAGGCAGAGGCTTAACCCACTGAGCTACCCAGGGGCCCAGATGACATCACATTTTAAGTAATGCTTTCTTCTGTACATTTGAATTTACAGGTTAGAAGTCAGAAAGGTAAATACATTTTTAAGTGTCTACAACAATAGGACCTTCTCCAGGCAAAAACAAGGATGTATGTTTTGTTCTACGAAGATGTAAGAACAGCTGATGACAGAGGAGCCTTTTGCCCTCTCAAAGACAACTCTTTTTTTATTTTTATTTTTATTTTTTTTAAGATTTTATTTATTTGAAAGAGAGAGGGAGAGGGAGAACAAGTGGGGGGCGGGGCAGAGGTGCTCTGAGCCCAGTGTGGGGTTTGATCCCAGGACATGACCTGAGCCTGAAGGCCAAAGCTTAACAGACTGGGCCACCCAGGCGTCCCATGACAACTCTTCATATTAAATAAAGAACGTCTCAGTACAGCGCCGTTTGCACCTGATTAGTTTTTCGCAAGCAAAACTTTGTAAGCTTTGTTAGGCTGTGAGCATCTTTTTGGAATCTTACCAGAGTGATAGAGACTCTCCCTATAAAAATGCACATATCCTGTACACAAATTTCGTAAGTAAATTGTCAGGGTTGGATCATTCCCTAGAACCTGTCCCTGGGCCCCAGGCCTAGAACCTGTGGATTTCTTCATGATGCCTTTCATTGGTGTGCTTCCCTCGGAGGTAGGACCTGTCTGTACCCATGAACCTTAACTAGCAATGATCCAGATAGATCTCTGGTTTTGAAGACTAGGAAACTCCTCACAAACCCGTTCTCCTTCTTTCCTTACTGCCCTTCCTTCTCAAAAGTGGCTGAGAGCCCGTGACCCTCCGAGCACGAGCGGCCCGCACACCCACTGCTTAAATCTTGCTTATTCCTCGGTGACCCTGAGACTCTGCCGCTGTCGGCTGGAATTACTCATTATAACCTTTTGAGGAAATGTAGAAGAGCGGCTCTGGATTTAAAATCGGCTGATTTTAAAGGACATTTGTTCATCAATAGACCTGTACATCTATTTAAAAAGTACAATAGTGCTTTTACTTAAAAAGTACAATAGGACTTTTTAAATCTATTTAAAAAGTACAATAGACCTGTACATCTATTTTTAAAAAAAAATCATTCACACTTAGAAAATGTCTGCATTCCTGATCCCCTTGGCCCTAGAACTGACCTAGCTGGTGAGAACAAGCACGTCTGCATTTAGAAGTTTATTTCAAGGGCTCTTCCTCTGAATATTACATCAGCTCAGTCTGAGCCATATCTTGAGTCCCTGTGTCGGAGATCAGAAGGTGTTTGCTTTTCACCTGGTGAAGAGAGTGACTAGCATGTAATTTACGAACCGTGGTGTTTCATTCTGTATATAAACTATCCCCCTAGGGGACTGTGTAACCTCAGAGTTGCTATAGAATCAGCTACAATGTGTAGTGGATACAGCTGATGATAGGTTTTCCTCTCTGGGCGTGTGTTTGAAGGCCTCCTTGGTGCCCGCTAGGAAGAGAAACATAGGCCTGTAGTATCAAATCCTAAGGAATGTTCCACAGCCCGCCTGCGTGTGCAGAGGAAATCACAGGGTGTACCTCACGTCTTGCTTTTCACTTTTAGCAACAGCCAAGGCCCCTCTCAGCCCTCGGCGCTAGTAGAGGGAGGCTTGCCCACATGTACATTTTGCAAGTGGGCTGGTTTGCCAATATCATTTCATTAAACAATTTTTTTGTTCCACACTGAGCATAGTATGGCCTTGCCTTTGCTCATAATCAGACCCTTCCCTGTGGCCCCTATCCCTCCATCCCCCTGCCTTGCCTTCTCTCTCCTTATAACTTTCCTTATTCATCAGCCAAATGAAAGCTGTGATTACAAGGGTAAGGATGTGACTCAGTCCTGGTTTGTTTTTCTCCCTCCTGAAGAGTCGTGACGCTAACGTTGGTGTAGGAACCACTGGGCTGCGATCCTAAGGTAGCTGATCGTAATAGATGGCATGACCAAGGAAGATAAAGCAGGCAGCGAGCCCAAAAGAAATGAAACAGTCTCTGCCCACTTTCTTTTTTCTGGAGGGCTTGATTTTCGGAGAATCCTTGAGGTACTTTCTGCCAGATGGGCTCTTAGGGAGCAGCAGCGGAGAACAGTTCAGATTTTGGAATGATGAGAACCTGCCCTGCTTAGGAACGAAGCCTCGCTGGCAGTAGTGTGGGGCACAATCAGGAGATGGTGTCGTTTTGCCGTGGGTGCAGTAGTCCAGCAAGGGAGGGCAACCGAAGGTACCACTCGGAGCAGAGACACAGTGATGCTGGTGTGCGTCATTCCCTTGACGTGTTCCCATTCGGTTCCTCCTTCCTGTCTTCTTCCTGGGCTTTTCCTTTCTCTGTGTGTCCGTTCTTTGTTTGGCAGCCATGGGTATCGTCTTAGCCGTCTGGGCTATAAGATTTGTCTTTGGGCCTATCTGTCTTTGTTTCCCCAGAACCTAGCACAGGGCCTGCGACGGACGGAAGACATGCTTGGCAAACTCATTAGAATGAGGGAATGATACAGATAAGACCGTGGGGGCTCAGCAGAAGCAAACAGAGGGAGGAAGCGTGGTCAGGCAGACGCCTCCAGCAGGAGGTTCAGCAGGATAGGAGTTCTCCACCAAGAACAGCGCCAGGTGCTGTTCTGCAGGTGCAGAGCCAAGACCTGCCTTGAGAGAGGTCACGGAAAGAGGCAGCACCGAGGAAGAGAAAGAACCTGTGCTTCCGACCAGGAGTCAGACCTGAGAACCAGCTCCAGTTGTAGCTGTGTGGTCCCAGGCTGATAGTTCGACCTTTCTGATCCTCTCGCGGCTCCTTGAAAATTTGCATAATAATACCAACTTGTCTGGGAAATTAGAGATAAGTTACAAGTTGTCTAGCAGAGAGTTTAGTCTGTTGGACATGCTTGAAGTTGTTTGTATCCTTATCATCAAGGCCTTTTGTAGAGATGGGGGGGGGTTAAGGGGGCTAAAACTGAAACTGAAAATGCAGAATTTAATAGTTTGAATTTTGCACGAGCAAAAGTGCCTTCCTGTGGTACAGAGGTCTCCTTAGAGGTAGAGTATTAGAAGGGGACACCTTTCCAGTGTGCGCTGACCTGCCTAACTTCTGTGTGGTATAAACGTGTTCAGGAATTATGGGGCGCCTGGGTGGCTCAGTGGGTTAAGCCGCTGCCTTCGGCTCGGGTCATGATCTCGGGGTCCTGGGATCGAGTCCCGCGTCGGGCTCTCTGCTCGGTGGGGAGCCTGCTTCCCCCCTCTCTCTCTCTCTCTGCCTGCCTCTCCGTCTACTTGTGATTTCTCTCTGTCAAATAAATAAATAAAATCTTTAAAAAAAAAAAAAAAAAACGTGTTCAGGAATTAGAGTCATGTGGCCATTTTTAGAGCCATTAAATAACCTTGTGCTAGCTTTTGAGCTGTGATTACAGAATGAGTCGGTGAGTCAGTAGCCTGGGTAGAGCTAGATCCCTATATAGATTTTTCGTGTTTGGAGGGTTCATTCTTTTTTAACTCTTGTAGGTTTTTTAAAATGTGCTTTTATAAATAGCAATACCAGCCTCTAAATGCTTGTGACAACAACAAAAACAACAGAAAGTTAGGAAAGGGATCTCTCCCCCAAAATCACTGAAACAGTAAAACTGACTTCTTTTGATTCATTTAATGAACATAACTGGGATATGTTCTCCCAGACCCAGAAATGGGCCAGGGGCCATAAGGGGTGTGTAATTGAAAAGCTGGGTTCTTGCCTTCGGGGAACTTCTAATCCAGAAGCAAAGTTTCAAGTTGAGAGGAACTTAATAGAGAATATCTTATCCGATTGAGCCCCAACTCTTGAAAATTCCCACTAAGGGAATCCTCTGTAGCACAGAATGACACATGCCCATTTATATCGTTTGGGAAGGAATTACGAAGCATATTGTGTTCTGCACATGTGTTGAAAGTTTTATTCTGAGATAATCTTGTTATTAATGGATACTTATTCCTCTCTTTGAAGTTCTGTTGAGTGGAGACCGACTCTGTTTCATTCCTAGAAGCAGCATTCCTGGGGCGGACAGTTCTTGAGTGCCCTCTCTTAATCCCATTTTCCTGCATGGATTCAAAAGAGGAGTACCCAAATTCCTTAAACTCCTATTCCCAAAATTGGTTGTTGGAGGTTTGGAGATATTGAATCATATCCTGCCTCCCTTCTGGGTTCTTGAACAAACTGAAAACTAACACAGGGATCCAGGTGGCTGTCATGGATGGCTGACCATATTAATGAGCCTCTTCATTCCCAAGTGCAAGGTTTCTTGTAAACTAGTTGGAATACATTTGCAACACTTAAACATAGAAAGGATCTATAGCCAGATTATATAAAGAAGTACTATTAATACAAACCAATAAAAATCAGGGATGAAACTTCCGGGTCTGTATCCTTGAAATTCTTTTACATCTGTACAGTAAAGTTTACTGAAGCATTCTGTGTTTGAAAGCAAAAAAAACAAAACCACAAAACCAAACAAAACAAAAAACCATGAAGGCACTGGAAGCAGCCTAAGTGTCTACCTTTAGAGGAATGAGTAGCTGGAACTGTAGGATGCTGCAGTGCAGTGTTAGACAACAGTTAAAAGAAATGAATCAGGTGTGTAAATAGAGTGTATAGATTGAAACCATATCATTAAGTGAACAGAGGAATATGCAGAATGATAGAAAAGAAAATGGTGTGATTCCATCCCACTTTAAAAATGTAAAAATGCCATATATTGTTTAGAGATGGACATTCAGCCAGTATTTGTGAAGCACCAGCTGTATACCATGCACTGATACACACACATGTACACATGTGTGTATGCACACATCAGTCTGGTAGATTTGTATGTATTTATAAATGGCATCTGTTTGTATCTGCTATATATTTGAACACATCAAGTATAGGTTATTTGATAGAGTAAAAATATGAATATCAGAGTATCAAAAATGAGCTGGAGGGTCACATACTAACCCCATGACCATTGCTGCACCTGGGGATGGGGGAGGGGGAATGGAGACGGGACAGCGATTTCATCAGGGCCGAGTGTTACAAAATATTCCTGCTTCTTATGTCCAAGTGATAGAAATACAGTGTTTGTTACGTTCTTTTTACTCTTCTATATCTTCTGAGTTTCTCAAGATTAACTGAAGTCTGAAAAGAGGACCTTGTTTATGACAAAATGTCTAGTGGGGAAAAGATTCTGTAGTTCAGTGGTCACGAGTCCTGCTCCCACTTTGCTCCACATCCCAGCGTGTGCAGTTCGGTGGAAGACGGCCGACAAGCTCTAATACACGGGCACTGAGAAACGCTCTAAGTCACCCGAAATAGCCGTGTTTTCGACTTCCTGTGAAATCATTATTCCCAAGGATTCTGGTAGTCACGACCAGAGATGGCGTTGACTTCTGTTCATTGTTACTCTCATTGGCCAGTTGGCCAAATATGCGACAATCCTTAATTTCAATAGAGCTTCCCATTAGGCTAAAGAGTCCCCACAAATCCGGTCACTTCTGCTTGCCCCAGCCTGCCATGTGTCCTCGGGACCTCCCTCAGTGGTCATGCTTGCAGAATGCTCATTCCTAGGAGATGTTTACATTCATCAGGCCAGGGGGCCCCTCAGGATCCATAATGAAGTCCCACAGACCCTGCTTTCCCTTCTCTTTTAGGCTGCAGCTTGGCCACCTTGGCCATGTCCTGGATGCGGAAGGAAGCCACATGGACATGTTCTCCCCATTTGGGGCCCAGGACACCCACTGTCATTGTCCTCTGGGCCTTCTCCACCTCCTATCTGGCTAATCCACTGTTCTCTGCCTTTTATAGGCAGGGACCTCCCAGCAGGAGCTGTGGTCTGTCCCTGGCCAGATGCATGTGCTTTCTATTCTGAAAGCAAAGAGAAAGGGAAGGGATGGTGAGCACTGATCCAGCAGACAAGGTCACTCCTCTCGGTGAGGAGGAAGAAAAGGAACCAACGTTTCACACATTCTCCTCACTAGTCTGCTAGCTTATGAGCCATAAGAGGGGCAAACCCAACATCCTCCATTCTGTTCACGTATGACTGGCTGGGTCAGTCACCATCCAGAGGGCCTCAGGGTGGGCCAGAGGGTGGTGATGAGAAAGGGCCTGCTGGGTTCCCTAATCCAGTGGGAGAGCTAATAACCATCTGACTCCTGACTGTTCTCAGTTAAAAACTGCAAGGAAAGGAAGTGGGTACTTAGTCTCACCAAATTTCCGAGCATGCTCAATACACATCCTAGGGTATAAGCAATTAGTTCCAAACAAAGAGCTCTCAAGAGTTTTTCTGGAAGACACATCTTTGTCAAGAGGCATAGGGATTGAAATCCCAAACTTGCTGAAGCCATTGTCCTGAAGGAGGTGAACCCCAGAGAAGCCATGAGGCTTCATGTCCTAGAGGAAGTGAATCCCAGAAGGAACCCACAAGGCTTCATGTCCTAGAGGAAGTGAATCCTAGAGGAGACCCATGAGGCTTCAAGTCTAGAGGAAGTGAACCCTAGAGGAAACTTCATGTCTAGAGGAAGTGAATCCTAGAGGAGACACATGAGGCTTCATGTCCTAGAGGAAGTGAACCCTACAGGGGACCCCATAAGGCTGAACCTACCAAGTAGATTGACCTAGCCTGGGGGTCAAGGGATGGTATTTAAATCTTAACCTGAAAATACACTAAGACATCCCTTGAATTAAGTCCATCAAACGGCCTGGAAATCTTGCACAAAGAATTCCACAGAAATTTATGTTATAGCTATTTATCATTAGAAAGAATCGGTTACTACAGGGAAAAATTTATAAGATAACATTAAGTGAAAAAAAAACAAAAAAGTATCTATCATAGCATTGAAACTATATAAAAATGACAGATAGATTTAAATGAAACTTTGGAAACTTTCCAACTTGTTAGGTAGATTATAGGAAAATTTGATTTTGATTGATGGTTTTCTTATTTGTAAAATAAGAACAATTTTATAAAATGACATTTTAGAAGAGAACTCTGGCCCCATCTTGAGAGAAGTGCCTCTCAAGATGGAAATTATGTCTGTTGCTTAAGCTTCTAGGAAGAGGGCCAAACCTTTGACAATGTTAGCCTCTGAACCCACTGATGGTAATTCTGTTCCCTGGAACAGGGGTGGGCAAACTGTAGTCCATGAGCCAATCCAGCTCACCAAACAAGAATGGCTTTTACATGTTTCAATGGTTGGGAAAAGCAAAAAGCAGAGTATACTTTCTGACATGTGAAAAATTACGTGAAATTCCAGTTTTAGGGTCCACTAATAAAGTTTTATTGGAACACAGCCACGCTCATTCTTCTTTTATCTATGGCTGCCTTCATGTTTCCGACAGCAGAACTGAGTTGCAACAGAGACCGTATGGAACCCAAAGCCTAAAATACTTGGCCCTTCGCAGAGAAAGTTGCCAACTCCTGCCCTACGATGGCAGTTCACTATGGCCCAGAGATACGAACCTCTCAGCTTTATCCTCATTCCTGCTCACCTGCTAGGGGTGGCGAAGGAACATCATTGAAGTCCTCTGAGGGCCAACGTCTTGAGAAACATGTGCCTTCAAGCTTCTAAAATAACCTCCTTTTTGTTCGTAGAATGAGGATTCGGGTATAATAAACACTCCATGGGGGCTTTAAAGCCGTGCGGTTAATACTTGTTCTCTCTTGGAAATGAAAAGCTCGGTATGCTGTGGCCGTTGTCCCTGCTGCTGTTACCGTGGCGGTTACGCCTCTGTCTGGTCAGAGAAACCAGCAGAAGCGGTCACACTCCTACTGCTCTTTAGAAACGAGACCTTTCTCCAACCGAAATAGTAACGCGTGAGTCTAATTAGAATAAAGCTCATTAGAAACAGAGATGGCCATTAATGCCTTGACTGATTTTTCTAATGAAGTAAGCCGGAGGAGGAGACTTGAACTGCATGGCGAATTATTTTTGCTTTTCTTTGGCATTTCCTCAAAACTGTGGCTAGAAATTGTTCTTGGACTGTTGGCGAAAACGCTGCTGGAGCAGTGACTGGGAAGGCCCTGCCACTTCCAGCCCCGAGAAAGCCAGGAGAAGGCGCCTGCTTTGGCCCGCTGCCCCGCGAAGGGACTGGGGGCTTTGTTCCACTTTTCCTGCCTCCTGCCTCCACATCCTGGGTGCTGGGTTCTAGCTCATCACGCACAGATGGTCAGGCTGTAGCGTACAGCTCTCCTGGCATGGCCTAGGTGTACTCCTGGTTCAGGGACAGAGCTTTTAAATTGTCCTGATTCCCGTGGAAATTTGGATCCGAGGTTGCCTCTGGATAGTGATGCCTGGAGGATAAGGTCGGGGGAATGAAAGGTGTTTGGGGGCAGAGCAAGGAGATGGCCCATTAAATTTCTGCACCAAAATGCAGTCGCAGCAGTTGTGTTTCCTGAATCAGGGTGTTCTTGGGCACCCGCAAAGCCACAATGCAGGATAGAAGTCTGTCCAGGAGGCCAAACTAAGTCAAGAAACTGAAACTCAGGATGCCCATGATGAGGAAGAGAGAGGAGGAAGATGAATCATATCAAGGAGGCAGACGGGAAGTAGGAGGATCAAAATAATGCACGGGCCAGAATCTAACAGTGGTTCCTCGTGTCATCCGGAGGGGTAAAGGAGGAGAGAATGAACACTTGCGTTGGTCAGTCAGTCAGCAAACAAGGGCCTGTTTTATGAGGAGTGTAGCTCACAGTACAAGACAGAAACATTAAAACAAACTTCTGTAATGAGCCCCCAGTACAAAACTTAATGTTTGCCTTCTGCAAATATGAGTCTTCCCTAAAATATTTAGTTTTCTGGCCCCTTTGCAGTACCGGTGAGGTTTTTAGTCAGAACTTTGTGACAACAGCAAAGACTGAGTTTAAGACTCCTGGCTGAATATTATAAAAAGAGAACCAGACTGGGAATGCCAACTGGTGCAGACACTATGGAATCTATACGGAGGTTCCTCAAAAAATTAAAAATAGAAATACCATATGATCTAGTAATTGCACTACTGGGTATCTACCCAAAGAAAATGAAAACACTAATTTGGAAAAAATAAAAATAAAAATATATATATATGTAAATGTATATATAACCCTCTGTTTATTGTAGCATTATTTATAGTAGCCAAGATGTGGAAGCAACCCAAATATCCATGGGCAGATGAGTGGACAGAGACGATGTGGTGTGTATATATGTGTGTCCATATGCACAATGGAATATGACTCAGCCTTAAAAAAAGAACGGGATCTTGCCATGGACAACAATGTGGATGGATCTAGAGAGAATCATGCTAAGCGAAATAAGTCAGAGAAAGACAAATACCGTATGATTTCACTCATCTGTGGAATTTAGAAACCAAACAAATGAACAAAGAAAAAAAGAGAGACAAACCCAAAAACAGACTGTTAACTATAGAGAACACACAGATGGTTACCAGAGGGGGGATGGGCGGGGGGATGGGGGAAATAGGTGATGGGGATTAAGCGTTCACTTTAAATGATGAGCACTGAGTAATGTGTAGAATTCCTGAATCACTACGTTCTATACCTGAAACTAATATGACACTGTATGTTAACTATACTGGAATTAAATTTTTTTAAGAAAGGGACAGCTGGTGTTCCTATTACACTGGCATTAGATGGACACTTATAATTTAGCTGTCCAGATGCACATTTTTTAATCAAAACATAAAACTGCATTTGCCTTGTCCAAAAAAAATAAATAAATAAGAGGGAGAGAAAGAAAACCAGACATGATTCCTTATGGGGTTTACATAAGTATTATTTATATAAATGAGAATGCTAAGTAGTGGACCTGGGGTTCTGAGATCAGCTTTTATTCCCCGCCTTGCATTCCTGCTGCCCTCGGCTAAATTCCAGGCTCTTCTTGGGACAAGTCTGTGCCGCAGTCTCTGCTGATGCTGGTGTTCAAAACTCACTCTTTATCAGCTGTGTTGTTGAAGAGGACTGCTTCTTGTAGTGCAGTCCGTAAAATGTTGACAACTTGCTTTACTTATTAAAGTCCAAGACACTTCCCGAAAACATCACGTAATAGCCTCCATACACACACACACACACACACACACACACACACAGCAGTGCCTCCCTCCAAACGCCTGAGTAGTCATAACCATCGTAACATGGGCCACATGAGGATTCCAGTAAATACCAAAAAAGACAAGGATGAATGAGACACGTCCTGCTGCCTAGAGTAAGGGAGGCAAACATTTTGGCTAAAATCACTATAAAGCATGGTGGTCTAGAAGGGAAGAGATTCTCCCTGAGCAACTGAGGGAAATGAAGAGAATCATAATTTAATAATCATCATCACTTGAAGATACGATGTTGGAACACCATCGTGACGACTGAGTGGCCGCTAGAGACAGCTGGCGGGGGCGGGGTGGGGGGCGGTCTGCGATGAGGTAACAATATATGTGAGAATGCAGTTGGTGTCCAAGCAGGAGCTGCCTGGGACACGGGGTGATTGTTCCTCTCATTTGTTTATGTGCCTCTTTGGTCCCAGAATGTGCCTGAATCATACCTTAGTAACCACTTTTTTTCTTTGGAATATTTGATTGAGGTTTTTTTTTTTTTTTCATGCCTAGTCAAAAGGCTACAATGAAAATATTTGTACATATACTTCTGAGAACTTTATGAAGATATCATTTAGGTGGCATAAAATTTACTCATTTTATATGTGCAGTGCAGTAATTTTTTAGTAAATTTACTAAATGATGCAACCAGCACCACCTTCCAGTGTTAGAACATTTCCGTCACTTCAAGAAGGTCTCTCCTGCTTGCTTACACAATCCCCATGCCCATCTCCAGTCCCAGGGAAACAACACATATATTTTTTAAAAACATATCTTTGGGGGTTCATCTTTGAGATTGATTTCAGTGATTGCTGTCATAAAGGGTATGAACATTTTTATGATTCATGATAGGTATTACCAAATTACCCTTCAAAGCTGCTATACTGTTCGACACCACTGCCAGCAAGCTTGGAGAACTACCTTCCACCGCGTACTTTCAAGAATTGGGTGTCACTGTTTTTTCAATAATATCTAATTGATTTATATTTTTTGATCAGTGAAGCAGACCATCTTTCTATTTATGTGTTCACTGGTCTTCCATCATTCTGAATGAGTTTCCAGTTTGTGCCCTTCCCTCTTACTGTCCATTTTTTATTGGTATGAGCTTCTCCTATAACTTACAACCTATGGACAGGTATGCTACAGGTATTTTTCCCATTAATGGCATTTGCCTTTTTATTTTATTATTTTTTGCCCTGCAGAAGTTTGTCTTCACGTGATCAAGTACGTTCCTCTTTTTATCTTCTTTCTTGCAACCTTTTTCTATTCCTTTGTACGAGTTTATTTCCCTCTTTCCCCTGAGAGCTGTTTCCCTCTCCAGAACCTTGACAGAAGTTCTCTTGTTAAGATTTAGCACATCCATTCTCTTGGAATCTGTCATTCCTGGTGATTCCTTTTGTCAGCTTCTGAATTCTTACCTCTCTTATGCTGTGTATCTGGTATATTTTATTCTGTGCAGGTGATATTCTTGATGGGTCCGTTTTGATGAGATCATGGGGAAGTGGCACCCTTATAAGGCAGAGACCTAGATAGAGCCATGTTATTTGCAGGTGCGGAACCAAGGGATGATGTCATTCTGGGAAGAATCATCCTCTGGTCCCAAAGGCCTAGATTAAGCCATTCTTTGGGAATTACAAAAAGGCAGAGTTTGGGTCCAGCTGTTGAACGGTGTCATGGACAGCTTGGAAAACCATCTGACATTTTCCAGCCTACAAGAGAAGGCTCCCAGTCTGGAATGGGGCAAAGGGAGACCCATCCTACATTAGATGCAAGGTCAGAGGGGAAAACCTCTAAGTCCCCTTTCAACTCTGAAACTTCACAACTCTAGATATTTTTCATCCTTTCGCTTGGGCAACAAATACTCATTGAGCATCTCCCATGCGGCTTACACTAGTCTTGAGTCCTGAACACGCAGCACTGCATGAAACAGTCTCTGCCAACCTGATGTTTCTATGCGAGAGAAAAAACAGCCAATAAAGAAAGGAATTAATACATTAATGTCAGGAAATGAGAAGTAATATAAATAAAAATGAGGAGAGTAAGGGAAATGCTATTGTGTATAAGGCATTCAGGGAAGACAGTGAGGTGGCATTGAAGCGGAGATCCAGGAAATGAGAAAGGATGGATGTGGGGAGGGCTGAGGCAGGGAGAGCCAGTCAGGACGGAGGACGAGGGACAAGCACCCAAGCATCTGGCTTGTCTGAGGACCTGAAAGCAACTGATTGATTCAGCGGTGGCCCGGTGTCTCACCCCGACAGTTTATTCACTCCCGCATCTGTTGATCTCATTTCTCAGTGTCATCGTTAGAGCTCTAATTTATTAATTACCTCCCTCCCATGTGCAAAGCTTGGCCAAACACCTTATGTGTGTTACTTCTAATTCCTTCATCAACACTGTGTGTTGGGTCTTACTGTCCCCATTTTACAGGTGGAGAAATGGAGACTCGCTGCATCTTTTTAGTAACAGCCATATGGTTCTGATCTACCCCACTGGAAAAATACTCAGTTCACAGCTGAGTGTTATGTACTTGAGGCACATGTTTTGGGCTGAACACACACAGGTCTACAGAAATGTACTGGAGACTTCCAAGATAAAACCACACCCGCAACTGGGCAGCCAGTCCTTGACCGTTTGTCTCATTAAACTTAAGGAGATAAGCACTGTAGGTACTTTGGAAAACGATTCTCTTGTTTGAAGTCAGTCCTTGAATCGCCCCTCTTTAGCAGAATTTAAAATTAGGATAATGGTCTTCCCTTCTCTGTTGCTTAATATCCCTAATTCCTAGGATATTGAAATTCTGGAAATTTCAATAAACAAAAATCCTCACCCTAGAACCTTGGAAATATATGTTCTGAGCTGACAGAAATTTCTTTACGTTTCCAAGGAGATAGCACAGACAGCTGATGAGGACACGGAAACCTGTACAGAGTAGGGGTGTGGCCATGGGCAAGAGCTCTTCGAGATTTTCGAGTCTGTACCATGATGCCCCTGTGGGTCTTCAAACAGCCCTTCAGCAGCCCTGGGACTTTCTGGCCCTGCAAGGGCCTCTCGGAATCTTTTTCCCTGTAGCTTTCAGTGGGTCCTTTGCACAAGGGTGGAATTGTGTCCCCTGGTCCCAATTCTGACTGTGGGAAGCATCTTTACAGACGTCCCTTTTGCAGACCCTTTACGGGGAAGGACTCCCTCAGTAGGAGGATTGCCTGTCCTCCCAAACCCAGCCGACTCCCTCCTCTGCCTTCTGACAGCTCAAGGTTTTCAGGTTCTCTTTTTAGCACAGTTCTTTATACATTTACATGAGACGTGCAGTCGTGTTGTAGAAGGCCTGCCCGCATGAGGGTGGGGTGTTCCCATGGCAGTTCTCGGGTTTCCCCATCCTTAGAAGGGCGCCGGCCCCCTGGCATCTCTTACCCTCCAGACCTTTAATTTCCAAATCTTCCATCCATGAAATATTTGGTTCTCAGAGCTGCTGGCGGGTGATAACAAGCAGGGACCGGATTGCCATTTGAGTCCAGTTGTCAGCCCACTGCAGTCATCACAAAAAGGGGGAGGATGAACCCTGTGGTCTTGGGCCCCTTTGAGGTTTCCCTCCAGGTAACACAGCACCACTCCCCCGACAGGGTCGGCGTCAACAGTCAAGCAAATAATGTCTGCAAAGCACCTGATGGCATTTTCTTCCTCCTCCTCAGAGGGATGATAATCTCCAAGAAGCAAATGCTCAGGAAATGATTATTACAGTCTCGGGTCTGCACAGACAGCTGATGTGGGTTTGTCCCTGAAATGCTCCTGCTGCGTTAATACCACATTAGCGGCCAAGCCTTTTATTTGCGGCGTCGTTCAGATAGAAGGAAAGGGCCTTAGGTGTCTGCCACAGAAGTTTTATCCGAGGGCACAGGGTTCTGGCCCGTCTGAGGTACAAGGCTGCGGGGCGGGAGGAAGGTGTCGCCGCCATCTCTCCGATCACAGTGTATGACCACAGTCCTCACTCACCAACAGCCACAAGGAAGGAGGCCCCTGTCCCCCTGTGGTGGGGCTGGTCAAACACGGGGTGTATAACAACAGCGACCACAGTGAAAGCAGCAGCAGTGACCTTGACTACCTGCCACACACTGTTTTCCCATCGAATCCTGATCACAACCCTGAAAGAGAGAGACCATGATTATCCCCAGGAAACCAAAGCCCGGTGTTTGGCTTGCTGTCTGTCACACAACAGTGTGTCTGTCCGCATATATGCTGGATATGTCCTCTTCCCTTAACGAATAAAAACTGCACGAGCCCTGCCTTTCCCCTCCAGCTAAACACCTGGTGCCCGCCGGCACATCTCCTGCCCGAGCCTCACGAGTTGAGGATCCATGGACAGCATCGCCCAGTCTGCTTCTAGCATTGTGCTGATATGCCTGGATGGGTCCTGTTTCTCCCCCTGAAGGCTGAACCTCAACCGCCAGGGTCCACGAGGTTCTCCTTTCCAGCTCTCCAGCATGCGGCTCTCCCAAGGGGTCTGGGCCAAGGCTAGGATGACATTCACGTGGGCGGCATCACCAGGGAGACTGCTGATGGGTGCTGAGTGCAGGCTTCTCTCCTCGCCAAGTCAAGTCAACCTGGAGGACCCGGGGCTGCAAGTCACGGGGTGGGGTGGGGGACCAGACCATGCCCCCTAGTGAATCACGTTCGAGGAGAACAGGCAAGCTGGGGCCATTTAGCGTGGGAGCTGGCGACCTCTCGTGCTCTGCGGGCCCCCGCGAGACTTCACGGTGTGGCAGCGTTTTTTTACCAAACACACCGGCATACACACTCCACACGTACAACGTGTACAAAAGGCTGTGCTGGGCACCATTCCATCACGTTACGACTATTATTAACTTGTTGAATCTTCAGAAGCGTGTGAAGTGGGTATTGTTGTTTTCTTCACCGAACAGATGGGGAAACCGAGGTACAGAAAGGGAACGTGATAGAGATGCCAGAGTTAGTAAGTCACAGAGCCAGGATGACTGCCTGGCCGGATGGTACAGCCCTCGTTGGGATGACGCTTAGCTCTTATGTTCTGTGTACAGATACGGTGACAAACCTGTGAGACACTTGAGGACTAGTTTTATGCAAAATTGTTTGCTTTAAATTTATCTTTGGGAATAAGTTCCAGTTATGTAGGGAATTCTGTTCTTCAAGGAATATTCCCTCCCCCCTCCAAAATGTAAGTGTGTGGTGCATATAAAAAGAGGTTGCAGGGTACAAATAGTATTAACACATGACCTTTTACAAAGCCCTAGTCTGTGACCCTGTGGTACAGGCAGGGCAGATTCCTGTCCTATCGTGAGGGATTACGGACCAAGAAGCTGAAGGCTTTGACCAAGACAACCCCCTTGGGTCAGATGTGACGCTTGAATCCCAGTCCTAAGCATGCCCTCGCAGACCGTATAACTTCCTGGAGAGAGGACGAAAACGGTTCAGAAGTAACGATGGTGTATTGTCCTTAAGCCTTCAAGCAACCTGTTTTGATGGCGAATGAATCAAAGAAGCATTTTCGCCTTTCTTGTGCCTCCTCCGTGGACCAAGCATAGTCCCATAGTCCCAGATTTGTTATACAAATGTCAGTAAATCTTTGAGTTTTTTTTTAATCCCCTGTTTTAATTTAGAGGGGATTCAAACTAAGACATCCCTGGATTATACCCTCCCCTTCTGTAAAATTAGAAATCCCGGGGATGGAGATACACCACCATAGATCATGAGCAGCCCTGACCCCAGCCAGAAGTGACTTGTTCATTGTTTATTTCAGTTTCTCTCGGTCTTGAGAACTTGGGCTCCTGATTGGATCGTCCATTTGATAATTTTGTGGCGAAAAACTGAGTCTTGTATGTGCCTAACATAAGTTCTTACCAATATAAAGCAAGGGTTTATTTGGGGCTCAGTAACACTTCCGTGCCCTGAGGCGTATCCCATTGATAAATCAGCCAACACGGATTTGTGGCTTCTCTCCCTTGTGCCCGTAGTCACTGATACACTCTGAGCCCTCTTCCAATGAGACAGGCGTTGGGAGGAAATTGCCAGTGATTCACTGTCTTGGGTTCTGCTTTGAATTTCTCACTCACATACTGTCCTCTTTTCCCCTCCAGGGTCGAGATTACTGTTCCGAAGAAGAGGATATCACATAGCACCCATCCTACCACTGAAACCAGGAGCTACTACTGTGTAAATAGGTTACACCCCAGTTGAAATTCTTGCAAAGGTCGGTTCTCTTCAGCGAACAGCACTATAGCAAAAAGAAGATCGTTCCATATCGTATGCCCCATTAAATTACAGTGTTTCTTAATGAACTTGCAAAGGAATATTGCTAAAAACAAACACACACACACACACACACAAACTGTTCTCGAACTTTCTTTGTTGCTGCTAGTTAAAACTTGTTGCAACTTCTCACTTCTCTTGTGTCCAGGTATGCAGCAAAATTCTGCATTTTCACCTTAAAGATCTTGTTGGTTTTCCAGATGCTCTCCAAACGATTTTCTATATAAGATGAGGTAGTGGTGAACTCAGACATCCAACTTCTGTCGTAGAACTGTTCTGCTTCTAAGACAAGCATCTCCTTCCCTCTCTCCTCCCTCTCTGCCTCTCCCGAGCGGTCCAGAGCCTTGCTTCCCACTGCCAGTGCTGCGCTTTGGAGACGGGATGGTTGCTGTGGCAAGCCTGGTTTCTCTGCTAAGAAGAGGTAGAGAAGCCATTACCCATAAAGAGCATGTGGGGACGGGACTGCCGGAGTGACGTAGGCGCGAGCGGCAGGTGGTTTCCTTGACGAGGTGTCTTCTTCGAGGATTAAGCTTGCAACATTAGCTTTGCTCAGATGCAGTTGGAAGTGTGATCACAATCATTTTGAATCCCTCTTCCCCACTTTTTTTTCTAAGAAAATAAACATTTTACTGTTTTTATGTATCCTGTCTTCTCCCATTCATCCAGTTCAGTGTCTTACGGTGATCCTGGGTGTGGAAGAGGAGCCCTGCTTTTGCAGGGGACACCGACAGTTGAGCTTCATGGCTCCCTCCCCTCCACCAATCCGCCACCCACTGGCAGGGCCTCCGGTGGTCAGAGGAGATGAGGGACTGCCCCTCGACGTTTTAGGAAGGCCCGAAGCCACCCCGCGTCCTCTGATTTTGTTAGCAGATCAGCCATCCTACGTCCTCATTCGCTCCCTCCTGAATGTTCCGTGAGCCTTGCCACTTCCTTCCTCGCTCCCGCACGGCCCTGGCCAGGACAGTGCCGTGCGTTCCCGTCCTGGACATGTAGTACGTTGACACTGGTGATGCTGTTTGGAGATGCGGAAGCCGAAGCCCTGGGGCAGTGCTGGGGGAATGTGAACTGTGGGTTTGGTAGAGTTTATTTTTCCATATTATATGAAGAGAATGATCTCTTCTCAGAGACAGAAGTAATATTTTTAACAAATGCTGTCACAAGTAAATAGCAATCAAAAGGAGAAAATAACTTTTGTATTTTTTTAACGCGTTTGATAGCTTTGACGAGGGTTCTCTTTGTGACCTTCAGGGCAGGGCGCCCTGCTAAATGCTACGCCCGCAGGCCAGGGTGTGCTTTGCGCCCCAGAAGCGCAGAGAGGGAATGTAGGTTTCTCTTCCTGTGGGGTTTGAACGGGGGCGGGGGTGGGGGCTCGGGATCAGCCGCACTGCTCACCTCCCGCAGACCAGAATAAGCCGCTGAATTCGCTCTTGCCGAGAAGATGAGCCTTGACTTTAAAATCCATCCGTGTAACGGATGGCGCCATGGATGGATTCCCGATCCGCCGTCAGACCCCGGGGCACAGAAGTGGGGGGCGGGAAACTCAGTCAAGTGCTACAGAAAACGGACTCCGATGGTAGCAACAAAAGCCCTTCACTCTTTCAGCCAGCAGCCGCTGTTCTGGGGAGCAGCTGTGGTTGTTCCATAAATAGAGATGCGGCCAAAATTTAAGGCTTTTTATCCTGCTTCAAGCAGAAAAATGCAGAGAGAGTCCAGTCGCCGAGGGGTTTACGTTCCCCTGCCTTCGTGTGGCTTTTGGCCAAGTGACTAAAATAGTTTTCCTCAACTGTCAGTAAACTGCTGAGCGCCCCCTGAAACTTGTCCACGTGGGACTTTGTTCACTGTTACATGATTTGCTGATTCTTCTCGAGCAAGAGTGACACAGGCGCTAAGCATCTCCCACAGGCGGCTCTACCTGATGTTCTCAGAGCGCGTCCTGGCCTCCCAAAAAACCACCACCTTCTACCCAAAGATGATACATGCTCATACCATTTTTTTCTAGTCCTGTTTAGCATGTGGACATGATACATGTGCGCCCAGAACCAAGTGTTCCTTGGGAAGTTGACTTTTGAGTGTTTCATAAAACTAGAAACTGGTTCTCCGTCTGGGGGCTTTTCACGTGGAGTTCTTGTCTCCCAAGTTTAACTCTTCGATGTGCAGACGTGATTTCATCTGCGGACAAGTTTGGTATATCTAGAAATAGATCTGAGAAACGGGGTGGTTGAGTGGGTTGGAATGAGATGCTTGACGATGTTAGCAACACTCAAAACTGTTTTTTCCATCGTTGGCTTTAATCATAAAATTGTCAAGTGATTTGTGTTTGTACTTTTTTTTTTTATGTCTTCTGCAAAGGGTCTAATGAGGAAATATTCTGCCTCCTCCCCCCGCCCCCCGCCATGTATCTGAACATGAAGCAGATTGTCTCAGATACCATGAAAAGAATCATCCAGAAACTAGTGCTTCTGCTGGCTGAGGACTCAGGGAGATGGAAGGAGGGAGGGAGTGGAGTGGCCGGGGGGAAGGAGGTAGAAGAAGGACGGACGGAAAATGGACTGTGAGACGCATTCAGCAGAGAGTTGATAGCAGGGCCCCACGCTTGGGTGCAATTCAAAATACAGCTGCCTGGCGGCCAGTGGGTGGGGCCGACCGTCTAGAAGATTTATGGCTGGATCTCACACGCCGTCTGCGCTCCTGGGTTGTGGAGCTGTCAAAGTTCAGCAGTGTATGTGCTGCTTTCTTTTGGTTGGCGGAGATTCAGGATCATGGAGTACTTGCTGTCTTAACTGAGTACGTGTTTGTTACTGGCAGAGAACCTCAAAAGAGTCTTTTACCTCAGCCAAGCCTCCCAGCCCCCAGGCTGGAGTCGAGAGGGGTGTTAGGGTCTGTTTAGGGACAAAGAACGAATGAAGTCCAGAGACGAGGAAACTAGGAAACTAGGTCAGCCCTCGGCGGCAGCAGGGGCCACCCATGGACCTGCGGGGAGACGGGCCTCTCCCCCTCCTCACAGGCCCCGCTCTGAGACTGGGCTGCTCTGACTCGAATGAGGATGAGCCGGCAGAGGCAGCAGCCTCAGGTCCTTTGTGGTCCACACTGGTGTGGCTGCCAGGCAGGGAAGCCCCTCCGTGTCAGGGGAGCCCCCAGAATCAGCCCAGGGATGATGGAGCCCTCGTCTCCATGCTCGACTCCATCCGTTTGAGTCCTAACTGCCCCCTTCCCAGCCTCATCGAGACTTTTTTTTCTCTAAGGGCCAGACTCTCCCAGAAGCCTGCTAAAAGCCGAGATTGTACCTCTCATGAATTTTACCTCAGTACCTGTGATGCAGGCAGCAGATTGATTACAGACCGCTTAGACATTAGGCAAGAATTGCAAAGGAGCGCTCCATCCCTACTGGTCTTAGGAAGGAAACCCCATTAAATATGTTGGTTTCATAGGAAGAAAAATGATCCGTGTCTTAAGCCAGGAGAATACTGACTCTGAATCTTGGACTTTCAGGACTCTGATATGTTCTTTTTGAAAAGCCTCCCAACTCCCAAATTTAAAAAAAAAAAAAAAAAAAAAAAAAAGCATTAGCTTGCACTGGATCATTTGACAGAAAATCTGCCTTCCGTGTTTTGGCCCCTGGGAGGCATTTTTAGAGCTTTATTTCTTTGTACCTCTCAGAAATTAAGCTTTTTGTGAAGTTGCACAAAACCCCAGTAGAGAAAGAAGACCTGGTCGGGGAGAGGGAATGCCTGTCTGGGAGCACGGTGGACAGGTGGCTGGACGCAGCGACACTGGCTTCTGGATGTCGCGTGTGGACCGCTGGGCCCCCACAAGCCTGTGGGCACCGGGGCGAGGCAGTCGGCGTTCCCGCCGCAAACGTCCCTGCAGTACACCTTTGGAATTTTGTGACGTCTATGAATTGCCTTTTGCCAATGAACGGACATGTTTTTCCAAGGGGAAAACATGTCTGTCAGTCACCTTTTCGCGTGTCTGTGGAAAACGATCAAAAAAGCTACCGCAGAAACCGGGGCTGCTGAGTGAATGTATTTGACTTCCGTGACCGACCTTTAGACGCACTAGCTCGCCCACGTCTCTCAGGAGACTCTTGTACCTTATCCGGGATCTAACCTAATCTTGGGGAAAGAGGAAAAGGAACTAATATTTATTATTTACACTCACTCTGTGCCAGATACTGTGCTGGGAATTTTGTAATTGTCTTGTAATTGTCATCCTCCAGTGTGATCCTGTGAAGTGAATTTGTGACCCTCCTGTTCCGAGTGGCATTTTCTAAGTACAGAATGCGTCTATCCAATATTCGTGCCCGCGTGGGAAGAAGGAAAGATGTCATTCAAGCAGTCTCCAAATTTTGTTGTTCTTACTCTGCCCTTCGCAACACTGTGAAAAGAACCCTTCGGGGCTTCTCTCTTCCAGAATCACTCTTTGGCTTATCCCCAGCTGGGTTTGCCATGGGGAGTGTTTTCCTTGGCCTTCCCCGGATCTGATGAGCTACACACAAACCGCCAGAGGCTGCTGGCTAACAGAATCTAGTGCCCAGAAGGAAAAGGCTTTGGGGATTTAGGCACATGTCTCGCTTTCTGGAATCCTTTCAGCATCTGGAAAAGGAACCTGTTCCTTCTAGAGTGAAATTCCAGATGCAACCAGAACAGGCCTTTGCATGTTGTGATTTCTTTCTTGGCTCCCAAGGCTTAGTTCATCCCAGACTGCATCGTGTTAGGGTGAAAAGCCTTAATCTTGCAGAGAAGTGTGGGAGAACCCGATCACCCAACGTAGACGATGGGCCTGGACCGTTGACTTGAAATCCCTTCTTGTGGGTCAGGGCTGGATGTCTCCGTCCAGTGTTTGAACCGGCCAGCTGACGCGCCGCAGGTCACTGTGAATCTCTTTCGAGACTTTAAATGTTTTGGAGAGTCGTGTCGTGTCGTGACTTAGACAGTCACTTAAATAAGGCGTGCAAGGTCGGAAGAGCCAAGAACTCCCCAGAGTTCCTTTCCTTGCTTCTCAAGGCACGTCCTCTAAAACCGAGGACTCACGTCTCCATGGCAACTGTTAAAGGTGCTGCCTAGAGGGAACCCACCCCTGCCCTCACTCGGCTTGAAAGAATCAAAAAAAAGTTCCTTGTGGAGAGGGGGTGCTATTACGTTCAGTTTTCTCTGAAAACTGTCCCCAAGATCTTGCCTCTTTCAACCCTGGCAGCTGTCAGATTCCTTCACGATAATGTAGGAAATGGCTCTCGTCCCTTGTAAGCCAGAGAAGTGGCTTTAATTCAACAAGACCGTTCCTAAACCAAAGGCCTCATTCTAATACCATCTTCCCCCTCTACCCAGAATTCTCCCTTTTTCCCTTTCCGGGAGTTATTTTTAGCCCAAGGCTTTGAACATGATTGAGTAAGACTTAAAAGCAGTAAAAAGAACACGGTAAACTCAGCCAGAACTGCCGGAGGGTCTCCAGGGTTGCAAATAGTTCTAGAACCTTAGGGCCCACTTGGCCTAGACCCAGAGGGAATAGAAGAGCCACTGTTTGGGGACATTTCAGTCCTGACCTTCAGGGACTGTTCTTTCTTGACCGTCAAGAGAGCAAGAGAAGGAAAGCTTGGTTATAGATTTCAAGCCAGCTTTTCCATTCAAAACAAGATGCAAATTTATTTTTAAAAATTCGTATCTATTTTCCGGGATCAGAACCAGGCAGCTGCCTTATTAGGACTCTAAATTCGGATCTATTTTTCTTAACACACAGACACAGATACAGACACAGGTACTTAGAGAAGAAAATACGGATCTACTTTATCATTGAAATATTCCAAGGAAGAGCTGCACTGTGCTTTTTACACTCTCAAGGATAACATCTAGGAAGGTATTAGCATGACTCTAATAATGCCCAAACAGGAAACGCTTAGTGATCCCTCTTGCGAAACTTGAAGTTAGACTCAATGAGGGGGGTGGAGGTCTGCTGGCCACCCGGCCTCGTGCCCCCTCTGGACCAGGATGCCCTAACACTGGCACGTTTGCCTCACCTGGGCCTCTGGCCTGGACACGGAGGCCGGCATCCTGCCCAAGCCCTGGTGCGGAAAGGGCCCGTCCCTCGGGATCCGAGCCAGGAGTAGCCATCTACAACCAGTGTCCCTCACACCCTCGCCTGCTTGTCCAGCATGGCCTTGACTGGCAGCCCAGCCGTTCCACGGCGACGTTCTGCCCCCGAGGTGTGGATCTGGGGCCCCATCATCTGGGCTGTTCCCGAGGGGGCATCGTTAGCATTGCCTTCTCCAGGGTTGAGGACTCATTCGTGCAGCAGATTGGGTGTAGAGCACCTAGTGTAGGCACCAGAATGCCCAGTTAAGCTGCACACGGCTGCTGCCCTCAAGGAGCCTAGCAGCAGTCAGGGAGACAGTGTGGAAACCGTAAGGCTCAGTCCTGGGTGCTGTGGGAGCACCTCAAAGTGGCAGCTGCCCAGCCTGGAGAATCGAGGCTTCCAGGAAGAGGAGACATCCAGGCTCAAGTGTGTCAGAGGACTGAGGGAGAAGGTTACAGAGGGCGTAGGGGCTGAGAGGCCAGTCTGGGACGCAGCCCAACGAAGGGGCAGTGCAGGCTGTCGGGAGAAGAGGGCAGGGGATGAGGGCGAGCAGTCAGCTGGCTGGTCCCAGAGGGCCACGGGGGCTTCGCCCTCGACTGGGGAGGGGAGGGCTGAAAAAGAGCTACAGGCCATGCTCTGCCCTCCGAAGCAGAGGTCACTGCTGAGGTCCCCCAGGGAGATAAGTGCGGTCAGCATCGGGGCCCAGACTTGCCCTCTTGCTGTGAGACCACACACTTGCTAGCTGAGATGATTCGTCCCCATGTGTCCTCTGCCCCCGCCCACCCACCCACCCGGCACCTTATCCTCCTGCCAAACGCTGTTCTAATTCAGGGGCTTTAACGGGGGCTAGACCTGGCTTAGAGACATGCAAGGGGCAGTGCCTGGTCATCTTGACTTGTCCATAGAGCCACCAAGGCTGAAATACCCCTGGTACGAAGCTGGCCTAGACCCCAGGATGAGGGGATGCCCTAAGATGAGTTCCCAGGAAACAGCCGACAGCCTGCTGGCTTAGTGTGATGCCTTCCTCCAGCCTACCCAGAGGCAGCTGCCCTGGATCAGCCCTTCCCCGGGTTCGGTCATACCCTGTGGCCAAGCCTCCGCTCCGTCCCACATGTACACCTGAATCCTGCCAAAGAAAAGGGATAGTAAAAAATTTTTTAAAAAGAAGAAAAAAAAGCACAAATGGATTGTAGGCACATGGCAAAAACCTGCCAACCTAGACAGCCAGCAGGGGCCTCGTGGGGACAGGGGGGCCCCCCACCGAGCTCAGCTCTGCACCCTCCGGTCGTGAGGCAGGGAGGCTGGGGGAGAAGCAGGCTCTCTGTGGAGACACCTCACAGTGCCTTTTAGGTTTTCCAGAGAACCTATTCAGAGTTCAGAGCTGTGGGTTCTTCCCTCCCCCCACCCCCACAAATAATTGGAAATTTTATAAAGAGAAGAAAAAGAATTCAATGAATCAAAAATACTAGCTGTGAGGCAGCGTGTTTTCTAGAAACTTAAGAAAAGGCTCAAACAAGTGAGAGGTTGGAGGGATTAGGCGCTAAAGACACTTTTCTTAGCCGAGCTGTTGGGTCTCCAGGGATCCCCAAGGGCTCTGACTATTCCTTGGGGCTGACCTCTTTTGCAAGACCCCCACACCCGCCCTCCTGGGTGCAGCCTAGCATATTCAAAAGCAACACCAACCTTCTGAACCCTTGGAAAGAATTTAGCTCAAACGCACACCCTTTTCCCAGATCTTCCTCTGGCTCCCTGGTGAGGAATTTCTAATTGTGCATCTTGTGGTTCCCACTCAAATATCCCACCGGCCTAGTCCTTTCCATTAGAGTTAGGCCTGTGGCAGTTGCCATGCTGGAAACTGACAGAGCATCTGGTCTCACACACACCTACCTGAAAATTAAGGCCCTGTGGGGTCCCCGTGGTGGCAGCAGGGGGTGGTCGTAGAATACGGTGGGCTTCGCCCTAGGGCACCCTCTCCCCATGGTCTGCTCTGGTCCCTTCCCTCGCTGTCACCAGGAAAGGATCAAAATGCCTCCTTGCCCGTTGCCAGTGGCTGTGTATTTGCTCCGTGTGCTGTGATTTTTAACTTAGGAATAAGGCCTTACATTCAACGAAGTACCGTGGCAGGATTAGGAGGCATCTGCTCTCACTTGGGTCTTAGAGGTATCTTGGGGCAGTGTTGTTTGGAGCCCCTGCACACTTCCTCGTGTGGGCACGGGAGCCCCTCAGGGCAGGCTCCCCCACGCTCTGCATGCACGGGAACTCTACCAAGCAGTGGGTGCCCGTTTATTTCTACCGCACACGCCTCTCGGCAAAACCTCTGTGAGATGCACCCCATCTGGATGTTTATTAATTTATTGAAAGCCCATATTCACCTACTCCTGGACTATTATATTTGACGCATTGTGAAAAAAAAAAAAAAAAAGAAAAGTACACAATGTAACCATTTTAAAAGAATAAGATACAAAATATTATAAACAGAGGTTCTGGTATCTTCTCTCTGAACACCTCCGGGGGGGAACCTTGAGTACCCCCTGGTCTGCGCACACCCACTTTGGACACTACTCTTTTAAGAGCAAATCGGCACACTTTCATGGCATCCATCCCCAAACCACTGTGCTGGCACTTGGCCTGCAGAATAAGAAGGTCTTAAGATCAAAATCCCAGGAGTTTCTCATCTGGGAGACAGGGCAAACAAACTCTTCAAACAACCTAAATTTCAATAATGAAAAACCTGCCCGACAGGAAAGCTGTCCCTGGACAGTGGTGGCTACAGGTGCTAAGAAAAGATCCAGAACGATGTCCGGAGCCGTGGAATTGTTCATCTCACCTCTCTGGGTCTCCCGAGGAGGACATTGGCAACCTTCCCGGCTCTCGCGTGATTGGAATTCTTTGAACCCTCCAACTGCTTCAGTGGGATGTTCCCCACCGCACCAGTGGGGCCACGTCGCTTGAATATTCGTGTTGATTTGACCACCAAGATGTAATGATGATTCTGTTCCATTTTGAAAAGGGTCTGAGGAAGTATACAGGTCTAATTATATATACATATTTATACATGTGTATTTTTGTTTATTGTTACATTTTGACATTGGACTTTCTATTAAATAATTTTTAACAGTTGACCTGGCTTTGTTCTTTCTTGTGCCTTTCTTCTTTCCTGAGTCTGAGAGAGGGGCCGTTTAAATGTCGCAGAAGGTCTCGTCCCTCCGGTCTCTCTGTTCCCTCCGCTTGTCTCTCTTGTTGTCTCTCTTCTTCCCTATGCTCAGTACAGAGAATATTCCCTATTCTCCACTGTTTTTAGAGAGAACTATTGCATCAGGCACCCGCTTGGAAAACCCCCAACTTTGTTTTCATTGTCCCCAGTTTCCAGGGGCGGCCCACTCAATCCCGTCAGCTCTACACATGCACAAATTCACAGACTTGCTGACGTTGCAAGAATGAGCAATAATAAAAAATGCCAGGAGCCTCTTAAATCTCTTGTAAATCTCCACCCACCCTCCCCAAAACACACACACACACACACACACACACACACACACACACACACACACGGTCCTAGCTGCCAGACCTGGGACAAGTCACTTAAGCTTCCTGAGCCTAGAGGGTACCTACCCATCAGTAAAAAAAAAAAAAAAAAAAAATACATTTTCCCATAGGTTGGACATGAGGAGACCCCATAGTAAATGCTCCACAAACAGCCACCTGCTTCATGAAGGCAGTCGCTCACGCAGTGACATTTATTCGTTCCGCGGTGTACGCCAGGCCCTGGAGTCTCCCAAACGGGGCCAGGGACGGGAGGACCTAAGGAATGCCGCTCGGCAAAGTCAAATGCAGAAGTGGCCGCATGAAAAACGAGGCAGGTGCCTTACAGTCTGTCCCCTGCCTGCCCAACTCCAACACGGTGAAGACCTCGTACCTGTTGAAGGCTTAGAATAATGGATTCTCCCACTGCACTGGGCTTCCAGGATCTACCAAAGAGAAATCACACACACACAGCCTCAAAGCATGAAGTCAACTATCCCTTGGCTCTGTCTTCCCTGCCGTATCAGTCTGTCCACATCTGACATCTGTTGGTCCATCCGCCAGCCCAGCCAGCCTGCTGCCCTCCACCCTTGCCCTTGGGAACATTTTCCTCGTGATTTCCCAACGGTGTGGAGCTGAGAGGTGGGGATCCAGGGTGGACACGGGAGTGTGGGGGGACGGCCAGCCGAGGGGAAGGAGTGGATAACTGCCTCCAGGTCTTTCCTGCAAACAGTAGAGCTGGAAGTCTAGATTTGCAGTTGAGTTTTACGGGCTGTCAAACAAGGCAAAAGCCCAAGCTTCTGCCCAGAGTGAATTCTTTCAAAAACAGTAAACCTGATGCTTCCGGCAGAAGCTCGCTTGAAAGCACAAGGCTGGCCAAGCTCGAAGAGCTCCCTCACCCCAAACCACCCCCTGACACACATGCTGGTCTCCTGTTCCCCCGATCAGGGCTCTGGGAGCTTCCTTTAACCTCAGGCCAAGAGGAGTCGAGCTGAGAGGACGCTGGATGGCCCCTTGCTGTCGGCTCCCCACAGCTTCCAGGTCCCTGGTCATCGCTGGGCTGCAGCCTGCACGGGGCTGCCCAAGTTCCTTCGCCGGGAGGCTGGAGGGCCAAGAAGCAGCCTGTGAGCCCCGGAGGGAGAAGAAGGCCCAGCCTCCTGGAGCCTCAGCTCCCAGCGGGTTGGAGGAAAACGAGGTTGCCGTGCGCAAGTCCGAGCAGTGAGTAATCCCCAAGCTCAGCAGGTCCCGGGGACAGCCGTGGGGCCGGTGCTTCTTCCCAGCGTTCCCCCAGCCACCAAGACCCTGCCGCTGCCGATGTCCATCCACCTCGTCCTGCCAGAATGCTCAAGCAAAGTCGGGAGGCGGGCATGAGGCTCTCACTTCCTCCTCTCACCTCGTGTAACAAAAGCGCTGCCTGCTCCCCACCAGAACCAGCCTCCACTGGGCAGCCTGCTCTTCAGCCAGTCCTCGCCCCCACACTGCTCTGCCAGGTCTATTCTACTCTGGTTCCCGCTGTCCCCTCATCAGGAAAACCCTCCGTGTCTCCTCATCACCATAAACTGAACTTCCACCCGAGTCCTGTTAAAACTGACCACTTGCATGGGACCCCGCCGTATGGCTCCAAGACTCAACAGTCTCTCCTGACAAAAAGACCCTCCCTCACAGGAGGGGCCAGAAGGTGGCGGGGGTTGGGGTAGAAGCCCTGAGACTCGAGCCACGGGGCAGTTCTGGTGTCAGACTAGGTCATCAAACACCAGGCGACCAGGCCAAGGGCAAACACTGACCGACTGAGAGCCAGATTGCCAGTGCCGAGGACGGTGACGGTGGCAGAGCCCAGCACAGTCTGAAAGTGGCAATGGTCGGGGAGAGAGAGGAACACCTGTGCGCAAGGACGCTTGTGCCGTAATAGACATTCTACAGCGGGTTATAGCATTGTTTCTGACGGGAAAGAATTAGGCACAGTCTCACATGACCATCAAAAAGAGAAGGGAGGAATAAACAGTAATGCAGTCAATCTTGTGTCAACAGGGATTAGCCTCAAAAACAATGAATGGGATATACCTGGGTGGCTCAGTCAGTTAAGCCTCTGCCTCGGGCTCAGGTCATGGTCTCAGGGTCCTGGGACGGAGCCCTGGGTCGGGCTCCCTGGTCCACTCCTCTGCCACTCCCCCTGTTCCTGCTCTCTTTCTCTCTCCAATAAGTGAATAAAATACTTTTTTTAAAAGATTTTATTCATTTGTTGGAGATAGAGAGCATGCTTTACCGACTGAGCCACCCAGGTGCCCCAATAAATAAAATCTTAAAAAAAAAAAAAAAAACAACCACGGTGAATTAAAAACACACAGAGGAGGAGCCCACTGGATTTCCGAAAGTCCATTCCCCACACACGAGAGCACCGGAAGCACATGCCCGGACCACGCACAGAGCAGACGGGGATGACTAGGGTGAAGAGACACTATGCCGCCACCGGTATGGGGACCTGGGGCCTGCCAGGGTCCAGATGCCCCCGGCCATTTGCTTCCCTTTGCTGGTTTCTGATTGCAGGCTCCGAAGGCCAGGTGTCTGGGATGGACATGTCTGACTTAGTTTCTCCTCGCCCCAGAAATGATGCCAGCTCCCTTCCGAACCCTCCGGCCCAGCCTGCACACATTCCCGGCGGGGCACCTTCAGATGCGCTAGCTTCCGTGATGTCCACAGGCGCTGAGAATCCAGCTCCCTCCAGTAAATAAATAAATAAAAGAGAAAGGGCCACTGGGGCAAAGCTGCCTGATTGGCTCATTCTGAGACAAGGTTCTGGAGGCCTCCTAATGCTAACAGCATTAGGTCAGCAAAGGTCCCCCCTTTCCAGCCCATCCCCATCCGGACCTCAGGCAGTTAACTCGGGGTCTCCGGGAGTGGAGCCTTTCTAAATCCCTACCCAGGCAACGGTGAGGCACAGGGAAGATTTCAGAACCACGCGTCTACACCGCAGGCTGCGGACCTGGGCACCGCAAACACAACTGAACACAACAGACCCGGGCCCTCGGGAGTTAAGAACAGCAGGTTGTAGGTTTGTGCACTTGCTCCACGGGGCCGAGAGCGCTCGGAAAAGAAACAACTGGGTCCGCATTGCTGATGGGGAGAATGAGCAGGGAATGAAGTGGGGAGCGAGCAGGGGGAGGAGGGCAATGAGCAGGGACACCCCAGGGACCTGCGGAGGGGCGTCCCTCTTGTGGATATGGGACAAGAGAATGAGTCAACTTCTGCAAGACGAGGGGTTGAAGCTCGGCGGAGGCCTCCAGGCGCCATCTGCTTGCCAGGCACGATTTCCCTCCATCATTCCAAAGAGCGAGAATCTCATGAAGCCGCCCGATGGGAAGCCTGCTGCTCCCGCTGGCAGCTCGGCCCGCCCGGGCGGGAGGCCTACCCTCCGTGGTTCACCGCAAGCCCAGCCTAGGCCAGCCCCTGCTTCACCCTGTTCCTCTGCTTGCCCCTCAGCCTTCAGGACAGCCCTCCTTGTGGAAGGCGCGTTCAGGCTGGAACACAATGTTCAGAAATGCACCCCTGCGCCCCTAAACTGACCAGCCTACGGGAAGGCAGAACTCTGCTCCCCTCCCCCCAGCAAAGCCTTTGTGCGAGTGAAGGAGGGGTCCCGGGTTTCAGGGGAGTAAGGGCAGCGGCTGCTTGTCCTCTGCAGAGCCCCTGAGCTGAATAAACAGAAAAGTAGGATTTCCGCACCCAGCGCCTTTGGGGTGGGGGCAGGGGTGTTAATATCAGTATTACAGTCAGGGGCTGCGGTGGCTGAATTCCTGGTGAATTTGGAAACTGCCTGCTGGGATGTGACCCAAGACATATGCATCTCCCCCGCACTGGAGCAGCCAGGCTCATGGCCAGAACGCAAACACTCACTGGCAACTGTTCACGCAGGTCTGGTCGTCCGTTGGCTGGACACTCGGCCTCTGACCCGACGCTGGGCTCTCACGCTTTACTGTCCTCCCGGGGACTGAGAGCCTTGAATACCACAACACAGAGAAGAGCCAGTGACAGGTGGTTGGAAAGGCTCTCACCCCGCTCCCCGGGGGGCCCAGCCAGGTGGGGAGGACGCCGAGAGGGATGCGGCTGGTCTCCCCACAGTTTTGGTGTTGGCTGAAGGCTGCCCTGCCCATTTCTCATAGGCACAAACCCCGCCGAGGCCCCAGGAGATGAGTCTCCCAAGATCGCACTGGAATACAGATGGAGTTTTACATTGAAAGATCAGGTGAGGGCGCCTGGGTGGTTCAGTCCATTAGGCCTCTGCCTTTGGCTCAGATCATGATCCTGGGGTCCTGGGATCGAGCCCCAAGTCATGCTCTCTGCTCAGCAGGGAGTCTGCTTGTCCCTTTGCCTACTTGTATGCTCGCTCGCTCTCTGACATATAAATAAATAAAATCTTTAAAATAAATAAAATAGGGGGGACTGGGTGGCTCAGTGGGTTAAAGTCTCTGCCTTCAGCTCAGGTCATGGTCCCAGGGTCCTGGGATTGAGCCCCGCATTGGGCTCTCTGCTCACTGGGAAGCCTGCTTCCCACCCCCCACCTCCCGCCGCCTGCCTCTCTGCCTACTTGTGATCTCTGTCTGTCAAAAAAATAAATAAATCTTTAAAATAAATAAATAAAATAAAGATCAGGTGAGGGCACCTGGGTGGCTCAGTTGGTTAAGTGTCTGCCTTTCCTTCAGATCATGATCCTGGGGTCCCGGGATCGAGCTCCGATCAGGGGCTCAGGGCTCTCCCTGCTCAGGGGGAAATCTGCTTCTCCTTCTGTCCCTCCCCACCCACTTGTGTTCTGTCTCTTGCTTTCTCTCTCTCTCTCTCTATTAAAAAAATTTAAATTAAATTAAATTTAAAAATAAAAATAAAATAAAGAGCAGTTAGACGACACATGATGGGAGGGGCACATGAAGGAGAAAGCCCTTTCCCAAACCCTGTCATTCTACATGTGAAAATTCAAGTCCCTAACAAGGCTCTGTCTGTTTTCTGTCCCACCCCTACTCCCAGGCCTGTGCCCAAAAAAGGAGAAAGGGGAGCTTTGAATCAAGTCACCCTAAATCCTCTTTTATCCTTGGGATAATCGTCTGGTATTTGTGCCTCTGCTGATGCAGTGGGATTCGGGTGCCCCAGGCCCCTCTCTGGCTCCTGCCTCAGGGGCCACAGAAGTGGCTTTGGCCTCAAACATTTTGCCTCTTCTGCTCCCTCCCTCCCACACTGCAGAAACACAAGCAATTGGAAGGCAAAAGCTTGAGGATCTTCTGAAATATAAGTGAATAGATAGGGTCATCAGGATACGTAGGAAGCCCCCAGCACAGACTGATCCTCTTCATGCATTTAAACTTGGCCGTGGTCAGTGCAGACCCCCCTTAAGTCCCAGGTGAGATGAGCTTCCGGGTGGACACCGAGTCTGCCAGACTCCAGCAGAGTCTACATCATTCTGGGCAAGTGTGGCATTAAAGCTGTCCCTTGGGTCCCAAGTGTTCCATCTTCTGTCACTGCCATTTACGAAGCAGTGACTAAATGGATCTCAGGAAACCTTCCAATATCCCCTATAAAATAACTGCTGGGTCTTCATTTTACAGTTAGGGGAGCTGAGCATCAGGGAGACTGAGTAACTCGCTCAAGGTCACACAGCAATAAGCAGTAGAGGCAGGATCAGGGCCTGTGACCCAGAGGTCTGGCCAACAACCATTGGGCCATAATGCTGCTTACATGTGTGCCTTGGGTCCCTGTGCCGTCCTCTTCTTGGTTTGCCTGCATTCCTTGCCTACCTCCTCCAGCTTCCCCCACGATCCCAGAGCCTTCCTGTCTACCCTTTGTCCCTCTTGGACCAACCACCTGTCATGAGTGGACAAACACTAATGTGAGGCCCGTGAGTGGGGACCCCTCACAGAACTCACCACTTGGGGGGGCCTGGCATTCCTTCCTCCCTTTCCTTCTCAGTCACCTTTTCCAAGATTTTGGCTTGCTGTTTGAGCTCCTTGACTCCTTAGCTGGGTGACCTGGAGAGAGCGGGTCTTCAAAGGAGCTCTCACAAGTTTGGCCCCCTTCCCCTCAGACCACGCCCCAGAGATTTGCCCCCATGGCAGGGTCACCGTAGCATCCTCTGAGCCCTGGCTGCCCAGGACCAACCACAGCTCTCAACAGAACACTGCCTTTGGTCAAAGGAGCTCCGCTGTCACCGGATTTGTTTATATCTGCTACAGGTCTCATTGGATCAAGGAACGGTAAGGGCGGGCATCCCTGCACCCAGAAGCCGCCTCGGCCCGCACCCCCGGAGTGCTTCATTCCTGCGCGTATTGGCTGAGACCACACGACTGCTAGAAGCCAATCAATACCCCCTAAATTTTAAAGCTTCACAGGGGTTTAATGCATATAAAGTCAAGGAAAGAATAGTCCGGCTTCAGGACCAATGTCCTCTACAATCATAGGATGGGGTTTAGAGGCGAGGGGAAGAGACCATACGAGCCACACCCCGACATGTTCAAAAAGAACCACGTCCAGAGCACCCCCACCTGCAGGATGATGTCGCTTTCTCCCGATCGCGGCCAGAGGGCACACTACCAAAAAAGCACGGTGAGAGCTAACCCATATGGGCCCAAGGTGCTGGTGGGGGTGAGGGGGGCACTAGTCCAGAGGGAGGACTAGTGAGGAGGCCCTGAGGCCGCTGGCGGCTGGGCATGGGCTCCGAAGCTTGCCCGCCATCGCGCAGGCGCAGTGGGACAGGCTGGCCGGCCCCTGGGGGCAGGGGTACCCCTGGTGGGGGGCGCTCAGGTGGTGCCTAAGAAAGTCCCACTTCTCGTCGAGGTGGGTCATGGCTGCCGTGAGTGGGAACAGGGTGAGTCCGGCCTGGCCCTGGAAGCAGATGAGCAAAGAGCCAGACTGAGGCGCACGACGGTGAACTAGCAGATCCCAGGGCGCGGTCTCGGGGCCTGCCTGCAGCAGGTCTTCGCCCCCATGGTTTCAGAAACCCTTAAAGTGGGGGATCTTCTTCATCGAGGAGTTGAGACGGGAGCCCACGGCGAGGGAGGACTCTGTGTCCTCATGCTCTACGTTCTCCAGGCTGTCATTGTCCTTGCAGAGCATGAGTCATGTAATCGAAACACACCCCCACACTGTGGTCACACGGTTGATGCCCCAGGCTGTCCTTGTCCAAGGAGTCCCCTACCTTGCTGCCTCAGAAGATGGGGATGCAGGATCCTCAGCCTTGTCCTGCCTCACCAGTCCCTGCTCCGAGGTCTTGGAGGCATTAACGCCCTGCCACAGCATGTCCCCAAGGGGGGCTGTCTACCACCCCACTGGTCTCCTGGACCTCTGATTCCTCTTTCCCTGGGGGCTGGAGCTGGGGGTTCTTGTTGTCTTTACTGAGGATTATGAGAGGCTTCTGGCTGCTGGGGTCCAGGCTGCTGGGAACGATGGAAAAACCTCATGGAATGGTGAGGCAGGTAGGGGACAAGGGCAGGGATGTGGCTAGAAGTAAAGAACTTGTCATTGAACAGCTCATGTGTCTGACAGGCAGTGGGATTTCGTCCGAAGCATCTTGTGAACTTGGGAGGCGGCCATGGGGTTGATGTGCTTGGAATACACCATTCATTCTTCCTAGGTGTCTTTGAGGCAAGACATCTCAAAAGGTGGTTTGCCCACTGACGAGGTACACATGACTCACACATTCCGAACCGTGCCCTCTTGCTAGGCACTTCTGGAGCTCTGTTATTAGGGGCTTCTTCCTCTCTTTGTTATACTCGACTTTGGTTGCCAATCAGAATCCCCTGGTTCCTCCTCCAGATTCTCACCAAGTAAGAGTTAGCCCAGCTTGAGGTCCCAGGGATGACCCCAGTTTCAAGACACGTCCTGGCATCCAAGGAGGTAGTAGCAGCCCCAGGCTTGGCCAGTGCGTTCCTCCCCAGAGATCTCCAGCAGCAGAGCTCCAACATGAAATCACTGTACTCGAAAAAGCCATGGAAGTCCATGGCATTGTCATTGGGCGAGGCTGCGGTGAACGCCCATCTCCTTGGATGCCTTCTCCATCTTCTGGTACAGCTTGAGTAGCAGCGACATACACAAGATCTTGCCCACAAAACTTTCTTGGTATCTGAGACCTAGATTTCGAAGCACTTGATGAAGACACTCTTTCCCAGAAAGCAACACCTGCAGATAGCACTGCCGGCTGCAAGGGCCCACTAGGACCTCATGGATCTCCTTCATGGGGGCTGGGCTGTGACCGGAGCTTCAGGAGCTGAAACTTCTGGGACCCTGGTTTTCCCAGGGTTGACTGGGGCTGGCTTTCCTGCAGTCACCACCACTCGTCCTGTTCTGAGAGTTGCTCGGTGCACCTAGGAGCCTCTGAAGGGGACTTGGCATTGCTCCATTGCTTCCTGATTTGAATGCAGGGCTAGGAACATTACAAAAGCCTCATTTCTTTTTTTCTTTCTTCTTCTCCTCCTCCTCCTCCTCTTCCTCCCCCTCCCCTTCCTCCCCCTCCTCCTCTTCCTCTTCCTCTTTCTCCTTCTCCTTCTTTTTCTTCTTCTTTGTCTACAACTAGGGAGTGACTCAGGTCCTACAGATGCTCTAAGCTGTCCCACTCTGTGCCCTGTACCCTGCTTCCTGAGGCCCCTAGTTCTGGGAATGGGCTTATTTCCTGGGACAGAGGAGAAGTGGAGGCAAGCATTGGGGAGGGAAGGTGACTTTATCAGATTAACTGGTAAAAATGCTCAGGCTCCCAGCTTCTGTGAGCAAGACGACCCAGCCTCCTGTGTACCCAGCGGTTTCCAGGCTGGTGGGGGTTGTTTTTCCTCCAAACTCCTGGCGAGCCCTGCATCTCACCCGAGGGCTGTGGTTCGGGAATGTTTTGACTTGAAACATTCAAGCCAGTGGTGGTAGTTGGAGTTGTGAGACCCTTCTGTGCTGAAAGGAGAGATGAATGGTCCATTTAGAACCTGCTAACAATTCGCGGTATAAAGAACAGGCAACAATTCTGCTGCTGAAATTCAACTTTCTGAGGGTACCACTCCCAGGGGAGCTGGCTGTGTGGCCAACATGGCCCCAACTCTGGATTTTCCATCTGAAAGACCACCCTTGCCGGTGGTAGGAACCTTCCAGAAGATTGTGCCTCTGCCTCAGCTTTTTCTGGGCCTCTCTTCAACCGTCTCCCAGAATACTCTCTTCCTGGGGCCTGTGGTGTTCTTGGGCTATGAGTAAGAGGACTTTTCCAAAACCACATGAACTTTGCTCTGGACAAACAAAGAAGGGTGGCTGTTTGGAAATGCCTAAAACAGCTTCTCTTGGGCCAAAGTTGTGAGGTTTTACCTCACATCATAGACACAGAGTTCACCTGGAGGAGGAAACTGGTTTTCCTCTCAGGACAAAATGGTGGCCCCTGCAGCCTTGGGTACATTCCCAGGTGTTTCTGTCACCAGAGCGAGGCTTCATTTCATTGCATCCCAGGATCAGAAAAGAAGGTGAGAAGCATGGGCTCTAAACACTCAGCCAAGAGAAAATTGGGCAGTTTACTGAAACGCCAAAGCTTCTTTCAAAAATCAATGGCAATTAGGAATGGTATTCCTCTAATTTGTTGCAAGGAATTTCTATATAGGTACAAGAAATCTCAATCAAAATCCTGGTAGATTTTGTTTAGAAATTCACAACCCTATTACAAAATTTATATAGAAATGCAAGGGATCTAGAATAGGGAAACAATTTTGAAAAAAGAACAAAGGTATTTTTTAACTAATACTACCCGATTTGAAGACTTAATGTAAAGCTACAAAAATAGACAGTGTGGTCCTGAACACACAGAGTACAGACACACAAGTACAAACAGATAGATCAATGGAACAGAATATGAGTTCAGCAGTGGTCCACACATATATGGTTAATAAGCTGTGCTGGTATAATTGGACATTCAAGCGCATAAAATGAACTTTGGCCCTTCCTGCAAACCACACCCAAGAATGAACTTGAAATGGATCATAGTACTAAATGTAAGAACTAAAATTATAAAGCTTCTGAAAGAAAACTGAAGGATAAAACCTTTACAGCTTTGGATTAAATAAAGATGTTTAGGGGCACCTGGGTGGCTCAGTCATTAAGCGTCTGCCTTTGGCTTAGGTCGTGATCCCAGGGTCCTGGGATGGAGCCCCACATCAGGCTCTCTGCTCGGCAGGGAGCCTGCCTCCCCGTCTCTCTCTGCCTGCCTCTCTGCCTACTTGTGATTTCTGTCAAATAAGTAAATAAAATCTTTAAAAAAAAAAAAGTACAGACTGTGATAAATGTGTGTAAAGTACATATAATCTGATAAAGATGAATGTAATATATGTGCACATTTGATAACTATGCTCAACGTCATTAGTCATTAGGAAAATACAAGTTAAAACTGCAATGAAAAACCACTACATATCCACCAGAATGGCTAAAACTAAATTTTAAAAGTGGACAATACCAAGTGTTAGCAAGAGTGCGGAACAACTGGAACCTCCACACATCGCCCCTGGGGGTACAAAAATGGTAGGGGGCACACTTTGCAGAATTTCATAAAGATAAGCATCCGCTTATCATTTCCTTCAACAATCCCATTCTTAGGTATTTTACCCAAGAGAAAGAAAAGCATATGCCCACAAAAAGACTTGCACTGTTTTTTCCTTTTAAGATTTATTTTTTAATTTGAGAGGGAGAGCATGCCAGGGGAGGGGCAGAGGGAAGGAGAGAGAGAGAATCCTTAAGCAGACTCCCCGCTGAGATCATGACCTGAGCCGAAATCAGGGGTCAGCTCCTTAACTGATGCAGCCAACCAGGGGCCCCAGGACTTGCACTTTTAATGTTCACTGGAGCTCTGTTCCTAATCACTGAAAAGTAGAAAGCACTCCAATGTGCAGCAAACAGCAGACGGTTTCACATAATGCAAGATATCCGTATACTGGATACTACTTGGCTGACTACTGATACAGGCAGCAACACTGATAAACTAGTGATTGAAAGAAGTAGCACCCTGGGGTGAGTGTCAGGCCTGTTTGACACCCAGAGCCCACACTACTGCCACCCTCCAGCCCACTGGCCCCAATTCCACTACCCCATAGACTGCAACACTTAGGGAATTAGGAATGGCTCCCTCTCCTCCTTGAACAATCCGTACTTTTTCTCAGTAATGCTGAATTGATTTGAATAATTACAGTAACAAGATTTCAGTATGCAGGAGAGACCTACTTTAAATACTCAGGACAAAGTAATGTTGATTTTTATAAATGGAGAATGTGATCATAATAATTGATCCTTCCCCCACCCAGCATGCCCTGAATTTTTGTGAGCTCAGGACCCAGTGACAGGTGCCAGGGATGCCAAGGGGCACCTCCCAGACCTTGCTTCCAATCACGTCTTACAGGACCTATTGCAATGAATGCTTTCTTAGCCAAGACGTTCATTCATCCCACAAATACTTATCGAGCACCTACGATAAAACCGAAAGTCAAATTTGAAAATGTTTTCTCTACAACAGACTTACTGTCAGAGCCTAGATCGTGTTGAACTTTGACCCATGAGAACAAATAATTAAGAGTTTTGTTGTTTGTTAATTTTGTTTTCTGAACCCACTTTTTTTTCCCCCATTCTGTTCACGAGAGGAAGGGGACAAAATCCCCGAATGGAGGGGCCTGCTGTTCAGAAACAGAGAAGGCCTCCCTTACACATGGGGATCTCCCCAAGGGCAGAAACTGACATGCTCTTGCTGGATTCCGGGGTCTTAGCAAATAATGAATTTTTGGGTAAATGTTCGTTGAGCTTCACTAAATTTTAAATGATTCAACTGCTCAGGCTGAAAAGCAACCAGTCCCCGGGAAGTGACTAGACGCACTTCTTAAATTAAGCTTCAGGAAAAGTCAAGTGAGTTGCATTTGCTCTAAGGGAAGTCATGCGCTCGGCCACGGTAAGGACCAGAGTGGCTCCGGCAGAAAAGGCTGAAACTGGAGCCTGAAGACAGGGTAGGTAGGGGACCACGGACCGAAACCTGAAAATGAAAAGGCAGAGACATTTTTGTAGAGGATCGAGGGGGCTTTGGGTTTGACAGGACAGTGCTTGTCCGTAGAGAGACCTCCAGCCAGCAGCCTGGAGGTTGGGGAAGAGCCACCCGACAAGGGATGGTCAAGGTCACCTTGAGCACTCAGCCTCACCCCTCGGTCCACTTCCCACCACGCCTCACTCCACCACTAACCGGCAGGTTTGCTGGTGTTACCTTTTAACTATTTCTTGACTTTTCCCTGCCTGCCTGCCTCCCACGTACAACTCGGGGCCCTCATAAGCTCTCCCTTCTCTCAGCTCTCCCCTGCCAGTCTCCACCCCCTTAAATGCACCCTTCACATCAGCACCAGAGTCGTTCATCTGAAACAAAATTCCCAGCGTCTCCCTTTCCCGCTTAAAACTTCCTGAACGCCTGTCCCCATCTCGTTCTCAACACTCGGCACAAGCACCCTCTCCTCCAGAACACGGTCCCTGACGCCCCCACGATGAGCTGGGTGACCGTGACCCCCGTGCACTCAGAGCACATGGTGCAGCCTGCCTGACCGCACTGAGTGGCAAGTACCGAGTGGCCGCTCTCCAGTACTCAGCCACACCTGGGCATCTCCATGCTCCGCCCCCGTGGGGTGCCCGGCACACACAGGTATTTGGCCGTCTTGGGAAGGAGGAAGAAGGGGGGGAAAAGAGGCTCAGGGGCGCCTGCTTGGCTCAGTCTGTTGAGCGTCTGACTCTTGGTTTTGGCTCAGGTCATGATCTCAGGATTGCGGGATCGAGCCCCACATCAGGCCCCACACTCAGTGTGGAGTCTGCTCGAGATTCTCTCCTCTTCCTTCTCCCTTCCCCTCAGTTCTTCCCATGGCTTGTGCTCTCTGTCTCTCTCTCTAAAATAAATGGATAAAATCGCAAAAAACCTAAAAAAAGAAAGAAAGAAAGAAGAAAGGAAGAAGAAAGAAAGAGGGCCAGATACAAATCTTGAAAACTGTCTATGTAGGGTAAGCAATCAGCCAAGGTTCCCACATCTGACCAGACGGGGCCCTGTCTGCTGCTGAGGCAGGACCCATGGGAACTCCTAGCTCTGCCAGCGCCTCGCTGGTGGACACTGGTCAGGCTGCCTCAAGTCTCTGGGCCTCCGTCTTCTCACTTAGATTAGGGGTTGGTCCAGATGAACTCCACAGCCTTCCCAGCTCTCATTCCAGGGGCACTACAGGTCCAGCCCCTCTCAGCACCCAGGAACCCCCAGCATTGGCCCTGCCTGTGCCCCCCACCGTCCAGTCCCTGGACCTCCCTCATTCAAAGCTGGCAAGAAACCATGACAGCCTCTTTAGATAATGGTGACAGTCACAGCCTGGCCCGTGGATTCCCCCAACAGCCTTTGCTTGGGATTAAACTCTGCTTCTCTTCAGAGATTACACAGCTGTTCGAAGAGACTGGGCTTACTTCTCATAAACTGCTGAGTCCAGAGGCCATGCCTTTGAACATTCTTTATTGTCTTCTTTAAAGCCTCATTAAATTCCTCTTTCCCCTCACTGTTGGAGAGGAGGCCACCAGAGCTCGGGGAGGCACCGTCCTCCCACAGCAGCTATCCCCCCACTAACTGGGCGGCATCCTCAATGAATAAGGAAGCACTGCTGGGCGCAGACCAGGCACTGAGGTGCCCCTGGGCCCCCTACCGGTGAAGAGAGGAATTGAAGGACACAGTCTCTCTCCCCAAGTTCCTTGGAGACTTGTAGGAAACACAGGTAAGAGCTATTGAGGAGGATGGTGATAAAAGGAGCACACACCCTAATCTTAAATTAGTTCTATCTTTTATCTCCCAATGCTATACAAGTTCCACAAGGACGGAGACCTTGTCTTGTGTGCTCACCACTGGATTACCTGCGTGCTGGGATCCGCGCATTCAAGAGGAATCTGTTGAATGAAAGCGTGTTATGTTCCTTGTCATATCCCCAGCTCTTAGAGCAAAACTTGGCTTAATAAATTCTTGCTAAAAGAATGAATGAATAAGTGAGGGAGAACAGGGCAGGGCTTTGAAGGATGAGTAGGAGTTAATGAGCCAAAGAACATAAAAAGAGAGGGGCAGGTGGGGGGGGTACCTGGCTGGCTCAGTGGGTAGAGCATGCAATTCTAGATCTCAGGGTCATGAGTTTGAGCCCCACACTGGGCATAGGGTTTACACTAAAAAAAAAAAAATTAGGGTCACCTGGGTGGCTCAGTGGGTTAAGCCTCTGCCTTGGGCACAGGTCATGATCTCAGGGTCTTGGGATCGAGTCCCACATCGGGCTCTGTGCTCAGCGGGGAGCCTGTTTTCCCCTCTCTCTCTGCCTGCCTCTCTGCCTACTTGTGATCTCTCTCTGTCAAATAAATAAATAAAATCTTTTTTAAAATTTTTAAATAAAAATTGATAAAGCAAAGGGACAGGAGATTTCAAGGGCACAGAGGATGACATTTATAAAAGCAAATGAAACCTGGACTTCAGCGTATAGAGACTTGTTGAAGTGGCTCAATATTTATCTGAAAATGATTTTAACTAAAGTGTGATAGAAAAGTGGTAGAAGACCAGCTAGTTTTTCTCATTTCTTTACCTTCTACCACCAAAGTATCTGCTTGAGATCGTTAACACAGTCACAGAGCCCTGGGTTTTTCCACTATATTAATCACAATTTTTTTGCCTGCAAGTGACAGAAATTTAATTCAAGCTAGCTCAAGCAAAAGAACTAGCAAGTGTAGGGTTCTTTCATTCTATGTGTGTATGTATCTATCTTTCTGCCTGTCTGCCTATCAGCTCTCTAACCTTGGATCTTCTCCCTTCCAGATAGAGTAGTCCCATTCTCTCCTATCTCAAATAGCTTCCTGTGTGCAGGGAGAGAGACGTGTTCATGACCTCAGCAGCTCTGGAACCACCCATATAAAAATTCCAAGAAGAGACCCGATGGGTTTATTTGAGTCGTATGCTCACCCCAGACCAGCCCCTTAACTGGGCTGGCAGGCATCATGTGCCCTCCCGTGCTGGACAGTACCATGACCAATAGACCCAGGAGAAGGAGAGGAATGTTACCCCAATGCTGGTAGATCAGTCCATGGCCTGCCAGATGTCAGGCAGCCGGCCAGCTGCCGCGTGTGGACCCCTGGCAGTCAGGGCCTCATTCAGCGTGGGAGACAGTAAACTCTGAATATGGCCTCTTCTGTGGCTGACGGTAACTTCTTCTCTGGGCCTTAGTTTCTCCCTCTGTAGAATGAGTATGTTGGGCTATAGCTATCCTCAAAGGTCCCTTCCAAATATGACGTTCTGAGATGTTTATTTACGTTTAAAGTCTTGCTCACTTCACTTGGATATTGGCAATGGCTGGTTTTTGCTGGCTTAACTCATGAGGTAGGTTTGGATGTTTTATCTTTGCTGTTCTCAGTCATTTAAAAAATACTAGATCTATTGTTCAGCAGAGGAATCTAATCTTTTTCCCAAAGCACATTTTTCGTCTCCTTCAGAATGTCTGTTATTTGAATCATCACCTCAGGAAGAATGAGATATTTGGCGGTGAAGGGCTTTCAATTGACCCCAATTTATCATGCTGGGGCCCCAAACTTGTATGATTTTCTAATTGACGCTGGGAGCTGCAGGAAAGGAAATCATTGCTCCTTCATGTTCTGTGGGACCCATTTGACCTTTGTGTTATTTGGGGAATCTTCCAAAGGGGGTTCTCTGAGCCTGGAAGCTTCGCTGCTCCATATTCATTGAGCTCCACGATGAGGCGCAGGGAAATGTCGATCGCGGATGCACCAGCCCTTCACAGGTCCCAAACCCTGCTCCTCTTCCGAGCCCGTCCACTTGTTCCTCCCCCGTCTCCAACAGTCCTGGGCCAGAGCCCGGCACAGAGAAGGAGAATGGGCTCACAGTCAACTGCTAGTTGGGAAAGCTTGAATTCAAAACCCAAGACGTCTGCCTTCTGGTCTCCACGTTCTCTTTCAACACCATCATCCCCTGCCTGCCTCCTCCAACCACGTTCACAGCCTCCTCGTCCAGGGGCCTAAAACCAAGCCCAAGCCTTCCTCACCGTTAGTTCCCAAAGCCTCCTTCGTGACACCGTGACCTTGACCACCAGCCACTCCAGGCCTTTCAATTTTGCTTCCTGCAGCCTCCTGAGTTGGCACTCTGGCTTCCGTGCACCTGCTCTTATTTTCAGAGAAAGTTCTTGCCTTAACTCAAGCCTGATCATCGGACTCCCTGAGGGAGCCTCTAACACAGCCGGGCCTTTGTCTGATGGTGGAGGCTGACTCCCCTCATGCATATCTGCGCTCTGTCTGGGCCAACCACCCCCCACCCCCCCGGCCGCAGCCTCCTCTCCCGCACACAATGGAAGACCTGTGTGTTTCTCTCACCACCATGAGGCTGTTACAGCGGCTGCCGGCTGCCGGGGGCAGGGGGCGGCTGCCAACCCTGGGGGCTGCGGAAACCTTCGCAGCCTGACCCCCGTTGCTGACAAGGTCAGCAGTTGGGTTGACCCTGGGTCACAGGCCTACATCCAGCGAAACCTCTGGGAAGAGGAGACCGGACTTTTCCCAGAACTTCCCCCTCACGTCCAGAAGAAGCAGCCTGTTCCTCAGAGATCCCAGCTTTCTCAACCATCTCGAGAGGGAGAGGCCACCCCTGATATCAGAGGCCTGACATCAACACCAAAAATTTTCTGACGGGAAGAATCCCCGATTGTCCTTTTCATCATTTTCCCAATGAATCTAATACAAGCCGCTCCATCCTGCCATCCATCCATTTTCGTCTATTCTTTCATTCGTAAAAATATTTACTGGAGGGGCACCTGGGTGGCTCAGTGGGTTAAAGCCTCTGCCTTCAGCTCAGGTCATGGTCCCAGGGTCCTGGGATCGAGTCCTGCGTCGGGCTCTCTGCTCAGCAGGGAGCCTGCTTCCCTTCCTCTCTCTCTGCCTGCCTCTCTGCCTACTTGTGATTTCTGTCTGTCAAATAAATAAATCAAATCTTAAAATATATATATATTTACTGGCCTCTTCCTGGATAACTGATGAAGCCGACTACCTTTTCAGAGCTCTCCTGTTCCCCAGGCCTCAAAGCCCCCGTAAATGCTTCCTCAAACAAACACCACAGTCCTCCTAGCATTGCTATTTTAATTCCGTTTTGTAGCAGAACCTTCTAACCCTTGCTGCACCCGCTGTCCCCAGCACTCAGGCCTTCCCAGGCTTCCTGTGGTTCCTGTCAGCGCTGCTCCGGGCTGGGAGGGAAACACCCAGAGTCAGAGTTTCTTATTCTCCAGACCCCTGGATCCATCACCCTTTCCAAGTCCATCCTTTCCGACAGGACACCTCTGCCCTCGCTCGTCATGTACCTCATTGGCAGCCCAGTCTGTCTGTGTCCTGCTACTCTGGCCTTCTCAGCTGGATAACCGGATTCATCCTCCCCGCAAAGCACCACCGTCATGCCTCGTGCGGACTCTAATGTGCATTCATGTCTGCTGCTCGGAGGGTTTTTTTCAGTCATTTAACAAATATTTGTTGAGCACCTGCCATATTCCAATGACTCCGCAAGGCCGCGGAGGCTCTAACAAAATATAAATGCGGTCTGGGCAGAAAGATAACATGGGCCAGGCATGCAGTAAGGGGGACTGGCACTGGCTGGGGAGTGTTTGTTTCACAGCAGCGCTGAGCTGGGCCCTGGAGGGGTCTGTCAGGAAAGGTTTCCTGGAGAGGCGGGACAGGTAACCAGAATAAAAACTCCCTTGCCCCCCCGCCCCTCCCCGTTCAGTGTCTGTTCTTGTCCCGGAGCTGAGAATGTTTGCTTTGAGTCTGCCACTCCTCCACCAGCTCAAACACCCGCCCCTCCCACCTTCCTCCTTCCTCCTACATTGTGAGTTGTTTGTCCGTGTGTGGAACGCAAATCCCCAACTAAATGAGAAATTCCAGCAGGGCAGGACCGGCTGTCTCTGAGCCCAGCCCAGCCCCACGATCCACACTGCACTGGTCCACAGGATGCGTTGTAAATGTTCAAATTAGGCATTCTGGCAGAGCCCCTCCGTGTTACAGCGGGGTGAGGTGAAGGTGGTGGCCCTCCCAAAGGTGACATTTCCCCACCAATCGGAGGACGCGCACCAGTGGAACTGGTGGCCACTTTCTGGCCTGGACCTTAACCATACCTCTCGTGCTCTCGTCCACGCCCTCTTCCCTCTTCTGGCGAACACCCAGATGTGGCTGCAGCCCCGCCTTGACCGTGACTTGCAAGAGAAATTAACATCCTGGTTCCTTAAGTCACTGCAGTGTTGGCTCCCCTTGTTAGAGAGAGCTGACTAGCTTTACCCCAACTGATGCACCTGCCAGCATGTCAGCTCCCAGTTGCCAAGGTCGGGAGGCTGGGTGGGGGAAGGATCAATTATTATGATCACATTCTCCATCCGCAGGAGCTAAGTCCCACTTTGCCACCGTTGCAAAGCTGCGCCAGGGAGGCTGAGAGCCAGTATCTCGCAGGACCTTTGCACTCCTGCTTTTCCGACCCTTCCCTCTTCTCCAGGCGCTGCCTGAGGCTTGTGGACAGGTGTGTTCTCAGAAATATGGAGCCTCCAAGTAGAGCGTGACTGAAGGGATACAATTCCTGACGATCCCCAGGCTTGACTCTTCTCTCAAGAGTTTTTGCTGTTTTAAAACCCAAACCCAGGGGCGTCTGGGTGGCTCAGTGGGTTAAAGCCTCTGCCTTCGGCTCTGGTCCTGATCCCAGGGTCCTGGGATCCAGTCACGCATTGAGCTCTCTGCTCAGCGGGGACCCTGCTTCCCTTCCTCTCTCTCTGCCTGCCTCTCGGCCTACCTGTGATCTCTGTCTGTCAAATAAATAAATAAAATCTTTTAAAAAAATAAAAATGAAAAATAAAAAAAACCTAAACCCAGTCATCTCAACCCTGATTTAGGACCTGGATCAGACCCAACACCTCCCGCCAAAAACAAATATCCTATAATGTCCCCTTTGTGTTCCTGAAATTAAATTAGTATTACCCACTGACACACGATTCTGAAAGGCAGTATCATGCCCTAATGGAAATATCAAGGAGAAATAAAATGAGGGTCGCTTGTGATAACAGCACATGTTTCAATACAGAGAGGTTTGGTGGCACCACTTTAGGAGCCAGTGGGAAGTAGGAGTTGCTCCCAGCCTGGAGCAGAGCCCCCCCACCCCATCCCCTCCAGCCCCCTCGAATCTGACAGCTGCGAATGCAGACTGATACAACCGTGGGATTCTGGACGCTCGCGGCCACAAGCGGCATTGCCATCAGGGATCTGATCTTTTTGAAAGGTGAACAACTCTTGGGAATGTTCCCCCCACCTCCAAATCCAGTCTCTCCTTGATCTCCACAACAGTCGCCTTCCTGGAAAACTCTGTGCATTTGAAAATGTGCAACAAATACTTTATGAGTAAAACAGAGTTCCGTTTTAGGCTCAAACACGCTCTCCCCTCCGCCACACAAAACAGGCACCCAGCAGTCGCGCAGGCTAGAGGATAGAGAGCTCTCGGTTGAGGCACCATCTGGAGCGTTTCAGCCTGTCTAGCGCCCCTGCCCCTTCCCCCACTGAGCGTGGAGAGCATCCCAACCCAACCCTTAAGACAACCCAACATACCCACACATTTCTAAAGGCCCCCTTCAGGCAGATGCTTCCTCCCCCACGAGAACCATTGGCTCAAACCGAGAAGACGCACAGAGAGGTGAAGGCAATACTGAAGCTTTTCCTGAAGATGACTTGAGTGTTTCTTCACAGCTTGCTGAAAATGAGGCATCACCTCATCTCGATTTTCTGTGACTATCTGGACTTGCTAGACGTTTGTTCAGAGAAGGAATCGGCAGTGTTCAGAAGAGACCGTGGGGGCCTCCAGGTTTCGGGTGGTGCTTGCCTCTCCCCGCCACACCCCTCCCCCCTGTGGCTCTGGGGTAGAGACCTTCCCTCCCAGCCTCTGTGTTTAAGAAGGACATACAAATGAAGCCAGAGGCTGAAACTGGAAACCAGTTCTCACACCCCTCTCATCTCCTGCCTATTAACAGTGTCTTGGAATGAGTCGCATGGACACGTTGACTGCTTCTGAGCGTGCGTTCACCTAAAATGCCATTTTTCCATGTTTCTGGGATGCCAGGCAGCCAAGATGGACACCATTTCTCAAAGAAACACGCCTGTAAATCAGGTTTCACCTGGGCTGCGGTGGGGCCCAAAACACCAGTCAGCCCTCCTCCAATTTAGGAAACTGGGGGGCTTGAGTGCTTGGTCTTCTGGATCCTTTCAAAGAAACCAGCCTCTCAGCTTCCCCTCATCAAAGGAACCCCCATTTTCTCCACAGGCTTGTGGACTCCTATATGGCTCCTCAGGTCCTCTGAGGCTTGTGGAACTCCTATATGGCTCCCTAAATGGCCTTGCAGACAAGTACCGCTGTGCTCACAGATGTAGGCACCGAAGGGACAGTGACAGGGGAAAGTGAGCCAGATGTCCCTCCTGTCAGGAACGTAGGGCCAGGCAGGCTGCTGCTCGGCCCTCAGATCCTGATCGCCCCTCCCCCAAGGCAGTGCCTCACCTTCCTCACCACATGCCACCGTCACCTCATTTCCTCCTCCTGTCCTAGGCCATTTTTAACTGTCTGACCGGGAAGGATCTGACCTGACAGGCCAATTAAATATTAATACCGTGATTGAAGAGTCTGTGTGCAAATCAATTAAAAATAGGACTTGTGGAGCTGAGACATTTCAATCTATTTTTCCTTCCTGTCAGGAAGGCTCTTGCTAGGGAGCTCAGACCCAGGGCCCTGAGGTGGGGATTGATCCTAGAAGGTGCCCATAGGTTCTGCCAGTGGGACAGCCCGTCACTGCTACCCTCCTCAGATGGGTGCGGGTGACGGGGCTGATGTGACCTTTCTCCTACCAGGAGGGGCAGGGACCCCTTGCACAGTGGCCTCCTCCATCATAGTCTTCCCCGGGACAAGCTGCCACCCTCGGGACTCCCATCCGGTGCCAGTGGCCTCAGACGTTTGTAAGGATTTGCTTGTTGCGTTTGCACTGCATCGTCGAAGGTGAGGGACTAAGAGCAGGGCCCGTTCTCTCCATCTTGCCACACAGATCCCCACCCAGGTTCTGGAAACTGGTACGCAATGAATACATCTCTCTGCAATGAATCAACAGGGCAGTGAAATCTGCCACTTTGTTATGCTTCCTTGTTTCTAATGAAAATCTGTCGAATGACAATTATTAATAGCTTAACTCTCCTACCCCCTTCCAGCTCCACTTGAGGTGCCATCTGGGTGACAGTATAAGATACAGATTTTGTCTCCGAGCTTTCTGGAAGCCCAGGCTGACAGGGAGACAATGTTAGTTATTTCTCACCCGAAAGAACACAGATTGGTGAGCAGGGAGAAACTTTTCCTGAAATTCGGCCCCTCAAGGGGGATTTGTTATGTGAATCTTTACACAGAAATCCCTAAGGGTCATTGTGCTGTTCCTCACGTAAGTGACGCTCGTTCCTGCCACAGGACTTGTGCTGCTGCCTGGAATGTCGGCCCGGAGCTTCTCGACACGCACCTTGCTGCTCAAGTGCCCCTCAGAGCGGCCATCTCCGCCTCTTCTCCCTTGGGGTTCCCCGTGGGCCCCCTTTTTTTATTTCTCTGCCTTGCCCTTACCCCTTCCAAATCTTCTTACTTCTTTGCTTGCTTCCTTGTGGAGACAGACCTGTCTCCCTCAAAAGACTGTAAGCTTCATGAGGGCAGGAATTTTGTCTGTTTTGTTCATTGCTGTACCCCAAGGCCCTCCAGTAGCCCTTGGGACCTAGTGGCCTTTAAATATATATTGCCTGCAAAAACTGAATCAGTGCAGATATTCTTCAACAAGTGAATGGCTGTACATACTGTGACACATCCATACCATGGCATGTCAGGATGAGCCAATAATTTGTGTGCATATCCAGATACCGAAAGGTTACCTATTGTACGATTCCATTTGTACAACATATTTTAAATGTCCAGACTGTAGAAATAGAGAGCTGGTAATTGATTGCCAGTTAAAGACAGCAGGCAGAATGGAAGAGGGAAGTCATTGTTGCTATTAAAGTTACATTGTTGCTATTAAAGTTGCTATTAAAGCATACACAAAGAAAAAAAATAAAATAAAATAAAAATAAATATATATTGCCTGAATCGTGACCGAATTGAGACATAGTCTCATTTGAGGGAAGTGCAGAAACATTGTTTTAAAAGGACACTCTGGTTCTGGACACCCTCTGACAAATATGAGATAACATGTTCCAGACTCTGCTTTCTTGTAACAATTTCATGCAGAGATAGAACACAGAGGGTCTATAAATGGATAACATCAACAGCTTCTTGTCGTCTGCCTCACACATCAGGGGCCCAATATGAGCTTTGACAAATCTTCACTCAAGGTCAGTTTTGTTTTGTTTTTCCCCACATACACAGATATATTCTATAGAAAGGGTCACACTGTGTTGCCCAGGCTGGAGTGCAGTGACGAGTCACAGGCTTCTCACAACTGATTAGCGTGGGAGTTTTGACCTGCTCTGTTTCCAGTGTGGGCTGGTTCACCTCTCCTTAGACAACATGGTGGTCACCTACTCCCAGGAGGGCACCATCTTGATGCCAGACTTCATGTGGACCCCAACTGGCACGATGCTCTCTCTGCCGGCACTCCTGAGCTCAGCGGGTCCTTCTGCCTCTGCCTTTCGAGGAGCTGGGACCACAGGTGCCACCACCACACCCAAGATCAGCCCCTCATTGGCCTCCGACAAGTATTCTAATAGAACTCTTCAAATTTGCCTAAAGTGAGAGCCTTCTAGACAGCCAGACAACGAGGCGAATTCCCATTCACCTGCAAGTGTAAGGGCTGCACTTACAGTCTCAGCCGCAGAAAAGTCAACCATCTTCAGCAGAAACATGGCTATTGGCAGAGAGCCTCAGTTCTTTCCCACAGGATCTCTCCACAGGACCCCTTGAAGGTCTTCATGACATGCTAGCTGGCTTCTTCTACAGCAAGTGACCCAAGACAGAAAACAGAAAGGAAGATTCAGTGACTTCTATGACCTAGTCTCACTGACATACACTTTTACTTCCACCATATTCTATTTTTGGAAGTAAGTCACCAAGTTCAGGCCATACTCAAGGGAAGGGGAATTAAGCTCCATCTCTTAAAGGGAGGGGGGTGAAACCACTGCATCATCGGACGTGCACAAAATAGCCTCAGCCAGAGAAAGAGATATGACAGCCATTACCAACCAGAGAAGTTGCTGATTGCATGAGAGGGACCACAGTGTACTGAAGAGATCATGAATAGTAATTAGACCTTCTAGAACTCAAATCTCTAACCCACCACCTACCAGACAAATGAATCTGAAGAAGACCCTTACCTTCTCGGAGCTTTCATTTTCTTTGGTTTAAAGTGTAGATAATGTTACCTAATATGCTGGCATAGTATGAGAAATAGAGAAAATGCATGTCAGTCTCTTTCGGACACACAGTAACTATTCGTGAAATGACAGGTGTTATTAAATTATACTGAGACACTTCTTCAGTTTTTGAAGAACTATGAATTGGTACACTGTACAGTACAGAAAATGAATTACTTAATTGAAAAGAATTACTTAAGATACATCATTATTTGCTACTGTCCAATACCATGATTTTGGTTTCATACTCAGCTCCTCCCTCTGGGATATTTGTGCATGTGTGTGTGTGTGTGTACCCTGCCTAATTCTCCAAAGACTCATGGCTAACAAAATATCAATTGCAAAATGAATACATTAAAAATGAAATGTTAAGGTGCACCAGGGTGGCACAGTTGGTTAAGCTTCTGCCTTCGGCTCCAGTTATGATCTCAGGGTCCTAGGAACGAGCCCCATGTCAGGTTCCCTGCTCAGTGGGGAATCTGCTTCTCCCTCTCTCTCCTCCCCTCCCCCTACTGTTTCTCTCTCTCTCTCTCAAATAAATAAATAAATAAGATCTTTAGAAAATGACATTTTAAAAACACAAAAGGAAACAAACAAAAACTCGGGCATATGCAAAGCACAAATCAAAAGAGCCAAAAAAGCCTAAAATGAGGGAGTGAAATAAAAATTTGAGGCAAAATTTAGCTCTAAGCCAAAATGAGGGAAGAACTGTCAAGGTCATAAGGAGATACAAAACATCTTTCCTAGAACTTGATTCTGAAAGGAATATCTCATGAGGAAGTCACCATAGAGCACACAGGGATGTAGGACCATCCCAAGGGGAGGTACCTAACAACCTGTCATGAACCCGCAGTATCCCGCCAACATACAGAGGGCATGACCTCAAGGCCCCACTCAATAATGGCAACTCTGCAGGGGTCACAACTGCCTGGCGTGTCTGGAGAAATTAATGGAAGGTGGCCTGCCCATCTTCTGCAAATACACAGTGACCAGACGAAGAGGATAATAACCATAGTGTGAGTTTTCTGAATACCGCCTAGGGACCGGGCAGCAAGCGGAGTGCTTTACGGTATGATCTCATTGAATCTTTACGAGACCTATGAAACCGATAGGTTTCGCCCCCTTTCGCTGATGGGCAAACTGATAAACAGAGACAAGGGAAAACACAGAGAGTGAGCAGGAGGGTCAGAATCTACACCTGGGCAATCAGAGCCTGCCCTCCGAGACACCTCAGGATGGAACCCGGAATCCGAGGGGCTGAGATGAGAGCAGGTATCCATGAGGAAACTTGGAAGGTTTCCTTCCAGGAGGTGAGGTGGGGCCAAGGTGAGGCCCTCCAGTGGGGACTGTGGCTCATGGAGTATGGTTTGGGTGGCTCCAGGATGACAAACAACATTATCAAGGAAGGAGTCAATCCAAGAGCCAGAGCAACTCCATCAGTCTTCATAGTTTGGTTGAAAACATGATGTTGCCCGTGTTCTCCTCACTGCGGGACTCGGACAACACAGCACCCGGGAGCCTGGACAGCGACCCAGGTTGTGGGTCTTAGGTAGATGCTGCCCTAGAAGAAATTGGTCTCCCAAACAAGATTAGCAAAATCATCAAGATCCATTAGCTTAATAAAGGCTCTAGAATATTCTGTGGTCAAGAAATCCATTTCACATCCTTTAATCTGCCAGTTCCCAAACTTTGTTTGTTGGAACCTGGGTTAACATCCTGCAGGACTAAGCAAATGCTGGCCCAGCCTGTCTCTAAGATCCCTTCCAGCTCAAGGAGTCCATGGTTTCAGGTCTTTAAAAAGGCAACTTTGAAGCCAGAATTTCTAAACTTGATTTCAAGCTCTGCCTCTTGCTCACTGGAAAACCTGGGGACAGTCAGTGTCTCGGACCCTCAGTCTTCTTATCTGTGAAACGGGGATCATTATGTGATCTGTGTCATTATGCTGCTGTGAGGATCACAGTAGGTCTAAATGCTGTGAAAGCAACTTACACACTGGACATGGCCTACTCATATTAGCTGTTACTATGATAAATTAAAAATGAAACAAAACTAGAAATGAAACTTGATCAGTTTCATCTCACCAAGTCCTCTGCTGGGAACCGCTTTCCTATGGCCCTGCCTGTTCTTCATACTCCAGGGTAAGATATGTTGTGGTTTTTTTTTTTTAAGATTATTTATTTATTTATTTGGCAGAGAGAGAGACACAGCGAGGGGGCACACAAACAGGGGGAGTGGGAGAGGGAGAAGCAGACTTCCTGCCGAGCAGGGAGCCTGAGGCAGGGCTCCATCCCAGGACCCTGGGATCATGACCTGAGCCAAAGACAGAAAGGACTGAGCCACCCAGGTGGCCCTAAGTAAACGTGTATATTTTTTTGAAGATATTTATTTATTTATTTGACAGACAGAGAGATCACAAGTGGGCAGAGAGGCAGGCATAGAGAGAGGGGGAAGCAGGCTCCCTGCTGAGCAGAGAGCCCGATTCGGGGCTTGATTCCAGGACCCTGCGATCCTGACCTGAATCGAAGGCAGAGGCTAAACCCACTGAGCCACCCAGGCGCCCCAAAGATGTGTATTTTTAAAAGAGAGCAAATCCTACAAATTCTCTTCCTCTTTTTCAGATTGATTTTTTAAAAAATATTTTCAATTTATTTATTTGAGAGAGATTGAGAGAGAAAGCTCACAAGAGCACTGTGGGGGGAGGGCTAGAGGGAGAGGGAGAAGCAGGCTTCCTGCTGAGCAGGGAGCCCCATGTGGGGCTCCATCCCAGGACCCCGTGATCATAACCTGAGCCGAAGGCAGAGACTCAACCAACTGAGCTACCCAGGTGTCCCTCAGATGGATATTTCAACTTAGTATATGTGTGTCAGGAAGTGAAATGAATTAAAAACAAACAAATGATTCATTCTTCTACCCAGCAACCCTCTGGTTGATGAGTCCCTCTGGTTGGTGCTTTTCATTCAATGCCAAAGCCTGGTGGTCCAACTGGAAACAGAACAGAAGGCAAAGGGAGACTCTCACAAGAAATTCCTCAGAGAGAGCTGAATTCCACTCCAGCAAGTCCCACACAGACAGTCCTAAGACACAGCTCCTCAGGAGAAAAGTCGTCCTGGTCTTTCCAGAGCAGGCCTCTTCCTAAGTAGAAAAAACGGTGCTTTTTCACGTCTCATGCTGATACCTGGCGACAAAGAGTCATCCTGACCCAGACTATACCTCCTGCCTTCTGTACAGAGGTTGCTGCCTGTGTTCTCCTCTAGGATTTTGATAAATTCCTGCCTCACATTTAGGTCTTTCATCCATTTTGAGTTTAAAATAAATAGGATATGAGTTTTGATGGGGGAAAATCACTCAATGATGAAACAGAAGGCCTTTGCAGTTTCTTCAGAGATCACATGTCAAAACAATTTACCGATGGAATTTTCTATTTTGGAGAGGTTTGTCCAAGTCTACCCAAGTCTACAGGTGCTACTGTCATAAGCCTTTCTGGGTTATGACAAATAACCCAGAAAATATGGTAAATAAAATATGGTAAATAAACAAAACGAAGGGAGGTTTGTTAATTTTAAACAGAGCTAAGAGCAGTTTTATTTAAGCTGAAAAATGAATTTGTTTGGGCATAGCAGAGGACAAGCAAGCAATGGAGAACCGCAGGCTGGTCCGAAGAGACACAAGGAAGGTCCGCTTTTTACTAGGTTTGGGGAGGAAACTGGGGTGGGTTGTTTTAAACAAAAGAAACAAGAATTACGTTGTAGCCGTTTCCCATTGGCTGTACCTGGCTGGAGCGCAGCCACGCAGGGAGGGACTTTCCTTTCCTTAACAAGCAGGAGAGGGGCAAGTGGCTGGCTCAGTCTGAAGACCATGGGACCTCAGGGTCCTCAGTTCGAACCCCACTTGGGTGAAGAGATTACCTAAAATAAATAAATAAACTTATATTTCAAAGCGGGGGGCAGGAGCTTGAATTCCTATGTGAGACATTTCTTCCCTTGTGGAAATAATTCTTATCTCCTGCTCCTGGTTCTGAGGTGGCAAAGCGCCGCATGTGGGTAAGAGCTCACCCGTTAGGGCTGTCTGATTCTAAAGTCTCCTGTACATCATACTGACTTCCTCACAGCCGACAGGACAGGTGCATGGAATTCCATGAATTCCAGAAAGAAGCCTCAGACATCATCTACCAACAACTCCATTCCATGGCAGGAATTGGACCCAGAGAAGTGAAATGACTTGCTCTCATTCATGGAGCTAATTCGGTGACAAGGGTCATCACTTCTCAGCATCTCCTGACTCTGGGTCTCTTCCTGGACAGTAAGACTCGGGTGTGAGATTTTGCTGGGAATCCTCCTACAAAGGAACACATGAGAAAAGAGCATTCGACCTACTAGGATCTGTTTTGACACACAAAACTGGCAAATGTGTGGGGTTTCCACACCAAGCAGTTCTCCAGTTCTCTGTAGACATCAGCTGGGTGTCCTAGCATTTAACTAAATCCTGACACTACCCGGTTAGTGCGGACCCCACTAGTTAAGGGCTCAATTCCACAAGACCGCCCCCAACTTCAGATGCCAATCGTAAGTGGTGAGTCCCAGGTCATCCACACTTAAAGTCCAACTTGGTTACAAATTGGAGGTTCCCATGACCCCCTCAGCTTTAACTTGATAATCTGCTGTTAATGGCTCACAGAATTCAAGAAAACACTTAACTTACTACTATCAGTGTATGATAAAGGATATTATAAAGGATACAAATGAACAACCAGATGAAGTCAAGACGTACATAGGACAAGGTCTATAAGGGTCTTAAGTACAGGAACTTCTGTCTCTGTGGATTTGGGGGTGTACCACCCTCTTGGCATAGGGATGCAATCACCAATCCAGGAACTTTTTCTGAACCTCATTGTTTAGGGTTTCTATAGAGGTTTCATTACTGAGCCATGATTAATTAAATCACTGGCAATTAGTTAATTCTCTTAATTCTAGATTCTCTCTCCTCCCCAGAGTTGTGGATGGGGAAGGGCTGAAACTTCCAACCCCAGAAACATGGGAATCACCACTTAATTCCTCTTCAACCGACTCCCACCCCAAAACTATCTAGGGGCCCTCCTTAGGTCACTTCATGAGCATATACTTAAGTAGGTTGAAAGAAGCTTATTATGAATAACAAAAGTTGCCCCTCTCACCCTTGCCACTCTGGAAATAAAACTTTTATTTTTTTTATTTTTTATTTTTTTTTTTTTTTAGATTTCATTCATTTATTTGACAGAGAGAAATCACAAGTAGTCGGAGAGGCAGGCAGAGAGAGAGAGGGAAGCAGGCTCCCCGCTGAGCAGAGAGCCCGATGCGGGACTCGATCCCAGGACCCTGAGATCATGACCTGAGCCGAAGGCAGCGGCTTAACCCACTGAGCCACCCAGGCGCCCCAGAAATAAAACTTTTAGAATCTCTTGCTCCAATAACCTGGTTGTAGACCAAATGTACATTTTTTTAAAAAGATTTTATTTATTTATTTATAGAGGGAAGAAGAGAGCATGTGAGCCGGGGGAGGGGCTGAGGGAGAGAGAGAACCCCAAGCAGACTCCACACTCAACCTGGAGCTGACACAAGGTGGGACCCATGACACCAAGATCATGACCTGACTTGAGATCAAGAGTCGGATGCTCAACCCCCTGAGCCACCGAGGGGTCTCCAAATATGTATTTCTTATATCAAAATATCCCACACCCATTTACATAAAATTGTAAATATGTGCAAAGAGATGCATGAAAGATGATCTCTAAAACATTAATGGTAATTATCTCCAGATGGTGGGATTTCAGATATTTTCAATCTTCTTCTTTATACTTCTTTGAATATATATATATATATATATATATATATATATATATATATCACATAACATAACATCCTATAAAGGCAGACACTCAATTAACAACCTTGTGTGTGATCTTTCTAACATTCTCATGTTCATACGACAATATACAAACACATATAAATGTATATAAGGGTGCCAATATTTGCTTTACAAAAATGCTTTCCCCCATACTTTCTCTAAAGTTTGCTTTTGTCACTTGAAAACATATTGTGAAAATCTCTCCAAGTCAACTGGCAAAGCTCAAAGTCGTTCTATTTATAGATTGCATAATATTACCAGGTTGGGAATATGCCATGATTTGACTCAATCCTTCTCTTTTGATAGGTCCTCATTTTGTTTCATGCAAACCAGGCTGCAATGAATATCCTTGTACTAGTGGCTTTGTTTCTACAGGATAGACTCCCAGGAGTTGAACTGCTGAAGTCAAAAAGCAGTAGATGGACTTATAAAATGTTTAGAGATATTGTCATAGGCCCTCCAAAAATGATCACGACATTCCACATTTCCACTAGTAATAAACTCTCTTCTGTTGAATTCCAGTGAATTCCCACCAGCAATGTAGGCACACTTGTCATGTTTGCCAGCCTGATCGGTAAGGAGTGCTATTGCTCTGTTATTCCAATTCGCATTTCCCTAACTTGTAATAGCAGCCAATACTTGCACAATGCTTTATTCTGCATTGGGTGTGTCACACACTGTATGAAACATTTTACACAGAATCGCTCTTAATCCTTACAACAATCCTGTGAGACAGGTACCTTGAGTATCTCCACTTATGATCTAACTGGGGCCCAGGAAAGTTCAGTAACTTGGCCAAGGTCACTACCAGCTAATTGCTCTCTAGAAGAGCTTAATCACTCCAATCTCTACACTAGTCTCCAGTATCTCATGCATTTGTGGATTTTTGGAATCACTTTTCCAAAAACTATGTATTTGTATCTCTAGCCCATTTTTCTATTGGACTGCGTTTTGACTCTTAAGCTGAAGAACTCTTTGATAGAGTAGGTATTAACTATAAATTCTTAATCTATACTCTTTCTTGCAAATACTTTCCCTTCAATGTGTCATTGCTCTTTTGATTTTGTTTATTGTATTTTTTTTTTTAACCATGCAACGGTTTTAAAACTTTGTCAAATGACAAAGCAAGAACAATTTAGTAAGGACTTTGATGTCCTTTGTGCAAGGGAAAATGACCCATAGCTTAGAGGCGGTGTGTCACAAGCATGGGAGCATCTTCCTAAAGAATTTTGGGGAGAGCAAAGTTTAGCATCAGAAGAGAGACTTGGACACAGCATGACTGACTAAAAGCTGGAGGATTTCCTGATAAGGCCAGCAGGTCCTATTTCCTAGGGTAAAGTAAGCTGGCCAGTGCTGAGTTGGAGGATTGTGATTAGTGTGTTAGATTTCCTAGACAGGAAATAATAAATAAACAAATAAATAATCTTGCAGAAAGTGCAGGCTGACTTAGGTTTAAATTTGTGACATGGGCTTCGTGGGCCACTGAGGGCTGGGGGGGGGGGGGCTGTGGGGGTTCCATTTGGTGGGGCCCAATATACAAATTTATCTAATGCGTCAATCATTCATATATAAATATATATGGCTTCTGGTTTTCCTGTCTTAATAAAAATATTCTTCCAAATAGGCAGGTTTTAATATGCATGGCAAAACCTCTCCTTAAGCTTTCTTTTTACTGTTTTAGGGCTTCATAAAATCAAAACTTCATTTTTTACTACGGTGTGAGGGAGAGATCCAGCTCTCCTTTTTTCAGATTTAACCACATGATGCCAGCACCATTTATTACAATCCTGTCCCTACTGGATTGAAATACTACCTTTTCATATCGTATATTATACGCTTATGTTTACGGAGATCTATTTCTGGGCTCTTTCTGCTGTTCCAGGGATTGTATTGATTTTTAAAAATTCCTGTGCTACAATGTACTACATGTATTACAGTAGCAAACTGCTGGGGACTTTTAAGCATTGTTTGCAAGACCTCCAGAGCTGGAAGGCAGAGAGGAGAGGGGCTTATAAGAGCAAATTGCAAGTCTGAGACGGTAAAAAAGAAATGGGTCGTGTCAGGGCAGCTCGACCAGACAATTTTGTGAGATTTGACAACCCAGAACCTCCTGATAAGAAATTCCTGTGAGATGGATCTTCCCCCCACCTTGTGGGTGTAAAATGCCCCCGGCCCATGAAAGGAGTGGTCCTTCCACGTGGAATAATGCTGCACAAGGCTTGATCCTAGGACCAGAAATGGAGCCTGGGAAGCCTGGTCTTGTGCTGGGCTGAGACACAGGGCATTTTCTTCTCTCCTGGCCTCCCTCTGGTGGTTGAACCTGGACAGAAGGCAGCACGCAGGGCTAAGCCACCCAGCCGGTGAGCTAGGCCACAAGAGTCTCTGCGAGAGCCCCCAGGACAGGCCTACCCCTGCCCATGTGCTCTGAAAATGGTCACATCTAGCACTGGTTAGGACACATTCCCTACTGGATCGTACTTCCCTTCTAATGTCCTCAGCCCCTCAGGAAGTTCCTCTTGTGGAGTCTGGGTGGCTGAATAGGCTAAGCATCTGCCTTCGGCTCAGGTCATGATCCCAGGGTCCTGGTATCGAATCCCGTGTTGGGCTCCTTGCCCAGCAAGGAGTCAGCTTCTCCCTCCCCTTCTGCCCCTTTCCCTGCTCATTCTCTCTCAAATTAATAAATAAATAAAATCTTTTAAAAAAAAAGAAAAGAAAAAGAAAATTCCTCTTGGGGCACCTGGGTGGCTTGGTGGGTTAAGCCTCTGCCTTCAGCTCAGGTCATGATCCCAAGATCCTAGGATGCGCCCCACATCGGGCTCTCTGCTCAGCAGGGAGCCTGCTTCCCGCCCCCCCCCAACCCCGCCGCCTGCCTCTCTGCCTACTTGTGATTTCTGTCTGTCAAATAAATAAACAAAATCTTTAAAAAAGAAGAAGAAGAAGAAAGCTCCTCTTAAAAGCAGCAGGGCTGAAGCGAGAGTTAAGCAAGCTGTTCTCCGATGGGGATGGAGCAGAAAAGCTTTCTGTGGGGGTGCAGCCAGCCCCAGTCTCCAGGGGTCCCCACCGGCAGGGTCCAGCTCGCCTGCAGAGGACCTACCCGCCTGGTCATTCCCTCTCTGGGCATCTCTGATCTGGGGCCCTAGTGAGGCAGCTTCTCAGAACCCTGCCAAGTGACACAGCACACCTGCATACAAACCTCTTGAAGAGTTTTTCCAGCTGGTTGGGGGAGCCCTTACAGGGTGTGCGCTGACGTTCTTCCCGTGCCCTCCCCACCCCCCTTCAGAGTGTCGCTCTCAAATAAACATCCTGAAGCCCAAACTCTGTCCTCCCTTCTGCTTCCAGAGAACCCAGACCGCCGGCGTGAAGGGCAGAAGTCGCCAACAGTGGGTAGGGGAGGATTATCGCACCTGGGGGTGAGGGGGTCCCCTCATGAGGATGGGGCCAAGTTCCTGTCGTGAGGCGGGAGGCTGAAGGTCTTCTTCATTCGGGTATTAATAGTATTTGGTAGGCCTGGCCTGAGTTTCCATTTCCAAGCACAAGCTGGTTTCTCATTAATATCCCCAAATCCTATTTTCCTTCTCTGGTTCGTTCCTTCTTTCCACAGTAGGGGAACGTAGAGCCTCCCACGAAAACCTTCACAAGTGAAATGAGGCAACGTGATCAGTATTCTCCGCTCTCTGAAACTTCGCACTGGGCCACTTTGCTTTTACGAAATACGTCCCTTAGAACGTGTTTTCACCAACTGAAAGAAACCCGAAGAAAATTTATAGGAAAAAGCCATTATGGTACCAGCATAGGTCTTAGGTAAAAGCGACGAGGTAAAGCTTGAACTTTCGGAAAGTGAAAGATACTAGTCTCCGTTTCACCTGTTCCACGTCCACAGTCCCGTAGGGCAAGGCCTGTTTCTGCCAACCCAAACTCCTATGTTGAAATCCTATACCCTGAACGTGATGGAACTTGGAAAGGGGGGCTTTTGAGAGGGGATTAGGTTATGAGGGTGGAGCCCTTAGGAATGAGATTCTAAGAGAGACCCTAGGAAAACCCCTAGTTCCTCCACCATGGGAGAACCCAACATAAAGACACTGTCTCTGAGACAGGACACGGGCCCTCACCAGACACCAAATCTGTAGACTCCTTGGTCTTGGACTTCCCAACCTCCAGAACTGTGAAAAACACATTTCTCTGGTTTAGAAGGTGCCCTCGCCTCGTGTTCCCGTCCTAGCAGCCCGAGTGAAATAAGTGAGCACAGAATCTTTTATGCTTTTGTTTTCATCTTTGAAGTCCTTTAAACTCCATCCATTTTTACGAGTCCACAGGTGTCTTACCCACCATAAATAGGGCAGTGGCCGTTCAAGGAAGAACCCTGAGCCAGGAGTCCAACACCCCGATTCTGGATTTGGGGGAAGTTCCTTACCTTACCTCAATTCCTTACCTGCCAGATGGAGAAGGTGGATCTGAGATCTGGGCTCCCCTCTAGCACAGACACCTATGCCTCTGGTCCTTGCTACGTGGAAGGACCGCTCCTTGTGCCGGCCGGAAGAGAGCCCCCCGGGGGCATCCGTCCTTCCACCCTTCCCCCATCTCCCCTCGGCACGGATGTCTCTCTGACCCTGACCTTCCTATTCACACTAACGTGCGCTGGTCCTTCTGGATGACGAGCTTTCCCATCCTCTGTTGTCTCCTCCTCGAACGCTGTTATTTCTGTTTTAGGAGAATAAACAAAAACTCTGCTGGTTTGCCTTTCTAGTCCCCGCCTCTGTCCCCCCGATGCCTGCCCTTCCCTATTCCTCCTGCCAGTTAAAGTCGTGGCCATCGGACCAGGAATTTCAGCTCATGTTCATCACATGCCGTCTTCACAACATCGATTAATGCTACACCAGCCCTGAGAGGCATGGTCTACAGGTCTCCAGCCGCTCTCAGAAGCACCGCCTGGGGCACCCGGGTGGCTCAGGAGGTTCAGCAGCTGACTCTTGATTTCAACTCAGGCCATGATCTCAGGGTCCTGGGATCGAGTCCCACGTGGGGCTCCGAGTTCGTCAGGGAGTTTGCGGGAGAGTCGCTCCCTCTGCCCCTCCCCGGCTCATGCTCTCTCTCAAAACACATAAATAAATCTTAAAAGAAGAGGAAGAAGAAGCAGCAGCAGCAGCAGCAGCAGCACAGCCTGTCTTCAGATTGTCTCTACCAATGGTGTGCTGGAAAAAGATAAATAAATCAGCAAATAAGTAGCCCTGGTTTGGAACATTTGCTGTTTTGCCGTCTTGGTGGTGTAAATACTCCCACTACAATAGACATCAACCTACGGATGGCTTCATTACCTTTATAACCAGCTTAAAAGTCCTTGAGTATTTAACAATGGGCTTGTTAGAGCCGGATCCAGCCCCACACGGGCAGGGCTACCCTCTAATTCTCCAAGGGACCCCCAAACAACACCCATCTTGTTCTCTTTGTTTCGTCATTGACTGACACAATTTGGTCACCACTGAGCTCTCAGTATGGCCCATGCTCTCCTGGGGACATCACTCGCCTGATCACAAATAATCCTAAAAAATCAGCTCTCCCCATCTCCATTTCATACGTCATGGTTACTATGGGGGGACTGTCACCCTCCATTTGGCCTGAGCTACACATAAAAAATAGGACACAACACCTCCTGGGCAAAGTAGTGCACCCCCTGCCCCCCACAAGCAGGGCATGAATGTCTTTTTTTTTTTTTTAAGATTTTATTTATTTATTTGACAGACAGAGATCACAAGTAGGCAGAGAGGCAGGCAGAGAGAGAGGAGGAAGCAGGATCCCTGAGGAGCAGAGAGCCCCTCGTGGGGCTCCATCCCAAGACCCTGGGATCATGACCTGGGCTGAAGGCAGAGGCTTTAACCCACTGAGCAACCCAGGCGCCCCAGGGCATGAATGTCTTTTTAACAGTGAAGCTCTTTTATTTATTTATTTTTTAAGATTTTTATTTATTTATTTATTTATTTATTTTGCAGAGAGAATAAAGACAGCAAGAGAGGGAACACAAGAAGGGGGAGTGGGATAGAGAATCAGGTTTCTGGCCAGTCAGGGAGCTCAATTTGGGGCTTGATCCCAGGACCCTGGGACCCAAGGCAGGCATTTAACAACTGAGCCACCCAGGGCCCCAGTTAAGTTAAGTATAATTGGTTTTTTTACTACAAAAGTAATGAATCACTTTGCAAAGAAAATCTAAAAGCAACCATTAATTCTCATATGGATTAAGAGTTATTTGATGTCATGGTAAAATGTTCATGATACAGTACACTTTAATAGTGAAAAGTACAGAGGGGCCTGGGTGGCTCAGTCGGTTAAGCAGCTGCCTCCTGCTCAGGTCATGATCCCGGGGTCCTGGGGTCCAGCCCCTTGTCAAGCTCCCTGCTCAGCAGGAAATCTCTTTCTCCCTCTGCCCATGACCTGCACCCCACCATTCCCCAGCTTGTGCAGGCATGTGCACGCTCTCTCTCTCAAAAAATTAAATTTTCTTTTAAAAAAATGAAAAGGGCAGTATGATGTCAATTCTGTAAAAAAAAAAAAAAAACACACACACACACACACAAATAATGAAGTACTAGGAAAAATGAAAACAGAAAAAATGTGGTTTGGGGGTTTTTTGTTTTTTAAGATTTTATTTATTTATTGGACAGGAAGAGATCACAAGTAGGCAGAGAGGCAGGCAGAGAGAGGGGGAAGCAGGCTCCCTGCTGAGCAGAGACCCTGATGCGGGACTCCATCCCAGGACCCTGAGATCATGACCTGAGCCGAAGGCAGAGGCCTTAACCCACTGAGCCACCCAGGTGCCCCCAGAAAAAAATGTTTTGACGATAGTCCTCTCTGAACAATGGGAAGTAAAGATTTTTCTTTCTTATAGTTTCTGTATTTTCCATAATAATGCATCAGCATGTTTTCCAATTATAATGAGACAATGTAATACATATGATTTGTATTTGGAAAAATATAAAAAGAAAAACAAAACCGTGACCTCATCATTCAGACCCCACAATTGCTACATTTTGATACAATGTGTCGTTTTTGAAAGTTGTTTGGTAAAAGAACAGCAGCAACAAGCCTGGGCCTTCAGTTCTAGCCCAGAGAGGGTTGGGGCCTCCCCACCTACCTCCCCCTCGCCCCCGCCACCCTCATTCTCAAGCACCTCTCCCATGCTAATTTTCGCAAAAAACCCAAAGATGCACATTATTAGCCCCATGTTGGGGATGACGAAACTAAGAGACTCACTGTCTATGCGGACACGCACGGTCCCATAGATCATGGTCCCACTCAAAGCATCTTTCTCCGGGAGACCTGACAGAGGAGCTCGCACGCCTGTCCGGCAGCCCCAAGTTCCGGGCAGGGCACCTGTCCTCCCTGAGCATGTCTCTGCGGGCAAGAAGTTGAATGGAGCTCCTGTTTCTTATAAAATAACGACTGAAGGATCATCTCCCTTAAAGGGTCACTGAGAGTGTCATGACTGAACAGTACGGCGACAGTGCGGTGACTCCCGTCAGCAGATTGCTGAGACTTGAACCCAGATCTGTCTGGCTCCCCAGGCCACAGCTTCTCCACGATGCCAAAGCTCTGTTCTCCTCCCGGGCTCCTGTCTGCGAGAGGTTTCTCCAGGTCAAGGAGCTTGGCCTCCAGACACCCAACAGTCACGGGGCCTGGAGACCTTTCCGCAGCCTCTTCCTCGGCCCCGTTGTGCCCCCGGGGAACCTGGGGGCCGGGCTCCTGGGGCCTGGCAGGTGGACTGGATCAGCTCGCCGGGGACGCTGCTGGGACCTTCCTCTCCCCAGCTCGGGTCTCCTCCTTGTGGACCCTGGATTTCAGCCACGTCCCTTCTTCTAGGGATTCTCTCTGCCAAGCTGTCAGGACTTGATTTTCCCTGTCTACACTTCCCTGTTCCACCTCTGCTGGCAGGAGGCCCAGGCCCCGGAAAATGTCAGATCACAAGCTGGGAACACGGCCTCCCGCTGGTGAACACGCAGCCCCGCATCCTTCCCTGCCAGTCAGCTGTGCGCTGCCCACATGCCCGGGGCTGACAGGGAAGCAGGGCGGCCCGAAGCCCAATTAGACAGCAGCTCCCAGAACACAGAGGGGGCAGGAGCACCTCCTGTTCTCTCCCCTCTGGGCCAAACTGGGGGCGGAGCTAGAGGAGGGGCGGGGCTGGGGGCGGAGCCGTATGCACCCGCTGCAGGAAGCCCCTCCTCCTCGTGCCAGATGCGCAGGGGCTGGGGGGGTAGGACGGCCCAGAGAAAGGGCTGAGGAAGGGCCAGGCTCTGGGAACGGAGTCTCCCCGGGCTCTTAACACCTGGGGTTACCTTTTAGGTAACCCTTTAGGACAGGGCTATGGCTTGTCCATCCTTGTGTCCCCTGGGCACGCTGGCTGCTCAGAGCCTGCCTGTGGCCGGTGGGGGGGGGTGGAGGGGGGCAGCAGGTGTGGTGGTCGAAGACAGAGAGTTTCGGAGAGAGGCAGACGTGGGTTCTGGTCCCCGGCTCTTCCTCCCCCGCTGTGTAACCTCACCCCTTCTCCACTGAAGTTTCTTCCTCTGAAAAAGTGAGAGTAAAAATGTCCACCCCGGACGGTTACTGTGAGGATGAAAGGGAAGGGACTGGAAGACCAGGCACGCAGAAAGCATTCGTTCCATGGGGCCGTTATTACTTAGAGAATCCACATAAAACCTGTTCATAGAATTACCAGATTCTCTTCTGGGATGAAGAAAAATGTCAGCCTTCCCAAAGTAGTATTTAAAGGCTATAAGATGCAGAGGACGAGGGGAGTGTGACAAACATCTCTCAAAGACACCGCCCCCCAGGTGCCACACCCTGGGCTAGGCGCTCACCTGTGTTCTCATCTCACACCGCAGGTAACACATCCCCGAGATCAGGCAGATCAAAGGCAGACAGCTTGCTGGCACCTTGAAGCAACACAGAAAATGTTCAAGACCGAAAGGCCTGCTGTGTCAAGACACCTGGTGAAAACGACTGGAAAACGATGTCCTAGGGAATTAGCAGAGCAAGTCTCCAGCTCTGCCAGGAGAGTTCAAATAATGTGCCAACAGGGGAATCACAGAGCAAAGTTGCTTGTCATCCCGGTCCCCCTGCTGACTCCACAAGCACGACCCAGAGCTCTGACAGAACTGGACACGTGGGTGGTGACTTAGGGCCGTGCTATCCAGTAGCACTTCCAGACACCATTGTCACATCACTGAGGGAGCCCCGTTCCCATCAGAGGTCTTCATGACCCTTAAACTTGTCTAGTTCTAATGAGGAAAAACCAAAGTAACTCAAAGTACAAAGAGAAAACACTTTGATGATGCCCAACCAACAACAGGCTCTTGGACTTAGAGATTCTTTCAACTTGACGAGACACTTCACAGAGGAAGATTATAGATTATCTTCAAGTGCCATATCGGGACCCAGAAATCCTTTGTTACAAAGACAAGATTGGTGTCATTCCTTGGTTCATTCATCCATTGCTCACTTCACTTATTTTTCCATGCATGCTACTCAATGAGTTTAATTGATAGAAGTTGGGGTGACATAAAATATCAAATAAGAAATTGTAGGGGTGCCTGGGTGGCTCAGTGGGTTAAGCCTCTGCCTTTGGCTCAGGTTGTGATCCCAGGGTCCTGGGATCGAGCCCCACATCGGACTCTGCTCAGCAGGGAGCCTGCTTTCCCCCCGCCCCACCCTCTTCCTGCCTCTCTGCCTACTTGTGATCTCTCTCTCTCTGTCAAATAAATAAATAAAATCTTTTTTTAAAAAAAGGAAGGAAGGAAGGAAGGAAGGAAGAAATGGTACATTCCTAGGACACCTGTGTGGCTCAGTTGGACGGCTGCCTTCAGCTCCGATCATGATCTCCAGGTCCTAGATCAAGCCCCACATCAGGATCCTTGATTGGTGGGAGTCTGCTTCTCCCTCTCCCTCTGGTGCTCCCCCTGCTTGTGCTTTCTTGCTCACATGATCTCAAGTAAATAAATAAAATCGTTTTAAAAAAAGAAAAGAAAGAAATGGCACATTTCTTTAAGGGATGGTGTCCGTTAGGGACTAACCCAGGGACAAAGAGCGGCAGTTATGCAGAGAAGTGGAACTCAGGGTAGCATGACTTGTGCTAAGAAGTACGACGCTTGCTATGCAGGTGATAATGGTGTTAGGAGTGGACGTTAAGCCCGGGAGTGTTGTACTAGCCCTGAATGGTACGCAGGACAGAGTAAGAGGCAGGGCCCAGATGGGAGGTGAGTGCAATCATTTTTCATGGAATCTACTCTCAGGGTTCCTTGCTATCTTGTCACCGATTTCCCCCTCCATCCATGGCACCCAGGCTTTTCCTCCACCTGTTGGCTGAACCTTTCCTGTCACAAGTGAACGTCTACTGCCCAAAGAACAAAAGACTGTAAGGTTTAGCCTATGGGACCGCTCGATTCCACTCGCAGGGTGAGACACTAACTTGAGCTGGAAACTTTTTTTTTTTTTTTAAAGATTTTATTTATTTATCAGAGAAAGAGGTGGGGAGAGAGCAAGCACAGGCAGACAGAGAGGCAGGCAGAGTCAGAGAGAGAAGCAGGCTCCCCGCTGAGCAAGGAGCCCGATGTGGGACTCGATCCCAGGACGCTGGGATTATGACCTGAGCCGAAGGCAGCTGCTCAACCCACTGAGCCACCCTCGTGTCCCGAGCTGGAAACTTTTCTGTTGAACACAACGCTTGCTGTTTGTAGCTCCTCCCGCTCCCATGGCTGCTGCTCTGCTACGGACTTTTCACCACTGTCCATCAAGGAGTCCTGGTGTCCTCAAGGCACATCTTTTGCCCCGTTCTAGTCTGAAACTCTCCCTGGGAAATATCTTCCTTCTTTGCTACTTCTGCAGCTGAAACCCTCTTCTGCAGAAAGTCTCTGGATAAGAAAAATCCGAAAATGAGGACCGTCTGAGGGAGGTTTTATCCCCGCAGCGGGTGTCAGCATTGTATTGTAATGAATTCATCCCAACTTCTCTTCTTAAGACGAAGATTTGGGGTCAGGTAAGTCGTGTCCCCTCCTCTTTGCACCTCTCGAAACCGTGCTGGGGCTGGTTTGTGACCACTGTTGAGTTAGTGGATTGACGGCTTAAGAAGAACCAGATGAAGCAAGAGAACATCTAATCTTCTGGGTGACTTTTCCCAAACATGATCTCTGGGTCCTGCCTCGTCCCTCAGGAAGTCTTCTGCTTCTCTTTAATCTCCGTGTCGGTGAATTACTGCCTAAAACTAGAAGAGAGGCTTCATGGGGGGTGAAACTTGACTGAGTTCATTGCCATCTCCTCAGGACCCAGGAAAGGGCCTGGCACAGACCGGGGACTCATAAATAGTGAGGAGTTCCGTCAGTTTCGTGTTTGGGGGGGATGCCATCATACCCCGTGCTCCTGGTTTGCTGAAGCAGAGAAAACAGCTGTAACAGGAACTTTTTCTAAGCTGCTGAGACCATGGACTAATAGAATTCGGAAGGGGTCAGCTTTAGAATGTATTGGCTTCCTATCTTATGTAAATTTACGACTGCATCCAAAAGACTCACCTCTTCGTGGGAGGCCCAGGGTTTGGCAGTTACAGTCATGAAGGAGCTAAGATGTGGGGACAGAATCAGCCAGGCACGAGCTGGCTGAGTGTGAACACATTTAAGCTTACTCCAGATACACTCCTCTCTCTTTCCGACTCTTCTCCTTCAGCACAAATGTCTGAGGATTTGCAGATCAAGTTCTCTCTGATTGGATTTTGGTCCTGTCTTCTCAGAGAGTTTAGTTTATCTTAAAACCTCAAAAAATTGTAATAACTGAATAAAGGTTTCTTTCCCTGAAGGACTGTTTGCCGTTTGCTCCAGCCTGTAGGGTCCAAGGCAGGTCACCCGTTAAAACCCACTGGAAAGCACCGTGAATGTAGTTGACTCCCTGATTCCAACTGTTGCCCGATTGGTTCACTAAACACATTGTGTAAACCCTGTGCTTATGGCCTTCCTGGTGTGGGCCAGCCTGACATTTCCAGGGCCACTCAGCCTGATTCCAGGCCCAAGGAACATTTACAGCCTCTCTGTCAGCTCAGGCAGGATTCTCTCATGAACAAAAGATAAGACAGTCTCTTGTCCCTATGTGGAGCTTTTCCTCAACCCTTCCTTCTGTGGATTGAAATCAATTTTTGGATTTTGCTGCTTATGCCCCAAATAGAAGCTCAGTAACTGATCCTTGTAATGAACCAGCATTTTATACCGGCTCAGAGTTGGAGTCAGTTAAGTACAGTTTCTTGAAAATAGATAGTTTTCTTTTTTAGACAAAGAGGGTGCCAAAGGGAGCAATGTTTCATGCCCTTTGTTTAAAATATATGCTGATTTATGGCCTCTTTTTGATCCTTGCAAAAAATGCCTGCCTACCCACCTACTCAGCCGTTCCTGCTGGTAAGAACATAGAGCACCTTCCTGTGCACTGGGGATTTCAGATGATGGTCAAGGGACCAAGTCTGGAGCTCGGACTCCTTCGCCTTCAGACTGAATGGTTTAGAATCAATTACTGCTAAGCCCAGATCATTTTGGCATAATCTCTTAAAAACAATTTCTCAGTTGACAACTCTAGATAGCCAGTGAGCTCATTCCATTCTTAGAGGTTCATGTCACAACCAACTTTTCCTGGAATATTCGAGGAACCAATGCTGTTTAAAATGGGATGTGTCACAGATGTGCTCTTGAGGTTTTTTCTCTAGATGAAGTTCATGGTTGTTAACTGAAGTTTTCTGAATTCTGAAGAATTCTGAAGTTTTCTTCATTGGTCTCTATGGTGAAGAATAAGGTTCTTGTGTGCGTGCATGTGTGTGTATGATCATGTGTTCATGCATGTTTTGTGCATGTTTATGGTTTGGGAAAGTCTCAGACTACTTTGTAAAGAGGCTCTGGGCCCTGCCCACATGACATGGTTGCCTCCATCTTTCTTGTTTTCCTTCATCAAATACTTGCTCATACTCATATATTTCAGGCACTGTGCTAGACACAAAAATAACAATGGTGAACAAAATGTTTCCTTCCCCTCATTAATCTTCCTCAATTAGAGTAAGAGTCTTGGTCTGCCTCCTTAATGTTTATTAGAAGCTTCAAGCCTTGTTTCGTGCTCGCTTGATTTTGAAACCACATGGACTTGCCTCCTGAAACCCAGAATCCACGTCCAACCTCACTCCATGCAGCTCTGCTGCCCCAAAGGCTATCTCAAATCTCTACCTCCTTTTCCCTTAGAGCTCAAGGTCTAAACACTACCAGTGGCTTCTAAACTTTCTTTGAAATAGAGGAAACTTTTTCACAAGCAAATTAATTTTGAAACCAAATACATTAAATAGACTATTTTGAAGTTACTCCATTTCTTTTCTTCTTTTTCTTTCTTTCTTTCTTTTTCCTTCCTTCCTTCCTTCCTTCCTTCCTTCCTTCCTTCCTTCCTTCCTTCCTTCTTTCCTTCCTTCCTTCCTTCCTTCCTATTTATTTACTTACTTATTTGTCAGAGAGAGAGAAGGGAGAGCACATAAGTGGGAGGGGGTGGCAGGCAGAGGGAGAAGCAGGCTCCCTGCTGAACAGAGAACCCAATGGGGACTCGACCCTGGGATCATGACCTGAGCCGAAGGCAGATGCTTAACCGACTGAGCCACCCAGGCATCCGGAAAGCTCCTCCATTTCTGTTTAAAAATGAGGTGGGACATCAGCTGCCTCCCTGACTCTCCTACTCTCCCCAGAACCCTGAGAGGAACTTGCTAAACCTAACTGAGAAAACCACTGTCTGTTGGCCGGTGGATTTAGCTGGTGAAATTACCCTGGAGCGCCACCTCCAGGAGCCACCCTCTAGGTTTGAATGCCAATCCCAGGCTGGCAACCAATTCGGTCCTCAAGCTCATCCTGGTTCTTCTGTGGAGATTTGAGAACGGGCTGCCCACCTTTCTCAGGATTGACGGGCACCTCACGCATCCTTGGGTCCATCTGGTGCTCCGAGTCCCATTCCAGGAGACTGCAGCGGGAGAGACAGTAGGGCTGAGCTTTGAAAGGGAGGCAATCAGGGTGCTACTATGGAAACAGGCTTTCCGAGGCTTAACGGTGCTGAATTTCTTTTTCTTTGCAGTTGCTTGTCTAGGGAACCCCTTGCCCAAGTTAGTGCATCTGGTGGGTTCTTACTCTGCAGTCAGGAAAAAGAAACCATTAGATAAGCGGGTCAGGTCTTTGAGATTTGCAAAGACAGTTGCAAAGAGAATGTCTTGGGAACATATTACAGAGGATGAAAATGCTATGTCTGGTCCAGTGTATGCATCTCAGGAGAGGGAGACAGGGAGGGACGAGAGAGGGAGAACATGAGAGAGATTTCTAATTCAGACCTACAGAATCATTTCATCATCTGTTGGAAAGAGTCCCTATGACACAAAATTCTGCAGTTTCTCTACCTTCTCACAACCCCCGCACTGTTTCCACTTCATTGCTAAGAGAGGGTTTCTAGAACTAGAAGGTTTTGAAAAGCTGTTGATGGAGGAATTGTTTTATACACCACCTCCTGTGCCCTAAATCTTTCCCAGAATTTGGGGGAAAAGAAGGCAAGGCAGTTTTGTTTTTGTTCCTGTTTTTAGAAACATTCTTTTTCTCCTGACTATAAAGGAAATAATATATCAACAGTACCACATGTTTGAATGCTAGCTTTTATATTGATCATTGGGTTTATGAGCACTTATAATAAATAAATAAGATTAAATTAATAAATGAAAAGAGTATTTGTTGAGTTGAAGTATATGATTAAACCAATTCAGTGTGTTCTGGCATCCAGAGGGAAAACTGAAAGCAAAATTACACATTCATTGTGAACAATTTAGGACCCAGCAAAGTACGTGAAGAAAGAGTCATCCCTAACAGTATCATTCCAGAAACAATCATTGTCAACATTTTGGTATTTTTTTTCTAGCTATCTTTTTCTAATTCAGATTTTTTTTTTTTTAAGATTTTATTTGTTAGAGAGAGAGTGCCCGCACAAGCAGGCAGAGGCGGAGAGAGAAGCAGGCTCCCCGCTGAGCAGGGACCCCAATGTGGGACTTGATCCCAGGACCCTAGGATCATGACCTGAGCCTAAGGCAGTGGCCTAACTGAGCCACCCAGGCGTCCCTCTGATTCAGATTTTTAAACAAAATTGCAATCATGACACTTAAATAATAATCTTATTCTTGATACAACATTATACTATATTTATTTTCTCATGTGATAAAATAATCTCTGAAAAATAATCTTGGAAAATGTTTTTAACAACTAAATGGTATTGAATTATGTTTTTGCACCAAAATTTTTTGACAAATCATTTAAATGTGTTTATTTTGGTTGCTCCCAAAATTTTGTTATTATGAATAAGGTTACAAAAAGCATTTTACACATAAATCTAGGAGCCATCTCTGATGATTTCCTTAGGATAAAGTTTTAAGAGTAGAATTAAGGTATTAAAGATTTTGAGTTATTGTTACATGCTGATATTGTTATATGCTGATAAGTTGGAGGGTACTATTTTTATGAGTAATAAACTGAAAAAGATAGTGCACATAAAATGCTTAATACATACACGATAGGTATTTAATCGATATCAGTTGAAAATGAAACTGCCTATAATTACAATTATTCTCTTGGAAGAGAATAAAGAACAATCTTCTTCATCTGCCAAGCTATGAAAATTAAATGAGTTAGTATTGTTTCTTAACTTCAAGTGCAAATACAAGGACATGCCTTTGAAGTGATTCCTTTTGTTGCACTAATGATAGTAAATATAATTTATATACCATGTTATTCTTTCAGAAGTGTTTCCCTATGCATTAACTCATTTGCTCTCCATGACAAACTATCTTCTAAGCTTTATGTTATCATATTATCCCCCACTTCACAGATGACGAAATTGGCACTTGGGTTAGAATACTTACTCAATGGCTCTGTTGGTTAAGTGACGGATTCGATTTTGGCTCAGGTCATGATCTCAGGGTCCTGAGACTAAGCCCCACTTATGGCTCTGCTCTGGGCATGGAGCCTGCTTAGGCTTCTCTCTGCCCCTCCCCTCACACACATGTGCTCTCTCTCTCTCTCTCTCTTAAAAAAAGAAAAAGAATACTTACCCAAGATGATTAAGCTTGAATCTAAATTGCAGGGGCATTTGGGTGGCTCAGTCAGTTAAGCATCTGACTCTTGATTCTCACTCAGGTCCAGGGTCATGGAATTGAACCCCGAGTTGGGTTTCATGCCCAGTGGGGAGTCTGCTTGCAATTCTCTTTCTCCCTATGCCTTCCTCCAAAATAAATAAATAAATAAATAACAACAACAACAACAACTGGATTCCAGTTCCAATAATGGTGGAATGACTTATATTAAAATAAATATCCTCCAGTTAATGCTTATAAAGTATGGTAAAATATTTTACCCAGCTGTCAAACATAGGAGAAAACAACCAGAAGAAGGCAGAAACTGGAATGAAAATGTTTAAAAGCAGCAATTTAAGTTTTATCTTAAGAAACTAGAAAAACACAGCAAATTAAACTAAAAAATGTAGAAAAGAGAAGATATTACAAACCTTATAGAGGATAAAAAATAATAAAGAATTATTGTGAGGGGCACCTGGGTGGCTCAGTGGGTTAAGCCTCTGCCTTCGGCTGGGGTCATGGTCTCAGGGTCCTGGGATCGAGCCCCGCATTGGGCTCTCTGCTCAGCAGGGAGTCTGCTTCCCCCTGTCTCTCTGCCTACCTCTCTGCCTACTTGTGATCTCTCTCTGTGTCAAATAAATCTTTAAAAAAAGAAAAAGAATTATTGTGAAACACTTTATGTTAAGTTCAACAACTTAAATGAAATGCACAAATTCCTTAAAGAATATCTTACCAAACTGACAAAAGAAGAAATGGAAAATCTGAACATCCATATATCTATTTTTAACTGAACTTATCAAAAACATTTCCACAAAAAGAATTTCAGGTCAAAAGGATTTCACTAATAAATTCAATCAAATATTTAGGGAAGAAATAACACCAGTCTTAAGTCATTTCCAGAAATAGAGGAGGAGACACTTCCTAGCTTGTTTTGAGGCCAGTATAACCCTAATACCAAAGCCTGATAAAAACACTCTAAGAAAAGAGAATAGGGGCAACTGGATGGCTCAGAGCATGTGACTCTTTTCCTTGGGGTTGTAAGTTCAAGCCCCATGTTGTGTATAGAGATTACTTAAAAATAAAATCCTAAACAAGAAAAAGAAGGGGTGCTTGAGTGGCTCAGTCAGTAAGGTGTCCAACAGTTGATTTCAGCTCAACTCTAAATCTCAGGGTCATGAATTCAAGCCCCATGTTGGGCTCAACTCTGGGTGTGGAGCCTGCTTAAAAAAAAAAAAAAAAGAAAGAAAAGAAAAGAGAATAAAACCAACCTCTCATGAATACTGACACAAAAATTCTTACCAAAATATTAGCAAGTCAAATTCAGCAATATGTAAAAAGTATAATATATCATTACCATGTGGAGTCTATCCCAGGAATGCAAGTTTGGTTAAATACTTGAAAACCAATTAATGTAACCTAAGATTAGTAGTATATAGGAGAAAAATCACATGTTCATTTCAACAGATGCAGAAAAAGGTGTTAGACAAAATTCAATAGCTATCATGACAAAATTCACCACAAATCAGTAATAGAGGGAAGTTACTCAATCTGAAAAATATACAACTAATATCACATACAATAATGTATGTAATACTTTCTCATTTCATGAATAAAACAAGAATGTTAAATGTCACCTCTTCTACTCAACATTGTACCAAAGGTCCTAGACAGTTTAGATGGCCAAAAAGTGACATAAATGGATCAAGATTGAAAAAGATAAAGTAAAACTTTCATTTCTTTATAGACATCATGATTGTTTACACACAAAATATTACAGAATCTACAAAAATGTTCCTACAACCAATAAATGAATCTGACAAGATTGTCGGACATACAGTCAATATACAAAAATCAATTATATATCTACATATTAGCACCAATAGATAAAATTTTAAATAAATTTTTTTAAAAAACTGAGAACTCCATATAATCATAAACACAAAACACTTGAGAATATATTTAATAATAGACATGCAAAAAACTCTACATTAAAAGCTATAAAACACTGCTAAGAGAAATTAAAGAAGGTCCAGTTACATAGAAAGACATGTTCATAGAACAGATGACTCATATGTTTGCTCTTCCCAAATCTGATCTCTAGATTTAATGCAATCCCAGTCAAAATCTCATCAGACTTTTTTGAAATAATTGACAAGTTATTCTAAAATTTATGTGGAAGGCGCCTGGGTGGCTCAGTAGGTTAAGCTTCTGCCGTCGGCTCAGGTCATGATCTCAGGGTCCTGGGATCGAGCCCCGCATCAGGATCTCTGCTCAGCAGAGAGCCTGCTCCCCCCCACCCCCCGCCTACTTGTGATCTCTCTCTTTCTGTCCAATAAATAAAATCTTTTAAAAAATAAAAATAATAAAAATAAATAAAATTTATGTGGAAATGCAAAGGACTAGGATAGCCAAGATAATCTCGACAATAACAAACTTGGAGGAGTCACAATACCTGAGTTCAACACATATAGAAAGTTAGAGTACTAAGGGAGGAGTCAAGATGGCGGAGAAGTAGCAGGCTGATACTACTTCAGCTAGCAGGAGAACAGCTAGATAGCTTATCTAAAGATTTCAAACACCTGCAAATCCATCGGCAGATCGAAGAGAAGAAGAACAGCAATTCTAGAAACAGAAAAACAACCACTTTCTGAAAGGTAGGACCGGCGGAGAAGTGAATCCAAAGCGACAGGAAGATAGACCCCGGGGGGCTGGGCCGGCTCCCGGCAAGCGGCGGAGCAACGGAGCACAAAATCAGGACTTTTAAAAGTCTGTTCCACTGAGGGACATCGCTCCAGAGGCTAAACTGGGGCGAAGCCCACACGGAGTCAGCGTGCCTCAGGTCCCGCAGGGTCACAGAAGGATCAGGGGTGTCTGAGTGTCACAGAGCTTGCAGGTATTGGAACGGGAAAGCCGGCTACAGAGACAGAGCCGACAGTAAGCTCACAGCTCGGTGTTACCTTGAACCGGTCGCAGGCTCGGTGAGCTCGGAGCACGGCCGGAGGTCAGGCAGACGGGAGTAACTGAGCACTGTTCTCTGAGGGCGCACTGAGGAGTGCGGCCCTGGGCTCTCGGTTCCTCCGGGCTGGAGACCAGGAAACCGCCATTTGTATTCCCGTCCTCCGGAACTCTACGGAAAGCGCTCAGGGAACAAAAGCTCCTGAAAGCAAACCCGAGCGGATTACTTACCCCGGCCCCTGGTAAGGGCGGTGCAATTCCGCCTGGGGCAAAGACACCTGAGAATCACTACAACAGGCCCCTCCCCCAGAAGATCAACAAGAAATCCAGCCGAGACCAAGTTCACCTACCAAGGAGTGCGTTTCAATACCAAGGAGAGCAGCAGAATTCCAGAGGAGGAGAAAGCAAAGCACGGAACTCGTGGCTTTCTCCCTGTGATTCTTTAGTCTTGCAGTTAATTTAATTTTTTTTTTCATTTTTTTCTCTTCTTCTGCTAAAAATTTTTTTAACTTTTACCCTTTTCTTTTTTAACGTTTTTTAACTAGTTTATCTAATATATATATATTTTTTCTTTTCTATACTTTTCTTTATTTGTTTTCTTTTTTAAATTCTTTTCTTTCTTTCCTTTTTTTTTCTTTTTCTTTATTTCTTTCTGAACCTCTTTTTATCCCCTTTCTCCCCCCTCACAATTTGGGATCTCTTCTGATTTGGTTAAAGCATATTTTCCTGGCGTTGTTGCCACCCTTTTAGTATTTTACTTGCTCCTTCATATACTCTTATCTGGACAAAATGACAAGGCGGAAAAATACACCACAAAAAAAAGAACAAGAGGCAGTACCGAAAGCTAAGGACCTAATCAATACAGACATTGGTAACATGTCAGATCTAGAGTTCAGAATGACAATTCTCAAGGTTCTAGCCGGGCTCGAAAAAGGCATGGAAGATATTAGAGAAACCCTCTCGGGAGATATAAAAGCCCTTTCTGGAGAAATAAAAGAACTAAAATCTAACCAAGTTGAAATCAAAAAAACTATTAATGAGATGCAATAAAAAATGGAGGCTCTCACTGCTAGGATAAATGAGGCAGAAGAAAGAATTAGAGATATAGAAGACCAAGTGACAGAGAATAAAGAAGCTGAGAAAAAGAGGGACAAACAGCTACTGGACCATGAGGGGAGAATTCGAGAGATAAGTGACACCATAAGACGAAACAACATTAGAATAATTGGGATTCCAGAAGAAGAAGAAAGAGAGAGGGGAGCAGAAGGTATACTGGAGAGAATTATTGGGGAGAATTTCCCCAATATGGCAAAGGGAACAAGCATCAAAATTCAGGAGGTTCAGAGAACGCCCCTCAAAATCAATAAGAATAGGCCCATACCCCGTCACCTAATAGTAAAATTTACAAACCTTAGTGACAAAGAGAAAATCCTGAAAGCAGCCCAGGAAAAGAAGTCTGTAACATACAATGGTAAAAATATTAGATTGGCAGCAGACTTATCCACAGAGAGCTGGCAGGCCAGAAAGAGCTGGCATGATATATTCAGAGCACTAAATGAGAAAAACATGCAGCCAAGAATACTATATCCAGCTAGGCTATCATTGAAAATAGAAGGAGAGATTAAAAGCTTCCAGGACAAAAACTGAAAGAATTTGCAAACGCCAAACCAGCTCTACAGGAAATATTGAAAGGAGTCCTCTAAGCAAAGAGAGAGCCTACAAGTGGTAGATCAGAAAGGAACAGAAACAATATACAGTAACAGTCACCTTACAGGCAATACAATGGCACTAAATTCATATCTCTCAATAGTTACCCTGAATGTTAATGGGATAAATGCCCCAATCAAAAGACACAGGGTATCAGAATGGATAAAAAACCAAAACCCATCTATATGTTGCCTACAAGAAACACAGTTTAAGCCCGAAGACACCTCCAGATTTAAAGTGAGGGGGTGGAAAAGAATTTACCATGCTAATGGACATCAGAAGAAAGCAGGAGTGGCAATCCTTATATCAGATCAATTAGATTTTAAGCCAAAGACTATAATAAGAGATGAGGAAGGACACTATATCATACTCAAAGGGTCTGTCCAACAAGAAGATCTAACACTTTTAAATGTCTATGCCCCCAACGTGGGAGCAACCAACTACATAAACCAATTAATAACAAAATCAAAGAAACACATCGACAATAATACAATAATACTAGGGGACTTTAACACTCCCCTCACTGAAATGGACAGATCATCCAAGCAAAAGATCAACAAGGAAATAAAGGCCTTAAATGACACACTGGACCAGATGGACATCACAGATATATTCAGAAAATTTCATCCCAAAGCAACAGAATACACATTCTTCTCTAGTGCACATGGAACATTCTCCAGAATAGATCACATCCTCGGTCCTAAATCAGGACTCAACCGGTATCAAAAGATTGGGATCATTCCCTGTATATTTTCAGACCACAATGCTCTGAAGCTAGAACTCAACCACAAGAGGAAGTTTGGAAAGAACCCAAACACATGGAGACTAAACAGCATTCTTCTAAAGAATGAATGGGTCAACCAGGAAATTAAAGAAGAATTGAAAAAAATCATGGAAACAAATGATAATGAAAACACAACGGTTCTGTGGGACACAACAAAGGCAGTCCTGAGAGGAAAATATATAGGGGTACAAGCCTTTCTCAAGAAACAAGAAAGGTCTCAGGTACACAACCTAACCCTACACCTAAAGGAGCTGGAGAAAGAACAAGAAAGAAACCCTAAACCCAGCAGGAGAAGAGAAATCATAAAGATCAGAGCAGAAATCAATGAAATAGAAACCAAAAAAACAATAGAACAAATCAATGAAACTAGGAGCTGGTTCTTGGAAAGAATTAATAAAATTGATAAACCCCTGGCCAGACTTACCAAGAAGAAAAGAGAAAGGACCCAAATAAATAAAATCATGAATGAAAGAGGAGAGATCACAACTAACACCAAAGAAATACAAACAATTATAAGAACATACTATGAACAACTCTACGCCAACAAATTGGACAATCTGGAAGAAATGGATGCATTCCTAGAAACATATAAACTACCACAACTGAACCAGGAAGAAATAGAAAGCCTGAACAGACCCATAACCAGTAAGGAGATTGAAACAGTCATTAAAAATCTCCAAACAAACAAAAGCCCAGGGCCAGACGGCTTCCTGGGGGAATTCTACCAAACATTTAAAGAAGAACTAATTCCTATTCTCCTGAAACTGTTCCAAAAAATAGAAATGGAAGGAAAACTTCCAAACTCATTTTATGAGGCCAGCATCACCTTGATCCCAAAACCAGACAATGATCCCATCAAAAAAGAGAGCTATAGACCAATATCCTTGATGAACACAAATGCGAAAATACTCAAAAAATACTAGCCAATAGGATTCAACAGTACATTAAAAGGATTATTTACCACGACCAAGTGGGATTTATTCCAGGGCTGCAAGGTTGGTTCAACATCAGCAAATCAATCAATGTGATACAAAACATCAATAAAAGAAAGAACAAGAACCATATGATACTCTCAATAGATGCTGAAAAAGCATTTGACAAAGTACAGCATCCCTTCCTGATCAAAACTCTTCAAAGTGTAGGGATAGAGGGCACATACCTCAATATCATCAAAGCCATCTATGAAAAACCCACCGCAAATATCATTCTCAATGGAGAAAAACTGAAAGCTTTTCCGCTAAGGTCAGGAACACAGCAGGGATGTCCATTATCACCACTGCTATTCAACAAGTCCTAGCCTCAGCAATCAGACAACAAAAGGAAATTAAAGGCATCCAAATCGGCAAAGAAGTCAAACTATCACTCTTCACAGATGATATGATACTATATGTGGAAACCCAAAAGACCCCACTCCAAAACTGCTAGAACTTGTACAGGAAAGTGTCAGGATATAAAATCAATGCACAGAAATCAGTTGCATCTCTCTACACCAACAACCAGACAGAAGAAAGAGAAATTAAGGAGTCAATCCCATTTACAATTGCACCCAAAACCAAAAGATACCTAGGAATAAACCTAACCAAAGAGGCACAGAATCTATACTCAGAAAACTATAAAGTACTCATGAAAGAAATTGAGGAAGACACAAAGAAATGGAAAAATGTTCCATGCTCCTGGATTGGAAGAATAAATATTGTGAAAATGTCTATGTTACCTAAAGCAATCTACACATTTAATGCAATTCCTATCAAAGTACCATCCATCTTTTTCAAAGAAATGGAACAAATAATCCTAAAATTTATATGGAACCAGAAAAGACCTCGAATAGCCAAAGGAATATTGAAAAAGAAAGCCAAAGTCGGTGGCATCACAATTCCGGACTTCAAGCTCTATTACAAAGCTGTCGTCATCAAGACAGCATGGTACTGGCACAAAAACAGACACATAGATCAATGGAACAGAATAGAAAGCCCAGAAATAGACCCTCAACTCTATGGTCAACTAATCTTCGACAAAGCAGGAAAGAATGTCCAATGGAAAAAAGACAGCCTCTTCAATAAATGGTGTTGGGAAAATTGGACAGCCACATGCAGAAAAATGAAATTGGACCATTTCCTTACACCACACACAAAAATAGACTCAAGATGGATGAAGGACCTCAATGTGCGAAAGGAATCCATCAAAATCCTTGAGGAGAACACAGGCAGCAACCTCTTCGACCTCAACCACAGCAACATCTTCCTAGGAACATTGCTAAAGGCAAGGGAAGCAAGGGCAAAAAATGAACTATTGGGATTTTATCAAGATCAAAAGCTTTTGCACAGCAAAGGAAACAGTTAACAAAACCAAAAGACAACTGACAGAATGGGAGAAGATATTTGCAAACAACATATCAGATAAAGGGCTAGTGTCCAAAATCTATAAAGAACTTAGCAAACTCAACACCCAAAGAACAAATAATCCAATCAAGAAATGGGCAGAGTGGGGCGCCTGGGTGGCTCAGTGGGTTAAGCTGCTGCCTTCGGCTCAGGTCATGATCTCAGGGTCCTGGGATCGAGTCCCACATCGGGCTCTCTGCTCAGCAGGGGGCCTGCTTCCCTTCCTCTCTCTCTGTGATCTCTTCCCTTCCTCTCTCCTACTGTGATCTCTCTCTGTCAAATAAATAAATAAAATATTAAAAAAAAAAAAAAAAAGAAATGGGCAGAGGACATGAACAGACATTTCTGCAAAGAAGACATCCAGATGGCCAACAGACACATGAAAAAGTGCTCCATATCACTGGGCATCAGGGAAATACAAATCAAAACCACAATGAGATATCATCTCACACCAGTCAGAATGGCTAAAATCAACAAGTCAGGAAATGACAGATGCTGGCGAGGATGCGGAGAAAGGGGAACCCTCCTACACTGTTGGTGGGAATGCAAGCTGGTGCAACCTCTCTGGAAAACAGCATGGAGGTTCCTCAAAATGTTGAAAAATAGAACTACCCTATGACCCAGCAATAGCACTACTGGGTATTTACCCTAAAGATACAAATGTAGTGATCCAAAGGGGCAGTGCACCTGAATGTTTGTAGCAGCAATGTCCACGATAGCCAAACTATGGAAAGAACCTAGATGTCCATCAACAGATGAATGGATCAAGAAGATGTGGTATACATACATAATGGAATACTATGCAGCCATCAAAAGAAATGAAATCTTGCCATTTGCGACAACGTGGATGGAACTGGAGGGTATCATGCTTAACGAAAGAAGTCAAGCGGAGAAAGACAACTGTCATATGATCTCCCTGATATGAGGAAGTGGTGATGCAACATGGGGGCTTAAGGGGGTAGGAAAAGAATAAATGAAACAAGATGGGACTAGGAGGGAGACAAACCATAAGTGACTCTTAATCTCACAAAACCAACTGAGGATTGCTGGGGGGAGGGGGGTTGCGAGAAGGGGGGTGGGGTTATGGACATTGGGGAGGGTATGTGCTTTGGTGAGTGCTGTGAAGTGTGTAAACCAGGCGATTCACAGACCTGTACCCCTGGGGATAAAAATATATTATATATTTATAAAAAATTTTAAAAAAAAAGAAAGTAATAAAGAGAAAATGAAATTTGCATAAATGTCATGCAAACCTACCGAATGATGTAGCTGCATGAGTATTATTTGAGGCTCATTTTAAAGGAGGTGATCATTTCTTACTTTCAGACAAAAACAGCTATGGTAATTAAAAAAAAAAAAATGGGGCACTTGAGTGGCTCAGTGGGTTAAAGCCTCTGTCTTCGGCTCACGTCATGATCTCAGGGTCCTGGGATCGAGCCCTGATCTCTCTGTTCAGAGGGGAGCCTGCTTCCTCCTCTCTCTCTGCCTGCCTCTCTGCCTACTTGTGATGTCTGTCTGTCAAATAAATAAATAAAATCTTTTTAAAAAATTGAGTCTGTAAAGCATAATACAGTATTTTCCAAAGTAAAAGTCATATATCCCTGGTCTGAATGTGATTTTAAGTGGTACACAAATATGTTTTTTAATAATCATGCATTTAAAGATCATCCTATGCTTTAAGAACTTTTTTTTTTTTAATATAAAAGATGCTCATAGAGGACTATCTGGCTGGCTCAATCAGGAAAGGAAAGCGTGTGATTTTTTCTTTTTTTAAGGATTGTGTTTATTGAGAGAGAGAGAGCGCACACAAGCCTGGGGAGTTGAGGCTGGGGAGGTGTGGGCGGAGGGGGAGGGACAAGCAGACTCCCCCCTGAACAGGGAGCCCAATGTGGGGCTTGATCCCTCTCTCTCTCTCCCCCTGCCCCTGCCCTCACTTGTGCGCTCTCTCTCTCTCAAATAAATAAGTAAATTTCTTTAAAAATCTCTTTCTGAAATAAACTTAAGCTTAAAAAAAGCAATAGATGAATGGACTAACGCAGAAACACTAACACCTCATCGCAGAATTAGGGAGACTGACCCGCCCAGGAACTGGCAGAGCAGGAAAACCCAGGCTTCCCCTTCCACTCAGAGGCTGAGTCCTTCGACTGCCCAGAAGTAAAGCAGGAAGCATGTTTTCCACAGGCAGGTTGGCTTCCAACTCAGCAACCCAGAAGGATGGAGAAGCAAAGCAGGGTTAGAGAGGACCTTCCCCATAGAAGCATGAGAGGTAGGAAACAAGTATGTCCCTCAGCAACACACACACACAAACACACACACACACACACACACACGCACACACACACACACACACACATACAGGACATAAACCTCTCAGTGTCTCTGGACCCAAATATTGTCACCATGTCTGTGTTGAATATAGTGGCTGCCACCACTCTCATGGGAACAGATTCCAGGAGATCCTGTCCCAAATTCAAAGTTCCAGCTCACAGAATTGAAGCCATGACCTCACCCCACGGCTGCGGGAGAGGCTGCCAAAGCAAGACCGAATCCGATAGCCTCTATTTCTATAGCGTCAGTCCTGCGGGGGGACCCACCAAACAGAGAAAACGGAGGAGAGCTTGCTGGGTAGATGAAACCATACTCTATGGAGGAGAAAACCAAGTCCTAGAGAAGTTAGGTAACTTGCCAAGGTCACAGGGCAAGCGAGTGGTTTTGCATTACAAGATCAGACAGACCTTTTCCAAGCAAGTTCTGGGAATGAGGGGCTTTGGGAAGAAATTTTGGTTCTTCTATGTGAGAGAGAAAATTTCTGCAGGGAATAAGAAAAAGAAACAACAATAAAAAGGATGCAACTCTCAAGAACCGAAGAAAAAATTATGTCCCAGCCTGAATTTATAAGGCTCTGAGCGGCCCAAGGCTACATGAAGGAGACACTTTCCCCTGCTTTTTCCAGGGAGATCTGTTGTGCAATGGGCTTTTTTCATACTGATGTGAGAACTCCCAGGAAATTGGCTTTGTGCTTTTTCCCCTTGTAAGGTCAGTACTTCATTGAAATAATGCCTTTCTTTCTTTCTTAAAGATTTTATTTATTTATTTATTTGACAGACAAGCAGGCAGAAAGGCAGGCAGAGAGGAGGAAGCAGGCTCCCCACTGAGCAGAGAGCCCGATGCGGGACTCGATCCCAGGACCCTGAGATCATGACCTGAGCCAAAGGCAGAGGCTTTAACCCACTGAGCCACCCAGGCGCCCTGAAATAATTGCGTTTCTTTTTCCTTTACAACTTTTCTTTCTTTTCTTCCTCCCTCCCTCTCTCCCTCCCTCTCTCCCCCCCGCCGTCCGTCCTGCCGTCCGTCCCCGCCGTCCGTCCCCAGCTCCATCCCCCTCCCCATCCCTCCTATCCCTCCCACCTCCATTCCCATACAATTCTTTGACAAGTTAGGGCTCTTTCTCTAGTTTTGGAGTCTGTGCAAAGACATGGGGGTTGCATAGCCCAGACGCGCAGGCAGTGGGCTGCCCCCCTCCCCAGAGCCCACATTCTGTGTGACAGAAGTCCTCCCCGGTAATGGCCGCCTGGGCCGCTGCCGGGCTCACCTGCAACACCCCCGCCCCCCCCCCCCCAACCGGTGTTGTTCAGAGGCTGCTTTAGGGACTGTGTCAGACAGCTGGTGAGCACCCCCTCTTGGCAGGTCTGCCCCTGGGAGTTCTTGGGGTAGTGACAAAACCCGATGTCCTCAGGACATGCCCCACTCCCCTGTGTGTAGTTTGTTTCATTCCGAGATTTAATTTATTATTCTGGTCTCCTGTTGCACAAGACCTGTATAAATAATCCAGGCCACTCCTTTGTTTCTCCCCGAAATATGGCCTTTGAAAGCTCCTATTGTTCCAAGGGGACTTTTCTGCTGTCTTGAGAGAAAGAGATGATTAGGTCTGTTTCTTCTGGTTGGAAAAGCGGAGGGAGTTCCCCACTTTTCCATCTGGAGACCCATCAGAAGTCCAAGGACATAGCGCGTGGCCAAAGCTCCTGCTAGCGATGACACAGAACTGGCTAATATAGTTAGAATTTATAGTTGAAGTTCAAGGACAGCAGTCCCTGGGGGGGGGGGGGCGGGGAGGGCAGCGGCGGACAGGAGGGACGGAAAAGCACTTTACACAAGAACTAACAGTAGGTTCTATGGATAATCCCACTGTACAGCTGAGGAAACAGAGACCCCCAGGTGAAGGTCACATAGAGCAAGGGGAGGAGCCACGGTTGGAATCTCCACAGTCTGGCTTCAGAGTCTGTACTTGTAACTTCCACATTGAGAACCTCGTCCCTCCCCCAGCAGCGCTGTTGCCGCAGCTAGAATCCTCCAAGAGAACGCTCTCGCCAGTGCCTCCCACCACCCTGCTTTGTTTAGCCAGAGTATGTTTCTTGGAGTTAAAAACCCCAACTGCTATTGGTGGGAATAATAATTGGGAATAACAATGATACCTGTGTCATATGGCTTTATAAATTCTAAGTATATGGGAAACATCCAATCAGTGATCATTCTTACTATAAGCTATTAGCGAACATTACCGGGCTTTAGAAAATCCTGGCTGAAGACGCGATGTCTCTGACTTCATTACGCTAGAATTCTCCCTTATTGCTTTACCAGAACAAATACTAACAGGTTGTTTATCATTGTAGTTCTGTATCTTACTCAGAGTTTCAAATTTAGAAATTCCAGTTCAGTCATTTTGGGTCAAAAGAGAACCGTTTCGGCCAACCCCAGAAAGAAACCTGGGGAACTGCTAGGTTTGCGACCCACAAGAGGGCCCACCAGGCAAAAGATCTGTATCTTGGTCTCACCGTTTGAGCTTTGCCCACACACATTAATTCAGATGAATAACAGAACAAAAGAAAGTACACAGCGTATTCTTTCATTAATGGGTTTATTCATCAGGAAAGGAAGAGAAGAATAAACGCTGACAATGAGAATGGCCCGTTTTCAGGGAATTAAAGGACACTTTTGCTTGAAGGTGCTGAACGTTTAAATAACAAATAAATTATCTGAGTCAGTAGCTTTTAAAGCACGTTCAGGGACATCCTGGTGTTTTGCAAAGGCACCTCAGAGGCAGCTCTGAAGTTAGTCATCGTCCCACTGGCTAAATGTTAACTTGCAGAGGAATGGGGGTACCAAGGCCCTGAGGCAGGGGAATGACTTTGAAACAGGTGCATCAGACCCTAAAGAGGTGATCAAGCCTCGTATGTGACCTTGGTCAGGTCACTTCCCGCTCTGGGTTCTGTTTTCTTTTCTGTCCAACAGGGAGAATCAGTGATGGAAAGGAAACAGAATTCTTTTAGCCCTAAAACTCTGAGATCACTGCGTGAGTTGTGTTCCCCCCAATGTCTGCTTCCAACAAAAAACTAGTGTAGGATTATCTTCATACCACCGTCTTCAAAGCCTGTGCATCATGTCTTTGACATTTCTTGGTGATTGCGAATCCTAGCTCTTTTTGTTTGTCCCTTTGTTCAAATCCAGTTTTTTTGTTTTTGTTTTTGTTTTTTTTTTCCCTTTCACTCCAGAAGTGTTTAGTGAGGGCTTTTCAGCAGTCAGGTGCTGATCTAGGTGAGGAGAAGAGGAATAGGCCAACTTTTCTGTCTTCTCCAGGAATTCCCAGTCCAGTGATGCGATGGTAAACCCACTTGTGTGGTTTTTTGGTGTGGTTCAGACATGTCTCCCAGGTCTGGCCCTTCTGACTAGGGATGATAATATGTTTGAGCCAAAGATCAGAGAAACTGGTAATTACCTTGGAAAGAGGGATACACACCACCCCAGCCTTTCGACACGTTTCCAATAAATATCTTCTGGCGCAAAGACCATAAGGCTTGAATCCGAAAGCAGCCCATTCTCCTATTCCCACGTCTTTGGTAAGTGCGAAGTACCTTCAATTTCCAGATCTTTGCAGTGGCTGGCTGGTTGGCCAGCTAGTTGTTTATAAGAATCCCCGATGCAGCCTTGTTTGACAACCGTCTGTGCAGCAATCTGATTTAGATCAATCTAGTCTCAAATTCCAGCCCCCTCTAACTGGGTCTGTCCTTTCTGGCAAGCCGGTCAACTTTGCTGAAACTTCTTCTTCCTGATCTGGAAAATGAAATTACAGACATCTCACGAGGTTGTCCTATAGGGAAGGACTCCGATACAGAGTGCCCAGTATCTGTTGAGGCCTGGTGAAGACTCAGAAAGTGGCAGCTCTTTTTATGATAAGCTCTACAAAGAGGGCCTTAGGCATCACTCTGCCTGTGAAGAGGAGGTGACTAGACCAGATCTCTCAGATCTTTGCTAGAACTTGAAGGAATCACTGTAGGGTTGAGCAGAAGCTTACAGATGTATCCTGGGTGGGAGTCAGGGAACCCCCCAGAACCACAGAAGGAAGGTGCTGGGGTGAAGCTGAGGCAGTAGTCTGGCCAGACATGTTGATGGAGTGGACATCTGAACTGGATTTGAGAAGAGGAACTTGCATGGCCTCACACCAAAGAAGGTGTCCATGGTTGACATTAGATTGTAGGCAAGTGAATGGATGAGGCTTTTTCTCCCCATTGACCTGCTTGATTAAACCAATAATCTGTTTGGAAAGCTGTATCACCACCATTTGAAAGATTAACCTAGAAAATCTCAACAGTTGGAGGCGGCCTTTGGTGTCCATAGTAAGTCTGGAGCGAGAGCTTGGTGAATGGTACCTTGAGAATGGAGGAGTCTTCTCCCCACACTGACGTTTGGAGGTCAAGGGTCTGCCAGCTCAGGGGTTGCACGCTGGAGGTCTTTCTTGTCTCATCTATTTCAACCTGAACGGCGTTTAAGATGAAATCTCATCTAGTTTTCTTGGCTTTTTAAAAATATTAGACAACAGGACCACACTGAACCACGTTCTTGTGTAGTGAGTTTGCTGGCACCAACTTTTTTGGGGGGGAGGGTTCAGATTATTTGCCAGTTTTCTCCTTGAAATAATCTTTTCTTCTGGTCTTTGTAACACTGCTCTGTCCTCTCCCTCCTCCCTCTCCACCTGCCCGTTTACCTTCCATACAAGCCCTTGCTCCTGTTGTCTTGAACGCCAGCTAGCTCAGGGCCCTGTTTTAGAGCCTCTTCTCTTCTCCCCAGTGCACATAATCCTCCGGAGCAGTCTTTTGAGTCCCAGCTCTATGCTGTTGGAAAGGAGAAAAGCTCTTCCCTTCCTCCCTTCTGAGTTCTTTGGTGGATCTAGTAACTAAATTGACCTAAGACAGATTAACAAAAGAAAAGCAAATTTAATTTTCTATGTAAGGGAGCCCGTAAAAATACAAGATTCAAAGAAGAGACCAAAGCAGGCAGCTTTGTCACACTTTTCAGACAAGGAAGTAATACATTTGTGAAAAATCAGCAAGACAAAAGGGTTTGGAGTTGGTGTAGCGAATTAGTGAGCAAGTAACAAGGTTTGCTAAATGGCCCTCTCCATTCCCCCCGCTCTGGTGATAAGGATGCCTCCAGCCTCCTGGGACAGGGATGGTACCTTTCATGTGGCAGGTTTATTTCCTCTTTTCAGGGAACAAAGGAAGGTCAGAGTGTCCTTTTCACACGGGCTGTTTCTTGAGTAACTTTAATTCAAAACAATCAATTTGCCAAAGCGGCGTAATTCGGGCCGGCCTCTTCTGGAGTCCTTCACGGCTTCTGTCCATGACAGCTCCATGGCACATCAGGAACTTGTTGAATTGTGCAGAAGCTCAAGATGGTAGTGTTCTGATGTGGTATTTTTCTTTCTCCCTTTTATCCTTGAACTGACCCAGGCTGTTTTTATTCTTAAAATCATACTCATTTTGTAAACTTATGAAAACACAGAAAGTTATAAGTAAACAGATAGAAATTGCCTACAATCCAGAGAAAACCACTGTTAATATTTTGGCTAGTTAAGAGAATTCTTTTACTATGCTGATTTCCATCACTATCCTCTCTCACTGTAAGTTTTTGTTCATAAACACATTATCATATTACTACTTTATTTCCCACCTTTTCTATGTGTTGCCCACTGCCCCAGACAATGCCTAGCACACAGGAGGTGCTCAGTAAGTCTTTGCTGAATAAATGAGTCTCTCTTTACATATACAATGGAGTTGAGATCGTATATATACAGTCCCAGGTTTTTCTTCATTTAGCATTATATTCCCATCTTGCCACTGACTTAAGCATTTTTCGGTCATCTGGGATGACAAGTATGTTTTGTTTGTTTGTTTGTTTGTTTTAGAGATCTTATTTATTTGACAGACAGAGATCACAAGTAGGCAGAGAGGCAGGCAGAGAGAGAGAGGAAGTGAAGCAGGCTCCCTGTTGAGTAGGGAACCCGATGCGGGGCTCGAGCCCAGGACCCTGGGATCATGACCTGAGCCAAAGGCAGAGGGAGAACCCACTGAGCCATCCAGAAACCCGACAAGTATGTTCTTTTATGAACTAAGAGAATCCTCAAGGGTCTATCATTACTTCTTCACTGAAGATGAACACTACAGACCTCCAGGCTTATTAGAGTAAATCAAGAGCAAAGCTTTGGGAACTCTAAACTTGACTCGCTGGTAGATGCTGACACTATTCTCAACCCTCACAATTCTTAGCTTCTCTTAGTAGAGAGAACTCTTAAACTTGCTTTACCCAGGAAAGAAGGGCAACCTCCCCTTTGAAATCTTCCAAGAGATACTATTAGATCCTTTAAACTCTTGCTGAAATAGTGTGGTTCTGTCCTCGGGGAATACAGGCAGGCTGACACCAGAGTTCGTGTCCGGAGACCCTGAGAATGGATGCTACCATTTCTAAACTTTAACCCCAAATGGGAAGAAAGTGGTCAGGTGGGAAGGTAGTGGCTGAGTGAAAGGTGAGCCGAAACTGTAACGGAAGTGTGAGAAGGGGTGAAGACGGAGAAATGGAGAAGGTGCGCTGAAAGGAGCGTGGGCTCAGGAGATAGACCAGAGAGCCCCTCCCATTGCCCGTCACTAAATGTGGGGCTTTGAGATGCTTAGAACTTCGGGTCGCAATTTACTCATCATTAACGAAAGCAATTATCAATAGATAATAGTAATTACGATTAGGCCTTTCAAGTGGTCCGCGCTCAGAAACTCTGCAACGGTACACATGAGCAGCACAGTATCCCAGGATCTGAAAGTGGCTGCTAAAAGGAAGCGGCCCCAGGGGCACCTGGCTGGCTCAGTGGGTTAAAACCTCTGCCTTTGGCTCAGGTCATGATCCCAGGGTCCTGGGATTGAGCCCCACATCGGGCTCTCTGCTTGGCGGGGAGCCTGCTTCCCCCTCTCTCTCTGCCTGCCACTCTGCCTACTTGCAATCTCTGTCAAATAAATAAATAAATCTTTAAAAATAAATAAATAAATAAATAAAAGGAAGTGGCCTCACTGGAATTAGCAGGAGAGGCTACGTTGACTTTGGATGACAACAGCCAAAGATTTTATTAAGTAAACTCAAAATATAAACATGTCACCAATATTGACACTGTGAATTATTAACTCATCTCTGCTCTGAGGGTCCTTGGCACTATTTGAGTTGTGGAACTCTTCAGTGCTTGTTTCTATACCCTAAACTATCCCCAGATTTGCCCCCCTGGGGTAAAAAGAAAATTAAAGGGAAGATAGACTGGTGAAAAAAATTTTTAAAAAGATACCAAAGTATAGGGGCGCCTGGGTGGCTCAGTGGGTTAAGGCCTCTGCCTTTGGCTCGGGTCATGATCCCAGAGTCCGGGGATCGAGCCCCACATCGGGCTCTCCGCTCAGCAGGGAGTGTGCTTCCTCCTCTTTCTCTGCCTGCCTCTCTGCCTACTTGTAATCTCTGCCTGTCAAATAAATAAATAAAAATCTTTAAAAAAAAGAAAAACCTTTAAAAAAAAAAAAAAGATACCAAAGTATAAAGATAGGCAAAGTGATGCTGTAAATCCAAATTAAAACTAGACCAGAATATTTACATATTTTATTAAATCTTTACAATCAGTAATTATAATCAAATACACAATTATATACAAGGATTATATACATTTTGCCCAGACTTTTACATCACAGTACATAGTTTCCCTTAGAAATATTGTATACATTTATCACCAAACAACAAAATCCAACAACAGTAGTGTTACAGCACCTGTTAGTACAGACATCTTTTTCATAAATTACATCATAAGAAAATATACGGCTGTAAATTGGGCTTTTAAAAATGTCTTTTATAAAATCTGAACATACAATATTTCATTCACAGAATGTTTTTTTTTTCTATGTTCTGACTGAAGCCTTGTGCATAAAACGACCGGTTGAAATATTTACTAAATCAGCTCCCCCCCCCCACCGCCCACTTCCAAAATTATAAGCACTATCTGAATTACTTATGCTGAGCTTCCTTTATGATGAATCTGGCATGGGGTTTGGTGAGAGAACAAATGCTGGTTTTATTGTAAAAAGGGCTATGATGGTAATTTAAATTTTAAAGAAATTCTCAAAAGAATAATTAATTAGAAATTAAAACCAGAGAGTGCACAATTTTTCATTTTACTCTCTAATACTGTGAAGAAAAAGGGGAAAGTATAATGTCAAAAAACAATTTGTTCTGAAACAACAGTTATATTATTGTTGGAAGCCTATTAAAGGTTAAAAAGAAAAGAAAAAAAACAAAACCTACCCAACAAAATATCCCATCCTAAACATATCCAGTAAATTACAATTCTGTCACACCTACTTTATGGGAAAATTATTGCAAATTAGGGTGTATCATTTTAATAGACTTTCATAAGCAGAAAAAGCTACAGCTATTTTTTAGTTAGGTAAACAAGTTAAGTTTTAAAACTTGAAAATACCTGAATTAAATACTTGCTCTAATATCTAATTTTTCACTTTCAGATAAAATCCTTACTTGATTCCAGGTTTGTAAACATTGTATAAATCCTTCTTAGTCCAACAATTTTATGGCTGTGGTGATCACTTCAGCTCTGTTTCTATGCAGTCAACATTTAACTGAGGTAGACCAGATGTTTCTAAAATTCAGGGTCTCATAGAATCCCCTGAATATTCAGGAAGTAAATAAAACATCTATCAAAAGTATTTAAAAAACAAAACATTCAAAAAAAAAAAAACCACCTAATGCTGTTGGAATTTTTTAATGAACTCAAAAAACAACTTCATGGCAGTACGTCAAATAAGAATGTGTTGTTAATGATAACGTTGGGAGTTCTGAAGCTGAACATTACACCTTCTCAAATAGGGAAAAATCAAATATGATTCCTTCTGGGTGTTAAGTATAACTTGTTATATATACATATTTTAATAGGATTCACTTTTATAAAAAAAGTGAACAATCTGCTTCTAGACGTCAAGGAACGGCAAGAACTCTCCCTAATGGCCAAGGGCAGGGAAAGTAATAAGGAGGCTCTCGTATACCTTGAGATCTTTGCTGGGGGAAAAAACCACGTTGTTTTGTTAACTTAGAAAAGTTGAATTTAGACAACAATGGCTCTGAGCTACAAATACAAAATCAAATCAATGTATATAAGGCTTCTGGAATCAAAGTCTTAAGAGGAACATCTGCTCCTTTTCTGCAAGCCCCAGTCCTATAAATCAAGGCAAGTCAAGTAATTAAGCTTCAGCTATTTTGGCAGCTTTGCAATTAATATGAACAAAGCACTATGTCTATCCTTCCGTATACTGTATGTATTATAGTTCTATCTTCTTACACCAAATTTCACATGCAGAAAGACTAAAATATCCATTTTAGTGTCAGGTTTAATTAAGGGCCAATAAAGGTCTTATTCTACTACTCTTCCCCGCCCTCCCCCTAAAACGTGAATTCTCTATTAGTTTTATTATTCATTGACCCAATTATATTTAGCTGGAATTTTTGAAAGCAGCTATTTATCCCCTTAGAAAAGATTATGTTACTTGGGATCTAAGACATACTGTACACGAATATACATAACTACAATACAGCACTGCTCTCCATACAGTTTAACAGCTCCCCATACAGTTTAAGTTCATCAGTACCTCAAAACTGTGTTTTAAGAAAAGATTAATATGTAATGTCACGGTAAAGAGAAAGAAAATTAAGTCTCACAAATATTCCTTTAGAACTGATTTAGTAAGTTTAAAAATAAATAAATAAAATGAATAAAACCATGATTTCAATTACAGGGCTGTCTACAGGGTATCAAGAACAGATTTTAAAACTTAAATGCGGCCGGCACCAGACTGCCACCAAAAAAAAAAGGGAAAATAAATTCTCATTAAGCTATATGGCTATATGTTAGTTGCCACTGTGTATGCTTCTTACACAGGTTACCATAGATTACTTTTCAAGTCCATATCAAAAGGAATATCTGTTAAAAAAAAAAAAAGTTAAAAAAAAAAACCTCAAAAACCATGATTCAACAGAAAATGTGACAGATTCCTTAGGTGCGTCTTTAGAAACTATAGTTTCAAAGAAAAATAGTAGTTTCCCTAGGATTTTTAGATCACTACCACAGTTTCATTATGGCTCCCTAAAATAGAAAAATGGAACAAAATGTATTCAGCTATTGGCGGTATGGCCCTTGTGGCTCAAACTGCATACTAAACATGGGATGGAGTAAGGCTGATGGCTAGAGGTAATCACCTCTAAGAGAAATGAACCGGCAAAGATTTATAATTTACCCGACAAGGATAGAACTTTAAGTTCCATTTCAGAGTAGTCATGGCTCTCCCTACGGAAGGCCCAATGGCAAGTTCATATTACATTATAGTTTCTCCCTTGTTCCATTTTTCCTAAGTATTAAGTAACCAATTTCCATAATATATTATATGACCTTTTTACCTGGTCCCGATGATTAACTTTATGCAGAGAACTCACTGAGAAAAGTACACTGGGTTCACCTTTGGTTTAAACAAAAAGGACACTGTTAAGAGAGGAAAAAAACCAAGTCATCTTGATCATTTGTTTCACGATGAAGCAAGTGGAAGTGATGAGCAAAGCCCGTTTTCATCATAAACGAATCTGCTTCATGACCACTCGGGTCACTCTGAGTGTTTCTGTGAAGGCAGCAAAACCAGAATGCCCACAATGCTCAGATGTATTTTCCCAAAAGAGCCTCTAACCCCCAAAACGAGGAAAGTCAAGCTTCCTTTAACTAGAAAGCTAACAAATTCCTATTCTCCACTCCACCATCAACTGAATTTGTTTCTGGTCTATCCAGAGACTGCACAGCAATTTGGCTCCTAGGAATGCCCAGCTATCCTTTCCCGGCCTGAGGGGCTGCAGGGTGGTGTGATGCTGTCCCAGGTGGGAGTCAGGATGGAGAAGGGACTGGGAGTTTCCATTCTGGATGGGACGGTTTTAAGCAAGGTCAGCTCTAACACAGCATGCTCCAGGCTCCTATGACCACTATCTCAGTCAGAACGTGGTTACTCATCAGCATCCTCAAAGACTCCCACTAGAGAGCCTGCTTGGTATCAGGGTGTCTGTGAACCACAGTTTGCCTTTTCTTTTTAAATACCTACCACCGGATTCTTTAGTGAGTCATAGTTCATCTTTCTCCATCATTTCAAAGGCTTCTATATCTTCATTCCAGTCTGCTAATATGGAGTCTATAGGCTGGACCTTTTTACCCCAGCTAACATTAGGATTGGAATCTTCCTCAGTTTCTGATTGTTCCTGGAGTTGGTTATCTAAATCTGTACATTCACCATCAAGACTTGTAGTCTCATGGTTCTCCATGGGGTTAGAATTCTGTTCAGAAGCAGAAACGCTTGCAGCATTGTCCGTATCTGCTGGAGATGATGATTCTGGTTCTGAGTTTAGAGAACTTTCCTCAGGAGACTCTTGATCAACCAAATCAACCTCCTGAGAACTTGGCGTAACCTGTTCAGCACTCTGATCCTGAGAAGCGTTTTCAGAGGATGGCTGTTCTTCACTTTCCAGGTCGGGATCTGTATGTGAAAGAAGAAGCTTCATGCTACTTTCCCACTCAAAGTATTTACTATGGCAGTTTTAAGAGCATACTGGTTTTCACAATAAAATGAATAAAAGAAAAAGAAAAGCACATTAATGCAAAACAGTGAATATTAACATTGAAGGGTAAAAGTACTGCCTTCGAATAATAATGTAACCACATTTTTCTTTTATATGCATTTTGCATAATTCGACAAAACTTTCAAACTGAAAGGATGACTCTAGTCATCATCTAGACTGCCTTCAATGGGGATTAGTTATGCCAAGAAACACACTAAATAATACTGCTAAAATGCATATAAATTTGCACTAGATGTCTAAAACTTACTGTTAAATATCTAAATTCAGAAAAGCTTGTACATGAGAACACATGAAACAGAATAAATTTTAAACAGCACTTATCACTATGTTTTAAGATAATACTCTTTTGGAAAGTGAAATTCTACTCAGTAAGCCATGAAAATGCAGATAATTCAACACTATGGATTTGAGGGTACTAATGTGGTTAGATAAAATATTTTCACAAAGACAAGCAAGAACAGATTATTTATTGTATTTCATTATTGTAGGCCTATGAATTAGAAGGTATCATTTAAAAATCCACTGGGAGGCTGAAGAGGAGGTTAAACCTCTTGTATTGAAGATACAGTGAAACTGCTAGAGACCTTCTGTTCAGGGCTCCCACAAGACAGTGCGGGACTCACACTGATGGCCCCTGCCGTGTGCTCCCCGTCTCTGCAGGCAGTGAGCTCGCGGGTCCTGAGGGACCCCTCTCAGTGCGGCAGGCGCTGTGCAAGGTGATAACGTGAGGCAAAAGCCAAACGCCAGACCTGCCCTCATGGATCTTTCAGTCCAGGTGGGGAAAACATTTACAAATAATTACACAAAATCAATGGAAAAGCGTAACTATGACATGTTTTATGTTGCTAGGAAAGCTTACAGAGAATAGGAAAGAGTAAGGAGAGCCGAGGGTTTCCTTCAGAAAGTGACACGGAGCTGAGACTTAAAAGGTAAGTAGAGTTAATGAGTCAAGGAAGGAAGGGAAGACGGGACATACTCTGAAGCCAGAAAAACTAAAGGAAACAGGCATGCGGGAAGGTACAGACAGGTGCGTTTAAGTACACCCTGATGAAGGATTCCCTGACTAGGGAAGTTTAAGTTCGCGGGGGCTGGGGAGTCCCCACACTCTCTCTCTTCTAAGCTGTGGAAAAGGTATACATTTTTTTTTTTTTGAAAAGGTATACTTTAATTCAACAATCGGGAAAATCACGGTGGGGACCAAAGCAGAGAAAACAGGAGCTGGCCGCTCACTTACAATAGGCTACCCTAAGTTCAAGGGAAAACAAAAAGAAAAACCTTCAGGGTTTTTTCTAGATTGTATTAATCTGGTTTAGAAGTATAGGAAAAGATGTAGTACTGGCTGGTCTAGTAATAAAAATTGTGCTTTTGGCAAAAAATTACCCTACAGCTACAGATTATGCAATAGATTCTGGAAATCTAGCTAAAACAACAGGATAAGAAAACAGAAGTCGGTATAAATATAGGAAAAGAATAGATCAAATTGTATTTTTAGAGTGTGTTGTATATTTAAACTCAAAGCAACTCTAAATTTTTTAAAAATAACATTAAGATAATATAAGAACTTGAAGGGTAAAAATAAAATAGGCAAATAACCTCTCTATAGTAAAAACAAGTTAGAAATAAAGTTAAGTACCCTTTTCATAATAAAAATTAAAACTATAAAATGATTAGATTTGCTATGAAAGATATGAGACCTACATTACTTAATACCATAAAATGTTAATAAAAACATACAATAAGACCAGATTACATTTACAGATAGTAAAACTTTCTACTTATATGTAAAGCATACAACTACACAATTCCAAAATGAACCCCATTTCTACTTTTTTTTTTTGTTTTCTTTTGGGACCAGATAGAATTATTTGGAAGTTCTTATGGAAGAATATATATCGAAGAGAAGTCAAGAAATTTTGAAAAGAACTAGTGTGAAGGGAGTTGCCTTATCAGGTATCAAAATACATTCAAAACAGCAAACTTTTATTATTGGCACAGTAGTAAACAAATAGATTAGTTGAAAAGAAGAGCAAGTCTTTCCAGACAGAGAAAATATGTAAGACTATCTGACAGACAGCAAAGCAGCAGCTATCAGTAAAGTAAAGACGGCCGTTGAAGAAACAGAAAAGGTAAGGAAGGAGGTAGTGTTGGGGTCGCATGGTCTCACGGCCTTATTCTACGGGGCGGGTCAGCGTCCTGTAGGGAGCAGCCCAGTCCTCAAGAGCATTAACAACTACATCATTAAATTCCGGAATGGAGTATCAGAAACACACACAAAAAAATGAAGAAAATCTCAGGATACAACGACAAGAAAATGATTAAGTTTTTTTTTTTTTAGTATTTAATTAATTTATTTATTTGACAGAGAGAGAGAGAGAGATCACAAGTAGGCAGAGAGAGAGAAGGGGAAGCAGGCTCCCCACCAAGCAGAGAGACTGATGTGGGACTCGATCCCAGGACCCTGAGATCATGACCTGAGCCGAAGGCAGCGGCTTAACCCACTGAGCCACCCAGGCGCTCAAGAAAATGATTAAGTTATAATAATAAAAGAACAAGGGAGCCTTGGCAAAGACTTGAAACTGGATGTTCTATGATCATTGATACGTCTGTCCGGCCAACATTTGCTGCAAGCACGGATTATAGAGATGAGAGCAGGTAAAGCAGCAGGATTTAATATGAATGTCAAAGTAGAACGATATTAAAAAGATCCTTGGAGCGCCTCGGTGGCACGGTCCTTTAAGTGTCTGACTCTTGGTTTCGGTTCAGGTCATGATCTCAGGGTCCTGAGATCAAACCCCATGTCCGGCTCTGCACTCAGCAAGGAATCTGCTTAAGACTCTCTCTCCCTAGGGCGCCTGGGTGGCTCAGTGGGTTAAAGCCTCTGCCTTCAGCTCAGGTCATGATCTCAGTGTCCTGGGATCGAGTCCCACATCGGGCTCTCTGCTCAGCAGAGAGCCTGCTTTCCTTCCTCTCTCTGCCTGCCTCTCCGTCTACCTGTGATCTGTCAAATAAATAAAATCTTAAAAAAAAAAAAATAAAAGACTCTCTCTCCCTCTCCCACTGCCCCTCCGCGTTCTCTCTCTCTCAAGTAAATAAATAAATCTTAAAAAAAAAAAAAGACACTCTTACATTTCACCTATGAGAATAAGAGAAAATTCCATTAAGAAGGTGGTATTTAGGGTGCCTGGGTGGCTCAGTGGGTTAAGCCGCTGCCTTCAGCTCGGGTCACGATCTCAGGGTCCTGGGATCGAGTCCTGCATCAGGCTCTCTGCTCAGCGGGGAGCGTGCTTCCTCCTCTCTCTCTCTGCCTGCCTCTCTGCCTACTTGTGATCTCTCTCTGTCAAGTAAATAAATAAAATCTTTAAAAAAAAAAAAAAAAAAAAGAAGGTGGTATTTAAATGGGTGTGCAGGATGCTAAATGTCCTCAACAAGAAATGGGCCATGGGTGTGCGGATAGGGATGGATAAGCATCTCAGTAAAAGGAAGATATGTACAAATGCAAAAATGCATGTGCAAACATGTCAGGCTAATAGAAGGGTGCAGGTAAGTATCAATTCGGCTTAACAAGAATGCTTCAGAAGCTCCTTTCCAGGCAAAGAGGTTTTCTGCGTACATATTAAATTTTGCAGTTCAACTTTAGGGTAGATTCACCCCAATCAAGTTCAATGGGGGATAATCTTAGGAAAAGTAACACTGCTAGACTTAAATCTTGAGCAGTTCGAACCATGGGACCTTTCTTTTCTTTCCCCCATTTTCTCTGTCCGCCTCTGTATCAGGTAGGTATACATACAGGAGCAGGACTGAAAACAGTCTACTGCTCTCAAGGCACCATAGACCTACACTGTAAACTGAAAGCATGATCGTGTCTGGAACCTTCAAAATGCTGATTCATTTCCCCTTTAAAATACTACTGAGAAAAGGAAATGGATTCTTAATTATAAACTATCAATTTGGATCTAAATGTAACAGTACAGTGTCATTTGTTGGTGAGCACAGGGTTGGAATAATTCTTAAAATTTGGAAAGGTGGGACACATGAGAGACAAGATACTAAAACTTCTATGACAAGCTCAACTATTAGAAGTAGGACTGGTTTGACCTGAGGAAGCAGTATTTCCACTTCATAAATTACTAATGCTTTACTTCTTTAGAAGAATGTGTAATAAGATATCTTCTTGCTAGCAGACAAGACTATTACAGATATATATATATATATACAGATATATATATATATATATTATTCATTTATTTGACAGAGAGAGAGACCACAAGGAGGCAGAGAGGCAGGCAGAGAGAGAGAGAGAGGGAGAAGCAGGCTCCCCACCGAGCAGAGAGCCCTTGACGCGGGGCTCGATCCCAGGACCCTGAGACCACGACCCGAGCCAAAGGCAGCGGTTCAACCCACTGAGCCACCCAGGCACCCCTATTACAGATATTTCTGTATCAATTGCTGGAACTTCTCATCAGAATTAGAAAGCGAGAGTGGGAGTAGGGGCTTGTTCTGGGGCTTTGGGCTTCTATTTTCTGTGTCAACATGTGGGATGAACTGCTCAATTAAAACTGTGCGACTTTATAAAGGAAGTATGAATTTGTGGAATGAAATTTTTAAAGAGCAATCTGGAGGACATGTTAATGCGCAGATTTTAAGGACGCTAATTACTGGAGGTACTTATATAATCCTACCTAGCCCCCTTGATGGTATAATATGGTTCATACATAACTTGGAGACTAAAAAAAAAAAAAAAAAAAAAAGGAAGAAAAGGTGCCTTCTTAGTGTTGTTCAATGCTTCTCAAAGTGTAACTGAGTGGAATTACCTGGGATGCTTGTTTACAATTTCAGATTCTAGTCCCCTGCCTTCCGAGAGTCTGATTCAATATTCTGGAGTAAGACTTAGGAATCTACACTTGTAACAACAGCATCAGCATCCGCTGATGCAGAAGATAAATGCGGGCATGCGGTAATGGCGCAGGACAAATTAATGACAACACTAGAGACATCATCTTCTTAGGATATTTTCCTAAATGAATAAAGTAGTTGATTTAATAAAACTATTACTGAGTTTCTGTTATACCAATAATTTTATTATATTGATTTTGTTAACATAGTTATGCAGTTCTTGAAAGAGCTACATAAAAAGGGGAGGTTTTTTTTTAAAGACTTTTTATCAAACGATCATTCTGTAACAGAATCAGAGCTCACTAACTTTAGAGCCCAGCAAAACTTTAAAAATAAATCATTTCTATAAAGCCCTTTTAACTGCACGGTCCTTAAAAAATACTTTTCAGGAGTGCCTGGGTGGCTCAGTCCATCAAACAGCTGCCTTTAGCTCAGGCCATGATCCTAGGGTTCTGGGATTGAGCCGCACACTGGGGTCCCTCGTCAGTGGGGAGCCTGCTCCCTCTCCCTCTGCCTGCAACTCTGCCTACTTGTGCTCTCTCTCTCTCATCAAATAAATAAAATCTTAAAAAAAGAGAGAGAGAAGGGGCACCTGGGTGGCTCAGTGGGTTAAAGCCTCTGCCTTCAGCTCAGGTCATGATCCCAGGATCCTGGGATCGAGCCCCGCATCAGGCTCTCTGCTCAGCAGGGAGCCTGCTTCCTCCTCTCTTTCTCTCTGCCTGCCTCTCTGACTACTTGTGATTTCTGTCTGTCAAATAAATAAAATTAAAAAAAAAAAAAAGAGAGAGAGAGAGAGAATACTGTTCAGACAGTATTTTTTGTACAGTAGCACACCCCCCCACCCCCCCACCGGTTTTCCTTTGTGACATTTCAGTTACCCGCCATCAGCCGTGGTCAGGAAGCAGATGATCTTCCGCCTCCTGACCCAGCATCAGAAGGTGAACAGTAGCCTAATGCTAGGGTCACACTGCCCATGTCATTCCTCTCGCTTTGTCTCATCAAGTAGCATTTTATCATCTCATATCACCACAAGAAGGATGGGTATAGTACCGTTAAGATATTTTAACGGTATCCAGATTCACATAAATCTCATTACAGTATATTGTTCTAACTGTTCTGTTTTATTATTAGTTATTGTTATCAGCCTTTTATTGTGCCTAATTTGTAAATTAGACTTTATCACAGGTATGTATGTATAGGAAAACATAGTATATATACAGAACAGTAGACCATCCATAGTTCCTGGCACCTACTGGGGGATCTTGGAATATACCCCCCACAGATGTGGGGGCAGGGGAGGATCTATAGTAGAATTTATCTTTTTCTCTTATTCTTTCTCTGGTATGAGAAGCATATGCTTTACTATGACCTTGTAGTCCTAATCCCATGCACCCCTACACATATATGTATTTTTAAAACAAGCTGATATTTTAAAGACTTTACATTATATTCAAATAAAAGTGATCAAAATTAATACATGCCAAAACAACAGCATCTTCATTAGACTGACTCTTACATGGACTAGTGAGTTCATCTATACTATATGGATATGTAATTCATAGGATTTGTTAGGACAGGATCAATAAAGAATTATTATTGTGGGAGAGCTGACTAGACATGAAAATCTAATTACATTAATCCAGATATTATCATGGTATCCACTGAAACAAGTTATATGTATATATATATTTGCACATGCATGTGTGTATATATATACACACATACACACATACATATATACATATACATAACTTAAAGCTTAGTAATGCAAGATACTTACTACTATTAATAATGTAGCTTGGAATCATTTTACCTTTTAATATTGCTGCTGAAATTCCAATGGTAGCACAAATAGGGGGGAGAAAAGCAAAGGCATTAAAGAGTTATATGGAGTAATAATTTGCCTGTGTTTGATGTGCCTACACGCATATATGGAGGAGAGAGGATCCGAGTTGAGAAAAAAGACTCAGAAAAAAAAAAGCCAGGAACACAGGAGGATTTAAGAAGATTAGAAATCCTATTCTGTTCTATTTTTATTTCTACATCTTTACAAACATTCATCCTATTCACTTCATTGTTCTTAAATACTGGACACGTGGAAGATCCTCAAAGAAGAATAAAGTAACACAAGAAGAGAAGATAACACACTGATCTGGCTAGTACCAGAGTACCGCTGAACTTTTTTTTTTTTCCCCACTGTTTCACTTGGAAGTTACACTGAATTGAATCAATTACCTACCTAGCTGTTGGACAAACATCCCCAGGGATTCAAGAACCCTGCACAAATCCCACAACGTTAGTCATAACGTTGGAGGCATCTGCAGAGAGAAATACAGTTCTCTCTGCAGATGCCTCCAGTGGCTAGGTAAGCCTGCTCCCATAAGCAGGATGGCAGTCTATGTCTGATGGGTCATTTTCCCTCACTCCTCCACTATCCCCCGGTGTCAAACTAAAAAAGAGTACTAGTGAGACCTTGCATTTATACAATTATTTGGGTTTCAAACAGCTTTCAAGTTACTAACAAACATTTTGGCCTAGAGAGGACTACATATTGTCACAACTTAAGGCACGCTACCCTGTCCTTCACACACCAGCCAGTTGTAACTCTTGTAACTTATAAATCCTTATGTGATAAACGTACACCTCGGTGGACAGAACCTGCTAGATTTTTACTGCCTTCACCAAGACAGTGGTCATCTGATTATTGGTGGCCTGCTGAAACCCAACTACTATTACATTGTATATAATGTCATTCCATACAATCTTTTTATTCCTTATAAAAGAAATGTAAGATGTAGTGTCAGTATAATTGAACGGTGAACACCTGAGACTGTTTAAATTGACTCTCTTGATATATTAGCTATATTTTTATCACTGGGCAGAACCAAGGCAGAAGTGATAAATGTCATATAAAAAATAAAATTCGAAAAACATCCTAAGTCAGCACAAAGCAAAATAAATGTTTTACAACTCTTATTTCCAAAAATATTTTTCGAAACCATCGTGTATTTTACCAGTTAACCAAAAGTAACTTTTTATAACTCATTTTTATTATCTAACTAGTAAAATCAATGCTAAGCTGTATAAAAAACACATGATTTTTTACCCTTACCTCTATCTTTTGCTTTGTCAGAAAGAAGCACTTCCACCTCCTCATACTCCCGGATGGCATCCAGTATGATGCTTCCTTCTTTACTGAATAAGAACAGCATGGGGATCTTGATGTCATCTGTGTCTTTTCCATCACCCGCCATCTGGAACAGAGGGGCAGTATCACTGCTGCTCCCCTCATTGTCATCTAGCCAGGAAATGAATAGAGCAAACGTCAAAACCTCTGTCCATTAAAAAGATCTATAGACCAATCTTTATTATTTTTTTCGCCTGTTGGCGGCATTTATTTTATGCACCAAGAATCAGAAAAATGAACATACTTTTAGAGCTCACTAATTCCATTCCTAGAAATTTATTCTGAGGAAGAACTCAAAACAAGCAAAATGATCTAGTTCTAAAGTAGTTTGCTGGAGTACTATTTGTAATTGTGAACAACTGTGAATTTTTTTTTTTAAAGGTTTTATTTATTTGACAGACAGAGATCCCAATAGGCAGAGAGGCAGGCAGAGAGAGAGGGGGAAGCAGGCTCCCTGCTGAGCAGAGAGCCTGATGCGGGACTCGATCCCAGGACCCTGAGATTATGACCTGAGCCGAAGGCAGAGGCTTTAACTCACTAAGCCACCCAGGCACCCCTATTATAAGCAAATTATAATTAATTACTTAATGGAACACACAGAAAAACAGAATATTACTATTACAGGAAAAAGTAGAACACAATAATCCATAATTATGACTAAAAACTTCCATATGCTTATAAGAAAGCCCAGAAATAGAAATAGTCAAAGCCTTGGCTTACAATGATAGAATTATGAATGAAATTTCATTGCTGTTTAAGATTTCCTTTAATGGCATTTACCAAACTATTAAATGATAGCTCCTATTTCTATACTGTTCACAAAGAAGAATGATGATCGTGGTTCTTCCTCTGTAAGTTGAGGTGAACACTACAGTTGTTTCACACGGGTGAGGTAACTGCTGTAGGACTGCTAAATAACTGCTTTACTGGTGAGGTGGTCACGCCCCCCTCTAACTGCGCTGCGCAGGCCAGATGAGAAGCCTGCCTGTCCCTTCTCAGAGAGCTTGCTGTGATAGGCCCTGCTAAGTGGAGAATACCAAGTAGGACTCTCCTCCTTAGCGATAATTGATTGGACAAAGCAGGGCCACCTGGCTTTCAGTCTCTCTAGAGGCCCCGGAAGTGGCACACGGCAAGACGGTTTCAGTTAGCAATGGACAGGGATCTAGTAAGGGGGCACACACTCAGGGCTGAGGCTCTAATTTTAGAATGACCTTTTTGGAACTAATGAGCAAAGAGGGAGCAAGCTGGTGAGAAGCTGGAGAATGAAGCAGAACTGCAAAGAGATGCAGCGAAGAGAGTCTATGAAGCGAAGAGAGTCTAGGAAGACTGAAAGATACGAGAGAGAGATGTGAAAAACTCTAGCAGCTATCATGGTTTCTGATGACTTTTACTCAGCCGAATTTCTTACTCTCACAATTAAAATAATCCAGTTCCGGGGACGCCTGGGTGGCTCAGTGGGTTAAAGTCTCTGCCTTCGGCTCAGGTCATGATCCCAGGGTCCTAGGATCGAGCCCCGCAGCAGACTCTCTGCTTAGCGGGGGACCTGATTCCTCCTCTCTCTCTCTGCCTACTTATGATCTCTCTCTGTCAAATAAATAAATAAAATCTTAAAAAAAATATACAAAAGATTGGGGTGCCTGGGTGGCTCAGTGGGTTAAAGCCTGCCTTTGGCTCAGGTCATGATTCCAGGATCCTGGGATGGAGCCCCGCATGGGGCTCTCTGCTCGGCAGGGAGCCTGCTTCCTCCTCTCTCTGACTGCCTCTTTGCCTACTTTTGATCTTTGTCTGTCAAATTAAAAAAAAAATCTAAAAAAATCTAAAAATATATATATGTATATATATTATATATATATACAATAATAAAATAAAAAAATAAAATAATCCAGTTCCATGCAGTAAACAAACCTCCCTTCTTAAACCAGCTTAAATCAATTATTGTCTCTTGCAGCCAAATGATTATTCTAAGATAATTTTCACTTTTAGTACTTGTGATAAAAAACAGCTAAGCCCTAATCTGCTCATTTATATACAATGAAAACCAGCAAAACCAAACAAAATACTTCATCAGAAACAAAAAAAAAAAATAGGGAAAAGATGTTATAATACAAGAAATTTTCTCTTTAAAAGTGATATTTCCTGGGGCACCTGGGTGGCTCAGTGGGTTAAACCTCTGCCTTCAGCTCAGGTCATGATCTCAGGATCCTGGGATCGAGCCCGGGATCAGGCTCTCTGCTCAGCAGTGAGCCTGCTTCCCCCTCTCTCTCTGCCTGCCTCTCTGCCTATTTGTGATCTCTGTCAAATGAACAAATAAAATCTTAAAAAAAAAATTTCCTGAGAGTAAGGATCATTGCCTCTTACTTGTTTACCCACTGAACTCAGTAGAAGATTCTACTAATAACAGCTATTAAAGAAAACAAACTTGAAAAACCTTGCAGAGTATAGAATACCATGAGAATAAGACTTAGTGGAAACCTAAACTACTCCATATGTGTTCCAGCCCTTATTTCTTATATTTTATATTTTTTAAGTCTTGGTAAAGAGGTGTTCAAAATGATAGTGATGACAAGTTATTAAATTCTTCAATAAAAACAACCTCACAGTGTGGAAAATCACCAAGGATGAAGAGATCATTTAAGTTGGGCAGCAGCAGCCTTTTTCTGTAATTGCACGGAGAGTGAATATTTTAGGCTATACAGTTCTCTACTCTTACTGTTGCTCGGAAGTAAGCATACACAATATGGAACAAACAGGCATGGCTGTGTTTCAGTAAAACTTCTATTTACAAAAAAAGGCAGTGATGTGGACTTGGCCTACAGGCTGTAGTGTGCCAATTGCTGATTTAAGTTATTAAGCAGAAGTTTTCCTAATACTGAATTAACTAATGAAATCTCTGCACTCAATAAATCAGCCCTGAAGTGCCTGTATAGGATAAGCAAAAGGAAGAGTAAATAATTATTTTCACTGAAATAAATCCTAGTATTTTATTTCAAATGCCTTAATTTTTACTTACCTTGAATTGGAAAAGGAAATCTATCCCAGAAAGAAGGAAAAAATTCAAAATAGATTTTCCCTGTGCTTTGAGAAGCTATAAAAACTTTTTTAACTTCATAATTAGGATGTGATCTCAGGTCTTGTAGTTCTGAATATAAACTATATACTTAAAGCAAAGAAAAATTTGGGGCACCTGGGTGGCTCAGTCAGTTAAGTGTCTGACTCTTGATTTCGGCTCAGGTCATAGTATCAGGGTTGTGAAATCAAGCACGGCATGGGGCTCCCTGGTCAGTGGGGAGAGCCTGCTTGAGACTCTCTCTGCCTCTCTGCACCCTCCACCCTGCTCCTTCTCTCTGAAAATAAATAAACACATCTTTAAAAAGGAAAGAAAAATTTCTTTTTTCCCTGGCAGTCAAGGTCTGCTTGTTAGTGATTTTCTATGAAAAATAAAAGAGCAGAACACACTGGTTGAAATACGGAGGTAAAATGATTTGAGTTCGTAATTTCAGTGGAAAAAAGACCCAAGGAAAAAAAAATTTGCTAGGAACTAGTGCTTATACCTATGATATGTAAACTATTATACTAAGACATTTTGTATATATTATAGTCAAACCTTAAAACCACCTGAAAGATATTTATTACTGATGAGGGAGCAAGAGGCTGGCTGAAGACAAAGCAAAAGCTGGCGCCTTGCACCACCCCCTTTCATCCGCTCCCCTCCATATGTGTAGCATTCCTCAGGCACCCCTGACCGCCATAAAACGATAAATAGTTAACTTGCAGAGATCACAGTCCTGCAAGGTAGGAGTCTCCCTTGGTTTGCAAATATCCTTGAGATTTACAACAAAGAAGTTACCTTATCAATAGCCCAATCTCCAAAGACACAGAACTCAGTTCCTCAAGCCTAATGTTACCCTCCCCTCCATAAAAACCGAAGGAGGTGGAAGTAGAAGGAAAAGTAAATAAAGTTAAATTTCTTCTAAACCTAAATCTTATTAACAAGGATGCTTGATAGCAGGAATGGAACATTCCACCAGACTTCCAATTGTCTTTACTCGATAACAACTAAGCCTTCAATATCCTGATAGTATTCTTTGCCCCAATAGCCCTTCTGAACACCCCTTTGTCCTCACCTACCCAACCGTGGGGTATATAACATGCCCACCTTCACAACCCGGGGCAGCCGCATCTCTGCCTGCCCACGGGCCCTGTCCCCGTGCTCTAATAAATCACCTTTTGCACCAATGACGTCTTAAGAATTCTTTCTTTAGTCGTCGGCTCCGAACCTCCTCACCCCACCGAACCTGACTTAGGTTCTGGGACTTCATCATTACCACTTTTACTAGAGCTCAAAAAATATTCTACTGAGGGGCGCCTGGGTGGTTCAGTGGGTTAAGCCGCTGCCTTCGGCTCAGGTCATGATCTCAGGGTCCTGGGATCGAGTCCCGCATCGGGCTCTCTGCTCAGCAGGGAGCCTGCTTCCCTTCCTCTCTCTCTGCCTGCCTCTCTGCCTACTTGTGATCTCTCTCTGTCAAATAAATAAATAAAAAATCTTTAAAAAAAAAAAATTCTACTGAATAAACCAATAAACTAAAGCCAAGCCAAGGTCACACCATGATCTTGCAGCGGAGCCAGGAACTGCACCCCAATGTATTTGAGTCCAAAGCCTGCATCTTTGTGGAGGAATGGGTATTTTTAATGGCTTCCCACTGGAGGTGCCAGAGTGTAATTCTTGCCTTTAGAGGGCTTTGAATCTGAAAGCACATTTTCTTACCATGCTGTTGGGTGCTTTGGGGTGCCCCCACGTTCTTATCTGTCCCAAGTACTTTTATTAGCCTTAATATACAGAAACCCCAATCTAGACTTTCAAAAAAGATACACAAGACACAGCCATTATTTAAGAGAGTCACTGGATTACCCACCCATTATGCTGTCTGGTGAACTAAAAATAATGTGATGAATTCTGCTAACATTTTGACAAACCCAAGGAAAAATCCTAAAAATGATCTCCTCCCAGTGAACCCAATGGCACAGAGGAGTACTCACCAATAACAATGCCACCAATGGCACCCGCATTCTGAATGTTGCGAGCCTTTTCTGCAAACATGCACTGTCCTCTTTGTATCAAAGCGATTTTTCCCATCACTGCCTCGGGGTTAGTAAGCTCTGAACAACCATTGTATGGTTTACTGCTTGCAACAAATCCTCTGGTCTGTCAGAAATAGAAGGAAGTTAAATATCCTTTTGTCTTCTCAAATCACTCTCTAGTCAATACAATTCACCATCTAGGGCTTTACTTCATTTCTAATGATAACATATCCAGTATAAATTTAGCAAAAAGTTTTTGTTTTGAACTCTTTTGCAAATCATAGTACCCAACCAACATTTTACTGTGCTCTGCAGTTTATAAAACAAAACTACTTTTTAAAGCATATAGAGCATATATATATTTGTATATAAAGCATAAATACAGTTTATAAAACATAAATTACTAAAGCTGATCTTTATAATGACTCTAAGAAAAAAACAGAATATCTCCATTTTACCTATGGGGAAACTAAGACTTGGGTTACATAATTTGCTCAAAGACACAATGTTAGTAAGTGGTAAAGTTGGAATTCATAGGCAGATTCACTTCATACCCACATCCACACTTAAAATAGCTGGGAACCACTTTTAAACCATCATTATAGGCAGAAAAATTTTTTGAAAGAGGGGAAAAATGGATTTAATCTACATGAATCTGTAAGCAGCTCTCTTCCTAGAATGATTAATCCATCCGAGAACTGATTTTAAAGATACCAACATAAAGATACTTTAATATCCCTCTCTCTCCTAGAATGCAAACTCCACAAGGGCATGATCTGCACGAGCTTCATAAACAACACACACAGCTAACATCTAAAACAGGGCCTAGAATACAGTAGTACTGGACTCAAAAAAGAGCTGCTTGACTGGATGAGTCAATCTATAAACATTTAGAGCTTTAAAGTACACACACAAAAAACGTCTCCGTTAGAGGGAATGGAGTTCAAAGAGCATTGGCTTTAGATTATCAGGCAACTTGGGTCTGGTCCCAACTCAGCAACTAGTTACATGAATGTGTGAACTGTTTAACAATGTAGGTATTTGTTTCCTACATTAAAACTAAGGGGCTGGGCTAGCTTAGTGGCCTTCCAAGTTGGCTTGGTGGGACCACAGTGTCATGCTCTCTATGGCCACCTGAGCTAGAGCATCTCTGGTTTTAGTTGTGTTCTACCTTAAAGCTCCAAGTTAGATTTCTGTTCAATGAAAGGTTCTAGTAGTTGCTAAAAAGTCCAAAAAACCATATTTAGATAAATTAAAGATACCAAATTACAGAACAGCCCAAGAACTAGAAAATATGTGAACAACATTTTAAGTAAAATTTTTAAGCATGTTGTATACATAAATTATGACTCAAAATTTTCAAGATATGCTTTTAACTTTAATCTGCTTTAATCTGGGAGAATGGATATTTGGGTTTTAGTAGATTAAATATTTAGGTTTAACAAACTGAAACTACTAAATTAGACTAAGCAATGAGACAATACTTACACAATACATTCAGTTTCAACAAGCATATTGTAAGTGTACACACCTCTTTATGTTTAGACAGATCTAGCCCAAACTGAGCTGGTCCAGCAGTTAACACTACCCTGCCAAAAAATGGGTGGGAAACAATTTGTACAGCCCGTGGAGGTAGCTGCTGTTCTTTCTGTTGCTGACTTGACAATTCAATCATCTCCTGCATAAACCTCAACCCATCTTCAGCATCAATTGAACTAGCAGCCTAGGGAAAAAAACAGATTAATTTTATCCTTTTGAAATGAAGACTTTCAACTTTCTGATGTCTTAAATACTAATGCACTATATAACCTACTCTAAAATTTCCCCTTTCGGTTTCAGTCCCTATCAAATAATTATGGCCTGATTTGTCCTAAAAATACTACTTCTGGAAATATTTTCTGAAAGTACATTTGTAATTTTTTTCAACATCTCCTTCACTGTTCTACAAACCACTTCTGATACAAATTGAGAATGAAGGAGCAGGAGGCTGGCTGAGGACAAAGCAAAGGCTGGCGCCTTGCACCCCCCCCGAACTGGACTTCCACCAAATGCTGAAATGTTTACTTTGCTTGATTTTTTCCACCGCTTCCCCTTTTAAGAAATAAACCTCATACTGATCCATACTTCGCTTCTTTGGAATTATGATCCAATAATCACACTAAATTCAAAATATATGTATCAGGCTTCTATTAAGATCCCAGCAATGGACTAGGAACTGGGGACAGAGTCTTTCACTATAAGAAGTTTGTATCTAGAGGATACAGACATATAAATTTACCTATGATAAAATTCTCATGTGGAAATTAGTCTAGCAGCACAGACAAGGGAATGTTTGATTCTGCCAGTGTGGATCTGGGAAATATTTAGAGAATGATATTTGAATTGAGTCTTAACAGAGGAAAAGCTGAAGAATGCCTACCTTAGTGGAAAAAAAAGGTGGATTCCTCACACTTAACAGGAAAAGTTAATTGTACTTGACAGAGTTAGAGGACAAGACAGAACAGAGAGAAGTTTGGAGACAGAGACAAGTTCAAGACTATCTAGATATATCCAGGTTTGGTGACTTAAAGAGAATGATGCTAGGGGTATTGAGATGGCAAACAAAAAGGAAGAAAAATGGACTGAGATTGGGGCACAAAGAGATAATCCAGATTTAGACAGAGACTGAGATGCAGACACATGTCATACATATGACTGGCAGATTAAAGCTGAATTTAAGAGTATAGGTAGGAATCAGGGTTACCTACGTACATCTAAGAAATCACACGTACAAAGACGACAGCTGAGCTTGCAGAAACAGATGTGACTGCGGAAGAAGAATACAGAGAGAAAGGGGTGCGATCCAGACTCTCTGGTAGTGCCTACATTGAGTGGCTGTGGCAAAAAAGGAAAGTTCCAAAGGAACGCACAAAGCAATAAACAGAAAAGTAGAAAAGTTATATGTTGCTGGAATGCCCTGAAAGCCAAGAAAGGGGTATATTTTAAAAAGGGTCAGTCAACAGTTACAAAAAATCTAATCAAATAAGGATTAAGAGGTCACTGGGTGGTAGTTATGCCATTGGTGGCGTAAGTGAACATGTCACTAGAGATGCTGCTCTCTCTACTGAGAAGTGACAGTAAGTGAAACATAAGGGAGCAGGCAGAAGACTCTTTAAGAAAGGACTGATATGACAACAGAGATGAGAAAAGAAATCAGAGGGAAAACTAAGGTTGTGGGAAGGCTGGATTTGAGATTAAGGGATACCATGTTGAAATTCTTTAGCAAACTGTGTTTTTTCTCACAATCAATATATTAATAAGGTGAATAAACTGAAAAATTAAAAGGTCTCATATTATGAAAGCTTTTTAAAGCAAAAAACAATAGAATTTTCTCAAAAAGCTATGTTATTTTTCCTAGGCATAGACAAATACTTGCAAATTTTGATTTTCACAACGAATAAAAATAAAATAAAAGATTTTTGGAAACTAAAATACTGTAAACTACAGAGGTACTGAAATGAATTACTAGCTTTTAAGATTTGCTGTAAAGGGTGGAAAGACAAGGTGCTGAGAAACAGAAAACTCTGAACTTGAGCCCTACATTTGACTCTACTGATTTCAGAAAATTACCCAACCTATTCGTGATTTTTTTTTGATGTTTTATTTTTTTAAATTTAATTTTATTTTTTCAGTGTTCCAAGATTCATTGTTCATTTGATTTACACTAGTTAGGGGCCGAATTACATGGCTTTCCAAGATACTTCCACGTCCTAAAATTCTGATTCTCTAACTTTAAATCACATATTAAAAGTTTTTAGAAAGCCAAATGTCATTATCTTATGAAAGCTGATGAGACCAAAAAGGGCAGAGATGGTAACTAATTAGTACAGCAATGGCTTACTTGGATTGCATGTTGAACCAACTGGACTCTCCCATCTTTGAGGTGAATCAAACTCACCCCCATCTTCTTCAAGATTTCTAAATGTTCAGGATTAGTGGCCATGAAATCTCTGGCTCTCAGAGGGGGTTTAGCTCCACTCCTGAAACTCTCCTCTCTGCTAAAAGTAATTATAGGCAAGGCTTAAAAAACTACAAATCAGAACTGGGGAAAAACCTAAGACAAATAAAAATAATTTTAGATACTTGCAAAACTGCTAGTTTTAGAACTAGTAGAACTGGAAAAACTGGAAACAGCTATTTTCTCATATATAACTTAGTTTATTAAGTGGCATGGTCAAATATATTTTACAGTTACCAAAGCATGTATATTATCTACAAGTCTGTATTAGTCGACAGCCTTATAACTATCTGAAAGCACAGAAAAGGTTGGCTTGGGGATTTGTTATTATTGATTTCTTCCTTGAAAAACAAGGAAGCAAAACAGCATTTCTATCTGTGCATAATAATACTTAAAAAAAATTTTTTTTTAAATTTCTTATTGATGGCCTTTCTAATGTAACTATTTAGGAAAAAATGAACTCATTAAGCCAAAAAATGTTATTTAAAAACTAAGAATCAGTACTTCATCAAAAAACAAATCAAATGAAATAAGAAACTGTATTTTCACTACATAGAAACTACAGCTTAAAGGAAAAATACTTCCTACATAAACAAGATATGTGGAAGTATTTGAAGAAACTATTTTGTGTAAAAATGAACTACAGAAGTTAACTATTATATGCCACCCACTGACTATTAACAGTTCATTAAACAAAATAATCACCATAATAAATTTCCATAATAAGAAAGATATTACTTCAGAATAAACTTTGCCATCTAACTTTACCAACAAATAACTTTTCATTAGTGATAACTACATACTTCAAAATGTTTTTGGTCTAAGTGAACATCTTCTTGGCCGTTATATATTCCTTACACTCTCTGTCATTTACTAACAATTAACTTCGTTATTAACAAGTACGAAATAAAACATCTTACACTCTGATGATGCCTCTAGGACAGCTCTTATCCACCACATTTTTCAAGGGTTCACGAATACTCTGAGCATACAGTGGATCATTAGGAAAGAGAATCTGAGTGTTTGGACAAGTCCAGTCAAAATTACTGTCATCCAGTTCTGTATAATCTGAGGTCTACAATATAAAAGAATGTTACATAAATAAAAATAATTATTTTACTAAACATTATAGCATGTTCATATAAAACATTAAGTGAAATCTAAGCGTGTATAGGATAAATAATATAATAAAACAAGAATACAATAAGTGTATATAAGATAAAACTGTAAGAAAACAAAATAAAATATCAAGTGTACTTTTCTTCCTGCCATACATATATTTATTGAATTCTATTCATGAATTATTTTTCACTTGGAAAAATAACCACATAAAAGAGAATAAGACATTTAATTAAAAAACATAACCTACTGTATTCTTCTTAGAGATACTTTGATTTGTAGTAGAGAGCCAAAGAGGTAACAGATGAGCTTCTGTTGTAAAGATGTAATCTTCTATGTCAAAAATAATGTCCTCTTTATCAGCAAATAGCAGGTAAAGATACTTAAACATCTCAGCCAAGAAGAAAGAATCCATCCTGAGATAAAAAGTCACAAATAAATCTAAGAACATAAAAATATCCAATGCCAACTATCTGAAATAGACAGAGTCAAGGTCAATGAACAAGTCTATACCAATTCCGATGTCCAAAGTACTATAGTATCTGTTCCCCAATGGAACAGTCTTGACTCGAAGCATATTCCAAGGGAATGAAAAACATCAGAGGGGCTGCCTACCACACAGGTACACTAAATCTTGTCAATAGTACAGACAAGATTTTTCCCATTGGCCTTCCAATGAAGGAGAGTTTTCCATTTCTTCTACAGAGAACCAACAGCAGGGAGGTAATGCAGATAAACTTTACCACTGAGAGCCATACAAGAATTCAATTAATATTAAGCTGGATAAAGTAAAACAATTTTTTTTTTTTAAAGATTTTGTTTATTCATTTGACACAGAGAGATCACAAGTAGGCAGAGAGGCAGGCAGAGAGAGAGAGAGGAGGAAGCAGGCTCCCCGCGGAGCAGAGAACCCGATGCGGGACTCGATCCCAGGACCCTGAGATCATGACCTGAGCCGAAGGCAGCGGCTTAACCCACTGAGCCACCCAGGCGCCCAAAGTAAAACAATTTTGATGGAGTTCATTATGTAGCTATTTAAGTGATAAGCAAGAAGGCTTTAAAGGTAAAGGAAATCACAAAAAAATTACACGAAAAAAGTACAGCACAAAATCACAGGGACGACGATTATAACTTTGTAAATCTTTAAATACTTATCAAAAAGGGAACAGAGAAGAAACAAAGGGGATAAAAATATATGCGACTTTATAAATTATTTAATGTTACAATGTTTTAATTAACATTTTTTAAAAAGGCTTTAATAAAATTAAAAGTGGCAGAAAAAGAGCATAGCTGTTAGATGGAGTTATAGTAACATAGAATTTATCACATTTACTACCTCCCAAAGCATCCTAGGTTTTGGCAGTAGTAACTTGTAATTTACTGGACAGATAGCATAGTTTCACACCTCCAGCCAAGCACAAGTCCTGGCACACAGTAGGCACTCAATAAACATTTACTAAATCAAAAGCAAGTTTTAACAGTATTACTGAAGAATGAACTAGAGAGGCAATGGAACACAGAGGTAAAGATTTGGGCTTTGGAAATAGAAGAAAGACTTTCCACCGACTAGCTGTAGAATCATAAGGATATTATAGAAGGACTGTGAGTTTCCGTTTATTTTTCTGGAAAGGACATAATAATGCATGTCTATGTCTAACACTGGGGTAAAGACTAAAAGAGATACTACACATTTATTATTTAGCACAGCACCCGGCATATGTAGGAGCTCAAAAACAGAGCTATCATTATTTTTCCTATACAAAATGTTTGTTTTAGAACAACTCATCTATAATCTTTCAAATTTTTTTGAACATTTTATATGTTAATCTTTTCAGAATAGATAAAACACTTCCTGTCAATCTGCAATATACTTATAATAATTTAACCTTCACCGGGGGATAGTTATTATCATGAGCAAATGCTACCTTGAGAACCATAGACTGATGAGCAGGGTGTTGATTTTTGGGTGAATTCTAGAACTTACTATGAAAGAGATGGTTAGCAAACACTTAGAATAGAGAAATGGTAAAATCACTACAGTACAAATTGGGTAAGGCTAGCAAACTGGGTATCATATCATATAATTTGGTTTGTATTATAAAACCATAAATATATACACGAATGCAAACATATATGTAATAAAACTATCTGGAAGACTGTTTATCTAATTGCCAACAGTGGTTATCTTAGGGTGGGCAAGCAGGGAAGTGTCTTAGGAAAGATTTTTGATATTCTTTTTGCCATTTATATTCTTTCAGTGATCATTAAGGAACATACAGATATTCCCATTTTGAAAATTGTATATGTGTATGCTCGTGAGCCAGGGGACAGCACTGACAGATCTGTAAGGGAATAAGCAACCAGATGCAAAAAACTTGCAACCTGAAAGCCCTCAAATGTCATACCACAAGGTATACTAGTCATGGTCCAAACCAGAATTCTTCCCCAACAATTTAGATGGCAACTTTTTAAGGTATGCCTATCGAAACTGCAGATCACTGGAAACAGGTAATTTAGGTAGTATCTTAGATGACTGAGATGAGATTCAAACTCCCTTTTAGGTCTAGAAACACACACACACAAACAACCCAACAAAATCAAATTTTGCTAAGCTAAGGATAAAGTTCTAAGTTTACACCAAAAAAAAAAAAAAAAAATCGCTTTCTTAAAAGCAGGTTGGGGAATACCCATTTGTCAGGCCACAGTTAAGTAACTGAAGTGAACTGGCCACAAACTCACTGTGAGCTGAATATAATAAAGCTGCTCAAAATCTAAAGCTTCTCTGGTAACACAGAATGATGATTAGTAGTTCTCGACCTTTCGCTGGGCCAAGTGCAGGAGAGGTACAATGCTGCCATGAGAAACAGTGAGTTGCTGAAGCCCTGATCCTCGGCTGGATGGAGGACGAAAGCCCATCAGCTGCTCGGAAAATTAGCGACCTCACAACTGTTCTCGAACAGTGATGTTTTGCCAGGCACATCCTGAGGATGGCTAATTCTGGACATGATACTTTAAGAGATACTCTACATACTGGAATATAATCAGACTGGGGCAAAGGCAGTGGTGAACGGTCTAGAAACAATGTTATATAAGGAATATTTATAGGTAAAAATAGGAGATTGCTAAATTTACAAAACTGGAACTCTCTACATAGAGTAAATCATGCCTTGCTCTGTAATTCCTCAACCTGTTACTCTTTTTTCTACTATAGCACAAATCACCTGGTTGTAATTGTATCTTTACATACTTATCTTCACTAACTACAAGTCAAGGGAGGGCAGGAATGGGTTCTAATTTCTCTTCCCATCCCCACACGTAAGTGCAGTGCCGGGCATTCAGCAGGTGCTTAATTATTTTGTTCCTTGCATGAGCTGTCAGAATAGCACTGCGTTCAAGAGCCAATCTTCCTTGATAAGAATTCTAATTACTAATTGTGCGACCTTCGGTAAGTTCCCCAATCTTTCTGTGCCTTGGCTTCTTCACCTACACAATGAAGATTATAACAGAAATTGCACATCAGAGGGTTGTTGTCAAGATCAAAGGAATTAAACAAAGCAGGGGTTTAATCAGAAGAGTGCCCAAAATGTAGACAGCAGTAAATAAATATTAAAAATAAATACACAGCTTATCTGCTTTCATTTCTTGTTGGTATCTACATGCCTACTTCCAAAAACCTATCCATTTCTCACCAGCTACGATCAGGGAAGTAGGTCTCAAGCCTCATTAACTATTATCTAATTACTCTCGAGTGAAGGACTAAGGACAGCTCTGAGTAGATGATGAGGGCTGTGTCTCACCTGCCTCTACCCCTCTGCCTGAAATTCCTTTTACTACTGTTTTCTCATCCTTATCTTGAAGGATGATACAGAAGCCTCCAGAAACCCTCCAGGGACTGTCATATCCCAATCTTTAATACGTTTCATGGCACATTTACAAAGTAGTAGCATCTCTTTATCTGCCTATTCTCAGTGATTCAAAGATGGAAAAGACATGTCTTCTATCTTAAATCCTCAAAAACTAGTATAACTCTGGCACATAAAACACTTCATAAACACCTGTGGAATGAACATTTGGTAACCAAATCAACAAATGTTAGTGTTCATTAGAGATGTGCTGCTAGGTTCTGGATGGTTAAAATAACCAGATAAGTAATTCTGGAATAACTGTAATGTTAGTGAATATCACAGTAACAAAAGTATGCTTTTTACAGCTCGAGTATTTCATGCCATCCACATCTATCCGATATGCGATGAAAGAGAAATTGACAATGGTCTTCCCCAGCCCTTCAAATCGGCAACAGAGTAAGAAAGAATACACACATTAACCAAGACATGCTTTGAGGAATTCTTGACTAGCAAAAATCATAATCCAGATCATACGTCATCATCTTGATAATTTCAAACATTGTACATAATATAAAAACTATTAACACAGGACCCCCTCCCCGCATTCCTAATACTCCTAATACCAAGGTTCTGATATTTAACATTTATTTATTCATCTACTTAAAAATCATTTAAGCACCTACTATATGCCAGGCACTATGATAAAAATACAAACTGTTCAAACAATTTTAAAGAAGCCCATTCAAGAGTTTAAAATATAAACACAATGAACTACCTTTTGCATCTTCAAAAACCTTATGTAAAAGCATTAAGTGTATCTGAATTCTAAGAGTTGTATTTTGTGTTGTTTCAGAGTTACCCTGAGGAAAGGGGATGTTAGGAATTGTTTTACCTGTCCTCATGACTTCCAGTACGAACATCCTTCATGGCAGCAAATCCGCAAGGCACTCTAGCATATTTATTTAAATTTTCAATAAGTGTTTTCCCTACTTCAAGGTAGTAAGGATCTCCTGTAGCCTATTAAAAAGGAGAATATATGTATACATATATATAGCTTATATATTACCATATACCCACTCATTTATCAGGGATTTATTGAGTACCTACTAGGTGCTTAGGCATTGTATCAGGCACTGGAGTATACGTTACATAGAACTTAGCTCTGAAAATAAGCCAGGGATCTGCTTTATGGAATATCTTAAACATATAACTGGAAAGCTGTCCAATTACATTTCTCAGCCCTTTGATAAAATTTTCAAAGCCCAAAAAGGTAAGAGACATGCTTTAGAAAGCAGCTCTAAAATATAACATTTCTCTTTTTAGAAATGTTTATGTAAATATTTTGAAAAGACACAAAACTTAGGTGTCAATTCTTCTATCTTTCAATAATTATGGTCTAGATGAATGAAAACCGTAACATATCCAATCATGATAACATTAAAACAAGGACTTTGAAAACCCAATAACTATTACAAGGTAGTGAGATATCCAACAGAGAATGGGGACTAAACAGCAAAAAGAGAGGTAAAAGAGCTTACTTTATATAAGAAGTAGGTACTTTCTGCAAATTCTGGTCTTAAAGGATGTTGAGCCCAATGTACCCTGAAATCCGTGGTAAATGCCTAGACAAAACAACATATAAACAGGTATAGAAATGTGATTAAAAAATAAACAACTGGTTCCAGAGTATACAGTATTTAAGTTAGACTATAAGAAAATAAAATTAAAATATTGGTAACAATTTTCATCAATAAAATGAAAATATTCATTGCTTAAATCATAATTCATTTTTGCTAAAGTGCTATTTTTAGCAATTAAAGTATTTCTGTAAATGATCATTTTGGCTATTAGGAAGCTTAGAGAAAACTATGAAACTCAGTAATGCTACTAAATGGGTCTTTGTGTTTTCTTTTTCCTTATCTCCATTTTTTCCTCTTAATTATTATTATTTTTTTTAAAGATTTTATTTATTTATTTGACAGAGAGAGATCACAAGTAGGCAGAGAGGCAGGCAGAGAGAGAGGAGGAAGCAGGCTCCCTGCTGAGCAGAGAGCCCGATGCGGGACTCGATCCCAGGACCCTGAGATCATGACCTGAGCCGAAGGCAGCGGCTTAACCCACTGAGCCACCCAGGCGCCCCATTTCCTCTTAATTATTAAGTCCCTTGTTCTATTTCTATTTTAGCATTTTAGTATATTCTTTCTTTTGTAACAACCTCAAATCCTCTGCAGAGTGAGACAAGGCATTATTTAAAAATAAAACTAGTCTCACTTGAAATTATTCACTAACAGAGCCAACTGGTTTAAAAAAAAAAGATTAAAATAAAACCAAAATCTTTATGGGAACCAAATAAAACTTCATCTGTGATAAGATGTATTTAGTTGAACCTTGGTTTATTCTCAGTGGATATGAATTTTCTACAATGCGTAGGCCTACTTACCTGAAGTCTAATAAAACTATACTTTCTCAAACAAACACTTAAGGAAGCAATCTAGGGGCACCTGGGTGGCTCAGTGGGTTAAAGCCTCTGCTTCTGGGGGCACCTGGGTGGCTCAGTGGGTTAAACCGCTGCTTTCGGCTCGGGTCATGATCTCAGGGTCCTGGGATCGAGTCCCACATCGGGCTCTCTGCTCAGCAAGGAGCCTGCTTCCCTCTCTCTCTCTCTCTCTCTCTGCCTGCCTCTCTACCTACCTATGACCTCTGTCAAATAAATAAATAAAATATTTAAAAAAAAAAAAAAAAGCCTCTGCTTTTGGCTCAGGTCATGATCCCATGGTCCTGGGATTGAGCCCCGCATCAGGCTCTCTGCTCTGTGGGGAGCCTGCTTTTCCCCCCTCTCTCTCTGCCTGCCTCTCTGCCTACTTGTGATCTCTGTCAAATAAATAAATAAAATCTTTAAAAAAAAAATCTCTCTAGTTGGCGGGTATATGTAAAAGTTAGGACGAGAAAATATGTATGTAATGGCATAGATTAGGAAAGGCTGAGAAATACTACTTTGGGTTGTTTTCTTTTTTCACAGAGGTCAGCATTACCTTAAATTAGACTTCTCTTAATACATGAGAAAAAGGAAAAACATATATAGTACTGTATAAACCAAAAACTACTTAATTAAATAAACTATTTAACCAGGAAAAAAACAAATAGGAAAGAATAAACCAATCCTGAAAATAACTTTTGCTATCTTTAAATTAGCAATTTATAATATATGTAAATTAGAATTCCAAAGATGATGTGCTTACCTCTGGTAGGAAATTATGTTTTTTTATCACCTGATATAACATTTCATGAGTTTCAATAGCAGGTCTAATATCCCCCTTTAAGACCTAGAAGTCAATAATAACAACAAAATTACCTAATAAAATAGGAGTTGACTTTATCTAGAGTCATTATATAAACAGAAAAATGTATATTAATTTTAAAATGTGACTCCATTTTGGTAACTCAATTTTAGAGATCACATATGCACTTAATTATTCTATGTTAATACTTTAAAAGCACAGGTTTTTTGGTGTGGGGTTTGTTTGTTTGTTTTTTGTTTTTTGTTTTTTTACCTGCAAACCTGGAAAAAAGGCAAGCAAAGCATCCATCCAAGTTCGAGCATTCAGCATTGGCTTGTGGATGTGTACATCAAGCAGAAGAGGTGGCTGGCTAATGTACCTCATTATGGCATCGTAGTGCTAGAAGATCACAGTATGTGTTCATGAAAGTAGATGAAAAAAGATGTATTATTCTTAAAAACAGTAATTAAATCTCACTGTGAAGAAAGTTAACCTGAATTTATATATAAATACATTTACTTATTAACTATGTAAATATTTAAATTATTCTATATGGAAATCTTTCTAAAATATAGTATATATACTCCCCTGTGTTAAATCTGATGCAGAATATTAAAGACTATAGTTGAATATTAAAGACTATAATTAATAAAGAATCTTCTGAGGGGAGATCCTATTGCTGTCTTGTGGGAATGGCCCATGGCTATGGCCAAAGGATGCTCTTATGTCCTCTTGAAATATAGTTATAGGCTTCTGTATTACAGAATTAGTTGCATTTTTCTCCTGTGTATAGGAAGTTTGGTCCCTTCTCAGCTAATGTAATACTCTGGTGGAGCTCACTACTACTTAAATTAATGCATCTAATTACTGTTACCACTCTTACAGTCTGCTACACTTTTATATTCTTAAAAACTCTTTTCCCCCTTCTTTTACCTTCTAGGTATTTCTCAGATTTGACAAAAACAGGTTGAGCTGTTAGTCAATCCATGAGCCAAGTAAGAAAAACCTATCCTGGTTCACTTAAAAAAAAAAAATCTTGTTATAATCTAATAATATGTGATCATTTTTTTTTTTTAAGTATTCAACTGGCAACTTATTAGGTCTCTTACTGGTTTTTCCTAACTCATCTATTATTTAATAAATATTATTGAGTATCTGCTAGATGCTAAGGCATTGTTCTAACACTTCAAATGCACTAGCTTATTTAATGCTTCCAATAACTCTATGATAATACTAATATTCCCATTTTGTGGATAAGGAACAGAATTAAATAGTGTAAAGTTACTTGCCCAAAGTCACAAAACCAGTGGCACACCAGGATTTAAACTCAAGTGGGACAAACTCTCCTACGTTAGCCACTATACCATACTGTCTCACAGTAATGTGGGTGAACTGATGGGTGCACAAAGAAATTATAAATGATGTTGAAAAGAATACAGTGATATAGCTGATGAGTTTACTGTACTGATTTCAATTTGCTTCAGTTACAAGGGCAATCCGATCAAGTTCAGTAATCCCTCCCCTTCTCCCCTAAAAATATGCCTGTGGTTCTGACCCAGACTTAAAAAGAGTTATTGACCTGCTTTTGAAATGAATACTAGTTTCCCTAAATCTCCAAAGCCCTGCATGCTTGGTGTGATCAAGGACTAGGCCAAATTTCCAAGATTTCAGCAAGAATTGGAGTCCAAAGGAGAAAGATAACTAGTAATTTATTCCAATAAATTCACTTCCTTGTATAAAAGATTAGGTAAACTCAAATCTACTTATTTTATGACTTACTGGCAGAACTCAAAAACTTCTGAAAAGAGATGAAAATAAAATTACTTGTAAAATTACTTGTAAAATTACTTGTAAACTAATTTTTGGAATGTATGTAGCTTTGTCCTGCCCTTGTCCAACATCATCAGGGAATACTGACAAAAAAACCTATACACATTTTAAAAAGATTGTTTTTCCAACTGTCACTCAGTTCAGTTTCTATCAAAATCTGGCACTCAAATAAAATTGGCTCTAAAGTTACTATAAAATTAGATCAACTTACTGTATTAAATCTTTCCAGAAAACTGTCATCTCCAAGCAAGACATAGGCTTTCAATAGATATTCATAATAGGAATCAATCCCTGCTCCAACTCCACTATCTATGAAAAAAATACATATAAACATGGTTTTTATTAAACAAGTCTTAAAACCTCTTGACAGAGTACAAGTGAGGATAGGAGTACACTAAGAATGAAACGTCAGTGGCGCCTGGGTGGCTCAGTGGGTTAAGCCTCTGCCTTCAGCTTGGGTCATGATCTCAGCATCCTGGGATGGAGCCCTGAGTCAAGCTCTCTGCTCAGCGGGGAGCCTGCTTCCCCCAACCTCTCTGCCTGCCTCTCTGCCTACTTGTGATCTCTATCAAATAAACTAATTAAAAAAAAAAAAAGAATGAAACGTCAGTCTAAACATAAAACTATTTAAAAGTTCAACATTTATAGAAATATTAACCCGACTATATGCATAACAATGGTTCCTTGCTGATGTTTGTATATTTACAAAAAAAGAATCTTACTTTGCAAAACTCGTTACATAAGTCTTATTTAAAAGCAGGAGATAATAGTTCTAAGAAGTTTTTCAAAGTTCATTTTCTCAGTGAGAAACTCCAAAAAGGAAACATTAGAGAGGACCATTATACGTTTTAAAAAACATTTAGATCCTTAATCAGTAAGACATCAATCTTTAAAGTTAGAGTAGATATGAAATCAAGACTGCTGCTGTTTGGAGGGTCCAATTTTAATTGCTGCGACTTCCTCCAAGATCATCACCGAGAACCAAAGGAAACCGTAAGAAGCCTGGCAGCATGGGCAGGGCAGGTAGGGAGAGGGTGGTTTTGGCCTGGAGCAGAAGGCAGCTGGACATGACTAAGAAAGAATCAAATAGGAGGGAAACTGCTAGAGCTTTGCTCTTGCTTCTCCCAAACCACTATCTTAAGACACACCTCCTCCTCCACTTGCTACAACTCAGGTCTCCTCAGGAGTAAAATCAAGACAGCACTGAAACCCTGCCTAAGGAATTGAACAAAAGAGGTGGGAACTAATTTTAGACATTCTTTCCCCTACCTTTCCCGGTGATTTCTGAGGTTGGTGCGTTTACAATTTAAATTACAACTACAATTACAATCTTAGAAATCCCTATACCCAGGGACCATGCAGCATCAATGAAATCAGACTCTCCTGGGGTCCAAGCATTGATATATTTTTTAAAAATTCTTAGAATTCATCCCTAAGATCACTGGGGATGACAGGGATTGGAATCTGACCTTCTCACAGAATAGGTGAAAAAGGAACATAAACTTATATGCCAAAAACATTTAAGCAGCATGACTTACTAAAAATAAAAAGAAGGTGCTGGAATGAGAATTTATCAGAAGAAGAAATAACAAAACAGGCACACTTACTTTAAATTATTTAATTTTAAAATTAGCCTAGTAGACATACTAAAGATAGGGAAGATACTAACAATATAAAAAAATTAGAAAAAAAATTTCAAATAAGCTCTCCATCTTACATGGGGACTGAACTCATGCTCTATCAACTGAGCCAGCCAGGTGCCACACAAGAAAAATGTTTTAACCAGGCATAAATATACAGAATAAAAAATGAAACAGTTAAAACAATAAAGCAGATGGGACCTATAGCAGAAAGGATGAGGCTGAGGCAGAGATCAGCAAACTGGAAGATCACATGTGGCAATCTTCCAGAAGAAAGGAAGGCAGGAGAAAAAAAAAAGAAAATATAAAGATAAGATATATGGAGCAGAGAAACAGAATTGATTTAGATAATAGGAAGTGTAAAAAGAGAGATTAATAAAAATGAAAAGAATATCTAAAAAAATAAGACCAGTTTTCAGCAATTAAAAACAAAGATTTTAAGGAGAAAGGACACACAGAATATCCAAAGGAGAGCTAAAGAAAAGTCTACACCTAAAATTACAGACACATTTTTAGAAATTTCTCTTTGCTTTTAATATTCCTAGTCTTCCAAAGAGGAAGAATAGATCACACACATAAGGGCATAAAAATTAGAATATTTCTCGTTTTTTAATAGGATGTATGAAGACAACAGAATTGTATTTTCAAAGACTCGAAGGAAAAGAACTTAAATAGAAAATTTTATAAATATCCAAACGAACACTCAAATATGAAAGCATAATAAAATTGTTGGATATAAAAGGCCTCAGAACTATTAAAAGCTACTGTAAACAAGGATAAATAAGTAGGAAGGAAGACAAATCTACCAGATGTTGTTAGCAATAAATACACAAGGTACAAGTGACCAAATACCTTGACAGTTTGGTTTGTTACCTTTAAAGAAAGGAAAAGAGGGCTACGCTAAGACCAAAAGGAAAAAGAACATATTCACAGTGAATAAAAACTAAATAACTACATAATATTAACAAAACGAGGGGTGGAGGTTGGGGTGACAAGAGGTAGGAGAAGATGCTAAAGTTCATTTCTTACTAAAAGGTAAATAGAGGTTTCATTTAATAACAAAAGGATTAAAGAGAAAACAGGAAAGGTGGAACACACTGAAATTACAATTAAGATAGTATAAGTCCAAATATATTAAAAATAGAAGTAAATAGAAATACATAAAAAAAATAGAAGTAAAAATAGAACTAAATGTAAATGGACTGAAATCACCAATTTAAAGACAAAGACTGACAAACTGGCTTTTTAAAACAATCTGTAAATTTCATAAGAGTTACACTCAGAGCATGAGCACCTGAAGGACTGAAAGTAAAAGGACAGAAAATTTATCAGGCAATTAAGCAAAATAAAGCTGATGTAGCTGTATTACTATCAGATTAGACTGTAAGACAAAGAACATTATTAGAGATGATCACTACATAATGAAGAAATACTTTAAATCATTTGTATGTTTAAAACAAAAGACACAAAAATATTTCTCTCAACTAAGAAGAGAGAGGTATTTTAAATGAATGTACCTAATAAAACAGACTAATGCACCCAAAAATATATACAAAGCAAAACAAAACTACAAGGAGATATTAATAAGTCCACTACCACTGTCAGAAATTTTATCTACCTTTCTCAATTCTTGGTAGGACAAGCAAACAGAAAATCAGCAAATTGACACATACAGAAATCTATAACCAAGAATGAGAAAATACACACTTTTTAAAGTGCATGCAAAATGTTCATAAAAACCAGTCATGTTTGGGGCACCTGGGTAGCTCAGTTGGTTAGGCACATCCAACTCTGGTTTTAGCTCAGGTCACGTCCTGAGATCGTCCCCTGCACCAGGTTCTGCAATGAGCATGGAAGCCTGCCAGAGTCTCACTTTCCCTTCTCCCCTCCCTTTGCCCCTCCCCCTACCCCATTCATGCAACCTTTCTCTCTCTCTCTCTCTCTCTCTCTCAATCTGGAGAAAGGAAAAAGAAAAACAAAAAAACCTGGCCATGTTCTAGGCCAAAAAGAAAACGTCAATAAATTTTAATGGATAGTTATCATATAAATCAATATCATATAGGTATCAACAGTATTTTTTTAAAAGTACAACTGAACAGAAAATGGAAAAAATACAAAAACATCAATATTAAAAAAAGGGAAACCTATAGAAAAATTCTACTCTTCCATACATAACCAAGAAATACTCTTGGAGAAATATATAAATATTCATGGCACTACTTTTCATAAGAGTAAAATCCAGGAAACAATCTAAATGCCCAGATTGTGACTGATTCATCCAATAAAATATTATACAGCAGTCAAAAAAAAAAAACCAACTACACCTTCATGCAACATTATACATGAATCTTAGCAATATATTATGTGAAAAAAGTCTCAAATGCATGATGTGATATGATTTTATAAGGTTTAAAACAAAAAATTCTTTTTAAGAATACATACTGATGCAATAAAACTTTATTAAAAGCAAATGATCAGCAGAAGATAAGAATGCTATTTCAATTAGAGAAGGCAGAGATATGGGACTGCAGAAGTGGAGTCAAGGATCATACGCACAAGTGTTTGTCATCAAGTAATGGTCCACTTGTGGGTCCTTATTACCTTATTAAAAACGATTAAATAGGGGCACCTGGGCAGCTCAGTGGGTTAAGCCTCTGCCTTCACCACAGGTCATGATCTCAGGGTCCTGGGACTGAGCCCTGCATTGAGCTCTCTGCTCAGCGGGGAGCCTGCTTCTCCCCCACACTCTCTGCCTGCCTCTCTGCCTACCTGTGATCTGTCTGTCAAATAAAATCTAAAAAAAAAAAAAAAGGATTAAGTAAAATGGGCCATGCATAGACCAATGATGAGTGTGTCATCATCACTGATTAGGATTAGGATTAGGACAAGGATTAGGATTAATTTAAAATGAATTCTGACTAATTAATTTGTACCTGAGTTCCAAGCAGATTAAAAAACAGAAAAGAAATGGTAGAATTCTGAAACCAGAATTCTGATTAGTTTCAAGAACCATCTACATAAAATTTGAAAAAAACCTTACATAATACTAAATAGACAAAAAATAAGATAATCTTACTAAGAATAAATATTCTAGTATATTTCCATTCACCTATGCTCTATAAGGGTGTCTTATAAAGATAAAATTATATTCTTTACATAATTCTATATCCTGTTTGTTCATGTAACATTTGTCTCATGATTCCAATTCATTTCAATAACATCTAGTGACAACATTATTAAATATAGATTTCTACTTAATGTGAGACAACTGAGGTATTCTGATTCTTTAGTTCTCAAGAAAACTAGTTCTAGGGACGCCTGGGTGGCTCAGTTGGTTGGACGACTGCCTTCGGCTCAGGTCATGATCCCGGAGTCCCAGGATCGAATCCCACATCGGGCTCCCAGCTCCATGGGAAGTCTGCTTCTCCCTCTGACCTTCTCCTCGCTCATGCTCTCTCTCACTGTCTCTCTCTCTCAAATAAATAAATAAAATCTTAAAAAAAAAAAAAAAGGAAAGAAAACTACTTATAGTGTTTCATCCATATCATATCTATAATGCTGTATCAATTAAGGTATGAAATAAAACAGTACGTCCATCTAGAATAAATGTGCTATTTTTGGATCCCAAAGAAGAAAATCAGGTTAAATTAAAATTTCAGCAATCCGGTGAAAAACTATGCTTTATACTGTCCCAAAGATTATTTTAACAAATGAAAATCCTTTCTTCCCCATTCAGAAGATGTGAAGGCTTGATTTAAAAAGCCCAACTTACATGAAAAAAAAGAGAAAGCGCCCAACTTACATACCTTTTCTTACCCAATCTCCAGTATGAATATTTATAGTCACACCCACTAAATTACTACTTCGTTGTCTTTTTTCCCAGAGAAAATCAAGAGCTTTTCTTGCGTATTCCTATAATTAAAAAAAAGAAAAAAGGATACTAGAAGAACTGCATGTCTCTGGCAAACAGGAAACAAAGAAACAAAAGTCAAAGGCTCATAGAATATTTTAAGGATTACATAAAATTCCTATGATAATCATTTATAATATACATTAAATTTCCTTATAAGTCAATCTTGGCTCTTTTTCAGCCAATCAAGCCTAGTTAAAAAGAATGAGTCTAAAAATACTATTTAGTGGCAGAGATCTCAGTTTGAGACCTTCATGTTCGTCTAGATTGTAGTACAAGTTCACATTCATATACATGTATTAGAAAATTATATTAATTGCGGCCATAATTAAATGCACTTCTTAAAATAATTTCTATCACTTAAATACAAAGTGAAAATCTCCTCACAGACTCTAACTTAGAGAATTCCAAAGTTGGTATGTCATCCCTGAAACACAAACAGGCATTTCAAGAACCCACTTTTTACACAGCATACAAGTTTGTTAGTGAAGAGTAAATAAATTCACTAGTATTCATTTGCCAATACCAAACATAACCTTATGACACCATTTCTCTTCTTTTTCACTTATTTTTATCCATTGGCCATGAAATTAAAATAGTTTCTGATCAAATTCTTAGGTCTGGATAAAAAGAGGTTATAAAACATAAAAGCATAAGACATGTGCAGCAGAGTTTCTAAGTTAAACTTAATTTCGGAACGAGAATCTACTTAGCATTGGAGAAGTACTTCTACAGAGAAGCACTTCTACAAAAGAAAAAAAAAATCATTAAACCAATTTGCCACTTTGCATATTTAAGAACAGGGTATAAAATAGTCTTCGCTCTTAAGTCAATTTATTTATGCTGATTTTTTTAAACAAAGCAGACTATGGCTTTAATTAAATGCTATTAATTTCAGAGCCAGAAAGTTTCATAAAGATTATATTTCCCTGTTCCTATCTTACAGCTAAGAAAACAGGCCCAGTGAAATCAAAGATTTAACCGAAGTTTAAAACTGAATTACAGAACAATATGAGAATTCAGAGCTCTTTATATATTAGATCAAAAGTCATTTTGCCAGATAGTATTTTAGGCATTATGAAGCCATATAGTCACTGTCACAATTACTCAACTCTTGTCACTTCAGCACAGATGCAGTCATAGATACAAATAAATAAATAAGCATGGATGTGTTTTAATAAAACTTTATTCACAAAAATAGGCATTGGCTAGATCTGGCCCCGTGGCTGTTGTTTGCCAACCCTGTATTCGATCGATGCTGTCAAATGCATCGTGTCGCTTCTCTTAAAATAAATTACTGTATATTCATGAAGTTAAAAACATCATAATTTCCAAATAGATTTATTCATAAGTACAAAATAGACCAGTGGAAAGAGTATGGGCTTTGAATTTAGAAAGGCTTGGATTCTAATTTCAATTCTACTCATTCATCCATAGCTGTGCATCTTACACTCTTCGAGTTTCACTTTCCTAACCTATAAATGCATCAGTATCTCAGAGTTTGTAGTTCAAATTAGACTGTGCAAAAGTGACTATACTTTTCAATAAAAGGAAAATACATCAGCAAAGTACAGAATAAAATCAAACCAAACGTGATAAATCTGTCCTTGACACTCTGAACATACAGATACACAAAGACCATTTGACTTGTTTTACTTACACTCAGATCCAATGTCTCTAATGCTAATATATATTCCCTAGTTTTGCTTGCTTTATGTGTGCCATTTGCTGAATTTTTAAAAATTTTCCCAAGTCATATTTTTAAAAAGAGGGTGTTTTGTGATACTACTCCACACAATAATTTGCCTAAACATATAGATAAAATTAAAGTGTGAGACATAGCTAGTCTATAAAAAATTACTTGGGGAATATTAAGTCTTTTGGATAAAAAATAACATTAACCTTGGAGGTAAACAAACTTACAGATATGACTATCAAGACAAGTGCAAAAATTATACTGTTTCAGTGAGGTTCTCAGATATGCAACAGATCATCTAGAAGTATAACAAATAAAACAAACAGTTTTTCATGTAAGACATCTGTGATATCAACTTCATATAATATGGCTAGATATCTCCTAAGAATAAACCTAAACATTTATAGTTTGTGAAAAATGCAGTTGTACTAACTCACAATGACTTCTAGGTTTTTGACAAAAACCGTATAATGGAATCTAAACAAAAGTGTATAAAATGATAGCAATCCTCTAACTGATAATCCTCATACTTGAACAATGAAAAAATAGATATAAAGTTAGTTACGCCCAATACCCAAGAGATCAAAGACTATGAAAAGCAAACCTCAAATATTGTTGCTCCTGTGAATCGACTTAAAGCCGCAAACTCAAGGATCAAGGTACCTGCACAAGCTGTACAGGTATCTGTCTCAGTTCCAGTCCGAGCTTCTGGTTTTCTGATACCAAACTTTAAATTAATCTAAATAAAACCAGAAGATTATCATTAGCAACTATGAACAGGAAATGGCTTCTGGATAAGAGATTACTTTTCAATCAAGATTCTTCATCAAATCATCATAAAATATCTCAACACTGAAATTTGATGATCTTTGTGACTTTCCAATTTAACATCTAGAGAAGAATATTCTACACATATAATATTCATGGGGTAAGAAAGTTTTCATTGATTTCCTTCCTTAATGAGACCAAAATTCAGTACCCATATAAGAATTACATAGGGGGGGGTGCCTGGGTGGCTCAGTGGGTTAAAGACTCTGCCTTCGGCTCGGGTCATGATCCCAGTGTCCTGGGATCGAGCCCCACATGGGGCTCTCTGCTCAGCAGGGAGACTGCTTCCTCTTCTCTCTCTCTCTCTCTGCCTGCCTCTCTGCCTACTTGTGATCTCAGTCTGTCAAATAAATAAATAAAATCTTAAAAAAAAAAAGAATTACATAGGGAAAATACCTAGTTCTATATCAATTTTATTCTCTGAACAGTCTGAAACTAGACTAGCTCTAAAAGAAATTTGAGAATTTATGAAAAACCAGTACTATATTAGTCCTTCACAGAAAAAAAAAAAAAACAAAAACCACTGATTAAGTTATGGTATGTATTCAAAAGGAGATTAAAATTTTGTTTACAGCTTTTAAAAGTTTTAAAATGTAGAGTATATTGCCTTGCTGACAGGCTATCAAGCAACACAAAGAAAATTTTTTCAAAAGAGTATTTTCTTAATAATTCAAAGACAGCCAAATTACATTATAAACCTAGATTAACCAGAAACAAACTGACCAGAAACTGATTAAAATTTGAATGGTCTTCTGCAGTCTAAATAAATATAAAAAAGAGCAAGCATACAGCAAGGATTTCATATAACAATAAACAAAAACATCAAATACAAATGTTTCCAGATCAGTTATTATTCAGACTCTGTAAGGAGAAGTTCAAATAAATTCATATTTCAACTTATCTGCAGAAATCAAGTGCTGGGTAAGCCTACTACCTTAATAGCGCCCAACTGACACTCTAGGAAGCAAGGAGACAGGGATAATACCCACTCACCACCAACAGACAAACAACAAAAGTGAAATGTAGATGAGACATGAGGAGTGGATTGTTGCACTGGCTGTTTACCTCACTTTCAAAATGTCACTTGAGGCATACAAATGCTGTACAAATGGAACTAACAACAAATGCTAAGATCTAAAACTCAGAAGAAATCTCACAGATATTGGATAAAATATCACTGGATTGGGAATAGCTGAGAGCTAACAATGGCAAAGTCCAGGGAAGTGGTCATAAGAAAGCAAAGGCAAGACAGAAAACATTTATATTCCATTTTTAGTATCTCTTCTCTAAACAAAAAAAAAAAGGAAATACTTTGACACACTGAAGTTCTGTACGTCAAAAATATTTAAGATGGTTGTATATTGCATTATAGTCATTACTGTCCCAAGATGGTTGGTACTAATGATATAAAAGGTTTATTTCTTAATATAACTATCTCTAGTATCATATCATTTCCATCTCCTATGCTGAAGATCCGCATTATTAAACAACTTACAAATGCAAAACCTCCAGAGGGCACCACGGTTTTTATAAGGCAAGGAAAAAGGGCTGAGTGCTTATGTTAATCCTCTTGTTGAGTTTTGCTCTAGAGGCTGTTGAGATAAGCTGCAGTCCTCCTGACTAGATCTCAGAAGACCAGTGTAGAGGGCACAGGTAGGAGCATCTGTTTAGTCACGTGCAAGTTAGAAACAAGGAGGTTATTGCCCTTTACTTGAAAGGCTTCAGACAAAAAGGGTTAAAAATATAATAAAGGTTTTTTACTTAGAAGGAAATCTGGAAGCTGCTTTCTCCCTCCTGGTCCTATGTTCCTGGGAATCACAAAGTAGTCCTTGAAAGGAACATTTTTTTTTATTGAAAGGTAGAAGTTTAAATTACCTACACTAAATTTATCTAGGCTATATATTTGCTATACCCTAAAGACCCCTAAAGTACAAAATCAAAATGGAACTGCCATTAACCCTATGTTTTATGGATATAATCATCTACCTGACCTTAGAAATGAGGTCTTAAATGAAAAACTGGCAAAGTACTTTTAATTAACTTTGAGGAAATGGCATCACAAAGTGTCGACTGCCTCTAAGGTTTATAGGTAGATGTAACAAATGACCATTAACCAATAAAATATAATTTCTGTCCAGCAAATTCTTGAGTTAAAAGCAATAATGCAATACTCTTAATTATGTATGCATACCTAAGAAACACTGTACACATTTTCATGAGTAAAAGCTCATAAGTCTGAAAAGGCAAGGAAGACAGTTTCTATCAGCAGTCCTCTTCTAAAAGGAAATTTTTATAATTTTCTTGATACTTCAGAGAATAAGAAAACAATACATTTTCTTTATTTTACTCGAATACTCTTAGTACCTATTGTTTTAATTCCTCTTCTATTTCTCGTGTTATGACAAAAGTGAAGAAATGCTAGATTCCCCCAAATGAAGCACCTCCTATTAAAACAAAAACTAAAAGTATTTACTAAAAGTAAATACAAGGGGCACCTGGGTGGCTCAGTGGGTTAAAGACTCTGCCTTCAGCTCAGGTCATGATCCCAGGGTCCTGGGATTGAGCCCCGAATTGGGCTCTCTGCTCAGCAAGGAGCCTGCTTCTTCCTCTCTCTCTCTGCCTGCCTCTCTGCCTACTTGTGATCTCTGTCTGTCAAATAAATAAATTAAAAAAAAAAATCTTAAAAATAAAAAGTAAATTCAATTAAAAAAATACCTGGGTTATTTGAAATAACTTTGTTTTTAATTTTAATATGCTAAGAAAATAAAAAGATCAACAAACAAGTTTAACCACACCAAAAAGCAAAGAAATTCCAATTAAAACAAGACTGCATTTCTTCTCATCCAATTGGGAAAATAATAACAATACAGTATAACAGTATAACGACACATACACTTTTATGAAACACTATAAAAGTGTTTTATAGTTATAGTCTAACTATAAAAGTGGAACTCTTCTGCAGAGCAACTGGGCAAGAAGTACCCAAAGCCTTAAAAAACATTCCCTATTTGGGGCGCCTGGGTGGCTCAGTGGGTTAAGCCTCTGCCTTCGGCTCAGGTTGTGATCTCGGGGTCCTGGAATCGAGCCCCGCGTCGGGCTCTCTGCTCAGTGGGAAGCCTGCTTCCCCCTTGCCTCTCTGCCTACTTGTGATCTCTTTTGCTCTGTCAAATAAATCTTTTAAAAAAAAATTCCCTATTTCTGGGACTTACTATTTCCTCTTCTAGTAACTTATCCTATGGAAGAAGTAAAGAGATCTGTACAAAGATGTTTGCAGAAGAGCTATTCAAAATATCAAAAGTGAGAAATTTAGATAAGAGATTTAATAGTCTGTTTCTCTAAACAAACAAAGTAAGTGTTGGTCACGATCCACTAAATTGGTGGGTAAAGTATTATGCCTCCAGTTTGAAAAGCACTGCTCTACATTATGCTCTCTAGTCAAAGGTTTCTTGATGGTGAAAGTGAGTCTTACTTGATTTATATTGGGAGAAAAAAGTTATTCCAGGTAATAGAGATGAAAGGCCTAACAGCATGGAAATAGAAAAAAACAAAAAACAAAGGAAAAGATGACCTTAGGTGTTTGGGGGGAGGACACTATTAGATTTTTCTGGCTGAAATGGAACACTCATTTCATTGGGGTATGAGGTTCTGAGAGCACGTCAGAAAGTCTATTGCCAAACCGTAATAATAATAAATTCTGAATTCTCATAATAAATTCTGAAAGTTAAAAGATACTCTGTACAGGGGAGCCTGGGTGGCTCAAGATGTTAAAGCCTCTGCCTTTGGCTCAGGTCATGATCCCGGGGTCCTGGGATTGAGCCCCGCATCGGGCTCTCTGCTCAGCAGGGAGTACCTGCTTCCCTTCCTCTCTCTCTGCCTGCCTCTCTGCCTACTTGTGATCTCTGTCGGTCAAATAAATAAATAAAATCTTAAAAAAAAAAAAGATACTCTGTACAATCACAAGTAGGCAGAGCAGCAGACAGAGAGAGGGGGAAGCAGGCTCCCCGATGAGCAGAGGCCCAATGCGGGGCTTCATCCCAGGACTCTGAGATCATCACCCGAGCTGAAGGCAGAGGCCCAACCCACTGAGGCACCCAGGTGCCCCCATTTTGAGATTCTGGGTTGGTAGTACAAGAAAGCCAGCTGCAGAGTCAATTGAGGGAGTTTTGTATTCCCCCCGAGAAAATGTTATATTAAGCAAAGGGGAAAAAGCCAATGAATATGAAAAGAACTTTATATGTTGGTTTATTTCTTTATTATTTTTTTTAATTTTATTTATTTATTTGAGAGAGAGAGCAAGAGAGAGAGCATGAGCAGGGTGAGGGGCAGAGGGAGAAGCAGACTCCCTGCTGAGCAGGGCTTCATCCCTGGACTCCAGGATTTCCGGATCATGACCTTAGTCAAAAGCAGCTGCTTGGGGCGCCTCAGTGGGTTAAGCCTCTGCCTTCGGCTCAGGTCATGATCTCAGGGTCCTGGGATCGAGCCCCACATGGTGCTCTCTGCTCAGCAGGGAGCCTGCTTCCCTTCCTCTCTGCCTTCCTCTCTGCCTACTTGTGATCTCTCTCTCTCTCTTTGGCTCTGTCAAATAAATAAATAAAATCTTTAAAAAAAAAAAAAAAAAGCAGCTGCTTAACTAACTGAGTCACCCAAGCCCCCCTGACTTATTTCTTTATTAATGCTATTGGTCTCTCCCTCCTGTCCAAGTTAGACACCTCAGTCATTACTAAGTTGTGTATAATTCCTAAACTACTGTAAAGACCCATCTTACTCCTATTTTACTCTTTTCCCTCTGGCTTATTCTTTAGAGACTTAAATAATTAATCTTACCGGGCGCCTGGGTTAAAGCCTCTGCCTTCAGCTCAGGTCATGATCCCAGGGTCCCGGGATCGAGCCCCACTTCGGGCTCTCTGCTCAGCAGGGAGCCTGCTTCCCCCTCTCTCTCTGCCTGCCTCTCTGCCTACTTGTGATCTCTCTTTGTCAAATAAATAAATAAAATCTTAAAAAAAAAAAAATCTCAAAATGAATGCTTCCTGTGTTTTCACCTAGTTGGAACCCTTCCCTACCCTTTATTCTCTCACATTACATCCTTTAAGGGTCTGTTTGCCTCTAATTCTTCAATTGTTTTCTAAAACACCTCCTTTTGTCTTAGGTGTTTTCTTAAGTATCTAAATCTCATCATACCAAAGCTACCACTGTGTGGTTCCTCCAGAGTCTCTGAACCCCCTCCTTCCCACTGCTCTACTTCCTCATTCCCTTCTTTCTTAAATTTAATTTTATTTATTTTTTTAAGATTTTGTTTCTTTATTTGAAAGAGAAAGAGATCACAAGTAGGCAGAGAGGCAGGCAGTGAGAGAGAGGAGGAAGCAGGCTTCCCACTGAGCAGAGAGCCCGATGCAGGGCTCAATCCCAGGACCCTGGGATCATGACCTGAGCCGAAGGCTGAGGTTTAACCCACTGAGCCACGCAGGCACCCCTCCTCATTCCCCTCTGTCCTATGTTCTCTCCATATCCTCTCTTCTGGGGAGCCAACACCCACTCTCACTGTTTCAAATGTATCTTCCACACAAATAATTCTGTGCCCAAATTCTAGTCTGGCATCTGTTTCTTCCTTCTTTGCAGCATAATCTAATCTATGGTTACATGGTGACACATAAAAGCCTTAAATGAATCTAAACTCTCATATCACTCAAATGCAAAACTGAAATGTCAATATAAATGTTTTATATAGCTATCAAGTATTTTTCTTCAGCCTTAAGCACACGACGAATAATGGCTCCAATTACAAAAATTCATTTAAGACCATAAAGGAAGAAGATAATGGCTGCCATATTTTTCAGAATTACTTACTCTTGGATAAGGAAGGCCACTGGTAGTATTGAAAGCTGGTAAAAGTTTGTAACCCAATTGCTTGGCCATTTGGAGAAGTTCATCATTGTACCACTGCATGTACTCCCCTTTTTCTTTCAGCATGATTGCCAATGAGTGTCCACCCAAAAGACCCCTACAAGCACAGAGATGAAACATTATCCACTTCTTACAGATACTTAAAAGTCACCACCTAAAAAGATGTGGGTACCTTGTTATCGACAATTTAGCACACATAAGGAAAGACCTCAGAACATTTTCTTTTTTACACCTAACTCTGGCCGTTCATTTTATGACAAAACACAGATAATACAAGAAAGTTTTAAATGTTCTATCTGCTGAAGTATTTGGCATTCTCAAATACCTTAAAATTTCTTAAAATAAATAAGACCCTTAAAAACAAAAGACTTGACAACTTTTGATTCTAAGAACTTTAAAATTTAACTTAATGATATCATCACGTAACCTTTAACTCTTACAGTATAGCATTAAAAAACCCTCCCCAATTCTGTACTAAATATAATAGATTAACAAACTCTGTGAAAAGCTACATAAATATTTCCTAAACTGACTCATTTACCTGTCAAAAGGAAATGTGTTACAACATACAAGTAACCATTAAATATAAAAATTTAATAATGCTGAAACTTGAATTAATAAATCCTGTAATTCAATATTTTTAAATGTTCTAAAAACATTTTAGATTGTTGAGTTGAGTGGTAGTATTATACATTTAATTTCATTTGGCCCGAAGGGTTACTGGCTAAGATTAGCAAACTACAGAAACTAGTGAAAAACCTGAGCTATAGCTAATATGCAAATGTTCAACCTCTAATCCTTTTTTAATGGGGGGGGGGGGGGGAGTCTGCAACAATTTCCAATGTCTGCTGCTGTCTGTGCCTAATATAATGCAGTCATCCCAGAGCCTCTGTTTCATAATATCCCAACTTCTATCTTTTAAACATAAGAAATATCTTGCTTTATTACCATCAAGAAATACACAGTAGACCTTGGCTTTTCTGTTATTAAAATTATAGCTTTAGTGTCTTACATACTTACCCAAGAACTCTGATGTTTGTTTCAAAGACTGATACAACTACATCATTATCTAAATTAACATCTCTTAAAACTTTTCTCACCGCATCTTCAAATTCTTTAGTTTTATTTAATACCTAGGAGAAGAAAATTATGAAAATAAAATTCTATCAAGTCAAAGAGAAATAGCATTAGAATGAAATGCTAAAAGTTAATACAGTAAGACTCTAAAAAGTGACATATACAAAATGTTTCCCTTAAGCCAATGATAAAAACGTGGTATCTAAAACCCACCAAAATTAACTGCCTATATTATAAGGAATCTTTATATATTTCTTTTTTAGATACACAGAAATCATTAAGACTTTAAAACATCATCAGAACTGTTAACTGGTTTCTTAATATATTACCCTTGACCTAGAGCTACATGAGATGAGCTCTACCAGGATTTGGTTTCCAAGTCAAAATATCACAAAAACCATCCTATTCACCAAACATCATTTTAAAGGTTGCTTGTTTTCAAAAGAGAGCACACCCTTCAGAGAATGACTGACTGACTAACCCTAAACCACATACCACCCGCAATCCTCCCGCATGGATACCCTGACCCTTAACTATAAAGGAGTTTAATGTTGTAATCAAGAGCAAGCCCTGTTTTGAACTCACTACCTGAGTAATCTTGGTCAAGTGACTTCCATCTCTGAACCTCTTCCTTCAATAATAAAAAGAAGAAATATCAAAAAAACTTTAAAAAATTTTAAAAAAAGAAGAAATATCCACTCCTGCAGGATTGCCCTCTTAAATGAGGTAATATATGTAAAGTATTTTCAGTCGAGTGCCTGACTTAGTAAGTGCTTAACATCATTACTGTTATTATTATCATTATCACCATGAGGGTCTAGAATCCTAACTAGGTTAACAATCCTGTGGAATCTTGTGATCAGTTCCGTGAAGGGGCCAATGCATTACATAGTTGCTCTGATTTTTCAGTCAAAATCGAGGCTGTGTCAGAGAGCTCTCTTGTTCAACTATTGAGCCCAACAGTTAAAACCAGAAATAGACAAGACCACTTAATTCATGCTCTAGCTACTACTCATTGTGCTATTGCTCATCACACTTTCCTGAGCCACTGACAAGACATTTTGCAGTGACCAGAACATTCCAACTGCCAGACCAGAAAAGTCCTGATATCAATGGAATGCCTAGAAGACCACAGCCTACACATCCCTTCCTTGCCCCTGATTACGGGATGAACACCTACCAACCTCCGCCCTCAATCACACGCGCCCGGCCTGCTCTCTTGCATGTACCCCTACCCTCAATCTCACCTTATAAAACTCTAGGTATCCACCTTGTCTGTGGAGAGGTCTGTATTAAGGCCTGTGCCTGCTACCCCCCACAGCTGCCAGGCCCCAAAAGAAATCTCTCCCCTTCTCTTTTCCAAACCTTCCTCTCTTGAGTTACTGGCTTCTCTTGCCACAAGTTTATCTGAGTCTGTTCAACAACAGTGTTGGCATAACCAGCCAGGAGCTCTGCTTCTGATTTGTCCAGCTCCCTCGGCATTCCCAGGGAGAGAGCAGCTGGCTGAGGCGGTGTGCTGGGCCTTTCCTGCTCATTTCTTGGGTTAGTGGCTGTGATAAGTTGTTCGATAACTACACAATTACCCGGTATTTAGACCCCAGATCCATTAAAAGTAGTTCCCCTTTTCTTGCTTGTTTAATCTTTCTATTTGATAATACTTCAGAGTGCCTTTCACTTGATTTCTTTCATTAAAAATTCTAATATAGGTATAAAACATTCCATAAGAATATTTGACTAAGGGGTGCCTGGGTGGCTCAGTGGGTTAAAGCCTCTGCCTTTGGCTCAGGTCATGATCCCAGGGTCCTGGGACTGAGCTCTGCATCGGGCTCTCTGCTCAGCGGGGAGCCTGCTTCCTCCTCTCTCTCTGCCTGCCTCTCTGCCTACTTGTGATCCCTGTCTGTCAAATAAATAAATAAAATCTTCTAATTAAAAAAAAGAAGAAGAATATTTGACAAAAATTCAAATAAAAGTAAAAGTCAGGATAAGTTCTGAGTAAAATATACTATCAAGCCTGCCCTTAAACTGCTTGGGACACCTGGGTGGCTCTGTCAGTTAAGCGTCTGCCTTCGGCTCAGGTCATATTCCCAGGGTCCTGGGATCGACTCCCACACTGGGCTCCTTGCTCAGTGGGGAGCCTGCTTCTCCCTCTGCCTGCCACTCCCCCTGCTTGTGCTCTCTCTCTCTCTGACAAATAAATAAAATCGTAAAAAAAATTAAAAATGATTAAAAAAACACTCCTCCTTATCCACTTCTATATCCATGTAAATTCTGTAGCAACAAGTGCAGATGCAAATAGCCCTGAATCACTTTTAGAATGAAAATCAACTGTGCTACTCCCCACTCATCCACACATACACTTTTTAGTCTCATTTTGTTAATCTTACTCTTCTTCCTAGGTCTATCTCCTGAGAATTACTCCCAAGAATTATACCAGTATTATTTGTTTCAAAGGAGATTAAAAGTGGAAAGAATTCTCTTTGTCCATAATTTGCTAGAAAACTCATTCCAACTGCTCTATTACTTAATGAACTCTTTAAGCTCTTAGCTGATAAAAAGATGAATTCAGGCCTCTTCCTTTCCTCACCATCTTTAATTTGTTTGGGTATCTGTCTTTCTACAGGTTACATGGTAATGTAGACTATAAAGATCACACGTGATACATTCTATTATTATTTTCAAATACGTCAAATAAAATAGTCACAATGTAAAGGCAAGGTAAATCAGAAATACTATTAAGTGTATTACTAAAATGTACCAAAACAATTCCTTTTTTTAGTAGGAAAAAATTTTCTAAACTAATTTTCTGTTTAAACTAGACAGAAAATTCTATTTAAAAAAATGTTTCAAACAGTAATAAAAATTCAAAATGAATTTTTATCTTTCAAAGTTATGATGGTATGTAGTAAGTTACTTAGGCTATTCCTACTTGAAGAGACTAAAATTTAAAGAGTTTATAGGGGCGCCTGGGTGGCTCAGTGGGTTAAGCCGCTGCCTTCGGCTCAGGTCATGATCCCAGGATCCTGGGATCGAGCCCCGCATCGGGCTCTCTGCTCAGCAGGGAGCCTGCTTCCTCCTCTCTCTCTGCCTGCCTCTCTGCCTGCTTGTGATCTCTGTCAAATAAATAAATAAAATCTTTTAAAAAAAAAAGAGTTTATAAAGTATTCTTTTTTTCAGTGTTCCAAGATTCATTGTTTATGTACCACACCCAGTGCTCCATGCAATAAGTGCCCTCCTCAATACCCAGCAGCAGGCTCACCCATCTCCCCACACCCCTCCCCTCCCAAACCCTCAGTTTGTTTTTCATAGTCCACAGTCTCTCCTGCTTCTTTTCCCCCTCCGATTTATCCCAATTCACTTTTAAGTATCATTTTTTAAATGTAAGATTTTTATCTACCTTTCTTAACTCCTCCTGAGGGTAATTTCAACAAATAGAGGAGTTATTTATCTGAATCTGAACCAAAGATAAGCAAGAAATAACATGTTATAGTTAATAGGAAACTTAGATACCTAATTTAGGCCCTTCTAAGGTGAAAAAGGAGCCCAGAAAAATTAAATGATTTGACCGAGGTTGCACACATCAGTATTATGTGATCACTGCTTATTACTCCCTGCCACAAGGAGCCAGAACTCAAGTTTATATCACAAAGTACGGAGAGTATGGCCTGTTAACCAGCACGAACAGCACCACCAAGTGGCAGCTTATTAGAAACACAGATTCTTGGACCCTACCTTCAGTCTACTGGATCAGAATCTGCATTTTAGCAAGATCCCTAGGTGACTTGTAATACATTGAAGTTTAAAAAGTACTGCAGCATTATACAGTATTTCTCAAACTTTATCATATATCAGAATCATCTGGAAGCTTGTTAAAAAACAGACTGCTGGGCCTCGCTCCCAGACTGTCTGATTTAGTATGTCTGGGATGAGGCGCTAGAATTTTCCATTTCTAACAAGTTGTCAGGTGCTGCTGCTGCTGCCGGTCCTGGGATATTTTGCAAATTAAAGCCAAAGTATACAACTGGTATAACGTGAAAGACAGAACCTTTGTAATAATGAATGGCTCCTCAATTAGAAGCCAACAGATTTCTAAATTTAGGAAAGTTATGCAGCCTGATACTACCTTTTCTCCTTCATTTCTGTTAAGATTTTTTAAAGCATATGATATCTGAGATCCATGTTCAAGAAAATCTTACAGAGAGATGATGGGGAATTTGCTATATGGAAAGAAAGCCAAGCTGACAGAACGAGAGACAAAGTTAAGTTCAACTGTGATCCTTCCTAACACACAGCTACTGCTCCTCACTTACTTCCCCCACGTCAAGGTAGACCTGAGAAGTATGACCTAGCTACAGTTACAAGGACACCACCTGGCTTCTTCCAGGGTGGCAATCTGTGCCTCCCGGGATATCTTGTTTACCTTTGCCTTTTATTTGTAAAGGAAGCGCTGTTATAACAGAACACATAGGACCACTAAACCAAAAATAAGGCATACAAATATTCTCATTCTCATAATCATGATAATACAGTTTCCATATTCCTTTAATCTCTGAGAAATAAAGTTACAACTTTTGAAACCCTGACCCAACTGTAAAAGTTGTAAACAATGCAGGCTTCACAACAAAAATCTTCTCAACCATGGCTGCATTTTATAAATGAAGAGAAGCTTTAGGAGCATAAATAGTAATAAAGCCCTGCTCCAGAATAATTAAATCAGAGTAATTCATGAGAAGGGGATATTCTTTAAAACTTCATAGGTCATCCTCCTAAGGTGCTGGTATAGAAGGAGGGAAGAGGGACGCCTGGGTGGCTCAGTTGGTTAAGCAGCTGCCTTCGGCTCAGTTGGTTAAGCAGCTGCCTTCGGCTCATGATCCCAGCGTCCTGGGATCGAGTCCCACATCGGGCTCCTTGCTCGGCGGGGAGCCTGCTTCTCCCTCTGCCTCTGCCTGCCATTCTGTCGGCCTGTGCTTGCTCTCTCCCCCTCTCTCTCTCTCTGATAAATAAATAAAATCTTTAAAAAAAAAAAGAAGGAGGGATGAGAAGGGAAGTGAAAGGGAAGAGAAGAGGATAGGAAAGGAAAAGGAAAGAAAAAGAGAATGCCCACTGAAAAAAGAACGTACAAACAATATTGGAAAGAAAAGCTTGGTTCAGAAAAGTTCCTGCCAGCCCAAAGATTTTTTTTTTGTTTTTTAAAATATTAATCAATCCTCAAGACATTTACTCAAAGTTGAGAATTAGGTCTTAAGGAAAATCCTGAAACAAGCCTATACTGTAAGTGATCTCAAAGTAAAAAATTAGATACTGTATATAGAAATTATGACATCTGGAACTCAATCTTTCTCCTCTGCCATTACAAACCATCCCAACCAGAATTAATTAAAATGATTTTTATCCTATGAGGTCAAAAACAGTTGCCAAGAAGTGAACACCTGGTGCTAAAAATCACTGGTGTGAAAAAATTAAATTTTTTTATGAACCTAAGAATTCTAGTTTAACAACTTCAGTATCATTGTGGCATGCCGTTCTGGATCAAGAATATCAGTGGCATTTTCTAGAATTAATTTCTTCCAATAGCTTCAACCTCCTTGCATAATGGGGAAACAACCTTCCTGATTAAAAGTGCCATCACATAAGCTACCATACCTATAAATTATTTTAATACCTCCATGACTTCTACATACTTTCACTTGATATTTACATGACATAATCAACTCAATACTGTGAAAGAGCTATTTAGAAGCAAAGCTCAGAAGACCTTAAATTCTGAAAACTTCTACTTCAGACTTAATGCATCATGACTGTATTCGTAACATTTTGAGTGTACAAATTATGAAATTTATAAAATAAGTAAATTCAAGAGGATTCAAACCTACCACAAGAGTGTCCAAAGAATCAATCAGTGTCAGGGAAAATCTAAGAAACAAGTATAATGAGACACAAACCATTAGAAGTCTGAATATTTTATCCATGAACGTATAAGCAGATCTATCTAGGACTTATCGACTGGCAGTTTCTATCAGCTAGGACTTCCAGGCATCTATAGTACGATGTAACCTATAAAGCACCAAAGGCCCCCGAAAAGGCTTAAACATTACATTTAATATTCAGTGTATCTACGTATCTTTCAAAATGAATAGAAATATTCATTAACTCTCTTTTAAAGCAAATAAAATTATTAAAACATCAAAATATGAAACCATCAAGGTGCCTGGGTGGCTCAGTCAGTTAAGCATCTGCCTTCAGCTCAGGTCATGATCCTGGGATCCTGCAATCAAGTCCTATGTTGGGCTCTCTGTTCAGCAGGGAGTCTGCTTCTCCCTCTCCCTCTGCCCACCCTCCCACCACTTCTACTCTCTCTCTCAAATAATTAAAAAATAAAAAATATTAAACTATGAACACTTTATAATGTGTCAATGACTTTATATACATTTCAAAAGTTATATTCATCTTAGCAACTCTTCACTGATCTAAGAGGTAAACTTATTTTTTATAAAACATAACAGAAGGAAATAAAAGAGTTTAAAATCTCACTTAAAGCAGTCCTTGAAATTTAACCAACCCCCAGAAATACAACTGTAAGCTGCATCTAGGATGTCTATGACTTCAGAACCCTGAGCTGCCACACCATCCACCGCGTTAATACTCACTTTCCCAAGGCATCATCAACATCCCCCCGACTTGGCTCCTGGCCTCTAACGCGACCTCTACAGGTTAAAGGCATGAGTTCATCAGCTGGGTAAGCATGTTCCTGCAAGGGAAATTACAGTGAGTCACTGAAGAAAATAAGAGAAAGCAAACATCATCTAGAGGACACAATCTTCTTGCAGTTATTTTTTAAAAAGGAAGATGCAAGTTACTCAGAAGTTCTACTATTCTTAAGTCTATGGGAACCTTTTCAAAAATTTAGTTATAAAGTAATACGTGCCTAAGAAAAAAAATGCTAAAAAATCTTTCTTTAAAAATCTGATAATCTGCTTCCGTTCCACCAAATCTCACTCTTCAAAGATAACGACTGTTAAGACTGGCATTTATGCTTCCAAATTTATCCACATACATTAAAATACAGGCACATACATAATTTACATTTTATTTACAAATAGGTACTCATGCCATAGGCACACATTGCTCTAAAATTTGTTTACTTTAATCACCGTGGGGTTTTTCCACGCTAGAATTTTATAAATGTGTTTTTTAACTACAAAGTGGTCATTTAATATTAGCTAATATTACCAAGTACTTGTGTTTTAAGCACTGTTTTACACAGTTTAGTTCATTTCATTATCACACCTCTGAAACAGATTCAATTATCCCTATTTTACAGAGGAGAAAACTGAGGCCCAGAGGAGAGGTAAGTAAGCCCAGACATGCAACTAGTAAATGACGAATCCAGAATTTGAGCCTGGCGACCTGACTCGAGAGCATATTATCCTTCACGGTGCCCGCCCTTCACAGTATCGCACAGTATGGATACACTACAATTCACTTATTCCTCACTTGAGGAATATGTAGATTGAACTCAGTTTTTCACTATATAGACATGTATATGCATACATCTTTTGCACATATGCTTGTATTTCTATAGATTAAATCCCTAGAAATACACCCAGTGGGTCAAAGGTATGGATATTTAATTTCTGATACCTACAAACTGAAGACACTAACTTATATCCCAACAATACTCTAACACAGGAGATGACCAATCATTTATATTTTGCCAATCTCTTGCATAAAAAATGGTAACTCAAGTTTTATTAATGAGAATAAACTTTTTTTTTGTATTCGTCATTGCTATTTATTTGAAATGTCTGTTTATATATTTTGTCCATTTTCTATTGGTTGTCTTATTGGCCAAGACATTCTCTATACATTGTGTTTGTTATATACAGTAAAAATATTTCTCCTGTCTTTTATCTTTTATTTTTAAGATTATTTATTTATTTATTTGACAGAGAGAGAGAGATCGCAAGTAGGCAGAGAGGCAGGCAGAGAGAGAGGGGAGGAAGCAGGCTCCCTGCAGAGCAGAGAGCCCGATATAGCTGGATCCCAGGACCCTGGGACCATGACCTGAGCTGAAGGCAGAGGCTTTTACCCACTGAGCCACCCAGGCGCCCCTTTTGATTATCTTTTAACTTTGTTTTGGTGCTTTTATTTTAAATATGTAGTTAAGACTATGAGTCTCTTTCTTTATGGTTTCTAGATTTCAGGCACGGTTAAGAAAGCTATCTTGAGCCTCTGAAAAGAGCACCCTTATTTTGTCTAGAGATTTACTCCATCTGGAATCTAATATCCCTTATGATGTAAAATAGGGATATAGCTGTGTTTGCCCCCCCAAAAGAGCCAATTTTCTAAATTCCACTTTTTAAACAAACCATCCACTCCCTAATTGCTTGAAATGCAGCTTTATTAGTTCAAAATTGTCTACACATTCCTATAGCCTCATTTTTGTTCTGCAGATCGATCTGCTTGACAGATTTATTTCCTATGCCTACTGCCCTACAGATCTAGTTCCTGCTCCAAACCATTATCTTAATTATTCTACCTTTCCACTATACCTTCCTACTTAGGACAGCAACTCACTCCCCCCAATTATTTTTCTTCAAAAAATTTTTAACTGCTTTTTCAAATTTAGCCCTGTGGATAACTTTAGATTTTCTCTAGAACTCCACTGAAATTTTAATTGGAAGAGTCTACTTTGGGGTAGAATTGACATTATTACCAACTGGTTCTTCCCATTTAGGAATGTACTATATCACTACATTAATTCAGATCTTCTTTTATGAATTTGGTTTTCTTCTCTAGGTCTCACACATTTCTTAATATTTATTAATAGGAATTTTATCATTTGGGATACTATTTTGAGCAAAATTTTCTGTTAAATATTTATTTATTTATTTGAGAGAGACAGAGAGTGTGTGTGTATGCACACGTCAGGGTAGGGGTAGAGGGAGAAGGAGAGGGGAAGCAGGCTTCCTATTGAGCACAGAGCCCTCTGCCAGGCTCAATGTAGCTCAATCTCAGGACCCAGAGATCATGACCTGAGTGAAACCAAGAGTTGGACGCTTAACTGACTGGGTCACCAGGGTCCCCTGGAATTCTTTTTTTTTTTTTTTTTTTAAAGAACAACCATGACAGAGTATTTCTAATCCAGATAATAATGAAACAGACATAAAAATCTTCCCTCCTATTCATTACAAATACATAGAACTGCTTTATCAGTATTAAATTATTTTTAAAACATAGCTGAGCTTAAGAACAAGAAAAAATTCTTAAGTACCAAAAGTGAATAATGGAGTACAGAAGGTGAAGCTGCAGTGACAATGGTATGGGCATTAGAAATAAAGATAGACTTCAGGAGAATTATGTTAATGCCCAAAGGGTATAAGAGTTGATGCTACTGGTCTTGCATACATGGCCATAAGCCAGAGAAGCAGGATAGTTGCTTCAGTAAAACTAGACTGGATCCCCACCTACTGGCAGAAAAGGACAGAAACAAGAAAGTCCTGCTGAACTTTGTATTTTTTTCACTAGGGGACAGTCCCTAGAAGATTCCTCTAAAATTAATTACATGATTATGATTAGAGATTAGAATCACTGTGCTTATATATTTCAACTTCAGACAATATTCACTGATTCCCTGTCAATAACAGTAAGATAGGGGCGCTTGAGTGGCTCAGTCCTTAAACGTCTGTCTGCCTTTGGCTCGGGTCATGATCCCAGGGTCCTGGGATTGAGACCCGCATCAGGCTCTCTACTCTGTGGGAAGCCTGCTTCTCCTTCTGTGTCTCTCTCTGTCAAATAAATAAATAAAATCTTTCATTCAACTTAAGATTTTTGCCAATTATGCTACTACAGGCAGTCTTCAACCTGCCTGGCCTCGCTACATACGAGTTTCTACAATCTAGTTAAATAAACTCTCAACAACATGACTTAAATTCAGTTACCACTGTGTATTAACTGCAAGTGAGTGCATAAAAGACAAACTTCAGTGCCAGTTCTTCAACCCACAAGTCACTACATAAATAACCGACACTCATCATGATCAGTGATCCCTCACATCACTTCTTTCAAAGTCAGTGTCTTGATTACCGTGTGTCTAGTTTTTAGCTCATACATAGCAAGCGTGTGGTTATCCCCTTGTCAGCCAGTGATAATCAGACATGACAATGTGACAATTTATGAGGATGGATAATCAAAAAAGGAAATTAGCCAACAAGGATGAAAGTTCAGCGAATAAAAGAAAAATGAGGACACTGAAAGTGCAATTTGAACTGAACATAAACACTGTAGAGGGCAGCTGGCCAGGGAGAGTTGGTCACACTGACACTCCAGAGACTAGCAGATGTGCATCTACAGGAACTGAGTGAGGGCCTAATTATCCACATAGATGAAGAAAGTGGTTGCAACATAGAGTGACCAGGTCACAAAGGAAAGGATACCTGCAAAAACACTTCTCATTAAAGGAATTCCCAGAGGTATTTCAGGGAAGGGAAAAGGGTAACATTTTTTCAGCTGATCCAAATTTTGAAAGCAGGAGGACAATTCACAGATGCACAGAAAAGATGTGTGCTGTTATCTTAGGTTACACAACTAAAATGAAGGCAACGGAGGCAAGACTACCCAATCTTAATGAATTTTTGGAAAGAAATAACACTTTAATTTTCAAAGTCTCTAATATTTTGAATACTAGTTGTGCTATTTTAAAATCTCTGTACATTTATAACCATCAGAAAGAGAATTTTCAATATTTTGACGAAGATTTTAAAAGGTTTGTAACATTTGTATTCTGGTCTGGAACCCTAATTCCCACAGATGCTAGTATCAGAATTTTTCTTAAGTAGAGTCAACTCACACCATTTTTCTAATGGCTTTTCCATTCCTGACTTTTTATTTTGATTCAGCTGTTGGTTGCCTGGCCTTGTCCTCAGGTATGTTTTTGTTTCTCGGTTTTTTAGAGTGTCATCAGTATTGTTATTTCTCAAGTATCCCTGGGTTAGGATGTCTCTTGTCTTACACTTGAAAAATAAAATGAATGTTATAAAATGCTCGAGACATATTTTCTTCCCTTCCGAAATTTGAGGATACTGTTCCACAACCTTACATCCACTGAGAATCATCATTGCAGTTTCTAAGACTAGTCTGATCCCTCGTACCTTGAACGACTTGTACCACCTATGCCTGTATGTTCCCATGATTCTTAATTCTTAAAGTTCAGCAGAAATACTCCCAATTCCATACCCAGCTCTATCCTACCGCCTCTCACTAAACTCAACGATCTATATGCCAAATCCATAGCACATTAGCAGCAGAAAAACAGAATAGAGGACAGAACACTAAACACATGGTCAAACAGAAAAGGAAAGACAAAAAAATAATAATAAAGTAGGCTAAAGAATACAAAAAGCACTGAAGCCTGCAACCCTTCAGATATTTAAAAAAGTTCAGTGCTCCATAATGATTCATTTCCTGAGGAAAGGATCCCAGACAAATGTTTGTACTATAATTAGAATCCACATGCAGCTACCAAATTCTGAATTGAACATACTGTGATTTTAATATTATATACAATTTTTAGCATAAATTCCTAATAATTTTATCTTTTAACATTTTAAGTTCCTAACTTCTTTTTCTGTGTTAATGCCAAAAGAACTGTGATTTCCCAGAATGCATACGATTTTTTATTGCTTAAGTTTCGTATTGAACACATCTAAACAACACTCTGAAGTAATTCAAAAGTGATATATTTTCAGCTTGCTGATGAATTTTGAAACTTCGTAAAGTATCATTCAGATGTTAATTTGACTGTAAGGAGTTCTTTACTATCTAAACCACCACCGCTTAGAATACTTTATACTATTCCTAGGGTTCTGCAAAAACACACACATGCAAAAACACTTCTGTCTGAAATTAAATATGAAGCTCAAACCCTAGGCTTATCAAGATAAGAAAAATATTAGGAGCAATTACAAACAGAATGATCAAATAAGGGAGTTTTGAACAAGACGTAAAAATACTTTATGCCCTGCTAATTCAAGATTACAGATAAAAACAAAAACCACAGCATTTTCTTTGGGCTAACCACAAAGTGAACTACAGCTGGTTTGCGTAAATCCGGAGCAATGCCTACGTGGTAAATAAACAGCCATTACACTTCAAATATCCTGTCTACTTGAGGTAATAGAGTAATATAGTAATACCGTCTCTTCACAATGTATTGCTAGAATGAGGGACAAGTAATTCCTATTGCTATGACTCAGAACCACAAAGCACAATAATTACTCAGAAACGAAACTCAGGGATAAAAAGAGTCCTATACAAATTAAGTAGAACAGGTGCCTACCTAAAAGCAAGAACAATTGCATAAAACAAAACCAAGCAGACTCCTCTCTCTGGTAGAAACTGATACCACGATTCTAAAATTTACAGAGAAATGCAAACCAGGGCACCTGGATGGCTCAGTAGGTTAAGCATCTACCTTTGCCTCGGGTCATGATCTCAGGATCCTGTTTGGAACCCCACGCTGGAGTCCCTACTCAGTGGAGAGTCCACTTCTCCCTCTCTTCCTCTCCCCATGCCCCACCCCCCACACGTGCGCATGTCCCATGTACACACCTGCGCTCTCTAATAAAATCTTAAAAAAAAGAAATGCAAATAACCCAGAATATCCAAAACAATTTTGAAAAAGAACAACACTGAAAGACTTACACTGCCTGATTTCACAACTTAATATCACACGAAAGACAGTGTGATATTAGCATGCATATATTCGGATCAATGGGGAAAAAATAGTCTAGAAACAAACCCACACATAGATGGGTAACTAATTTAACACAGATACCAAAGTAATTCAGTGGTAAAAGGATATTCTTTTCAACAAATAGTGTTGGATAGAGATGGATATCTACATAGAAAAAAATATAAATCAATCTTTACCTCATTCTATATAAAAATATTAACACAAAATGAGTGATAGACCTAAATAAACAGGCTAAAATTTTAAAACAGCTAGAAGATAATCTTTGTGGCCTGGGCTAGGGAAGTATTTTTAGGTAGAATATAAGATAGGAATCATAAAAAAGGATAAACTGCATTTGATCACAATTTAAAACATTTGCCTTCATAAGACATTGTTAATGAAAAGGCAAAGCACAGAGGGGGAGAAAATATCTGTGCTATGTGATATATGTGATAAAGGACTGATATCCAGAGTATTTAACTCTTATGACTCAGTAATCAGGACAAATGACGACCTGATTTTGAAATAGACAAGAGATGTGGAGCAGGCATCACTAAAAAAGAGATATACTAAGCACACAGATTTTCAACATCATTGGTTATTGGGAAAAGTCAAAATCAAAACAAAATGCCACTACATACTTTTTAGAATAGCTAAAATTAAAAAGACCGAAAATACCAAGTACTGGAGAAGATGTGGCATAACTAAAACTCTTACACATTGCTGGTGGGGAACACAAAATATTAGACACTTGAGGGAAGTTTTTCAGTTTCTTACAAAGTTAAATTTATCCTTCTTATATAATCTAACAATCCTGTTCCTAGTTGGGAAATACATGAAAATGTATGTCCACATAAAAATTTGCATTCACAGCAAATTTTCATAGCAGTCTTTTTAATGATAGGCAACGACCAGAAACAAGCCAAATATTTATCAGTTGGTGAACAGATAAACAAAGTGTGTTCTATCAAATCAACTGAATACTACTAAGCAATTAATAGTAACTACAATATATCCAACAACATGGCTAAAATCTCAAAACCATCATGTTAAAAGAATCTGAATCAGAAGACTACATACTGTATGATGCCATATATGAAACCCTAAAAAGGAAAAACTAGTGCCAAAAGCAGATTACAGTGGTTGCCAGGGGTCAGAGGTAGGGAAAAGGAACTGACTGCTATGGAGCATGAGGAAGCATTTTGATGGAAAAGTATGTCATGACTGTGATGGTAGTTAAACAAATAGAAACAACTGTCAAAACTCAGAATCAAGCACGCAAAATTAAAAATTTTTTCAGGACGCCTGGGTGGCTCAGTGAGTTGGGCCACTGCCTTCGGCCTGGGTCATGGTCTTGGGGTCCTGGGATCGAGCCTCACATGGGGCTCTCTGCTCAGCAGGGAGCCTGCTTCCACCCTTCTCTCTGCCTGCCTCTCTGCCTACTTGTAATCTCCCTCTGTCAAATAAATAAATAAAAATCTTTAAAAAAAAATAAAATAAAAAATTTTTTCATCTGTAAGTTATACCTAATCAAACAAAAACTTTATTCCACTGAGTTAAAATCCTATACAGAGTATCAGAGTGTGAAAATAAAATATTACAAGGGGATACTACAGAATTTATGGCAATTGGACAAAGTTTTGGATGCTCTAAAAGTACAGGGCAAGGAACACTGGTTAACAAAAGATAGTCCCACACTCATTCACACAAGAAAAGACATAAATTTATAACTTCCCTCCTCCCAGCCATTAGTACCACTTTTAAAGTACTTTATTTACAAAATTACTCTCTCTTCTTTTTTTAAAGATTTTATTTATTTATTTGAGAGAGAGAGAGAGAGAGAGAGGCAGAGGGGGGCAAAGGGAGAAGCAGGCTCCCCGCCTGATGTGGGGCTTGATTCCAGGACCCGGGGATCATGACCTGAGTCAAAGGCAGAGGCTTAACCCACTGAGCCACCCAGGCACCCCCAGAATTACTTTCTGATGATCAAAAAGAAAACATTAGGTACAGAGTTTCAAATGGGGAATATGAAAAAGTTCTGGAGATGGTAATGGTTTGCACAACATGGTGAACATACTTAATACCATAGAAATGTCCACTTAAAAATGGTTAAAATGGGGGCACCTGGGTGGCTCAGTCATTAAGCATCTGCCTTTGGCTCAGGTCATGATCCCGGGGTCATGGGACTGAGGCCAGCAATGGGCTCCCTGTTCATCGGGAAGCCTGCTTCTCCCTCTCCCACTCCCCCTGCTTGAATTCCCTCTCTCACTGTGTCTCTCTCTGTCAAATAAACAAAATCTTTTTTAAAAAATTAAAAATGGTTGAAATGGTAAATATATATATATATATATATATATTTTTTTTTTAACCACAATAAAAAATGTTCAAAGAAAGTAACATTGGGGGGATAAAAGTAATTCTAAGAAATCTTACATAAATCAAGAAATCTATAAGGAAGTTATATTTTCCCTTGGTTTGAACGATAAGGACGAATCTACTGTGTTTTTTGAACTATGCTCTCATGAAATCAAGCTTAAAGTGGTTATTAGGTATGATTCTACTAGGTAAAAGAAACTGTGCTTACCAACTCTTTTAAAGTTTATTTGTAATGTTTAAGGCTCTACCTTAACAGTTTTTACTTCTAACAGTTTGGGTAGTTGACAGTAACCGGAAAAACGTTGGGAGACAAGTATCAGGTCAGGAAGCACAGATCTAAAACGGTTCTGCATTTGGTGGCCTAAATACATGTCATTTTGTCATCTAAATTAATCTGAAAAGTAACCTCAACGTAAGTACTAAAAACATACTAACAGAAGTGCTGAAGTGGCTATGGTCTGAGGTTAAATAAGGCCACACAAGAACTGCCAAAACAAACATCTAATTTCATGTTATTTGAGGGAAAAAGAAAGCCATCTGTGCAATTTACTGTGGATAAATTGCAGTTGGAGCAAGGCTAGCGATGTGCCAAACATAGTTGTTATAATGTTAATATTTAAGCCAATAATTGATAAAACCAGAAAATTCCTGGATATAACAAAGGATGGCAGTATTGTGGTACCCTACAGGGCACTGTTATTGAAAAACAGTATTTACAGAACTTTGGAGAATCAAGAAAGAAAAAAAAAAGGTAAGGGAAAAAATAAGCTCAAAGGGTACATGCCCAAAACAGAAAAGAATGTGTTTTAAGAAGTCTGTATGTACAATGGGAAGAATAAGCTCTCAGTTAAAGGCCTGGATGAAGTTTAGGAGGGCAATTTCAATCTCAAGCAGAGAATGAATAATGACAGTAGCAATAAACTCTTATATAGTGCTTCTTATTTGCCAGACACTAGATCCACATACTTGAATTATATTAACTTATTCAATCCTTAAAACAGCAGTGAGGAAACAGACTCAGGGAGATTAGGTAACTTTCTCATTGCAACATAGCTAGCTCATAGTGCCCTGTTCCATTTCTAGACTTCTTGCTCGCTCTTAATATTATATTGCATCTTTGGAAATCCATTGGTCTCCTAGGAACCAAGAAAGTTAAAAGAAATTGCTCTGAATGCTCACTAGAATGGAGAATAATATAAAAAAGGACTAGTGAGAAATGAAAAGCTTTCAGCACTTATTAAAAGCCCACCATGTGCCAGGTACTTACATTTCAGCATAGCAGGCAACCACTACAACAAAACAAGCAGACTTATAGATCCCAAAACTCACCATAAACTTGTATCTTTCGTGAAATTTGTTAAATGATTTCTTTGAATTTAAAAGGCAAAGATATATCATAATAATCAAATGCAAAAAAAATCACTATTTGATTACATCTTCACAAGAATTCAATTCAGCTTCAAAAAAATTTATTTTTAAAAAATATTTTATTTATTTCAAGAGACAGAGAGCAAGCACAAGCGGGGGAGGGGCAGAGACAGAAGGAAAGAGAAAGAATCTTAAGCAGACCCCACACTCAGCATGGAGCCCCACTCAAGGCTCCACCTCATGACCTGAGCTGAAACCAAGAGTCAGACACTTACTGAAGCCACCCAGGTGCCCCTCTTTTAAAAAATTCAATAAGGGGACGCCTGGGTGGCTCAGTGGGTTAAAGCCTCTGCCTTCAGCTCAGGTCATGATCCCGGGGTGCTGGGATCGAGCCCCACATCGGGCTCTCTGCTCAGTGGGGAGCCTGCTTCCTCCTCTCTCTCTGCCTGCCTCTGCCTACTTGTGATCTCTGTGTCCTATAAAAAAATAAAATCTTAAAAAAAAAAAAAATTCAATAAGCGTTTGTGTACCAGGCATGATTTCAGGCACAAGACATATAAAAGATGAATTTATTAAAAATTAAATAAAATGGGGGCGCCTGGGTGGCTCAGTGGTTTGGGCTGCTGCCTTCGGCTCGGGTCATGATCTCAGGGTCCTGGGATCAAGCCCCGCATCGGGCTCCCTGCTCCGCAGGAAGCCTGCTTCTCTCTCTCTCTCTCTCTCTCTCTCTCTCTGCCTGCCTCTCTGCCTACTTGTGATCTCTGTCTGTCAAATAAATAAATAAAATCTTTAAAAAAAAAAAAAATTAAATAAAATGATCCCTGTTCTCAAGACACCTGGTGGCTCAGTCAGTTAAGCGTCTACCTTTCATGATCCCAGGGTCTGGGGATCCAGTCCCTCTCGCATCAGGCTCCTTGCTCAGCAAAGAGCCTGCTTCTCCTTCTGCCTGCTGCTCCCCATGCTTGTTCTCTCTCTCTCTATGAAAAAAATAAATAAAATCTTTAAAAAATAAATTAAAAATAAATAAAATGATCCCCGTTCTCAACAATCTTACAAGCTACAATAGCCCTAGACAATTATGCCCATTTTACATAAGATAGTGCTCAGAGGGGTTAAATGAACTGTTTAGGGTCCAAGCTATTAAATAAACAAAACAAAATTTGAGCTCAAACCCATCTAATTCCAAAACCTATATGCTTTTGCTTTACAGCAAACTAATACTGTTTCTGAGTATTACAACTGGAAAAAAATTTCAGGTGACTTCAAATAACTAATACAGAGCACCTGGTCTCTGCTTAATATTTTAGAACTGTTTCAGGTTAGTTCTGAACTTGAAAAAGGGAAATGAGAATTCCAGACTAAATCTTGGGTTACAATCTTCACATAAACTAAGCAGAGCACAAGTACCTTGCAAGAGTCACTTGTGTTGTAAAACCGTTGAACATTTAAAAATATGTATTGCAGAGGAATGCAGATGGTGTGGATCCACTGGAAAAATGAAGGGGCGTGTTAATTCCAGGAGTTCCCAGTCTTCAGGGTTGAAATCCCTCCCCTTTCAATCTTATAGGTAGGGAGGTGTAATACAAAGCTTCCCAATTAGGGTCCAAAAAATAGGAACTGGCCCAGGAAGTCCTCGGAGAGCTGTTGTCAGTACTCTGTTGTCAGAGAGCTCTGTCATAAATCCATTTACTAAGTGAACTCTGTAACAGGGAAAAATGTATCGATAGAAATTTCTGATGTTTACCTAAAAAGGGACAGGGATATTAAAAATACTGTGCTTTAGGGGCACCTGGGTGGCTCAGTTGATTAAGCATCTGCCTTTGGCTCAGGTCACAATCCCAGTGTCCTGGGATCGAGCCCCACACTGGGTTCCCTGCTTGGTGGGGAGTCTGTTTCTTCTCTGTCTCTCTTTGTCCCCCACTGTTTCTCTCTCTAATGAATAAGTAAAATCTTTGTAAAAAATAATTAATTAATTAAAATACTGTGCTTTACAAAGAGAGGATCCTCTTCACAGTGAAATATACTGAAATGATCCAGCTGTATACCCTTTCATTCAACTTTGGAAGTAGAAGTATGCATTTGTGAGATGGCTAATGTTTGAGGGTATAGCATCGATCCACTTGGCCACCACAAAACTATTGGCCTAGATTTGTTCAATTTTGCTTGGCCCAAATGGAATGAACCAACCAGAGATAAATAATTTTGAAAGAACGATTAAGGGAATTATTAAGAGAATGGCCAAGGTCTTTAGAAATGAATTTAAAACTGTGTTTTCAATATGGTTAAAAATACCCCAAGTTACATTACCATTATTTTCAAAAACTATTTATTAAGAACTCAATATAGACTCCTAGAAAAACGAAATATAAGGAGTAAGAATTATCAAATATAAAACATGTTCAAACAATACAAAAATGCAGGGCGCCTGGATGGCTCAGTCAGTTAAGTGTCTCCCTTCCACTTGGGTCACGATCTCAAGAGTCTTGGGATGGAGCCCTAAGTCAAGTCTAGCTCCCTGCTCAACAGAGGGTCTGCTTCCTGCTTCTCCCTCTCCCTTTGCCCACCCCCTACCTGTGTTCTCTCACTCACTCTGCTCAGTGTCAAATAAATTTTTTGAAAAGCTAAAAAAATGGGGTGCCTGGGTGCCTCAGTGGGTTAAAGCCTCTGCCTTCGGCTCAGATCGTGATTCCCAGGGTTCTGGGATCAAGTGCCACGTCAGGCGCTCTGCTTGGTGGGGAGCCTGCTTCCCCCTCTCTCTCTGCCTGCCTCTCTGCCTACCTGTGATCTCTGTCAAATAAATAAACAAATAAATCTTTTTAAAAAGAAGATAAAATAAATAAATAAAATCTTTAAAAAAAAAAATAAATAAAAATAAAAATAAGATAAAATAAAAAGCTAAAAAAAAAGGTACACGAACACATAAAGTGTGTATACTTAGGTGTTTATAAAGATGTTAATATATGAAGATATTTGCATTATATAAAATGAAAAATGGATTCACAGAATCAGTTGAAATATACTTAAAGCAAAATCAATTAAAGTTAGTTCTCTGTCAAACATTTCCCAAGTATATTTTATAGGCTTTCATCATAAAAGAAAATCTGACACATTTTTAAATATTTGTACATTTGTACATTAAAATGCACAAACATTTTAAAATGTAAAAAACTAAAAACATATTTTAAAATGCAAAAACATATTTTAAAATTCATAAGAATTCTCAGAATAATTTGATTACTCTTTTCAAAATTATAGAAATTCACAGAGAATTTTCTTTGAATTCTAAAATTTGTTGCTAGCTCATCTTTTTAGAAATTAAACATTTTTTTTTCCTGAAGTCTAAGATCATTTTATTAAGGGGTATGAGGCAGGAAGAAATAGGGGGCACCTACACCCCCCCAGCCTTGCCATCCCCCAAGCGGCTCCCTGTACTGTGGGAGGATTAAATTTTTAATTGTGGTTAAAAAAACATAAAATTTACCATTTTTAACATTTTTAAGTTCAGCAACATTCAGTATATTCACTGTTGAGCAAGAGAGCTCCGTAACTTTTTCATCTTGCAAAACTAAAGCTGCAATTTCATCCCAAGTGAAGACTAAGACATTTTAAAACAATACAGATCAGTGTATTTAGAAAGTAGAATATATTCAAATCAAAGCCCACTATTAAGACATAACTTGGACAGAAACTAGGTCATATTTTGTCTCTTTTCAACAACAGTTTTCTTCGTAGAGTATATGAAGCAATATTGTAAACAGTATTTTTAAATAAGAGAAAAATTTCCCCAAAGGCTGGAGATAACATCTTATTCATACACATCCACAATATCTAACCATATTAATCACTCACATTGCTGATACCATCAAAGGAAACTACTTAAATACAAAGTTACCTAATCTAATGCAGTTTCGTAGCTATCCAATTAAACTTCTCTAAAAACCAATTACCAAAAACACTGTTAGCCTATGCTTGCACTGTTTTTTTTTAAACTTCCGTTAAAAAGAATGTGCTATTAATACAGGTTTCAAAATCTGCAGCTATTTTTTATATAATAATCCACTCACATAAATGATGTATAAAGATAAGACTTCTACTTACCATATAGTTACCATAAGCATGATCAAACATTTCCAGTACTTGATTCCTAATTTTAAAAGAGCAGAAATGGAAAAAAGTTAAGTACATTCTAGAGGTTTTTCCTAAAAAAGTTAATGCTCCTTCATAAACATACACCCATTAAAAAAAAAAAGAAAAAATTAGTTAGAAACGACATAAACAGAGCCAAGAATACATTAGTGTTAGTAGACAAGCTTTCATGAACCACAGAGAGCTGGCCAAACTTTTACTATTCCTAGCAATTTATGTAAAATTCACCTTATGTTTCCCAAGAAAATTGATAAATGATGCATGCCATGCAGAGAGAAGGAAATCTGATGCTAAAAAACAATTACCTCTTAAAAAACTATTCAACAGGTCTGTCTTAAATGGAAGAATATAGCTGGATATTCTCTCAAGAGAAGGGTGGGTATGTAATGATTTGAAATAACAGTACTCTAACAAGCTTCTTTCATTTTAAATCAAGTCACTAATGCCTAGTTTAATACATACTTATTAACATATGTTTGTTCACACTTTCAAAAGATATACTTTATGATTTTATGATATACTCTCTTCTTTAAAAAATTGTCAGAAGTCAAATAATATTCATGTCTCAAATGAGAAGAGATTTGTGTGTTTTGGCTATCTGTCTTTCTTAAAATCCCCAAGACAACTGTTTAAAATGGAGATTTCTGATCCCCACACCAGATTTACTAAGTCAAAATCCATTTATCTGTCTGGACCAATAAATCAGTCTTTCAGTTCAACACTCCCAAGTTTGGGGGCTTGAGGACTACACGAAAAACTACAAAGTTAATGTTATGGTTAGACAAGGCCAACTATCTCAATAATTAGCAAGGGAAAAATATTTCAGTAATCTTCTATTAACACTTACTATTGTTCCCAAAGCTCCAGTCACTAATAGCAAGAACTGAAGAAAGTGTTAGAGAATATGGCTGGGTATAATTTTATTTTACTTCCTGTTACATTGCAATTGTCATTTTATAAAAACTGTAATCATGAATGATGAAATATTGGTAATAATAAAGCTAGCAGACAGAAAAGAACGAATTTCCAGATCCTAGCTATAATGACCAGCAAAATCAAGTACACTCAAATTTGTAAACTGAATAAATTAAGTCCTGACAAACCTTTTTTATGAATAATCATCTTAAAATAATCATTATAAACAAGATCTTATCACTTTGCTAAAACATGAGCTATGTCTGTACATATATCATAGAATATGGGCCAAGTTATCTCAGAAAACACATTTATTATATTGCAGACGATAAAGATCTCTCAAATTAGCTAATGAACCACCAAAAACAATGTTAAAATTTTCCTTTCAAGCACTGGTATCAATAAATGGAATATGGAAATTCTTCTTCCTTTCACTGAAATGGAATCAACACAAGAGTACTGCCAAGAAATAGGAACTCTTTTAACTGGTAATGGCAGTGCCTAGACATGTGCATTACAGATAACATAAGCTTTAACTGGTTAACCCAAACTTCAAAAGCATTCAGTTTTCATGATTATGAATAAATCACAACTGTATATGAGGACACATTATTTTCCAATCCTTACATTTTTGTAGCACATGGCCATCAAATTTCACAACACATACTACAAAGTGGAGATATTTAATACTCAGTTGAGCACTCTCTCTCCTAAACCTGTAAGTCCTCAGAGTCATCTTTAAATACAGAATGGTAGTTTACTCTATTAAACAGAAAAAATGTCTCTGTGATGATTTTATTTCTATTCAGCCAGTGAACGGAAATTTATTGGGAATCAGATCCACAGTTTGAAAATTATGTCTTTTTAATTATGTTAAAATAATTTTTATAAGTCAGCTTTTTCTAAAACTACATTGCCTGTCAACGTCCTACAGAAATTGGATAACTTTATACTTCCCTTGTTTTAAAATGAAAAGATTATATTAACAACTGCTGTAACATTTAAACCACAAAAGCAAAAAACAATGCATTCCAGAAAGGGTAAGACTACATATGATCAAGTAAAAAATTCCACAAACTGGAAGCAATTGAGCAACTGCTTCCAACTTGTGATAATTCCAGTCTTTATCATCCTTGGTTTGGGGGGACAGGAAAAGGGATGAGGCATTTTTTGAGGTTTTTTAAATCATAAATCACTTGGGCTTTTAAAAGAATCGCACAGGTTCAGGTTCCGGAAGGAAAATTCCCAAAGGGGAAAGCAGTCAAGCAACTGTGTATTTGTGGTTTATAGTTCCAGACTCTTACTCTCAAAATTTAAACTGACACTTCAAGTCATTTTTGTTAAACTTTTCCAGTTAAAAATTAATTCTGACAAAAATGACTTAACTAATGACTTTTCTTCAAACAAAAATTTTTAATACAAAAAAGAGAGAAAGAAGAGTGGTAGTCAAATAAGATACTTTCTATCTTTAACAAACCTGAAGCTTCTCTTTCTAAGTCTTAAGAAGTGCAACACAGTGGAGAGAACACCGGCTCTGGGGTCATACAGACCTAATCTTGAATACTGAGTCCACCATTTACTAGCTCTGAGTTTGAACAAGTTGATCTTGAGACTCAATTTCCTCCTCTGCATAATGGGGATCACCTCCATTAACAGGGAGGATTAGAGAGAGAACATATATAAAGTGCCTGGCACAGAGCAGGGCATTCATTAAAACAGTTATCAATGACACATTAAATTCATAAAGAGAGAAAATTTAAGATACTAATTAAGAGTTTACTGATCATTTTCTTTGGGTAGCTGACTTTTTTTTTTCCCCCCAATCAGGCATCTTTTATTGTTACCTTATTTAAAAGTTAATACAATACTCTTGCAATGATTTAAACAACAAGGAAGTATATAAAACAAAACCTGATGGTTCCATCTCACCTCCATCCTAACCCAGGGGGTAATCATCCTTCCATGTTTTTCTGAGCTTAAACAATTTTTTTTCTGCTTCTAAAAGAACATGGGATGGTGGGGCACCTGGGTGGTTCAGTTGGCTACGTGTCTGCCTTGGGCTCAGGTCATGATCATGATCCTGGGAGTCCTAGGATCTAGCCCCCACATCTCACTCCCTTATCAGTATGGAGCCTGCTTCTCCCTTTGCCTACCCTCTGCTCCTGCTCTCTCACTGGCCTCTCTCTCAAACAAATATAACCTTTTAAAAAGAAAAAATATATATAGAATGGCACTATACATATTATTCTACAGTTTACTGAACTGAATAACAGTTCCATTCTTTCAAAACGCACATCTTGTACACCTATCTATACATCAATAGTGCTTTTATTTCTGTAGGATTGATTCCCTGAGTCGGGATTATTGAATCAAAGAGTACGCACAATTTAAATTTTAGGAGATACTGTCAATAAGTTACAGCAATTTACACTCCCACCAACTATTTTCTCACATTTCAACTAGTCAGTACTCTGTGTTTTGTACTTACGAATCCTTTTTTTTTTTAAGATTTTATTTTTAATTCATCTCTGAATTTAAAAATTTTTTTAATTAAAAATTCATCTCTGCACCCAATGTGGAACTCCAACTTACAACCTGAGATCAAGAGTCACAGGCTTTGGGCACCTGGGTGGCTCAGTGGGTTAAGCCTCTGCCTTCGGCTCAGGTCATGATCTCAGGGTCCTGGGATCAAACCCCACATCCGGCTCTCTGCTCAGAGGGAAGCCTGCCTCCTCCTCTCTCCCTCTGCCTGCTGCTCTGCCTACTTGTGATCTGTCTGTCAAATAAATAAATAAAATTAAAAAAAAAAAAAAAGTCACAGGCTTTACTGACCGAACCAGGCAGGCACCCCTGTACTTATTAATCCAATGGGAAAAACAGCTATCTCATTGTTTTAATCTGCATCTCTCACATTTAAGAAGTTGAGTAACTTTTCATGTTTATTGACCATTTGCATTTCCTCCCATGTGGAGGAAATGAACTCTTCACGCTCTTTGCTCATTTTCTTACTGGTTCTTGGATTTTTCCTTATTCCTTTGTGGGACCCAGCGTATATTAGGAATATTGACTCCCAACTAAATGCTGTAAATATAACTGATAGTTTTCTGACACTTTCGAAACTGGTAAAATTACTTTGAGTAAAGTGAACAAGTATATTTAATTGAGACTTCTGAATAATACCATTAAATACAGTTCCATTAGAAAACGTAGTGCAAGAAAACACTGCAAGGAAATGGTAAATGTGTAAAGTTCAAATTCCAATGAACGCCCCCTTTTTCCGTAACAGGTGTAAAGACTATTTCCTTAACTACTCTGAGATCAGCAGCATTTTCCAAGCTGGGAGCTCACTTGTGCGAGACAGTCAACCACGTCTCCGACTAAAGACAACCGCAGGACTCTGTCGCGTAGTAACACGGGCAGTAGCCCCCTTCACGGGCCACTGACATGGCAGCTGCGTTGACAAACGGCGGATGGCCTCAAGCAGCCTGCACATGTCACCGACGGCCCAGGCGACACCCCGACGGCCCCTCGAGGTCGCACTGCAGGCGACGGCCCTCACCTTCCCGGACCCTGTCCTTCCCTCGCGGGGCAAGAACCATCCCAATCGCGACAAGAGAAGCCACTGCGCGCCCGGGTCGCAATGACAGGCACCTCGCCTGTGGTCCGCCTCCTGAGGAAACCCACCCGAGGCTGCCAGGCACCCTTACCCAAGCTTCTGTCTCTCCTCCCTACTCATGGGCGCGGCCCCCGCCGTCCACACGGATGTGGCCGACACCAGGCAGAACGCGGCCGTCGCCGCCACCAGGCTCCATGGCGCTCGCTGGGGGACCGAGGACCCACAGCCCCGGCCGCCGCCGGCTTCGCTCATGGCCCCACGGTTCCGCGCACGCGCAGCGGCTACGCCCGGCCGGTGGGACACATTGCCGGACGCCGGTGGCAAGGGGGCTGCGAGCCGTGCCGAGGGCGGGATGCGGAGCTACGCGAGCGGCAGCCGTCGCCGATCTGCTTCCCGAAACCACAGAGCCGGTCCCCAGCGCCAGCGCTGCCACCGCCCTCCGCCCTCAGCAGCCCCGAGCACCTCCCCCAGCTTTCCGGTGTCGTAGGAAACCGCCTCCCCCAACGCTACTTCCGGGTAGGGCCCAAGGCGCTGAGGCTCAGGACCAATGGGAACCGGAACGGAGAGGGGCAGGCTCCGGGAATAGGAGAGGGCATTGGCCGGGAGAAGTGAGACGTGGACAAAAGGCGGGACTGGGGCGGGACCTCTGACTTCGACCCTCCTCCGACCCGTGAACTTGTGACCCGAAGACTACAAGTCCCAGCGTGCACTGCTTCCTCCGGCGCGGCTCTCAATCCGACTCCGCCTCCCCAAAGTTCCACCCAGGGTGGGCGCGCTGCACCCTGGGACATGTGGTCATCCGAGGGTCACGGGCGGTGCCTGAGACCCTGATTCTCGCTGCGTCTTGCGGCCAGTCCTTCCTCTGGGCCTGTCAGCTGCGGAGTCTGGGGAACCTGTCAACCACGTATCCCTCTTCCTGTGTTTGACGCTTCCCGGAGGACTGGCAGAATGAGGCTTGCACGTTCCCAGCTCGCTCTTACACGCTTTAGAGACTAGTATTGGGGTTGTCTTTTTGCTCTCAGGGGGATTACAAAACGGTCACAGCAAAAATGACAACCTTTGACGCAATGTGCTGAGAGTTTTACTTGCGCTCTCTCGTGCAAGCTTCTCGACTCTTAAGAAGTAAGTACCGCCATTCCCATTTTGCAAATGAGGAAACTGAGGCTGAAGAGTTTGGAGGAAGAAGTCCTCATCCCGCTGCTGGATTAGATGCCCAGCCGACCTCTAGGACTGAGGAGTCCTTGAATGGAACCGCATCCACAAGGATTAAAAAGGACACGTACCTGATTAATAACAGTTCTCTAAAAAACTCAGTGCAAGGAGAGTAGAGTGAGCTGCAAAGAAGATTAATGAAGGAAATTGGAACTTGTGATTTATTTTGATCACGGAGTCCCACATTAACTATTGATAAAATGAGTAGTTTCCTCTTGAAAGAAAAAAAAACAACACGTGTTTGTGTGTGAGATAATTCGGTAGATAGGTGCGGAGTTTAGGTGCAGACGTGATCTCTGTGACCACAGGAAATCGCCTACTGATCCCCTCAGTTTCAGTCAGTTCTATTTCTGGAAACTTTTCTCCCTTGATTTCTATCACCTTGCATCATCCACTTCCCTCTCAGACCTACCGTTCATGTGACACCAATGACTCTTCCTTCACTCCCCCACTCTCCTCTTGCTTAGAACGCTGGTGTTCCCTGCATTTTAAGGTTTTCTTTTTGTCTTTTTCCTCTTTGTGCGTTATTCTTTGGTTATTTCCTCCACTCATACGGATTCAGACACCGTATGCCTGTGGTTGATTTCTTAATCCCTATCTGTCCCGATCTCTAAACGCCCCCCAACCTTTGCACTTTCCTAATAGAAATTCCCTTCTCTCTGACCCAGCGTAGCTCAAATGTAGCATGTTCACTGGTTCAGGTTAATGGATTAGAATCATCTTCAACAACTCCTCCTCCTCCTTCAGGGTCCACACCCACTCAGTTGCCAAATTATATAGATTTTACTTCTGCTATCACTACCTGCTGTCATCACTCCTACTTCTGATCCATTCAAGCTTCATTACCTCTTTTCTGAACCATTGCAGTTGTCTCCTAATTATCTCCCTGCCACCCTACTTTTTACCCCATTGTTACCAGAGTTGCCATTAAGGCCTTCCGAACATGTCATCTCCCTTCTATCCCTGCCCTACCCTCAGATTCAAGCGATAGCTAACAAAATCACATGTCCTACCTTTCTATACCTTTGCTCTTACCTCTGCTATCCCACCATCTTTGCCTGTAGAACACTCTACCCAGTAAATCTGGGCTCAGATTCCATCTCTACAAAACCCTTTCAAAAGCTTACAGCCATCAGAAGTCACTCCCCCTGTTCTTTCATTGTATTCTATATTTATGATGGCATTTTTCACAGTCACCTATGTCCACTAGATTGTGACTGTTTGGAGGGTATGGAATTCAGCTTAATTATGTGTATGTTCGAAAACTCTGCACTGTGCCTCTGCTGTTACAGATGCTTAATAAATGTTAAATATACTTGTTTCCTTTTTCCTTCAGTTTCCTTATCTATAAAATAAGGACTAATATGGTCCCTCGATCTACTTAGATGAAGGCTATGAAAACACATGAGGTCATTTCTGTACAACACTTAATTTTATTCTTTTTATGCACTTGCAAATCTATTCCATCCGGGATCCTCTTTGGCAGCTTTAAAGATGAAGTTAGCTAAATAAATAACACCTGTGCATTGTTCTTGGCTCCGGCATAAAGAACATGACAAGGTAAAGGTCAATATCAACTATCCAGTATTTGAAAACTAGGAACAAAGAAAATAGAAAAATAGGGATGCCTGGGTGGCTCAGTTGGTTAAGTGTCTGACTTTGATTCAGGCCATGATCTCAGGGTCCTGGGATCCAAACCAGATGGGGCCTCTTGTTGGTCCTGGTCAGCTGACATAAGCCACGTTTGCCCCTCCACCCCAGTCATGTCCTATGGGGCTTCTTGCTCAGCAGGGAGTCAGCTTGTCACTCTCCCGCCGCCCCTCCCCCTGCTTGGGCACTCTGTTTCTCTCTCAAATAAATAAACAAAATCTAAAAAAGAAGAAGAAGGAGCGGGGAGGAGGAGGAAGAGGAAGAGAAAGGGGAGGAGAAACATAGCCAATGACCTTCAATTTTATTGACATTTAGTCAAATCAGTTATTTGTAGTATATTATTGGAAGTAACTCAAGTTTTCTTTATCTTCATGATGTTCCAAGCCTTTTTAAGAAGTCAAAAACTGACTAGTAACTATCATTAACAAACAATGTTTTCAAGAAGGAGTTCTGGCTTTTAGTGTTTGGCACTGTCTATCCCCCACTTTGGCTTATATATTTGTTTTCAAGCTAACACTACATTTAAAAAGTGTCTCGGGCGCCTGGGTGGCTCAGTGGGTTAAGCTGCTGCCTTCGGCTCAGGTCATGATCTCAGGGTCCTGGGATCGAGTCCCGCATCGGGTTCTCTGCTCCGCGGGGAGCCTGCTTCCTCCTCTCTCTGCCTGCCTCTCTGCCTACTTGTGATCTCTCTGTGTCAAATGAATAAATAAAATCTTTTAAAAAAAAAAAGTGTCTGATGAGAACATGGAACATACTTTTGTTGACTTGCTAAGTAATAAGCATTTTTTTACTCTTTTACTGAAATTCAATTTCTAGCCAGTTGTTGAGTCCATTTGCCACTAATCTCTGCAAAACTCTGAGTAGAAAATCTTGTGTGGCCTAAAAAGCATTGCAACTTGTCATAGGTAAGGTGGAACCCCGTGGAAGTGAAAGAAAAATATATTCACGAAGTACTTTCAAAGAGATTCTATTTTTAACTCCATGATGGAAATAATAAAAATTCTTAGCTAATTGGCCAGTTATGAACACCAGAAATAATTTACATTCAGTATTTTAAAACCTATACGCATTATTTTAGAATCTATACACTTAGTGATTAAAAAGGATATGAGTTAGACAAGAGAAAATTGGTGTGTTATAAAGGGGGGAAAAACGCTGGTGGAAAGTATTAAGGAGAATAAGGATAAGGACTTTTAAACAATATGGAAAAGATTTTAGATGTGTAAAGACTATTAAAAATTGTAAGAAATCACAGGGTGCCTGGGTGGCTCGGTCAGTTGAGCATCTGCCTTCAGCTCAGGTCATGATCCCAGAGTCCTGGGATCAAGCCCCGCATTAGGCTTCCAGCTCAGTGGGGAAACTGCTTCTCCCTCTCCCTCTACTGCTCTGCCTATTTGTGCTCTCTCACTCTGTCAAATAAATAAGTAAAATCTTTTTTTAAAAAATTATAAATCAGAGGGCGCCAGTGTGTTAAGCCTCTGCCTTTGGCTCAGGTCATGGTCTCAGGGTCCTGGGATCAAACCCCACATCGGGCTCTCTGGTTGGTGGGGAGCCTGTTTCCCCCTCTCTTTCTGTCTGCCTCTCTGCCTACTTGTGATCTCTGTCTGTCAAATATATAAATAAAATCTTTTTTTAAAAAAATTTATAAATCACTACACTACAGAAATAAAAAGCTTTTGCATAGCAAAGGAGACCATCAACAAAACAAAAGACAACCTGGTGAATGGGAGAAACATTTGTAACTGATGTGTCTGATAAGGGGTTAATACTCAAAATATATAAGAACTTACACCAAATAATCCAATTAAAAATGAGCAGGGGACATGAATTGACATTTTTCAAAAAAAGACATACAGATGGCCAACAGGTACATGAAGAGGTGCTCAATGTCAGCAGGCATCAGGGAAATGCAAATCAAAACCACAATGAGATATCACCTCATACCAGTCAGAATGGCTAGACTCAAAAAGGATAGCAAATAACAAGTTATGGGAAGGATAGGGAGAAAAAGGAGCTGTTGGTGAAAATGAAAGATACTGTAGTCACTATGGAAAACAGCATGGAGGTTCCTCAAAAAATTAAAAAGATCATATGATATTTATCCAAAGAAAATGAAAACACTAATTCAAAAAGCTATGTGCACCCCTATGCTTATTGCAATATTATTTACAGTAGCCAAAATATGGAAGCTCAAGTGTCCATCCATGGAGAAATGGATAAAGAAAATGCAGGACACACACACACACACACACACACACACATACATATATACTCATACAGATATAATGGAATATTACTCAGCCATAAAATAGAATGAAACATTGCCATTTGGAACAATGTAGATAGATCTACAGGGTTTCATACTAAGTGAAATAAGTCAGAAAAAGACAAATACCATATGATTTCAGTCATATGAAATTTAAGAAGCAAAAAAATGAACAAGGAAAAAAAAAAGACAAGCAAAAATCCAGATTCTGAAATATAGAGAACTAGGGTTACCACAGGTGGGGTGGGTAGGGGGATGGATAAAATAGGTGAAAGGGATTAAGAGCACCCTTATCTTGGGGCACCTGGACGGCTCAGTGGGTTAAAGCCTCTGCCTTCAGCTCAGGTTATGATCCCAGGGTCCTGGGATCGAGACCCGCATCGGGCTCTCTGCTCAGCTGGGAGCCTGCTTCCCCCTCTCTCTCTGCCTGCCTCACTGCCTGCTTGTGATCTTTGTCTGTCGAATAAATAAATCTTAAAAAAAATAAAATAAAATGCCACCTGCTACCTTGTCTGAGGAAAGCAGCTGCATTCTTAAAAAAAAAAAAAAAAAGAGCACCCTTATCTTAATGAGCACTGAGTAATGAATGGAATCGATGAATCATTAAAATGTATACCTGAAACTCATATATAACACTGTGCTGGGGCACCTGGGTGGCTCAGTGGGTTGGGCGTCTGCATTCCCCTTAGGTCATGATCCCGGGGTCCTGGGATTGAGCCCACATCAGGCTCCCTGCTTGGCAGGGAGTCTGCTTCTCTCTCTCCCTCTTCTCCTCCTCCTGCTTGTGCAAGTGTACTTGCTCTCTCTCAAATAAATAAAATCTTTTAAAAAAAAAACACCGTGTTAATTGCACTTGAATTACGAAAACAAAGTTGTCAAAGCAAATGGTTCGAAGTAAGAGCCATTTATAAATGCCCTTTTACCAGTTAAGAGTTTGTTTGCACAACCTTGTAGCGTATGTAAATATGTATGCTCACCTGATGTTCTCTTTACTTTTTTCCTTGGATGGATCAGGACTTAGCGAGTGGGAGGCGTCCTGGTCAGAATCATGTGGATTTGCAAACACAAGGAAGGGTCCCCCGTCCATAGCCCACCTGGGAAATAGTCCCAGGAGGCCACACGCAGCTGTGTGAGACTGACCATTACAGGAGCAATTACCCCTAAATGACTTGAATTCTGTAGTATAACAGATCTAATTACTCCTAAAATGGTAGGGTGGAATTTGAGAGTAGTGATTTTGTCATTCTTCAAATTGCTTTCCCCATTATTTGATAGCGGGTGGAATTTGCAGAACACTTCTTGAGAACCCAGTCTTATAAACATTAAATAGAGACAATACTCAGTCTACATTCACAGCCAGGGACTTTCAGGCCCTAGAAAGGCGATTTCATGAAGAAGATGGTGAATGTGACGGGCTGACTTCAGGCTTGGCTGACTTACCCAAATTCCAAGAAAGAGAATGGAAAATACAGAAGATTCACGCGGCCTAAGATGTCCCCAGGGCTTTCCTACCTCTCAATCATGATTCAAGATCTTAAAAATCACTTCAGCTTCAGATTATTATCTTGGTTCTCTCCGTGACACCTGCACCTGCTGTCTTAGATAAGAGAGTTTTTTCCTGCGTCATGTTTCATGTTAAGCTCACGCTTGTGGTTGAGGGTCTCATTTTATAGCCATTTCCCACTTACTCCCACGTACCACAGCAAGCCAAGGCACACGGCTCTTTCCAGGCAAGTGCATTTTGCTCCTGGCCTCTCTCCTAAATCCCCACTCTGCATTACCAACCCAGTCCCCACTTTGTAATTTAGTCTGGCCCCATGGGTTTAAGTCTGCACCACTCCGTGTCTGAAGGGCGCTGTCTTCACACAGTGACCGAGAACAATGGTTCTGAGCCAGCTCTGCCACTTACTTGCCATGTTATCTTAAGCCAATCACCGAATTTCTTCGTGCCTTAGTTTTCTCATTTAGAAAATGAGAATGCCTCCCAGCATTTATTTATTTTTTTAATTTTATTTATTTATTTGACAGAGATCACAAGTAGACAGAGAGGCAGGCAGAGATAGCAGTTGCGGGGGGTGGGGGTGTTGGGTGGGTGAGAGCAGGCACCCTGCTGATCAGAAAGCCCAATGCGGGGCTTGATCCGAGGACCCTGGGATCATGACCTGAGCTGAAGGCAGAAGCTTTAACCCAATGGGCCACCCAGGCGCCCCCCTCCCAGCATTTATTAAGAGGATTCACCCAGTGCCTGGGTGGCTCAGTAAGTTTAGCGTCTGCCTTCAGCTCAGGTCATGATTCTGGGTTCTCCGATCAGCTACATTGGACCTCTCTGCTGCTGTCTCACTCTCTCGCGCTCTCTCACCTGTGCTCTCTCTCTCTTTCAAATAAAAAAAAAAAAAAAAGAAGAAGAAGAAGAAGAAGGATTAAATGGTTTAATTTTTTTTTTTTTTAATTTCTTTCCAGCGTAACAGAATTTGGTTTACTTGTTTTAAAACCTTCCTCCTCAGGGATGTTGTGAAAGTAGTGAGATGATGGGTGTTAAATATTTAGCACAGTTCGAAAGAGCTCAATAAATAGTAGCTATTGATATTCTGGTCAGTATGGAGTGCCCAGGAAAAGTCACCATTGTTGAGAACGTTGGATTCAGGGGTAGGTACCGCTGGTCCCACAGGACCATGATTCTGCTCAGCCCTGAATCTTGTCCCCTTCGTTGGCTTTCTGGCCACATCCTGATATTGCAGGCTCACTGTCCAAAACCCTAGCTCTCGAGACCCGCAACTCAAGAGTCTTGAATTCATGCCTGGTTTCTGCCATAGGGACCTTGCATAAGCTGGAGAGCTTGGTCCATGTTTTGGAGTAAACACACATACAAACACAAGGTATTGTTCTCCCCTCTTAAAATTGAAAGTGGCCTCATCTGTAAGCCATTTGGAGTTTTATAGGTGGAATCGACGTGTCGGAAATCTTTTCAGTCTCTCATGTGACTTAACTCAGTTTTTTACTTCATTTTCACGAAGGTCCATTTTACCTCCAATCTCCATGGGACTTAAAATATACTCAATCAAACAGGCTTATTTAATTATATATGAAATTGAGGATCAAAGTGAAAGAGGCCCAGGCTCTTGGAATAGGTCAAAAAGCATCTCAGGATTCTGACACTCGAGAGTTAAAAATTAGCTGTTTCTGGGGAGCCTGGGTGGCTCAGTTGGTTCAGGGTCTGCCTCCCGCTCAGGTCATGATCCCAAGGTCCTGGGATTGAGTCCCACATCCGGCTCCTGGCTCAGCAGGGAGCCTGCTTCTCCCTTTGCCTGCCATTCCCCCTGCTTGAGCTCTTTCTCTCTCTGACAAATAAATAAAATCTTTTTTAAAAATTCGCTATTTCTGTAGTGACGCTGATTTTAGTCATTATTCAACTGTGACATTCTTACTTTCTAGAAACTCTATTTGTATATATCAACATACATGTAGAAAATTTATACACACCTAATACTGTCTTTTCTTCCTCTTATCCCATAATCCTTAGACAGAGTGGTCCAAATTTGAGAAACCTCGTCATTTGTTAACCTCAGAGGTGTGCTTTCCATTGAAATAAATGTTGACAGTTCTTAAATATTTAAAATTAGCTACTTCCTGGCTTTCTTCTCCAGCTTAAAGTTGTATAAAAATAGTACTTTATTTGGTTCTTCTCCAAATGTATTGAAAGATTTTTGTACTTTTTTTTGTTGTGTTTTTGTTCTTGATTTTTTTCTTTTTTTCCTTTCTTTTTCCTTTTTTTTTTTTTTTTTTTTTTTTTTTTTGGTATAAGCAGAGTGTTTAGTATTTTAGGAGATAAGCCAAGGGAAGGGAAAATTTGTCATGGATGAGAAATGGAATAAACTGTTCCTTTGGAGATCAATTTCCTTGTGGTGTTTTAAAATCACTCTACGATCTCCAGTACACACGATTGTACTTAAAACTTTGAGAGATGTGGTTTTAGATACCACTATCCTCTTGACCACGTTTTTCATGGTACCAGACAACGAGGCAAGCACATCTGCATTGTGCATGGAAATGTGTTGTTAGTCCACTGTTAATGATTAATAGACCTTATTATTATTATTTAGAGCTCTTGGGAACACCTGGGTGACTCAGTTGGTTAAGCATCTGACTTCAGCTCATGTTATGATCTCAGGGTCCTGGGACCCACCCCCAGGGGGGCTCCACACTCAGCGGAGAGTCTGTTTCTCCCTCTGTCCCTCTCCCCCACCTTTCTCCCGACGTGTGGCAGCACACTCTCACTCAAATAAAAATTAAAATATATTTTCTCACTCAAATAAAAATTAAAATATATTTTTTAAAAGAACTAGCTCTTAACAAATACTAACTCCAGAGTCTCCCCAGCCCTACTTTGGAGGCTTGCACTTAATTTTAGCACCTTCTTTGGGTTGCCAAAGGACCCCACAGTGTTGTCTAATGTTTTTTTTTTCTGTTTTTCCTCTGTGTCACCTCATATCATCTCACTTTCCTTTCTACTTTTTCTCTTCTTCTGGCACAGGCATGTGGGTGTACATGCATGTACACACGCGGGCGCACACACACACACATGCACACACACTCTCATTTGCTTTGTACCCACTCTTGAGCACTTCAAACCACTCTTGAGCATTTCAAACCACGTGATTTGAGTTCTACATCTGGATCTGCCATTTTCCATTCTATACAAGTCAGTTTTTCTAAGATTTGTGTTTTTCAGCTTTTTTTTTTTTTCATCCCAGATGGCCAACAGAAGTGGGCAGAAGTTCCAGATGTAGACTCACATTAGTGGTTAAAAACAGAGATATAACTGTTGCAAATATTTTAATCACACAAAATGACTGGCTTATTTTTTGGTGGATAGTGATAGCAGCCACTATAGGAATTAGGATGAAAATGAACTATTGTTCCACACCTCATAGCCAGTTTTTATTAAACTAAATTTCAGGCCAATTTCTGTCATACATACAGACATTTATTCAACAAACACTTGTTAGCAAGCAGAAACAGGTAACACATACCACCTGTTCTGTGAGTTTGATGAAGTGCCTGGTTTCTTTCCGTTTGGGAACTGTAATCATGACCTCGCATGAAAGGTCCACTGTAGGGAGATGAACAATATTCCAGAGCCAGGATTCTGTCACTCTCACAGTAAGCATCAGACAATTGCAAGACCTCTATCCCACACACCATCGCTAATGGTCCAGCTTCTTAAAAACGTGTTCATGCAAGCATGGGAGTACCCCTAAAATAGGTTAGCCACACATTTTGGAAATCATAAATTCTATCAATGAGAGCTTAGTTCTAATGTCCATTATGATGACTAATAAACCACTAATTCCAACAATGAATAGTTCATTTTAGATATCCCTCATATTAAATAGCATGATCTTTGGTCTGTACTCGGGTAAGACAGAAAGATGTGCCTGCTTGTACCTACATCCTGATGAGATCACTTGCTGCCATTTTGGAGTGTGAAATTCTGACTGGGGCAACTGACTGCACCTCTAGGAGTTACTTAACCTGATTCATTTACAATCTCATACTGTCTACGTTGCAGAATTTTGAGGTATACTAGGCAAACGTCATCATGATAATATTGTACAAAGGATATACAATATGTCAGGCACTCGCCCCACTCTCAACATGTGAAAAGTGTTATCTTTCTTTTACAGATGTAGAAAATGAAAGTTGTATCACTTTGCACAAGTCAAAACAGGAAAATGGTATAGTCAATATTTGGTAGAAGTCCAGATCATTTCTACCATAGTAGGACAACCATAAATTCTGGTCTTGCCTGTGATAGTCTTGATTTACACTGTCCTGTTGTCTTATTGGAAGAGTGCCCCCCTTCATTTTAAAAAATGTCCCAATTTAAACAATATGTTATATGATTGCCAAAACTACATGATATCACCTCCAAAGTCCAAGGACCTCAACCACGACCTCTGTCAGAGGCTATATGAATACACCACAGCAAGTTCTGGCCAGGCTGCTTCTTGCCCCACCACACTATTTTGAATAAAAGGAAGAAAAAACAGCATCATTAGGTGGCACAAATTCAAGAAAAGAAAGCCCTGCTAACAGGAAATACAAGTCTCCTCCGTTACTAAGAAAAATGTAATCATGAGTCACCAGGAAATTGGACAGACTGAAGTAATTAATTATAGAATGAAATGAAAATTATATGAAGAAGAATAAGATCAATATTGAAATTAAACTATATGTCCAACCATGTTTGCCCAAGAATATCCATATTGACTAAATTTGGTGTCTATTTTATCTTGGTTCCATTTATGTTTATTCTGGAACACTAAGGGGATAAATTATTTTTGCACCCAAATTTTACCACTTTGGGTATCTGACGTAGAGTTAAATTTACCAGCCTTTGATGTATAGTTAAATTTACCAGTTGTGGGAGCTGAAAAACACTTCTCTAGGATGCACTGAAAATTTACTCAAAGAGCAAAATCAAAATCCCTTATCACTGCAATGACCTTTTCCTGAAATGATAGAGACAGCTGCCAGGGGATGTGGGCTGAGAAAAGCTGGCCTTTTCTTATATGAAAATTCACCATGGCAGAGACACACAGTCATGTGACCCCGTAATGAGCAGGCTTCCAGGACTAAGAAGTGTCCTTGTGTGAGGCAAAGGCAGCCGTCTGTCACTCATCATCCCGACTGGGTCGAACTATCAGAGGCTCCTTCTTATTCTGATGGTTTGCTTGGCCCTCTATCTGAAATTTATGATTTTTTGGAGCATCTGCACAAAGCTTAAGTGGCAGTCACCCTCTCTTCCCACCTCTGACATTGCCTGAGGCCTTGCCAAAGGGGGGCTCTCAGCAGTACCTGACAACAATGGCAGAGGGAGAACAATTGATGAAACAAGTTCACCTCGACAATCAGGAACTTTCTAGTTAATTCCTTGCATTGTGCCTTGGATTTGGTTAGATCCAGTCTTTTTCTTTAAATTCTAGAAAGTTTTCTACTGGAGACAGATGGGGAGAATGGAAGAAGGAGACAACCACATGGTAAAATCCGTTGCCATGGTCTAGGAAGACAAATGAGTCTTTTGAGTAAGGAACAGTAAAAAGGATAAAATACAATTTGTGTGAAACTTAACACGTATTGGATTTATAATAAAATGTGTTTCAACTTTCATCTACATCTTAAAAATACCTTGTAGGCATTTGTGGTGTCACGGACAAGGTGGGAGTCATGGGAATGTTTTGAGCTGGGAAATTAGGAGAGATGTCTAAATTACATTTTTCAAAGAAAAAAAAAAACTCTATTTTTTCCTAATCTAATAAATGATCATGTCCCCCTTTTCTTCTTGTTAGGACTGTGAGAAAATGATGGCTAGTGTCTATTGAGTTCAAATGTCATTCTGGGTGCTGTATGTGTACACATTATTTCTCATCCTTTTAAAAATTTTGGGAAGTAAGTCCTATTAGGATCCTCATTTTCCAGAAGTTGGAAGTGAGGGACCAAGGGGTCCTCAGCCTCCCAGCCTTGGAATGGCAAAGATGGGCCTGAACCCACATGGTCTGGCCCTGGAGGCTGATTTCAACCAGCCAATACCTTGCCTCATATGAGTTAACATGGGGGTGCCTTGGTGGCGCAGTCTGTTAAACCTCTACATTCGGCTCAGGTCATGATCCCAGGGTACCAGGACTGAGCCTCAAGTCAGGCTCCCTTCTCAGGGGGGAGTCGGTTCCTCCCTCTCCCTCTGCCCCTCCCCCTCCCACACCCCTGGCTCATGTGCTCGCTCTCTCAAATAAATAAATAAAATCTTAAAAAAAAAAAATAAAACGGGTTAGCATGTTCTTGGCTGTCTTAAAGGACTAAAACAATAATCTGTACTTACTTAAATGTTCAGTATGGAAAACATCACAAACTTCTTTTTTTTTTTTTTAAGATTTTTATTTATTTATTTGACAGAGATCACAAGTAGGCAGAGAGGCAGGCAGAGAAAGAGAGGAAGGGAAACAGGCTCCCCACTGAGCAGAGAGCCTGATGCGGGGCTCTATCCCAGGACCCTGAGATCATGACCTGAGCCAAAGACAGAGGCTTTTACCCACTGAGTCACCCAGGCACCCCCATCACAAACTTCTTAAAATCACTTGGAACACAATTTACTTGACTTACAGGACTTATTTGATGTTACCTTTATTTTTTTTATTATTTATTTTTTATTTTTTTAGAGAGAGAGAGAGCATGAGGGAGAAGGTGAGAGAGAGCCCCAAGTTGGTTCCATGCCCATTGTGGAACCCAACATGGGGCTTGATCTCACAACCCTGAGATCATGACCTGAGCCAAATGAAGAGTTGAGTGGCACTTGGGTGGTTCAGTCATTAAAGGTCTGCCTTCAGCTCAGGCCATGATCTTAGAGTTCTGGGATCAAGACCCATGTTGGGCTCCCTGCTCAGGGGGGAGCTTGCTTCTCCCTCTTCAGCTCTCCTGTGCTTGCATTCCCTCTCTTGCTGTGTCTCTGTCATAAATAAATAAAATCTTTTAAAAAACAAAAAACAAACAAAACACCAAAATCGAGAGTTGGATGCTTAACTGACTGAGCCACCAGGGGCCTCTGATGTTACCTTTAAATGAGTTTTTTGATATTGAAAAACATTCATTGACTCGGTATTTACTGTTCTCCTTCCAGATACAAAGTACAAAACTGAGTATGCATGGAGTCTGTGTAGGGGAAAATCTCTCTGATAAGAGGTAAGATATGTGCACAAATCATAAAATGAAAATAAGTGCCATCAGAGAAAGGCAAATAAAGATCTATGGGAATTCAGGAAAGGAAAGCTGCCAAATTTAATGACCTAAAACTCCAAAGAATGTCCCATCTTCTCACGTATCCATTATCATAGCTATTATGTCTAAATTATGATGAAATCTTGGAATACATAACAAAGAAAAATTATTATTAATTAGAGAACTATTATTAATTAGAGAGAATTAGAGAAGCTATTAATAATTTAGCATTTCTTGGTCACAAAGTAAGATTAATTGAACTTCAGTAAAAATTTATCTCACTTAAAATACTATGACTATTTTTTTCTGACAAACCACATTCCTAAATTCCCTAAAAATATTGTTAAAGTCCAATCTCTAATGAAATCAGTGCCTAGCACAGGGTCTTGTACTAACAGACACTTAATAAATACTTAATAAATTGTTTGAAGACTACTTAATTAAATCAGCCTTTAGCACTTGCGTGCTTATTTGAACATAGCTCTATTATATCATTCTCAAGATTTACTCTGTTGTTTTTATCATACTTGATCTATCCTTCCATTCATTCATTAATTTAGTCATCCAACAAACATTTTTTTTTCAGAAGAAGTAATCTGGATTGATGATTTTATTTCTTTATGATTTGAACAATTTATTGGAATGTGGTGCCGCTCACCAAAATGGAAACCATGGGATGAAGGACAGTTAAGGAGAAGAGGGATAGATGGTGAGTTCAGTTGAGGCATGGTGAGTGGGAGTAGAAGTTGCCTGTTTGACATCCCAGTGAAGAATACAATATACAGCCAGATGTGTAGGTCTGGAGATGGAGAGAGAGAAGCAGAGAGAGAGAGAGAGAGAGAGAGAAATCCAGGCTAAATAGAAAAGAGAGTCATTAAGCACCATCGGTGGGAATTAAAACCATGGAAAAGTTGTTCTCAACCTCATGGGGTAGGGACACTTTGAGAGTCTACCTGTGTTTCAGCATGTCCACATAATCCTATAATTATATGCAACAAGTCCTCCCCCTAGAATGTATTTCTCCAAGAGGTTCATGACTCCAGAAAGGCTAAGAATGATAGGTGAAAAGAGAAAGTTCCGAAAGGAACGCTGGCTACCTCCAAAATAAGAAGTGGAGGAAGAGTGGCAAAGAAAGGAAAAGCCACAGTCGTTAATGTCTGCCTTCAGCTCAGGTCATGATCCCAGGGTCCTGGGATGGAGCCCCATGTTGGGTTCTCTGTTTGGCCACAAGCCTGCTTCTTCCTCTTCCACTTCCCCTGCTTGTGTTCCCTCTCTCACTGTGTCTCTCTCTGTCAAACAAATAAAAAAAATCTTTAAAAAAAAAAAAAGAAAGAAAGGAGAGCCAGAAAAATTGAAAAGAAACTAGGGATGAGTCACTCAAACCAAAGGATGAGAGACTTTGAAGGAAGGAGCAGCCAGTAATGGCCCTTGTTGCAGAAAAGTCAAAAGACACAAGGACTGAAAGTTCCTTATCTTACTTGCAAATTCCCTTAAGGTGGGTTCTGTTGCAGTGAACATTCAGTAAATGTTTACAGAAAAACTAAATCCATTAAATAATTTGAAAAGACTGAAGTAAAATTAATCAAATTCTATGCCAATGGCAGATTTAATTAGGTTTGCCTTTATATCAACAAATGAAAGACATATGCAGTTAGACAGTAGCACTGTATCGGGTCATTTTATAAACCTTCTCTTAAGTGATGAACTGAATCAGTCTCCCGAATACCTAGAACCAGCTTTATACAATGGTAAGAGAAGCAGCCACTTTCAAGGAGGAACTGAATAGATCCATGTGTCTGGATACTTCCGAATCCCTCCTCCTGCTATCTTATAGCACCTGAAAACACAATTATTCTGGAAATACGTACATGTTGACTGGATTATGTCACCTGGGAGGTGGGCCACACTAGCTGGCTAAAATGTTTGCAGACATATCAGTAAATCTCCATGATCATGGATGGCTAACTCAAGATTAACATGACTTTTCACTAGCAAACCTTTTAAGTTTATGAAGATTTCATTAATACCATATTATATCATTTAATACTAACACTCCTCCCAAGAGAGTAATCATAGGACCTTCCATTCTAGGTTTAAAAAAAAAAAAAACAAGCAAACAATCCGTGTGTCTTTTAAGGAGATGCTCTCATATATAAAGATGGTTAAAAGTAACCAACAAATGTTTTGAACGTAGCACACATCATGGTGAGGATGATGCTAAACCCTTTTATGAGTTAAAGTATAAGCCAAGGTGCTCCAAGAAAGAGATCCCACATACAATGATTTATACAAGATAGAAAGTGGTTTCTCTTCCAGATAACAGAAGAGAAGGCGGGAGTTTCAGGATGGATGGGCAATTCTACTCCATGACGTCATCCAGGAACAGATTGTTATTCGGCCCCTGGTAGGCTTTTCTATGGTAGAAGCTGGTTCACCAGCATCACACAGACCTTCCAGCTGGCCTGAAGGGGAAAAAGAGAGAGGAGGAGGAACGGTTTCCTTTATAAAGGATGGGACCAGGAATGTGCATACATCTCCTATGCTCACATCTCATTGGAAAGGAGTTAATCAATTGGTTGCACCTAGCTACAAAAAGGGCCGAGATTTCTTTTTGTTCTAACTTGGCAGCCACGTGCTCAGTGTAAACTCAGGAGATATTACAACTAGAGAGGAGAAGAGAAAAACAAATATTGGTAGATACTTGGCAATCTATGCCAAGCTCTTACTTTGGTCTTTTTATAGTCATGATCTTACTTGTACTGAAGATGCAAATAGGAGTTTTATATTTATTTTTTTCAGATTTTATTTTATTATTTATTTGAAAGACAGTGATCACAAGTAGGCAGAGAGGCAGACAGAGAGAGAGAGAGAGAGAAGCAGGCTTCCTGCTGAGCAGAGAGCCCGATGCCGGGCTCGATCCCAGGACCCTGGGATCATGATCTGAGCTGAAGGCAGAGGCTTAACCCACTGAGCCACCCGGGTGCCCCTTCAAATAGGAGTTTTTGAAATGTCTATGGATTCCTAAAATGGTTAACTGAAAAAAAAATCTGTCCCATTTTACTTTTGGTTTAGCTTATTGCCTATAGCTTATCAATTCCAAAGTGCTATACATAAATAATTGGCTCTCCTTGAAGAAGTGTTTAAAAAAAATCATTATTTTGGTGCACCTGGGTGGCTCAGTGGGTTAAAGCCTCTGCCTGCAGCTCGGGTCATGATCCCAGGGTCCTGGGATCGAGCCCCACATCAGGCTCTCTGCTCGGGAGGGAGTCTGCTTCCCCTCTCTGTCTGCTTCTCTGCCTACTTGTGATCTCTGTCTGTCAAATAAATAAATAAAATCTTTAAAAAAAAATAAAAACATTATTTTGACCACACTTTGGGGTAATTTTATAGGTAAGGAGGTACCCCAGTTTATCTTTATGACCTTCTTCATCCTTTCTCATCTGTGTAAGATGCACAGAGATAATGTGTTACTGGAAATATTGCAAGGTAGCTTCCCTTGAGAGTACTTAAACCCCATGGTGATAAGGCACAACTAGTAAACAGTGAAAGCTGTACCAAGTAGTCCCTTCTTATCCATGGGGAATATGTCCCAAGACCTCCAGTGGATGTCTGAAAACCTGGATAGGACAAACCTTATCTCTACTGCTTTTTCTTTACTTTTTTTTTTTTTTTTTTAAGATTTTACTTATTTATTTCTGTGTATGTATGTGAGAGAGAGAGAACACAAGCAAGGAGAGGGGCAGAGAGAGGGGGAGGAGCAGGCTCTCTCCTGCTAAGCAGGGAGTTCTACACAGGGCCCGATCCCAGGACCCCAGGATCATGACCTGAGCTGAAGGCAGATGCCTAACCAACTGAGCCACCCAGGCATGATTTTTTTTTTTAATACATGTGCTAAAGTTTGATTTCTAGATTAGGCACAGTAAGAGATTTGTAACAACAGTAATAAAACAGAACAATTATAACAATATACTGTAGTAAAAGTTATGTCAACATAGTCTTCCTCTTTCTCTCAAAGTATCTTACTGTAGTGTACTTGTGCTTCTTTTTGTGATGCAAGAGGATAAAATGTCTATGGGATGAGTTGAAGGAGGGGAATGATCCAGGCATTGTGACCTAACGTTAGGCTGTTGTTGACCTTCCAACCCCGAGACAGAGGGAGGATCATCTGCTCTGGATACTGGTTGACCACAGGGGACTGAAACTGTGTATGGTGAAACCACAGACCAGGGGGACTACGGTATCACTGACTGCAGTTGCTCCTGGAATAAAAGAATGAAATACAATAGAATTAACATAAAAGTATTATTATTTTTTCTTTCTTTGTTTCCTTTTTTTTTTTTTTTTGAGAAGTGGAAACTGTTAAAATTTCCTAAGACAGCTTAGTGCCTTGCAGCTATGTTAAAATTTCCTAAGACAGCTTAGTGCTTTGCAGCTATTTAATTCACTTAATATTAGGTTTTGCGACAAAACATGGAAAGTATGAGAGAAGTCACCAAAGGAAGTGTGAATGTATACCAATTAAACAGAAGTGGTTTCTGTTTCCTCTCCTCCAGTATGCCAGGAAACCTGGATTTTTGAAACCATTTTGGTTTGGTTGGTTTCAAGTTCCAAAGAACTTGGTTCTTTTTTTCTTTTTAATTCTCAGAAATCTCATTTGCGCTTTCATTAATGATATATTGTAAAAATGTGGAAAACCACTAGCCACATGGGGCTATTGAGCCTCCAAAAAGTAGTTAGTTCATAAATGTAAATATACATTGGATATCAAAGACTTACTATGAAAAAGTAATGTAGACTCTCTGATGATTTTTAACACTGGCTACATGTTTAAGTGATAATATTTTATTTTATTTTATTTAAGATTTTATTTCTTTATTTGACAGAGAAAGAGAGGGATCACAAGTAGGCAGAGAGGCAGGCAGAGAGAAAGGGGGAATCAGGCTCCCTGCTGAGCAGAGAGCCTGATGTGAGGCTCGATCCCAGGACCCTGAGATCATGACCCCAGCTGAAGGCAGAGGCCTAACCCACTGAGCCACGCAGGTGTCCTTATTTTATTTTTTAAAAAATATTTTATTTATTTATTTGAAAGAGAGAGACACAGAGAGAGAGCGAACATAAGCCGACGGAGTAGAATAGGGAGAAGCAGGCTTCCCACCAGCAGGGAGCGCAACATGGCACTGCATCCCAGGACCCTGGGATCATGACCGGAGCCGAAGGCAGACGCTTAACGACTGAGCCACCCAGGCGCCCCAAAGTAATAATATTTTAGATACATTATGTTAAAATATATTATGAACACTAATTTCACCTGTTTTCACTTTTTTAATGTGACTACTAGAAAGTTTCTAACTACGTTCTGACTCACATTATTCTTCTGTTGGACGTGCTGCTTTAGAAGCTGCATAAGAGGAAGGATCTCTTTTTTCCAGCCTTGAATTGACCTACTTTACAGCACATTGTCCTAATCAGAGTTTTAAACCTATAGCCTCTCCACCCTGTACGCTCTCATACCCCAAATCAATGCAAGGACACTGATGGTGTACCCAGAGTCACGGATCTTGGATTGAAAAATTCCCAACAATGGATGCCTTACTTCTCTGTACGATGATTTTTTCATTTATGGTCAAGTCTAAAGATCAGAAACTCTCTGTACTTTGAGCTTCTAAGACGTTTTCCTCTAGTGTTGTTAAAATAGATCTAATGCTTCTTGCCATGTGAGTCTTACCATTTAATTCGACTTAAAAATTGCCACGTACTGTGTAAGGAACTGTACAGCTGTCATGCTCTTATCTAATCACAGCTCAAGTCTGTTCCTCCCCAGAGCAAACAGAACAATTCCTGTTCCTCTTCCTTGTTTGACACATTTCTCATTTGTCAATAGAAGCTCTTTTGTCAGAATATTCATTCTCCAAAAGTTGGCAAACACAAGTGTGTGGATAAAAGCAAGAGTTTTTATAAGATGAAAATATTCACTAGTGAACTGAACTCTGAAAACGTTGGTCTGCACTCAACCATCCATTTTAGTTTAACACCGTGTCTTTAGAGCACAAGAGATCCTTGCAAGATTTAAATACCAAAGGACTGAGAAGTACCAGGGGAAACTTGATGAAGCCTTTCAAAGGATGATTTTTATGGTAACGGAGCAAAATTCACATGATGTGAATTGTCTCATGCTATCAAACGATTTTTTTTGTCAGGAAAGGTTTTTTACAAACAAAAAAATACTGCCACACTCCTACGATAGGTGTGGCCTATCACATGTCCCAAAGGTTAGATGGATGAATGTATCATCAGGGAATACTTAGGAATGTAAATTTTATAACCCAGAAAGTAGGATACTGCATAATTTCAAAATTCTATTACATTTTCTTTCTCAATTCTGCATCCTATAATATCAAAAGAAAAATCCTAAATCATTACTTTTTTCTCCCTTCCCTTTTGTATCCTTTTGATGTTTTCACGTACCTTATGATTCCATCTAAGGGCTTTTGGGGATCTAAATGCTGGCCCCAAAAGATATGTCCATGTTTTCATCCCTGTAACCTAGGAGTGTGATCTTATTTGGATAGATGGACTTTCCAGATGTAATAATGGGTCTCAAGGTGAAATTATCTGGGTGGCCCTAAAACTAATGACAAGTGTCCTTATAAGAAACAGAAGAGAAGACAGAGAGAAGGCCAGGGCAAGATGGAAGGAGCGACAGGAATTAGGCAGGCACAATCCCCCAAAGCACCTGGAGCCGCCAGAAGCTGGAAGAGAAGGAAGACGTTGCCTCTCAGAGCTTTCAGAGGGAACGTAGCCTTGTGGACACCTTGATTTTGAACTTCTGCCTTCCAGAACTGTGAGCAAATAAATTTCTGTTGCTTTAAGCCTCCAGCTGTGTTATCAACTTGTTATGGCAGCCTTGGGAAACAATATAGCCTTGCTTGTGACAAAAAGCCTTAATTTATAAAACTAGCTGAGGAAAGGGGAAGGAACTAGTCAACTTTCATTCTTTACTTTTGGCGCAGGTGACCATGGTACATTTCCTTGGTATCCAGGTTGGACTGAAGGGATGAGAAACATGTCAGTCCTAAATCATATTTTGGTAATTTAAGCAAGTTATTTTGTCTGCTCGGGTCTAGGTTTGCCCACACCTAACATAAAAATTGTAAATTCAGTCAGAACATCCCAGATTCACATCTTGAGGAATTCTGGAGGCTATGAACAGATGTACTGCACAGTATCCTCCCCCAAAGTCAGAAACGGTGGGTGGATAGTGTTGTGTGTACAAATAAATTGAGAGAGCACTGGGCTGGATGTGTGCTATGTGACCTCACCCCCTGGTTATGCTGATTTGGACCAGGGTCTCTTTGCTGGTTCCTAGAAACGGGGGACAAGTTAACTCAGGGCAATGGGATAGTGACAGTCCCCGCTGTGCGCAGAAACGTAGAGAAGGCGACGCTGCCAATCGATGAGAATGCAGCAGATGTGCCGAGAGAAGCAAAAATGGGAGACCAGACATGGAGAAAGAGGGAGCCATGATCTCCCCCATGAATTTTGGGTTCTTTGGTTTCCAGGAGATACCTGTCTGACTTGTAAACTCTCCTCTTTTTGCCTAAGCTCATTTGAGTAGGGTTTTGTTACTTGCCTCCAAATAGCACTGACTGAGACGGGAAGACTAGCACTTGGTGTCTAACATACTGGTGCATGTCAAATACAGAACGGGGGGCGCCTGACTGGTTCATTCAGAAAAGCATGGGACTCTTGATCTCTGGGTCATGGGTTCAAGCCCCACGGTGGGTGTAAGGATTACAAAAAATAAATAAATAAACTTATGCTATATATAGAAATACAGAGGGAAAAGTACTGTGAAACAAATCTAAGCTAAAGGCCTAAGGATGGGAATTAAAGGTCCAGTTAAATAACAGAGGAGAAGAAAATGAATTTTACAATTTCACATTAACTTCATCACTTACATCTTAGCAGTAGTTTATTTTATTTTATTTTTTTAAAGATTTTATTTATTTATTTGACAGAGAGAAATTACAAGTACACTGAGAGGCAGGCAGAGAGAGAGAGAGAAGGAAGCAGGCTCCCTGCTGAGCAGAGAGCCCGATGCGGGACTCGATCCCAGGACCCTGAGATCATGACCTGAGCCGAAGGCAGCAGCTTAACCCACTGAGCCACCCAGGCGCCCTTAGCAGTAGTTTAGTTAGTAAGAGGTAAGCATACAATGTAGTGGGTAATCCCTGTTCTCAAGGACTTTACTGTAACCCTGCTAATTCGGAACTAATATTTTTCCCAAATAGACTTTTTTTTTTTTTTTTAAGATTTTGTTTGAGGGGGAGAGAGAAATAGTGAGAGAGAGGGCAAGCTAGGCAGAGAGGCAGAGGGAGAGGGAGAAGCAGGCTCCTTGCTGAGCAGAAAGTCCAGCTCAAGGCTCCATCCCACGACCCTGAGATCATGACCTGTGGCAAAAGGCAGGCACTTAACCCACTGAGCCACCTGGACACCCCCCAAATAGATTGTGGATGACATCTGTGTATAGTTTATAAAGGGTCACTGGTTTCAAACAAGTAGAACAAAATTACTACTTCCCTGGTAACTATTACATAACTAGGCATGAGAAAAGATTTAATGGAGTGTCTCTGCCATTTTTATGGGCTTACTACATTTTATTTTTTTTAAAGATTTTATTTATTTATTTGACAGAGGGAGAGATCACAACTAGGCAGAGAGGCAGGCAGAGAGAAAGGGGGAAGCAGGCTCCCTGCTGAGCAGAGAGCCCGACAAGGACCTCCATCCCAGGACCCCAAGACTATGACCCGAGCAGAAGGCAGAGGCTTTAACTCACTGAGCCACCCAGGCACCCGAGACTTACTACATTTTAAAAAGTAATTATGAGACTGTCTTTTTCATGTAGATATGTTTAAATGTTTTGTGTTCATGTATTTAATCTCATCCCCTTAATGGAGTGCATCAACGCTATCTTCAGGTCATTTTTACCCACTGAGAGGGTTTCCATCCATGGTTTTGATCTGGAAACCACTATTTTTCAGAGAATCAAAAAGGACACGTTTACACATCAAAGGATATTCTGGCTTTTCAGACTTCAGATAATAACTGTATGCTGTATTATTCACAGTGCATGATGTTGGCCTTTAATGAGTGTGATCTCTTTCATATTTGGAATTTCTTAAAGCCTATCAAGCAAGCAGTAATAGGCTTAAGTATATTCGTTTGTCTTTCATGTTAGACCTCTTGGGGGGATTCCTCAGTACTGAATGTCTGAAAATAGAACCTGGATATTCCTAACTCCCCACTACGCAGTCCGTTAGATCTTGCTGTGCTCAGGTGTCTGGCCCTCCGTGGTGGGAAGAAAGTACCAGCAAGGTGGTCCGGCAAATGTCAGGGTATCAACACAGGAATTATGGGGAAGAAGATCGGAGTCGAGGTCAGAACTTCAAAGGAGCAGCAGACCTCTTCAGAACAGTACTCATCAGATGCTTACTTTAGGGGCTAATTTTAACTTGGCAGAAGTTTCTAGAGACTTTTTCCCTTGTGTTTATATATCATTCCCAATTATACACTGTTGTTAATGGGCCTACAGATAGAAGTAAATGTGCCCAAAGTATTCCTTAATTTATGTGATTCTGGAAGAACAGAGGATCCTTTTGCCCAATTTAAATTAAAACTTAAAATATATTTTTTTAATATTTTATTTTATTTATTTGACAGAGAGATCACAAGTAGGCAGAGAGGCAGGCAGAGAGAGAGGAAGAGAAGCAGGCCCCCCGCAGAGCAGAGAGCCCGACGTGGGGCTTGATCCCAGGACCCTGGGATCATGACCTGAGCTGAAGGCAGAGGTTTTAACCCACTGAGCCACCCAGGTGCCCCAAAACTTAAAATATTTTTAAACACTCATATTTTTCCGATTTGGACAGTAACACATCATTGTGGAACCGGGGGTGGGGGCAGGGTGGAACCGGGGGTGGGGGCAGGGTGAAGGATATAAAAGATGATAATAAACATTTAAAATCTCATTAGCCCAAACCACTCTTGTTTCTATTTCAGCAAAATTTCTTCCAGGCTTTTTTGCCTATGCAAAGATTTTTTTTTAAAGATTTTATTTATTTATTTGACAGAGAGAGATCACAAGGAGGCAGAGAGGCAGGCAGAGGGGGAGGAGAAGCAGGCTCCCCACTCGGCAGAGAGCCCGATGCAGGGCTCCATTCCAGGACCCTGAGATCATGACCTGTGCCGGAGGCAGAGGCTAAACCCACTGAGCCACCCAGGCTTCCCCTATGCATAGATATTTAATCCTCTTGAGATTTTTTAAAAATTAAAAACCATGACTAAGCCTTCTCCACATTATTGCAAACTTTTTGTAAACAATTCTTTCCAAGGTTGGTACAGCCATATATATTGGAAATAATAAATAGCTCAGCAGAAAGATTTAAATGGCTTTTCTTGGTGTTTTGAAGTTCAGTGCAGCTATGAGTTTGGAGACCTGCAGACGGAGAGGACAGTTCTCTCCTCCTTGAGTTGAGAGGAGAAGGGAGGAAGAGAAGCTTCCTTTCTGCAGTTTAAATGGTGACTAAATCTGCTTCATTAGCTGGTCAACATAGGCTGGACCTTCTATATGTGTTCATGGTATGAAGTCACCGCCAGGCACAAGTCACATTTCCAAATGGTTTAAGCTACGATATTCATGAAGGAGTGTTAGACCGTGTTGGTAAGTATCTGGTCCTAAACCTAACTTTAATGACTGTCCTATCAGTCCAGTAACAGAAATTTTCAGCGCAGAAAAGATAATCCACAGTCTGAATGCAACTGGGGTAGGGATCTGCCACTCTGTTCCCAGGGCCTAGCCGAGTCTAGAGCAGGTTAATAGATACCCATAAATATTTCTGAAAAAATTACCCCGTGAATGAATCCTGATGGTGCATGGAAAGCATCATTTATTCTAAGACATGAATCAATGATTTAAGGGTTCAAAGCTTGAAGCCTCTGACATAGAAATGAAAATATCTTCCTTTTTCCCCACATGATCTCCCTCAAACCAATGTACCAAAACACAGTCCCCCACATGATTCAAGAACCTGCAGACAATGCAGAGGCAGGGAGGGAAGGAGGGGTTAAGTATTATCACCAAAAGACATCCCTTAGCTTCAAAATCACTTCAGTACCTTGGAGGAATTCCCCAACACATAAACCTACTTTCCTTCCCCAACAGTTCCACTTAGAATTGCTAATAGAAAGAAAGACCTCACCACGACTCTTGTGTATCCTTTTGTATGGAGACCAGAGGGGGAAAATTAATCCACGAAGTTGGCTTCCATGAATGAAACCACAATGGGTCTGCAGAAGGTCTGGATCAGCATCCAGAGGGGCCACAAGATTCCTGAGAGAAGTGTGTAGGGCTGGGTATAAAGAGATCCTGATAAAAATGTTCTTCAGGGCATCTGTAGGCAGCTAGAGTTTGGATTTTAGTCCATGACAGAGATGAAGTAAAAGAGGCAGAACATAAAGGGCAGGCTCGATAGGTTCAAAACCAAATGGGAAATTTCTTGAGTGGAGTCTTTTGCCCTTCCTTTGTGCTGCCAGAACCCTTCCTCCTCTGCCAGCAGAACCACAACTTGCTTCTCTGTCTTCCCGACTGGACCAGGTTCCCTAAAAGCAGGGACCACAGCGTCTTTCCTGCTCCTTGCCCAGTCTCAAGAGGAAGGATCGTCAGAAGGCAGATGCTGTCCATGAATTTCTTGGGCATTTGCTCATGTCTCACAGATTTGGGTGGAATTCAAGGATAAACTTTTTGCCTTGTTGACGTCATAGGGACCTCAGGAAAATCCAGTGGAGACTCCTGTTCTGAAACCTAGGAGTGGTTCCTACTAGCTAGCTTGATGTGGGGGTGACTTGACTCTGATATTCTCTCCCAGAGAGACAGGTGTGCACAAACATACCATGAAATCCCATCATGAAGACAGAATTCTCTCAGTAGGCTGAAGATGAGTACTTTTCAGCTTCACAGACCTTACGCTGTGTCAGGCAATCATGGGAGCTACCTTGCCACTTGTCTCCTACTTCTGGGATTGGTGATAGATATTCATTTGTTCAATACTTATTGTTTTCTGTACACAAGGATGTAAACTCTAGGGACACAAAGATCGAAGACAGGGCAGCACAGAGACGGTAGACGGCTGCAATAAAGTGAGAGAGAACAGCAGAAGTGGGCTGTCAATGAGAGTGACAGCTCAGCAAAGTGTTATCGGGAAGGGAAGGTTTGTCCAGACTTGTCCTGACTCGTACAGGGAAAGTGGGAATTGGCCAGATTGAGAAAGGAGGGTCAGAAGTTCTTGGAAAAAGGGAAGACTATGGCAAAGGTTGAGAGGTGTTCAAACAGGAGTGGCTCCAAGCCCGGCTGACAGAAGAGCTTTATTTAATGGACTCCTCCCAAGACGTCCATGAGTTCCACCCAAACCACATAAATAAACATATAACCTAAGAAAAAGCTACGTAGAAGACATTTCAAATCAATGGACTCTCCAATGGGAATTGGTACCCCCAATTCCATTCTGATCCTTGGCCCTAAATAGAAGTTCTGGAGGAGCCACTCTGGGAACGATTCTTGCATGTTGGGAGATTGGTATGGAAGGAGACGGAGTGGTAAAGTCTTTGCCATACCCAGTGTCCCCATCCCTGTTAAGCTTGATTTCCCCAATGTTTCTTCCTTTCCTGGCTGCAGCTGGTGGCTTAGAAAGAGTTAACTTGTTATAGACAAGTTGCATGCCAAACAAGTTAGCACATACCCATTCTAGGCTCTCCCTGGCCATGTCTACCATGAGAATTTGAGTTTGCTGATGTCAGGGATCATATCCACCTTATTCACCTCTGCTTCTCCAGTGCCCACTAGCATGCCTGCATATAATAGATAGGCAATCATTATTTTTTGGATGAATGAATTCACAGAGGAATGAGCAACTGTGGATATTGGTGAGTAATAGTTTTATTTATGATCATAAGTATTACCCATTGAAGATAAACTTGTTTAAAAAGTAGTCCAATTACTCCAAGAGTAATTGCCCATTAATATAGATGTATTCCAATTCTTAGAGAAATAAGCATAATTTTCAAAGCATAATCACATCTGACAATTAAGTGACTTCTCTGTGGACTCCCTTCTGACAAAAGAAAATTGAAAGTTCCATAGTGCAACAACAGTGACTCACCTTTCTATCTGAGGGCCGTTCCTCCCAGCTCAAGTATGACTTGAAAGATGGCTTGAAAGATGAAACCACCCCCATTCTAAATAAATATGACATTTGGACAACTCTTCAAGGATGAACATTTTATTGGAATATAGGAATTTGGCAGAGTAAATATGTGGTTACAAAGTGCTTTAAGTCTATTTGCTTTATATAGTGACCAGAAAAACCCATCCACAGTGCAGATTTTTTTTTCTTAAAGTTCCAGACTTCAGGAGGCAAGTCCCCAAACCCGCTTACTTATACTAAAGTACGAAGACACATATAGCCAACTTTTTTGCCTAGCGAACCTAATCATTTTAGTCAGTGATGTCCTTCCCTTCCCCAGATTAAAACTGCTATGGAGCATATAGCACCTAGCACTTTTGATAAAGAGTGAAATTCACTCATCTGGCAGAACCGTGAAACCCTTGGAAATCACAGACTTCAGTCTGGAGGGTTACAAAACCAGACTCGAGAATCTTTGCAATAAAATGTAAAAGATCAGGCCCAGGGACCTGCAGTTTTTCACAGGCAGATTCTTTATAAAAGCTTTTGGACAGATTGGAATCTTACCCTTGTGGTGTCCAAAATACTTTTTTTTTTTTTTTTTTTTAAAGAGTTTTCTCTGCGGGATTCAAGGCACCACTATCTCCACTCTAAGCTGCAAAGGAAAAAAAAATGACGGATAATTTTTTTTCAAGGCAAATATTCTCTTTGTTAAAGGTCAATAGTAACATGACTCGTTTGAAGTCATGGAATTTTTCCCAAAAACCATGTCCTGAGGCTTTATGCATTTCTAATGGATTTGCCTAGAGGAGAGACTCCCCAGAGCAGCCGCTGGAGATCTGCATGCTGATCAATTAAATTATAATAACCTTGCTCTAACCAGGAAGCCACTGAAGCAACATATACAAGTCTATTAAAAATGAGACAAACTCATAGGAATGTGAAGTTACTCCATTCAGCATGTTAAAATGAATAAGAAATATTTTTAATGAACTTTATTTTCCTGTTTTATCTTTAGATGGCACAATCATCCCACTTAGTCTAGTGAACTTGTCTTTTGTGAAATATGTAAAGAAAAATTCTTTGTGTTCTCAAGCATGTCCTACCATGTAGTGCCCAGTGCCCTCTGGCCCACGGGATGGGTAAACAGAGGGCACTGACAGTCATCCATCCAATGCAGATCTGCTTTCTTTCAGGGTTGGAAAAATTTCTTAATTTTCTAAGGGGTCCGAGAAGCCCTGAGGTGAGCAAAGGAAGGAACCTGGGAAGCTCCAGCATGGGTTGGAGCAAGGTTGGGACCTCCTTGCTTGCTGACATTCTCCTGAAGGGCAGTCCTTGGTGGGCTGCGCACTCCTCCTTTGGCTTCCAGACTTACTAGGCAACGCATCTGACCATCTGGCTGTCTGCCCCTTGGACTTTGGACTTGACCTAAGGGAAGGCTCCCCAAGGGCAGAAGGCCCAATTAAAAATGTCTCCCTGCCTGACAGCAAGCCCCAAATAGCCCCAGCACAGTAGCGTTAGAGGGGTAAACAGGTCTCACGTGTCTTGAGCAGCTCGACACCAGCTGGTTCTTGTGCAAGGCACTAGGGACATGAAAATGACTTGAGAAGTCAGGGAGCCATTACTCAAGGCTGTGTATCTCTAGCAGGAAGCACACATGATTAATAAACCCCAGTTTCTGTCCTTGAAGAGAGAAGCCCCAGAAGAGATGGGAAGTAGACACAATTTCAGTACTTTGAGCTCAGTACAAGGGTAAGAGTGAGCACTGCAGGGACCGGGGAGGAGGGGTCTCTACCTTCTTTCTCTCTAAGGAGACCCTTCATAGATGTGATTCAATGTGAGACTATAATGATACTGATTATTATTCATTCTTTATCACCTAGAAATTCCTTTTTTAAAAAAAGATTTATTTGTTTATTTATTTGACCGAGAGAGATCACAAGTAGGCAGGGAGGCAGGCAGAGAGAGAGAGGGGGAAGCAGGCTCCCCGCCAAGCAGAGATCCCAATGCGGGGCTCAATCCCAGGACCCTGAGATTGTGATCTAAGCCAAAGGCAGAGGATTAACCCACTGAGCCACCCAGGTGCCCCTCTCACCTAGAAATTCTTCATGGGGAGTTGGACAGAGGGAGATTTTAATTCCTGCTGGAAGAATTAAACTGTGGGAAAAATTCTCTAAACAGTTGATATAAACTTGCTGAGGATGACCAAACAAGCTTATAGGACAGTATGTTGGGATCTGATAATAAAATTTGTGGAAGGAAATGTCAAGAGGTACCACTGGGGACTAAACTTCTAGGAAATGATGCAGTATTTTTTGGAAGGATAACAGAGCACAGCTTTTTAATCTTCTGCAATAAGTTCTCTAACATTAACATTTCTAGGTCACTATCCATTGAGGAGATGTATTTGTGTCTATTTCCATGGAAGTGTAAATTCCAGGAGAGAGGAACAGAGTCTTTTTCACTACAGTATCTGTAGCACCTGGAACATGATAGGGGCTCAGTTAACTTACTGAATGACCAAACAAATGATTTCCACTTTTGGTGACATCTTTAAAACTTGACTGGAACTTGACAATGTACATCTGGGCTTTCCATTTTTTTCTTTCTTCCTTCCTTCCTTTCTTTCTTCCTCTTTCTTTCTTTCTTTCTTTCTTTCTTTCTTTCTTTCTTTCTTTCCCATTTATTCACTTTGTTCCCCTTCTGGGAATCAATCAGGACCATTTCAACGGAGAGACAAACTTGTCATGGTTTGAAAATTGGCATATTTTTTTTCCTTTAAATTCCTGTAGGTCTTTTACTTTAGGCCAGACAAAGCACTTTATCTTTTCTTCTCCTCCTCCTTCTCCTCCTTCATTGGTGTTGCTGTTGTCACTATGCCCAGCACAGCCCGTGGCATACAGCAGGTACTCGAATAATGCTTGTTTAACCTGCAGTCTTTTACACTCAACCATTAGCTAAGGCCCGTCCGCCCAGTCGAAGGCTAGTCTGGAATGCTTTCAGGCTTAAACACGCCAAGGAAATTTCCTTGCCACATCTGAATTTCCCCCAAAGGTGATTAATTAATAAGAACCAACGTGATTAATTAACAAGAAATTGATAGCAGAATTAGTAACAGGCTCAGACAGCCCCACAGACCGCAACCTTCCTCCATTGCTGCTCTGCTTGCCCAGGGCTGTCTCGGGCATTATCTCTCGGGCACTGCCCTTCTTTTCCAGCGACCCCTGTCCGCAGTCTGGCTGTGGATGGATGCTGAGCCCTTCAGAGCCAGCGAGGTTGCTAGTGGTTGGTGAAGCCGGATTTCCAATATACCTTTGCATTCCTACCCAAAATTAAAAAGCCTCTAAGTACATTAGAGGAAAACATGCAGTGTACTGGAAACTGTGCACCTACTGTTTTCTTCGTCTTTACTGGAACGCCACTGTCTCCCTCCAACATCCTCAGCTGCCTCTCACCCTGAACACGTCCCACCAAAATGCTAAAGCTGTAAATCACGGTAGAGCAGTTCAGTTCATAAAGGTCTGCCTCAGTGTGCATGGCCCGTGTGCACTTCCTCTGGTTTCATTACACACGTTAAGGAAGTACTTAAAATTTTTTTTTTTTTTTTTTTGGTAACAGCTTGTGTGCAACCCCTAAGCATACCCACACCTATTAACCTTTGGCTGAGTTTGTGCAAAGAAATACTTATGCCAAATTGTCCCTTTCACTCTTCGGAGGGCTGCCCTAGGGTACTCTCCCCCGCCTCTTGGGAACCGAGCAGATCGAAGTTTGGCGCACTCTCCACTACCCACTGGCACTCGTGGACACCAGCAGGCTTAACCCTCTCTGTACCCACACCGGCAGCGGTAGTCTGGGCCAGGCTGCTGGTCCCTCCCAGGGCTTCTTCCGCTGAACCCTGGCTCTCGTCGAGGCAGCTGGGGTGAGCGCTGGAGATGCAACCTTCTTGGGGCCTGGCCTCACCCTCCACCATGGCCTCGACCCCTTCTCCTTCCTGGGCATCCGGTCTGGAAGCCCCTGCTGCGAGCTCCCTCTCAGTGAGCTCCCTCTCAGTGGGCTCCCCGGCCTCTGCTTGCTGCTCTGGGGGGCCTGCGCTGCTGGCACCCTCGGTGAGCCCTTCACAGGCCAGCTGAGCCCCCAGCAAGCCCCCCAGCTCCACCCTGCCAGCCTCCGCCTCCTCCTCCGGAGCGGGAGAACAGGCCTCCCTCCCACTGATTTCGCTCCCTTCACAGCTGTCTCGACTGGAGGCAACTGCTTGATCGGCCTCTGTGTCGATCTGGGTTGTTTCCTCTAATTTTTCCATTTCTGGGGGAGCACGGGTCTCTTCACGGGAAGCATTCTCCATCTCGAGGGTGGCCGATTCCACTGGCACTTCAATGGTCACCGTCAACAAATTTCGGAGCTCCTTTAAGGAGCCCAAGACAGAGCTGGCTTCTGGCTTTTCGTGGGTGGGTTCTCCATCCTTAGGAGCCCCTCCAAACTCCAGCTCTGACGAGGGTGTGCTCAGGGCTCCTGCCGTGTCCTCTGTAGTCACAAGAGCCACAACAGGGTCATCCGTGCTTGGAGTCCCCTGTCTGGTGCCATCTGGGGGAGGGGTGGGGACAGGGAAAGACAGGCTTTCTCCTTTGGCCAATGGACTAGGGACCCCAGGCTGCTTCTTCTCCCCTGACTCTTGGAACACTTCGTTACTCAGTGTCTCGCTCTGTGAAACTCCTGGCAGAATGGCCGAGGCTCTCCTGGCAGGGCTGGCCTGGTTTGACCCTGAGGGGGTTTTTAGATCAGTTAAGCTAGACACACTTTCACTGGGCAAGGCCATGTTGTCTTCAAATAAGTTGTGTTTCTTCAGGAGAGCAGCTTCCTTTATCACTGGGAGAGACCAGAAAACAGAATATGACATTGACCTTCTGCCCCGGCTACCCTGCACTTTCCAATGTTATCCAAAAGCCAAACTCCCTTCCCAGCCTTTTCTGACTACCCACATTTCTCAATGTCAAATTACAGCTTATACCCGCCCCCCCCCCCCCCCCACCTTCCTGGTCTCCTTCCTTCATGACCAAAGCCCACAAACTCGTTTTCTACTCTGGACCTCTGCCGTGTTTTCATTCATTCACTCCTTCCCTCATTCATGGGTGCAAATTGGGCAACCGCTATGGGACAGGCTCTGAGAATCCAAAGATGAATAAAATAGGGTATTTGCTTTGAAGGAGCTCGCCACCTAGAATAGTATTGAATGTATCAACCACAGAGGCCCCGCTGCAGGGGCAGGCCTACATTTCCCTGCTGCTTCTCGTAGCCCCGTCTTGAATGTGGGCTGGGTACCCAGTACCAAGCATGCAGAGAGAGCCTTCTTGACCTGTAGTGTCTAGAACGAAGACCTACGTGCTTCTAGCTCAGTCTCAGAGAACTTGAGAGGACTCAAGACAACAATGACGGTACAGCTGACATTTTTGACCACAGGCCTCCAGAAGAGATGTGTAGGCTGTGCGGTGCCCAAGGGTATCATATCCCAGGGGGCGCCCCCTCACGTCAGAGAGAGCATAGATTTGTGTATTCAGCAGAAATTTCCGGGAACAAGCAGTAGAGCATCCTACTCTGATAAAATTGGTATATCACAGCAATGTTTTTGGACGGACGACAGTCAGGTGTCTGGAGAAAGGGAGCCTTTTCCTAACTGGCGGAAAGGTGCCCTGATGGAATGGCAGTGGGCTTGAGGGAGCCCTTCCTGTCAGACGCTGGGCTGACGTCTTCACATTTCTCATCTCATTGGATGAGCTACTGGGCCTCATGCTATGCCTGTTTTCTTTGTGGTGGTTTTTTGGTGATCCTAACACCTTCGCCATGGAGACCAGACACGTTTCAGGCCTACGGTTTTGGGGAACAGCCCTGTCCAGCATATTTCTACCAAAGTTGTCCTGTCCGCGGTCCTATCACAAGCAAGACCTGACTCCACAGGACAGGGGGTGCTGGAGTCCCAACAAGGTTCACAGAGAACTGTGTGGGCGCCCTGTGTCTGCTTCTGTCCAGCTGACAGGACGTGAGGAATGTGCTGAGGAGGCAGCTGGCAACCCGTGCTCCTGGAGTCACCTCCTCCTGCCCCAGGGAGGGGTTGGGAGTCTGTGGCTAAAAGCACCTGTTTTCCTTTGTTCGGTCTGGAGCAGCTGGAGGAAGACAGCTGCTCACGAGACAGTCCGGCCTTCAACTCCGCAAACGTCTGTTTTCTGTGAAAAATGAAGCTTAAAATTTCCGTCTCCCAGAGTTCTTATTTGTAATTCAAAGGAATGATACTGAACGAGCTAACACAGCGTGTGTCCGACCATGACTCTCAGTCAAGGCTGGTGTCTCCCTCTTTTTTCTTTCCTTCCTTCTCTGTCTTCCCAAGAAACCAGTAGCGGTTTCTTATTCCCCTTTCACACCTGTTGAGAAACCTAGCTGGCCTCCCTGGGTCCCCTTGAAGGGGTCCTCCCCTGTATTTGCTGTTCCCTCCAGGACCAAGGAAGTCTTCCTCACCTTTCAGAGTTTCATCAAGGAGGCTCTGATGTAAAATCTCCTCATAGACATTTTCCACATGAATCATATTGGTGTGATCTGCGAAAATGAACTGCTCGTATTTCTGGAGCTCCTGGAGGGCGAGAGAGAGGAAGACAGAGGACAAGGCATGGGACACCAGTTTGTAGAGCAGGTTCGGGGAGCATGAGTCACCCTCAGGATCCCTTCCCTGGAGTGTGGGGCACTCAGGCACGGGTCATCCCCTTCGCTCTCCCAACCAACAAGGCACGATGTCCCGCACTGTGCACGCGCTCTGTGTACTTCGGGGGTGTAGACGATACAGATTTTAATCATCTCAAGGCCCTGTCTCCGAGTCCGTGGGTCTCAAGGCCTCCTTTTTTTCCATCACAATCCAAACATTTCCTTCTTCCTTTCCCCCCCCCCTTTAAACTCCAATAGTACTCTACCAAGGTATAGGTTACACACAGTAAAATGCACACATTTTATAAGTACATCTCAGTGGTTTTAGGTGTAAAACTATACCCGTGGAACCACAACCCAGAAGATCAAGATAGAGATTATTTCCAGCACCCTGTGCCTTTTTCCAGTCTACACCCCCAACAAGAGATAAGCACCACTCTGATATCTGCCACAAAAGATTTGTTTTTCTTTCTTTCTTTCTTTCTTTTTTTTTTGATTGAGAAAGAACACGTGTGCTAGGGGGAGGGGTGGAGGGGGAGGGAGAGAATCTGAAGCAGGCTCCATGCCCAGCACTGGGCCGGACACAGGGCTCCATCTCCCAACCCTGAGATCACAACCGGAGCCAAAGACAGACAGTTAACTGACTGAGCCACCCTGGTGTCCCTAGTTTTTCTAATTTTTTGAAGTTTATGTAAATTGAATCACATACTCTTGTGTGTTTGGTTTTGAGATTCATCCGTGTTGCCACGTGTATCAGCAACTCGTTCCCTTTTGTTGATAGAAGGCATTCATTATATGGGTAAACTACAATTGTGCAGCTATCTTCCTATTGATGGTGTTCAAATTTGTTCATTTTTGAGATGTTACGAATATAACTTGCTTTAAACATTCCTGCGCATGATTTTTTTGGATTTAAGGACTTTTTTTTTTTTTTTTTTTTAATCTTTGTTGTATACCTAGAAGTGAAATTGCTGGGTCCTGGACTAGATGTCTGTTTAACTGTATTAGAAGGGGACCCCTTCCGGGTATGGAGACTCCCATCACGAACTCTTCAGAACATTCTCCTCTCTCCTGCCAGCTGGCCCTGACTGTCACGTGTTCCCTCCAAGGCAACCCAGGCTGGGTGCCTATCCTTTAACCCCCTCCTGCTCTCCAAGGGTTTCCAGATGGCTTGGGGTCAAGGACGGGATCGGACTGTACCAAACCACATGCCAGTGTAGTATGAGGACAGAGAAGGGATCAAGATGTACCAAATCACATGCCAGTGATCAACTCAAAAATCCTTAGAGCTAACGGTACTCAAAGGGTCCCAGCGACCAGGGCCTTAGCAGAGGGCTTTGAGGCCTTTTGGCTGAAGGGACAGGATTTCCAGCAGGAGATCAGAAGTCACCAAATGTAGATAACTCAGTGCTAGGACTTGGGGGCCCCGGCCCAGATCGCACAGGCCATAACGGGTCCCTTTAGATCTATTCTAGAGCAAAGCCAAAGGATCGAAAAGACATGAGCTTCCCATTGGCTACGGCTGTGCTCATTCCGCACCCCCCCCACCCCCCCCCCACCCCCACCCCCCCACCCCCCCCCACCCCCCCACCCCCACCCCCCCCCACCCCCCCCACCCCCCCCCCCCCGGGCCTGCTGCTGTAGGCTACAAACTCCTGCCGGCAGGGACGATGGCCTGGATCTTATCTGATACATAGTCAATACATGTTTGCCAAGTAGACCTTTAAAATTTCAAACAGTTAGGGGTGCCTGGGTGACGTAGTCAGTTAAGCTTCCAACTCTTGGTTTCGGCTCAGGTCCTGATCTCAGGGTCTTGAGCTTGAGTCCTGAGTCCGGCTCCCACTCAGCTCGGAGTCCACTTGAGATTTTCTCTCTCTCTCTGCCTCTCCCCTCTGCTTACAACTTTCTCTCTCTCTCTCTCTCTAAAATAAATAAATAAATCTTAAAAAAATTTTTTCAACAGCTAAGTAAGTGTGTGGAAAGGAACAATTTTCTAGGGATGTTTATACTGTTGTGACATGTCCAGCTTTTATAACATAGGTCCTCTATATTGACTGATTGAACCCTGACATATGTTTAATTCCTTGGAGCAATTTAATTGGAATCCCTAACGGCGGGTCTTGGGGAATCTGAATTTTTTTTTCTTTTTTTTTTTTTTTTTTTACAGCTCCCCAGGCAATTTCAGCGTACACACTGGACTGAGTACCGCAGATCTAGGAAGCTGTGATTTAAAGAACCAAGGAAAACATATGTTAGTAAAATAAAGAATCCTTCAGTGGAGCAGATAGTCCCGTAGTTACCCATTCTGTAAATCCAGATTTTCAGAAATCTCTTGGCACTGAAATCATATCCTTCATTACTGAAAACTTGGGGTCTCAGTTTCTTTGGAAACCAATCTCTCTTGATTAAAAAAATCACAAGAGCACATTACAGATTGGGTACAACTTTGTTGATGTTTGGAAAAAGGGAACAGACAAGAAAAGGGGACTTTCTTTGCCTTTTTCCTCTTCTGGGAGAAGGTGGCTCTGAGGCCTTTGGGATTGAAAAACACCCTAAGGAGAATGTCCGTGAGCAGACACATCCAGAGGCTGACTAAGTCATCCTTTGGATGGCTAAACTTTTCCTTCCACACATGGCCAAAGGACCACCATATAGACAGATTCTTCATTCCTGTGGTTTGATCAAACTCCCAGAAATAAATGCCAGGTACTAGATATGCCAAAACTCTGAAGAAAAAAGCATTTATAGAATATAAAAATAACCAAAGAAATTTCTGCTGTAAAAGAACTTATGCAAAGGATTTTAATGTTCCAATTCTTGGAGACCCTCTACACTGCCCAAAAGTCCTTTTTAATTCTAATAAGCTCTTTATGATTTGCTCCAAGAGGAAGAAGGCATTAAAAATATCCAGGCTCATAGATCATTTCTGAAATATAGAAATAATAATAGTAGTAGTATATACCATTCGCTGAGTGCACACCATGTTATCAGCGAGTGTGAGCTCAGTTCTAACTCTGGTGGTTACCAGCTCCGTGACTTTGGGCCCCCTTACTTAATCCTTAAGTTTCCCCATTTGTACAATGAGGATATAAATAGTACTTCCGTGTAGAGTTGTCATGAGATTATTGAAATAATCCACACAAAGTGTTTAACATGGTGTCTGACACGTGGTCAGCACTCATCAAATATGAATAATTTACTCTCCTCAATCTTATAGCTACTGAGAAATACATCATTTTCATTTTCAAGAAGATGGAATCTGGCTGAAGAAAGAGGAAAAGTGACTCGTCCAAGGCCCCAGAGTCAATACATGCAGGAGCCAGGACTTGAACCCAGGTCTTGAAACTGCCTCCACAGGTGGCTCACCCATGGTTCCGCTCTGCAGACCGAGTCACACTTTCATAATCACAGCTGTCACCGGTAGCAGCTTTAAATGGTTTTCATTTCATCGGCTTCACCAAACAAACGTTAAAAGAAAACATATTCTTCTACAGTTGTGTTACTTAAGGTCTTTTTCTGGATGGAGTGGTCGAGTTTCAGAGGACACATGGTAACCAATAGTCATACTATGATGAGGAGCACCTGGTGTCCTCAGGGGCTCTATGACAACCTTTCGTTTGGCTCAAAGTCAGATCATTACCTTTGAGAGTCTGTCTAGTCCAGGGGTTGGCCAATACAGCAGCTGTTTGCTTTTATAAATAAAGTTTTATTGGAACACAGAAGCACCCACTGTTAACGTACTGCCTGTGTCTGCTCTTGCGCTTAGCAGAGCTGAGTAGTCGTAGCAGAACCACGAAGCCTCAAATCTTTATTATCTGACCATGTGCAGAAAAAATTTGCCGACCCCACCCTGGTCTAGTCTACTGTTTGCAAGCACATCCTAGCAAAAGACCTTGCTCGGACTTCACAGCAAAAAAAGCAGGCTCTTTGGAGTAATCCATCCTCTTACTGGTTTGCACGTGGATGCCAGTGCCTTCTGCACGGTGGGAAGTGTGATTTGAACCAGTGCCTCTTGAAATATCCTCTTCCGGATGGTGCTGCTGTCATAATCATATTGCTGTCAATACAGAGACGGAAACATATGCTGAATAGCAACATTGCAATCTGTTAACTTTTGCTTAAACAAAAACTCAGTCACTCACTGGTCTCCCTTTTCCCCCTATTTCTGAGGCCCCTGACGGTGTTTCCAAGGTCTCAAAGATCTTATTATGCAATTCCCTCCTACTTTGGGTGGAGAGTATGACTATTAAAGACCCATCTTACCCTCCTTTTTATAGATAGGGAAACTGAGGCAAGATCAAAACAGTAACTTCTGCATTATAAAAGTTGGGGACAGAAATGGCGGGTGAGTTTGTATGTCATCACCCCTGTCCTGGGTGGGTCCGTAGGAGCCGAGATCATCTACTTTTTTCACTTTGCATCCAAAAAGCAGGATGAGTGGCTTGTAATAATTTCTACAAGGAAAGGGAGGGTCTGGCTCATAGCTACTTTAACATTGTGGCATGTTAACTGAGGAAGTTTAGCATGAAACAGTCAAACCTAGAAACCAGAGTTTGGTTTTAGATGACGCTTTAAAAGGGTCACAGATACAATGGAACACAGTCATAGGCATGTGAGCAGAATGGTCAGGCCAAATATGGAATAGTTAATGAGACAAAGGCATCTAGACTGGAGTTAACTTGGCACAAAAATTATAGCTCTTTTCAAACAGCCAAAGGCACTACGTGGAGAGGGACATGAACAGAGAGACTAGAATTAGAATCACCAGTGGTGACAGCTTTGGGTTCACATTAGGAAGCATGTTCTTGCAACTCAAAGTGTCCAGAGAAGAAATGGACTATCCAGGGACATATAAAGTTTCCTGACCCTGGAAGTGAAATTGACATTGATACTATCTTTTCTTTCCAATTGCAAGTTCATTATTACTTGTGTTCCCATAATAAATATTACTTTTCTTATTTTTTTAAAAAAGCTTTCATTTATTTATTTTTCAGAGAAAGAGAGCCAGAGAGAGCACAAGCAGGGAGAGCAGTGGGCAGAGGAAGAAGCAGGCTTCCTGTGAGCAAGGAACCTGATATAGGATTCGAATCCAGGACCCTGGGATCATGACCTGAGCAGAAGGAAAACACTTAACCAACTGAGGCATCCCATAAATATTGCTTTTAATTTCAATGATTTGGTTGTCATTGTTTCCTACTACCTATGAGGTATTAGGATTAGGTCTAAAATTCAGGGATCACCTCCTAGGCTCTGTGGGATCTTCTACTCCAAGATACTGTTTAGGGGGATAGGTAGTTAAGAAATTAGTGGACTGAATTTAAGAACTGCTTTAGCTCTAGGCTCACCACTGAGTAGCCTGTTGAGCTTAAGTAAGTCACACTAGTTCTCAGTGAGTCAGTTTCCTCATCTTTTAATGGAGATATATTCTGATCATTTCACAAGTCCTTGTGAGGATCAAACAAAACAGGATAGGTTAAAAACAAAAAAGCTTGAAAACTAGATCATGTATGTGCAAACTGCTATTATTAAAACCATTTTGATATATATACTTAAGCAGTAAGCACGTCAGAAACAATTTCAGGGATGCCTGGGTAGCTCAGTCATTTAGGCATCTGCCTTCAGCTCGGGTCATGGTCTCGGGGTCCTGGGATCAAGCCCCGCATCGGTCTCCCTGCTCAGCGGGAAGCCTGCTTCTTCCTCTCCCACTCCCTCTGCTTGTGTTCTCTCTCTCATTGTCTCTGTAAGATAAATAAATAAAATCTTTAAAACAAACAAACAAAAATTTCATAAGGCAGGTCTCTCTCTCTCTCTGGAGTATTTCCATTGCCAGGAGATTTTGATTTTTCTAAAAAATGTTGGCTAATTTATATGGGTTTTACTATATTGTAAACTCTTTGAAGAAGGAAGCTGTGCCTTGCCTATTTTTACATTTTCTATAATACCTATCACATCGCTTTGCTTAGAGTGGACAGCTAATAAATATCAAGTTCAATCATTCTATCAAGAACAGGTCCCTTGAAGCGATGGCCAAGAATCCCGGGGACCTGTGGTCCCTACGGCTGCCACTAGATGGCAGAGCAGGCACGAAAGTCCTGCTGGGGGCCCCAAACAGGGAGAGTGAAAGCCAGAATTCGGCATCTTCCACTGAACAAAAGAAGCAGGGGTCACACTTGTTTCACGCTTCCCACAAATGAGACGCCGGTTTTACCTTTAAGACTCGGAGCTTAACCTTCTCGATGGCGACTGCAGTTTTGGCGGCCTCTCCCTGGAGGTGTGCGGAAAGCAGCTGCTGGAAGGTGAACACCGCGTTCTCCATCAGCTGGAAGCCGAAAGCCACACAGAACAGCGCCTGGTCAGAGGCTGGGGTCTCCACCCGGAGCAGGGAGGGAATGACCATCACAGACCCCCTCCCCAGGCACTAATCTGGGGCCACCCAGGGCAGCAGGTCCTCAGCCCCCTACCTAGTTATGATATAAATGGGCCACAGTGGGACCAGTAAGAGTCTGGGAACCACACACTCGCACACACACCTCTGCACGTATGCATACACGTATTTTTTTCCCTCCTCTCTTCTTCTTATGCTCTGAGCTGCAAAACCCATGGAGGCCACGGGATTGAGAATACCGCCCTCTCTGGCGGTCAGCCCCTTCCCCTAGTTTGTAAGTCATCTCCCCTGTCCTGGGTGGGTTCCGTAGGCTTGACCAAGGGAGGTGGGGGGCTTCTCCAGTTACTCCTTGGTGGCTTTAATCCTGCACTTCCGCTTTTTGGGGGGGGGGGGATGCAAACCAGTCCAGCACAGCTCTCTGCACTCCGCCTACCCCCTCACTTCTCTTCCTCGCTCTGCCGGGCTGGAAGGGAGGCCGGGCTGGAAGGGAGGCGGGGGTGGGGTTTGGTGGACACGTCGGCTGATGTTCCCCCGGGGTAGGAAACAGAAACGATTCTGATTTCATTCTCTGTACTCATACCTGATTCAGTTTCACCAGGGTTCATATGACCAAAGGGACTTCTGTTAAACCATTGCCCGATTTTGCTCCCCCAGTCCATCTTTAATCCTTCACAACTCGCAGGTTAGGTAATAAGGTGTCTCACTTAATCTGCCCTATAACTTTTAAGGAACAAGTGTTCCTTTCTTCCCAAAGCCTCTGATCCCAAAGCATGAACACACAGCTTTGTCCGGCACTCTCAACACTGTAGCGACCTTATCTGAGCATCTGTCCCTGAGGAGGGGGGCGTCTGGCACAGGACCCAGGTCCCTGAGTGATCTCCCCCCAGGACACCCCTGAAATAGAATTGAGCTCTTCTGGCTTCAGTGGTCACACCCTTCTTCATTTAGAAAGCACTATAACACGGAAAGAATTTGTGCTTCTTTATGGAGAAAAAGTTCCTTGTGGCGGGAGAAAAGGAAAACTGCCCACGTAGACCCAAGAGATCCAAATAGGAAGCTGTGATTCTTAACCGGGTTAGGGAATTAACGTAAGCCGGTAGTTCTCCATTCTGGCTGCGCATTAGAAGCAGTGGGAATGCGGATAGGGGGAAGTTCCTAGGAGTGGGGCCGAGACATCAGCATTTCTTAAAAGCTCCCCAGACAATTCTTATGTGCAGCTGAGGTTAAAAGTGCTGGTTTGACAAATCAAGTCATTATCAATTACTGCTACTGGATTCCCTGAGATTTTTTTTTTTTCTTTCTGATGTTCATCAACATGGAAGAAAGATGAAGCCAGATGAAGGACCAAGGATATCCTCAACTCAACATGATGACGACAGAAATGGACCCCATTGGCCAGAGCCACACCAGCACCCCAGTCTCGCCGGCCAGCCCTTGTTTCTCTGCTGTCTCCATCCTCACCCCCAGCAGAGGCCCTGGCCACTCCCACCTCCTGCATGTCGTTCTGGGTCCTCTGGACCACCAGGTCCACGTGGGGGAATCGGAAGCGGCTCTTGAGATCCTGCAAACGCTCCTGGAGCAGGTTGACTTTACTGTAACAAGGTTCCATCTTCATGGAATCCAGTGGAAGATTCATGAGCCGGTCTAGGTGCTACGTTTGGGGAAAGGGAAACATTAAAAACCTTCAAACTCAGGAACAAGATTACATGCATATTCTGTACTACATAAATACTAAATGATTGAACGTATGTTGGTAGAGTGAATCACTTCTCAGGCCACTAGATTTATGACATTTCAATTGTCTTATTTGCCTCCTTCAGGGGTCCCTGGGGCAGGTCTATTGCTAGGGCAGAGACTGAGAAGAACCCACTGGATGACGGGAGGACCCAGGTAAGCATTTGGGGGCTCCAACCTTAGCTCCTGATGGACTCTGGGCTCTGATTTGCAGACTTCGAGAACTAGGTAGGCAGGTTTTTTGGCACCTGGAATTTCTGCTGGGCTCTGGGGACCTCCAAAGCCTACATTAACAAGGTCAGGGTGCCCCTGGACCCTAAGACTCAGGAATGAAGCCAGAATCTTCATAGTTCTCTGAGGCTCTGCCAGGGTTCATGGGGACTTCCTCTGCTGTAGGTTCTCTATGGTGGGTGGTAGGAAGAGGCCTGGCCTGGGAGAGGCCTCCAGTTAAAAAACTGGGATCCTTGCTCCTCTGGTTTACACAAGCGATGAAACCATAGGGCTTCCAGCAAGAAGGCAGCAACGGACCTCCTCCGCTAAAGATGTCAGCTTTCACCAACCTACTCTCACATCATGGGTGACCTTGCCAACAGAATGCTTTCTATTTTCCAAGCTGATTTTCAAATAATTTAAAAACCTGAATCTGGGGGCACCTGGGTGGCTCAGTGGGTTAAAGCCTCTGCCTTTGGCTCAGGTCATGATCCTGGGGTCCTGGGATCAAGCCCCACATCGGTCTCTCTGCTCCATGGGGAGCCTGCTTCCTCCTCTCTCTCTGCCTACTTGTGATCTCTGTCAAATAAACAAATAAAATATTAAAAAAAAAACAAAACCCTGAATCTGGATATCTAGAAGAAACAGGTGGGTGGGCAGAGAAAGAAGACAGGCAGGTGCTGAAAGTGGATGCCCAGGGAGACCTGGGCAGTAACACAGGGTGACTGTGAATCACAGAGAACATACTGTCTGATTTTCAAGTCACAGAAAAGAGACAAGGCTTGAGTTCTAGGTGTCTCTAAGTAGGAATTCCTAAAGAGCCTGTTCCTACTGTGTTTGTAAAGAGAACATATCACTCTCCCTGAGAAGGGAGTTGTGGGGAGACACACCAAGGTAGAATTAATGATCAAATGCACAAGATCAAACTTGTCCCTGCTCACACAACATGAAATGCATCAATTTTTAAGAAATAACAGTTAAGGGGCGCCTGGGTGGCTTAGTGGGTTAAGCCTCTGCCTTTAGCTCAGGTCATGGTCCCCGGGTCCTGGGATTGAGCTCCACATGGGGCTTTCTGCTCAGCAGGGAACCTGCTTCCCTTCCTCTCTCTCTGCCTGCCTCTCTGCCTACTTGTGGTCTCTGTCTGTCAAATAAATAAATAAAATCTTAAAAAAAAAAAAAAGGAAATAACAATTAAGCAGACAAGAGAGGAAAAATGGGTTGCTGCTTTGCTCCTATCAGACAGTACAAAGTTTAAAGGAGTGGTAATGCCTACTGCTGATGGGCATTTGGGGAAGAAAGTCCTCTGTCATACATGGTGGATGGAAATGTAAAATTTAAATCCTTTTTTTTTTTTAATGCAAATGGAAACATCTGTTAACAGGAGAAATAGTCCCACCTTTCAACCTAGCAAACCTGTCTTGGGAAAATATCGCACAGGAATGAAAGCTTCAGAGTATACTCTATGTAGGAAGGTTATTTATTACAGTTTTCTCCATGATACCAGCAACATTTGGATATTTGAATAAATCATGGTGCATTCAGACATGAAATATTATGCAGCCGTTACAAAGAATGATTTAAAGCTAAAGCAGCTAACTTGAGAGTTTCACAAGGTATTTTTTTGAATGAGAACACTGATAAAGAGTAGGATTTGTAATACGATCCCATTTTTTTTTTAAAGCAAACAATCTGAAAAAATAATTAAAAAAACCAGCCAATAAATGTGTATGTTTTATAGCTAAATAAGCAGGGGGAAGGCTGGGTAGCTCAGTCGTTAAGCGACTACCTTCAGCTCAAGTCATTATACCAGGGTCCTGCAATCGAGCCCTGAGTGAGGCTCCCTGCTCAGTGGGAGCCTGCTTGCCCTCTCCCAGTCCCCCTGCTTGTGTTCCCTCTCTTGCTGTCTCTCTCTGTCAAATAAATAAACAAAATCTAGAGATGCCTGGGTAGCTCAGTCAGTTAAGCGGCTGCTTTCAGCTCAGGTCATGATCCCAGAGCCCCGGGATGGAGTCCCACATCAGGCTCCCCGCTGAGCGGGAAGCCTGCTTCTCCCTCTGCCTGTTGCTCTCCCTGCTTGTACTCACTTGCTATTTCTCAATCTCTGACAAATAAATAAATAAATAAATAAGATCTTTAAAGAAAATAAAACTTACACAAAAATAAAAATAAATAAAATCTTTAAAAAAAGCAGGGGGAAAAGTACAGAATAGTATAGGCTAAGATTAACACTGGTTACTTGAAGGAAGGTGGGTGGTGGGGGAGGGAGAGAAGGTAAAAGCAAGTTTTTAAAAAGGGTTGCAAAGAAAAAGTTCAAAGTATTTATGAAATGTATCTTGTTTATGTTAGTCACATATTTATGCATGCATAAATAAATAAGAAAAGGAAAAAAAAAGAAGAGAGAGGTATCTGGTTTGATCCAGGGACTGACAGTGATGTGTCCAGTGCAAACCAAGCTGCCTCGTGATGTGAGTGTTTCCTGAACTTGAGGGTGCCTCACCTCCTGGGGAGGCCTGTGAAACAGAATGACGGGCCGGAGCCCCCCGAGCTTCTGACTCAGGAGATTGTTGGTGGGGGTCTGAGAATTTGCACTTTGAATAGCTGGGGAAGGACCCTACAGGTCCGGGGACCACACTTTGAGAAACACTTGTTTTCATCACGAGTCTGTATTTTTGGAAACAAATCAACAAGCAAAATTTATATCGATGAGGATTATACTTCTATATTTGTATGAACAAGAAACAAGCATGTGAAAACGTATTCTAAGTTAATTTGTATTTGTTAATTCAGGGGGTCTGGAGTGCAGGTAGCCTGGAAGTTGGGGTGGACATGGGTAGATGTGGGAAATAAAAGCAAGAGAAAAATTATTAAATTTCCTTACTCCCTACAGCCCATCGAAAGTCTTTGGAACATGCAGAATGACGTTATTCTAGGCGCTCCATGTTAATTCTTCGCTTAAGGGCCAAAGCCGAGCTACGCCCAATGCCCAGGATCCTATGGGTCTACTTCAACACATAAATTTGCCTTTGGAAACTTCCTTTATCTCTATCCCCCCAAGACACAAGTTGGCAATCATCCCCCAAGCATGAGACCCACCGATACACATCTGAAGGGTCTCATGACTCAGGTTTTTATAAGACGGTAATAAATGACCCTTTCCTGACAATAGCTCGACCCTCAAGGTCCTGGAAACGTTGCTTCCAAAATTCCTCAGAGACTTATGCATCCCTAACGCCCTCCCAACGTGAAAGTATACAATGAGACACTCCTCATGACCCCGTGCTGCCCACGGGTCTTGTCCCTGTGCTTTAATAAAACCACTTTTTGGCACCAAAGACATCCTCAAGAATTCTTTCTTGGCCATTGTCTTTGAACATTAACATCTTTCCACATCATGGGTGATCAATTTGCCCATATTCTCTCTCTCTCTCTCTCTGTGTATATATATATATAAAATAGATATTACATATATGTATAATATATATCATGTATATATCACAAAAATATTACACATATTTGTAATATCTATTATATAACATATATAATTATAATAATATATTACACATGTAATATATTATATATAAATAAAATATGTAGTTTCACTTGCACCAGCATATTATTATTTTTGCAACTGAAAACCATTAATAAAGGAAGTCAGGTGAACGGATAGATGAATGCGGTGGCTGGCTGAATGGAAGAAATAGATGAATGGATAGAAGGCGGGGTGGGTAGAAGGGAAGAAGAAAGTCAAGAGTGCACAAATACAGAAATGGCCCAAGGAAAGGGCAGCCCCAGGCAGACCATTCATACTCAGTTCCTTGGCTCCATATCTTACCTCCTTAAGCTGGGCGCTGTCTTTGGTGGTCTGAAAGTTCTGGCTAAGTTCATCCACTTCTTTTTCAAAGAGTGAGCGCACCTCACTGAATCCTGAACTCACTGGCCCCATGAGCTCCTCCAGAATGGACGCCAAGAACGGTTGCACATTCTCCGCACAGCTTCTTTCTGCGGGCTGGGCCACCATGGCTGAGATAGGAAATAGGCAGAAAACCATCACTTATTATGGGCAAAATTGGGTTCAAAGTCCCTGGAGCCAGACCAGGGGTGGGCAGTGCCCCAGAGAGCCACTTAACAGCCCAGGCAAACTCAAACGAGCAAGACAGACCAGCACAGAGAGTCCTGTGCCAGCACTCACCAGAATGGAAAACGATTTGATGTTTGCAGAATTGGAACAAACCATCCCTCCCCACCCCAAGCTTTCCTCTACCCAGGGATGAAGTGCACTTTTCTGGCTGGTCCCTGTGATCACGTAATGCCTAACAGAAAACAGAAAATGCTGGCAATCCACCTCTTAACTCTCATCATTATCATTCTGTGTGCATAATTTGTCTTCTAAAAAACACGGTTTACTAAGTTTTTAAATTGAGGTATAACATTATATCAGTTTCAGCTGTACAACGTAATGATTCAATATTTGTACATAACAACTTATTAAGTTTTAATTAATTTCTCTAAGAGTTAATCAGCTCATATAATTCAATTCCCCTTTCCCCTCCTCAAGAGACTTTTTAAAAACTTGAACACAGTTTTTTCTTGGGCGTACAGAAACAGATTCCATTGAAAACAAACACCACCCCCCTCCCACTCCCACCCCAAGTTTTTTTTTTAAAAAGGCTATTTTTTCCCATTAATCACAGAAAACATGCATGATGACAAAAATATAGAGAGCACAGGGGCGCCTGGGTGGCTCAGCGGGTTAAGCCGCTGCCTTCGGCTCAGGGTCCTGGGATCGAGTCCCATATCGGGCCCTCTGCTCAGCAGGGAGCCTGCTTCCCTCTCTCTCTCTCTCTCTCTGCCTGCCTCTCTCTCTGTCAAATAAATAAATAAAATCTTTAAAAAAAAAAAAAAAAAAATAGAGAGAGCACAGAAAAATCATAAAGAGGGATGAAAAAGTGTAACCACACTTCCCAGAGGCAAATCCTACTCTTTGATTTAAAAGAGGAAGAATACTGGGGGGCCTGGGGAGCTCAGTCGTGAGCGGGTCTGCCCTGCATTGAGCTCTGTTCAGCCAGAAGTCTGCTTTTCCCTCTCCCACTCCCCCTGCTTGTGTTCCCTTTCTCACTGTCTCTCTCAGGTTAGCTTTGTGGCACTGGTGAGTCACCTGGCCCTTGTCACAGTATCACGGAGCTGAGAACAGAAGCACAAGCGTATCTGGGTGTTCAATCCTTCCATTTTATACATGGAAAATCAGAGACCTGGAGATGTCCCAGGGCTTGTCCAAAGTCACACCTTAATTTATGGATCAAGGACTACACTTCTAGTGTATTTCTTAATCCTTTATTGGCAAATAACGTGCTTATAGGGAGATGAATGGGGCCCATTCTTCTCTCGGTTTGCAGAAGTATTTCACAGGTATGGAGGATCAGACTGCCCCTTCCTTGGAGAATCTGAGATGACTATTCATATTATGAGTAACTCACCAATATTTGGCATATAAAATATTAAAGAGGTCATAGAACTGCTAGGGGGGAAAAAAAACCCTTTTGATTGTATGATTTAAATATGAAATGATCTGTGACTTCTAAAAACAACTGGCTTGATAACAAAATGCAAAAATGTGTGTCAGGAGAATAAAGGACTTATTTATCAATGAACTTGGAGAGAAGAACTGTTTGAAAAGCGCCTAATAGAAATTTCAGACTAGTCATGAACACAGGTCGTATGCAGTAAAGATTTAGTGGCAGCTGGTGAGATTCGCCTACTGAACGGGGAGGAAATGGTCACAGGCAGGGGCCAGGGCGACCCTGCTCTCCTCTGCCTGCTCCCCGCGGATGCCTGCGTGCCAGAGCGGGTTGCAGCCTCCTCCCTGTGCCTTTTTTGTGCTCCTTTCAGCTGGGCCTTCCTTCCTCCTCCTCTGCTTGTGAACATCTCCTTCACCTGTTCAAGACCCAGTACACACCTCACTCACGCAGACCGTCGCATGCCCTGGGAACCACCACCCAGCTCCCTGAGTGGTGGGCTGCCTGTCGCTGCTTCCTTCTGGAGGGCATACGTTTGACACCCCACCGGGACATGATCTGCTAACCTCCAGGTGTGTAGAAACACAGTTGTGATAAATATGGACTCACAAACAAACCATCCCAAAGTTAGGGCCGCTGCGGCAGAGCCGCAGAGCAGAGAGACAAGAAAGACGGAAAGTGTTGGGATTAGAGGGGTTTGGAACCTGACTCAGTTTTGGAATCTGGGCCAAGTTACTTAGTCTCTGCCTCGGTGTTCTTATCGGGGAGGTGGGGATCATGGGAAGAATGACTCCTGGGGGATGGGGTGACGATGATGTGGGCTGACTGTGTTCAGGTGCTTGGAGCTGTAGGTGGCCCTCGGGAAGCCCTCACTCACTGTGAGCCCTCGTCCCACCTGCCGGCATCATCCTTTTTCCCATTAACCGGCAAGAAAACAGCGTTATTGTTGCAGGAGCCTGCAGTGTTTTTTGAAGCTGACCTAGTTCCTGGCTGAGAACTACAGTGTCCTCAGTTCCTGCTTCTTCAGTGGCACCTTTCCCATCTTTTCCCCCTGTTCGAGAATCTGTAACATGCCTCATATCCTCTTGTTGTGAAATCATGTTGTCTTCTTTGACTCCTCATAGCCCTTGTATTCAGCAGGAGCAGGATAAATGCTTACTGAATGAAGAAATACTTGTCGGGCAGGACTAAAGATTGGTTGCTTGACTGTCAAGAGTCATTTGGGAGGAAACAGGAAGATCACTGCTTAGTATTCCCAAAGCTCTGTCAAAACCCAAAGCCCTACTGACGCAGTCCGAAGTATACAGTTGATCCTTGAACGATGCAGAGGTTAGGGGTGCTGACCACCCCCCTGTTGTTGAAAATCTGTGTATAACTTTTGACTCCCCGAAAACTGAACTCCTAATAGTCTACTGTTGACCAGAAGCCTTACCTATAACATAAACAGTTGACGAAAACATATTTTGTACGTTGTGTGTGTTATATCCTATATTCTTACAATAAAATAAGCTAGAGAAGGGTCTCCTGGGTGGCTCAGTCGGTTAAGCATCTGCCTTCAGCTCAGGTCATGATCCCAGGGTCCTGGAATCGAGCCCTACATACATCAGGTTCTCCGCTCAGCAGGGAGCCTGCTTCTCCCTCTGCCTCTGCCTACAGCTCTGCCTGCTTGTGACTGCCCTGCCCCTGTCAAATAAATAAAATCTTTAAAAAAAATAAGCTAGAGAAAATAAAATGTTACTAAGAAAATCATAAGGAACAGAAAATATGTTTATAGTACTGGATTGTATTTATCCAAACCCCGCCCCCCCATAAGTGAACCTGTGCGGTTCAAACTTGTGTTGTTCAAGGCTCAACTGTACTTTATTGTTTTAAAAGGTGGAGAACCAGAGCTTCAGTTAAAATGTGCTTCTGATATTCCCTTTTAAAAAGATTTGATCGTGACTTCCTTTCAAAGTTCCTTTTAGGAGACAAAGACTAGTCTAGGGCAGAGTGTTTTTCCATTTTATGTGGAATATACTGGAGCCACAGAGACCAGGAAAACGAGAGAGAGAGAGAGAAAATGGTTGAATTCGGGTGTGACTGGGGAGCTAGGTGCTGGAGGTTTTAGGTCATACGAGCACTTGAATATAGTCAATTCTCCATCAGTTGTGCTAACAGGGGAATGAGAGACATGGAGAGTAGTGACACGTAGCGCTGAGGCTAATCTGTCTGTGCCCTGGAGGGTACGGCGTGGACAGACCCGCAGGGGAACAGACCCGCTCCCCCTTGCTGTCGTCAAGCCCGCTCTCTACTCTCTCGCAGGAGAGCCCCACTAGAAGGGCTCAGAGGTGAGCTGGGCTGCGGTGTGAACGGGGCCGGAACGGCAGAGCGTAATCCACCAAGCAGACAGCCCCTGTCAGGTGCTGTTTCTTGAGTACAGGAACTGGGTCCCCTGCTCATGGCTAAAGCCCCAGCACCTTGCTCAGAAAGCACCCAGTACCTATTTTTTTAAATGAGTGAGCGAGCAGATAAGCAAGTGAGTGAAAAATCTGAAAAATGAGGGCGCCTGGGTGGCTCAGTGGGTTAAGCCTCTGCCTTCGGCTCAGGTCATGATCTTAGGGTCCTGGGATCAAGTCCTGCATCGGGCTCTCTGCTCAGCGGGGAGCCCGTTTCCCTCCTCCCCGCCTGCTTCTCTGCCTACTTGCGATCTCTCTGTCAAATAACTAAATAAAGATCTTTTTTAAAAAAGAATCTGAAAAATGACAATGTAAGGATACTGTTGCTAAACCATCCCAGAGGAGTCCGCATGCATCTTGGAAATGACTTTCAGGGTGCGGTGCTTGTTGGGATGTAGGAATTAACAGTAACATTTCAGCCGATAACATGTTATCCTGTACAATTCCTTAGCGGCCCTCTCAGGCTTCTTGTGAGGGTACAGGCAACCGCTTTTCTGCCAATGGCCAGAGAGAGAACATGTGCGACCTTGCAGTCCAGGAGGTCTCGGTTCGGATTACTCAACTCTGCCCTGTAGCATGAACGCAGCCACAGGTGACGCATAAATGAACGGGCACGCCTGTGTCCCGATGAAATGCTATTGACAGAAATTGGCGGTGGGCCCGATTCGTTTATCCACGCTAAGGCAGTTTTCTTCTTGTGAAGAGAAAATCCATTTATTCATCCATTCAAGTATTTGCTGAGAATCTGCATATACCAGGCATGGTACTAGGCCCTGGGTATGCCTGAGTGAAACAGGCACTGCATGGTCCTGTTCTTAGACAACTTACGGTGGAGAAGAGGCGCACATAGAAGCCAATACAATTAGTGTGAGAAGCACCACAGTAGGGGCGGTGTGTAGGGCATCAGAATTTGCAGGCACCACCACAGGCAAGAAGCAAACTCTCCTTCCTGCTGGGGAAGGTCCAGCCCTCACTAGCATACGACCATTACACCCGGTATCGGCTCTTCCCGATTCTGCCAGTTCAGTTTTCCTCTGAATCATGAAATATGACTGCGTATGCAGCTCATTCAGCTGTAAGGGCCTGGATTATCTCCACTGACCTTTGATCTTTCCAATTAAAAAGTTCTTCGAGTTCACGATCTGATCCATGTCTGAACGGATGGTCCCCTCCAGGCCCTTCGTCAGAGCACGGCACTCCTCCTTCAAGGCACTTAGTCCTTCTGAAACTTGGTGTCGAACCAGGTTGTAGGCTTCCTCAAGGAGCTGCAACAGAGAAGAGCACAGAAATCAGGGCTCTGTCGTGTGCGAGCGCCTGCCGGAGTCAAGTAGAGCGGGGAGGGCTAAGCGCAGATTCTCTTAACGTAAACACGACTGCAGGCACACTCATTTTTCTTCCCAGATTTGAGCCTGTTTGGGTTAGTCCTCATGTGAGTGAGACTGGGCAGACTCAAGGTGGGCAGTTCTCCACCCAGGGAAGGAATTATTTAAAAAAAAAAAAAAAAAGGAGGAGGAGGAGGGGGAAGGGGGAAGAGGAGGAGGAGGAAGAGAAGAAAGAAGGAAGAAGGGAAGGGAGGGAAGGAATGAAGGAAGGGAGAGAGAAAGAAAGAAAGAAACTAAGAAACTGCCCTAAAAAAAAAAAGGAGGGAAAGGGATGTTCCCTTTGAGGAGCACAGTCACATAGCAAGGTCATGGCTTACGCCGAGCCAGGCCCTCTTTCGGTCATTCTTCTTCCCCTTCATTTTCGGCAGGAGGTCCGTCTGAAGGGTTGGCAGGAGGTCCTCCATCACCAGGTTACTCAGGATCTGGGGAGAGGAAGACGGCCCCAGAGTGAGTTGGGTGGTGACTGGTCAATCTGAGCATCGGGCCAGCTGACGCGGTCCTGATCGGCCGTGCTGATCCTGGCAACCCAAGACTGTCCCGGGCTGCATCAAATCCGTCAGCTGATGGTTTCATTCTGGTTCTGAGGCTACAGAAATCTCAACTAAAGACAATCTTGGAGGGTAAACGTTCTTGAATATCTGCGAACAACAGTAATGTCTACTGACGGTTCACCATCAGAAGGATAAATTCCTCATATTCACACTGCTTCAGAAACTAGAACAATCCAGTGCATTTGAGATAAAAGGCAAAATTTTAATTATGGATAAGGGCGTCCTTAGCAACCTCATGACTTCGTTTTGCTGGCTTGAGGTCTTGATGTGTCCTCTGAGACCATCACGCCTCCTCAAGCTCCCTTGGGATCTGTGTGTCTTCAAGCTCTTTGTCCCTGCTGTCCCCTGAACCCCACCTCCATCATCCTTAAAATTTAGAGAAAAAAATGGAGCAACAAACACTTGGAACAACTGGACATTTGTGGGGTGAGCAGAACATGGGCGAGGGGATCCAAAGTCTTCAGAACATTTAAAAAAAAGTCTGCTCCCAAGTCACTCTTAAAATTTTGGTTGGCTCTGTGAAAATGTGTGTGTGTTTTAAATCTGACCATGTTCAAAAAAAATAAATAAATAAAATTAAAAAAATAATAAATCTGACCATGTTCTCTATGTCCACATATTACAATGTTCCATGTAACCCAAACTTCTCCTTCTTTAACCAACCACCTCCCTGCAAACTGGAGATTTGCTTTTCAGATTCAGTTTTACTATGAATCTTTTGGGGTTCACAGCATATTTTTCAATACCAGCCTGCAAGACAAGATTTACAAAAGAAAAAGAGTAATTGGGGGGGCGCCTGGGTGGCTCAGTAGGTTAAAGCTTCTGCTTTCGGCTCAGGTCGTAATCCCAGGGTCCTGGAATCGAGCCCCACATCGGGCTCTCTGCTCAGCAGGGAGCCTGCTTCCCCCTCTCCCTCTGCCTGCCTCTCTGCTTACTTGTGATCTCTCTCTGTCAAATAAATAAATAAAATCTTAAAAAAAAAAGAGTAATTGGGGAATGGAGAATCATTTGACACCGTTCTAGAAATTTAAAATAATATTTGTGCACAATAATTGACCTTCTCCTCATACAAATTCAAATTAGGCTTTGGGAATTACAGAAGATCTCGTCCTGAGGTCACTGGTCAGCCTCGTGCTAGTGAAAATGGTCATGAGCTCACTAGATCTTGCCTTTCACCAAGGGCTCTGTTAGAGCAGGGTGGAACGTTTTAGCTGAACGGTCCAGGAACACTCCCAGGGTGGAGGTGGGTGAGTCGTCCAATCCCCCTGTGCCTGGGGGTCACTGGGAGAGAAGGCTGCTCAGGTCAGTGTGGGGAGTGGGGTCCGGTCACCTGCGATGTAGAACTTTGTGGTGTGACGAAGATTATAATGGGGATAGGATTTCCCCAAGTCCTGGTAGTTCACTGGTGGGAATGTTTTTCTACCTTAACCATCCTCTGGGAGCAGTCAAGAGGTGAACCAGAATTTTTGAGGAATCTGAGAGGAACGTGTATGTGCGAGCTCCATGGAGATTAGCAGGTCCAACAATTAGATTCAAGTAGGTCATTAATAACATGGATCCTGCCCGCTTCCTGCTCAGGGGAGTAAGTCCTTAGTTGGAACACATCTGCGCAAGACTGACGGAAGGGAGCGTCGGGAGAATGAGCTCGGAAAACAAGGAGATGGAGGCGGGACTTAAAGTCAATGGGAAGTATTACCTTAGTTGAAAGTGCTAAATTCGGGGTCATAATAATTGCTTAACTCATCCTTTTGCAGGTATTAGTTTGAGTCTGAGCATAAGCAATAAGGGATTGGGAAAGAAGAAAATGTTATGAAGGTCAAAGGAAAAAGAAATATTCCATTTGGGTAAGTCGTAGTTTTCTTTTAGTCTTTCCCATATAATGTTCCAAAAAATTGAGTTCTATTTTATTTATTTATTTATTAAGATTTTATTTATTTATTTGACAGACAGAGAGCACAAGTAGGCAGAGAGGCAGGCAGAGAGAGAGGAGGAAGCAGGCTCCCTGCTGAGCAGAGTTCAATGTGGGGCTCGATCCCAGGACCCTGAGATCATGACCTGAGCCGAAGGCAGAGGCTTAACCCACTGAGCCACCCAGGCACCCCAAGTTCTATTTTATAATTTAGGGACTGAAACGGAAATACGTCTGGGGAAAAGAAAGAAGGGGAAGAGGAGTGTGTTGCAAGGGTGTGGGGCCTGGGAACACCACGGGGCAGGCAGAGCCTCGAACTGCTGAGACCCCAGTTGTGCCGTCCAAACGCTGAGTAACCCCTTCCTCCACCTTCACCCCACCGCCCCCAAACTTGTGCCACCCCCTCCCCTGCCCAGGGTCCTCTCTGAGATTCCCTACCTGGGTCGGCTCTTCATGAGCAGGGTCCAAAGCCCTGGGGCTCTTCTAGGGAAAGTAGCCAGTCAAATAAATGAACCATACTCATGAAGGGGTCCTCAACCTTCTCGCTCAGAACAAGATCTATCGAGTTTCACCACAAAGGCCCTAAAAATACCACTTTTGCTTATAAAAGAAACGGTGTGTGTATGTGTGTGTAAATTAAATTGCTGGGATGTGTAGATTTTAAAATTCCATCGCACATATAAGAAACCAAACATGCCATTAGGTCAAAATTAACAAACCCAGGTTCACTCCCTGAAGGCCATACCATGGGTTACCTTCCAGAAGCTGACACTATGGGGAAGATGTGAAGTCCTGAGAGACTGTCTCTTCCTGAGACTGGCCCCAGGTCTGACCAGGCTGCCGACCTTGTGCCTTTTATATTACTGAGTGGCTATCGGTGAAAGAATCATTTAAAGGGGTCACATTCAAGGTTACTAGATAAAAGACAACTCTGAAATGTATGGAGAAGGCTTAAAATGTGGATAGTTTTTTTGTCTTGAAACAACCTGTTCTGTGGGAATTATGAGCTACTTTCTCAGCTCACCTGATAAATTTAAAGGCAAATTTAAATTTATAATAATACTTATAAAATAGTAAATATATATTTATTACATAAATATGTTACTGTAATAAGTAATAAACACCAAGTAACTTAAAGTACTTAACATTTTGCAAACTGCTTTCTTTCACGACCTCATCTGATGCATTTTTATATACTGTAAGAACTATATCCAAGTTCTTACTAGTATATAGATTTTTTTTTTGAAAGATTTTATTTATTTGACAGACAGATCACAAGTAGGCAGAGAGGCAGGCGGGGGTGGGGAGAAGCAGGCTCCCCACTGAGCAGAAGCCCACTGTGGGGCTCGATCCCAAGATCCTAGGATCATGACCTGAGCTGAAGGCAGAGGCTTTAACCCACTGAGCCACCCAGGTGCCCCACTAGGATATAGATAGTTTCACCTTAATCACCTGCAGGTATCCTAAGATATTTGCTCTGCTTGGACACTTGCCTGACAAATAATCACTGCCATGAGGGCCCCCCAGACTTGCTACACGAGTCATTACAATGAAGATAATAATTAACAATGCTGAACATCTTGTGAGTACCAGGCCCCGAGGCAGAGGGGGTTAAGACAAAATGATGATCAAATGCTCAGCTGATATGAAAAAAGTGCAAATAAATCCAGTGGTTTAAACAAAAGGTCATATTCTCAAACTCAGTTATGTCGTGCCATTTTCTGCAACTACTTGGTAGCTGTTTTTGGCCCCTCTCTCTTTTTCTGGTGAGTGTTAGGACAGACGCTGCTTCAGCTCCACGCATGAGGTAACACGGAAGCCTCCCCCGATGGGCCCCAGATGGGGGCTTTAGAGCCGATGTCCTTCCATTTCCTTTCACCCACTTCTCCAGGCAGAGCCAGACATGGCTCAAGATGTGTTTCCATCCCAGACTGGGTCTGTGACCTCAGCCAACCTCTCTGAATGTTCCTTCTTTCACTTGGAGGGTGTTGGACAGACAGTCCTTGAAATGCCCTTCAGTGCTCACACTTTAGGAGTCTGATTTCCCCATAGATACTCAGATTCCTGGGGGAGTAAAACTTCTCACTGGGTCATTTGGTAACTCCAGCTTTTACTGATCTCTTCTCTGTTTTTGTTTTGTTTTGTATTGCTCTGCTTCCCCACTTACGGTACTTTTTTATAATGCAAAATTAGCACCTTCCTATCACTGCTTGGTGCTAATGCTTTATGATGTCCATATATGTGCAGAGCCACACACAGTTCTAACGCTGCCTCGTACTCTGGATGTTTCTAGGTATGCCTAGCCTCACCATGATGGCAAGGGATGAGTCATTTAGTTCTCTCGCACCTTCTAGCGCTTCACACCTATCAATCCAAAACAAAAGGCAGAAGGTCAACAAAAGAAACATGATACTCCATGTGAAGAAAGGATTCATTAAGTACCTGCTTTCAATGGCATCACGAAGGCATGTGAGCTGTCATGAGATTTCAAATGAAAGGAAAGATCAAGCAAGGAGCATAGGTAAACTTGAGGAGTTAAGAAAATGTTGAACTTGGTAGACTCCCATAGTTGGTGTTGATCTTTCACTGGACCAGAAATTGGAAGCCATTTGTCCACTTAGCATGTGACCATGAAGCTATCAACTGCATGGGTCAGGGACCGACCGTCCTGTCCCGCCCATCTCTGGGTCACCGGCACCCAGCATGGTGCCTGGCATATAGCAGCTCAATAGTTGTTCAGTGACTAAACCTGGACGAGTCACTTGACTGCTATATGCCTCCCTCGGCTTTCTCATTTACAGAATGGAGATACGGGTAACCTCATGAGATCAGTAAGACAAACAGAATTAGGATTTGAGCATTAAAATGCATTACACAGGGGCGCCTGGGTGGCTCAGTGGGTTAAGCCGCTGCCTTCGGCTCAGGTCATGATCTCAGGGTCCTGGGATCGAGTCCCGCATCGGGCTCTATGCTCAGCAGGGAGCCTGCTTCCTCCTCTCTCTCTCTGCCTCTCTGCCTACTTGTGATCTCTCTCTGTCAAATAAATAAAATAAAATCTTTAAAAAATAATAATAAATAAATAAATAAATAAATAAATAAATAAATAAAATGCATTACACAAAGGCATTTTAATACTGGTGTATATCTTAAATATGTTGGTTTACATGGTAGGCTAATCAGCATCAAAGTCTTCAGCCTCCCCTTTTGCTTTCATTTTTCTTTTTGGCATAAGTACAGTTGGTGCTTAATCCTTTCAGGTTGATAAATGGATGTGCTTCCCCCAAATATCAGAAACCAAGAATTGGCTAAAGTGCTGGAAAAAGTCTCAGGCTGAGAAATAAATGAGTTTAGAAACCTCCAAAGGGGAGGGGAAAAAAAGAAGCTTCTGAGTCATATGGTTAAACAATGAAGAACAGCCCCATCATCACAAGCAAATGTTTTTGGCTTTAGAAGTTTAACGACCAGACGAAGGCAAGGCCCCATCTGGTCTCTTCCAAATAGTGTCTCCTAATTACAAATTCCACTGGCCCCCAAAAGAGGCACTTGGGGAGATGAGGGGAAATTAAAGATAGCATTGTTGGACCCTGTGTGCCTCTAATTAAATAATGCCATATCCAGCCTCCTCCTCCTGGCTGAATCAGCCATGTGATTGGTGTTCTCATGGACACAGTTTCCTTGGAGATTTGTGGCAATGTCCCTGGTACCAAGCCAATGGAGGTACTCAGCCCATGACTAGCATTTAATCAAGGTCATGGGAAATTATATCAGGCCACAGGGGATAGAAAACTAGAAGAGGTAAATAAAATGCATAGAAAACTGTCTAATGCTTTTAAAATGTTTCCCTGACTTCATTCACAGATCATTCAATAAGTAAAGACAAGCATGTGCCAAAGAGTTTTCCAGCAACATCTCACTTAATGCTCAGAACCCTGCAAGGTAAACATTATCATTACTCTCTTTTTCAGAGGACTAACCCGAGACGAATAGAGGTCCAATAACTTGGCAAGATTTAGCTCAAGTCCACTGACCTAAGGCCCCACCGCACACTATGCACTTTGCCACACTGCTTATGTTTGCTTATGGTCTAGAAGCATGAGGCCAATTCAAAGAATCATGCTTTGTGTCAGAAGCAGTAGAAGCAGCTCTCCCCACTGCCTTTGCAGGGTTTCAAGCTGCCCTGTTTACTGCCCAGTATGGAGGTGTTTGGAGAGGGTCCCTAATAGTTTGTGGATCAAATGTTTCTAGATGATTCGAGAAATGGCCTTTGGAACCACATCTTCCGTTCTTGCAACTTTTTTGTTTGATTTTTTTTTTTTTTTTTAATGACTCTGATCTCCCACAACAGACAGGGAAGAGGATCCAAAATTCTGAGCCATGTTACCTGGACTTCATCCCCAGTGATCATTTCCCATGAGCCATAGTGTCCCTTCTCCTGACGGAAGAACTGGACAGCTTCCAGAAACGCTTGGGCTTCGAACGTCGTCTGCTTCATGTAATCTAAGAGAAAAAGGCAAGGGTGTTTAGCAGAGAAGACTACTTATACATTTTACCATGGTTCTTCAAGGGATCTAACATTACCTGAATACTAAGAGGGAGAAAATTATGAGACACACAAAAATCAAGCAGGTGTTGAATTCAAATTTCATGTGCTGATTTGAATCACACTTCTTGCTCCCCATAGCAGCGATTCAGTCTATCCATTGCTAGGCAGACTGGCTAGGATGAGAAGCAGATGAATCTCCCTTTATCTTTCTTGTAAATGCTTCCCGTGGGCATGGAAGCACCTACTGGCTTCCTGCTTCCAAACGTAGCACCTCACTATGGCAGACCGTTCCTGTACAAGGCTTTGTGTGTCCCGTGGAATCCCTCCCCATTCCCTGAATGACACTCTGATTTCTTTGTGACTTGATAGCAACTTTCTGTCAAAAGGACATCCAATAATATGCTGCTTGATGCAAACAAAGAATGACAATGGCTAACAACCATGTAACGAGATACTGTTCTTCTAAACATGTTACACATTTCACTACAACCTCACAAAAACCTCTGTGTTGAGTGTTATTATCATCTTGATTATATAGATGGTGCAGAAGCCCAGAAGGATTAATTACCTCAGGTCATACAGCTCGTAAGTGTGTGAACTCAAGCAGTCTGATTCCAGTCCGACGACACTACCCTGTATCAGCACCGTGCTACACTCCCTCAAAATCTACGCAAAGCCCCCAAATCTTTACCTTCAAAAATGTGGAACTAGTTTTCCAGGTTTGCCCTTCTAAATAGATTAGATTTTTTTTTTCTTATTCTATTTTATTTTATTTAAATTCCATTAGTGAATGCATAGAGTATTATTAGTTTCAGAGGTAGAGTTCAGGGAGTCATCAGTCTTATACAACACCCAGTGCTTATCATGTCATGTGCCCTCCTTAATGCCCATCACCCAATTACCTCGTCCCCGCCCCCACCTCGCCTCTACCAATCCTCAGTTTGTTTCCTACAGTTAAGAGTTTCATATGGTGTGTCTCCCTTTCTGATTTCCTTTTTCCCCTCCCTTCCCTACGACCCTCTGTTTTGTTTCTTAATTTCCACATATGAATGAAATCATACAATTCTTTCTCTAATTGACTTATTTCCCTTAGCACAATACCCTCTAGTTCCATCCATGTCTTTGCAAATGGTAAGATTTCTTTTTCTTGATGGCTGAGTAATATTCCAATGTGTGTGTGTGTATTTTATATCTCCTTTATCCATTCACCTGTTGATAGACATCTGGACTCTTTTCATAGCCAAACATACTAGATTTTAAAAGGTGTTTTATCTGGGAGGAAATATTTAATAGCAGGATTTTAAGTGTGGTTGTGGAAGCAGGAGCTCAACAGCCATCCCAGAATTCCAAAAATCACACTGTGCATAACAATATCCTCATTTCTGCTGTGGACTGAATACTTGTGTCCCCCAGAATTCATATGTTGAAATCCTAATCCCCAGTATGATAGTATTTGGAGATAGAGCCTTTGGGAGGTAATCAGGCCCGGAAGGTATGATGGGATTACTGCCCTTACCGTGAGGAGATTAGTGCCCTTATAAGAAGAGAGCTCCTCCCCACCAATTCTATCCTCCCACCAGACCCTGGACCTGCCAGTGCTTTGATCTTAAACTTTCAAGACTGTGGTATTTTTGTTACAGCAGCCCAAACTGACCAAGACAATTTTTCAATATACAAAGATAGCTCTTGGAGGATATAATGATGACAGAATTATAATAATCTTTTCAGGGAAATGAATCAAAGACATAATCTAATCTAACAATAAAGAAATCAAATCTTAGAAAGGGGAAGTAAGGCTAAATGAAGTGACTGAAAGCACCAAATCTCTTGCCTCCTGCTTCTCCTCCTATAGGACCTGAAATTCCCTTGCTAATAATAGCCTAATGATCTGTATTTATAGAGCGAATTAGATTAGCCAGTTGAAGGCTGCTGATTTGCTGGGGACCTTCAGAGCTTTAGACAATGGGACTACTCAGTCAAGGAATGAGTGGTTGATAAGGAGGGACAAGGCAGAAACAGAGAAGGCTCAGTCTTCTCCAGAAGGTGATATGGATGGGCTGTAGACGACTCTTAAGACTGGTTTTCGAGGTCATAGGCCTCAGGATCCTGGTACAGTGAAAATACATTTCGAGGCATAGTCTCTATGGAGTTCAAGCAACATTTTTCACAGTGAGGATACCATAAAGCCCCAAATCTCTACCTTCAAAAATGTGGAACAGTAACTGACATTTCTAATATCGACATAGAGATCCGCTCAAGATCTAAATCAGAAAAAGAGCATGTCTGAGAATCAAGTTTTTAAATTGAATATTTTCTTCCTTGTTATTTTTTTCTGGCTTGGCAAATGATTTACTGTTTAATCTTAGAGGTTTGGAAAGCACAAATTAAAGTCTTGGTATAAAATTGACAACAAGGGACTGTGATACGGGGCTCAGTACACTGGGAGGGACTTTACCAACAGGATGGAAACTGTAATTATACATTGAGATTCAAGATTGACTCATGGGCTTTTATTTTTAACAGCTGTTTTCATTTCCAACCCAAGGAAACAAAGAGATGGAAGAAAATGTGGTACTTGACGGAGTGAGGACTGCCAGACCCGCAAGCCTGGGAATAAGGTTTTAAATTCTACTTGTCCTTACAAAAAGCATAAGTTTACTTATTTCTTCCCCTACAAACCTCAGCAACTGGAGGAGTTATTTGAAACCCTACTCATACCTTCTGTAACTATATCAAAGCAAACTATGGTAGTCGCTCTATGTGTGTTTGCAAAAATCTTTAGAAAAAAATAATTACAGAAGAAATGGGATTTGGAGATAATGACATGGCAGTCAGAGAGAAGTCCAAGAGGAAAGAGAGGAGCTGGAATGTAGTAGTGGTGGATGAGACACCTTAATCTAGGCAGAGAAGAGAAGGGTTAGTAATCAGATGAACCACACAGGAAATTACGGTAATTGAACATCAACAAGAAAGCCTGAAGGAATGAGGAGGGAGCTGAATTCCTGACTCTCTACCATTAGGATGGATTTAAACTGGATTTTAACTATTCCTTTTCCACAGGGATTTAAAAAAAAAAAGGATCTACTCTACTGATTCATCATTAGATTTTCAGGTTATAAACTGATTAATTAACTTCTACAAAACTTTTAGAACAGTACCTGGCATATAAAATCCATTTTATGGATTTTATGATGGTAAGCCAAACTCGACAGCAACTGCCAGATCATTAAGGAAATAGAGAACAAAGGTTTGCTTTGTGAAAGATAGAACTGCATTGCGATGGTAATACGATCTTCATTTCTTCTAACTAGTTTGCTGAGGCGTTGCTGAACCCAGCCAGAATGTACAGGTGCTTGAGAAAAACCGGATTATCAGTTATTTGATCAACTTCCTGCCATTGATCTCATGAGAACAGAATTCCAGGATCACAGTCACCCACTCTCCTGCCAACAACAGCTGAGAGTTTAGTCCAGGGGTCCCCAATCCACCACGGTTTTTGGTTGTTAAGCCTTCTCCTTGTAGGTCAGCTTAGAAAAATGGCAGGTTATCAGCTCCGTGTACTTTCCCAACACGTTATCATTCTGAGAATGCTGAAGGAGACAGATGTGCTGGAGAGAACTAAGACATCATTAAATCCAGATCCCTCGTTTGGCGGACAAGGAAACGGAAAGAAAATAAAGGTTAATTTCTTCGTTGAAGGTCACACAGCTGGTCAGAATCGGAGCCAAGAGTTGAAAAAAGTAGCTCTGGCATGTCAGGAGTGGCCTTGGCATTCACGCTGACTTAAACCATAGACTATAAGAGCTGGAAGTGGTCTTGAAGGTCACCGAGCCGCAGTTCTCGTTCCCTGCTGGAAGCCTTCGGAATCCCAGACGCTCATCTGGCCTTAGCTCGACGGTTTCCAGTGACAGAGAGCTCACAATTTATGAAATAGTCATGGAACTCCTCTAATTATTTGAAAATTTTTCCTTTTATTGAGCCAAAATCTGTTTCCGTGAACTCTCATTAATCTCATTTCTGCTTTTCAGAGCAAAATAGACAAGTTTACTCCTCTTCTATATGCTAACTCTAAAAAAAAAAAAATAGCTGAATATCCGTATTTTCCCTCAACCATTCTTTAAACAATATAGTTTTGGGGATCTTTTAAATTTAGCTCTCTTTTTTTCTTCCTTCCCTTAGTAACCAATTCCATTTAATCAATATCATCCTCAATTTGGTTTGCGCAAATTATGTAAAGTAAAAGATTATGTTCCCGTTTCTGGTCTTTAACTTCTTCTTCTTCTTCTTCTTCTTCTTCTTTTTTAACACAAACGCCTCACACCATTGACTCATACCTTTCTTATAGGCAAATAAAATCCCACTATTTTTCATATAAAACTTTTGTCAATTTAATCCTTTCCTAACCTGTACTTCTGCTTTTGATGTTGAGGTACAGGTTTTAACGTAACCCCTAATAAATGACAAGTTACTATGATCAACTCAGTGCCCCAGAGCCGGCCAAAATCATTTTAAAATTATAATTCTGGGGGCGCCTGGGTGGCTCAGTCATTAAGTGTCTGCCTTCGGCTCAGGTCATGATTCCAGGGTCCTGGGATCAAGCCCCGCATCGGGCTCCCTGCTCAGCAGGAAGCCTGCTTCTCCCTCTCCCACTCCCCCTGCTTCTGTTCCTTCTCTCGCTGTGTCTCTCTCTGTCAAAAAAATAAATAAAATTTTAAAAAAATTTAAAAAAAAATTATAATTCTGTTTCCAAACTCCCTTTCCCCTCTGTGTCATTAAAAATGTTGGTGTGCTTGCCTTCTGTCACTTCTACCCAACTCACTGATAAAAATATTCATGAGATCGGGGGCAAGGACAGATCCCTGGTAAATTCTAAACATTTTAGAAGACACGTGGGAGACGCATCTTTGGCTATTCATTCCAGTCACATCCTCAGGACCTTAGTGTCTCCCTATTTCTCATCTGCGCAGTCACATGGAAAACTCATATTTGGGAGACATGATTATGGATTCTGCAAGGAAAAGAAAGCTTCTCTAGGCCCCTCGGGGGAACAGTTATCCAGGGGGCCAGCTTTTGTTTTTTTCCACTGGCACAGATTTCCAGCACGTCTGAGTCAACCGAAACGCCAAAGCTCTAAGGCCTGTGCAGTCATTCTGGGTTTTGACTCTGGCTGCTGGGTTGGGACTCCCTGACTCAGGCTGGGTTTGGAAGCAGCGCTGTTATTTTATTTTATCGGTTCACTGCGCCAAGTCATGTTAGCTGATCCGCCTGGTGATTTGTAAAAGTTATGTAATAGCATTACTCACTACACTGCTATGGGGTTCATCTCGCTAATGTATACTTCTAAATTGTCTTCAGCTTCAGGTCATAAGTCGTCCTGTCTGGGAGAGCGCAGCAAGGCCGCTTGTCCTAGTTTCTTCTCTATGGCAAAGAGAAGAAACACAAAAGCAACCAACGTTTATTGAATCCTGTCAATGTAAGTATGAACCACGGAAGATGTTTACACACACCATCTCATATAATCCTTCCAGCAATCCCCTTAGGGAAGAATTAATATTCCCACTTCAAGGCTGACAAAGAAACTGACTTCAGAAAGACAAAACAATTCGTTTCAGCTAATAAGTGGTCAAGTCAGGTCTACGTATTTCCAAAGTCCTGTAATAACACTCCACGGTTTAATTTTTTAAACTTTTTATTTTGAGGGAATTGTAGATTCACGTGTTTTTATAAAAATAAGAGAGGTAGGACACCTGGATGATGCAATTAATCGTCCAGCCAGTCTGACATGTATGCACAGGAACATGTGTGTATGGTGGTTTAATTTTTAAGTTATTTTTTAAGGTTTCCTTTCCTTCTCAAAGTTTAGAATCATATACAGGCACCTGGGTGGCTCAATCGGTTAAGCATCTGCCTTCAGTTCAGGTCATGATCCTGGGGCCGAGCCCCGCGTTGGGCTCCCTGCTCGGTGGGGAGTCTACTTCTCCCTCTCTCTGTCTTTCCCCCAACTCATGCTCTTTCTATTTAAAAAAAACAAAAACAAAAACAAAAAACACCTAAATTAAAAAAAAAAAAAAGAATCATCTAGTCCAAACCACTCATTTAAAACGTGAGTAAACAGGATCAGACAGAATGTGATGTTATTTAAAGCAAAACTAAAGAAAGCCCCTCACTGGAATTGCAAATGAATGGCATCCGTGCTCATGAAATGGTAATAAAAGTTTTTATTACATTATTTTTAAAATATATTCATTACCAAACAAGCAAATATTTGTCATATTATAAATGACAACTCTATGAGCATTAACCTCAGGATTACTTAGAAGTCCCTGAATTGTATTTTGTAAACTTCTAGACTAAAATATACAGCTACTGGGACGCCTGGGTGGCTCAATTAAGCATCTGCCTTAAGCTCAGGTCATGAACCCAGGGTCCTGAGATGGAGCCCTGCACTGGGCTCCTTGCTCCCAGCGGGAAGCCTGCTTCTCCCTCTGTCTGCTGTTCCCTCTGCTTGTGTTCCCCGTCTCTGACAAATAAAGAAATCAAATCTTTTAAGAAAATTTAAAAAAGAAAAGAAAATGTATTTTAAAAAATACATCCATCTACTGACTAAATCCTGTGTTAGTGGATACAGGCCTACCAAGAAGAGAGGAAGAATAAGCCAAGAAAAGAATGTGCTGTCCATGGAGATCCACGGATCTGAGAATGAATTACAACGGTATTGGTCTAGGTGAAAATATGAAGATACGAGACTCGCTCGGAGGATATGAAGGACTTCTCGAATGGATGGAAGAAAGGTGTTCTAGTGAAGATATTGTTGTTATTGTTGTTTTAATAGATTTTATTTATTTATTTGACAGAGAGAGAGAGATCACAAGTAGGCAGAGAGTCAGGCAGAGAGAGAGGGGGAAGCAGGCTCCCTGCCGAACAGAAAGTCCGACGTGGGCCTCGATCCCAGGACCCTGAGATCATGACCTGAGCCGAAGGCAAAGGCTTAACCCACTGAGCCACCCAGACGCCCCGAAGATATTGTTTTGATAGAAATTTTTAACCACTTAGAAAAGGGCTGCATCCCTCATTTGAGTACGAGTAGTGCATCTCATGTATTCTTGACTTGTCAATAAATATTAAAAGACTGTTTGTCAACAGACAAAAGGAAGTGGTGATTACTAGAACCAGTGAGGACAGGCTAACCCATTTCCTTTGCATTGACATACTAGATTGGCAGATTTTAAGGCTGTCAAAGACATCCTGTATCTAGATTTTAGCAAGGCAATTATTAAGGTTTTACATGCTTCATGTACAACCGTATCAAATCACTGACTTGCTCTGGGCTCACAGTTAAGGGAAACCCCCTGGTTATCTATCTTGCCTTTTTATTTTTTTAAAGATTTTATTTATTTATTTGGCAGAGAGAGAGAACGATCACAAGTAGGCAAAGAGGCAGGCAGAGAGAGAGGGGGAAGCAGGCTCCCTGCTAAACAGAGAGCCTGATGCGGGGCTCGATCCCAGGACCCTGGGATCATGACCTGAGCTGAAGGCAGAGGCTTTAACCCACTGAGCCACCCAGGCGCCCCTATCTTGCCTTTTTAAAATAATTGAAAATGTGTTCAGGGTGGGACCCTAGAGATTTTCCTCTAGGATGTCAGCCCTTCAGCCATCACCCATCGTTGAGGCTGTTTATTTGCATTACCAACCAATCTCAATTTCTTCCATGTAGTCTTACTTGTGATCTCTCTCTGTGAAATACATAACTAAAATCTTTAAAAAAAAAAAAAAAGAATAAAAATTTCAGAGTTCTTAGTGTAATCATTTGGTATATGCCTTTCCCTTAGAGTGTAAATTCCAAGAGGACAGGGAACTGTAGTTTGTGTTCACTACTGCGTCCTCAATCCCTAGCCCAGTGCCTGGCCCATGAGGAAGGAATCGAGAGAGAGAGAGAGAGAGAGAGAGGCGGGTGGGCGAAGGAGGAGAGGGAGAGAGCCAGGGAGACCGAGGAAGGAGGAGGGAGGGATGGGGGGGCAAGATTCAGTTTCCTTTAAAAAAAAATAGACTTATTTATTTTAGAGAGAGAGTGTGTGCCCAAACCCATGTTTGGGGAGTAGGGGCAGTGAGAGAGGGGGAGAGAGTCTTAAGCAGACTCCACATTATGCGAGTGAAGCTTGAGGTGGGGCTTGATCTCACGACCTTGAGATCACGACATGAGCCGAATCCAAGAGCAGGACACTCAACCAACAGTGCCACCCAGGTGCCCCTAGATTAAATCTCCTTTTTTTTTTTTTTTGATTAAATCTCCTTTTAAAGTTCAATCCCAACCAAGATTTCTTGGTTACAGAGAAAACCCAAGAATTGCAAATGAATCAGATTCTTTCTCTCTTTTTTAAAATCACTTTAAAAAATTAACATATAATGTATTATTTGTTTCAGGGGTTCAGGTCTATAATTCATCAGATTCTCTCTTAATGAGTCTTTTTCTTTCTTTTTTTTTTTTTTTCTCTTTCTTTCTTCCTTTCTTTCTTTGACAGAGAGAGGGAGATCACAAGTAGACAGAGAGAGAGCGGGAAGCAGGCTCCCCGCCAAGCAGAGAGCCCAATGCGGGACTTGATCCCAGGACCCTGAGATCATGACCTGAGCCGAAGGCAGAGGCTTAACCCACTGAGCCACCCAGGCGCCCAATAAGTCTTTTTCTTAATGAATACTTTTCTTACTCTTGTAAAAAAGTAGAGAAGGAACCTGACCTACATACTCCAATGCTTCTCAGACTTCGGTGAGCATCAGAATCACCTGGAGGGTTTACTAAAACAGATTGCTGAGCTCCCTCCCTCCAGAATTTTCAGATTCAGTAAGGTATAGGGTGAGATCCAAGAATTTGCATTTCTAATAAGCTCCCAGGCAATGCTGACGCTCTAGGTCCAGGGGCACACCTTGAGAACAATTCCTCTACCCAACATAAGGGGAGCGGTTCTCCAACACCAGAATCACCAATCTGTTTGCTAAAAATGTAATTCTTGATCTTGCCCCAGAGATCCCAGTTCATCAGTGACTGGGCCCAGGAATCTGCATTTAAAAGGCTATTCAGGTAATTCTGTTGCAAGGAGGTTTACAGGCTAGATTTTGAGAAAAAACAAATTGTGTAGAAGAAAGAGATACAGTAGAAGACCATAACTCTTGAATGCCTAGAGTCTTGGTGAAATTGTTTCCCCCTTATTGGGTTAGGAAATGTCCCCTCTGCCAACTGACTGTTCACCCACAAAACACAAATGAACCCCTGTACTTAAAGTGGTGCATAAAAATAGCCCCATGCTGAAGCTCTACCAAAGGGTATGTGGGTAAAGAAATACTTTGGGCAGGCTCATATGGATATCATTTCAAACTAGATTCCTATCCACTGGGAGCAACCCCTGCTTGCTTCCGAAGCAATCATCATTGTCCAGACAGAAATCCTTGGTTGCGACCCTGGTTGAATCTCTTTTTCTCTTTTTTGGTTCTCAGTGGATATTTGGACTATATCTCCTGTGTGGTAACCTTCTTTTCTTCCCATTTCCTTTAAGTTTTTTTCAAAGCCTTAAAAAAATAAAGACGGCCCCCACTCCTATCTCTTCCAAAAAGTAAAGATGGCGTCATCAAAATCCTGATAAGGGAAGAGAGACTATTTGCTTCTTTCTGAATACCATTAACATACTCTGCTGTCCCAAAGCTGTGTTCATCGAACATTTCCACGGGCCGGAAGAGCTCATCAGTCACTCTGTGTGCCTTAGATATCTGGGCAGAGTGAGGCCAGGAGAACAACACAATCAATATTTCCTCTCTGCTTAGGACAACTCTGTAAGTCTATATATATATATATATATATATATATATATATATATATATATATATTTTTTTTTTTAGGATTTATTTATTTTTCAGTAAGGGGGTGGGGGTGAGGATGCACAAGCAGGGGGAGTGGCAGGCAGAGGAAGAAGCAGGTTCCCCCCTGATCAGGGAGCCCAATGCAGGGCTCGATCCCAGGACCCCGGGATCATGACCTGAGCCGAAGGCAGAGGCTTAACTGACTGAGCCACCCAGGCGTCCCGGGAGCTTCTTATTCTAAGACCGTGAGTGCAGAACTGTCTCCTAATATCCTAATAACCATTTCTGCAGATAGTGCTGAAACGACCTCAGCGGGGAAAAAAAATAATTTTACCTCAAAAACCTAAGCAAAACAAATGAAAAATGATCTAATTTCCTCTTTAAAATGTGAATTTTAGGAAGAGTTCACTCTGTAGTGTTTATAGGCTGTTGCGGCACTGCACACACTCAGATCATCTTTCAGCTCAGACCACAGAAACTGGGTCACGTGCCTCCCGCTGTCGTCGTGGGGAGCTGTGTGGCTTACTCCCTGCAGGCAAAATTTGACCACACAAGCTGGACACAATTTAAAGCAAGCCTGAGTTTTTAAATAAATAGGGAAGATGCTCCTCTCGCCACAGACTTGTCCTTCATTTTTGATGACACTCTCTCTTATTTTCAGAAATGATTTTTTACCCAGGGGTCTTGTTATAATCTGTCACTGCAGCACACAAAAGTATAAGGGAGATTTCTTCCGGACTGAGTCTATGGAAGACCTTTGTCTTGTGAGCTCAAAAGACCTTGCCTAGTCTTACCCACACGCATGGGGGCACGCTGTCTACAAGTAAGGCAGACAGTGGAAGGGCTTGGCCAGATTGAGGCTGGAGAAGAAATCACTGGGGTTAACTGGCTGCACTTCACTGTAGTCTCATCTGACACACCCACCGAGTGCAGCACCGTCTGCTGATGCTATCTGGGGATTTTCCGCTCATCGCCATTACCAGTGATTAATAATAGCATCCATGCTGCGCTTGTCAGAAGTTTTTACAGTTTACATCTCATTTGGGTCTCATGGCAACCTCATGAGACAGGTAAGCCAGATGTAATCACTCCTGGGCAGAAAATGGAAAAATTCAAAATCAAAGAAGTTGAAGTCATTACCCAAGGTCATATAAATACCCAGCTCATTTTATTGGGTCATCAAAGGAGAGCAAAAGTAACAAGCAGGAAATAAATTTCATACAGACTCAAACTTCAAAAAGGACCTAACCTTATTTAATACTTCTAACGACAGCAGATGTAGTAGCTACTTTTGTCTCGGATAAAATGTCTGTTTCCGTATTTGTAACCTTTCCCCAAAGGCCCATAAGATTAAATTGAACCATGTTCCATTGTCTCCCTAAAAAGTAGGGATGGCAGCCATAGTCTGGAGGGGCAGTATATAACTTAGTCCTCAGGTTCTTAGGGACCAGATCATTTCTTTAAAACTGGGAACTTTAGCAGGCAGGTACCAATGGAAATAATGTCTACACTCCTGACCTATTACAAGAAGGGGCAGTGCTGCCAACAGAGCTCTTTTTAATTTCTAGGTTAACTGAGCCCACAGTGTGTACCAGTTTTTCATAATTGCTTTAAACCAAAGATACTTGGAAAACATTTTGCTGTTGGGGTGGTCAAAAGCCTAGAACTGCATGAACATACATTTTCTCATTAAGGGATCCTTTGGAAATGGCTTTATAAGTTAACAGGAGATTTTATTGTGAAAACTCCAAGCCTTCACAATTATTTTCAGTAACGTTCCAAGGAGCATCTTGTTTAATAACTTGACTAATAACAAATTTAAGCAAAACATGATAGGATTACTGAATGGAATATTATGCAGTCACTAAAATAACAACTATGATGACTCATATACATCACGGAAAAGTAGTTTAAAGATCATTTTAATTGCAAAAACAAAATTATAAAATTACCGTATATCCCTGATTAAGCAATGTGAATATTCACCCACAGGATTGAAAGGGAATGCATAAGAAATAAAAAGTGAGCCATGGGGGACTTTTGTATTTGTGGCTCAAACTTTATGAAGTGTTACACTGTTATCCTCAGGAAGATCCGTGCTGATCTAATGTCTTTTTATTTTTTTAATACCAGTCCTCTCATGACCATGAGCAATATTTCTCTTTCCAAAGTCCAAATGCTCTGTGGCAGTTGGCCTCTTAGATCCTCAGAGAACTCTCGTGAGCCCTGGCAACCACCAAATCATGGCACATGCTATAGTCCAGACACTCAGGTCCATACTGAGAGGTCTGTAAAGTAAATTAACTGAAGAGTTAGTTCATTCTTCTTCTTTTCCTCTCCTTAAAGGTTTTGCTTAGTGTGGTTTACTCAGAATACATCTCCACTGCCTCCTTCAAGTGTCTCCCCTTCATGAATGAAGGGACAACCCTTTCAGGCTTCACAAATGTCCCTTAAAGTATTATTACTGTCCCCTGCTTGTCATGAAAATGGAGCAAGGTCATGGGATGTCACAGTATGACATGCATCAGAATCGGAAGGTTCATCTGGGACAAAACTGGATGAACTTGTGTCCACTCACATACAATTCAAGGATAAGGACTGTCACATTCATCACTGTATCCCAAAGCCACAGCCCAGTGCCTAGCACGAAATGTTCTTTTGAACAGACCAATGAACACAGAAATAATGGCTCAACGCTATAGAGGCAACATGGAATAGTAGAGACAACAATCTGGTGGGAATCCAGACTGGGTGTCTCTTTGGCTATGGGATTTGAGGTGAGTTCCTTTGCTTCTCTGGGCCTAATTTATCACATTTGAAATGAGAGGCTGTTAGTTCTTTTTCAGCTGTGAAATGTGTGATTTTGTGATAAACTGCAAATATAATTAGTTTACCAACATTTGCGTAGTGTTCTCCATGACAGAGTTCTAACCTGGGGATATAAAGGTCCAGGATATATATATATATATATAAAGGAGATATAAAGGTCCTATATATCCTGGGGACATAAAGGTCCAGCTGCAGGACCACCTTATCCTTTTCTTCCCACTAAACTTCTCTCTCTCTCTCAAATATTCAACTTTCTCCAGACTGCAGAAAATAATTAATGTGACAACTAGATGTATTAAGTTACATATGTTGTGTACAGGGTGTTTACTTAAGGAAACAAACACTAATGCAAAAAGATATGTGCATCCCTATTTTTTTTCAAGATTTATTTATTTTGGTGGCAGGGGGGAAGGCAGAGGGAGAAGGGAGAGAGAATCTCAAGCAGACTCCAGGCCAAACACAGAGCATGACTCAGGGCATGACCTCACCACCCAAGTGAGCCAAACCAGGAATCAAACATTTAAGCAACTGTACCACCCAGGTGCCCAACACCCCTATGTTTGCTGAGGCATTACTTACCACAGCCAAGATATGAAAGCAACATAAGTGTCCACTGATAGACGAATGGACAAAGAAGATGTGGTGTATCTACAATGGAATATTACTCAGCCATAAAAAGGATGAGCCCTTGTCATTTGCAACACATGGATGGACTTAGAGGGGATTTTGCTAAGTGAAATAAGCCAGAGAGAGAAAGACGAATACCATATGATTTCATTCATATGTGGAATCTAAAAACCAAAACAAGTGAATAAGCACACAAACAAAATGCAGAAACAGATTCATAAGTAGAGACAACAAACTGATGGTTGCCTGAGGGGAGAGGGCGGGGGGAGGGGCAGAAAGGGTGACGGAGAGTGGGAGATACAGGCTCCCAGTTACAGAGTGAATACTACACAGGGATGAATGGTACAGCATATGGAATACCGTCAATGATACATAATGCTGTTGCATCGTGACAGATGGTAACGACATTTGTGGGGAATGGAGCAAATGTATAGATTTCTCCCATCACTGTGTTGTACACCTGAAACTAATGCAACACTGTCTGTCAATCATACTTCAATAAAAAAATATGCGCCTTTCATTACATTCCCAGTGGACAGGGCTGACCTGAATCTCTTCGTATTCTCCTCTTCCCCTCCACTAACCTGAATTACACAGTTCAGTTCATGGTTGTTTCCCTGGGACTTAGCACCTGGGCCATTTAATTAAGCTAATAAATAGTAAAATTATTCAAATTTGCCATTTTTTATATATTGCAAGACTACAGCGAAATTGGTTTGTCTTATATAAAGCATTGAATCATTGAATTTGACAGTCATATGAACATGGTCTGTAACATATCTCCCCCCCATATTTTTCCTTGAAAAAGTACAATCTGCCTGATATCTCATAATTTAAAATTAAACAAAACCATTGTGGTTTACACAATCTTTCAGTTTTCCAGAAAAACCACCATGGTAGTTTGCATTTTTGAGTCCAAATTGTAAGGCCCTTAAAAGATTCTATCTCAGCCAGAAACTTCTCTTTTATGAAATGCTGAGGAACAAAACACATTATGGCCTTTGCCCAAATCAGAACTATCAGTTGGAATATAGGTCAGTTCTTGATTATCTTTGTTAACTAAGAAAAGCAACTGTAATGCTAATTCTTAAAACTTATTAGCTCCTGTACAGATGTCACAGAAGCTTTTCGTGTATTTGCATTTGAATTCAGAGGAGTCTGATGTTGCAATGATTCACTCTAGTTTTTTTTGAAAAAAGAGCAAAGTTGCCTTGTGGGGAGCTAACTTCTGCTCAGCCAGTCCTCCTTCCTTACTCTAAGTGAGAGCGCCGGCATCTCAGACCAACGAAACTGCGCGCTTCTCTTCCTGTCCCTTGTTCCTCACCTTCCCACTGAACATTCTCTGGCTGGCACACACCCACTGTGTGCACAAATGTACACACACACACACACACAAACACACACACATCTGTCCCTAGTCTGCAAAGAGTAATCAATACTGGCTTTGCAGTCTCCTCCAGAGTAAAGACCGGGGAAGTGGAGGGGCAAAGAAGCCCTAGACCAGGGCTGTTCCGTAGAAATACAACGAAAGCCACATACACAACTGTGAGTTTTACAGTAGCCATATCACAAAAGTCAAATGGTTAAGATTAATTTTAATAGTATAGTTTATATCAACCCATATATCCAAAATTCATAGGCAATATAAAAATTATTAATGAGATATATTACACTCCTTTTTATAATTTTTTGAAATGTGTGTATTTCACACTCAACAGCATATTTCATTTCAGAGGAGTGCATTTCAGGTGCTCAGCGGCCAGATTTGGCTGATGGCCACCGTATGAGACCACGCAGGTCTACGATTTGCACGTGGTTTCAGAGTTCTCTTGTTTATTGGAGTGAGGAAGATGGAGGAGGTAATCAAAGACAGCACGCCACTGCACACCTCAGACTTATTAAGAGGCATTGTTACAAAGGTGATCTAATTCAGATCAATTCCTAACTCTGTCTCTAATTCATTATCACACACATAGCATAGGTCATCTACTAGAACAATTCCAGAATTAGAGTAATGCACAAAAATAAGAAATAAGATGACTTATAATGAGTCCCTATATAGATTAAGGTTAGAATTTAAAGCCCTTGACAATTATATCTCATTCATAAACACTGCCTTCAGGGCACTGAGGAATCCTTGTGGCCTTAACCTTGAGGGTTCTCTAACAACAGTGCCATGTCTTGTTAGTCCTGTTCCGTGTGGTGGAAAACAGCTAACCACCAACAGACATGTTAGATGAGATCATTTCCAAACAGGATACAGCCTTACAACAATCTGCTGTATTTATAGCAACAAATTGGTCACCCTTCTCTTACCCTTCGCCAAAAAGAAAGAGCAGTTTAAATGCTTGATGGCTTTAGGTGTCCCCCCATTCCCATTGTAGATAATCTTAGTAGTTGTTATAAACTTGAATTACTCATTCCATGAAACTATTTGGAAGAAGTGGCCCAACAATATAATTCCCTCATGGGAAAACAGAGAAAGAGAGGGAAAAAAAAAAAAAAAAAACCCAACTTCAATTCCTGTATTGGAAATGTCAAATTTTCTGAATATATGAGAGAGAGGAGGGAGACAGAGAGAGGAAGCATGTGTGTGTCCCTAGGATGATGTGTTAGTTCTAAGTAAATGTCTCCTGCGGGTTCACAGACTTCATGGTATTTTTACTATTAAAAAAGGCATAATGGAATCATAAAACTAGAATAAGCTTTTAACGTCTAGTTCATTTCTCTACTAATGGGACAAGAATTTATATATTACATAACTGAAAGGGCATGTAAATTATTCCAGGTCTACGATCATTATTAATAATAGTAAAAGCCAGTATTTATTAAGCAGTGCATTCCACTTGGGTTTACAAATTAAAACTAATCCGGAGGACCTGGATGGTGCAGTTGGTTAAGCATCTGACTCTTGGTTTCAGCTCAGGTCTCGACCTCATGGTCCTGGGGTTGAGCCCCCCTCAGGCAACGCACTCAGTGTGGGGTCTGCTTAGGATTCTCTCTCCCTCTCCCTCTGCCCTTCTCTCTTTAAAATAAATAAATAAATATTTTTAAGCAATTGATCAGATGCAAGTCATTCAACAGCTATTCCCTCAATGTTTCCATGTGTCTCCCTTTAGTACACAAGAGTTCTCATTATTCGGCAGTTCTTCCTCACGGGTAACCTAGATTTCTGATGTTACAGTTGAGTACATTCCTATGAGGAATGTCTTCAGTAGAGTTAGAAATACCATTTGAAAGTCATTACTGTGTCTTCCCAGACCTTTCCTTTCAGGCTGAGTCATACAAGTGTCTCTAACATTCTTTACAGTTTTTATTTTTCAACCCCATACTTACATTTTTGGATCTCCTCTCATAGTATTCTACAAGTCAACATTTCTTAAGATTAAGGATGGGCATAGTTCCCTCTCTCCTTAATTCTCAGCATATATATTTTTTTAAGATTTTATTTATTTATTTGACAGAGAGATATCACAAGCAGATGGAGAGGCAGGCAGAGAGAGAGAGAGAGGGAAGCAGGCTCCCCGCCGAGCAGAGAGCCCGACACGGGACTCGATCCCAGGACCCTGAGATCATGACCTGAGCTGAAGGCAGCGGCTTAACCCACTGAGTCACCCAGGTGCCCTCAGCATATTTTTTTTAAAGATTTTATTTATCTATTTGACAGACAGAGATCACAAGTAGACAGAGAGGCAGGCAGAGAGAGAGGAAGAAGCAGACTCCCTGCTAAGCAGAGAGCCCGTTGCAGGGCTCCATCCCAGGACCTTGGGGTCATGACCTGAGCCAAAGGCAGAGACCTTAACCTACTGAGCCCCCCAGGCACCCCAATTCTCAGCATATTTAATATGACCTTATTTTATACCACAGGCTGCCCTCACCCCTCTACCTCCAGCACACTTGGGCTCCTCAACCTACTGAACTATTTTTCCATAGTACTTATTTCCTTTTATCATAAATGAATATAGATCTGATCAGTGTAAATCCACATGGTTTCTAATAAAATTAATGTATAAATATTCATTTACCATGTTTCTAGTTGATTGATAAGTATGTCAGGAAAGACAAAATCAAAAGTCTAAAATAAATGTTTATTACAAATATAGAAGAAAACTGAGTTATACTGGCAATATTCAATCTTGAAAGAGTTTGTTTTTCTTCAGTATCAAGGATTAGGAATACTAATTATTGGTGTGCCTGGGTGGCTCAGTCAGTTAAGAGTCTGACTCCTGATTTTGGCACAGGTCATGATCTCAGAGTCGTGAGATCGAGCCTCACGTCTGGCTCCGTGCTGCGCATGAAGCCTGCTTGAGTTTCCCTCTCTGCTTCCCCTCCTCCACCTCTGCTTGCATGTGCCTGCACAGTCTCTCTCTCAAAAAAACAAAAAAAAACAAAAAAAGAATACTAACTATTTCTGATTTATTCCCACATTTTTTCTAATTATAGATTCCACAAATCTAAACTATTCAGTTATGCTCACTCACTTCTTAGTTTAAATATAAGTGTCGGGGCGTCTGGGTGGCTCAGTCGGTTAGGTGTCTGCCTTCCGCTCAGATCATAATCCCTGAGTCCTAGGATCAAGCCTCACCAACGTCTCGTTGGGCTCCTTGTTCAGTGGGGAGTCGGCTTCTCCCTCTCCCTCTGTACCTCCCCCTACCCGTGCTCTCTCTCTCTCTCTCAAATAAACAAATAAAATCTTTAAATATACATGTACATACACATATGTATATATAATCTATTTTAGGCTCCTGACTGACTTCTTTACCTGTTTTGTAAGTTAGATCTCATAATTTTAGATTAAAAAAATGTACCTACATGCTATCTGGAGAAAACTGATCCAACTTTCATTTTTTCAAATGGTAGTTCTATTGATGTGGGCTTATTTTTGATCCCCATTTTATCTCCAATCTTACTATGGGAACTAAAATACAGTAGGGGAGCTAAAGAGATTTATTTGTTTGTTTGTTTATTGACTGATTGATTGAAAACCAATTCTGGCAAACTTAGAAAAATTGGACCAAGGGCATTTGGTCTTGAAAAAGCAACAAATATGGCCCATTTTTTAAAATTTAAAGCTAGGAAAAAAAGTGACGATTGATGTAAAATTGATAAAATTATATTTTAACCAGAATTTTTGCTCCCGAGTTCTACTCCTTACCATATATTCACTCACTCACCAAATACTGGGTGGACATATTCTATGTGTGAGTCACTGTGAGGAATTCTCTGAATACAAGGGAGCAAGATTTGGTTTACAGGCACCAAGTTTTGTGTGGCAAATAATGATAAAGACACCATCTGCTCACCAGCACCCCCAACCACCACATGGCAGATGCTCAATTTGGTAAATACTGGTAACAAGAATGCAAAATTATCCACAATACAATAAAGAGTATAATAAATGTTATTAGAAAAAGCAAAGGATCATGGGGATTCAGAAGAGGAAGGCGTCTCCGGTTTGGGATAGTGATGTTTCCCTGGATGCTGAATTGTGGGACGTGGCAGGTATTCAAGGCAAAGGGAAGAACATGATCCGTAGCACAGAAGCAAGCCATACAGAGCACTTGTGACCTGTCCTCATCGAAGAGCATCACCTGTTTTTAAACACCCAAACTATGAAATCTTCAAGGTAACCTGCAGAAAGAGGTTTGGTTTTTTTTTCTAAATTTTATTTATTTATTTGACAGACAGAGATCACAAGTATGCAGAAAGGCAAGCAGAGAGAGAGGAGGAAGCAGGCTCCCCGCTGAGCAGAAAGCCCAATGTGGGGCTCGATCCCAGGACCCTGGAATCATGACCCAAGCCGAAGGCAGAGGGTTTAACCCACTGAGCCACCCAGGTGCCCCAGAGGTTTAATTTATATCAGGTGCAGATGTAACAGTATGTGGTTGCAAAGGCTTCCCAAAGACAGTGTAAGGTGGTGGGCTCTGTAGTCCAAGAGGCTGAGGCGCTTTCTAACTGTGACCAGGATGCTGTTGTATTATGTGAGATTCTATGAGCCAGGGACTGAGGACAGAGCCCGGCAGGTTCTCTACGGTAGGTTCTCTACGGTAGGTTCTCTACGGCTGCTGGTGACTTTCCTCCTCTCCTTCACTCTGGGTCCTAGCTGCACCCTTTATTTGATTCTGACGGGAAAAGCACACATTACAACATTTAGTCTATCCCCATCAGTGTGAATCTGGTCTTTAAAATGGTATTTTAAAAATCCTCTATTGAATAGACAGGCAATAGGTTAATAATACTTTGTAAAATAATTTATAAATCTATGTGATTGCAGTTAGAGTCCTCACAGGCATTAGAGGATAATTAGCTACAATGAACGTGAACACAAATATGAGTACGTGCCTAAACGCGGGCAAGAGAAGTATAAAATGAATGAAATGTGAGTAGAAGCTTCTCTTACCAGATATAAGGACACCCAACAAAAATCGACTATAATAGAATCAAAAGTGCATTAACGTGGGAATAAACAGGTAAACAGAAGAGAGAATACCTAGATAAACTCAAGATATGTATGCATTTTATAGGGCAAGGATAGAGGCTTAATTCACAGATTAAGTGACCAAAGTTAGATTTAATAAATGGTGCTCACACAACTGTTATCCATTTAAAGAGAAAATTTTAGAACACCGACATCCATATATACACATGACTTACTGAAATGCTAAAAATAAAGCAACATAAAAACTTCAAGAAAAATCAGTGAAATTACATATATAACCTAGGGGCAGGGGAAATCTTAACAAGGACAGGAAATCCAAAAGCCATAAAGAAAAGATGGATGTATTTGACTATACGAAAATGAGACATCCTTGCATGGCAAAATGCATCATAATTAATGGTTAATGACAATATGGCAAGTCAGTAATAACAACCATGATTTTGAGAAAAATATTTTTAAGTGGAGAACTAGAAAAGAGTTAACATCTAAATTTTCACAGAGCTCTTATAAAAAAAATAATAATAACCAACAAAAGGCGGGAGAGAACAAAAGAATGAACGAACAGATATACATGAAGAGAGACAAAAAGCACTGGGGGACAAGTCACATAAAAGTAAATCTCAGTGGCCAGTAGATAGCAGAGATTTTCAGCCTCACTGGAAGTCAAGGAAAGGGCACTCAGTAACAAGGAGACACACTCTCCCCAGTCAGCTTGTCAAAGCAGAAAAAGAACAAAAGTCCTCTTGGTTATAGAGATACAGGAAAAGAGTTCTCTCCTACGCTGCGGAGATGTGACATTTTACCCTCCATCTGAAAATTAATCTGGCAACATTGACAAAATTAAAACCATACTTGCTAAATGTTAAACCTAGCAATTCCACTTCCTAAACATCGCCTCATAGAAATAAGAACACGATGATAATATGCACGAAGATACTTATTTCATCGTGGATCAGAGCGGTAAAGGTGGAAACGAAGTTAAGCCCATCAACAAGAGAATTGGTTGAATAATGTGGGCTGTGACCCATGCAATATTATAGAGACACTAATAAATGAATTACTACTGTTGACTGACTTGGATAGATTTCTATAAGGCTTTATTGAGTGAAAAAAAAAACAAAAACAAAATATAGAAAAGTATATATCAGGGGCACCTGGGTGGCTCAGTGGGTTAAAGCCTTTGCCTTCGGCTCAGTTCATGATCCCGGGGTCCTGGGATCGACCCTGCATCGGGCTCTCTGCTCAGCGGGGAGCCTGCTTCCCCCTCTCTCTCTGCCTGCCTCTCTGCCTACTTGTGATCTCTGTCTGTCAAATAAATAGAAATCTTAAAAAAAGAAAGAAAAGTATATATCATATAGTACTGCTTTTTTTAATAATTTTTTTAAAGATTTTATTTATTTACTTGAGAGAGAGAGAGAGCATGAGAGGGGAGAGGGTCAGAGGGAGAAGCAGACTCCCTGCTCATCAGGGAGCCTGATGTAGGACTCGATCCTAGGACTCGATCCCAGGACTCGAGGATCATGACCTGAGCTTAAAGGCAGACACTTAACCTACTGAGCCACTCAGGCGCCCTTCATATAGTATTACTTCGTAAAAAATCAGTGACAGAAAACCACCTTATAATATATGGATGGATATACATGGAGAAACACACAGAAAGATACATGCAGAGTTCTTAGTGTTGTTTATGGAAGAATGAGAGGAGATAGCGAACAAAAAAAAAGTCTAGCATTTATATGATTGAATTTATGCATTTTATACAATTATGTATATATCTATATCATCAATATCATATTACATATTATATCATGTATATACGATGTATAGACGATAGAGAGATGTGAAAATTTTTAAATAAAAAATAGGGAAACAAAATTTGTCTCAAAAAGCGATTTGGCTCGTTAAAACCATCTGCCGCCAGCAAATTCACCCTCAGCCCTCCCGCGTTTATCAGTGCCACTCTGCCTCCATGTGATCTTGGGTAAATTCTCCCTGTACCCTTATCTATCAGTGATGGCAATGGAGCACATGGTCTCTTAGATTCTCTGATTTGATGCCTCTGCTTCCTATGCCACTGGATTCAGAGAACACAAGCCTGCGTTTGTATTTCCCCAGTAACCATGTAGCCCACCAAAACAAACCAAAAAGGATCAGAAAGCAGAAGCACAGTGCATCTCACTACCTGATTTCTAGTTTATCCATTCTGATTTCTTCCTCGACGAGGCCATCAAGCCGATGCTGATTTTCGCGGCGCTGCGAAGCCATCACCGCCCCGCGGAAGTCTGCTCACTTGTTCTGCACCACTGCCACGCTTTGCAATCTCATCACCAGGTACCTGTTGGGTGGCTGCTGGCCACCCAACAGGCATTTTAGGGAAGGTCGAGGGGCCAGTTTCACGAACAGCAGGTGAGAACGCCTCTGTTCAGCAGGGAACTAAGGTCTGGAACAGTAGTGGGGGCAGCTGAGTGCGAGTGTGCAAGGCAGTCGGCTTCCCCCTTTGCTACCTCTTTGCCTCACGGCTTTCCAGGTGATAACCAACCAGTACGCGGGCGCTCCTGCCATCAGAGCCATAGGAAATTGGAACAAAAGCCAGAACTTCAGGGCGGAATGAGCTAAGGGGAGGTGGAGGGGGCAATGGCCAGGTCAGTATAAGGACTCTATACAACCGAGAGAGAGGGAAAATAAGAAAAGGTTGGAAAATAGGCCCTTTCGGGAATAGCTAAAAACAAACCCAAGAACCGCAGTGTTGGGTGGGGTTGGAATGTGCGCTACAGAGTTAATACAGGCAGGGTTGTAGGCGGACGGAGCCAGGGGAGGAAGACGCAACTTGAGGGGCATTTAGAGATAAGGGAATCAGCAAGGGAATTAAGCACACAATCCCTAAGTAAAGCATATGGGGAAGGAGATGGGGGAGACAAAGTAGGCAAATTCCTCAAATTTCCAGAGGAAAACATTTTTTAAAAAATCTTAAACATGCTAAAAATTTCAAAACATTATAAAATTGTGACTTAAGCATCACCACCCTTAAATATCTTCAGACATCATGAAAAATGTTTTATTAGGAAAGAAAATGAAATAAAGAAAAGCCATGAAGACTGTTTATGGGGTAACATTATAAAAATTGATGTTTAGGGGCGCCTGGGTGGCTCAGTGGGTTAAGCCGCTGCCTTCGGCTTGGGTCATGATCTGGGGATTCTGGGATCGAGTCCCGCATCGGGCTCTGTGCTCAGCAGGGAGCCTGCTTCCTCCTCTCTCTCTCTCTGCCTGCCTGTCTGCCTACTTGTGATCTCTCTCTGTCAAATAAATAAATAAAATCTTCAAAAAAAAATTGATGTTTATCTATGAGGATATATTTGTTTATTAAAAATAACAACATGACACATATTAAGTATTTACTATATGACAGTCAGTGTACTAAGTCCTGTCGCATTATTTCATGGAGTTTTCACAGAACTATTTGGGGGAACTAAAGAATAATGAGGGCAAATAACAGAGCTCAGAAGTGGCGAAGTCAGGATTTGAATCCAAAATAGTCTGATTCTAAATGTAAGCTTATGACCACCATGTCATAGCACCCTCTGCAAACAGAAAATCCATTTGAAACATGTAATGTCAAGTTTTGGAGAAAGCTTCTTGTCGGCTTATAAAGTCTACTTCATGAAGAGACATAGGCTATAATGTCCAAATAATCTGTCTCACTCTTGCAGAGTCTATGGCCCACATTGCCTGAAAAATGCATCAGTCAAACTAAATACTGTAACTCTTATTTTCAAGGATTTTCTAGACTAGTGGCCAGCAAGCTTTTTCTGTCAAAGCCAAATTTGTGAATATTTTACACTTTGCAGGCCTAAGTTGTCTCTGTTGAAACTACTCAACTCTGCCATTCCATCTCAAGAGTAGCCCTACAGTTGGCAGGTAAATGGTGTGGCCAATGTTCCACATAAAACCAGGTAGCCAGATTTGGCCAGATTTAGCATGAGAGAGAAGAGGGAGAGCCAGGTATATAGCCCATAACTTGCCAACTCTTGTCCTAAACCTTACATTCTTCAGGGTTAACTTGCTATGTTACTCCTTCATAGAATCCTTCTCTTGAACCAATCTAAAGCAAGTCCTTCTGTTATAATGCTTTAGTGCATGTTTCACATACACATCTCAATTTGTAACTACATTGTTTTTCTTTATTATTACTAGTTTTTAACCTCTAGGAAGGCAGGGACCATATCTACTTTGTACATCACTGGATTTCCAGCACTTAGCATGTGTTCTACATACGAAAGGTGCTCAGTGGGTATCAGTTGGCACAAGGGAAGGAGGGAGAGAGGAAAGGCTGAAGGAAGGAAGGCAGGCCCGGCAGGCAATTGGGCAAGGACAGTTCCTCATCCTCAACCTGGTTGTACATCCTCGAGTAGAATTAGTGTGTCCCACAAAGCCACCCTCCCCAGCATCTCTTTACCTAGCACTATGTAGTCTTATGGTACCATCAGAAACCAAGTGTTCTAATGTTCTTTTATGTGAAAGAAAAGCAAATTTTCTACTCTTTCTCCCACAGGTGCAAGGACACCCACAGTTAATCTGCCGTTCAAAGAGAAGAAATAATGACAAGGTTCTCATGGTCTTTCCTTGACCAAGTCAATATCAGACCATGCCAAAGTACACATTGAAGAACCACCTGCAGACCTTCCCTTGGTGCTGCCTGTTTATCCTTAAATACTCCTGCTTCCTGGCTCACATCAACCACTGTATTGCGATGGGAAGTGATGGCCAACCCTCAGGCGGGCCCGCACTGGGTCTCCTCATCCTGCTCACATCACTTCCCATTTGCTGCTCAACCTCTCACCATCTTCTATTAACTTAACAGTATATGCTTCCTGTAAGGAGTTCCAAGAACTTCATGTTCAGCATTGACTCGCTTCATCACAATACTGCAGTTGGTGTTATTAGTGGACTTGTCCAATGTCCTCTGCCTTATGAAGGCTTGAACACTGAAGCAATTCCCCTCTCCTACCCTGTCAGGCGACTTTATCATCCTTCGGAACTACTGACTTCCTACTTAGACAGAGGAAGACAAGAAAGATAAGATGATTCTTGTTTTCATTTTGGCAGATAAGGAGCAGACTTGAGGCTTTATCTGTCACTCGAGCAGCGTTGTTCCTTCTCATAGAACAAAAATACATGTTACATGTGATAGATGTCTCTCGAGGTCTTTAACTGAGCTCACATTTAGTTGTTAGTGATTTTGAATTATAGATTCAATTTCTACTTTTAATTAAATAAGGGTCCTAGAAGCAAGCAATGGCAATTGGGGTTTTAGAATTGGGATCGCCTACATTTACAAGGAACACTTTTGACTTTTGGAGCAAAATAAAATATACCCGATCCTTCTTCGTGAAAGAATATCATAGATCATTGTGAGGCTGCACATACCCAGTTCTCTCAGAGTACAATCTGGTTTCCTGACCTCATACTATTCAACAGTTTCCTTAACACACTTCACTATTGCTGCAGCAAGAACTCAGATCTATGTATGAATCGAGCTTAGCTCTTTCATAGTTTTGTGACCTTAAATACATCTCTTAATTTCCATGAGTCTCATTTTCTTCATCTGCAAAATGGGGCTAAAAATCAATTCTGCTTAATATTGTCATTGGGGGGATGCCTGGGTAGCTCAGTTGGTTAAGCTGCTGCCTTCGGCTCAGGTCATGATCCCAGGGTCCTGGGATCGAGTCCCACATTGGGCTCCTTGTTCAGCGGGAAGCCTGCTTCTCTCTCTGCCTCTGCCTGCCACTCTGCCTGCTTGTGCTCTCTCTCTCTCTCTATTTCTCCCTGACAAATAAATAAAATCTTAAAAAAAAAAATATTGTCATTGGGATAAAAGAGCAGACATATATCAAACACCCACTACCTTACCTAGCAACGTATTCCCTCAAATACTGGTGACTCATATTACCACTTTCTAAAATCCCTCTTGAAATGTGTCAGGAAAAACCGAATGTAATCCTTTAGGTGCCAAGCTCTTAAACACACATCATTTAGGAGCATGGTTGTTGGGGTCAAACATTAAGATTTGAAATCTGAGTCTACACTTGATTAACTGTCCACCTCCTAGGCAGGTCCCTTTACCTGTCCAAGCCTCCATTTCTTCAGGATAGCACTAATCCATATGACTATTGTCAGCCTTAGCACATAGCACATGGTAAGTGCTCAATAAATGTTAGCAATGTTAGCCAGTATTTTACCATTACAATTTACAATCATATCTCTGCCAAGCTATAATATACAAAATATTTCATTTTCATTTTCTTCCTCTATGAGCTATCTAATAATAAATACTTTCTGCATGCAAAATTTTAGTCCATGAACAAGTGTGACTTGCACATTTGAATAGGGTAGGATTCAAGGAAGATACCTACCCTGGCATTATTCTGGTAAAACTATGTGGAGGTTATAGGGCCTTGGAAGCCACTGTAATGTGAGAGAAAAAGTCTTTCCTTCACAGAGGTGAAGAAATGTTGGGTTTTTTTAATTAGGTTACTTATTCAAAAGCAACGTTAAAGTTATATTTACAAATATGACTCTAAAGAATTGTATATAAAATAGGGATGTCTGGGTGGCTCAGTCGGTTTAGCCAGTGCCTTCAGCTCAGGTCATGATCCCAGGGTTCTGGGATTGAGTCCTGCATTGGGCTCCTTGCTTTGCGGGGAGCCTGCTTCTCTCTCTGACTCTGCCTGTCTCTGTGCCTGCTTGTGTGCTTGCTCTCTTGCTCTCTCTCTTTCTCTCTCTCTGACAAATAAATAAATAAAGTCTTTTTAAAAATTGTGTGTAAAATGAAAATAGATGTATAAGAGATAAGAAAGTGTTTTTTGGTTTTTTTTTTAAGATTTTGTTTACTTTTTTATTTGTCAGAGAGAGAGCACAAGCAGGCAGAGTGGCAGGCAGAGGGAGAAACAAGCTCCTGCTGAGCAAGGAGCCTGATGTGGGACTCCATCCCAGGGCCCCAGGATCATGACCTGAGCTGAAGGCAGATGCTTAACAGACTGAACCACCCAGGCTTCCCAGGGAAGATTTTTTAAACAAAAGAAGGGATGTTTAATGAGGCATAGCTGACAAAACAATTCATTTCAATAATGGCACAATTATCATTTTGCCTGGCTGGTCTTGGTCAGGAATCGACTAGTAAAATTGATATTCACAAATTATTTGAATAATAAGCCCAAAGTACGGTTTTCTATCCAGAAGAAAGACTAAACAGGAATGACAGCAAAGGATGAGGAGCAAGAGAAAAAGTTGCAAAGTTGATGCACCTTTGGAGAAATGGAAAATAAGCAAAAAACTGCCTGGGTATTTTGGAAATACTATTTAGGAAATACTCAGGAAAGCTGAGTCTTGCAAGGAAAATGTCTTTGCTGTTAATACAAGGAAACTGAACCCTCTTCCAAAACCCTGACTAACTTTGTTAACTATTGTTAACTTTTTGTTAACTTCTAGAAGAAGACCCTTCTTCAAACAATGACTCCGGCCTTATGTTCTTTCACTCAGTTCAAAAATACGAAAATGTGTGTATCTTTACTATACCCCAGGACTGTTGCTAGAAACAATAAGAGATGTGCACTGGACTGGCCTCTAGGAAATTCCAGTTTTAGGAGACAGACAAGTAAACAGTCAATGATGATATAATATGGTTGGTACTATGTTGGAAGTAGGAACAGAGAGAAAGAAAGGACAGATGAATGCACAGATAGAAAGAAGGAAATCAGAGAAGCTTTCATCTAGCCTGACAAATTAAGGAACGCTTTCCAGGGGAAATGACATATAAGTCAATGCCTTCAGAAAATTGAACTAAGGAGCCCCAAGCGAGCTACTGGCACAGGATTTATTTCTAAGGCAGAAAGAAGCCAAGGGCAGTAAAAGTAGTGCTGTAATTATAGGAAATGTTCTTTGGAGAAAAACTAAGAAGACAAGAAATATAATTTGAAGAATATAATGTGTAACAGTGTATTTAGCCCCGATTGTTAGCTCTCTATTATAACACTTCAATTTCCATTCCCTTCTCTTTCAGTTATGGAATTCACCTTCCCACGAACATCTTAATGAGATCATTGGAGACTTAGATTCTTGACCTGGTGAAAGGATAATGGTATGAGCAGAGCAGTACTGCATTCATTGAAACCCACCAAATATGGGGGTGCTTGCATGACTCAGTCAGTGAAGCATGTGATTCTTGATCTCAGGGATTATGAGTTTGAGCCCCATGTTGGGTGTAGAGATTACTTAAAGTAAAAAATCATTTTAAAAATTAAAAAAAACAAAAAACAAAAAACACCAAATGGGACTAGAAGTCAGAAGAGAAACCAGAGATGGAAAAAGTTCAGACCACCTTCCCAGTCCAATAGCCACTCACTCATCTACGCTGGGAATTTTCTTATATTTCATCACAACCCAACTGAACCATAAATATCAATCAACCAACCTCAAAATTAATAACATTAGTAATATTTAGAACTTTCTGGCAATCTTAAGAACATTTGGCTTTCAAGGTATCTACAGAAGAAATAATGTAAGTTTTGCTTTTGTTTCAGCTAACCAGAATTCAGTATTTCTTTTCCATTCTATTATTGTTTATCCATCAGCACACAAATGGGTAAACTTGTTCGTTTTAAAGACAAACACGAACTATGATGACCTGCTTCTGCACAAAAGTTATAAAACACAGTGTCTATACTGATGTAGTGAGGCCAGGCAGGAAGCTGGGGTGTAGCCCCCATCACACACAGCACAGCACACACACTACACATAGGAAAAGTGCCCCAACTGCAATACTGAATGCCCTTAATGAAGGGTCTTGTTGCAAAATTCTGTGGTTCATGCCTAGGCACACAGTGCCAGGAAGTACAGCTCATTCTGTGCGTGTCAAGCTTCCTCTGACAAGAAACGCTAGACAGATGCAAACTACCTATTGTCTTGGCAAGAATGACTCACTGGCGTTGCCTAAAGGAGTCTACAGCTTTACTGAAAGGCTCTTGGTTCCCAAAACTTGAAAATATATCTTATCTGATGTCTTCAAGAGTAGTGAAGGAGAGAAGAGGGGAGACCTTTAACTGTTATCCTCCTCACAAGGGACCTACAAAGGAAAGGACTGTGGTTAGATGTGTTACAAGATTAGCCATGATCTCTGGAAGAGAGACACCTCCGGTTGGGCAAGGGTTGATTTGAAGTGAGATGGGATGAAGTAAAATGATGTTTCTTGTCTACTTTCCAGTTGTTATTCCATCTGTCCTTGAAAATTAGGAGAAAACAATTCCCCAAACTTTCTACTATTGATGGAATGGGCTAGCTTTGTAACCCAAGTCTTGTTTACAGGCAGTGGTTGTTTGGTTTCTGTTTGCTCCCTGCCCCCCACCCCCTGCCCAGTATCTAGGACAATGTTCTGGATATGGTAGACACTTAACAAAGGTTCTTTTGTTTCAAGTTTTGCTCATGTCATTCCTTAAAGTGTCATTTATCCCCGTTATACATGGACCAAACTAGAAAAAAAAAAAAAAAAAGATTGTCATTAATCTAGGCAATTGGGAAGTCTGGGCAGTCCTCTAATTTCTCTGGAAAGCTGGGGAAGGAACAGGCAAGTACAAATGAAGAGAAGTCTCAGTTCTTTTCTTAGTTGGTATTTGCGTAGGCCATGCCCCGATCCCCCACAGGAAAGGGAACTCAAGAGGGAGTAGCCTGGTCTGAAACTGGGTGTTATGATGTCATTGCTCCTTCCCAACTTCCTTCTCTTTCACCTCCCTTTTGGAGCCCCTTAAAATAGGAATGTCCCCCTAACAGCCGGATGGTGGTCACTGAAAGCATAATTTGTGGTCTCCACAAAAAAATGCTAAAAAAATCAGGTCAAGTCAGGACTTCCCTCCAGGCACTAGCCAATATAGGAATCCAACAAGCATAACAAAATGCTGATAGGAAAAAAAAAAAAAAGAAAAGAAAAAGGCTAAGTACTTAAAACACAAGGAGATGGTAATACACAAGTACCATGAATTTTCAATCCCACCCCTGCAACATACCCCACAAAATTATTCTCAGCTGTATTTTTGTACAAGCCAAGAAAATTGACTTTGGAGAGCATTTTCACAGTACACAATTTACCACAGAAAAACCCATCTGGGTTAAGGCACAACTTCATGTTGAAAAACAGAGAAAAGATTTAACTTCTGCATCTCATTTGCCACCTTAATTTCAATAAATGTGCAGCAGCTCATTTCCCTCTCAGAGAGATATTACAAAGTGAAACATGCTGGTGTCAAGTTCAGTAAGAAGCGACTCACCTGAGCTCCTGCCGACTTGAGTAAGGAATTGGATTAGATTTTCCTTATAGCAGCTAGTCAAATAATGAATGAACAATTGGTGCTAAATAAGTGCTTGCCAACTGAGAAGCTGCATGATACAGTGAGTTAGATGGAGTCACACTGCCTGGGTTTAAAGTCTTTTATTAATCACCAGCTGTCTTCCCAGCCAGAATCCTCATCTATAAAATGAAGATGATAATAATAATAGTGTCTGGATTGCTATGAGGATTAAATGAGTTAATACTGTGCTTTTGCAAGTTTGGTCACCAGACCAGGAATATCAGCATCAGTATCACCAGAGAACATGGTAAAAATGCAAATTCTTAGGACCCAGCTCAGACTTAATGATTCAGAAACTCTGGCGATGGAGCCCAGTAATCTGTGTTTTAATGGGCTCTCCAGGGGATTCTGACACCCATGGGAAGTTGAAGAATCACTGAGTTAATCCCTGTAAACTGAATAGCACACGTCCTTTTGCTCCTACACTCATGGGGGCACCCAGGGAGCCCTCACTGACTGTTAACTATTCTTACTGATCCATACAGTGCTTCAAGGCAGCAGTTAGGTAGCTCAAGTTTGTTGTTGTTTTAAATATTTTATTTATTTATTTGACAGAGAGAAATCACAAGTAGGCAGAGCAGCAAGTGGGGAATGGGGAAGCAGGCTCCCCACTGAGCAGAGAGCCTGATGCGGGGCTCGATCCCATGACCTGAGCCGAAGGCAGAGGCTTAACCCACTGAGCCACCCAGGTGACCCTAGGTAACTCAAGTTTTGACAACACAGGGTTCCTACCCTCATCAAGCACAGCCTCCAAGATAGCTGAGGGAAAGGACTAAATGGCTTTTAGAGGTAGTGTTTGTCTCTGGGATTTTAGAGCCATCTCTCATTTAGAGGTAGAAGATAGTAATGGGATTCAGAACACACTACCCCTAAATATGACACCGTGGCATATTGAATCTTTAAGCTGAAGTAGTTTGAGAAAATGACAGAAACTGGAAGATCTCCCTGACCTTCTCCCACCCTAACCTCCTCATGTGAGAGGAGCCCTCGCTAGACCTGGAGGAAAGGAGCATCCTTACCTCCAAGCCAGAGGGACACCAAGAAGAATCTGAAAACAGGCCTTGCTGAGCTTCCCTCAGTTTACTACCTTTAGCTCGTAGTTCTAGGTCTATCAGGTCTTTCCACAGGTTGCCATTCTTTATCAAAGCTAGCATTAGGGGCGCCTGGGTGGCTCAGTGGGTTAAGCCTCTGCCTTCAGCTCAGATCATGATCTCAGGGTCCTGGGATCAAGCCCCGCATCGGGCTCTCTGCTCCAGCAGAGAGCCTGCTTCCTCTCTCTCTGCCTAACTCTCTACCTAGTTGTGATCTCTCTCTCTGTCAAATAAAGAAATAAAATATTAAAAAAAAAAAAAAAACCTAGCATTAAAAACACTCAGGTGAAATTGTTTCTTTAAGTCTTCATCCCATTATAGATTCTGCCATGTGTTTTAGACATACTTGTATACTTTTATCCTGTTAATCTGTCGTTGTCAGTCCAATTTTCAGACGGAGCAGGGACCCTAAGAGGGTTGAGGAAATTTTTTCCTCCCCTACAGTAGTCAGAAGGTGAGGACACAGGCATAAGGGGAGAGATATTTCATCTTATTAGAGGAGATCATCTCCACACTTATACTCGAGGTGCAGCTTGCCAGAGTGAGCTCTTACGTACAATTAGATAATGTAATAAGAAAGATAAAAGGCTCACACTAGAAATGCAAAACTCAGTAAGTAAATAAACTATTTCTCACTTGTACTTGCTATTAGATTTAAGATCATTTTCAAGAAGGAAGTTGTGGTATCCTAGCTACAATATTATAAATGGTTTGATTTTATCATAAGACTGCTAAGGACATTGTGGCCATGCACTACTTTTAAACAGTTCTATTGAATACCACTTCAAACAACGATTTTGTATTATAAAAATCCTAACTCTCTACCAAGAATGTGACTTAAGAAAAAAATAAAGATTAAGTTGCTTAAAGAAAAACTTACATTTGAGAGGAAGATCCCAGGCAGCCACCATCCTCAAACTTTGAAGGGATGCTGCTCTAAAATAAGATTTCTGGTTTTCCTTTCTCAGAAATTGTAATTTAGTTAGTCTGTGGTAAAGCCAGGGAATCTGATGTTATAACACCTCCTCACCCCACCTCATTCAGAGCAAGTGGCTGACAGATCACACTTTGAAAAATATTGCTGGGGCACCTGGAAGGTTCAGTCAGTTGAACATCCCACTCTTGGTTTTGGTGCAGGTCATGATCTCAGGGTTGTGAGATCAACCCCCACGTGGAGCCTGGTGTCTCAATGAGCCTTCTGCCAAGCTCCACGTCGAGCCCGGCATTGAGCCCTGCATCTGGCTTTGCACTCAGCACAGAAGTCTGCTTCTCCCACTCCCTTTCCCTCTGTTCCTCTCTCTGCTCCCACTCTCTCTCTCTCAAATAAATAAGTAAAACATTGAAAAATATTGTTAAAATTTTCGTCTATGGATAACCTTAAATGAATAAGAGCATCTGGTTAAACAAAGTTTTCAGAGAGCTGAGGCTGAATCCTTTAATATATATAGGAAAGGTTTGAATGGTATTTAATGAAACGCTTTCTAAAATGTAGTCTGCATTTCTCTATCGTCTTATACATCACAAGACAGTGTAGAATTTAACCTTGGTGACTGAGATTTCTTTATTACTACCATTATGGCTGGTATGGGCTATAGTTGCAGAGAGCATTCGATACAGAGTTGACGGAAACACTAGTTCCGAACGTGGCCCTGGAACTTGAAAATTTTCTGAAGATCAGCTTTAGCTTCTGAGTCTTTTCCCTGAGGGCAAGGTGGCCTGTGTGCAGCGGCCAGACCTCAAGGGCAATGCAACAGGGTTGCAAAATGGACATGTGTTTAAAAGACGGAAGCAGCCTTTGTAAAACTATTAGGGACACCTTATCTATACCACCTAAATTTTATCTGTGGGTGTCCAGCACTATGGTAGGCTCTATACTTTAACCAGTCCTCTCCATGGGGAAAAAAAAAAAATACGCTGTATAAATTACACTGTGAAAAATATTTTTAATTTTTAAAAGATTTTTATTTATTTATTTATTTGCCAGGGAGAAAGAGAGAGCACAAGCAGGGGAGTAGGCAGAGGGAGAAGCAGGCTCCACGCTGAGCAAGGAGCCCAATGTGGGACTTGATCCCAGGACCCTGGGAACATGACCTGAGCCGAAGGCAGATGCTTAACTGACTGAGCTACCCAGGCGTCCCTTACACTGTGAATAACATTTTTAAATGTCTTGATAAGCTGGCAGGAAAATGGAAATAAGGTCCTTGTGGATGTAGCTAGTTAAGATGAGGTCATTCTGGAAGCTTGACCTTGACCTTGGTTAGCTTGCGCTCCTAACCCAATGTGACTGGCGTCCTTATTAAGGGGGAAATTTGGACATAGGCATGCCCAGAGGAACAATGCTATGTGAAGATGAAGGCAGAGATAGGAGTGATGTTTCTGTAAGGCAAGGGGAGACGCCTGGAACAGACACTTCTCTCACAGCCTGTAGCAGGACCCAACCCTGTCAACACCTTCCTGCTTCTAGAAATGTGAGAAAAAAAATTTATGGTGCTTAAGGCACCCAGTCAGTGGTAATTTGTTACAGCAGCCCTAGCAAACTAATACAAAACCCCAAAACATAAGCCAAGCCATGAAGCTAGCTTTCACTTTAGAAAAGTGAAGGCATCACAGACCCAATGCCTTTACCACCCTAAGCTGGTGACCTCCCACTACCCTTTACATAGTCTCCCAGGAGGCTGAGTACCAGAATCAAAGTCCCAATGCATATAAGGAGCTAAGTTAAAGTGTAGAAACCACCCATATATAAATGGCTTCAGACCATTACAGAAGAACGTTGCTCGTCTCAAATCTTGGCACTGAGTAAAGGAGATAAACACGTCTCTTGAGAAATCATATGCACAAGCATGTTCCCACATTTATGGCCTAAATGCACATGAACCGAGTGGCGCAGATATCTGGCAGTGCCCTCTAGCATCTGGTAAGAAGAAACACAAATCCTCTCTGGAGGAGTTCACCTTCAACGGGCCTCAACGAAATATGAGCTTATATGAAAAATCACAAAGTACACCAGGTAATAAGGTACCATGAACGAGGACAAGCAGAAATAAGAAATAGCAGAATACAACCCATAAAGATCTCAGATATTGGAATCCGCTACACAGAATATAAAATATAGTCAGTTTAACATGTTTTTAAAATAGAAGAAGGAATTGACAATGCGAATAAAGAGTAAGAGATGATTTCAAAGGACTATTCAAATTAGAAAAGCAACAGAAATATGGGGCGCCTGGGTGGCTCAGTGGGTTGAAGCCCTGCCTTTGGCTCGGGTCATGATCCCAGTGTTCTGGGATTACGCCTCGCATCAGACTCTCTGCTCAGCAGGGAGCCTGCTTCCTCCTCCTCTGCCTCTCTGCCTACTTGTGATCTCTGTCAAATAAATAAATAAAATCTTAAAAAAAAAAAAAAAAAGAACAGAAATAATCACCAGAAATGAACAAAATTGACAATTAAAAGCAAAATTCAGTGAGTTTCACCAGAGATTAAATACAGCTGAGATGAGAGATCTATAGAAACTGTTCAGGAAGAAGCAGGAAAAAAAAAAAAAAAGAAAAATATAAAAGGTTAAGGGATGAAGAAGATAGAATAAGAATATATAATATGTATCTAATCAGATTTACCAAAGGAGAGGACACAGAATAAGGGAGAAAAAGAGATAATGGTGAGAATTTTCTAAAATTGGTTAAATAATAACCTACAGATTCAGGAAAACCAACAAATCTCAAGAATTCTAAATAAATAGGAACTCCACAGCTTTGACACATTTTTGTGAAACTGGAGAATACCAGAGACAAAGAAAATATGTGGGTTTTTCTTTTAAGTGAGAAATACATCAAATACCTTTCAAAAGAACAAGAAATCCTTCAACTTCAGTGAGGAAAGCTAAAATATAGTGGAATAAAATATTCAATGTGGTGGTAGAAAATGACCGTCACCTCAGAATTTTATATGTGGTGAATTATTTTTTGTGAACAAGGATGAGATAAAGACATTTTCTGATAAACAAAAACTGGAAATTCTTCAGGATACAGCTCAGGAAGAAAGAAAAGGCTCCCAGATGGAAGGTCTGAGATGCAAGAAAAATTGTGAGCAAAGAAGGTGTAAAGATGCGGTAAACATTAAAACTGTATAAAACAGCCATAAGAGTACCTCAGAGGGTTAACAGAAAAAGATACCATTAAAATTCAAGTCAACGAGAGCCGATACATAGTGGTGGTGGAGAAATGTTATAGGAGTTAGTGTTCTAAGTTATCTTTATTTGACACAAAGTGAAGGATGTTGGGGCGCCTGGGTGGTTCAGTGGGTTAAGCCTCTGCCTTTGGCTCAGGTCATGATCCCAGGGTCCTGGGATCGAGCCCCGCATCGGGCTCTCTGCTCAGCATCGGGCTCTCTGCTCAGCAGGGAGCCTGTTTTCCTCTCTCTCTGCCTACTGTGATCTCTCTCTCTCTCAAATAAATAAAATAAATAAAATCTTAAAAAAAAAAGAAAGTGAAGGATGTTGGTTAATTCTTGAGAAGTTATACAGGCAAACAAGACAGAAACAGGATATACACATTTCTAGTGCACAGTGGTAATAATCAATCTGGAAGAAGGCAAGAATGCAGAGAAAACAAAACAGAAAAAAAAAGGTGGAATATACAGAAAACACAATATGAGAGGCTTAAAACAAAAATGCTTACTTTTAAAAAAAAAGGACATGTCAGCAAACTAAATCCTCCATTTAAAAGACTGTCAGATGTTTGTATTAAATGGATAGTCTGCACAAGCCCTCAAAAAAGAAAATTAGTGTTGCTCCATTAAAATCACACAAAATAGACTTGAAGGCAAATAGCGTTCACAGAGATAAAATGGGTCATTCCATAATGATAAACGATTCAATTCACGGGAAGATAAAACAATTTTAAATAAGTATCCATCTAGTAACATGGATATGTTATAAAATACTAACAAAATATAATTCAACAATTAATAGAAATGAAAAAAGTCTACCATGATAGTGGCAGATTTTTAATAGATCCCTCTTTGGTAAGGGATAAATTTAGCATAGTAAGAAACAATCAATCAGTAGACACAAAACAGACTGGAATGACACAAAGACACACTTAATAGACACATACATATACAAGTACCCAAGGAGCTTTTAGGCTGCCAGTCCCCTCCCCAGGAAGACCCCATACAGGGCCATAAAGCAAGGTGCAACACATTTTAAACGATATCCTACAGAACAAGTTTTTTTTGTCTACAATGCAGTTAAGCTAGAAACACAGTTCTAAATAACTCATAAGTTTAAAAAAAGACTGGAAATTAGAAAATATTTAAGTCTGATAATGAAAATTACTGCAAAAATAATAATGAAAAATACTATCCATCCAAATTTGTGGGATTAAGCTAAAACAATCTGTAGAGGGAAATTTAAAGCATTAATGTCTGGGGCATCTGGGTGGCTCAGTTGGTTAAGCGACTGCCTTCGGCTCAGGTCATGATCTTGGGGTCCTGGGATCGAGTCTCACATCAGGTTCCTTGCTCGGCAGGGAGCCTGCTTCTCCCTCTGTGAGCCGCTCCCCCTGCTTGTGCTCTCTCTCTCTCTCCCTGACAAATAAATAAAATCATTTAAAAAATAAAGCAGTTATGCTTATATTAGATGAGAAGAAAGGATGAGGATTAGTGAGTAATATACTTTTTCTATTGCTATGGTAACAAATTATTTCCAAAAGCCAATGACTTACAACCATGGTACATATTTATCCTTTCTCATAGTTTTTTGTGGGTCAGGAACTCGAAAGCCCTATGGCTGGGTGCTTCTGGCTTGAGGTGTTTCATGAGGGTTGCAGTCACATCATTTGCCAAAACTACAATCATCTGAGGGCTTGACTACAACAGAAGCATCCATGTGGTTGGTATGTTGGGGTTGGCATGTTGGTGTTGGCTGTTGGCAAGAAACCTCAGTTTCTCTCCTCATGGTCCCCACAAAGGGCTGCTGTGTGTTCCCACTAGATGGTGTCTAGCTCCTCCCAAGTGAGTGATTCAAAAGAGAAAAAGCCAGGCAGAAACTATTCTTTTTGTGTCCTATTCTTGAAACTCAACATATTACTTCTGCCACCCTCTATTTGTACGAAGTGAGTCACCAAATCTGGACCATATTTAAAAGAAGGAAAATTGGGTATCATTTTTTTGAAGGAAAAAGTGTCAAAGAATTTGCAAAGATTTTTTAAAAATTACAATGAGCTAAGTATCCACTAAATAGATGAGAGAGAAGAAAAAACAAACCAGCAAAATAAGGCCTGAGGAAACAGAATTAAGGCAATTAAAAAGATAACATCAGAAATTCACATAATAGAAAACAAATACACAATAGTCTGCCAAATCCAAGTTTGGTTTTTTGAAAAAGTTGACAACATGGACAAACTTCCAGTGAAACTGACCAAGGAAAAAAAAAGAGAGGAGATACAGAATAAGAGTATTAGAAACAAAAAAGGAACAAATACATACCCCACAGAGAATATAGGGGGAATCATGAATATATTCTTTTTTTTTTTTTAAGATTTTATTTGTTCATTTGACAGAGAGAGAGAGATCACAAGTACACAGAGAGGCAGGCAGAGAGAGAGGGGGAAGCAGACTCCCCGCTGAGCAGAGAGCCCGATGCGGGCCCTCGATCCCAGGACCCTGAGATCATGACCTGAGCCAAAGGTAGAGGCTTAACCCACTGAGCAACCCGGGCGCCCCTCATGAATATATTCTTAATAAGAGAATATTATGTATAACTGTATGCCACAAAATTTTAGAACATAAATGAAATGGATAAAAACTAAATAATCCTGTAACAGTTTAAAAATCTAAGTCAGTAATTTGGGGCTCCTGAGTGGCTCAGTGGGTTAAGCCTCTGCCTTCAGCTCAAGTCATGATCTCAGGGTCCTGGGATCAAGCCCCACATCGGGCTCTCTACTCAGTGGAGAGCCTGCTTCCCCTTTCTCTCTGCCTGCCTCTCTGCCTACTTGTGATCTCTCTCTCTCTGTGTCAAATAAATAAATAAAATATTTTTTTAAATAAACAAATAAAAATCTAAGTCAGTCATTTAAAACTCACCCTCAAAAAGAGTAATATGTGTTCCTAGACAAACTCCATCAAATATCAAAAATACAAGTAGTTCCAGTGTTACACAAACTATTCCACATTATAGTAGAGGAAAAAGAGGAGGGGGGGCGGAAACTCCATCGTAATTCATTTTATGAGATGAGAACAACCTTGATGGCAAAACCTAAAAATGCCATTGCAAAATTACAAGCCAAATGAACTCAACATGGATGTGAATATTCCCTGAGATATTAGCAAACCAAATCAGAGTTACATTTCTTTAAACCAGCAACAAACAAAAAGTGTTCACAGCAACACTGTCTGGAAAAAATAATGGAAACAACTCAAATGCCTATCAATAGTAAAATGGATATTGGAAATCAGGGTCTATTAATATAATGGAATATATACTTTGCAATTCAATGAAATACAATGAATTTCAATGAAATACAGCCACAAGCAATAAAAGTGGTGAATCATTCGAGTAAAAGATTGAAAAGGGAGGTCATGAAAGAAGGCATGTAATAGGATTACAATTCCACAGGATGCAGAGTGATCAAACACTCATGACAAAGCTATGAAGAAAAGTAAAGTACAAAATCTGGGTGGTGTTCTCTCAAAGGGAGAGGAAGGCAGTAGGATAAGGCAAGGACACATAAGAAATCACTTGGTGATAGTAACATTCTTCAAACTTCTACAGACCTCATAAGCATTCTTTTATAGCTACTCGGTATTTAATTTTTAAAAACCCGAAACAACAAATGGAATGAACAACAGGCAGCCCCCAGCATGGTTCTCTTACATCTTACACATTCTAGATTTGTTCACAGCGTGGGAGGGAGGACAGAGGCTCCCCATTCCAGGATAAGAGGTGAGACTTATTCCCAAGCCCTCCTGAATGGTGATTTTTTAAAAGAAACCTAGGAACATGTGTCCAATGGAGTTCTTTCATAACACTGACTACACAATCACATATTAAAGCAGCCATCTCATTTATTGTATCATTTCAACCTTACCATAGTCTATCCACAACTAAAAAAAGAAACACACAAACAAAAACCATGAAAGTTTGTCAAGCTGTCTTCAAAGTCGGTCATAATAACAGCAAAAACTTTCCAGTAATTTTGGAATTTACCCAATCAAAACAACACAGATAAAAACTTGGCTTGAATTGATTTCAACTCTCTGCTTGTTTAATCTTTTTTATTATTGTGCCAAGTTGTCACCATTAACTACCACAAGAACGTAACTTTTAGACCTCTATCCCTAAATAACTACTTGGTTCACTGGAAGTAGGAAGGGGGTGGGGGGCAGGGATCAGTGGTTTCACTGAAGTGATAACATGTGCTAGACAGGCCCAAAAGAAGGATCCAACAGTAGTTTCATGGCCTCATAGCTTTAGGCAACAAGTGAATGGAAGACGACATTTGTAGGTACTCTGTGGTGATAAAGGCTGAATGACTGAGAGAAAACTTCTATTGATTCTAGTCTCTGACGTAGTCCCGTTCTTTCAGTATCAACTCTTAGACTGTTTTGAGTGTTGAGTAATTTAATCATTTACTAATTTAATTTAATTAATCATTATATTATTATTAATTATTAAAATTATTATCATTAAAATTAAATTTAATTATTTAATTTATACTTGAGTAAGTATATATAATATGAATAAAACCTGTTTAGATCTATTACTTTGGCTCTTCACTTCAGCTTTATTCAGGTATAACTCACATAAAAAGTTATAAAACAGGGGTGCCTGGGTGGCTCAGTGGGTTAAAGCCTCTGCCTTCAGCTCAGGTCATGATCCCAGGGTCCTGGGATCGAGCCCTGCGTCGGGCTCTCTGCTCAGCGGGAAGCTGGCTTCCCTCTCACCTCTCTACCTGCCTCTCTGCCTACTTGTGATCTCTGTCTGTCAAATAAATAAATCAAATCTTTAAAAAAAAATGATAAGACATGTAAAACGTACATCTTGGTGATCATATATTTATAATGAAATCATATATAAGTAATGACTACATATACAATGAAAAGATTCGCCCATCTAGTTAATTACACATCTCTCACTTCATGTATTTTTCTTTGGTAGGCAGGGGTAGATTAGAACACTTAAAATTCTACTTGTTTTAGTAAATTTCAATGATACAATACAGTGCTGTCAACGATAGTCACCATGTTTTACATTAGATCTTCAGACCTTCTTCATCCAACAGCTGAAAGTCTGTACACTTTTACCAACCTCTCCCTATTTCCCTGGTCCCCAGTCCTGGCAACTACTCTTCTGCTCTGTTTCTGTGAGTTTGACCTCCCCCCCCCCACCCACCCAGATTTCACATGTAAGTGATGCCATGTGGTATTTGTCTTTCTCTGTCTGGCTAATTTTAGATCTATTATTTTTAGACTATTCCATTGCAAGTCCTCACAAACAGCATAATTTTCCTTTACAAATCAGTTTTTATTTCAACTGTATATGAACCATATGCAGCTTTCATTTTACCATACACAAAATTTAACCAGTAAACAAGTTACATTACCAAATATATTATCTTCAGAACGTAGCTAGACTAAAAGATATAGTCAGTTTTAGCAGGTGGGCAAAATGCCAAGCTAAATTCAAGATAGTAGCTAGCTTATCAAGAAACCAGACATAATCCAGGTCTCAGATGACCTTCAGTGAACAGCACTGAGTTTGCTTCACTTTGGGTCATGCAAATGTATCACAAAAGTCGTCTGATTTAATAGTATTGTGTTTTCAGTGACCAAGAGATGAGTCTTCAAAAAAGCAATGCTGACAGACGACAAATTACAAGGACTAGGTATCAGGACAACTAGTGCTCTACTGCTAACCAGCTATGACCTTGAGCACGCAAGTTACTATTTGAGCCTTTATCATAAATGAACCCTGAGAGGTTGGAATAGTCCACCAATAGTCCCTTCCAAAGTTAACTTTTTATGAACAGTAAGCAAAGATCAGAAAGGGGGAAGAGATAAATCCTTAAGAGAAAATGGCATATTCACAAAGGGACAGAGAGAAACGTTTACAACTTGTAGAGCATTAACTGTGTGAGGCAAAGAGCACACACTAAAAATCAAGGAGAACGTAGTCTCCAAGAAGACAGAATTTTGTAAAGAATTTTGTCTGGGACAGTCCTATAAAAACTGGAAACTGGTATCTCATCACTGATTAAACAAAAATTTGGCAAGCATTTTTCTTTACCGTGCATGGAGGTTTCCGTGCATTGCAACAAAGTTACATTGCAGAATGCCTTTTAGAAGTAAAAGCATGCCAAGAGATGTTTATAAAAACTGTACTTTTATTTATGTATGTCTAGTGGAACATTCTTTTGTAATAAAGCATCCAAAAGAGCCCAAGCATAGTTAGAATTTTCTGACTCATAGACCGGTGTGTCTATAAATATAAGCACGTGCCACAAATTCATAAGTCTGTGTTTCAGTTATAATAACATAAAACACATTGTATATTTCCAGTTAAACTGGATTGATCCTCACATCAGAACACTGAGTCCCTCAAGGCATGAATGTGTTTCACAGGTGATGATGGGCAGAGGAGATACGGCTCCAAGTAAAAGGTAGTAAAAACAGGTCTGAGATCTACCGGTGAGCACCCAGAGAACGTAACACATCACGTTCAAAGAAACACACACCAAAGAAGGCTTGTTGTGGCTGCTTGAATCAGAAGATCCTTTTCAGTTTTAAAATTCAGTTTAATTTGGCAGCATTTATTGAACACCTAAAATGTGTAAGTGTCAAAACCAAATCTAGTGAAGGCGTTTGATTTGACGTGGGATTTCTGGGAGAAGAGCTCAAAGCAGGCAGCCCTGACAGCAGCCGATTCTAAAGTGTAATCACTGTGACAGCTTCACATTCAGCCTGACTCACTCCATCATCGGCGCCCTTGGATGCCATCATTGTCGTAAGTGACTGAGCAGCCAGCTCAAAACGGAGGTCTGCAGAGCGCTTTTACATAATTTTCTTTTTCTCTCCAGCATCCTCTGGGCTCTCCTTTTATTCCGTGTTTTTGACCCAGGTGTCCTCATGCCTCCCAGATATTCTACTGTCCCCTCTTCCTAGTGTTCGTGATGACGGGGATACAGCGTTTACTCAGTGGCGGTCCTGGCTGTCCTTCAGGCTAGCACAGGACCGTCCAACACAACGTGGCGGCGCTCCACATTCTTCCCAGAATCACGTGCATCCAGCGGTGGCCGTCTTCTGGCAACTGATACTTTTGTTCCTCAAACCCTTTAGGCTCTGTACTGACAAGTCTCCTTACTCATTCATGCCAGTGTGTTTATGAAGTAGGCCAGGCCACACTTAAACAATCATCGTCTCTCAAACTGCACTTCCAATTCTGAAATCAGCTTTCCTTTAGCAGTAAGTTATGAATTCACGAAGGTCCTTGAGCCATTTTATGAAACACAAGATACTTGTCTGAGCACTACAGGGGGACACAAAGGGTAATGTACGATTTCCCTTGAGGCACTTGAAATAAAGGAAGAGAAATAGGACGGGTTAGACATGAAAATGAAGAATGTAAAGCAGACTGTGGAGAGTTTCCAATCAGCAGGACAGATAACTGGTGCTCCGGAAGTTAACCCCGGGGTCTTCTCGGCAGGGGTCAGATTGAAGCTGGTTCTTAAAGGAGCTAGAGAGAATGTGAGTAGGTGGAAGGGAGGACTGGCTGTCGGAGATGTATGCAAGCCAGAGGGGTCCCGTGACACTCCTCTCCAAAGAAGGCAGGAGGTGTAAGACAGCAAGACTGGGAGAAAGGAGGCTGGTGCTGGAGAACACAGCAAATCAGGCACAGCCAATCCTTGGAATGAGACGTTTCATCCTTGTGACAACAGCAATCGCCACTGAAGGATTTTAATAAAAAATTATGCTTACAGATGATTTATCTGTTACATGCAAAAGGAGGTGGCAGTAATTGGAAGAAATAACATCAACTAAAAGCCTCTGGGAATGTTTTTTATATGAGTCCTGGAGCAGGTTGGTAACAGCAAACTTGAAATAAAATACAGAAGAAACACTGGCAATTAAAGAGGTACCTGTACGAAGAGGGTGAGTCAGAGAGCCTAACAGTCACTGAATTTCACAAAGGTTTTATATTCCCGACGAGCACACTGCCTGAAGGTTCAGTAGTAAAATCACAGATCCGTGTAGTGAGTGAGCAAGTCAGCACTTACCTAACATAAAAGCACCAATCTAGTTTCCTTAAATGTTTACAGGTTTTATATACACCCATCTTTAAGCTGCACCAACATACGTGTTCTGTGCTTTTTCACACATGAGTGTATTTGTAACTACCGAAGGATGGAGGATGGAGAGATTTACAGAGCCTTTACCTGGCCCCAGGCCCTTGGACAACTGCTGGGCATGGGGATCCATAGAAAAAAAGACAATTTGCCTTTGAAGGGCTTGCAAATGACAGCCTTCCTACGAAGCCAGCCACAGCTTAATGACGGCCTCCAGGCTGCTCACTTCCCCCTTGGGTCTCCCCTCCAGAGGGTCCTCCAGTCTCCAGCCCTGGGATGCGTCTGTCTATGAGACTTCCTCCCTTGGATGTTCATTGGACTTCTCCAACTCAACGTCTACGACACTGACCCCGTTGTCTTGGCACCTGCTCCTCAACACGCAAGGCTCCCAGCTCAGGCAATGGCAACAGCCGGGAATCCTCCTGCTGCCTCACTCTCCACACTACCTAACCTGGAGTTCTGTTCATTCCACTTCCTGGACATCTCTTATCCAGCCACCTCTCACCATCTCCATTATCCACTCTCTGGTGCAGGCACCCACCGCGTGGTGCCTGCCACGGCTTCCCAAGTGGCCTCCTGACATCCCAGCATGTGACTCTCCCATCCCTGCCCACCGAGCAGCCAGTGTGACCTTTCTAAAACAAATACAGGACTTAAAACCTTTTAATAGTTTCCTGTCGCTGTTAGAATAAAGTGCAAATCCCTTAATATCCATTGCAAAGCCCTTTAGAGCCTGGATCCTGCCCATCTCTCCATCCCTACTTGGCCCCTCTCTCCTCTCTGAGCACCCGCCACACAAAATTCTTTCCGTTTCCCTAATGGTCTAAAGCTCTGACTCTCTTCCTGGCCCCCACATATCCTACTTTTCCTTCCAGAAACCCTTTCTCCCCATCCTGCAAATTCCTATGCCAAGGAACGATTACCCTGAGCTGAAAAGACAGACTCCTGTCGATAACGATCACTATTCCATGTTCCCTATGCACAACTCTCTGTATTTGTTAAGAGTTTTAACTATCCTATCCCTGTAACTACAATGACCAGATTTTGCAAACTAAAATTCTAAAGAACAAGAATGAATTTTGGACAACAGGATTATCTTGAAATACCTTGGCATTATATAACTCCCATTTTACAGCACTGGACATTTAGAACCCTGGCCTTCCCTCACTGGGGACAAGGGATTGCTGTGTGATTCCAAAAGAACAGAGGACAGCAGTTGCTGCCGGCACATACCGTGTAATGGGCTTGACATTCAGTCCAGTGTTTTGGAGTAAGATGTTCTGCTAAAGAATAATTGTGGAATTTTTTTATGCCTGCCCAAAGAAGAGGTGCCAAAAATAAAACAAAGCAACACACACACACACACCTTTATGGACCTTAGGAGTGTAAGTCATCTTTGAGGTGCCCAGAACCAGCTCCCTCTCTTGAAGAAAGAAGGAGCAGAGAGCCCTCTACTTGCCTTAACCTGCCCTAGGACATAGTCTTATAATCCAAGACCAGAGTGCAATCAGGGCCTTTGTTGGGGTTAAATAGGAAACACAGGCCCCCAGTAAGGAGGCATAGAAGTGGTTCTAGATTCAGAATGAACGGACCAGCCTACCTGTACCTGTACCAATTTGAACCCAGAAGTTCTGGGCAAGTGGGCCGGGTTATGGCGAGATTTGAGCACAAAGAGAGGTCTCCTAGGAACCTCCAGGGACAGACATCCTTGGTGGAACTTACCACAAAGGCAAGGAAATGATCTTCCCTCAAAGATTCCTTGGGGGCCCTCATGTTAAGTAAAATATGCCAGAGAAAGACGAATACTGTATGATCTCACTTACATTTGGAAGCTGAAAACAAAACAAAACAAAACAAAAAAACCCAAAAAAACCTAAAAACCTCCAAGTCACAGAAACAGGGATCAGATTGGTGACTGCCAGAAGCAGGAGGTGGGGAGCGGGGATGTAGGGTGAAGGTGGTCAAAGGTATAAGCTTCCAGTCATAAAATAAATAAATTCTGGGACGTCATGTACAACATGGTCACTACAGTTAACAATACTGTATTGCATATCTGCCAGTCACTAAGAGAATCAATCTTGAAGGTTCTCATCACGAGAAAAAAAATACTGTAATTCTGCCAGGTGATGGATAGTAACTAAACTTATTGTGGTGACCACTGTATTCTATATATACATACATCAAATTAGCATGTGACACAGCTTCAACTGATACAATTACATCTAAATAAACCTGAATAGACAAGAAGAGCCCCAAGGCCTTGCAAGCAGACACGATCCCCAGCGACCTGGCATCAGCTACTGGAATATGCTGGTTCTCAACAGACGTGTAATGTGGCTTGAGGGCCAGTTAATTCGCAACAGTGGGCTGACCGTAATTTCACATCAGGTTCTAGACTCTTCTGGTAATTATGGAAAAAAATAATCATGGCTCGCTTATGGGTTTACTCAAGATCATACAATGAATACCGAGTAGAGGTAGAAACAACAGAAGTGAGACAGTGACGACTAGGAGTTGGGGGCAGATGGGGGGGTAGTGCATTGTGCAGTCAAAAACACAGAAAGAGGGGCACCTGAGTGGCTCAGTGGGTTAAAGCCTCTGCCTTCAGCTCAGGTCATGATCCCAGGGTTCTGGGATCGAGCCCCGCATCAGGCTCTCTGCTCAGTGGGGAGCCTACTTCCCTTCCTCGCTCTCTGCCTGCCTTTCTGCCTACTTGTGATCTCTGTCTTCAAATAAATAAATAAAATCTTTAAAACACACACACACACACACACACACTCAGAAAGACAGGCAGGAAGGGAAGGACTAAGCCAGTCAAGGACTGTTCCTTACAATGTTTTGATGGTCTCTGGCTCTGCCTAGAGCTACTGGAAGTTATGCCATATCCCATCAAGTCGGCATAAAGCCACGGTGAGGAAAAGTGGCTTCTGGACAGAGGAATGTGACGGAAAATAAAGGCAACATGACCAGACCTCATTATCTTGGTGCTTTTGATAACACTGGGAGCGGAGTAAGATTTTGAATGGACTGAAATCTTCCATAAATGGAATCTGAATGCAGGCTACGTAACATCCAGAAATTACTCAGGGAATTTCCTATTATGTACATGGAAGGGGGAATGAAGCAAGTCCCATCTGGCTAGGCAGAGAACATTCTCCGCTTAGGGAAACTTCATGGTTCTTGTGTTTAGTGCCAACAGCATGTTCATACTAGACCCAGGCCCTGCACACAGAAGTGTAAGTGTATTGAAAAGTGAGCTAGACGGAACAGACAATGCTGGACAATTCTTTGTCTCTGGAACATCCAAACCACAAGGCAAGATATTAATAAGGGTATCGTTTTTAAAAGTCTCTGACGAGTTATGAGCCAATAGTATGACCCACGTTACTCAGAGCTGCTACAGCAAAATAGAGTGACGGTATATTTTCCGATTCGCTTCCTATCAATACACAGGCTAAAATCAAGAACGGACCAACACACATCATTCAGTGACTCCTGCTCTTTGGGACTGACAACCTCAGGGAAACCTCAGAACTTTAAAGATACAATGACATTAGCCTTATTGGGGGAAAAAAAGGCACTGGTGGGGAAGGTGACTCATCTCACACGTCACCTGATCCAAGAGGTCTCCTCTGACAAAACTAAAGTACTGAACTCCATTCTTTTTTTTTTTAGATTTTTATTTATTTATTTGACAGAGATCACAAGCAGGCAGAGAGAGAGGAAGGGAAGCAGGCTCCCCGCTGAGCAGAGAGCCTGATACGGGACTCGATCCCAGGACCCTGAGGTCATGACCTGAGCCGAAGGCAGAGGCTTTAACCCACTGAGCCACCTAAGTGCCCCTGAACTCCATTCTTCACCACATAGTCGCTTTGAGTTACCCCGAGACAGATTACGTTTGAGAACTATCAAGTTACCTTGTATTGTCCCTCGTGCCTATTTGAATACAAACCCAGAGACAGGGATTTTGCCTGGTTCATTCCTCTGTTCTAACACCCACCGAGGCTGGCAAGGAGTAAGCCTTCAGTGATATCTAACGACTGCCTTTCCCAGCTGCCAAAGAACAAAGAGCTTAATCATCTGTAACTGAAAACTTTGTGGATTCCAGAAAAACCGGCATTCCCAACAATGCATCAGAACATCCCATACTGGGGCGCCTGGGGCTCAGTTGGTTAAGCCACTGCCTTCAACTCAGGTCACGATCCCGAAGTCCCGAGATCGAGTCCCACATCAGGCTCCCAGCTCTGCCAGGAGTCTGCTTCTCCTTCTGAACTTCTCCCCTCTCATGATCTCTCTCTCTCACTCTCTCTCTCAAATAAATAAATAGAATCTTTTAAAAAATAAAATAAAATTCCATATTGCAATGAAAAGTCTTTTCCGTTATAGATGTGATGGTACTTAAGTCCGTACCTAGAGGCCAAGTGAAGCAACATCACTCCAGGTGTGGCCCGGGACCAGCAAGCTCTGCATCACTTGGGCAGCTTACTAGAAAAGCAAAACCGGGGCTCCACCAGAAAGCCAGTGAATTAGATACCCGAGGGGGAGCCCCCAAAAATCAGTATTCAAGAAGTTCTCCCCATGATTGCAGGTACCATAAAGTTTTGCACAAGTTATTAAGAAATAAAGGTGAGGAGCAAAAAACAAGACATGCCGTAAGGACTAAATTCTCCAGGGACAGCTGTCTTGCTGTCATTTCAGTAAGAAACATGAAGAAAAAGGAAGTGGATGAATTATACTCAAAATTATATGCATGAGTGTGGCTCACGTGTGCCACGGGGTAATGCCCCACATTCTGTTTCATGGAGGCTTCCCAGACCTAAGGAAGCAACCAGCACAGTGACCGGGCTCCCAGGTACAGACTCCTGCTTCACGCGACTTCCCTCCTTCCGGGGGGCAGCACTCGCTAGGAACTGTCCTTGAGGCGAATGACCAGGCCCCTGGGCCAAAGCAGCCCCGTGGGGGATGTGAGGGCACCGTATCTTACCATGATTCAGATGTCTGATGCAGTCACTGAGGACAGCGCTGAACTTCTTCTGGTCCGCGGCCTCGTGGAAGCAGAAGTAGCCGTGTCTGAGGAACGGCTGCCACAGGTACACCGGGAATTCCTTGGGCAAGACCACAAAGGGCTGGGCGTTGTCCTTCTCACTGGAGGCTAAGGCAATGTGGAAAACACAAAGACATTTTTTTTTAATTTTTATTTATTTATTTAACGGAGAGAGAGGAGAGTGCCCATGTAGGTAGAGCTGTAGGCAGAAGCAGAACACCTTGCCGAACAGGAAGACTGATGGGGGTTTCGATCCCAGGGCCCTGGGATCATGACCTGAGCCAAAGGCAGATGCTTAACCATCTGAGCCACCCAGGCGCCCCAACACAAAGACATTCTAAAACGTGTGTCTTTTATTTAAAATACTTATTTCGGGTCCTGAAGGAAGCTCTTTGGGGCAGGCCGTGGGACAGAAAGGTGATATGAGATGTCTTCCCAAGATGGCGGGAGATGGCTGTTCAGGCTCTTCTCACTCCCTCCACAGGTAACTGTCTCATTCTAGACAGTGGCCTCATCCCCTCCCTGACAGGGACAGCCAAGGCCACCAGACACCGTCTTTCTCAACTTCCTCATATCAAGGATCCGCAAACAGAGTCTGGGTGTCCCCGCTGGCCCTCTTCAGGCTCACCGGCCTGCACAGTCACTCACCTTCCAGTCCCCACAGGCTCCCCTTCCGCCAGCTGCCCTCTGCCCTGTGCTCCCTGGCTCCTCGCCGTCGCTGCCAACCCAACACTTGCTTCTTCCTGCCTCAGTCTGGTTCCTGCCCCACCAGTCCCAAAACCCCATGGCTGAGGTCACTGACGTTGTCCTAACTGCCAACCTGTGGCTTCTTCTTCATTACGTAAGCCTTTTTATGTTTCCTCATGATCTAAGACTTTTAACCTGATCTGAAGTATCTGTTGCTGCTATCTGTCCCTTCTTTCAAAAACATTCTCTCCCCTTGACTCACAGGATCACCTGTCTCCCAGCGCTTGCTGCGGCAGCACATACACTACAATTGGAACGGTACAGAGAAGATTAGCACAGCCCCTGCGCAAGGATCCCCTCTTCCCTGGTGTCCTTCATGCTTTTGAAAAATTGTTTCAGGGGCGCCTGAGTGGCTCAGTGAGTTAAGCCTCTGCCTTCGGCTCAGGTCATGATCCCAGGGTCCTGGGATCGAGTCCCGCATCAGGCTCTCTGCTCAGCGGGGTACCTGCTTCCCCCTCTCTCTGCCTATTTGTGATCTCTCTCTCTCTGTCAAATAAATAAAATCTTTAAAAAAAAAATTTGTTTCAAACTGGTCTGCTCTATTGGCTCCCTCGGCCCCTTCTCTCCATCCCCCTGTGAAGTGCTGGTGTCAGCCCTGCTCTGTCCTGGTTTTACTCCATTTTGATGAGTCTCTGCTCTCCTTTGGCGTGGTCCTCCACTCCGTGATATGGAATGTTGTTTCTGCAGGTCCTATTTCCTTTCCCTCTACCCTTTCCACCTAGAAGATTCTCATTCATCCTTCAAAAGTCAGTTCAAAATTAAATTTAAAAAAAATAATAATTAAAAAAAAATTTTTTTAAAGTCAGTTCAAAAGCAGCTCCTCTGGCTGCCTCTGGTGGCACCTCCCTGCGCCCCTAGAGACAGGGTTGAGTGCTCCCTACCTTGTTCTTCCTAAATATTGTACAGATTTGTTTTCATGTCTGGCACTGACACGCAGCGTGGAGGGTCCTGAGTGACAGGAGCTCCCCCACTTGTTCTCACACAGTTCCCCTCCCTGGGAAGCAGTACCAGTGCCCTGGAACTCTAAGAGGATGGACACCACACCTTATGTACCTTTGGATGCTTAACCCTTAGCAAAGCCGTGGAACCGAGGAGATGTTCAACCACAGTTTGTTGATTAAACATGCTATGTTGTCCTAGAAAATCTCAGAAGCTTTAAACGATGGATTTTTACCACTTACTCAAAATCAATTCTAAGAAACTCATATTAAACCATGCTACTATTCAGATCTCTACCTAAGTTTTATTCCCTTCCATGCATTCCGGTTATGTGATATTACTCTTGGCTAAACAACCCCCAGCTTACTAGCTCACACTCTCTACCTTATAAAATGGGCACCAACCTCAGGGAAGGGAAGAACCAAAGGGCCCTCTGAGAGGCCACTGAAAGCACCAGGCAAACCTAACAATGAATCAGAGCCACATGGGAGACTCCAGAACAGAGTCTTGCTCCTGGCAAATCAATAAATCAAGATTGGGTAAATAAAAAGTAGATTTCCTGAGGCATATATGGGGACTCTGGTTCAATGTCCTGAAATCTGAAGGGAGCAAAGTAGAATTCGCTAGAACCACAAACTTGGGCGCATCAGTACCTCACAAACTACTTGGCACATAATATAAGAATGAATCACTGTGGGCGCCTCGGTGCCTCAGTGGGTTAAAGGCTCTGTCAGGTCGTGGGATCGAGTCCCACATCAGGCTCTCTGCACAGCAGGGAGCCTGCTTCCTCCTCTCTCTCTCTCTCTCTCTCTATCTCTCTGCCTGCATCTCTGCCTACTTATGATCTCTGTCAAAAAAAAATAAATTAAAACTTAAAAAAAAAAAAAAGAATCACTGTACGAATGAACAAGCGAATGAATCAACAATTAAATTCAGTAACACAAACTTGTAGTTGTAACACATTGTCTGATGAGGAAGCAGAAGGCAAGCTGAGGAACAAGCAAACTGCCCCCAACTCCGGGATGGGATGTGTGTGACATTCCTCAAGCAGTCCTGGCAAGGGAAGGGAAAAACAGAGGGTTTACTGCCAGAGATCACAGTCCTGCAGGACATGGTCTCCATCAGTTACCGAGATCTTAGTGATTTACAAAGAAAAAGCATTCTTATCAGTAGCCGAACTTCCAGAGACCCATAACTCACCCTAACATCACCCTCTCTTCCATGAGTGATGGGGGAAACTGAGGCAGAAGGGAAAGTGAATAAAATTAAATTTCTTTATGACCTGCAGTCCTGAAGAACTCCTCAGACAAGGGTCTGAGACAAGCAGCGCATAACATTCCTTCAGGAAGCTCCCAACTGTCTTAACGTTAATGCCTTACTACTAGAAGGAAAAACAAGCCTCCCATATCCTGCTGTCTTCTTTAGCATAAGAAAGTCCTTTCAGACACCTCCCCTTGTCCTTAAGTCCCCCAACTCCCAAATATATCATCAGCCATTCCTCAAGACTCCAATGCAGCAGCTCTTTCTGCCCATGGGGCCCCCCCGCAGGCTTTCATAAAATCGCCTTGTTACACCAAAGGCGTCTGGAGAATTCTTTCTTGGCCATTGGCTCCGGACCTCATCAACATTCCAAAACTATAGCATTATGCCTTGTCCCCTTCTTTCTTGGTTATAAAATCCCTCATTTCCAGTTGAGTAAGTGACCGTGTAAGATAAAGACTACAGGGGCGCCTGGGTGGCTCAGTGGATTAAGCCGCTGCCTTCGGCTCAGGTCATGATCTCAGGGTCCTGGGATCGAGTCCCACATCGGGCTCTCTGCTTGGCAGGGAACCTGCTTCCCTCTCTCTCTGCCTGCCTCTCTGCCTACTTGTGATCTCTGTCTGTCAAATAAATAAAATCTTTAAAAAAAAAAAAAAAGATAAAGACTACATTTCCAGCTTCCACTGCAACTCGGTGGGCCCCAGCCACTAAGTTTGGGTCAATGGGACAGAAAATGAAGTGGCCATGAAACTTCTGGAAGGATCTGTAAGAGATCCTGCACCTCCTTCTCTTTTCTCCTGCCTGCTTTCTGGAACGAGAAAACCATCCCTGACGCTCCAATAGGCCCCTTAGAGTGTATCAGTAAGGGCCATAGCCTAGACATGCAGAGAGACAAGGCAGAAAGAGTCCCTGACATTTACGGAACTGCCATACCAGCCCTGGACGTGTAATATCCAAAATATCTTTAGTAAGAAATAAAGCCTTACGTATTTGAGTCTTTTGTTGTTTGCAGCAAACAAAACGCTAACTAATGAAGTGTCACGTAGTGAATCACTTCAGCAAAATATGAAGGCATTATTGCTACATCATCTGAGTAGAATACTGCTTAAAGAAGACATATTGATTCATAACCTCTAGTGCTTTTTCTCAAGTGAGGTTAATGCCTTCTATCTTTATTGTGTCTTTATGTTTTCCTTTTGAATTAGTATCACACAGTGAATCTTCCTGATCAACATGATTTTATGGTACAATTCCCCTCGCCCTTCCTAAGATGTCACAGTTTTGTACAAACAACTCAAAAGCAGCACTGACCCTTTAAAAGCTTCACGCCCCATAAAATTCACTCTTCTTAGCCTCTATTATCTCTCATTTAACATTTTACAACAATTTTCCAGATGCCATCAATCTGCATTTTTTCTGAGTTGAGTACCAAAGATACTACAAATGATCTACTGTAGAATATTCTATTTTTAAAATTCAGATGACCACGCCATACAATTAAAAAAAAAAAAAATCCTTGAAATACCCCAATCTGAAGCCTTGGGTCAAATGGCTTTAGTCACACAGGCTTTGTGTTGTTTATTCCTAGTCATTCCTTCTGATATGATTTCACCAATAAATCAATAAATGTATTGTCCATTCTGATGGATTGCATTGAAAAGTTCTACTGGAGAAATTCCCAAGAGTCATCAAGTTGGCATTCCCATTTCTAGCAGCAGCTCCAGAGCCAAGATGACATACAAGTAGATGTTGAAAGAAAATATAATAATATGTATAGTGCACATAAAGTATTGTTTTAGCCTGAATTACTTAGTAATGGTTTGTTAATCTAGGTTTATGGCCCATGTACTAATCCTATAATAGTCCTATTAAAAACACTATGCTAAGCATTCTACACCAAAATAGCAATTGATAGAATGATTATATTTTTCTCCATAAATTCTAATGATATGATTATGTCCATTAATAAGAACCAGGGCGCTCTTCAAGAAACCAAGTAATTACCGTGTGGTATGATTTACACAAAGCCAGATGGAGTTATTATCCACAGTTCATGAATCTCTATGAAACGCGCTATTTGGTCTTTATATTATCCATCCCTTTCTCTACATGTAAAAAGTGGAATAAATGAGAATCCGAGGATGTTAGATCTGGAAAGACCTTTCTACGTTTTTAAGTTCAAGGGCCTAGAATGGGAGAATCAGAAAGCAGAGAAGCTGAGCAACGGCTGGGGAAAACACTGATAAGTGTTGCAGAACTAGATAAAAATCCAGCTTCTAAATTTATAGTTCAATACTCTTTCCATGACAGAAGTTATTACTTCCAGATTAATGCAATGCTATTTTTATACAAGAGTTATGAGCGACTGTAATGCTTGTTTAAAGCATTTTGTCAGTTCAGGATACTTTATTGCATATCATCCTAAAATTATAAAAATAATCTTCCCTGACAGGTCTGGACCTGCTTGCTTAAAGGTGGGATTGCGTACTTCACACAGAAATAGGGTCCTACCTATTTGCTTCTGCTGCCCCGTGTGATGTGATTAAAGTCAGGATGCCTGACAACTGAATGGTACATTTTCCATGGGCTAGAACCTGACTTGTACCTGACTTGTGTATTACTGAATGTGATTTACAATAGCAGAAGTGTAAAACGTTTACCCAAATTAGAGAACTTGCATCTTCCATATTTCTACAAAGAACGAGTGGCTAGCCCAGAGTTTCTCAACTCCAGCAACTATTCGACAGTGAACATCTTCTGACAGATACTTCGTGTCCCGGGGCTGTCCGATGCAGGAGAGCCTGCTGCCCTCTACCCGCTAAGTGCTTATAGCACCAGCCTCCCAAGATGTAACAACCAAAATTGTCTCCAGACTCTGCCAAACATCCCCACAGAGTGAAATCCCTTCCCCCACTGAGAACCACTCCTCTAGCGAAACAAAGCCAGTGGAGGAATTTTGCTTCGAGAAAGAATACTCAGTGACTCACCAATAGGGTCGGGGAAGAACCGATCAGATAACAAATTATATTCATCTTCTGAGGTTAACACCTTGCCCCCAGCTGGAAGAATTCGGCTTTTAGGAGTCGCTCCTTTCTGATAGGCCTGGGGAGAAAAAGGCATAAATAGGTGATTTTTTTTTCTCCCCAATTTGGATTTTTGGAAAATACCAGGAATATTAGAAGGAGACACAGGCACACACACTCAGAGATAACAATTCCTACACTATGTCTCTGAAGAAGAGCCACATATTTAAAAAATATGTTTTGTGTACCTGTGACTTGCAAGGTACTTTAGTAATGGTCCCAACATGGTAAATCAGAGTCCTTAATCTCAAGAAATTCAGTCTAGGTATGTTTCTCTAGTGGGGAAAACATCATCTCAGTAACTTCCAGAAATCCTGCACCACATCTACCATTTCAGATGCTAGCACTTGAATCATTCGCATAACCACAAGGGTGATGACACACACACACACTTACTGCACAAAAGGCTTGGGGACCGATGACGAATGACATGGGGGGGACATATAATTGCAGTGGTGGTTGCCATGGATTTTCACCCACATCAGAAAAGTGTTGCCATGATAAGACATGACACCATGTGAGACTGTTTTGCAGTAAAATGATCCGGGATGGAAATGTTCATGACATTAGAACAAACGGGGAAATGTAGAAGAGGGGCAGAGAGGGGAACCTTGGTCGCTTACCATCAATGAGATGGTAAGTGAGGAGTCCCAACCAAAACAAATTCTTCTCTTAAAAAATTTTTTTTAAAGATCTTATTTACTTATTTAAGAGAGAGAGTATGGAGGGAGGCAGAGCAGAGGGAAAGGGAGAAGCAGACTCCCCGTGGAGCAGGGAGCCTGGTGGGGGAACCCCGGGAACATGACCTGAGCCGAAGGCAGCTGCTCAACCAACCAAGGTGCCCAGGTGCCCGGGTCATTTCCCATTTGTAAGAAGCACTACTCAACTGCATAAGCACATCAGGGCCCCGGGGCACAACGGAGAAGAATCTAAAGTTGTGACTTTGAGAATGCCTAGGAACAGTCCAGCTCAGACTGGCCTTAAGACTGAATTGCATTATTTGTTCTAACAGGCCCCAATCTGGACTTTTATAAACATTATGTTATTCAATACTCAAAACAGCACTAAGAATTAGTTTCTTCCAGCTTAGCAAACTCAACACCCAAAGAACAAATAGTCCAATCAAGAAATGGGCAGAGGACATGAACAGACATTTCTGGAAAGAAGACATCCAGATGGCCAACAGACACATGAAAAAGTGCTCCCCATCACTCGGCATCAGGGAAATATAAATCAAAACCACAATGAGATATCACCTCACACCAGTCAGAATGGCTAAAATTAACAAGTCAGGAAATGACAGATGCTGGCGAGGATGCGGAGAAAGAGGAACCCTCCTACACTGTTGGTGGGGATGCAAGCTGGTGCAGCCACTCTGGAAAACAGCATGGAGTTTCCTCAAAAAGTTGAAAATAGAGCTACCCTATAACCTAGCAATTGCACTACTGGGTATTTACCCTAAAGATACAAACGTAGTGATCTGAAGGGGCACGTGCACCCGAATGTTTATAGCAGCAATGTCCATAATAGCTAAACTATGGAAAGAACCTAGATGTCCATCAACAGATGAATGGATCAAGAAGATGTGGTATATATACACAATGGAATACTATGCAGCCATCAAAAGAAATGAAATCCTGCCATTTGCGACAACGTGGATGGAACTGGAGGGTATCATGCTTAGCGAAATAAGTCAATCACAGAAAGACAATTGTCATGTGATCTCCCTGATATGAGGAAGTGGAGGTGCAACATGGGGGGTTTGCGGGTAGGAGAAGAATAAATGAAACAAGATGGGATGGGGATGAAAACAAACCTTAAGAGACTCTTAATGTCACAAAACAAACTGAGGGTGGCTGGGGGGAGGGGGTGAGGGAAAGGGTAGTGGGGTTATGGGCATTGGGGAGGGTATGTGCTATGGTGAGTATAAACCTGGCGATTCACACACCTGTACCCCTGGGGCTGATAATACATTATATGTTTATAAAAAAATAAAACATTAAAAGAATTAGTTTCTTCCTCCATTATATAAATGAGAAAATTCAAGCTCAAAGAACATGTCAAGGCCCGGTAGTGAGCTGATGAAAATCTTGGGTTCACATCCAGGTCCGTCCATAAAGTGTACAGGAAGCAGGGCAGGAATCCTGAATGAGAACGTTTCATTTTTTTCCTGCTTAATTACCTGCCAAAACTGGACTCTCAATGAAATAATAGACAATTTATGGGTAGTTAATATGTAACTCTTAGGTATAATAAAAAAAATGCCTTTCTATAAATTAAAAAACAGGATATTATTAAAACTGCGGGGAATTATGGCAAACTGCATGAGCATTTTTTTAAATTTCCAAGTTTTGGCGACACCTGGGTGGCTCAGTGGGTTAAAGCCTCTGCCTTCAGCTCAGGTCCTGATCCCAGGGTCCTGGGATCAAGCCCCATATTGGGCTCTCTGCTCAGCAGGGAGCCTGTTTCCCTTCCTCTCTCTCTGCCTGCCTCTCTGCCTACCTGTGATCTCTGTCAAATCAGTAAATAAAATCTTTAAAAAATAAATAAATGAATAAATAAATTAAATTTCCAAGTTTTTAACAGACTGAAGTGCCCCTGAGTTGCCCCACCAGATGCTCCTGTAAAATTTCCAAGTTTTTAAAAAATATATATAGCTTTTACCAAATTCAGTGACCATATCTTAACAACCTGAACAAGTTTATCTAAAGGTTTTTGTTTTATTTTGTTTTGGACAGAGAAAGACACAGCAAGAGAGGAAACACAAGCAGAGGAAATGAGAGACGGAGAAGCAGGCTCCCCGCTAACTAGGGAGCCCAATGTGGGGCTCGATCCCAGGACACTGGGATCACGAGCCTAGCCGAAGGCAGATGCTTAACGACTGAGCCATCCGGGTGCCCCTGAACATGTTTACTTAAAAATGATGAGCAAACAAAGAAAGCAAGATAGTCCATAAATTGCAAGTTGAAGGAGCGAACTAGAAAAAAATGAAGAGAAGAAGGAAAAAGTCCCCAAATCTGATTCAAAATTAAAAGTTCAGGTAGCCCCAAATGTGCTAAAAGCCTTAACAAGTCCAAGAGCAACCTCCATGAGTGTTTCCTCTCAATTAGTTAGTAGCAATCATGCCATAACGGCTCCACTCTGGGCTCTGCCAGTGGTTGACCATACGCTAAGTGCTTCAATATGTTCGTTTATTTAATCCTTACAACAACACGGTCACCATTTTACAGATGAAAAAACGGAGGCTCAGGGAGATTTATAACTTACGCAAGGACACCTATCCAGTAACTGGCAAAGGTGTGGTTCAAAGCACATTATATTAACCATTATGCTCTACTGCCTCTTCTCAAGCTTCCCGGAAAGAACACTGTAATGTGCCACATAAAATATGAGGTGATTTCTTTTATTTTTTTAAGATTTTATTTACTCATTTGAGAGAGAGAGGGAGCACACATGGGAAAAGGAGCCCAATGCGCGACTTGATCCCAGGACCCTAGGACCGTGATCTGAGCAGAAGTCAGACACTTAACCAACTGAGCCACCCAAGCACCCCTGAGGTGATTTATTATTATCATTATTGTATGTAGTGCATTGATCATTTGCTTCTGAGAGCAAATCAAGTGGTGAATAAAGTCCTAATATGGAGAAGCAGAGAAGATATTCGCTTAATGAATGTTGAAAAGAGTAAGACTACCCAGGAGAGCACTTGAACATTGCCTAGTAGCCTGTGTGATGAAGTCCCAGAACCTAAGTCAGGTTCGGTGGGGTGAGGAGGTTCGGAGCCGACGACTAAAGAAAGAATTCTTGAGACGTCGTTGGTGCAAAATGGTGGTTTATTAAAGCACGGGGACAGGACCCCTGGGCAGGAAGAGCTGCTGCCCCGGGTTGTGAGGGTAGGCATGTTATATACCCTGCGGTTGGGGGAAGGTGAGGGGAAGGGAGGTTTCAGTGGAGTTTTCATATGCTAAAGAGGGCCTACAAGGTGCCAGGATGTTCCAGGCCTGCCGGAGGCCTTGCCCTAGAAGCTGGATCAATGCTGTCTTTAGACCAGCCATTAACATTAAGATAGTTGGGAGACTTTTTGGTGGGGTGTCACAATCCTGCTACCAATCGTCTTTGTTAGTGAGATTTAGGACATTTGTAAGCCAAGGGAGACTCCTGTCTAGCAGGATTGTGAGCTCTGCAAGTTAACTATTTGCTTATTGTTCATGGCAGTCAGGGCTGCCTGAGGGATGCTACACTTATGGAGGGGAAAGGGTGAAGAGGGGGTGCAAGGCGCCAGCTTTTGCTTTGTCCTCAGCCAGCCTCCTGCTCCCTCATCATGTGGAATAAGTTCAAACTGTATTTTGCTTCTATTTCCCATCAGAAATGGAAAGGAAACACAATGACTTGCCAATCTTAAGTTTCTTCCTGAGGCTTTAGCATCTGAGGTATTTTTGAAAGTATCCATGGAGGTCACCCTGACTTCTCTCAAACTTGGAGACAAGAAAGCAGAGTTTAAAACCTGGTACCACCTTTAACTGATAAACAGTAACTATTCACTCCAAAGGGAGCTTGAGGATCTATGTAGACCAAAAATGGGAACAGCGCAAGATCCGGAAGGAACCAGTGGGATCATTCAGCCTGACTCTCTGACGTAACTGAGGCCCAGCCTAAACTTTCATTTTCCCAATTCACGGCCCAGTGTTCTCTCCTCTAGAACCAAATGACCTCCCCACGTGGGGAGAGAAATGGGAACCAACAAAAACAGAAGTCCTCCCAGGCACTAGGCACGTTATACACGACCTCATTTTCTCCATAGCTTGCAGACACCTTACATTAGATAGTCATCTAATGATTTTACAGAAAAATCATATGATAACCAGGAAGAAGTTAAAAGGAAAAAAAAAGTCCGTTAAGTGTAAGTGGAATAAAGTCTTAAAATACCCAACTTTCTGGGAACCCATGCAGATGCAGCCATAGTCTCATTAACTCCTCAGCTGCTTGTCACATTAGGAGGCTTACCAGTAGGAAGACGTGGAGACACTGAACAGAGAGGGAGACATATCAGGGCAGTGACAAAAGACCTTGACTCTGAATGATCCTAGGAAAGGCTCCTGCACTGGTCACTTAGTGTAACCTGTTTGCACACTCACTTGCAAGTACTCGTTCCAAATCTGCCTTGCCCATTGGACTACAGGTGATGAGGGAGCAGGAGGCTGGCTGAAGACAAAGCAAAAGCTGGCACCTTGCACCCCCTCTCTACCCGCTCCCCTCAGTAATGTGTGTGACATTCCTCAGGCACCCCGGACTGCCATAAGCGAGAAACAAATAGTTAACTTGCAGAGATCACAATCCTGCAAGACAGGAGTCTCCCTTGGTTTACAAATGTCCTAGAGATCTACAAACAAAGAAGTTACCTTATCAATAGCACAATTTCCAGAGGCAAATAACTCCGTTCCTCAAGCCCTAAATATAGTTAAATTTCTTCTAAACCCAAATCTCACTAACAAGGACACGTGATAGGAGAAATGTGAAACTTTATCTATAGATTTCCAAGATAGTGTTGAGAATTATTCCCAAGCATATGGCCCATTGATATACATCTAAAGGGTCTCACAAGAAGATTTTTACTACTAGTAATAAATAACCTTTCTCCCAACAATAGCTAGCCCCTCAAGGTCCTGGAGACCTTGCTTCCAAAATTCCTTAGAGACTAACATCACCCTCTTTGTCCTCACCTACCCAACTCCTGTGTATATAATCAGCCACCCTCAGGATAAGGACGCAGCATCTCCGTCTGCCCACGGGTCCTGTCCCCATGCTCTAAATAAACCATCTTTTTGCACCAAAGATGTCTCAAGAATTCTTTCTTGGTCATCGGCTCCGGACCTCAGCCCATCGAACCTCGCCTAGGTTCTAGAACTTCATCACAAGCATCTGTTTCACTGGCTGTTAGAGGCTCAGAACCTTCTCGAACACTTGGCATATCATAGGCATTCAGTAAACATGTTAGCGAAAGTAAGTAGCTGCATGAGTGAGTGCTTATTGAAGGAATCAGTCTCGAAGAAGAAGGCATGTCCATCAACCCAGCCAATGTTGAAGAATGCTGTAAGGCCCAGCACAAACAAGGAAACGTCTTACCTCTTTGTTCTCATAGCTCTCCACAGCAAAATCATTTTTAACCACAATGTACCGCTCCTTCCATTTCTTTATGTCTTCAGCAAACTGGGATAGCTCTGCTTCATATAGAACAGTTCCAGGCTCCAATGGCGGCTTTAAAGAAGGCAAATACCATTAATCATAACAACAAAAGGTAACACAGCATGCTGTCACCAACTCTATCCACGGGAGTTCAAGGAATGTTTTAGGAAACTATCTTGTCCTGAGATCCTGGGGACATTGTTGCTTCCCCCACCCCCCTCCCTACTTCTGCTCCCTGCTCCCTCTGACCAAATGCAAGTATTTGTCTTATTGATAGGTCTGTGATTTCCATTCCCCTCCATTGTGCTGCAAGAAGAGAAGCAGATGGTAGAAGGGATTGTAGTAATAAGGCTGTGCCCTTGTATACATGTCACTTAATGATAAACTGTGGAAGAGGTAGTTAAGTGTCAGTTGTGGCTATATACCCCCAACACCTTGAATATGCCTGAAAACAGGAGAATTAATAGGCTGCTCCCTTATCGACCATACCTTCAGGATAGCCTCGAGGGTCAGTGGTCTTTTCAGATCCAAAAGCCCTGGGGACACAGTCTGCAAACACTTGCCCCACCTACGTGCTCTTCAAGGAGACCAAGTTTGCCCTCCGGTTGAAGAACGAGCAGGGTAGCCAGCCGACTCCAGTTCTACCTTTCTCCTTAAGTAAAACTTTAATGATTCCTTGTTAACCCTGGTGACATATGTGCTATAGGGAAGTGCCTGCCAGTTTCTTAGTTAGGCCTCCCTTTGGGCTAACTGCGTGAGGAATAACTCCCATCCTTTCTCATAGTAAAATCCCTGCATTATCTCAAAACACAGGAATGGGCTTCCTGTCTTTCACAAGTCACTGAATTTACATCTCTTTTCCCTTTATTTAAAAATCAAAGGGCTTTTAGAAACCTATCTCTCCACCTTCAAGTAAAATTTGCATAAACCACATGGAGAAGACAGATATGCTAATCTTTTTAAGAATTGGCTAAGGAATGAACTAGACTGCCTTCTGAATTTATTCTGTCCTGACAGATAAAGAGGCAGTTTCGTATCTGGACTCATTAACAGGTAAGAGAGGATCCCAATCTTCCCTTTAACTGAGACTGAACCCATATATAGGTTGATTTTATAGTTTTATGTGCAGCATTTTTTTTTAAACCTAGGCCACTCAAATCAACCGACAGACTTGTTAAAACTGTGGCCTTACCCTAAATTTACTATATCAGAATCTCTGGGGGTATGGGCCAAACTTTGCATTTTTAACAAGCTCCCTACGCTGTGAGACTCCCTATTTTTTGGGAATGACACTCAGTTATCCCTACACATCCGTGCTGCTAAACCTATTGGTCACCTTAACATCTGAGCAGTGTCTGACCCATTTATCTCTCCCTCCTTCTTCAAAGTCCTTTGTTATTTGCTTTTGGCACATTCCTCTTTCCTGATTTTTCTCCTCCTGCAAGGCTATTTCCTACCAATCCATCTTGCTGGATCCTTTTCCTTTTCCTTTTCTTGGTCTCCAAGTGTCGGCTAATTATCTATTCAATATTTCCACCGGTGTATGTCAAATATGCATCTCAAACTTACGTGGCCAAAAGGGCACTCCGGGTTCTCAGCCGCCTCTCACTCTTCCTTCGAGTAAAGGCAACTCCTGTACTTACTTGCTCAGGCTAAAAACCAGGATGTCATCCCTGATTTTCTCTCTTCTTCTATAATGTCCTGTCCAATCCATCAGCAAGTTCCATCAGCTCTTTCTGAAGTCCACCTTGACTTGGACCTTTCCTCACAACTGCTACCACCACCACCCTAATCCAACTTGCCTTCACCGACCTTCTCTTGCATTGCTACAGTGTCCCCCTCACCAGTCTACAACCTCCCCTCTTATCCCTCATCCTGGTCTGTTCACTATAGACAGCCCAGAGAGATCGCTGAAAATTGCAAGTAGCTCTGTATTTGATATCCTCTAATAACTTCTCTTCACATTTACAAATAAAGACCCTTATCATGATCTACCTCTCCTCCACGGTCTGGTCCTTCCCTTTCACTCCATAATGATTTATCACCCTTTCTCCCCTGCTCATGCTGTTCACAGGACATAGTTTTCTTGATGTGCTTATGACTGCTACAGGGCCTTTGCATTTACTGTTCCATATTCTGGAGATACTCACACAGCCTACTCTTATTTCACTCCAGTTCCTGCTCAAATTTCATCTTCACAGAGGCCTTCTCTGATCATTTTCTCTAAAATAAGATTCTTGCTTCATTTTTCTATGAGCATTTATTATGACCTGATTCCACCTGGTATGTTTCTTTATTTGTTATTGTCTGCCCCTTTTTTTTTAAATATATACAGGAAAGCAGAGAATTTATCTTGATCCCCAATTCTTGGAATACGGCCTGACACATAGTAGGTATCAATGAATATGTGTTGAGGTTGTGGGTAATTATTATCATGGAGCAAAGGAGAAAGAATAAATCAGGAGATTTGAAAAAAAATCATATTTGATCAATGACCAAGACAAAAATGCCCATAATATAAGGCACTAAAATTATGACTTTTTTTTTTTTTTTTTTTTTTTAAAGATTTTATTTATTTTTCAGAGACAGAGGGAGAGAGCGCGAGCGAGCACAGGCAGACAGAGAGGCAGGCAGAGGCAGAGGGAGAAGCAGGCTCCCTGCCGAGCAAGGAGCCCGATGTGGGACTCGATCCCAGGACCCTGGGATCATGACCTGAGCCGAAGGCGGCTGTTTAACCAACTGAGCCACCCAGGCGTCCCATGACTTTTTTTTAAACTGAACTTCACTATAGCAAGTCAGATTTCCTTATATTAAAGTATCAGTGTGGGAAAAACAATAAAATTGGATCGCACTAATTTTCTAATATGGATTATACCATCAACAAGAAACCATACACTCTAACTTCTAGGCAGACAGAGTTGTTTGTTTGTTTGTTTGTTTGTTTTCAGTTTTTTGACCATGAAATGATTTGAGAAGAGATTTTTTTTTAAACTGCCATTTAAATTACTGCTTATTTCAGAAACGTTATGAGTTATAAACCATTGTTCAGTGGGAGACATTGTCAACCAAACGTCCATGAGTTACCTTGGTCTTCAAAAACTGTGAGGTTAAATCTCTTTGCTGTTCTACTTCACTGCGTACATGATTGCAGAAAGCCACAGAGTACTGGCGACTATAGAAGGGACTGAAGTTTTTGATAGTAGCCTCAGTTTTCCCTAGAAAAATAGGAAAATGAGAAATTAGAAATACAGCCTCTCTTACAGAGTAGGCACATATCTGCCCCTCTAAGACACTGTTTCCCAGGGATTTGTTATGAGTTCACATTCCCTGAGAACTTTGTAACATGCCACACGTGCTTTATCTCTCCCTCTCCCTGACGTCATCCTGAGAGACTCCGCTTTCCCTAAGGACCATCCATCCAGCAACCGATAGAAAATGTCTCCATCTTACATCAACAATGCATCGCCAAGGCCATAAACGTGGCCATCCTTCTACATCCTTCTACAGCTACCATTCTACCTCACCCGGGTCTCCACCTCAACTTGTTCTTCATCGCCTACCTCCAGTCATCCAGCTCCTACACAGTCATCCCAGGGTCCACCATTCCAACTCCACACACACACCATTTTGTGTTTCTTCAGGTCCCTGAAGCTTTAATTCATCTTGCTGATCCACAACCCTGGATAAAATCAACAAATTCTTTCTTCTAGTTCTGCCCCTATGTTTCTGGGTAAATTTTTTGTGTGACTCAAAGCCTTATATAATTACTATGAAGTAGAGGGGAAAAGCTTTGGTTTAACAGTGTAGAGACCTGAACTGTGGTCCCAGTTCCAGGGAGACAGAAACCAGCTGGATGACCTCAGTCAAGTCCCTCGTTCTCTCTGGGCTCCAGTGATCCTAACTATAAAGGCAGGTGCTCACTATTCCATACTTTACTTGGAAACTCTGTGACATTGAAGTATAACCATGAGTAGAGCTGCCTTACAATAGTGACCAGCAATTGCAGCATGATCTCTCCACACCAGAAGAAAATAAAGATTAGGGTCAATCACAGAGGGAGAGGGGGTTGTTGGAAGACTTGAGACAGAGGAAGAGGGAGAGTCAGGCACTAGGAATATTCTTGAGCTTTTCCAACCCGGGCTTAATTGTAGAGAGTAGAGAAATTGCAAAAGAGGGAAAGGGGAAAAAGAAATTGTGGAGGAAGGGCAAAGGAATATCTGAGACAGATTAGAAATCCTCACAACCTTTGAAGGACTTGCTACAAAGTCGAGAGATAAACATAGGCCCCACTGACGGTGCTTATAAGCTGTTAGTCCTTGGAATGAGATATTATCTTGAGAAAAAAAAATTAAACCTGATATGCCATTCCAAAATATTTTAAAGATTTTTTTTTTTTTTTTTTAAAGATTTTATTTATTTATTTGACAGAGAGAAATCACAAGTAGATGGAGAGGCAGGCAGAGAGAGAGAGAGAGAGGGAAGCAGGCTCCCTGCTGAGCAGAGAGCCCGATGCGGGACTCGATCCCAGGACCCTGAGATCATGACCTGAGCCGAAGGCAGTGGCTTAACCCACTGAGCCACCCAGGCGCCCTAAAGATTTTTTTTTTGTTTGTTTATCAGAGAGAGAGAGAGCGAGCGAGCACAGGCAAACAGAATGGCAGGCAGAGGCAGAGGGAGAAGCAGGCTCCCTGCCGAGCAAGGAGCCCGATGTGAGACTCGATCCCAGGACGCTGGGATCAGGACCTGAGCCGAAGGCAGCTGCTCAACCAACTGAGCCACCCAGGCGTCCCCTCCAAAATATTTTAAAATACTTTCATGTGTGGCATAATTTTTATTTTCAAATTTGATATAGTCACAGAGAAATATTAAAATATACCATACCAGGAAGATTTGTTTAGAGCTATTATGCATGTAGAATTTCAAAAATAAGTGAAGAGTTCTAACTCCATAGATTGAGATATTCGGTATGAGAACCTTGAATTCATAGCTGTCAATTTCTATACCTATGGAATCATAGGTCTAAACACCCATAGTATATGAGTAACCTTTTCATATGGAGAATCCTACTTTAGCTCAGGCATTTAGATCTCATACTATGTATGAAGTAAAGGGGAATTCTTGCTTATTTCCTCCATAAAATGACATTTTTTGGTTATATTTATAGGCTTTAATAACTATGACTTGAAAGGTGCTTTGAGACCCATTAATAATAGGTTCTGTAGAAATGCAAATAAAGCTCCTATAATTTGAATCAGGCATGCTTTTGCTTGCTCTGTGAGTCCATGGTATGACTATTAATTAGTATTTGCATAACACTTTAATATACTCGGGCTTTATAATTATCTAATTGGTTAATATTTTATTAGCTTTTACATAGTGCATAAGAAATAAAATTCTCTTTCCTTGTCTATAATTTTCTTACATAGGAGTAGGATATCTTTAAGAATTCCCACAATAACAATGAGTCTCACCTCAACGAAACACCTAAACAATTAACAAAATTTGCCCTTTGGGACCAAGTGACCACTATTTTGTCTAACAGAAGAGCAGCCTGCAAATTTATGATACTAATTTTTGCATTCTTGCAAGCGGTTGGATTTAAATGAAAGAAGGTGGATGCCGTTTTATGATAAGCTCTACGCTGTGAAACTGGATTTTCTGCCACATCACAAAGGCTTAGTCAAAGATGCCCTGTTTCTACTGAGGTGTTACGATGCCACCACTCCCTCCCACCGTATGAGAAAAATGCTTCTGTGATTTGTGCACCAACACACCTTCCACCAGGCAGCATTTATTAAAAAAAGAGATTACAGCTTCCTTTGGTAATTAACGTAATGACTGGTTCAAAATCTGAATGAAACAGCTCACTATAGCATAAGTTCTTAAGAACCCGAAAGGATTCTCAAAATGTATCTAGATTTTAGATTAAGCCTATCTAAACCCAAATAGAGGAACACTGAAGAAGATCTTGATATTTAGAGAAAAGTCTGGTCCTGGGGCAACTGTGGTTAGAAGGATGGACTCTGGAGCCAGACAGACGTGGGTGTGAGTGCCGTCTCTGCTGCTGACCAGCAGTAGGACCTTGTGCAAGTTAACTCCCCACGTATAAAATGAAGACAAGAGGAGCATTCTCAAAGTGTCACCGTAGTTATTCACAAAATAATGCAGTAAACTGCTCGGTACGGTAGCTGGCACATAGGAAGTGCTCAATGATCATGGTAATTAGTAATTATATCATTGATGATGAAGGTGGGGAGCACCCAAGCCAACCTCCAGCGGAAGGTCCTTAAGCTGAACTAAGGAATCAGGGCAAAGACAAAAGCAGGTTGTCTTGTGTAACTCTTCAGCCGGGGCCATCCTGCCCAGCTGCATACAGAACAGCCCTCCCACTCACTGCAGGTTTGAAACAAACATAACCTACATTTTCATAGCTGTTTCAGGAACACTTGTCAGCACCAGAAGGGACTCTCAGTGCATGCCTGAATGAAAACCAACTAAGTAGAACACTGGTATTAATGAACCAGAGTGAAAAGCATGAGTTAGTTATTGTGTTACATTGAGCGTCTCTCTCCCTGAGCCTCAATTCTCTCACCTGTAAAATGGGTAAATTGCCCATTTCACAGGTTTTGTGAGGATTAAGTGAGATAGTCTGTAGGTTAAAAAAAAAAAAGTGTCTCAATTAGTGCCTAACACTAGTTGCTCAATGAATTTTGACTATTGTTTCTATTACTATTACTAATAATACTAATAATATTTTGTAATATTACAATAAAGTACAATGAAGTAATAATACTAATACTAATAATGTTTTGGCTATTATTACTATTGCTATTACTAATAATAATTACTATTATTTAATATTCCACTATGAAAACATCCCAGTAAATGGATCAGTCCACAGACACCACATAAAATAGCCTCGGTCAAAAGCAGCTTGTTTTCCACAGTCTTGAGGATTCTTGAGTATCGAACTGCCTTCATCCTTTCCCCCTCACAACTCCTGCTGTGATTTAGTGTCACATTCTTTTTCCTAAATTGTAAAACACCCAACTGTTTTTTTACCAAAAAGAAGCTACTCAATAATGGAAAGACGAGAACCAATGGAGGGCTTCCTCCATGCATCCCTACAGCAGCATTTTCGGCACAAGGCATATTTCCTCCAATCCTACCCAATAACTGCAGCCTGTGCAGGGCGATGCATTGGTACAACTAAGTCGACCAAGCTGCACCCTTCGGGCTAATCAGTACCAGAGCTGAAAGAAGATTCTTCAACATCTCTGTCTACGACACTTAGGTTCGTTTGATTTTGTAAAAGTCAAAAAAGCATCTTCCGGTCCCTTTAAAGCCATTCAAATTTGTGCAGACTCAAAAACTCAGCACTGTCCTTGGATTCCTTCTCCATCGTGCCCATATTCAGTCATCAGCAATCGTCAGATCTTGTCCCTTCTATTCCCATAATACTTCTTATCCCATCCCCTTGGCCCCATCCCAACCAGCACACTTCCACACTGTAGAGGTCTCTTAATCTGCCCTCAGCATCACAGTGTGGGGCTGGGGGAATGGAACATAAACAAACAAACGACAAAAAGTACTAGCTCTCAGCTCTAAAAGAGGAACAAAGAAAGTCAAAACCAGAGCGGGATGTAGGGAATGTCAGTACTGATACACAGATCCTAGGGGATCATGGGAAATAAGCCAAAGCTTGGTCAGGATGGCAGAGGCAAGTCCTGGGGATTGCCCAGAGTAAGTCCAGGGCTGATGGAGCAGAACATGAAAGGCTGAGTCCAAGATGGCCACCATGGCCCCACTCACGAGAAAGGGGCACAAGTTACTAAGGCCCAGATGTCAGAGTGGGAAATTGTCCTTCAGAGTCAAGTCTTGCCCTTACTGCTCCCAAGGAACTCTTTTGAAAACCTTATGGCAATAGAGGTACATACACTTCTCGGGGTCCTGACCTGACAAGTTTCATTTGACAGGTTGCTATAAGATCACGTCATTACCTTCATAAAATCCTTCAACAGTCCGCGTTGCCCAGAGTAGTAACCACTTAGCCGAGGGCCAAAGACCCTGTGGTCTGGCCCCAGTGGTTCTGATTTCCTACCTTTCCTACTCAAACTAATTTTCCTTGTCCCCTGTACATGCTCATGCCTTCACCCCTTATTTCTCCCCTTAAATGCCCCGCCAGCCACTTTCAGAACCTTCAAGCTCAGATGGTGTCTCCAACCCAAAAAGAAGTTGGCTCTCCCCAGGTGGAAACAATCTCACCTTCTTTTGTGTTCTTCCAAAACTGTGCTCCAGTTTGCTACAGCTGTTTAAATATACCTTATCTTTCCTCCAAGGGTATACTGTATTTATGTACCCAGCAAATATTTGTTGAATTAATGAAAGAATCGCTGAGTAAATATTTAAGAGTAAAGCAAAGTACAATGCATCATAATCTTGAAACCCATCCTGATGTCCCCAGAAAGGAGAAAAGCACAGATCTCAGCTCAAATTTTTTTTTTTGAGACTTACTCATTTTTTAATTTTTTTTTTAGAAAGAGAGAGAGTGTGTGAGAGAGTGCGGGAGGGGCAGAGGGAGAGAATTTTCAAGCAGACTCCCTGCTGAGTGCAGAGCCTGACCACTGGGCTTGATCTCACAACCCAACAACCCATGAGATCATGACCTGAGCCAAAACCAAGAGTCAGACACTTAACTGAGCCACCCAGACGCCCCTCAACTACTTATTATTAAAAATATACACTCTCAAAGCTTGACTCATTTGTTTTTAAAAAAAAAAAAAAAAAACAGACCTATTGATTAGTTCTTTTTGAGTTTTTATATGAACTTGTCCATGTAATTATATGTGGGGAATTATTTACAAACAAAAACCTTCCTTAGTTTATTTATTTGTTTTTCTTGTCCAGTGTGTAATCATGGAAAGTATATGAAGTCTTACATGAGGTAAAACTTATATAAAGTCTGAACAATCTAAAGGATTTGTATATTTTTTGTCCTAGAAGTTTCTTTGTTAGCCTTCTAGTTCTGTAGTAATTCAACTCCAATCGAGTCTGTATTATGAGTTTTCTTTCTTGAAAGATACAATCTATAGTGGTTTATTTCTAGCTTTCCCATCATTTGCAGTGTCAATATAATACATTCTAAAGTCTTCCCTGAAATACATAGATTCCTCCCTGCTTCAAATACTTATAGAAAAACAACTCGTAAGTATAGAAAGATATAAAAAATCTGAACATATTTTGCTATATTTCCATCTAATCTTTTTTATATTTTTTAATACTTGAGAATATCATATTTTATATCCAGTTTCATTTATTTAACATTTCATTGTTGGTTTTTTCCTATGATATTACCTCCCCAAATCACTATTTCCAAAAGTTGCATTTTTATTGGTAGTATGAAGAAGAAAAATACCAAAAAAATTTTTTTTAAGGTTTCATTTATTTATTTGTGAGAGAGAGACAGAACAAGTGGTATTGTGAGGCAGAGGGAGAAGGAGAAGCAGACTCCCTGCTGAGCCTAGAGCTCAACGCAGGACTGGATCCCAGGGCTTCACGATCGTTAACTGAGCAGAAGGTAGATGCTTGACTAACTGAGCCACCCAGGCGCCCCAAATACAAATTTTTTTTAAAAAATGGATTTATTTTAACAAAGTGGCTATTTCCCAAAAACAGCCAAATCCACATCTGAGAAAAGGATTAACTAAGCTTTTGACACATTTTCTTAAGACTGTTGAGGTTTCTGGTGAAGATTAATTTGGGGGAACAAGAGGAGTAGCTCTAAAAAATAAAATATTTAATATTTATAAAATAGAGTATAATATCCACTATTGTTTATTTTCCCCGAGTTTCTCGAATTATAAAAAGTTTAAAAGTCCTGATGAATTATAACATCAGCTTCAGTCTCGGGCTTCTGAGCATGATCACTTCGCACCTTAGGGTGGGGAATTCAGAAATCCCAATTCACAATACAAAGGTGCAAAAATCTAATTACACAGAATAATGCCCAAGGACTCTCTCTCTTCTAGTAAATGCCTTAGAGAATGGGGATAAATTGGATTCTCCATAATTGAACTAAATGGTGTGTGTGTGTGTGTGTTTAAGCACATTTATTATTGGTTCTTGAGTGATAAGTTTTTGAACAGATTCTATAGGAAAAGTAAAAAATTCTTCAAGGGGAGCCTTAATCCCATCAACTCCCCAAAGGTTACCTGGCAGAAACTCTCCTTTGTGCTAAGAACAAAAGACATATAAACCACTTACGCTCTCTGTGATTTACTTCAGACATTAGTCCACAGAAGAGAAATATAACAAACACTCCCAAGAACTTATATTAAATATTTCAAAGTCATCCCAGGACCCTCTCTAGATTCCGAAAACATCTGGATAGAAGACAGACAGGCTTGGGAATAAACAAAGAACGGTTTTCTCATTTCCAAAACTCACACTCACAGAGATCCAAAACTCTTGAGTTGGGCTTGCAATATAACTTGTCCTTGGGCTGTTAAAGACCTTCCGTTTTTTTGCAATCCCTGTTCTAGAAGCAGGCCCCTATCTTTACCAAGGCGACAAAGTTTGGCCTATTAAAGACATTCAGTGAATCCCCATGTACTTACAGATGCTGCGTAAAGGGCCAGACCCCAACTCCAGTGGGTGAACAGTGTGAAAAATCATAAATGAAAACCTAACTGAAATGGAGTCAGGAAGTTCCACAAGGGGAGCTCCCACGCCCTACCATTCTCCATCAATTGTAAATCCCACAGGAAGAGATGGACCTTGCTGGTGGCTACAACTTTACTACCCCAGCAAGAGGAAGATAGCCTATCCTTTCCCAACAATAGCCCAGCCAATGATAGGAAGTCACAATTCAGCCAAAGAAGAACCACCATACTTTGAATGCCTAGTTTACTCCAATGGACTTTTCCCCCTTTCCTCTGTAAAAGAGCATTCCTCTCCTTTGTTCCATGTGGATTTGCTTTGGTTTTACTGTAGCTTGCTTGTCCCCAACTGTAATTCTCTGCTACTCCTGAATATACCCATCTTTTGCTGGTAGAATAAAGGGTGGTTTTAAGGTTAACAGCAGAAACAAAAGCAATGTTTTCTACGAATGACTGAGGCACTGAAATAAATTAAGGTGCTCGTCTGCACTAGGTATTTAGTGGAAAATACCTTCACAGATTAATAGAAGAGAAACAGAGGAGACACTAAGAAAGGGAAAAAACACTACCATATTATACCTTGCAATTCCCATTACTTTATTCTATGGAAAAATTAAAAACCCTTGTGGTCAGCTATTCCAGAGGTCAGCTTTCTAGAACTCTAAGACCTTAAGTCTGCCCTCTTTTTTTAGAGGAAGAAACTACAATAGTATTTTTGGAATATATATATATGCCCATTTTGGGAGGGTGATGGTATATGCCCATATTTTTAAGTACACATTTTTCTTTAGCCATAATTAGGCAGAAGCTAACTTTAAATTTCTTCCATTTTATTTGGAAAAAGTGCTTGAAGTTTTCAAGATTATTTTGCCATTACCTCACAGCATGCCTCCAATTTTCCCCTGACACATCTGATGAGAATAAATCTTGTTTATTTTGCCACTACTCTAAGCTGTCTAATGTCCCCAAAGGAAGCTACAGATTGGCTGTCTTTTTCTTCATTAAAATGAGAGGAAAACATGTGAAAGAGAAAATTAAACCAATCTGACACTGCTACTTTCTCGGAAAGCATCACAAGAACTATGAATTCAGAAGGACTCCTGGTTGCCCATTAGACAAACTTTTTTGGTTTTGAAGAAAACATATAACTAAAGTTCAGAAAGAAATAATGAGATTTCCTTTGCTGTTTTTGAGTCTAATTATAGTTATTAAAATTTTTCTGCACATGTTTTATCGGAGACTCAGATTACTCCAGAACCCTGAAAATATTATTTGCTTTCAGATTGCAACCATGTAAATGAACACAATAAGCACATTAAAAGTAATCAGCTAGACTTAAAATAAACCAGGCAACAAGCCTAGGAATTTTATTAAGTTCTTTCCCTTCCAACACAATAGGTTCTGGTGTCTCTTTCAGGTTTCTCTTTTATTTTCCTAATGATATTCCTTCTGTTTTCTTTCTTTCTTTTTTTTTTTTTTTTAAGATTTAATTAATTAATTTATTTGACAGACAGAGATCACAAGTAGGCAGAGAGGCAGGCAGAGAGAGTGGGGGGGAAGCAGGCTCCCCGCAGAGCAGAGAGCCCGATGCAGGGCTCCATCCCAGGACCCTGGGATCATGACCTGAGCCGAAGGCAGAGGCTTTAACCCACTGAGCCACCCAGGCGCCCTCCTTCTGTTTTCTTCATTCCATTTTTCTTTTCCCCACACAGAAGTATATCTGTTTGAAATGCTTTCTATTACAGTTTCTACTTCTCTCTCAAGAATTCAAGCTATTAGTGTAAAAAAAAAGTGCATTTTTATAGATCTGTGTTTGGAGCCCAGATATGCATTGTTTTGTTAGTCTGGGGATATGGGTAACAAACAAGTAGGAGTGACTTGGCTAGGAAAATGAAAGATGATAATGCTAGGCTTGGGAGGGTCCAGGAAGAACTTCATAAACTAGTCAACATTTCTGTAGGCCAGCTAACTTTTTGAAACTATTTACAAGGCAGATAAAGTACTCATTAGTGAAAATTATTTTAGCATGCTCTAACTTATCCTCACAAGAATTTAAGAACTGCCAAAAGGGTTCTAATTCCTGTTTCATTCGGTCAAGCACCGTGTCCTTGGAATACAGTTTTCTGTTAACAACCCAAATATCTCCAATAATAAATCTGAATCTAGCACAGTCTAAAATACAGCTCATACAGCTCTAAAATACAGCTGATTTTGTTTTTTTGACAATCTAATGGTTGCCAGTCAGTGGAACAGTTAATCACTAAATTAAAATATCCCTTTTTTTTAAGATTTTACTTGTTTATTTATTTTTGAGAAAGAGAAAGAGTGAGAGTATGATCGGGGGAAGGGCAGAAAAGAAGCAGACCTCTACTGAGCAGGGAGCCCAATGTGGGGTTTGAACCCAGGACCCTGGGATCATGACCTGAGCCAAAGGCAGATGCATAACCCACTGAGTCACTTAGGTCCCCATAGATTAAGATATTCTTGAGTAATATACATTAGTGAAAAATTATTCAAAGCTATTCTATGTGATACTCTAAAAAAAAGAGACAGAAAAAAAACCACCAAACCTTCTAGTAGTGCCCAGTGTTTAGAAAGTTTTAAGCTCTATGGAACCGTCATTTTTTCCTATGGAAATTGCTCTTCTATAAAGTTAAGTTCACACAGTACTTAACAAACGTGCTGAAACCTCATAAGTTTGGCTTTGCTTGGAGTCCAAGCCTCACAGGTGAGATTCGTTTAAACTAGTCATTATATGCACCACGGAAATTAAATATAAAGGAGAGCTGTAAATAACTAGGACTGCCTTCCACAATAACCCTAAGAAAGCAACTTGAGTTCATTTGGATGGTAGCACGGACATGCCAATGCCAATCGCACTGCAACTTCCATATATTGATGAAAAGATCAAAGTTACAGACCTCTAGAGCTGAATGGGATCATAATAATAAATGTCAAGGTCCTCCTCTGTTCAGACCAAGAAATTAACCGGCCCATGGTCATAAAATTAGTTAGTAATAGAACATCTATGAAAAAAATTTTTAAAAATCAGTGTCAATGTTTTTAACAGAGTTTGTCTCTCTACGAATACTACATTAATTTATGTGGAGAATTAAAGCACTTCTTTTTTATTAATGGAGAAATGTAAGTACTCTTTGGTAATAAAAACCATATTGTCAAGAAGTCTTGTGAAACGATCTTAAACGAACTTAAACTGGAGTAGAAAGATGTTGTTATGGTCGATTTTACCTGTCAACTTTACTGGGCTATGGGGTGCCAGATATTCTGAATGTGTCTGTGAAGCGGTTTCTGGATAAGGTTAGTACTTGAATAAGTAAATTAAATAATGACCTCCCCAGTGTGGGTGGGCCTCATCCGATCAGTTGAAGGCCCGAACCAAAAGGGTGAGTAAGAAGGAATTTCCTTCTTCCTGACTTCCTTGAGCTGGGACCTTTGTCTTTCTGGTCTTTCAACTTGAACTGAAACATTGGCTCGTCCTGGGTCTCTAAGCCTACTGACTCTCAGAGTGGAACTATGCCATCAGCTCTTCTGGGTCTCTGGCTTACTGACCTCAGATCTTGGGACTCATCAGCCTCCATAACTGCATGAGCTGATTCCTTATTTTGTTTTTATTTTGTTCTACTTTATTTATTTGTCCAATTCCTTATTTCAAAAAAAGCTCTCTCTCTCTTTCTCCTGTTGGTTCTGTTTCTCTGGAAAACCACAAAAATACAGATATAACCAATCAAAATACATTATTGAATCTTGGGACCCCTGGGTAGCTCAGTGGGTTAAGCCTCTGCCTTTGGCCTAGGTCATGATCTCAGGGTCTTGGGATTGAGACCCACATCGGGCTCTCTGTTCAGCAGGGAGCCTGTTTCCCTCTCTCTCTTTCTCTCTGCCTGCCTCTCCGCCTATTTGTGATCTTTCTGTGAAATAAATAAATAAAATCTTTCCCCCAAAAAACCCAAAATACATTATTGAATCTCAACATAATAATCAGTTTATTTCATTTAATCTATACATATTAAGCAAATGGGTCAGTAACAAAATAAAAGCAATGCAAATGTCTAGTGCTTCAATGTCTTTCAAAACACATTCTGAAATTCATGGAATCTGTATTTAAAACATTCCATTAAGTGATTTATGAAGGACAGTAAAAGCATTTGGCTCAGCTTCATCCCAACTGGCCTAAGTTGCCAGCAAGGAGGCAGAGACCCAGCAAAGCTCTGGGTGCGGGGGAAACAAGCTGACCTTATCTGAGTAACCCTTAATCTTACTCAGGTGTTCCAGTTAAGTGGCATCACTGTCCTAAATAAAGCTAGTCTTTGCTGGCTAATATCATAAGGCTCCCTGGGAAATTCACTAATTAAGAAGATTTTCTTATTTACTGATTAAGAATGTGTTTTGTACCAAATCAAGGTTAAAAAGCACTGCTAAGGACCAGGCCCATCATCCACATGATATCTGAAATGTCTTCAACAAAGTTTTTCTGCTCTCTTCTCTGTAGCCTACTTTATATGAGTCAAGAGATGAGAGGTAGTGGATGATATAGCACTAATAACAAGGGTTTTGTCTGTGTCTGTGCTTTCTTTAATTATGAACTATTTCAAACATCAAACTCATAACATATATTCCGACTGTCTGGCTAAAAATGTCTTAACATTATGCCATATTTGCTCAAAATTTTCTTAAACAAAACACTATAGCTACTTTTGTAGCCCCCTTCTACCCTATCCCACCAAACTATTAGGCACCACTATACTCAAAGTGATATTTATTCCTGTAAGTCATCTTGCATTCTTCCAACATATATATGTACCCAGACATAACTAATAGCATTGTTATACACATTTTCTAACTTAATTCTACCAGTCATTCTGCAGCTTGTTTATGGCAGATAGATAGATCTCAGATATCATATATATATATATATATAATATATGTATATCATATATATGATATATATATAAGAATGATATTTATTTCTAGTTTATTCATTTTAACTGGTATCTATACTTCTAATACATACTACAATTTATTTATCTCCTTGTTTAAGGGCCTCTCACTTGTTTCCTCTCTTTTTGATCTTATAACCAAGGCTGATGTGGACATATATGGTGCAGAGATGTGAGAGTTTCTCCAGAGTGTGCGTCTAGAACACTGGGGCAAAGTGTCAACATCGTCATCTGCACTTGATATTGCCAAATTTCTCTCCCAAGGAGCCATGTCCCTCACATCCCAACAGCAGAGTATGAGAGTTTCCTACCTCCCATATCCTTAGAAACTCTAGGGATTGTCCTACTTACACATTTTTGTGTATTTTGATGCAGGTGAAAAAAGATGCCTACTATCAGGTTACTAGCGAGCTGAGCATTTTTCCGTATATTTATTGCCCACTTAGGTTTCTTATTTTGTGAATTCATAGCCTCTCCCCTATGTCTTCTTCTTACTGACATGCAGGCATTATTTGTCAATTTTAGGTATGAATCCTCAGATACAAACATTCCCTTGTTTTTTCCCTATCTGTGGCTCATCTTTTCCATTGGTTTATAGTGTTGAACAACCATTTTAAAGTTTAACGGAATCAGATATAATATCCTGTTCTTTCTGGTTTGTGTTTTTAGTGTCTGGTTTAGGAAGTCCTTCCTTGCTATTTTCTTTATAAGGATGTTCTCCCACATTTTCTTATAAAAGGACTTTGAGAGTACCTGGATGGCTCCGTCGGTGAAACTTCTGACTCTTGATTTTAGCACAAGTCTTGATCTCAGGGTCATGAGATCAAGCCCCGCGTCAGGCTCTACACTGAGTGTAGAGCCTGCTTAAGATTCATTCTCTCCTCACTCTCTGCCCCTCCCCACCTGCTCCCCCTTTCTCTCTCTAAAAAAGATAAAATTAAAAATAAAAGAACTTTAGCATAAGGCTTTTTACAAACTAGAATGAATGACTGTGTAGACTATGATTTAGGAATCCATACCTTATCATACAGATAGCTAATTATTTCAATGCCATTTATTGCATAGTCCACATTTCTCCCAACATGTGCTCATTTCTGATATATCCCAAGTTTCCATATTTGAATGAGTTGCTTTTAAGATCTCTACTATTCCATTGGTCTATTGTCTATCCTTGTGCTCTTAGTACCATACTCTCTTAATGATTATAGTGTTACAAGAACTTCTGATTTCAGGAGAGTAAACTCTTCCCACTTGGTTCTTCTTCAAATTGTCTTAGACATTCTCTAGCCAGTGCTCTCCCATATAAACCCAGGGTAAACTACGTCAAGTCCCATAGGAAAACAGTGTCAGGATTTTGATTGGAAAAACAGTGAATTTGTGATTGGTAAGAAACTGATCGCCTTATGAGGTAATCCTTTTTTTTTTTTTTTTTTTAAGATTTTATTTATTTACTTGACAGAGAGAGATCACAAGCAGGCAGAGAGGCAGGCAGAGAGAGAAGAGGAAGCAGGCTACCTGCTGAGCAGAGAGTCCAATGCGGGGCTCGATCCCAGGACCCTGAGATCATGACCTGAGCCAAAGGCAGCGGCTTTAACCCACTGAGCCACCCAGGTGCCCTGATGTAATCCTTCCATCAAAATTGCTGCTAGGAAAAAAAAAAAAATTGCTGCTAGCCCATACAGCACTAATGTGCAAACTAGGTAAAGCTACCTTTTCCTCAGCCCAGAGGCAGCCAGCTTCGCATGAGTGGAAAATGCGACACAGGCTGGATTTTAGCCACCGTTCGCCCCTGCTTAGTTAGGACACTTAGGCTATGAACATCTTGAACGACTGTAGACAGCAGCTCTGTTCTCATTCGTTAGCATGGCCTATCTCTTCATTCATCCAAGTCTTCGTTAATGCTCTTTGATAGCATTTTGTCACTTTTACTCATGAAGATTTTTGCACACATTTGTTAGATTTATTCCTAAATCCCAATTTCATACGGTTTTGTCTTGCTCTTCTGAATGGACTCTTTTTTCCTGTCCATTTTCTGATAGGTTATTACTAGCTTTTAACTTTTATGTGTTTGCCTTATGTCCTGAAACTTTAAAAAAAAAAAAAATCTGTAAATGAATTTGTCTTTAAATTATCTTGGATTTTCCATGTACTCAATCATATCTTCTGCAACAACGTTTAAAACTCCTCATTCACACTTCACACACAGGTGACGTTCTAGAGTCTGTTAAGTCTCAACATGAAGGTACATTTTAAAACTATGTGGGAATTAAATCAAATGGGTTATTTCAGTTTAGAAAAAGGTTTTAGGTTCCTAATCAACAGATCCAGAAAATATATGGATAGATAAATTGATTTTGGTTGCCATTTTTGCCCCCAACTATAATTAGTCCATTATTAAATTTAAAAAAAATCAAGATTTGTATTTCATTAAGGACTCATTAAATCAGTGTGGTTCACCTTGAGTTCCTGTACATTTTATCAAAAGTCTTCCTTTTAGGGGCATCTGGGTGGCTCAGTCAGTAAAGCATCTGTTTTTGCCTCAGGTTGTGATCTTGGGGTCCTGAGATTGGGCCCCTTATTGGCCCTCTGCTCAGCGGGGGGCTTCCCTCTCCTCCTTCTGCCTGCTGCTCCCCCTCCTCGTGCTCTCTCTCTCAAACAAATCTTTTTGAAAAAAAGTATTCCTTTTAAAACAAATTGTGTAACCGCTACCATGTATTCTTTTTGAAAATTAAGAGATCTAGAAAAATAGAAAATTCTACTTATTGTATTCCCTACATCAGACCCACTGAATCAGAATGGACCCAAGACAGGCTGGAAATCCTGTATTCTCTACATGTTCTTCCAGTTGATTCTTGTGATTGGGACAGGTTGGTATTGAATAGCATTCCCGCAGGTGTCCCAGCCGTGCAGAAGACATAGCGAAGCTGTGTGTTTGGCTCCACTGCAAACAAATGAGCTCCATCCAGCCTGGGCTGGACCCATCACTCTTCAGCAAGACTTTTCTCATCCTGGATGACTGCCTTGTCTGCTTTCCCCAGCAGCTGTTCTACCTTCATCAGTGTCCTCAGGCTCCCTTCCCCACTCCTTCTTTACTCCCAGAAGACTTCCCCTTCCCAGAAAACAAAGTCTCAGTTCTCCTATCCACTATAAAGCCCATCTCCTCATCCACTATACTTTCCTCTTCCCTGCCTCTCTCAAAAAGAAGACATCCCAATCTTCTTCCTCCAAACGCTTACCCCATCAGTTACATCTCTTTTCTTAGATTGTCATTATCTTTCTTTTCACTTCCTTTTCACCCCCAAGCCCAAACAGGTACTCAAGTTCTGCAGGAAAACAAAACAAAACAAACACATCTACCTCTCAGGCAACTGCCCTCTGATTTTCCCTTCATCAAACCTCTTGAACAGTAGCCCAAACCCACTGTTTCCAGACTCATCACCTCCTATTTACTTCTTAATCAGCCACTTTCCCCCTTAAACACAATCCCACCGCACAGAGTATATGCCCTGATGACTCCCGCATGCATGTCTGTCATCCGAACCTCTCCTCCACTGTCATATATTTGCTACTGTCTCCTGCAAATAACCCACAGCTCACCGAAAGTGCATTTCTCAGTCTTGACTCCTGAGAGCCTAGGAAGCCAGTAATAGGTACGTGCTATGCTTTGACAAATATTTGTTGGATTGATATTAATAATATTAGTAATGTTAGTTCTATACTGAATAGTATAGCATTTTCCCCACCCATCTTCTCAACTTCGACCCACCATGGGACTAAGGGGGAAAACCAAATGAAAAATTAGTTTGCCAAACAAATGGAACATTTATACCAACACTTAAATCTGTTGGGGGACGCCTGGGTGGTTCAGTCAGTTAGGCATCTGCCTTCAGCTCTGGTCATGATCCCAGAGTCCTGGGATCGAGCCCTACATTGGGCTCCCTGCTCAGAGGGGAGCCTGCTTCTCCCTCTCCCTCTGCTGTTCCCCCTGCTTTGCTCTCTCTCCGTCAAATAAATAAATAAAATCTTTAAAAAATAAATAAATAAACCTGTTAGTACCTTTATAATTCTTTTTAAAAACTCCATTCTAAAACTGTTTCTTTCACACTGTGGGTTTATTTTCCCTTCGTTAGGGAACAAGAAAGGCTTTAAATAAATAATAATTTGTCAGAAAGACTCATCCTAAAGAATACGGCTAGCATATCAGTACATATACTGATTAAGTTTGAGACAAACTGCAAAAATAAAATAAAATAAAAATAAGTAATCTTAAGGTCTAGATATCTGGTACACACTGGGCTGTCCTGATCCGTTGATGAATCAGGCTGACCTGCTCACAGCAGCCTGGGATATACAGCAGGAGCACTTCCTTCTTTTTCTCCAAATCTGACCTGAACTGCACTGTTCCACTGGGAACAAATCATCAAAACTACACATTTACAAAGAAGGTTGTAAGGCAAACATTTAGATTAAGACCATGCTTACGTGTCACAAAATTACTTGGTTGATTTAATGCAAGTCTGCATGAAAGGGAAAAGAATCAATTTTAAACAGTCTGAATCTCAGAAATTTGCTATGTATTAGAAAAACAAAACAGTTCCAAATTTATGCTGTAAATAATTTTAAAAGAAAGAACATTAAAGAGAAAAGAAGTGAGATATTTGGGACGCCTGGGTGGCTCAGTTGGTTAAGCAGCTGCCTTCGGCTCAGGACATGATCCCAGCGTCCTGGGATCGAGTCCCACGTCGGGCTCCTTGCTCAGCAGGGAGCCTGCTTCTCCCTCTGCCTCTGCCTGCCATTCTGTCTGCCTGTGCTTGCTCTCTCCCCCTCTCTCTCTCTGATAAATAAATAAAATCTTAAAAAAAAAAGAAGTGAGATATTTGTCATCTGTTTTCCTGTTTTCTGTGAAGGGTATCTGTGGTGCTTTGGACGTGTCTATATTTGGGTAATGGCAGCAGGTGAGGCAGACAAAGCAGCTTCATATTCACTTCCTGGGGGAGGGGGAAGTGCTGTAAACATCCTAGGTAATGAGTATAAAATACATGTGAATACACATTACCTTCTGTGAGTCACAGGCTCTTTCATAATCTCTAGATAAACAAATAAGCAGAGCAAACGCTAAACAATAACCAAAACACAATTTTTAAACCACACATACTCAAAAATAATCTCCAGATTGAAGGAAATTCCCTTAGGAGGGAAAGATGAAAAGTTTTGTCACACTCAGTTACAAAGGACTAGAAAGAAAAAGAAAAATATATACCTATTTCTTATATGTATCATAAATATTTTATATATACCATATATGGATCTTATTTATATTATGGGTGTGTGTGTTTTTATGTGTGTATATACATGATATATATACACATATATGTGTATGTATACACAGAAGATATATACATATAGGTATATATGCATATAAGATATATACATACAAGATTTGTGTGTATATATTTTTATATATGTGTATATGTTTGTATATATATATAATATATATGTGTATATATGTATATCTCAGTTGTTATGGTTTTAAATAAATAAGACCTGCCGACCAAAACCAGGGAAATGGATGGACAGGAAATAAGGCAAGCTTGAAAGAGGAAGTGGTTTTGAGCCGTCGACAAGAGAGAATGGAGGAGTAGGAAACCCACAGATGTGTAAAAATGGAAAATCAAGGGCTTTATCTTAAGAGAGAGACTCAGAGTCCATGACTAGATTATCACAAAGATGCATAACTCAACCAATTAGTCTTTTGTGGCTATTTAAAGAGACGGTAAGAAGATATTCAAGAGAGACCAAAAAGAAGTTGTATATAAGATCTTTTAAATTTCCCATCAAAATATATGGAAATCACTAAATCATTAAAAAATCTCAAGAAAGGGACACTTGGGTGGCTGAGTTGGTTAAGCGTCTGCCTTCGCTCTGGTCATTATCTGGAGGTCCTGGGATTAAGCCCCACATCAGCTCCTTGCTCAGCAGGGAGCCTGCTTCTGCCTCTGCTTGCTGCTCCCCCTGCTTGTGCTCTCTCTCTCTCTGACAAATAAATAAATAAAAGCTTTTTTATTTTTTAAGATTTTATTTATTTATTTGACAGACAGAGATCACAAGTAGGCAGAGAGGCAGGCAGAGAGAGAGAGGAGGAAGCAGGCTCCCTGCTGAGCAGAGAGCCCGATGTGGGGCTCGATCCCAGGACTCTGGGATCATGACCTGAGCCGAAGGCAGAGGCTTTAACCCACTGAGCCATCCAGGCGCCCCAATAAATAAAATACTTTTTTAAAAATCTCAGTGAAACATTTTAAATGTGAAATAAGAACATCTCTCTTTTGATTATATAACCATCTGGGATTATTTAAAATCCAGTAGTTTGACCTTAGATATGGTAATTATTATAAAATGTGGTAGTTTATCTGCTGCTTTAAAGCTATATAAAAGTTGATGCAAATAAAATGTGCATCCATAAAAAAGTAACATAATTCCTGATCTAAGATCAGGGAAATAAAGTATTGTATATTTTAAATGAATGCAAACATTAAAATGTATTTGTGAAAGGAAACTAACATGTAAAAATGCACATCAGAAAAGTAAGCAACACCAAGAAAAAAGTGAACATAGACTTTCATAGAGAGGGAGATCACAAAGAAGTAAAAGAAACAAAACCAACTGGACAGAGGAAAAAAGACTGGAAGGAACTATATTAATACAATAACAGTTTTTATCATTGAGTAATGGACCCATGGATGAATTTTTTCCCTTCAGTTTTTATGAAGGGCCATGCTTTGTAGACATATTTTATTTTTGAGTGGGGAAAAGTGAAACTTTCTCCAGAGAAACAGTACAGACAAAATAATAACCTCCTTAGTAAAGGTCTGAAAACCCTGGGTAGAGAGCACACAATTACACAAATAAAACCATTCCGTATTATTAAACTAGTATTTAAACTCAAGGCAAAAAAGTGCCCCTGTTAACTGACAGACCATGGCATAATCAAACCAATATTTTAAGAATAGTAATAATTAATAGTAATCCCTGCAAAAGCATCAATTCTGCCATCATTTTCAAGAACATTCAGTCAGCTGAAATAAGCAATTGATTTAGCTCAATTATAATTCTGTGCTTGGGTTATTTTATGCATGTAGCCCCAATTTTAAAGAGCCAGTAATTATATAAAAATACCCATTTGGGCTTGACTGTTTCTTTTCTCATTTTTTGCTTCTATAATTATGATTCTAATACATGATTTTGTCAAATATAGTAAATGTTTATTAAGTGCCCATAATCATAGGAAATGAATTCATGCAGGTCAAAGCAGAAGGAATAATCCCCCCACTCTCCATCCGCTCTGGTTACCTTCTCACTACCGTCATTCTCCTATGAGGCGCACTGACCCCCTGCCCCCTCCCTGCTGTCCCACTCCACACAAACAAGCGACTGTCACTATGGAAATATCTCAAACAGGGCGCCTGGATGGCTCAGTGGGTTAAGCTGCTGCCTTCGGCTCAGGTCATGATCTCAGCGTCCTGGGATCGAGTCCCGCATCGGGCTCTCTGCTCCGCAGGGAGCCTGCTTCCTCCTCTCACTCTCTGTCTGCTTCTCTGCCTACTTGTGATCTCTCTCTGTCAAATAAATAAAATTAAAAAAAAAAAAAAAGGAAATATCTCAAACACACTAGGGAGTATAACAGTTATGTAAAGTAGGATGGGGTGCCCAGGAGGCACAGTTGGTGAAGAGTCTGACTCCTGGTTTCAGCTCAGCTCCTGATTCTGGGTCATGTGACTGAGTCTCGCTCTGGGCTCTCCGCTCAGTGCAGAGTCTGCTTGAGAGTCTCTCTCCCTCTGCCCCTGGTGCTTGTGTTCTTTCTCTCTCTCTCTCTCTCTCTCCCTCTCTCTCTCTCTCAAATAAACAAATAAATCTTTTAAAAAATAGGCATGTAAAGTACAATTAAATAAAATCATTTGTCTTGGGGTGCATGGGTGGCTCAGTAGGTTAAAGCCTCTGCCTTCGGCTCAGGTCATGATCCCAGGGTCCTGGGATTGAGTCCCACATCGGGCTCTCTGCTCAGCGGGGAGCCTGCTTCCTCCTCTCTCTATGCCTGCTTCTTTGCCTACTTGTGATCTCTGTCTGTCAAATAAATAAATAAAATATTTTAAAATAATAATAATAAAATAAATAAAAATCATTTGTCTTAAAAATTCATTACATTTGGCTTCTGGTTTTCCGTTCCCATCTATGACCTTGGTATCATGGGTTGTCCACAGAAACTCCCTTCTTTGGAATTCTACTGAGTCCTTTTCTAAATCCCAGACTACTTTACTTTTTTGGTCAGCATTATTGTAGCATAATCTACAGATAATAAAATTCACTAACTTTAAGAGTACAATTCAATGAGTTTTGACAAAAGTTTATATTGTATAATCACCACATGATCATGATATATTTTTATCACTCCCAAAACACAATTAAAATAAGAACAATTCATGTTATTTAACAAACAATTAATTTTATTCTCCTTTAAATATTCAAGTACCATAAAATCATAACATTTAAAATGTTTCTAAATAGTGTTGTCCTTTGACTAAGTGCGATTTAGTAAGCCTGGTTTCTAAAAGTTTGGAAAAGAAGTCTATGCCACTTATTTTCTGTGAAAAGCAACTTCATAGAAGAATGCAATGCTTCTAACGTCAAGAAAAGAAGAAATCTGTTTTAAGGCACTCGTTTAGTTTTGAAGGAGTAAACTCACTTGTGTAAGAATTTCCCTCTGAAATTTTTCCCCACCAAATAGATTGTACACTTAAAATTAAATTTGGGTTTTATTCTGCTTTGTTTTGTTTTGTTTGCTGAATATAATAATAAAACAAATGCTGGTCAATTGTGTCAGCTCCATTAATGCTTAGTCAAAAGTATTAAAGAGTATATCTTCTAGATTAGATTATCAAGAAATGCTAATAGGAAGATTTGTCTAACTTGCACTGAACATTGTGTTTGATGCTTTAAACATCATCACATTTCTGGGCACCTGGGTGGCTCATTGGGTTAAGCCTCTGCCTTCAGCTCATGTCAGGATCTCAGGGTCCTGGGATCAAGCCCCCGCATCGGGCTCTCTGCTCAGCAGGGAGCCTACTTCCCTTCCTCTCTGCCTGCCTCTCTGCCTGCTCGTGATCTCTGTCTGTCAAAAAAAATAAATAAAATCCTTAAAAAAAAAAAAAAAAAAACAAGATCAAGAACCTTTCCACCCCAAGAGAAGCCCGAAGGACATCGCCAGGATGAGTACACCCAACGCCCTGCTGACATTGTCCTCTTCATGCTCCCGTGACCAAAACCACTGTTCTATCTCCCTTACCCATACCCTCCTGCAGACCTTTCAGGACTATCTAGCCAGTCTGCCGCATCTTTCTTTATCCTCTTGGACAACAGCCTGCACGGTGTTTATTTGTTTGCTTGCTTTTTAAATTTTATTTTACCAGTAAGTGACTAGAGAAAAAGAGGTAGGGTAACACTCAAATCTATCTAATCGGCTATGAAATCAGAGTCTTCCAAGATGGAACTCTAGGCACTGCTGAGAGGGAAGTTTGACCTTCATTCAACTCAGAGCGAAGGCTGCCAAAATAGAGATGTATCTCTCAACCTTCCGCCTGGAAGATAAAAGAACTGACGGTTTGATTTCTCTCGGCAGGTCTCCCTCCTCTCTATCTGTGGGGCCCGCTCTGCAGAACCAGGATGCCTGACTTGAGCACGCTCACGGTGATAAGAGTGACACCGACTCACGGAGGATAAGTTGTGTGATTTCCACATAGGTTTTCCTGTATGTCTATGAAAAGATAAGCTTTACCAAATAAGAACCAGCAAGAAGTCCATCCGATGAGAAAACTGGTACGTAGTATGGGTGGAATGGAACAAAGGCCTAGAGATGTGCAATGCTTCTGCCTATCTAGATACGCACAACCGCCAACCTGGGAAGCAAAGTTGAAGAGTCTGGACGCCCGGTGCTTCAACCTCCCCTCTGGCAGAGCTGTTTGGTCAGATGACTGTGGTCACCAAATGTGCATGATGGTTTCAGGACACACGTTAGTGCACATCAAGAAACCAGAACCACAAGGGGATGTGGCTCGACTAATTTAGTCTTAGCGATAGAAGCAATATTTCAGCAAGAAGTAGGAGGGTCTCTGGCCATGTTTTAAAATAAACGTGCTCCACTGCTCTGAAAATGCACATTTTCTTCACATTTTAACAACTCTACCTCGGGAGTGTGTCTTATAATCAGCGGAGCCAGAACTGTCTGCCTGTGGATGTTGCTATTATGACCTGGTTACATGCACACAAACTTGGTGAAAACTTGGTGACAGCTGTCCACGTTGCAGTCACTTTAACTGAGCATTGTTCAGTTAGCAGTCACTTTAACTGAGCATTGTCCTGCTAGCATTGGATGTCATTGTCATTTTTACATGTCTTTAGAAGATTATACTGATTTGATATCAGAATGAAAAATTACTGCGCAAATAGAAAGGCAGGGGAATGACGTTGTAGGACACATTCAACATTAGCAGAATAAATATTTATCTTGGGAAAAACAACCACAATCCTTGAATGACAAAGCAATAGTTAATTGTCTTATGGGATCTAAACAAGAGCTAGAAGTGGTTGAGTTGCATTTTGTGCAGAGATCCATGAAAAGGGTGGTCTAGGGGTGTCTGGGTGGCTCAGTGGGTTAAGCCTCTGCCTTCAGCTCAGGTCATGATCCCAAGATCATGATCCCAAGATCCCAAGAGGTCAAGATCGAGCCCCACATCGGGCTCTCTGCTCAGCGGGGAGCCTGCATCCTCCTCTCTCTCTGCCTGCCTATCTGCCTGCTTGTGATCTCTCTCTGTCAAATAAATAAATAAATCTTTAAAAAAAGAAAAGAAAAACAAGAAAAGGATGGTCTGCCTCATGCCACACAATAAAAGCGAAAGCAGGCCGTAGGGCCAAATACCTCCAAAGAGATGCAAGAAATGCCAAAGCGGGGGCGCCTGGGTGGCTCAGTGGGTTAAAGCCTCTGCCTTCAGCTCGGGTCATGATCTCAGGGTCCTGGGATCGAGCCCCGCATTGGGCTCTCTGCTCAGCGGGGAGCCTGCTTCCATCTCTCTCTCTCTGCCTGCTTCTCTGCCTGCTTGTGAGCTCTGTCAAATAAATAAATAAAATCTTAAAAAAAAAAAAAAAAAAGAAAAGAAATGCCAAAGCGATGATAAGCCAGTACAGCCGATTCAGGTTTAGTGCAGGATGACCGTTAACATAATGGGCAGAACTTTTTTTCTTCTTAATGGTACATAAAATAGTGGCGCACTTATAATTGAGGTCACAAGCAGATCAATGAAATACCACAGTCAAGTCCGTCTTCAGCGTCCTCCTCTCTAGGTAGCCCAATACATTCCCCAGTTGTTCCTGCCTCTTAGTATTACCTCTCTCAGGGATACTAATATTTAAAATATAATACCTAATTATAAAATGAAATATGGAAACTGCTTTTGCTTTATTCCTTCAAAGAATCCAGCATATGGAAAATCATGGGTTCAAATACATTTGGCTACTTTACTGGTGGCCAGGGAGCACCAATTGCATTCAAAAATCATGAATTCTCCCCTTTTGAAAAGGTAGCTTCTTTGACTTGAATTTTATGATTTTTTTTCAAAAATCTTGAAAGCTATTAATGTTTAGCATAGGATTTAAGAAAGACGAAGCTTGGGCATAATTGAAGAAAAACTTATCTCCCTCTCTATGCCTCCAGTCTCTTTATATCTGTTTTCTTTGGCATATAGAAAAAGCATCTCTTTATCTACACCAAGGGTTGCCCAAACCCCTCCGAAAATAAGTAGTAACACATCAGATGGTAATCGTAATGGTAAACTCTCAATAACCCAGAAAGCATGACCCAAAAAAGTCCCTTCTCTAAAATTTGACTGGAAACAGAGGAATTTTGAAAAGTAGACTGGGGGCACCTGACTGGCTCAGTTGGTAGGGCATGCGACTCTTGATCTCAGGGTCATGAGTTTGAACCCCACATTGGGGGTGGAGCCTACCTAAAAAAAAAAAGGTAACTAGACTGAATTAAATACAAACTGTCCCAAACCCTTTCAATACCCATGTTATATTCCCAGCTTACATTTTATTCTTACTTCTACTACTTCCTCACTAGACTACTGTTCAGCCAGGATAAGCAGCACCTTCCCATGTCCCTCTACCTGGAATACCCTTTCTCCAAGTCCATTGCAATCTTTCAGAATCCTACCCAGCCTTCAAAGTCCATTCATTCAATGTATATTAAGCACAGTCTATGTGTGGAATTCTAAGGATAAAAAAGTAATTTGAAAGGTTCTGTGCCCCGAGGAGCCACCCATCTGACCTAACTTTTATGCCCTGTCTTCCGCAAAGTCCCATAGATCCACTCAACCCCCTATGACCTCTCCTTCCTATAAATCCACTTCTCTTGTATTATTTCAACTTAACAATCTCTTACTGATCTTCTAACCTATACCAGAGATATTACTGGACACTTTCACATACATTTAAATTATGTAATCCATACAAGAACTTCACTAAGTAGAGTCTCCACAGACCCACCAGGCTCATGGGAAAACCAATGCTCGTAAATACACATTCATGGTGAATGTCCTATTAAGCATCAGAACCAAGATCTATTGGCTTCTGTATCCAGGGCTCTTTGCATAATTTTTCAGCAGCATTCTCTTGATTTTATTATTTATGCAATCATCTTACCTTCTTGATTATAATAATTTCTTTTTTAATTTATTTTGTGTTTCTCATTTTTATTTATTCTTGTTTCAATAAGAATTGAATCTTATTCTAAAGTATAGTTGGAACACCAACCCTGTGAAATATCTGGTGCTTAAAATGTGTTCACAGGGTACCTGGGTAGCTCAGTTGGTTAAGCAACTGCCTTCAGCTCAGGTCATGATCCTGGAGTCCTAGGAACTAGTCCCATATCAGGCTCCCTGTTCCCTAGGGAGTCTGCTCCTCCCTCTAACCTCCCCCTCTCATGCTCTCTCTCCCTCATTCTCTTTCTCTCCAAAATAAATAAATAAAATCTTTTAAAAAAATGTGTTCACAAAACAAAAACAAAAAAACTGTGTTCCAAGTATTCTGGTGAAGGGCAGCCAGCCCAGTTCATAATGATGCAGAGAACAGCCTCCTCCCTGATATCATGAGAAATGGGGACATGAGAAATGGGGACCCTTATGGTATGTCAGGAAGAGAGGAAAGATGAGAGCTCTAAAGGGCCTCAGAATGTGCATGGGAGCTCACTGGTTCATGGAAGGGTAAGCGATCTGTGCCTGCCTGATTGAGATGACGCCGAAAGTCAGCAACGTGCTGAGAACATACTAAAAGAAAAAATATGAAAAAGAGTATAGAAGTTTGCAAGAATTCAGACTGGACTGATCAAGTCTACACAGCTTTTTAGAAAGAAAGGCCTACAGGTCATGGTTGAAAGCAAATACAGACTAGAGAGACGGGTTTTCAGAGTTGGAAGGATTCGTAGCTATTATCTCATCAAACCTACTCTTGCGGTAGACACAAGAACAGGGGAAAGTTGAGACTATTTAAAGGTTTACACTTACACTAAGCTAATTAAATAACATGAGTTTGCCCATTTATAACGGGCCTCATCCAAATACAGCTGTGCTCCCAGGTCACCGGAGGGACAGCCATTTGCACCCAGAAGGAATGCTGTGCACCCTGCCTGAACCGTAACGGATCCTGGGATCAGAGGATCACTCACTGGAGAGGAAAGCTACTGGAGTGCTCCCCGATTTGGGAGTATAGTTCCAGAGGCAGACACTATTTTTGATCCCCTGGAACATGCAAGTAAAATGCTTTCCAGGGCAAGTGGCACGAAGAGCCACCCCAAGGAGCACTCTGTTTGTGGGGTCTCATATTTACCACATTCCCAGATATGCCTCCCAATACGTACCTCACTGCCTCCCAATATGTACCAGTTTCCTGTGGTTTTTGTAACAAATTACCACCAACACAAAATAACAGCAAGTGTTCTCTCGCAGTCATGGGGGCCAGAAATCTACAGCTATTGTCACTGGGATGAAATGAAGGTGTCAGCAGGCCCACCCTCCCTCTGGAAGGACCACACTTCTCATGAGTGTGTGTATGTGTGTGTATATATATATGTGCATGTGTATTATGTGTGCTTGCGTGTGCGCACGCACGTGCCTCCCTCTGCCTCACTTTTCTAAGAACATGTGCGATTGCATTTAACCACCTCTCAAGAACCTTAACTTAATCACATCTGCATACAGGTGTCGGGATTAGGGACATTCTTCAGTCTACTGAGCCATGCTCACAAAAGCCCACTCTTAATATAAAAATAGTTTCTGTTAACATAAACTGTTAACAGGGTGCCTGGGTGGCTCAGTGGGTTAAGCCGCTGCCTTTGGCTCAGGTCATGATCTCAGGGTCCTGGGATCGAGTCCCGCATCGGGCTCTCTGCTCAGCAGGGAGCCTGCTTCCCTCTCTCTCTCTGCCTGCCTCTCCATCTACTTGTGATTTCTCTCTGTCAAATAAATAAATAAAATCTTTAAAAAAAAAAAAAAACCATAAACTGTTAACATAAAAATACTTTCAAGTAAAGAAACTCAGGGTCTCGTAGGAAGCCGTACCGCATGGTTCCTCCATCCTCTTCCTGTTCCTCCTTTGATACTTGCACAGGCACATTTTTGTAAGGATTCGTTCTAAGTTCATCTACGGAGGCAATAAATGTTAGGCACTACAAACATTCAAAAATCTAATAAAACTCTCTAGGTCTTCATTTCTGACTTGTTTTGGCAACGGAATTTAAAGCTCCTCTGGAGGTTTGGGACAGCCTCACGGTTGTCCTATAACAACCCTTCTACTTCAGGAAGGGTCTCCTCTTCTTTGGCTTCTCTATGCCACCACCCAGAAAAGATCAAGGGACCTTAGTCCCTCCCAGACTGTTGGAGCTTGTATACTGTATGTTGTTTGGTTCATTCATTACCTTAGTAAATAGCTGCCTATTATAAGTCAGATACTGCACTAATCCCTGAAGATACAAAGAGGAAAGGTGGGCCGGTGTCCCCGGTCAGTGTAGCAGAAATACATGTGACAAAGGCCATAATGAAAGTCAACACCAGCGCAGGACGTCTGGGTGGCTCAGTCAGTTAAGCATCTGCCTTTGGCTCAGGTCATGATCCCACACTGGGCTCCCTGCTCAGCAGAGAGCCTGCTTCTCCCTCTGCCTGCCATTCCCCCTGCTTGTGCTCTCTCTCTCTGTGTCAAATAAATAAATAAAATATTTTTAAAAAGCGGGGAAGAAGGGGTGGTACAGCAGAAAGAGCTCAGGCTTTTGAAACAGAAAGAACCGGGTTCAAATCCCAGCTTGCCACTTAGTGTCTTACTGTGTGACCTCAGGCAAATTACTTAAGCTCTTTTTTTTTTTTTTTAAATATTTTATTTATTTATTTGTCAGAGAGAGAGGGAGAGAGAGCGAGCACAGGCGGACAGAATGGCAGACAGAGGCAGAGGGAGAAGCAGGCTCCCTGCCAAGCAAGGAGCCCGATGTGGGACTCGATCCCAGGACGCTGGGATCATGACCTGAGCCGAAGGCAGCGGCTTAACCCACTGAGCCACCCAGGCGTCCCTTAAGCTCTTTGAGCCTCACATTTCTTATCTGTGCAAAGGGGACAAAGACTACCCACTTTAAACAGCTTTCTGAGAACTACATAGTATAATATATGGGAAGCCCATGGCACACGGTGGGGGGGGCACGCAGGACCCGAGCCAGCCCGAGGGAATTGGGGAAGCTTAACAGAGAGGTAAGTCTTGAACTGGAACTTGACAGGCACATAACTCTTTGTCCAGGCAGAAGTTAAAACTTCAAGGTAATTGAAAAGAAGGTCATGAAGTGAGGCTAGACAGGTGGGCAGGGGTCAGACATCAGGTTAACAGGAAGCCTTTGGTGACCTTCTAATAGGGAAATGACATGCTCAGATTTATACAAAGATGGTTTGGGATCCACACAAAAACAAAAGTTAGAGAGATCAGTTATGACTGGCTGTAAGGATCCTGGAAAAATTCATAAAGCCTTGAAGTCCGACATCGACATAGACGAGGACAAGAGAAGGGGCTATCAGACACGTTTTGGAGTTAGAATTTACTATATAGTGGGGAGGTCATCTATGACAGGTAATGGAGAATAAGCACACCAGCATGATTCCAAAATTCCCCAGTTACATCTGTACAATATCAAAACAACTACGAGTATCTGTTCCTTCCTTCCTTTCTTGTCTTCTTCCTTCCCTCTTTCCCTCCATCTCTCTCTCTCTCTCTGTTTTCTTTCTTTTTAATGAAATCCAATGAAATCTTTCTTTTTGACCCAAAACACAAATTCAAGCTGGGATATAAATACAAAAGTATGTTGAACATATTTTTCAGCTTTCAAGTGGTTGTTTTGACAGCACAAAGCCACTATAAATGTATTTTTAAATCCTGTTAAGCTTTCTCTTTAAAAAATGTAATGATTCTGGCAGAGTTCTTAAGTTAAAGCATTCTTCTCACTAATAAGAAATGACAGGAGTGCTGAGAGGCTCCAGATGTCAAATAGAAATGAAATTATAAATGGAGAATTTTAGAGTTCACCTTGGTGATTACCCCAGTAATCAAGACCACCATCCCATGACCAGTGGATAAACTGTATCTTTTTTTTTTTTTAAGATTTTAACTATGTATTTGTCAGAGAGAGAGAGACAGAGAGCACAAGCAGAGGGAGCAGCAGGCAGAGGGAGAAACAGGATCCCCCCTGAGCAAGGAGCCCGATGTGGGACTCGATCCCAGGACCCTGGGATCATGACCTTACCAAAGGCAGATGTTAAACAACTGGGCCACACAGGTGCCCAGATAAAATGTATCTTTAAAAGTTAGCTGCAGCAACCAAATCAATTTTTTTAGAGTAGATTAAATTATCAAACATCTACTGGCTTATTGACTCCTGAAGTAAATTGACCATCCCCGGGACTCCTGGGTGGCTCAGGGAGTTAAGGGTCTGACTTTGGTTCCGGTCACAATCTCATGGAGCCTGTATCAAACTCCACACTCGGCAAGGGACTCTGCTTGTCCCTTTGCGCCCCTCCCTTGTTCCCACACTCCTCGGGCACTCCCTGCGCTCTCTCGCTCTCGCTCTCTCTCTCTCTCTCTCTCTCAAATAAATAAAGAAATAATTTTTTTTAAAGATTTTATTTATTTATTTGAGACCATGACCCGAGCCGAAGGCAGCGGCCCAACCCACTGAGCCACCCAGGCGCCCAGAAATAATTTTTTTTTTACTATGTTTGTTTACTATGTTATGTTAGTCACCACACAGTACTTCATTAGTTTTTGATGTAGTGTTCCATGATCCATTGTTTGCGTATAACACCCAGTGCTCATTGCAATACATGCCCTCCTTAATACCCATAATCTAAAAAAAAAAAAAAAAAATTGACTACTATTCCATCTGGCAAGGATTATGGATTATTTTTGCTCAACTCTTCCAATAATTTTACTTCTCTTGCCCTGATTAACATTCATTCGATATTCCGTAAATGTGTATTGAGTTGCCATTAAACGCAACGCCCGAGAAGCCACGGAATTATAAAGAACATAATGTGGTGCTGAGGCAGAGGTGAGATATGACATGTCCAGTTTAAGGAGGGGTGCACTGGGCACCACATAAAGCCGTGACAAGACTCCCAGAGTGCAGAGGGGAGTTACACTTCCAAGGGAAATAACTGATGGCAGAGATGAAGGTAGAAAAAAATCTCAGGCAGAGAGAACCACATAAACAAAAAAGCAGAACGTGATAAACTCAAGCCTTCTCCCTTTGTCTTATCCGCTCTCCGACAGTTGCCCCATCAGAGCCCACTCCTCACTGGGGCTCCATCGCCTAACATGCCTTCCTCCCTTTCTTTCTCCTTCTGCTGGTCTCAATTCTAATGTTACTTCCTCTAGGAAGCCTTCTCTGACCTTTTTAGGTAGGATTTAAAGTTTCCTTCTTGTAACTCACAAAACCCCTCCAGGTCCCCCTCCTTTTTTTGAGAGAGAGAGAGAACCAGTGTGAGACCGTACCTGCACGCGCATTGACGGGGGATGGGGTGGACAAATGGGGAAGGAGAGAATCCCAAGTAGGCTCCACGCCCAGCAAGCCAGAGGCAGGGCTAGATCTCAGGATCTGAGGTCACGACCCCAGCAGAAATCAAGAGCTGGACAGTGAACCAAGTGAGCCACCCAGCACCCCCAGGTACATTTTTAAATGCATATTTCACATATTATTTAAGAATGACTTCCTGGATTTAAGTCCCTTACTTTTGCCCCTTGACATCCAAAGGACTTTGAACAAGCTGCTTAATTTTTCTGTACTTTGCTTGCACATCTACACACCTACAGGACAGGTTGGGGTTAAATTATGTCAAGGGCTTAGCACCAAATCGACCAAGGTCAAGACATAAGTGCTGGCCGCTGTTATTATGGCGTACTTAGAACTCTCCCACACCAGACTCTAAACCTCCGATGGGTAGGGATATATCCTATTCATCTTTGTATCTCCAGATTCTAGCATAGCACTTGGAAAATGCTGAGTAAATTAAAATTTTCAGTGGCCGGTGTCTGGTTCTGGGAGTGTCTCTGAGAAGATCTTCAGGAGAAAATATCCAATAAGCATACGGTGCTCAGATGGAAATTATTTACATTAATGTGAAGACCTGAGAGTTATGTACACAATAGTGATATCAAGAGGCAGAAGGCAGAGAAGAAATGAATGAAGACAAGGAAACATTACAGTGAAAACGTTGCCCCCAAATAACTTTTGTAGGCCTGGCAGTGACTTGGAACTTTAAAAATTCTTCAAATCATGTAATATCACTAACTCCACCCACACCATGCAGCAACAAGTGGTTTAAAAATACAGGAAAGAAATTTATAACTTATTGTATTTAAATAGTTTTCCCATGAAAGCATTGTTAAGTATATAGGATCTTAATTAGCGTAAATTCCCAATTTATTATTTGGGAGCTAGGGAGAGAACTACCATTGTCTAGGAACCTTCTAACAACAAACAATAAGACTCATATAAACTTGCTTATTAAAGAAAGCATTTGGGAAGGAATTTAAACTAACTTTTGAATAATTAAAAAAAATCTTGTTCTCGGGATGCCTGGGTGGCTCAGTTGGTTAAGCAGCTGCCTTCGGCTCAGGTCATGATCCCAGCATTCTGGGATCGAGTCCCGCATCTGGCTCCTTGCTCAGCAGGGAGCCTGCTTCTCCCTCTGCCTCTGTCCGCCTGTGCTCGCTTTCTCACTCTCCCTCTCTCTGACAAATAAATAAATAAATAAAATCTTAAAAAAAAAAATCTTGTTCTCATTAGTTCTGTGAGTAAACTGCTTAGTTAGGGACTTTCCATATTCAGGTAATAGACAAAATGGGTAGTATTTGTAAAAATGTGAGAAGGCGCTTTCTGGATGGGAAAGATACAGAAAAAACATGAATATGTCACTCATTGTGCTTGAGATGGGTTGCTGAGTTGTCTTCCTACATCTAGCCAGTAAAAAAGGAAAAATACGCTGCAAACATGGATACAGCAGAATAGGGCCCACTTCAGCTACCATTTCTTAAGTCCCAATCATTTTCTGGTTCATGTTGTGGGAAAACTTCATAGACATTATATTGCCTCTGGACATCACTTAGAACAATACGCAAATGACTGGGGTTGGCAAATAGAAGAAGAAAGAAACAAGATAAGAAACTGAGGCAAGTCAACTAAAGCCAGTTGAAACCCTTTGGCAGACTTTTCCCTCTCAACTCCAATAAGTCTTGTTCTAAATTAGGAAAGGTAAACACCTAAAATGTCAACACTTTTATTTAAAGAGTCTGAGGGAGAGTCCACGGACCTCCTGAACTCAGATGGGGAGGGAGGGCCTAGCAGATCTATCTTACACTACCAATTCCTTTATTCTGGTTCCTAAAAACCAATTAGAAAGGCTTCCCAATGTCTCATGCTAGAGGAGAGCCCAGCCTGCTGTCTGTGGCCGTGTTCCTGCAGCATCCTGAGATGCGGCTACAACTGGGCCTGAGCAACAGGCCAGCCACTGGGAGGTGAAGGAGATCAGGTTTGCTCTGCTCTGTAGCAAATTCTTTGCCCTTTACAGCTCTCTGACCTCCTCACACTGAATTTGGGTCTGGTCTCCCCAACACTGTTGAAAAAATGAGTTGCATGAAGATGTCAGTCCCACCGTGAATTGTGTCTGTAGGACCTGGAAAGATGTGCAAAAAGTGTCAGTGATGATGGGCAAGGTTGTAACTGAAGTGTTTGAGGTTGTGGCTGGGTTGACGGGGTTAGTTCCTCTCACAGGGAAGTGCAGATGGCAGGTGAGTCTCCCATAAGAAGGATGTTCGCAGTTCTCAGGAAAAGAAGGAAATTTTCAACCATAAGGGAGGATATGAAGACAGCTCAAAGATAGGTGATGTTAAGGCAGAGAACTGACCTTGACTCATCTTCCCACAACTCACAGCCCAATGACAGAAACTGTATGAAGAACGCCTAGGGGCGCCTGGGTGGCTTGGATAGTTAAGCATCTTGGCTTTGGCTCAGGCCATGATCTCCAGGTTCTGGGATCGAGCCCCTTGTTGGGCTCCCAGCTCAGCAGGGAGTCTGCTTCTCTCTCACCCTCTGCCTCTCCCCCTGCTTGTGCTCTTTCTGCCTGTCTTTCGCCCTTTTTCTTTTTCTTTTTCTTTTTTTTTAAGATTTTACCCATGGGGTGCCTGGGTGGCTCAGTGGGTTAAGGCCTCTGCCTTCGGCTCAGGTCGTGATCCCAAGGTCCTGGGATCGAACCCCACATCAGGCTCTCTGCCTAGCAGGGAGCCTGCTTCCTCCTCTCTCTCGGTCTGCCTCTCTGCCTACTTGTAATCTCTGTCTGTCAAATAAATAAATAAATAAATAAATAAAATATTTAAGATTTTACCCATGTATTTGACATAGAGAGAGATCACAAGTAGGCAGAGAGGCAGACAGGGGGTGGGGGGAAGCAGGCTCCCTGCTGAGCAGAGAGCTCGACAGGACGCTTGATCCCAGGACCCTGAGATCATGACCTGAGCTGAAGGCAGAGGCTCAACCCACTGAGCCACCCAGGCACCCCTCTCTCTCCCTTTCAAATGAATAAATAAAATCTTAAAAAAAAAAAAAGACAATGCCTAGCACATAATAGAGCCCGCAGTTTAAAAAAAACAAATTAAGTAGTACAGTTTCCTGAAGTTCCTGAGTTACCATTGACTCAAATACACGAAAATTAGTGACCTGTAGAACAATGTCTCAGGAGCCAATAGAGTTCATAACGAAAGCTGTGTAGGCCACAAAATATAATAATAAACTATCAGAAAGAGAACATAGTAATTACTGTATCTTTCCACTTCCTGTGTGCATTTAAGTAATGCTTTCTTTAGTCCATTTAGCTGTTTTCAGTTGAAAACACGAGATGCATTTTTCTGCAGGTTGTAAAATACAAAAACACGTATCTTTGGAGCAAATCTGTAGCACAGCAGGAGGAACGCAAATGAAATAGACTGAAGCCTTGAATTTCACCACCTGTTTGGGGAAATTTTTATAAATATATTTAATGGGTTAACTTCAGTATTAGACATATGTGCAGTAAAAATATGCTAACAGCTGCCATTTTTAAAAGAATCACATTTCTCCTGGATGCTGTTACTGACATGCCTGACTGCCCACATTTAGAACCATGGTAATGACTAGTGGGAGCAGTCTTTCACACTCAAACCCTGTAACTCCGTGTACCAACAATACAGCCAGCCCCGTGATGTGTCACATCAAATATGGGAAAGGCACCTCCATGTGACTTCAAAATCAATGATGCTTCAGAAAAATCCTCAGGAAAAAGAAACATGCCGTGACAAGAACATCAATGAGAATGTGAGCTATGTGGTTTGCTTATTTTGGATAGAAAGTAAGACTTTTTCTTGCAATCCGTCTAGGAAAAAAAAAATGGCTCCGCTTTTTGGGTCATAAGCCCCTTTAATAATATGCTGAAAGTCTGGGATTCCAGAAAATGTATACAGACACAAAATTCTGCCAATTCCAATTCCCTGACCCCAAGTCATTTTGATTTAGATGTCAGTGAGGAATCTTTCTGCAGCTAGCAAGCCTAATATTTTCAGTTACAAAGTTAGATCAGAATGTGTTCTGTGGGAAGTCTGCATTGGCCAACACATAGAAAAACAACGGGGCTTGTCCTGAGAGAGTAAAGGAATAGAGGAGATTTTATCTAAACTTTATTGTTTTGGTTCAGACTTAAATTCAATTTTCAAAATGGTGGTTCTTTGAAATTAATATAGGTTCCTGATCACTGCAACTTTAATATACCAACGCATTGCCATTTCCTAGGGAGAAATTTTTATTTTCTTAATAGCAACACAGAAGTTGGATTTGGGGTTTACTAATGAAGCCAGCAAATGTTAATGCTGAAGGACACAGAAAAAACAAACCGTCCTGTTTAGAACTCAACCGCATATCTTACTGGGTGTATTTGCAATTTGCTAAGGAAATGTAGTGTAGCAAGTCACAACCAATAACTCAGCAACTGCAAATTACTATTCAAAAAATCTTTGCTCATATAGTTCTCAAGATCTTACATGAATTAATTAAGTTAAAAGATCTTTATCAAGTGCTAACTTTTTTAGAGCATTATGCTATAGACACTATGGGTGATATATAAGAGTAGAGTTCACTGTGGAAGAATATGACCCAAGGGGAAAAAAGAAAGCTCATTACAAAGATTGAGGTGGGGTGGGTAGGATGATCTTCCAAAAAGGAATATGGAAAAATTATGACCTACATTTATTACAAAAGCTTATTATAAAAATTGAGGTGGGGTGGGTAGGATGATCTTCCAAAAAGGAAGCGTATTACAAAAATTGAGATGGGGTGGATAGGATGATCTTCCAAAAAGGAATATGGAAAAATTATGACCTACATTTATCCCTGACGCTTTGTACAGAAACCACTACACAGTAACTTCTCTGCACACTGCCAGTTGCTGTCTTTACATACACGGAGCATCAAAGAGTTATATTCAGAAGATACCCAAGCACTAGAATAAAGAAAGCTGCTCCTGTCTTGGGAGGAAAAGGGTGGGTGATGGTTACCACTCTTGTTTTGGGTATTTAGGGTTCTGTGCACATAAGATATAGTCAGTCATGCTTGCTGTCCATCTTTCTGGTGACTAGTTGGAATATAATAGTCTGCAGAACATACTAATTCCCAGTCCTTGGATTCAGTCCTTGGATCTTCTCAGGAATGAGTCACACTGCTAGAAGACAAAAGGAGCATCATTTGCACCTAAGAAGTCACAGGCTGGAGACTAAAATACCAGGGACACAAACATGGTTCTTTTTTTTTTTTTTTTTAACATACAATGTATTATTAGCCCCAGGGGTACAGGTCTGTGAATCGCCAGGTTGACACACTTCACACACTCACCATAGCACATACCCTCCCCAATGTCCATAACCACACCATCCTCTCCCTATCCCCCTCCCCCCGGCAAGCCTCAGTTTGTTTTGTGAGAGTAAGAGTCTCTAATGGTTTGTCTCCCTCCCGATCCTATCTTGTTTCATTTATTCTTTTCCTACTCCCCAAGCCCCCCACGTTGCATCTCCACTTCCTCATATCAGGGAGATCACATGATAACAAACATGGTTCTTATACTCTTCCCCTTCATGGTTAGGACTTTGGGAAAGTGAGAATACCGGGGAAGTGAACAGCCTACCCTTAAAAGATGACTAGTAAATGGGATGTCATGTTCTGTTGGATGCCTTTATGTGCCACAGAGATGGCCTTTGGGTAGGGCTGGCATATGTCTCAGAAGGACAGGGAAGAAAGTCTTTGAGACCACCAGATAGTCTTTAAATTGAATATGGAAGGGGAAAAAAGGCAACGCTCATGTAAAAACATGAAATCAGTTACCAGAAAGGTCTTCAGTCATGTCGTGGGAAAAAGAATATTTCAGGAGGAGCCATGAGACTCCTATAAGGAAACAATTAGGAAAATTTCCCAAAAGGATATTCTCAAGTGTCTCATAGCTGTATGGGAAGTACTTACAATGCATGCGAATTTGAGAATAAAATGGTGCATGCAATCTCATACTAATTACTGGGAGGTGGAAGTATTCCAAAGAGATATCTGTAAGAAAGGGAGGTAAAGAGCTATCACTTATCATCTGTGTGAAAATCCAGGTGGTAAAGGTGATGAAGAGATATTCAAATGAGGATTAGATGAGAGGGCAAGATATTGCTTTGTTGATGAAACTGCTATCAATAAACTATGGAGCCAAATGGAAGAAATGGATGATATGTTCCTAATTTAGCTTACAATGCTGGCAAGAGGCACGAAATAGTTGTGATGGGAAACTTGAACCACCCAAACATTTGATTGGAAGCTGTTAACTAAAAACAGAAAGTCTGACAAGTTACTGTCTGGCCTGGATAGTGACTTTCTTTCTTTATAGAAGGAGGAAATAACCAGGGACCTGCTACTTAGATCTAATTCTAAATAAGGAAGATAACAGCTAGTAAAGTGAAATATGGACATGCCTCCTTTGACCACACTTGGCTCTTAGGCTTCATAGATACACTGTGTTTTTTCAAATAGAAGGTCTGTGACAATCCTGCATCAAGCAAGTCTATTGGCACCATTTTTCCAACAGCATGTGCTCAGTCCATGTCTCTGTGTCACATTTTGGTTATTCTCCCAACATTTCAAACTTTTTCATTATTACTATTATTTTGTCATGGTGATCTGTGACCAGGGATCTTTGATATTATTATTGTAATTGTTTCTGCAGCACCATGAACCATGGCCATGTAAGATGGCCAACTTGACTGATAAGTGTATGTGGTCTGACTATCCCACAGATGGCCATTCCTTCCTTTCTCTTCTTCTCAGGCCTCCCTATTCTCTGAGACACAACAATATTGAAATAGGCCAATTAATAACTCACAGTGACCTCTAAGTGTTCAAGTGAAAGAAAGTGTCATATGTCTCTCACTTTAAATCAAAAGGTAGAAATAGGCTTTGTCAAAAAGCTAAGATAAGCTGAAAGCTAAGCCTCTTGCACCCAACAGTTAGCCAAGTTGTGAAAGCACAGGGTAAGTTTCTGAAGAAAATTGAAAATGCTACTTCAGTGAGCACACAAATTAGAAGAAAGCAAAACAGCTGGAGAAAGTTTTAATAGTAAAGACAGAAGATCAAACAGCGATAACATTCTCTTAAGCCAAAGCCCAACTCAGAGCCAGGACCTAAATCTGTTCAATTCTATGATGACAGAGAGCTGGGGAAGCTGCAGAAGAAAAGTCTGAAGCTAGCAGAAGTTGGTTCATGAGGCTTAAGGAAAGAAGCCATCTCCGAAACACAGAAGTGCAAGGGGAAGCCGCAGATGCTGATATAGAAGCTACTGCAAGCTATCCAGAAGACCTAGCTTAGATAATTCTGGAAGGTGGTTACACTAAACAACAGATTTTCAATATAGATGGAACAACCTTATGTTGAAAGAAGATGCCATCTCAGACTTTCAGAGCTACAGAGAAGTCAATGCCTGGCTTTGAAGCTTCAAAGGAGAGACGGACTCTCCTGTTAGGGCCCAGTGCCACCGGTGACTGTGAACTGAAGCCAATGTCCACTTATTATCCCCCAAACCCCAGGACTCTTAAGAATCATGCTAAATCTACTCTGCCCATGCTCTAGAAATAGAACAACAAACCACATCTGTTTCCAACATGGTTTACTTAATATTTTAAGCGCACTGTTGAGACATAAATTAAATCTTCAAATAAAAAAAAAAAGGTGCTTGGGTGGCTCAGCTGGTTAAGCCACTGCTTTCGGCTCAGGTCATGATCCTAGAGTCCGGGGATCGAGTCCCATATCAGGCTTCCCTTGCTCTGTGGAGAGCCTGCTTCTCTCCTCCCTCTGCCTCTTCCCCTGCTTGTGTGCTCGCTCGCTCGCTCTCTCTCTCTGTCAAATAAATAAATAAAATCTTTAAAAAAAAATCTTTGCCCTATACCAAAAAATTGGTGAATCAATAGATAAATATATATCATAATATATAAATATATAGTTAATATATTTTAAATTAAAATTGAATATTCAAGATGCATGTGTCTTTTTATGATTTACCGCTTTAGCTGTCTTTTAATATCCAGCTCCATTCCAACAGCAAGAGATAAAGGACTTCTATCCTGGCTTTTCTGATAGCCAGATAGGAGGTGGTTGAAATGATGACAAAACTTGACTTCAGGAAGGCAGACTTCAAAAGGGGCAGCAGAGGGGCAACTGGTTGGCTCAGTTGATACAGTATGTGACTCTTTTTTTTTTTTTAAGATTTTATTTACTTATCTGACAGATAGAGATCACAAGTAGGCAGAGAGGCAGGCAGAGAGAGATGGGAAAGCAGGCTCCCCACTGAGCAGAGAGCCTGATGCTGGGCTCGATCCCGGGACCCCAAGATCATGACTTGAGCCAAACCCACTGATCCACCCAGGTGCCCCCAGTATGTGACTCTTGATCTCATGGCCATGCATTTAAATCCCACGCTGAGCACAGAGCTTTCTTGATTTTTTTTTAAGATTTTATTTATTTATTTGTAAGAGAGAGAGTGCAAGCAGGGGGAGTGGCAGGCAGAGGGAGAAACAGGCTCCCCTCTGAGTAAGGAGCCCAACTCGGGACTTGATCCCAGGACCCTGGGATAACCAACTGAGCCTCCCAGGCATTACTTTTTGAAAAGGGGGAGCTCAACAGAAACAGAGAAATGACTCTGGGGCAAGAGACTCTGAAGAGGGTGAGTGACACCTCTCTGTCCACACAGTCTATAATTCTATCTGCATAACCCTAGACTGGGATTCCAGCAAGGGAGAAATGATGTGGGTTCCTACATAGTTCTATCATAGCCTCTGATTCCAATAGGGCTCGAATAAAAAATAAAAGAGCACCCCAAGAACAAGGGTAAGAAATGTGCTCTGAAAATAGTGACAGATAGATCGGGACTTATAATTTGTTAGGAACAATACCAGAAAGAGGTAAGTCCGAAGTTTGGCACCACTGACATGATGTTGCTGAAATAACAAAGAGAAAGAAGAAGTCCTCCGCTGTGATTTTTGTCCTTGTCTTCTTTTCCAAGAAGAATGATTTGGAACTTGAAATAGAAGACCTAATATGGTAAGAGAAAATGAAAAGCCAAGATCAGGAAAGAGATTTAAAGTGAGCAGTGGGATGCTGTAAAAAAAAAAAAAAAAAAACTACAATCCAGGGCACTGAGAAAACTCACAGATTAGAGTGCTAAACTGACCAATAGTGGTACTAGAAGAATTAGATGAACACATGTCGATCTGACTTTCAAAAAAAAAAAAAAGAGGAGGAATGGATGCAGATTTTGCAATATACAGGCCTTTGGGCTTTGCTATTGTATCGGGAAGATTATATAATTGATATTAACAGGATAGCTTGAAATTCCAAAATCAAAAAATCATAAATAGAATAAAACCAAAAGCAGCCATCAGATTTATTAGAGAAACAATAGAGACTTTTTTTTTTTTTAAAGATTTTATTCTCAAGTCATCTCTATGTCCAACATGGGACTCGAGCTCACAACCCTGAGATCAAGAGTCCCCCCACTCCACTGACTGAGCAGCCAGGCCTGCCTAGAGGCATTTCTTTTAAAAAGTGGATCAAAATGATTGCTATTGGGGATCGAGGAGGGGGACACATCTTCCCCACTCTTCATATATTCATAGAAGGAAATCTGGCACAACCAGGAAGGAGCAATTGTCCACAGAGGAGTTTAGAGTTCAAAACAAAGAAATGCATTGTTCCTCCTGACTTGATTTCTGTTGAGGCAACTGACATGCAGTAAAAGCCTCTGAGATATTTGTAAACGTGTGACAGGTTTTGGAACTGAGTGGGTTTAAGAAGTTTAAATAGACAAAAGGCAGTTATGATGGAACATGATGCTATGAAGGTAAAGCACTGTAGTAAAAATGTCTGGCTTTAGATACAGAAGGACAAGTATTATATGATTCCATTTATAAGAGGAACTTAGAATAGGTAACTTCCTAGACAGAAAGTAAAAAGGAGGTTATTCCTAACGGGTACAGAGTTTTTGTTGGAGATGATGAAGAGTTCTGGGTATAGATGGTGGTGATAGTTATACAACATTGTGAATGCATTTAATGGCATTGCATTGTATATTCATGAATGGCTAAAAAGATAAACATTACTTTGTGTATATTTTGCCATTAAAAAAAAATAACAAAAAAAAATAAAAGAGGCCTTGACCGGAGAAACCCGTGTTTGAACCTAGATTTTTATCGATTAAACTCCCTTTTTACACACACAGGAGGCTGGGTACTGACCAAGGGCCAGAGACCAGGGAAGGTTGGTGGGAGATGGGTCAGAAGGGGGGTTGGGCAGAGGGCCTGGTCCAGGAGCTAAGTGTGAGCCAAGAGGCAGGCAGAGACACTAGGAAGAATTCAGTCCTGGCACAGCTCACTAACAAAATAACAGTCCAAATATGGATAGATTGGCTTTAGGAGAATGAGTTTCCTGCTACTAGAGGTATTGAAAACTGCTCACCAGATTCTTTAAGAATATTCAAGCATAGGGGCGCCGGGGTGGCTCAGTGTGTTAAAGCCTCTGCCTTCGGCTCAGGTCATGATCCCAGGGTACTGGGATCGAGCCCCACATCGGGCTCTCTGCTCAGCAGGGAGCCTGCTTCTACCCCCTCTCTCTCTGCCTGCCTCTCTGCCTACTTGTGATCTCTGTCTGCCAAATAAATACATAAACTCTCTTAAAAAAAAAAAAGAATATTCAAGCATACAATGACTTTTGATGACCTTTAAATTCCCTTCCAAAGGATAGGCAGATGATATTTACTCCTTTATCATAATCTCCTGAAACTATGAGACATACACAGTAGTGCCCCCAAATAGTGGTGAAGTAGAAAAATAATGGGAATGGAAAAATTACTTTCAGATTATTTCGTTATTCAACCTACTCCTGGATAAGCACAATCAGAATACCAAGAATATGTAGAAAGAAGAAAAGATCCTTAGGAATAAAAATTGTCAGGTGCAATAATCATTATTATAATTGTTTGTGGATTTTTTTTTTTCAAGAGATTCCTAGGTATGGGAATGGGCTTAGAATGGGCTAATTCAGACACATTCCTCTCTGAAAGAGGTCTAGATTCGATTAATTCCAGTCCAAAGCAAATATTTAGTCATTCATTCATTCATTCATTCATTCATTCCACAAACAAGTATTGAGGACAAATATTATGGAATACAAAGGTGGTAGGAAAAGATGTAAGATAAAATTTCTGTTCTTAAGAGCTCAGATGAGTTACTGAGTCTCAGGAGGTTCAGAAATTCGGTCTGGCTGATACACTGCGCCTACATGATGCCTTTCACTTTAAAGTTATCATTGTTCAAGTTGTTCACACTCTTTGACACCTAAGAAGAACTTCCAAGAAAATAATCAGAACTGCACATAAATATTTATGCATTAGAATGCTCACTGAAATATTATTTATAGTAACAAAAATTTGAAAATGACCCGCAAGTCCAATAAAAGAATGGCCAAGTAAATTATAGGATATATGGAACCGAGTGGCCTCCAAAGTCAATAAAACTTACGCTTTAGAAGAATATTTAGTGATAAAAGAGCTGTTTGTGGTACAATGTGGAGGAGCTGTGTATAGATCTGCACACAAAATACGACCCAAGGCCCCAGCACACTGCACTTCCCTCTCAAGAAAAAGCAGTGATTAATCTTGTGATAATGCCTTCCTTCGGAGTAACTATCAAAACTAAACTTGGACGATGTTAAGGAGCATGAATTGTATATACTCCTGTGTAAAATCAATCACAGGCTAGCATTTAAGTCTTGGTTCTTAATCTGGAAATTGAGGGTGACAATACAGAAAATTATGTAGAATTGGGTCTGGGTCCCTCTGCTGCAGACCAGCCGTAAATCAGGCTCTTGCACCACTGAGCCGAGAGCCGTCATCACCATCCATACTGCCCTCAGCATTGTCGAAGGGAGACCAAGGAAGAAGCAAAAAAGAGATAATTCAATGGACTGTTTCTTTAAAACAACTCAATCAAGATAATGATTTTTTAATTTAATTTATCTCCCAATAGTCATATACTATTATATATATAGCTATATACAGTTATAACTATATATATGGTTAGTTTTAAAAAATCAAGGGTTATAAAGATAAGGACGCCACTCACCCCAACTCACATGACTGTATTAGCCTGATTCACTAGTGCAGAGGTGTCTTTGTTAATATAGAATTCATGGTTTTATGTTGACACTGAATAAGGAATCTGAGCGTGTTGGTGACAGGGTGCACAATTGTTTTTTGCAAGCCATCCAGGATTGCTTAGCGTGTGAGATGAAATTTGCAAAAGGTAACTGAATAATGAGAAAGAGCTAATGTAATTTATTCCCCACTGTAATTTACTCCACATTCTTAAGCAGGCAGGCCCTGGACACACTGCCTTTTCACTCCATCATTCTCCTGCAGTGTAACAGGGGCCATTAAACTAGGTAAGAAGATGAATTGCTAGAGATGATTATGCATGCCTTCAGCAGCCCATGAAATGTACCCAAGAACAATAAAGATATCTGATGACCTGTCAGGGAGATGCTTATGCAAATGAGAACATCATGATTATACTTCTGCTTGTTCATCTAAAGGCTATCATGATATACAGATGCAAAAAATTTCCCTGGTGTGGTAGCATCACAAATAAGAAGCTGGTTTCCGATTAGGATATGCTAGAAATGAGAATTCATGACCAAATGTCTCATTCAGCTATAAAAGAGGACAATCATGGCCATAGGATCAGCATCCACGTTCATTTCCTCTGAAAACAATAACTTCATCAGATGTCACCTCTTACTGCTCTCCTGAAATGATAGTATTTGGCACTAAAAATTATTTGTCATCCTCAGAAGTAAAATACGTTGTAAATATATGTCACCAGCATCTTTCTGCTCTTAAAAAATAAATGATACTTCTGACGTGAGTTTAACTACCTTCAAGGTGTCCATGGGAATGAAGACAAAAAGAGATGGAGGCAACTGATGGAAAGCCCGAAGCAGACTCCCTTTGGGGGCAGGAACTCAGTTGGGTCATTCTGAAACCCAGCCTCCTCCTCCTCCTCCTCCTCCTGCGGCTCTATGGTGACACTGGAACCGCAGGACTCTGGCTTCGGGGAGATCTCCAGTCACTAAATGTTAGACATTTGGCCTATGCACAGACTTAATCTCCCAGAGCCTCAGTCTTGCCATCTGCAAAATGAGCATGATAATAGTACCCAGCTCAGGAATTACTGTGTGGATTTAGATGAGGTAGCGTATATGAAGTTCTTAAATGTCTGGCCTCATTTAACAAGCAGCAGTTTTGATTGTAATTATTCATCCATCTGCTTATTTGATATCTCCACTTGGATCTCAAATTTAGCATGACCCCCTCACCCTTGTTCCTCTGATCTTCCCTGTCTCAATAGTGGCAATTCCATTCTTTCTGTGTCCCTGGTCAGAAATCTTGGAGTCGTCCTTCAAGCCACTTTTCCCCTCCTATATCCCACAGCAAGTCCTGTGAGCTCTGCCTTCAAAATGTATTTGTAACCCAACCCCTTCCCACTATGTCCAGCTACCCCATAGCCCAAGCCATCCCTGACCCGAGTTATAGAGCTCTAGCTTCCTAACGGACTCCTGCTCCCTCTCCTGTTCCTCTTGCAATCCATCCTCTACACAGCGGTCACAGAAATTAGATTATGTCACTCCTCTGTTCAAAACTCTCCAAGATGTCTCTTCTCGTTCAGAGTAGAAGCCCAGGTCCTTACGGTGGTCTGTCAATCCCTCCGTGACGTGACCCCACTTACCTCCCTGCCTTCCCTCTTTCCGGAAGATCCATTGCTCTCTCCTCTCTAATCACACTGGCTTTCTGCTCTTCCTAAGACAAGAGGAGCTCCTTTCCAAATACAGAGGCTTTGAATTTGCTGTTTCCTCTGTCTGGGATGTACTTCCCCCGGGGACTCCATTTCATTCAAAGGGGAGGGCTTCCCTGCCCTCTGGTTGGAAGGTGAAGCCCTCATCCCTCTCTTTCCTCATCCATGCCCTTCTGTTTCTTGGTAATACTGATGATCACCTGCCATCCTCTCTTTACTGTATTTCTCCCCACTACCACCTCCACGATGAAGTCCCCCAAGAGCAGTCTTGTCTGCTTTGTTTGTCTCACTTCATGCCACAGGGCACATCCTACTTGATGACTAGAAGGAAAGACACACGATGAATGCCTCAGTCTGAGAGGGAGATGTATTCCATGAAGTTTAGAATTTCATCCTACATAAAATTCTACAAAGAGACTTAATCAATTAAATGGCTTGTTTCACTAACAAGAAAGCGGAGGCCAAAAGACAAGCCCAAAGTCACATGGTAAGTGTTACCATCAGGACTCAAATAGGTTCTTCTGTCCTTGCACCTAAAGCCCAGGCTTTCTACTGCAGCAGGCTATCGGCTCGATTCTGTAAATATTAAAAAACAAACAAACAAACAAACTGGGGACGCCTGGGTGGCTCAGTTGGTTGGACGACTGCCTTCGGCTCAGGTCATGATCCCGGAGTCCTGGGATCGGGTCCCGCATCGGGCTCCCAGCTCCATGCGGAGTCTGCTTCTCTCTCTGACCTTCTCCTTGCTCATGCTGTCTCTCAAATAAATAAATAAAATCTTAAAAAAAAAAAAAAAAACTGTACAGAAGTTCAGTTCTGTTTCCAACTGCTTGACTGGCAATCTTGTGGGAAGAGATTCTATTTGATTTAAAGTTTACTTAAAATATTTTACTTTGGTTTTAAAATGATTAAGGTAACGGGGCATCTGGGTGGCTACATTGATTAAACATCTGTTTTCGGCTCAGGTCATGATGGTGCTGGGATCTAGCCCCACATCTCAGCAGAGGAGTCTGCTTCTCTCTCTCCCTCTGCCCCTACTCATGTGCTCTCTCTCTCACTCACTCTTTCTCTCTTAAATAAATAAATAAAGTCATTAAAAAATAAAGTAAAATAAAATGAATAAGGTATACGCTTGTAAATGATAAAACACCTAACAGCTGTTGAGAAGTCATATTCCTATCACGGTATTAAGTACTTTAAAAGAACTAGCCCAGTGAACTCTTACAAACTTGGGTAGTAGCATTATCTCCATCTTACAGTGGAAGACACCAAAATTCAGATAACTGGTCGAAGGTTGCACAGTCAACAAGTGATGGGACCAGTATATCAACTTCAGTAGTCTGCCTGCAGAGCCAATGTTCTACTGAGTCAAGAAAACAGCTCAGTTCACATTTCATGATGAATGTTTTAGGAAGATTTATCTGCTCTGTAAGTTCATCTCATTTTGTCTGCTTTTCTGAAAATGGGACAGATGCATATTATATATAAGTATCATTTTTGAAAGTTTTTATTACAAATCTTAGTCCTCTGCTCTTTTGCAAAATACATCCTATGTATATATTTCTCCTTTTAATTAACAATGCAAAGTTAAAAAAAAAAATCTCTGGGTGCGCCTGGGTGGCTCAGTGGGTTAAAGCCTCTGCAGTCTGCTCAGGTCATGATCCCAGAATCTTGAGATGGAGCCCCGCATGGGCTGTCTGCTCCGCGGGGAGCCTGCTTCCCTTCCTCTCTCTCTGCCTGCCTCTCTGCCTACTTGTGATCTCTGTCTGTCAAATAAATAGATAAAATCTTTAAAAAATAAAATAACATAACATAAATCTCTGGAGAACTGCTGAGTTAGGTTATCAACTCATCTCAAGACATCATCATATGGTTTCATAAAAACCATATGGAGAAAAGTGAGGGTTTGCGCTCCCTCTCTGACGACCACTGATGTCAACAGCTGTTATGATCCAAAACAAGCAAAGCAGTTATGGTATTACCTTGAGAGTTTCTCATGAAAGTGCCAAGTAACAATATTGAGAAGAAGTGTCAAAATATGATACCGGCAGGTAAGAGGGTCACTAAAGTTACCATGGGCCAGGATGCAGTCCTTATTGTCTTTCTTGGAACTTAGAATTCTAAAGACCATAGAAAATGTAGGGAAGGCAAGTTCAGATAACAATGGGACATCCCAGAGCATAGGTAACATATCATCTTTTTTACAGAGTACTGAGTAAAGTAATGTATTATTTCACTTTCAGCACATTATATGAACCAAAAAGCATTTGTATTATTTAAAATTCCTAAGGGAAAAATTGATGTATTGGTAATACATCATTTAAGGCAAGAGTTATTTTTTAAAAATCTAAACTCAATTGTGTAAGACTGATGAACCACCTGTACCCCTGAAACAAATAATACATTATATGTTAATAAAAATAAATAAATTAAAAATAAAAATTCTAAACTCTCACCTTAAATATTATTATTTTTAAAAGATTTTATTTATTCATTTGGCAGAGAGAGTGCACGAGCACAAGCAGGGGGCACAGCAGGCAGAGGGAGAAACAGACTCCGACTGAGCAGGCAGCCCAACACGGGACTTGATCCCAGGACCCTGGGATCATGACCTGAGCTGAAGGCAGGCACTTAACCGACTGAGCCACCCAGGTGCTCCCTTAAATATTATTTAAATACACAATGGCTCAAATGCAATCCTATGAAAATTGGTGCACTACAGATGGAGACTGAATGGAAGAGAGAAAAGCTTGTGGAAAGGAATATTCTGGAAGAAAAAGTTCAGTAAGTATTCCAGGTATCTTCTTAAAGTTGGCTATAGAGCCCACAGTAGCAGCCAAGAAGAAAAAAATGGAAGAAAAAGTGAGCCCCATTGTTTATTTCTTTTAATTGCTATCCATTAAGCCGTCTCCCGGCTGGAAGAAAGGGGTGGTCATGTTAAGTGTACGAGCGTTCCACATGTTTCCATCCTTTTAAGACAAAATACAGAGGCGATAAGAATTTCTTTATGAGCTTAAACATTCAACAGAGAGAAATGCGGAGACCAGGGACAAGAATGACCACGGAGCTTCTTTATCCCAGGATCTTGAGGGGATCAAGTATTGGCCAGTCTCCCTGTCCACCTAAGTCTGCAATTCCTCCGTGGCAAGGGGAAGTTTTACTTAAGTATTAAAGCTAAGGCTGAATAATATATCTAATTGAAAAAGACTTGTCATTTTTAGGATTTTTACAAATTAAAGTATATTCTGGTTTAGACTGAAAACTTAAAGCTTAGAGATGTTTGGTTTGGTTTGATTTGCTTGAAACACCATAGATTATGAAGAGGGCTCTGTACCAGAAATACGGAGATCTGAGTTCCCGTCCTATTTCTAGCTGTTGTAGGTAGAAGCAACTCACTCAGTGTCTCAGATTACCACAAAAGAATTGGATCAGAGAACCATCCAAAGGTCCCTTGCAGTTCTGTAAATCTTTATGAATTTTTATTTAAGAGCAAGAGTCTAAATGAAACATCATGTGAGCCACACACATGAGCCTAATGTAATTCCAACTTATCTAGTGGCACATTAAGATTTTTAAAACAGATTAAGTTTATTTTAATTTATTTTATGTGTATTTGACACATTTTATTAACCCAATAAGATTTCAATATTACCACTTCGCTATGTAATTGCTATTAAACGATATTAAAGAGATACTTTACATTCTTTTCGTTGTATTAAGTCTTCAAAAGCCAATGTGTGTTCTACGCTTGCATCATACCTTCGTTGGACTAGCCACATTTCAAGTGCTCAACAATCAAGTTTAGAGGGTTTGCACTTTTCTCACGTAAAAATAAAGATACAGGTTACCATTGAAGGGAAAATAGATTGAAAGTTACAAAAACTATGCATTACATTAGAAGGGTCAACACACCGAGTTGATATCAGAGGAGAGGTGATCAAAAAAGGGATATGATTTCTGATAGAAATCGCCAAATGGAGAGATTACAGACGGAAGCCGTGTCATGTGGAAGTTGGAAAGTTGGACAGAGAGGATGTACACCATCCTCTCTGTTAAAAGGTTTTTAAAATGTTTACATCTAATTCCCTACTGTCACTCTTCTCTTATCTGCAGACATAAGCAGGGTGTCCAGTTAAGTAAGGTCTTTGTAGCGCCAGGAAAAACGGAACCACTAGATCAGGTGTTTCTAATCTGAGGTCTATGGATTCTTATGGGATCTGCAGATGGAATTCAAGGAGGTCAAAAGTTGAATGGGGGAAAATAACATCTTTATTTTTATTAACTTTCAAGTCAAATTCAGCATTTCCTTCAATTATGAATGGAGGCAATAGACCATTAGAATTTACCAACACTGATGACCTTCTTTTTCTGCTTTACTTTTGTTATTTTTTCTTTCTTAAAAAATCTTCAATTCCAGGGATGCCTGGGTGGCTCAGTTAGTTGGACGACTGCCTTTGGCCCAGGTCATGATCCCGGAGTCCTGGGATAGAGTCCCACATCGGGCTCCCAGCTCCATGGGGATTCTGCTTCTCCCTCTGACCTTCTCCTCGCTCATGCTCTCTCTCACTGTCTCTCTCTCAAATAAATAAAAATCTTTAAAAAAAAAATCTTCACTTCCAGTGAGTTAACGTACAGTGTGATATTAGTTTCAGGTGTACGATATAGTAATTAAACACATCCATACATCACGCCGTGCTCATCACAAGTGCCCTCCTCAGTCCCCATGGCCTATTTAACCCATCCCCCACCCCTCGGCCCTCTGGTAGCTTGTGACTTCATCATCACTAGAGATCACAGGTGTTTTCACAGCACATTGCATTGGCTGCACATGTTAGGACAGCAGTTCCTCAGAGTGACAGCAGTTTTATTAGACTCACCATGACACCTTGTCATTGAATGCATTAATAAAGAGACTCATGTTATTATATTAGAGGTTTTTAATATATTTTGGTATCTGCATTTTAATAAAATCAGTTTCTTTTATAATCCTGTTTGTTTGTTTTTTTCACTTAAAGTTATTTCACTAAAGTTGTTTATTAAATTTATTTAATGTTCATTAAAGTTAAGTTAAAGTTATTTCACTAAAGTTATTTCACTTAAAGTTATTTTCACTAAAGTTATTCTGAGATGGGAGCCATGGATTCCACCAGACTACTAAAGGGGTCTGTGGCACAAAGCACTACATGGGAAAAGTATGGCTCCCTGAACGACCCACCCTCTCCTTCTCTTCCCCACACGAAATCACACTGGATTGTGTAATGACTGAAATATAAATCGTTACCACATCAAGCCACTGAGATTCGGGGAGTATTGGTTTCGGCAGTGAAGCCCCTTCTGACTAATGTATAACCAAAATCTGGCTTCAGGCCCTGACAATTGCATATGACTCCAGCCAGACTCCAAATACTGAGGAGAGGACACTGGCAGGGACACGCTGATAAAATGAGTCTTAAAAAAAAAGTGGGGGGGGGGGTCCCTGGGTGAATCAGTCATTGAGCATCTGCCGTTGGCTCAGATCATGATCCCAGTATCCTGGAATCGAGCCCTGCGTCGGGGGTCCCTACGCATGGGGAAGCCTGTGTCTCCCTCTCTAGCTTCTCCCTGCTTAGGTTCCCTCTCTTGCTGCCTCTCTCTGTCAAATAAATAAAATCTTAATAAAAGAAGAAAAAAAAAAAGACCCACCTAGCAGGGCTAATTTCAAGCTACCAATATGGTGTCACTGAACTCTAAGGAAGGGTGGCCCAGATTCAGCTCTTGCCGGTCGTGTCTGCTTGTTCCCAAACACCATGGGGACTGCTCTGCGGTCACGGTTCCTAGAAAGGTGTCTTGTTCTTGTCCTCGCCTGCTTTACGGGGAGGGGTATGTGTGGAATTTTGAGAGCAGTTGTTCAAAGGCTCCTATTGAAACCATTGTGTCTGACTCTTCCGTAATGAATACAGAATACCTTAGATGCAGTAATTTGTAAATTGAACAAGCTGTTGAAAAGAATCTAATTAGTACTAATTACAATACTAGAGTGTCCCAACAAATTATAATGCCATTGCTTCTGTAGAGGCATTTTGTGTTTAAACACTTTAAACATTAATTAGTCCTCAGAACAAACGTGTGAGATAGGTATTATTTGGCAGCGTCTAAAAGCCAATTATTTACTCTGGGAAGGCCCGGGACCCTAACTGACAGTACAGGCAAACTGAGAAGCTTAATAGTAGGATTGGGAAATCCAAGAATTCTCTCGCCTTCACTGCCAACCTCCTTTCATCTCACTGGGCGTTACCGCTGTCCGCATTTTACACACGGGAAACTGACGGCAGCCGGCGGACAGATGGACAATTTACAGAGAATCCAGCTTCCCATTCCGCGAGGCCTCAGGAGTGTCTCGTGTCTGTTTTTTAAATGTGAAAGTTCCATTTATGAGTCTTTTGAGCCTTGTTTCCCAAATATTAATATTCTCTTTTATAATGAAGAAGTTGCTTATGGTACCATTTATTTAAAGTTAATTATGGGGCGCCTGGTGGGTTGGGCCTCTGCCTTCGGCTCATGTCATGATTTCAGGGTCCTGGGATTGGGCCCCACATAGGGCTCTCTGCTCAGCGGGGAGCCTGCTTCCCCCTCTCTCTCTGCCTGCCTCTCTGCCTACTTGTGATCCCTCTGTCAAATAAATAAATAAAATCTTTTAAAAAAATAATAAAGTTAATTCTAAGTGACCTATTATTCCCACTTCCACCTATTTGTAATTCCATATTATGTTTTGCTAACATTTTTTTTTTTACATGTTATTTATTTGAGAGAGGGGATGCAGAGGGAGACGCAGACTCCCCGCTGAGCAGGGACTCCCCCCCCACCCCCACAACCCAGCCCATCCCAGGACCCAGAGACCACGACCTGAGCCGAAGGCAGATGCTTAACCAACTGAGCCACTCAGGCGCCCCTGTTTTGCTGACATTTAAATGAATTTTAATTTCTGGACTATACTATTTATAATCTTATTCACTGGAAATACTCAATTTGAAAAACAGTCAAATCATTTAGACTTGATGTATGGAATTAAGGGTTTAGTAAATGTTTCAGTCTCTACCAAGAAGTAAACTACTGGTTTACCCCATTTAAAGTCGACAGGCCACTGTTAAGCCTATTGAGTTGGTATTTCTTTCCATTAAAGAAAAAGCTTCGTGGACAAGACCTGGAATTTCTGGAAGAACATTTGACATCCCATTACCTTTTTTTCTGAGACATTCACTTGCCTGGCACTTAGTAGACACTTAAGAAAAGTTAGTATTTACTGTTATTTTTACTATTATTAACCAGGAGTTTTCATTTTTAGTTAAAAACTGATATCCCAATTGAAAGGCACAGGTCTTAGTCGTGCTTTAAAATTCTTATTTACTTTAAGTTTAAACAGTACATTTCAATCAATGTTACTGATTAAATCCTTTCCAATGAAACCATTTTAAATATTTATACTCCAGATATTACACATTTGCTATTATTGCTAATAAAATTTATCTCTATTTCAACCCCATGCCTGTGTCTGTTTTGCTCAGGTAATTCTTAAGGAATATCTACCTAACTCATTCAAGCATGACTTACATAGGAAATAATTTTTTAAACAAACACTATTTTTTTTTTTAAGATTTTATTTATTTATTTGACAGAGAGAGATCACAAGTAGGCAGAGAGGCAGGAGGAGAGAGAGAGAGAGAGGGAAGCAGGCTCCCCGCTGAGCAGAGAGCCCGATGCGGGACTCGATCCCAGGACCCTGAGATCATGACCTGAGCCGAAGGCAGCGGCTTAACCCACTGAGCCACCCAGGCGCCCTAAACAAACACTATTAATCCAAACTGGGGAAAAAGCCATTCTGAATTCTTCTGAACTAATTATAAGAATTGTCACTTGCCTTGTGTGAGTCCCAGAAGTAATGGCACATGCCCACTACTAAGTGTCCTTTTCGAAAGAACATCCACAATTTCCCTTCATTTCTGAGTTGATCCTGCTCCTCTGTCCTGGACCAAGCCCAGCCCAATCCCACAGTAGCAACTCCTTGTGCAGATCTACTCTCCTTTCCCAGGTTGACAGGGATTGTTGGTAGCAGATATTACAGATACATTTTCCAACAGCTGTTCCAACAGACTTCTAAAACACAGTAGTCATATTTCTCCTTCATAAAGACTGGAGACAAGTATCATTTTTCATATCTTCTATTTCCTTTCTCATCATGTTCATGTTTTCTTCTACTTCAACGTATGGAACATATTTATAAAAACTGTCTTAACATCCTTATCTGCTAATTTCATCATGTCTGAAATTCCTGTCTGTTTCTATTGATAATTTCTTTTCCTTAGAGTTATGGATATTTTCCTGCTTTCATTTGCCTGGTAATTTTTTTTTTTTTTTTTTTTTTTTTTTTTTTTAGATTTCATTTATTTATTTGACAGAGCATAAGCAAGAGGAGTAGCAGGCAGAGGGAGAAGGAGAAGCAGGATCCCTGCTGAGCAGACAGCCCAACAAAGTACCAATCCCAGGATCCTGGGATCACAACCTGAGCCGAAGACAGATGCCCAACTGACTGAGCCACCCAGGTGCCCCACACCTAGTAATTTTTTATTGGATTTTGGGTATCGTGCACTGTACATTGTTGAATGTGGGGGGGTTTTACCCAATAAAACAACTATGCTAAATTCTTTATTAGAAATATAGACCAGCCCTTAGAGAAAACATGAGAACTCACATTGCATTGAACAGACACTGAGGGATGTCTGGGTGGATCAGTAAGTTAAGTGACTGCCCTGGGCCCAGGTCATGATCCTGAGGTCCTGGGATAGAGCCCTGTGTGGGCTCTCTGCTCAGTGGGAAGTCTGCTTCTCTCTGTCCCTCACTGTACTCGTGCTCTCTCTCAAATAAATATCTTTTTAAAAAAAACAGAGTCACTGAGATGAATAAATGACTTCTTAGTGATCCATCCATTTCTTAGTTGACTTAAAAGTTCCCAAACTGAGATGATACCAATCCAGAGGTCAACATAGCAGAATACTTCATTTGGAGTTCTCATCAAAAAACTCCAACTGGAAAAAACATCGACCTCTGTTCCTTTTTTGTTAAGTTTTCATTTTATTTTATTTTGTTTTGTTTTAAATTCTTCTAAGGTTTGTTTTTATATCTATTATTAGAGCAAGTCCAAAGCCATCTTGTAGGGCTAATTTCTGCTCACTAGTACTGACGACTCAATACAATGTCCTACATATTATAAGGTTTTCTTATTTTGAATGATGGAAACATGAACTATTCCCAGCTCTGGATGAGGTCCAGGAATCATTTGGCTCTATAAATCCAGAGAAACATGATCTTTTGTTCTAGAATATGGTCATGTATTATTTCCTGGGTAATTTTCTTCATTTTCTTTGTTCTCTATTTTGTGAGACTTCTGTGAGTCACACATTAAAGTTTTTGGATTGGCCCTTTAATCGTTTTTAATATTGTCTCTTCTATCTTCCATCATTTGATCTTTTTGTTCTATTTTCTGCAAGATTTCCTCAACTTTATTTTCCAAAGCAACAATTGGATTTTTAAAAATATTGATCATCAGACTTTTAATTTCCCAGAGCTATTTCTTATCTACTAGCATCATTTCTTCATTGCCTCCTAAACTTGTTTTACAAACTCAATTTTTAGTTTTAAGGATATTCATTGCAGTTTTTAATTTTTTCCTCCTTTCATTCATTTGCTAATCGAATACTTATTGATAATAAACCACATGCTAGATGCCAATCTGTTTGCTGAAAATAACAGTGAATCAAAACAAAGACTCTGCTTTCATGGAGCCTACATTGTGGGGATGGCAGGCAAGCAATACAAAATTAATGAATAAACATATCGTATTCTGTTAGTGATAAGTGCTACAAAGACATCCCTTCTGTCAAACTCTCCTCCCTCTTGCTCACTACTCTCTATCTATACTACCTGTTCTTCAGTACCTTCATTATTTCCTTTTCCTGCTTCCCCTTCTATATTCTGAACTCTGTACTCAAATATCCTTCCCCTGGTTCTTCATATCTTAAGTATACCTCATCTCCTTGCCCTATCACTGCCATCAGTTTTCCAAGTACCATTTTAATTCCTTTCATGATATTTATCAAAACTTGTAATATTGGTTATTTAACTAATAACCATTCAGGCTTCTTCCTTGATAACTGAACCTGATTTTATTTAGGTATCCAAGATCTTCCCTAAAGCTATGTGCTTCAGGGAAATTTGGTCCTAGCCCCAGTTCAGGGATGAGTCTGGATTAATCTAACCAAATCATGGTAATTCCATATACTTGCCAGTAATTGCTTAGGAAGGAATGTGTCACCCTATTTCTGATTAGTGGAATATGAGGAAAGTCTCCTAGAAAGGATTTGGGAAAGGATTGTTCTTATAAAGAGTTTCAAAGAATAGATAGTCCTCTTTCTAGCCTCTGGGACATTGATTTACTTAAGAATGTGATACTTTCTGCTGCTTTTAACTATAAGAAGAGCTAATGCATGGACCACAGATAAAAATAAGCTGACCTTTGGTGATACCACTGATCCACTAAATCAGTCTATCTTCATACTTCTTTATGTTCCCATGAGCTCTTCTTAAGGCATTTACTAGATAATGAGCCTCAAGAACCAGAGAGATATCAATATAAATAAGGACAGACATATTAAATAATACTTATTTCTTTTAAAAAAAAAATAATACTTACTTGTAAAACAAGAGTGAGAAAAGAATGTAATATAATAGTTGTATACTCTGACATTGTAAAATCATAAAATAAAATTGGAAAATTTGGATAACATATACAAAAATTGTGTTACTGATTTTTAAAACACCTTGTTCAATAGTGTTCTACAATCATAATTGATGGCGGTAGTATTTGTGTTGTTGTCCAAGTCTATTGTATGTATTGGGGGAATACAGCAAATAAGAATTTGGGGATATTTAATTCTATCACCTTGTGCTTTGAGAACCAAGAAAAGGATATATATATATAATGTCATATATATGTATATATTTTAAAATTATATAAATTTATATATACACATATATGATTTTATATATACACATATATATGACATTACATATATATATATATATATATAAACTATTATTCCAGCTAATAGATGAAAGCAAAATGACATAATTAAGATATCACTACTTTTTCAACCCCCAGTGAATTCATGGCTCTCAGCAATGAGCATCAACGGCTGCTATCATAAAAAGAGACAATCAGAAGTTATGTACCTCCAAATGAAGATCACAGCCTATAGTCTTGACAGAAGTATTAATCCCGAGTCTGATCAAGTTTCACTATAACCCTGTCAATGTGTACAAAATATAGAAGAAATGTGTCGAACTGCACCATGAACAAATTCAAATAGCCCAGATCCTTCAACAGATAATTTGGGAAAAAAGATATAAGGGAAACCTGTAGATTAAAGGAAACTTAAAAGAGAGATTTTTAAAAATTTTAACTTACTTATTTGAGAGAGAGAGAGCACACAAGCCAGGGGAGTGGCATGCAGAGGGGTAGGGAGAAGCAGGCCCCCACAGAGCAGGGAACCTGATGAGGGACTCAATCCCAGGACCCCAGGATCACATTCTAAGCCAAAGGCAGTCAGCCACTCAAACAACTGAGCCATCCAGGTGTACTTAAAAGAGATATTTTTTAAGTGGCCGGGACTATAGTGTTTAAAAATGTTTTATGGGTTGGGCGCCTGGGTGGCTCAGTGGGTTAAGCCGTTGCCTTCGGCTCAGGTCATGATCTCAGGGTCCTGGGATCGAGTCCCGCATCAGGCTCCCTGCTCAGCAGAGAGCCTGCTTCCCTCTCTCTCTCTCTGCCTGCCTCTCTGCCTACTTGTGATCTCTCTCTGTCAAATAAATAAATAAAATCTTTAAAAAAAAAAAAATGTTTTATGGGTGATAAACCATAAGGAAATATAAGGAGTCATTACTCTAAAATCTAGATTAGTGCTGGTATAGTCTGTTATGGTGGAAACTCTTTCCAACGAAGCACAACTCATGGTATTCATGACTTTCTGCTGGCCCCTCCTCCTGAATCTGGGCTGGGCTCAAGACTTGCTTTAACCAATAAAAGGTAGCACAGCAATCCCCTGGCCTTCCAGGCCTAAGCCTTCAGAGTCTTCTAGAAGCTGTGGCACTTTTGTTTAAAAAGCCCAGTATTTTATAGGAGAGACCAAGTAGAAAGGCCATCTGGAGAGACAAAAAACCTTCCCATTTGAGTCTGGCCACCAGCCAGTCCACCAGCAGAATGTAGCCACAGGAATGACCACCTGTGAAATAAAAGATGTAGAACCACCCAGCTGACCCCAGGGCAGATTGCAAAACTGTGAGCAAACACCATTGTTTAAAGAGTCAGTATCTTTTGGTGGTAATTTTCAAGGCAGGATAGAGAACTGAAAATAGTGGTTATTGTGGGAGAAACAAAGCGGTTTAGGATTGGGATGGAGTAGATGGAGGTTTCTGGAACGGCTAGTGAAGTACTTTCCATTTCTTGACCTGGGTGATGGCCATAAGGATATTTGCCTTACAGTGATTCACTAAGCTATCCATTTGTTTTGTGTGGTTTTCTGAACCTGTGTTATATGTTAAAATAAAAATAGTTTTAAAAGAAGAAAGAAAACCCACATGGTTTGGCATAGAGACATTTACTCTTCCTTCAAAACCTTCAGACTACAGGCTTTTAAAAAAAAAATCACTTAGGGGCAGCAGCTCTTTCTGCCCATGGGTTCTGTCCCTGAGCTTTAATAATACCACAATTTTGCGCACGCGTGCGCACACACACACAAATCACTTAGGAGCTCCTAGTTAAAACTACTAATATATTCTAATCCTATAGGTATCAATATGCAAACAATGTCAAGCATGGAAATATATCATTTCTTTGGGTCCCAGAGCCTGCAATTTGCAAAACTGAATTAATTGCTTTCATATCTCTAAATCTTTTCTCCTTGAAGTGAGAAAAAACATGTACACCAAACAAAAAAATAAGAAGAGAAGCAGCAACACTTTTATAAGCTGGCTTGCATTTTCTACTGGCAGCAATTTTAAATGAATTTTCCAGTTTCAAAGGAGAAAATCTGTATTGCATTTGGGGTTTCGTGTGTGTGTGTGTGTGTGTGTGTTTTAGTTTGAAACCATTGAATTTTAGCCCTCATGTCCTGTGTTTTTCCTCAAGTGTTTCAAACAGACTGTAGCATCTGAATTGCATTTTTTATTCTTTTGTCTTTATTTCTGACTTCATTTCCCATTTCCCAGTGCAAATTGCTGTATGTACCTTTTCTCTTAGAACAACATTACTTAGCTTTACTAACCCAATAAATTAAAATTTCTGATTAGGAGATTAAAATTCACTGCCAAAATTCACACTGAATATTTTGTAAAATGTTCGCAGTACATTTATTTTAATTGGATTAGAAATTATGACAAATGGAGTTCCTGCTGTTGTACTTTCTACCTGGGAACCCAGTTCAGACCTTCCCAAAGATGACAATAGGGTAAAACTACAATATGTTCAGTAGTCCAGCAAAAACAAAACAATAAAAAGAATCACTATTGTCATATTAGTAATAACTATTACTAAAGCAGCATTGATGATGTGGTCCTCTCATGGCCAATGTCCTTGAAAAAAGAAGTGTTTCATCAAGACCAGATCTCGATTCAGTGTCTGACTTTATGAGGTTCATCAAGGCAAGAACTGAGACCCAAGAGGGAAAGTCACTGTTTCTTCCACAAGCGTAGGGGAAAATGTTAATTTGTCTCAGTCTATGTGTGTTTATTTTTGAGGATTCTAAGAAACTCTCAATTCACACTGAATTCCCAAAGTCTTGGCTTCCGTTTGCAAAGACGGAAGGTACTACGAAGTTCTTGTTGCCACTACAAATTACCAATCTGCAATAGTTTTCCTAATCAGAAACTCCTGCTAGCTTCATCAGTGGCTTGGCATGCTTAATGGCATTATTTTTAGTCAAAATATAATGTGATCAGTAGGGGCTCCTGGGTGGCTCAGTGGGTTAAGCCTCTGCCTTTGGCTCAGGTCATGATCCCGGGGTCCTGGGATGGAGCCCCGCATCGGGCTCTCTGCTCAGCGGGGAGCCTGCTTCCTCCTCTCTCTCTACTGTTCGTGTCCTCTCACTTACTCACTTGCTCTTTCTCTCTCTGGGTCTCTGCCTCTCAAATGAATAAAGTCTTTAAAAAAAAGAATAAGGGCTCAGTATACGACTGTTTGTCATTTACTCTAGGTCGTCTCCCTCTTTCTCCCATCCCTGCTACTCCCTCCTGGGGAGCAGCATTTCCTCACTTCCCAGGAGAATCTACTCATTACTACAAATTAAGAACTAAGATGGATACTAATAAGACAGATACGAATAGTATGTTCTTTACCCACCTCCTACTTTCTTTTAGTTAATTTTTCTTAAAGGGGACTCAATAAAGCAGCTCTTAGTGTGCTGCTTATGACACTTTGGGGCCCAAGAACACAAGACAACTGTAGTGAGGGGGCGTCTGGGTGGCTCAGTGGGTTAAAGCCTCTGCCTTTGGCTCGGGTCATGATCCCAGAGTCCTGGGATCAAGCCCCGCATCGGGCTCTCTGCTCAGCGGGAACCCTGCTTCCCTTCCTCTCTCTCTGCCTGCCTCTCTACCTACTTGTGATCTCTGTCTGTCAAATAAATAAATAAAATCTTAAAAAAAAAAAAAGACTACTGTATTGGAATAAGATTTGTCTGTGAATAATAATAGCACAGATAATGCTGGCTTAAATAAGACAGGACTTTATTCCTCTCTTATTGAGGCCCAGGAGGAAGTAGCTCAGACATGGAACAGAGGATCTACTACATGAAGTCTTTAGGAACCGAGGCTCCTTCTGTGCACTTACTTCACTCTGCACGAGCTTCTTCTTAAAAGGATACCTCTGGGACGCCAGAGTGGCTCAGTCGGTGAAGCATCCAACTCTTAATTTAGGTCTTAGACCTTAATTCAGGTCTTGATCTCAAGGTCATGAGATTGAGCCCAGCGTCTAAGATTCTCTCTCTGTCCCTCCCCTCTCTGTTCTGCCCCAACCCCCACCCACTTGTGTGCACTTTCTCCCTAAAGAAAAAAAAAATTTTTTTTTTTCAAAAAAATCAGGGAAAAATGACATTGGGGGGTAACCTGCACTCTCTACCGCCCCAATGCAAAGAGGGGTTAGCATACTACACGAGAAATACTCAGGACAGGGGTACCTCGGTGGCTCAGTGGGTTAAGCCTCTGCCTTCGGCTCAGGTCATGATCTCAGGGTCCTGGGATCGAGCCCCGCATCGGGCTCTCTGCTCAGCAGGGAGCCTGCTTCCCTTCCTCTCTCTCTGCCTGCCTCTCTGCCTACTTGTGACCTCTCTCTCTGTGTGTCAAATAAATAAATAAAATCTTTAAAAAAAAGAAAAAAAATACTCAGGACAAGCAGGTGGTCAGCGAGATGTGCTTGGGCTCCTGCTTCTCTTCTCTGAGACTCTGTAGGCCTGGCCGTGCTCCCATGTGGCCCATGTCTTTGAGCTGGCTCCCTTCCTATTCAGTTCCAGGCATCACATTCAGATGTGACAAAGTCCAAGAGAAGAAAGGGAAGAAGACTCTATCTCTACCCTTTGTCTCCTTCTTAAAAGGGAAGAGGACTTCCTTAGAAGCAGCTAGCATACTTCCCTTCAAGCCTCACTGTCCAGACTGCATCACAACCTCATTGCTTGTATAGTCACTGGCAAGGAGAACATACCACCATGGTAGGCATGGACCAGTCAAGACCCACCCCACAAAAGCCCTAAGTGGGGTGAGCTTCCCTGAAACACAGGGCTTTACATAGAGGAAGTTCAATACCCCAACAAAACTGGGGTTCTGTTGGAAAGAGGAAAGGGGAAAATATGTTGCGTTGACATCCAACTGTGTCTACTGCAATCCATATCCTAACTTCCCATTATGATATACTGCCAGTTCTAGCCAGGTAAATTGGACTCTCAGATTACATTGTCATAATTATCCTTACAAATCAGCCCAGTTCTTATCCCCAACTCCTATCAACAAATTGTGACTTAAGGATAAACAAATGTGTGGAATAGCACACACTGAGGTTAAGCAGACGGCAAACATGTCCAGTTCTCCCTGACTTCTGTTCACCTTGTCTGTGGAGACATCACTCCAGATACTGCTATCAGCAGTAATCTCATATACAGCCACCTAAATTAACCCTTTCAGTATAAATATGAGAAAATCTCCCTAAGAGAAATACATGTTGTTTCTAAGCTGTTACTCATTTCCTACTTTATAAGCAACAGATCTCTGCCGAGCATTTCACTGGAAGTCACCGCGCCCTCACCAGAAAAGTGTGCCTGACTGCAGTAGCAAGTCTAGGAAAAGAACCATGCACCAGCCCCCACCCAGACCTGCATGTGCCACAGTTCTCAGTGACAGCACTGATTTCCCTGTACTCTTCCGACCGTCCACACACCTACGTGGGGGCAGTTTTCAGGTTCATTTTTCTTTTGATTCATGATCAGTCCAATGGCAAGTCTAAAAAGGAAAGACAGTTCTTGCTCAAACAAGAAGGCACTGGGTGCTCTGAAGTTACAGGTCACTTTTTTGCATATCAAAGTTTAAAAAGTAAAAGAAAACTCGGAAAGAAGAGAGAAAAGGGCGCCAAATTGGTCACCAATGCTTGGATTATATGAGCTTTCCTTCTCATTAAAAGAAGACCCTCTTCGGTCAGTGCTAAAAGAATCACTGAAGGCTAAAACAGATGACACTGTCCATAGGATTACAAGGAGGTCTTAGTATTATTTCTTAATTGAAACATCTTTATCAAATGATGTTACTGAAAGTTTCTAGAAGCAATACTAAAAATTTGTTCTGTGGTAAGAAATGTATGGTAGTAGGGGCTCCTGGGTGGCTCAGTGGGTTAAAGCCTCTGCCTTTAGCTTGGGTCATGGTCTCAGGGTCCTGGGATCGAGCTCCACATCTGGCCCTCTGCTCAGCGGGGAGCCTGCTTCCCCCTCTCTCTCTTCTTGCCCCTCTGCCTACTTGTGAAATATGTCTGTCAAATAAAAAATTAAATCTTCTAAAAAAAATAGTGTGGTAGTGATTTTAGAAATGAAGTAACACCTTAATACTTCTGATATCCCTTTAACTAGAAATTTACTAAATCCTAAGAAATAATGTATTTTCAAAACATCCATGTGATGAATATCACTACCAACACAAAGTTTCAATGCACACAGACTCAATGGCAGCTGTTAAATGATTTGTCTAAAAGTAAATGCTGATTCAGACTCATTAGCATATCAGAAGTACAGGTGCTTATAACACATAAAAGATTAAGTTAACAAAACTCACTCCAAATATACTGGCTAGTTATTCTCCATAAGTTAGTAAACTTTACCAAGCTTGAAGGAGAGTTATTGAACCAGCTCTAGGAGCTTTCAACTCTGTATTTCACTGGCAGCTATTTTATGAGAAACAGGTCATAAAATTGTATTTAAACTTTACTGTCATATTTTCAACTGCTCTGCATACAATTAGATAAAAACTTGAGAATATGCATGGGCTAAATGATGGGCAAAGTGGAAAAGATAGGGTTATGTGGTTTTTTTATTGTTGTGTGTGCGTTTTTTTTTTTTCAGGGATCTGGGGCTTCAAAACCATCAGGAAATCACAGCCCCATGACCTTCATGTGCTCATCCACTAACAATTCACAACGCCATGCATTTTTCCAGTGATCTTTTCTCTTTTGGCAAGACGAGTATTCTCAAATGAGGCAACGTCTCATTTTCTCTGGAGGTATTCTAACGTTAACTCTTCTCTTCCCTCTGCCTGTACATGCCTTGAAAGTGTCCTCCCAAAGAATTAGGAGATAAAATTGAGCAGGACTTGTGGATGTAATGACTGTTACACAATCTGCTATAGTTTTTTGTTGCTGTTGTTTGTTTGTTTAGATTTTATTTGACCGGCAGAGATCACAAGAAGGCAGAGAGGCAGGCAGAGAGAGAGAGAGAGGAGGAAGCAGGCTCCCTGCCGAGATCACGCCCCGAGTGGAAGGCAGAGGCTTTAACCCACTGAGCCACCCAGATGCCCCCATCTGCTATAGTTTTATTCATTCAGAACATATTTATTCCAGGTCCTTCCTGTGCACAAGCCTTTACATACTTTTGGATGTGCAATAATTTAAGTTCACAGTAAAATAAAAGGTAACACATTTTCTTTTCACATGAAGGCAGTGCTTGTATCAACAGCAACAACTGTCATGACCATGGAGTCTTCAAGAACGTTAATCCCTTACATTGCTGGACTTCACTGATGGCTACGGAGGGCCATGATTCAACTTTAGGTGTTTTTAAGCTTTGCAGTGAAATAAAGTCCTATAAAGGAAATGGCATAAACATATTTTGCAAATAACTAAATGCAAACTCTTTCTCACTGGGTTCCCCTACAGTTCAGGCTCTTCCATGCTGGTGAAAACAAGCACATAGCCAAATTTGTAAGACTGGAGACAGTCTTCGTTTAGCTGTTTCACTAATATAAATAAGTCATCCATCTTCCTACCAGTTTAACTAAAGACAGCAAAGGAATACTTGACCAAGTTGTATCCCCTGACAGAATGAGTTGTTGATGATCCTCTGTCTCCAGAAGTACCAGAGCAGGAGGAAGAATCTGGAAAGTCAATTACATTGCTCTCAAGTGCCCTGATTTGATATCCTTTTAAAATGGTTGTGAATACTGTGGTGACTGAACACAAATATGGAATAAGGACACTAAGGAAATGCTTTCCTTTTAGGAAAGGTTCAGGGCCCAGAAAGAAAAGAACCTAATCAGGAAGAACTTAACCATTTCTTTACAGGATTAGGGTAAAGCTTAGAGTTCGATACCTGGTTTAGAAGGTATTTTCTAAAGCCAGAAAATGACTAAGTTGACAAGATAACCAAACGTTAGGTAGTGGTTGTGGGCAAGGTTGCCTGGGAGGAAGCCACCCAAGATATAGCGCCATGATTTTCTGCAGTTTCAATTCAGTTTGGGGTTTTTTGTTTGTTTGTTTCTGCCTCACACTCTGTAGTGAGTCCCTGTATCTCTGAAGATCTCCCCAAACGAGTTTCCCTCCATCGGTAACTTTAGCAAATGTTACAAAACCCGCCCCTGTTCCTCTTTCCCTTCCCCCAGCCCCCTCCGGAGAGGGAAAGGAACCCTACATCCTGGGAGCGGGATGACACGGTCCTTTCTGCTTCTGATGAAATCATCCCACAAGTGATCTGAAAGTTCAAGTGAAGCTGTGGCCGATACCTCGTTTTGCAAAACCAGGCCAACGTTACCAGGAGGGAAATTCTGCGTTAAAGGCCGGGAATCCCCCGGGAAGTCTCCACAAACGAGGGATATCCCCGCTCCCGTCTTTTGAGGCAAGCTCAGGAAGAGCTCAGAACTGAAGGGAGAGCGAGGTGTTTTCTGGATCCCGGCCTGAACAGACCCCAGGGCGGGCTGAGAGGTGGAAATGAGGTCGCGCCCCCCACCCCGCGGCCTGCACCTGCCTCCCGCATCCGCACCGCCGCCCTTCCCAGAGCATCGCGGGCGGGCTGACCACCCACCCCCGCTCCGGTCCCCGTCCGGATCCCAAGAGCGGCCTCGCCCGAGCTCGGGTGTGCGGCCCCGGCGGCGCAGGGAGGCAGCCGGCCGCGCGACGCGCCCTGGCCCGGGAGGTCCCCGCGCCCGCAGGTAGCGCGCCGCCGCTGGAGGGCGGGGGGCGCGGCGGGCACCCGCTCTCCACGCGCCCTCTGGGGCCGGGAGCGCGCAGCTGTGCAGGCCCCCGGCCGGCGCGGCGCTCCCGGGAAGCCCCCCGCGCGCGTACCTCGGATGTAGCTGCACTTGCCCTCGTCCAGCAGGCTGGAGGCCGAGCCGCCCATGGCCGCGGTGCGGGCGGTGCACGCCGGGCCGCGCTGACAGCTCCCGTCGGCGCTCGGCGCTCGCTCCTGGAGGTGCCTGCGACGGCTGACCCGGCTCTGCAATTAAAGGGCAAACTTCCTCCGACAGGCGCCGCCTTCTGGGGCGCCTCCGCCAGGTCCGCGCCCTCGGAGCGTCTGTGGGCTGGCCCGGGGGCTGTCCTCCCGCCCTCGCTTCGCTGGGCAGCTCCGAGGGGACGTCCATCTGGGAAGACTTCCCGCTCTTTCCTCCTCCTCGCCGGCTTTTGCTGCTGCTTCTCACCGTCAGGGGCCGCCGAGAAACCCCTTCGAGGAAGCGGGCCATTTCCCTAGTGACTGTGAACCTCTGCGGGCTGGAACCTTCTCCACAGACGAGCCTCGGGATGGAATTCAAGACCCCGTTGCTTTAAGAAACAGCAGTTCCCAAGCATCACCGAAGAACTTTGTATTTTGTTAGAAATACAAAATTGCGGCTCCCCCAGCCGTCCACGCCCCTCTACACACATGCACGTGTGCACAGGCGCGCGCACACGGCACCCCAGTTAGAAACTCCAGGACTGGAGCTGGCAGCGTAATTCGGTGCTGCCGAAGTGTGAGATCGAACGCGGAACTGTTCCTTCCAGCAGCCGCGAAGCAGGGCCAAGGAGGGGGTGGGAAATGAAGGGGGAGAAAAAGAGAGAAATAGAAAAACAGGGAAAACCTAAGCTGGGACGGGCAATACGTTACCAGTCCTGAAACTTCAGACACCCCTCCCTCCATCAAAATCTGTTCTTTTATCTTTTGGTCCATTTCTTCCCCTTGACAAACTGGAAATAATTCATTAGAAAGGGCATCGATTCTTTTTCCCACAACCAGTATTTAACTTGGCAGCCTCTCCCGAGTAACACTCGACTGGGGCAGAAGGGTCACCATGCATTTCTTCCTATTCTTAGCAATCAGATTTTTAGCGAGTCCTATTGACTTAACCTCCAAGGTCAGACGGCCTGTACACACCAAAACCAGGCGCGGAGAACACTTGGAAGGTGTTGCCCCCAAAAGTTCATTGACTAGCATTTTTAACGCCAAGATTTCCCCCACCTCACACCCAGTCTCGCTCACCCTGTGTTCTAATCCATCATGAATCCTCTCCATTCTGCTTTCAAAATATATCCAGTATCCACCCATCTCTCACCCCTTCCTCGGCTACCCTCATCGTGTCTCACCTGCGAAATTGCGATAGCCTCCTAACCGGTCCTCCTCCTTCAGAGAAAAAGCCCTGGTCTGTCATTGACACTAGGCCCTACTTCCTCTCTGTCCCCATCGACCCCCACTTCCCACTGGCCTTTTTGCTCCTCTAGGACACACCTTTGCATGTGCTTTGCTTCCCCTAGGATGCCCTTCCCTCACTTACTCACATGGTGCGCTAAGTCTATTTCATTCCAATCTCCTCTTAAATGCTAATACCTCAAAAGAGACCTTTTTTTTTTTTTTGGACCTTCTGTTTATACACCAGCCCTCATCTCTGTCCTATCCCTTACCCTTCACTATTTCTATTCATATCACTTAGGGTTATCTGGTGTGTTTCTTTTCTGTCCCCACTAAAATGGAAACTCCATAAGGTTGGGGATTTCCTTTGTTGATGTTGTTTCTTGTTTGGTTGGGTTTTTTTTAGTTATTTATTTTCTTTCTTACTTTTTTTTTTTCCTTTAAGGGCAGGGATTTTTTTCATTCTATTCTCTGACATATCTCAGATGCCTAGTACAGCATCTGGCAGATGGGTGCTCAATAAATAACCACTGAATAAGTGAACGGATGAAAGATGAACTATGGGGTATGGACTTAATGGAAGCGGTGAATCTCAATGAATAAAGAAAATTTCCAGGTAACAACTCCATGGTTTAAAGTCTTCCATGTTCAACTCTTTTCTCAATATTCTAGTTAGCTCTTAGAATTAAGTGTATCTTGGGGCACTTGGGTAGCTCAGTAAGTTAAGTGTCCAGCTCATGATTTCAGTTCAGGTCATAATCTCAGGGTTGTGAGATCGAACCTAGCGTGGTGCTCAGTGCTGAGTGTGGACCCTGCTTAAGATTCTCTCTCTCCGGGGTGCCTGGTGGCTCAGCGGGTTAAAGCCTCTGCCTTCGGCTCAGGTCATGATACCGGGGTCCTGGGATGGAGCCCCAAATCGGGCTCTCTGCTCAGCAGGGAGCCTGCTTCCTCCTCTCTCTCTGCCTGCTTCTCTGCCTACTTGTAATCTCTGTCTGTCAAATAAATAAGTAAAATCTTTAAAAAAAAAAAAAAAGATTCTCTCTCTCCCTTGCCTTTTCCCTCTGCTCCTTCACCCCCAGAGTCCTTTCACACTCTAGCTCTTAAAAAAAAAAAAAAAAAAAAAAAGGCAGGGGCACCTGGGGGGCTCAGCCTATTAAGTGCCTGCCTTTGGCTCAGGTCCTGATCCCAGAAGGGATCAAGTCCTGCAGAGGGCTCCCTGCTCTGTGGGGAGCCTGCTTCTCCCACTCCCTCTGCATCCCCCTCTCTCTTTGTCTTGTGAATAAATAAATAAAATCTAAAAACAACAACAACACTTCTTTCAGGTAAATAGCACGTACTAAAATGATTATCTTATTAAATATCTTTATTGAGATATAATTCACTTACATAAATTCACCCATTTAGATTACTTTTTTTGAAGGAGCAAATGAGATTAATAGACATTTAGTACCAGTACCTATAAACTGTGCATGTGTTTTGGGGATTCTCTTACCTGTCATTGAACTATGAACCCCTTTCGGGACATGTTTTCATTTGAGTGAGTGACATCTGTGTATTTAGACATTTAACTGCCTGCAGAGTAGGAACAGTTTCAAACTTATTTGCACTCCCCCCAGTACCTTGTACTGCTGTGTAATACAGGATTGGGAGCTCTGTAATTACTTTCTTGTGTGATAAGTACACATGACAGGTTACCAGTTATCCAATGAAATCTTCACAAAAAACTGACTGAAGTAGGTGCTGTTCTTATCACCATTTTAAAGATGAGAAAAATCAAGGTGAAAAAGCTTAAGCAATTTAACTAAGGTCACCCGTCACCTGGGTTTATCTAACTCCAGAGTTCATCCTTTTAACCACAGATGCTACTACTTTTATGTTAAATCTTGCTTTTGTTTATTTACATAAATAATCCAGGTTTTACTATTAAAAAAATTAGAAACCATGGACAAACAAAAAGGCAAAAAAGAGGGAAGGATCATCCAGATCCCAATGTTAATGTCTGTATTCTTATTTATTTATTATTTAGAGTTAGAGAAAAGGAGAGAGTGCATGTGAGCAAGGGGAAGGGATGGGGCAGAGGGAGAGAGAATCCTTAACAGGCTGCAGGCTCATTGCCAAGCTCCACATGGGGCTTAATCTTCCAACTCTGAGATCACGATCTGAGCTGAAATCAAGAGTCCAACACTTAACCAACTGGGGTATCCAGATGCCCCAATGTAAATATCTTTTCGATAACCCCAATCACCAGTTTGATACAGATTCCTATAAATTTACATATAAATATATGTACAATTATAATTTATAATTATATAAAAACTTACTTATTGTTACTTAGTTACGGAAATGAGGTGATGCTCTTTATATATTCTGTAACCCCGTATTGTAATTTTTCATTTGGAATATTTCCATTTAAATAAATATCTAGATCTAGGTCAATGGTAGTTCATTATATAAATGTAACCTAAGTCACGTATCTACCAGCAATGTATGCCTGTTTTCCTCCTTCTCAGTCACATTGGACATTTTCATATCTTTTTAAAAATTATCATCATTAATTTCATTATTCATTTTAATATTTGGCAACTTAAAAATCAAAATAAGTATCACTTTCTGTGGTTTACTTTTGAAATCCTTAAAGAGAAAGATTCATTATTTTTCCATGGGCTTTTTGGCTATACATGCTCCCTTGTGAGTAAGTTGTTCTTATATTTTTCTGGTTTCCTATCAATTTCTTATTTTTATTGATTTGGAAGAGTTTTATATATTTTAAAGAAATTGACCCATCTACTCTAACTCACATTGCAAATTAAACACACTTTGTTTATTAAAATGTATTTCCTTGTATTCTTTATTCAGTAATTTTCTTTGAATATTTGCTAACCATATACAAATTATAAAATCAATTACATTTTTCTCTGGCATCTTCCAATCGTCCCTTAACACTCCCTTCTCTTTTCTCTTTGTATAGTTTCTGATGAATGCCTTATCTTATCAACAATATCTCTTATAGACTGTTGTAGCTTAACTATTGAAAGTCATTTTTATGAATTATTTTTAATAAGCTCCTTCACTTACTAGAAAAATGGTTACAATAATCTGATATGTCCTATTTTCCTCAGGAGTATAAGTTTTTTTTTTTTTAAAGATTTTATTTATTTATTTGTCAGAGAGAAAGAAAGCGAGAGCGAGCACAGGCAGACAGAGTGGAAGGCAGAGTCAGAGGGAGAAGCAGGCTCCCTGCGGAGCAAGGAGCCCGATGTGGGACTCGATCCCACGATGCTGGGATCATGACCTGAGCCGAAGGCAGCTGCTTAACCAACTGAGCCACCTAGGCATCCCGGGAGTATAAGTTTTAGAAGCTCCAGTTGACATTCTGATTATTAACTTGTTTCATGATTTTGAAAAACAACTTAAATTTTCTACTTTATATTCCTTTTCTTTAAAATGAGTGTCTGTGAAAATTTAATGTGATCATATATGCAACGCACTTAATACATATTAATATGCATAGCACATATTTAGCATTCTCTAAATGAAGCTAGCATGACAAGAAGTAATAAATAAAAAGATGTTTTATTAACTTTTTAAACTTATCAACATTAGTTCATTTTATTTTTCTTCTTATTATAGTACCTTTATTACATGATCGGGAAATCACCTTCCAGGAGGCAGGGTACCAAGACCAATTTTGAAAAAGGAAGAAGTGTATCTATTACATTTTGACTGTATTTTGAAAGACATAAAAAGCTGCTTCATAGTACAAACTACAGAAAACTCAGCTGGATAAAATATTTTCTAGAGTGAATATATACAAAATGAAATTCAACTTCTGCTCGTCAATGATTCTTGAGGGAAAGTTTCAGGAGCTTCTGTGTGAAATTTTTATTAGAAAAGATGGATATGGGGCACCTGGGTGGCTCAGTTATTAAACATCTGCCTTTGGCTCAGGTCGTGATCCCAGAGTCCTGGGATCGAGCCCCTCATCAGGCTCCCTGCTCAGTGGGGCGCCTGCTTCTCCCTCTCCCTCTGCTGCTCTGCCTGCTTGTGCTCTCTTGCTTTCTCTGTCAAATAAATAAATAAAATCTTTTAAAAAAAGAAAAGAAAGAAAGAAAGGAAAGATAGAAAAGACAGATATTTATTTTTAAAGATTTTATTTATTTGAAAAAAGAGAGAGACAGCAAGAGAGGGAATATAAGCAGAGAGAGTGGAGAAGGAGAAGCAAGCTTCCCGCCAAGCAGGAAGCCTGATGGCGGGGCTCGATCCCAGGACCCTAGGATCATGACCTGAGCCGAAGGCAGACACTGAATGACTGAGCCACCCAGGTGCCCCCAGATTTTTTTTTAATTGAGAAACATTGCTTTTCTTCAACATGCTCTTCCTTTTTTTAAATTGAAATACAATGAGCATACAATGTTATATTAACTTCAGGTGTATGACATATTGATTTGACAATTCTATTCATTACTCAATGTTCACTCTAAGTGGAATCACCATCTGTCACTACACATTATTACAATACAATTGAATATATTCCCTATGCTATACTTACCATCTCTTATCATTTATTTATTTAAGAACTGGAAGTTTCTACCTCTTAATTTCCTTTACCTATTTCTCTATCTCCCCACCCACCTCCTTTATAGCAACCACCAATTTCTTCTACTTAAGAATTTGATTTTGGGACGCCTGGGTGGCTCAGTTGGTTAAGCAGCTGCCTTCGGCTCAGGTCATGATCCCAGCGTCCTGGGATCGAGTCCCACATCGGGCTCCTTGCTTGGCAGGGAGCCTGCTTCTCCCTCTGCCTCTGCCTTCCACTCTGTCTGCCTGTGCTTGCTCTCACTTCTCTCTCTATGACAAATAAATAAAATAAAATCTTAAAAAAAAAAAAAAAAAGAATTTGATTTTGTTTGCTTGCTTGCTTTTGGTTTTTGGATTCCCCATATAAGTGAAATCAAATGGTATTTGTCTTTCTCTGTGTGACTTATTTCACCTAGTATAATTCATGCTGTCACAAATGGCAAGATCTTGTTCTTTTTATGGCTGAGTAATATTCCATTGAATATACAGACCATATCTTTTTTATCCATTTATCTATCATCTATCCATTCATCTATCAATGGATACTTGGGTTGCTTCCATAATTTTGCTATTATAAATAATGTTGCAATAAACATTGGGCTGCATAAATCTTTTGGAGTTAGGGTTTTCATTTCCTTTGAGTAAATACCCAGTAGAGGGATTACTGGATTATATGGTATTTCTATTTTTAATTTTTTGAGGAACTGCCATGCTGTTTCCCACACTGGATGCACCAATTTACATTCCCACCAATGGTGCATGAGAGTTCCCTTTTCTCTACATCCTCACAAACACTATTTCTTGTCTTTTTTTGAAAAAGATTTATTTATCTCTTTGAGAGAGAGAGAAAGAGAGAGACAGAGAGAGTGAGAATGAGTTGGGGGAGGGGCAGAGGGACAAGCAACGTCCCTGCTGAGTGGGGAGCCAGAAGTAGGGCTCCATCCCAGGACCCTGGGATCATGACCTGAGCCAAAGGCAGCGGCTTAACTGACTGAGCCCCCAGGCATCCCTAACTTGATTTTTTTTTTAAATGTTGAGTTGTATATTCATTTTTTAAAACTATATTTTAGACCTTAATTCCTTACTAAATAAATCATTTTTAAATATCTTCTCCCATTCATAGGTTGGTTTTTGTGTTGATTCCTTCCTTATTGGCTTCCTTTGCTATCCAAAAATCTTTTTACTTTGTTTATTTTGGTGTAGTTCCAATAGTTCATTTTTGCTTTTGCTTCACTTGTCTGAAGAGACATAGCCATAAATGTGTTGCTAAGGCCCATATCTAAGATTTACTGCCTTTGTTTTCCTTAGGTGTACATGGTTTCAGGTCTCACATTTAGGTCTTTAATCCACTGGAGTTTATTTTGGGGTATGGTGCAAGAAAGTGGTCCAGTGTCCTTCTTTTGTATATATCTGTCCAGATTTCCAAATACCTTTTATTGAAAAGACTGTTTTCCCCATTGTATATTTTTTTCTTCCTTTGTTGTAGATTCATTGACCATTTAGGTGTGAGTCAATGTGCTTTTCCAATATGAATCATCACAATTTTTTTATAGATCTCTAGCACTGCACAGTATCTTGGGCACAGAGTAGAAGTACAAGTATTTTAACAGAAACTAATACAGGCTTAGAACTAAGGATGACAAAGTCTAGAACCAAAGGAGCACTTAGATGTGTTGGTATCAGTCTTCAAATCTGACAAAAACCAGACCAAAGCAATAACCTATTATTGCTGTAGATAAGCAGATGCTACTGGTTCTGAGGGCAGGTCTCTAAACTACCTTGTACTTGGGCAGGGTGTTAGTTTAGTACAAGTGCACAAAGGGTAGAGTGCCACCTGCTGGACCAGCTGTGATACTCCGTGTAGGGTTGGGGCTACTTGGCAATGAGGAAAATGACAGGCTCCAGTCCAAATCAAATTCTTAGCTTGCACTTCAATTAGTTTAACAGTCATTTGGAATTATTATCCTTTACAAGGTTCTTCTGCTCACCTGACAAAGAATTGCTCTTCCAAAACAGAATTTTTCTCTTGAATTTATTTTGGGGGGATAATTCTATTATTTTACCATACAAGCGTATACTTAACTTACTGCTTATAACAACACATTTTGACATTAGTTATAATCCATTTTGTAAAGCACAGTCATGTGGTTATTTCCTCTCGGAGTCACAGTTCACTCTTTTCTCTATAGTGCAAGAAAATCAACACATGAATTCTTCTAGGCAGGAATCATAGTTGCGAAAAGTAATATTCCAGGGCTCTGACTTCTGTTCTAGTATGCTCAAATGGGCAAATGGAAGGAAGAATTGGCAAGGAGCCCCACAAGGGTGCAAGAACAGTGGGACGGGTCCATAAAGGTGGCAAGGGAAGTTATACATCACTGACTTTCTTTGGAATTTCTGTACGTGATAATTTTAAAAATGCGATCTGACTTAGCTTTATTGCTTTTCTGTTTTCTACAGACATTGCACCCCTTATTATCTGAACCAAGGGCAGACCACTCCCACAGCATCCCCTTGATATATCTACAAGTATTTGCACTCACGAATAGTATGGGGTAGTAGGGCAGAGACGTCTAGATATATATGTCTTATGTATGGAGAAAAATACATGATGATTTATTATATCTGATTAAAACTGCCTTCATCCATACTGCCTTAAATTCCTTCTTATTTTGACAGTGAACCAATTATTAGTTATTTAGGTAACAGATGATAAAACTACTGTATTGAATACCTTAAGGTGAATCCATTTAATCAGATTACATTCTTTTAAAATTTAATTAACATCTTGGGACACATGGGTGGCTCAGTGGGTTAAAGCCTCTGCCTTCAGCTCCGGTCATGATCCCAGGGTTCTGGGACTGAGCACCCCATCGGTATCTATGCTCAGCGGGGAGCCTGCTCTCCCCATCCCGTGCCTGCCTCTCTGCCTACTTGTGATCTCTGTCAAATAAATAAATAAAATCTTAAAAAAAAAAAATGAAAGGACTCATATCCTATAACCCTGTCATTAAAAAGAAAGAAAGAAAGAAAAAGTTAGTTAACATCAGCTCACTTCAGGACTATCAGTTTTGAAGGAGAAAAGAGTCATCTAGGAGTGGGGAGGGTCTTTAAAATACATTGGTTAGTCTGTTTCCAAACTGGCCAATCAGGCTCCTTGCCCAGGATAGCACTATTGTAACGACTGAAAAAGACAGTTTATTTCCCCTAGGGTTGATAAACTGGTAGGAAATTAATCCTGAGCTGCTGGCAGACATTTGTCCACGGAAGGAGAACCTGTGATTGAGAGAAAATAATTCTCAGATGACATTGCATTAATTGAGTCCGGACTTGCCCAGTTCCATTAAATAATAAATCCTCCCCATTTCTGTTTGTTAAACAAGTTTGAATTGGATTTCTGTTTTCCTCCCCAACCAAAACCATTTTGACAGCGTAAGATCTTAAATATAGTGTTTATATGCCAGATTAAAATGTTCTGTAGCTATACTGTATCCCTTTATATAATTGATTAAAGCATATATATGTAGACATTACTTTCTATGAGTGATTTGTAGTGTATGCCAACAATTGGCAGCACAATATATAACAATTTACTTTTCTTAGTCATTTTTTATTCTCAGCAGTCAGTTTTGAAAGTGATTTATTCTCATTCTAGACATTTGATTAATTATTGGTCCTACATATACACTAATTCCAATTCAGATTTTAAATTAGCTGCTCAAATTTTGACATGAGAATTAACAGTCTTTCTGTACATCATGACCTGAATATATATGAATATAGCCCATTATTACTCTCATTCTATTCATTTTTTTAAGTAATTCATAAAATGCAAAATTTTAGTTCAAGGCGTGCTGTAATTAAATTAGGAAGCATGGCAGAGTTTGGATTAGAACTAAATCAGATTGGCAGAAATTCTGTTGCCTTAAATAGCTTTGTTTTACATGGTGCTATTAAAGTTATAGCTACATAAATCATATCCCTTAATCCTAAAATTCTTGGAAATTAACTACTGGAAGAGTGATAATAACTTTGAGGGAGCTCAGTGTAGATGAACTCAGCAATACTGGGGAAGGGAAGTACAAGTAAAAACCAGCTGGAAGACAAGGGTAGATCAAGTTTTGGGGTTTTCTCTGTTTTGTTTGTTTGTTGAAACTGATGCACTATAATTTTGATGGCTCTGACTTGGCCTTCAGTGTGAACAGTGGTGCCAGGCTTATGGTCAGCACTCAATAAAGGCTTGTCGAGTGAATGAATAAATGTTTTACAATAGATACAAATTTTTGGTGTAGTAAGATTCTTCCTGTAATTGTTGCAAGTTTTAAGACAGTCATTTGAGGACTGAGCCAGAAGGAATTTCAGGTGTCCTTTTCAAGTTTCCTTATTTTAATATTGAAGGAACTGAGATCAGAAGAGGTAAAAATGACTACCCAAAACAGAGATAGGAGTAGTAAATCAGTTAACAAACACTTATGGAGCACCCAGTACTAGGTAAATGTTTGACATTGTTTCAGATAATGGACGTATAGCAGAGCATAAGTCATCCAAAGTCTGACTTCAAAAGAGCTTATATTCTGGAGCACCTGGGTGGCTCAGTCTGTTAAATGTCTGACTCTTGGGGTACCTGGGTGGCTAACTGGTAAAGCCTCTGCCTTCAGCTCAGGTCATGATCCCAGGGTCCTGGGATCAAGCCCCGCATCAGGCTCTCTCCCTGCTCGGGAGGGAGCCCGCTTCCCTTCCTCTCTCTCTGCCTGCCTCTCTGCCTACTTGTGATCTCTGTCTGTCAAATAAATAAATAAAGTCTTTTTAAAAAAAAAATGTCTGACTCTTGATTGTGGTTCAGGTCATGATCTCATGATCGTGAGATCGAACCCCACACTGGGCTCTGTGCTGGGCATGGAGCCTGCTTAGGATTCTCTTTCCCTCTCTCTCTCTCTCTCTCTCTCTCCCTTAGTCCCTCTCCCCCTGCCCCCACTCTCTCTCCCTCTCTCAAAAAAAAAAAAAAAAAGTTATATTCCAGTGGGGAGAGATGATTAACATGTCAAATGAATGAATAAATAAGATAATTTCAAGTCTGATAAATAATGCTAGTGAAAATGCTAATACAGAATATTGTGTTGGAGAAATGACAGAGGGTGGGAAGAGACACAACTGATTTAGTAGAGGACTCAGCACGAGGCTCTCTAAGAACTCTTCTGTGAGCTGAGCCTTGAGTCATGAGGACACATCCATGCAAATGTATGAAGGAAGAGTATTCCAAGTGCAAGTGCAAAGGTCCTGAGACAGGAACAAGCTTGGTGTGCTTGATGGGGAGGGGGGGAAATAGCCGTAGTATTTCAACCGGAAGAAATGGTTGGACAAAATGGACAGAGATGAGGTTAGGTATGGAGGAAAAGGAGTTGGGTTTTATTACAGAGGGTGATGAGATAGCATATAAAAGGTTTCAAGGAAAGGAGACATCTAACCTAATTTTCATGGTAGACAAATCATTCCAGCTGTTCTGTGGAGAAGGGACCAGGGTGGGAATGAGAGGAGACTTGAGCTCCTTGGAAGGCTGTCCTGGTAATCTAGGCATGATGGTTGTCACTTGGATTAGGGTGTAGCAGTGGGCAGGGGAGCAATAGCTGTACTCAAGTATGTTTTGTATGTACCTGCAAGACTTACTGATAAATGCATGTGGGCAGTGAGGAAATGAACACACCATTTACAGTGATGGGGAAGACTCAAGGAAGAACAAATGGAGAAAATAGGGGAAATGAGTAGTTCTGCTTTAGACTTAAGTTTGATGCTTTTTTTTTTAAGATTTTATTTATTTATTTGATAGAGATAGAGTAGGCAGAGAGGCAGGCAGAGAGAGAGAGGAGAAAGCAGGCTCCCTGCTGAGCAGAGAGCCCGATGCGGGGCTCAATCCCAGGACCCTGAGATCATGACCCGAGCCGAATGCAGAGGCTTTAACCCACTGAGCCACCCAGGTGCCCCAAGTTTGACACTTTTTTTAAAAAAGGGTTTCATGGGACGCCTGGGTGGCTCAGTTGGTTAAGCAGCTGCCTTCGGCTCAGGTCATGATCCCAGCGTTCTGGGATCGAGTCCCACATCGGGCTCCTTGCTCGGCAGGGAGCCTGCTTCTCCCTCTGCCTCTAGCCTGCCACTCTGTCTGCCTGTGCTTGCGCTCTGTATCTCTCTCTCTAACAAATAAATAAAATCTAAAAAAAAAAAAAAAAAGCAAAATCATCTTTAAAAAAAATAAATAAAAAAAAATAAAAAAGGGTTTCATTTATTTATTTGTCAGAGAGAGAGAACAAGCAGGGGAGTCAGCAGGCGGGCAAAAGGAGAAGCAGGCTTCCCTCTGAGCAGGGAGCCCGATGTAGGACTCGATCCCAAGACCCTGGGATCATGACCTGAGCCAAAGGCAGATGCTTAACTGACTGAGCCACTCAGACATCTGACTTTTTTTTTCTCTTAAAGTTGGCTCCACACTCAGTGTGGGGCTTAAACTCATGACCCCAAGACCAAGAGTCTCATTCTCTACTGATTGAGTCAGACAGGCACCTCAGTTTGACATTTCTATTAAACACTGAAGTGGAAATGCTAAAAGGGAGTTGGATGAACAAGACTAAGCCTCAGGATAGAAGTCAGGAGAGGAGGTATGGATTTAGAAGTCATGAGGACATGGGTGAAAATTAAAGCCATGGTGCTAGGGGAGACTGGTGGTAGAGAAAAGAGAACTAGGGCTAGAGCCTGGAGCACAGTGGGAGGTCTGCAGGAGAGGAGGAGCTAGAAAAGGGGCTGAGAAAAAGCTACGAGGCAAGTGGGGCAAATCAAAAGAGTATGGCTCCATGGACATCTTTGCAGACCACCTTAATAAGAACTGTTTCTTTTTTTTTTTTTTTAACATTTTATTTATTCATTTGAGAAAGAGAGAGAGAGCGTGAGAGGGGAGAAGGTCAGAGGGAGAAGCAGACTCCCTATGGATCTGGAAACCCGATGTGGGACTTGATCCCAGGACTCTGGGATCATGAACTGAGCCAAAGGCAGTCACTTAACCAACTGAGCCACCCAGGCACCCAGAACTGTTTCTTACTGATACTGGACTGGGAGAATGGGGGAATGAAAGCCTACCTGGAGTACTGAGGTTAGAAGGAGAGGTAAGGACAAAAAAGTAGCAGGTCTTAAAGCAAGACTTTCAGATGTCTTTCCATGGAGTGAGGAAGAGAGATAGAATTGTGGTTGAAGGGCGTTGGAAGGTCAGGGGACTGCTAATGGAAACAACACAGTGAAGGAAAAAAATGTGGTGTTAAAGGGAACAGGGGAATAGCCATGAGGAAGGATTGGTCTGGGGCCTTGGATAGAGGAGGGATGCCTCTTTCATTAGAACGCAAGGAAAGACAGGTACCTGGTTCGGATGCAGATGGTCTGCGGAATTTGGTGAGGCGCTGTGGTAATCTTTGGCCATTTCCATCAGTATGTATCCAATTTTCCCAAATCCTACTCCTGGGTGTAACCATACAGCCTCCATTAGACTTCAGAAAGATGTTAATTCCTACTTTAATTGATTTGCAGCGTGAAAATATTCTCCAAACCGGATCATCTTAGTGGCACAAACATGTCATTGTCCAATTAAGTGGAATTCTTGTAGAACTAAGCTTGTTTGGAGTACCATGTAAAAGGGACACAGTCTTCAGTTTTTAGTTTGAATAGAAGAATAGAGTTAACAAATGGAAAAAGTAGAAGCAGCTGAGGTCCTTGCAATCACTGTTGAACCCCTGAATTAATGAACTCCGGAAGGATCCTATCCTGGATTTCCTTTATGTGAGTTAATAAATGTATCGATGACTTGAGCTGTTCTCCTGTTGTTGTCACTTAGAGCCAAAAGCATTTTAACGGGCATAGTATTTCATTGAGATAGGTGGTAGCCATCTGGAAAAATGAAGCTCAAACTTTACACAGAAATAGATAAATCAAAATATAATTTAAAATGTACTGGCAATACTGTGCAATTCCTTCCCAAGCATGACACCAAATCTAGAGACCTCATGTAGATGGGATAGTTATTGAATAAATCATAATACCTTAAGACATGTTACGTGTTTTTTGTTTGCTTGTTTGTTAAAGATCTTATTTATTTATTTGATATTTGATATTACTTATTTATTTATTTGTTTATTTATTTGACAGAGAGACACAGCAAGAGAGGGAACACAAGCAGGGGGAGAGGGAGAAACGTGCTTCCCGCCTAGCAGGGAGCTGGATGCGGGGGTGCATCCAAGGACCCTGGGATCTGACCTGAGCAGAAGGAAGGTTCTTAACAACTGAGCCACCCAGGCCCCTCTGCAATGTTTATATGGGAAAAAAAAAAAAAAAAAAGGATTCACAACATGTACATGCCCCATATACTTTGTGGTTTTTGTTTTCATTTTTAAGATTGATTTACTTATTTATTTGAAGAGAGAGAGAGATCACAGGAGTGCTGGACCGGGGGAGGAGGAGGGGCAGAGGGAGGCGCAGGCTCCCCACCTAGCAGGAAGACCATGAATGGGGGAAGGGAGGATGCATGTGGGCAGATGCGGTCAATAATGGGCCCATGTGGGGCTCCCTCCCAGGCCCCTGGGATCATGACCTGAGCTGAAGGCAGACACTTAACTGACTGAGCCGCCCAGATGCCCCATATTCCATGCAAGTTGTATAAGATTATGGCTCTGTGTCCATTGGGTGTTTGGTTTTTTTTTTTTTTTAATTGTTAAACTGTAAAGTTTCTTGGATTTCTGATTCATTTTAAAGATGTTGATTTAATTATCAATATAATGCAATGTTGAAAAAAAATCCTAGAGGCCATATAAGAAAAGACTGATAGATCCATAAATATTAAAAATTCTCCATTAAAAAAAAATTACAAGTCAAGGGAAAAATGAAAAGTTGGGGAAATTTGCAATTTGAACCTGGGATGAAAGGCTAATTTTCCTAACATAGAGTTCCACTAAGCCTTTTTAATTTAATTAATTTATTTATTTGACAGACAGAGATCACAAGTAGGCAGAGAGGCAGGCAGAGAGAGGAGGAAGCAGGCTCCCTGCTGAGCAGAGAGCCTATGTGGGGCTCGATCCCAGGACCCTGGGATCATGACCTGAGCAGAAGGCAAGGGCTTTAACCCACTGAGCCACCCAGGCACCCAACTAAGCCTTTTTAAAACACCATCATCACCAAAATAAGAAATGATACAGGATATGAATAGTGTATGTTTATAAACAAATGGCTCTTAAATTTATAAAAAGATGCTCAATTTACCCATAAGAGGAGAATTTCACATTGAAACTGTGCTATTTCTTGGATGACATCTTCTGTTGGGGAAAGTGTGGGAAACACGTCCTCTTGGTAAATTGCTGGCCAGAGTGCAAACTGATTCAACTGAAGAGTAACTTGACAATATCTATCAACCTTATAAATGTTACCTTGAAGTAGCAATTCTACTTTAAGAATGTATCCTATTGAACTATTTGTATACTAGTAAAACAACATTTGTACAAGGTTATTCTTTGTAGCATTATTTATAAAAACAAAAAGTTCAAAGACCAGATAAAGGTCCATCAAGGGTCCAGTTAAATAAATTTTGAAGCAATGATAAAATTGAACACTACTGTAGCTGTAAAAACAAAGAAAAGAATTAAAATTTCCTTTAAAATCTGGGTGGCTGGCTGGCTCAGTCGGTAAAGCCCGTGACTCTTCATCTCAGAATGTGAGCCTTACATTTGCCATAGAGTTTACTTAAAATCAATCAATTAATCAATCTAAAAAAAAAAAAAAAGGAGAATTCATTTAAATTCTGATATGGAAGGATCTTCATGATTTAGTGTTAAGTTAAAAAAAAAACATAAGATTCAGTATGTATAGTATGCCACCATTTATATAAAAATGTATAGATAACTATATATACACACTTGTTTGTGTATGCATAAAAATTTCTGTAAGAATATACAGGAAACTAATAACACAGGTTGTCAATGACAGTAAAGTTGGGGACAAACAGGAAAAGAAAAGGATCTTTAACAACTTACTCTTTTATACATATGGGATTTTAAAGCAAATACATGTATTATATATATATATTTTTTTAATTTTGAACATTGCAGATTAGAAAAACTAACTCTCTGTTGTTAGATACGTAAAATTCGAGAAATACAAAAATTAGTATTGTAAAAACAAATGTTTGGGAAAAAATGAAATGTCCAATAGTAGTGGACAGATTAAATAAACTGTGGGACATCCATACAATAGAATACTAGACAGCCATTAAAAGAGATTGAGGGAGCACCTGGCTGGCTCAGTCCATGGGACACTTGATCTTGAGGTTGTGGGTTTGAGCCCCATGCTGGGTGTAGAGATAGCTTAAAAATAAAATCTTAAAAAATAAATAAATAAAAGAAAAGGAGGAAGTATTTCATGTAAAAACACAGAAAGATCTCTAGGATACATTTTTAAGAAGGAAAAGAAGATATGGAATGGGTCACAGAATAGCCTACCATTTGTACAAAAAGAGGGAAAAATAGTAAGTGCATGAAAGTTTATTGGTTGGAGAGCTTTTTCACTGTATACCCTTTAGTACCTTCAAAATTTTTAACCATATGAGAATAGTGCCTTTTTTTTTAAGATTTTATATATTTATTTGACACAAAGAGAGATCAGGTAGGCAGAGCAGAAGGCAGAGTAGGGGGGAAGCAGGCTCCCTGCTGAGCAGAGACCACCACCCCCCATGTGGGGCTCAATCCCAGGACCCTGAGATCATGTCCTGAGCTGAAGGCAGAGGCTTAACCCACTGAGTTGCCCCAGAGCCCAGAGTATTGTCTGTTTTTTAACAAAATAAAATGTGACTACATACATACTCACAATCATGGCTCAGCATTTTAGGACAGTTTAAAAAAATTCCCTATCAGATGGTAGTTAAAAAGGGTTCTGGAGTCAGGTTTCCTGGGTTCAAACGCTCATCCCACAGTGATGTTAGGCAAGCTTACTTAACTTCTCTGTACCTCGATTTTGCCATGTCCCAAGATGGGGATCATAATGCCATTCTGAGGACTGTAGGACATAATGCTTGCACTACTTAGCACAATGCTGGAAATCAAAAGTAAGTCCACAGTAAACGGTACCTAAAATTTGTGTGATTATCAAAAGAGGCAGAAATTTTATTTTTTATATATTTTTTTCAAAGTAGCAGAAATTTTAAAGTGAAAGCTCTTCTCCTAAGTTTTATTTTGGTTATTCTAAGTTATACTTAAGGCATCTAAAGTGGTCTATCAGATGAGACATAATGTGATGCAGAAAACAAAGGCAGACAAAAAATTATTAAATTTCCTTACTACCTACAGTCCATTGACAGGTCCTTGAAACAGGCAGTGACAGGCAGTCCCCTCTAGGGACTCAGCTGCCTCAATATTGTTACTTGGCTTTAGGGCAAAGACAATCCCACCCCACCCCAACCCCCCAATCATGTAAGTCCACTTTATTATTATTATTTTTTAAAGATTTTATTTATTTGACAGAGATCACAAGTAGACAGAGAGGCAGGTAGAGAGAGAAGAAGGGAAGCAGGCTCCCCACGGAGCAGAGAGCCCGATGCAGGGCTGGATCCCAGGACCCTGAGATCCTGACATGAGCCGAAGGCAGAGGCTTTAATCCACTGAGCCACCCAGGTGCCCCGTTGATTCTTGTTTTTGATCTTAGTCTCATTGCTATCTCTGGAGGTTTGCTTCTGCTCTAACTTGCTGGGTGTAATCTCACAACTGGCTAGATGATGAAATGTGATGCTGTTTAAAGATTGATTGATTGATTGATTGATTGATTTGACAGACAGAGATCATGAGCAGGCAGAGAGGCAGGCAGAGAGAGGAGGAAGCAGGCTCCCTGCTGAACAGAGAGCCCAATGTGGGGCTCGATCCCAGGACCCTGGGATCATGACCTGAGCAGAAAGCAGAGGCTTTAAACTATTGAGCCACCCAGGTGCCCCCACTTTATTATTTTTTTAAGATTTTATTTATTTAACAGAGAGAAAGACAGTGAGAAAGGGAACACAGCAGGGGGAACAGAAGAGAGAGAAGCAGACTTTCCCCTGAGCAGGGAGCTGGAAGCAGGGCTGGATCCCAGGACCCTGGTATCAGGACCTGAGTAGAAGGCAGCTGCTTAACGACTGAGACATCCAAGCGCCCTCCGTAAGTCTACTTTAACAACAACCAAAAAATTCCTTCTTTAGAAATTTCCTTTATCTCTAACCCCCACCCCCAAGATACATGTTGGCAATCACTCCCCCTGCCCCAAGCATATGGTCCACCCATATACATCTGAAGGATCTCATGACTAAGGTTTAATTAGACAGTAATAAATGACCTTTTCTTATAATAGCTAGCCCTCTCAAGGTCCTGGATACCTTGCTTTCAAAATCTCTTAAAGACTTTGCTATCCCTAACCAGCCCCCACCCCGCCCCACTTGGAAGTGTATAATGGGCCACTTCTCATGACCACATGGCAGCTCTTTCTGACCGTGTGTCCTGTCCCCATGCTTTTTTTCTTTTTCTTTTTTTTCTGTCCCCACGCTTTAGAAAAATCACTTTTTTGCACCAAAGACGTCTCAAGAATTCTTTCTTGGTTGTTGGTTTCAAACCCCTTATATCATAATGAGTGGATAATATATGCCCAAAGCAGTTTTTTGTCATTAAGACATTTTTTTCAACACTTATTGTTCTCTTCCCATTTTAGTATGTTGATTTTTCCTAAGTTATAAAATACTACTTACTGGATACTTGCAGACATCATTATGCTTTCTACAGTTAAATATGAGTCTATCAGTAGAACCCTAAATCTACCTCTTTGTGTTCTGTTTCTGTGTGAGCAACCCTCGTCACCCTATCACCTTCTCAAAGGTCACAGTAAATGATTAGTATTGTATTCTCAGTCACTGCCAGCATGCCTGGAGCATGGAGGCATTCAGTAAGGGATTGTTGAATGGATGGATGGATGGATAGATGAATGCCCATGCACACGAACGAGAGAAAATGGCAGGAAAGTAATTCTCTTTCTGCTTCTGCAGTCTTGCATAGCCAAAAGAGAGAGAACAAAATACTGGGGGTTCATGGAAAGTTCAGAGACCAAGAAAGAGGGTTCTCTTATCCAGTTCACGGGCTCTAGGAGTTGTTGCTCATGGGCAGTTCTGAGAACTCCTATAGGACCGGTGACAAAAACACTTTCTGAATGCCTACTATAGATAAGGCAGTGTACTGGGCACTTTAAAACATGATTTAATCCTCTCAACAATTACATGCGAAGGTGTTATCTTCTAAAAGAGGTGCACAAACTGTTCAACTCTGGGAATTAGCAAATCCTAGAACATTGTGTCTATAGCTCAACAGCCTGAACTCTGCTTAAGTTCCCAATTAACTATCTTCCTGAACCAAGTAGCCTCACTTGGAAGCCAAATTGTAGGGTGTGGTAAAAATAACTAACACAGCAATGCCTCTCTCTATATTTCTAATATCTTTCTAAATAAAAACATTATATAGTTCCCACTGTAGCTGCACCAACAAGGACATACAACATAGTAGTCAAGAATTCCACTAGGATTTACCTTGTTAAATCCAGTTTACTTGATTTTCTTGATTTACTATGTTGTGGGAGAAGATAGAGACATGATGAAGGAATATACTATTGCTTTTTGTCATCCTATGCTAATGAATATATCCAGTAGGGTAGCTGTAATGGTTAAATTTTATGTGTCAATTTGGTTAAACTATAGTGTCCTGTTTTTTGGTCAAACACTAGTGTAGAAGTTGCTGTGAAGATTTTGTAGATGTGATTAACATCCCCAATCAGCTGACTTTAAGTAAAGGAAACTACTCTCTATTATGTGGATGGGTCTCATTCAATCAGTTGAAAGTCTTAACAGAAAAAATTCAAGACTTCCAGAGAGGCAGGAATTCTGCTTCAAGATTATAACACAGCAACCATTCTTGAGTTTCCAGCCTGCTGACCTGCCCCATGAATTTCAGACCCACTGCCCCCAAAATAGCATGAGGCAATTCCTTAAAATAAATATCTTCATATTTATTTGTACATAAAAAGGAGGTTTATATAATATATATAAAATTTTAACCGTTTGAGTGAAGGGATATTCATAATGCTCATCTAAAAGCATTTAGAATACCTTTTTTGATCAGAAGTTGTGCTATATATTCTAAGCTGTGGGGGTAAAAATATTAACATGGGGGCTGTGATACTGTGATTTATACTGGGAAATACATGTTTGGACTTTGTTTCCGGCAGAGAGCTCCTAAAACCCATCGGATTTCCTAAGTGGTGAGAATAAAGGTGCCTTTTGTTACGTTAATGACTGACTATGGAAAGCCTTAGGTAACCAAAGGATGGGGGATGGTTGCTGGGGGAGCCAACCCTGTGATAGAAGGTTGGAACTTTCAGCTCCACCCCCAACCCTCACCCCCAGCCTTCAGGAAGGGGGAGGAGCTGGAGATTGAGTTCAACCTCCAGCGGCCGCCAATGATTTAAAACTGAACATGCCTATGAAACAAAGCCTCCATTAAAAGCCCAATGGAGAGAGTTCAAAGAAGGGACCTGGAGAGATGCTGGGAGAGTGATGGGCTAGCTGAGGGTCTGGGGGCTCCTTGCCCTTTCCCCATGCCTGCCCTATGCATCTCTTCCAGATTAATCAAACACAAGGAAAGGGTTGTGGGAACCTCGGATTCAAAGCCAATTGATCATGAGTACAGGTACCAATCTGGATTTTCGACCAGCTCCAGAAAAGGGGCCTTGGAGGTGGGGCAGTCTTGTGGGACCGACTGAGTTCTTAGCCTGTGGAATCTGATGCTGTCTCTGGGTAGACTGTGTCAGAATTCAGATGAATTATAGTATGCCCTGCTGTTGTCCAAGATGTGTGGAAAAACCCCTCCCCACGTTCAAACTGGGTCTCAGAACACACTTCTCGGGCAACAGTAAACAATAGGCAGTTGTCCCAACTATCTGTTGTAAATATTTGGGCACCTTGGTCCTCTACACCTTGACTACTTTGCTCCATGTATTTCTTGTCTGCTCACTCCTATTGTCTCACCAGTCTCAGTACTTCTATTCTGTTTTTTGTTTTTTGTTTTTTAAGATTTTCTTTATTTGGGTGCCAGGGTGGCTCGGTGAGTTAAGCCTCTACCTTCGGCTCAGGTCATGATCCTGGGATCGAGCCCCACATCGGGCTCTCTGCTTATCAGGGAACCTGCTTCCTCCTCTCTCTGTCTGCCTCTCTGCCTACTTGTGATGTCTGTGTGTCAAATAAATAAAGATTTATTTGTCAGAGACAGAGTGCATGTGAGCAAGAGCGAGCAGGGGTGTGGGAGGCAGAGGGAGAAGTAGGCTCCTCATTTGAGCAAGGAGCCCGATGCAGGATTCGATCCCAAGACCCCAGTATTATGACCTGAGCCGAAAGCAGACACTTAACCAAATGAGCCACGCAGGCGTCCCTCCAGTCTCAGTGCTTCTAAATGAAGCCACCCTGGTCACACAAACCTTATAGAAATATACATATACATTTCTGGACACGAGGGATGTGCACACAGAGAATAAAAGACCATGTGAATAGGCAGCAAGAGGGTGGTCATCTACAAGTCAAGGAGGGAGAACTTCCAGCCTCTAGAACTGTAAGAAAATAAATGTCTTGTTTAAGCCAAACAAATGATATATTTGTATATTTTATTAAGATCCTATATATATATATGTATATATATGGAGATATATATATAGAGAGAGATCTCCTATATTTTATATATATCTCCTATATTTTATATATATATATATATATATGAGATCATATATATAATTCTGTTTCTTGGGAGAATCATGACTGATACAACAGCTATATCATTTGCAACAGATTAAAAATAAACTAATATTGAAAAGACTGAAGTAGAGGCACCTGGCTGGCTCAGTCGGTGGGACCTGCGACTTTTGATCTCAGGATTGTGAATACAAGTCCCACATTGGGCATAGAGATCACTTAAAAATAAATAAATATTTCTATAAAAAAAAGATTTCTTTACTTAAAAAAAAAGACTGAAGTAATTAGGAGTCTGCCTCTCTCCCTTTTGATAGCATTTATTCAGAAACACAAATTCCAAATCTGCTTTGGAATTCTGCAATCTCTAATTATGGTTCCACCATTAAAAAAAATAAAATTAATTGTGGGTCATTTTAATTTAAAAATTTTAAGACTTTTTATTTATTTATTTATTTGACAGAGAGAAAGACAGTGAGAGAGGGAACATAAGTAGGGGGAGTGGGAGAGGGAGAAGCAGGCTTCCCGCTGAGCAGGGAGAGTGGGTCATTTTAATTTTAAAAACCACATGTGATTTACTGTTTTGAGAATACACTAAATAATCATTAAATGAGACAAAGAGAAAATGATGCAACTTTAAGCACTGAAGCACTAATTTCTTGCACCCCCTAGGATTTTTTTTTTCAGCCTTTAACTTACAGGCAGATTGTATTGCAAAACCTTTCAGATGTGTCCCAATAAGTTTAACACCTATGAAATTTAAGGGTGCCTGGCTGGCTCAGCTGGTAGAACATGCAAGTCTTGATCTTGGGATTGTGAGTTCAAGCCCCTGTTGGGTGAAGAGATTACTTAAAAAAAAAAAATCCACAACAACCCACAAAGACTTATGAAATTTGATCAAACAAGATGGCATGTAGCATGGGCACAAAGAGCTAGAGGGGAGTGCAATCCCAGTGCCCTGAGTGGGTGACAGCCACAGACCCAGATCTACAACAAAGAGAGAATAAAACACAAGATGAATTGACCTTGCTGAAAGCATGTGAACCTCAAATGTGGAAAACACGTCTAGTTCTCTGACAGTTTACATATTGTAGCTCTTTAAGCAGCACCTATCTCAGACCTGGCGGCACACAGGGCTTGGACACAGCCCCTCCCCCCCAAGATTAGAGTCTGCTGGGGACACCATCAGACAAGTAAATAACTACAATGAATTGCAACATGTTTTATAAAATGATTCCACTTGCAACAATTTCCAAGAGCACCAAGGAAAACCAGGAAATGATTCTGGTAGAGAGAAAGGATTGATTACAAACAGAAGGTAACCAACAGTGGGACCCAGAAGCTGAATTTCCAGCGGAGGGGGCAGAGAATTTGAGAGTAAAGAGAATGGAGACCAAAGCAAGGAAATTCATCCTAAAATACTCCAAGCAGGTTTCCAAAGGCACAAAGTCAAATTTAGGTTGGCTTGGCTATGGAGTATGTGGTAGAGCATTGCATGGAGTGAGGTGAGAGAGACAGGGCTTTGGGAGGGGCCACACGTGGGTAAAGGGAGTGTCAGGGTGGGCACATGGCTGGTAGACAGTAGAAGGCTAACGATGTACAAAAGGAAAAACTGCCTGTAGGGGAAAGAGGACGAGTTCACTTGGGTGATGATGAGATTCCAGTAATCACTTAATAACTGGGGTCTGCTGCTTTGGAGAGAATTTAGGCTAAACTACAGGGTTAGTCATCATTAGCAAAAAGGATGAGATTCCCCAGAGGAAGAGGGCAGGACAATCAATGAAGAAAGCCAAGGACCAAAGCTGCTGAGCTTTGGTTTAAGAGGCAGACGAAAAGTGAGGAGCCCTGCAAGACCCTGAAAAGGGTCAAGGACATATTATTGTGCTGTTTTGTTGTGATAAATTATGCACGGGACATGAAATTTACCATTTGAACCACTAGTAAGTTACAATCTGATGGCATTATCGTCACCACGTGGGCAACCATCACCACTATATATTTCCTAAACTTTTTCATTACTCCAAACAGAAACCCTGCAACCATTAAACGATAGCTCCCCTATTGCCCCTAAACCAAACCCCAGGTAACTTCTAATCTACTTTCTGTCTACTTTCTGAACAATACTTGTTCTTCTGCATCTGGCTTATTTCATTTAACATGTCTTCAAGTTTCATCCACGTTGTAACATATTATCAGCACTTCATTCTCTTTTATATAGTGTGCCTTTTTATAATCAGGAAATAGGAGCAGGAAGAGTAGCACTTGGGGGTATTCTAGGACTGTTATTAAGGCTCATGTGCTGGAGCTTGCCAGAAGGACCCAAATCAACTGGTAGACCAGAGCTGAAACCTGAATGGAGAAACCATGATCCATTAGCCAGGAATTCTATAGAGCAGATGAACATCTGAGAGCTGGATGGTGCCAAGCAAATCTTCATCTGGGAAAGAGACAGTAGAATGTATCCAGATTCATGGATGAACCCAACACAATATTCCCTTCTTCAGGCTCTCTTAAGCAGGCTCTGCTTAAGATTGTGCCTCTCTCCTTCTCCCTCTGCTCCTCCCTCTGTTCCTTTGCTCTCTAAAATAAATAAATAAATACTTTAAAAAAGAAGAAGTTGGGAAAAATTACAGTAAAATAAACATAAACAAGGACAAGGAAAAATATAAAATAATTTGTCACCGGGCTCTAAAGAATGAAGAGGTAGAACAGACAGGGTGACGGGCAGCAAAGTAAGGCTTATTGAGGGATAACAAAGTCGTAGTACAAAGTGCCGGAGGAGGAAGGGGACTTGAGAGGGCTACCATCAGGGTTTCTAAGTCTAAGGGTTTTTATGGACTTGCTGGCAGGAACTGTTTTAATCTGATTAACCTTCCGTATGCCTGTCATCCAATCAGGCTTTTGTCATCTATCACATGGGAATGGATGGAGAGCTCCTTCCAGGTGGGGGTAAAATCCTTTTAAGGGTGGTTTCCTCCCTGGGCTGGAGGCGTGGGTGTGTGGGTGTAGGGGGTGTTCCATTGTCCCTGCCCAACTTTCTTCCAATTATCCTTCAGCAAGGGCACAGAGTTACTTTGGGGGATTGTGGTGTGGTAGCACAACTACCTTCTGTTGTTATTAAAGATTTTATTTATTTATTTGAGGGGGGGAGAGCACACACATAAGTGGGGGAGGGGCAGAGGGAGAAAGAATCTGAAGCAGACTCCACTCTGAGTGTAGAGCCCATGGCAGGACTCAGGGGTGGGGGGGAGGGATTTGAGGGTGAGGGGGTGGCTGGGTGGGTAGGTGGAGAGGAGGGGGATAAGAGGGTGGAGCTCAACCCCACAACAGCAAGATCATGACCTGAGCCCAAACCAGGACTTGGTTACTTAATTGAGTGAACCACCCAGGTGGCCCTGGTGATAAAAAGCCTTTAAACAGGTCCTTAGGTTAAACTGAGGTGATTAGGATACAACCTAATCCAATCTGACTGGTGTTCTTAAAAGGAAAGGAGATCTGATAGAGATATATATTGGTTTTGTTCTGGCAGGAAAGTGAACTAAAGATATCTCAAACAAGATGTTGAAAAAGAAAGAGTATTTTGTCAAATAGACCTGGTTCTCCCCTAAAAGAAATTGTGTATTCAGCTCCCCAAACTATTAGAACTATGTAGGTCTTGTGTAGAAATGTCTTTCTTCCTCTTCTCCTCCTCCTCCTCCTCCTCCTCCTCCTTCTTCTTCTTTTTAAATCTGTTTCCGTAAATTCTTGCTTGCATTCTATATTTTCACATCCTTCCTAATGATAACAGACTTCGTTAATATAAGCTGTGACTTTCAGGAACTGGCTTATTGATTTAGTGAAGAACTGGAGAAAAGAGCACATAAGAACCTGCAAAAACTAAGCTTCTACCAGAGCAAGGCAGCCAATGATTCAAAAAACTCCCTTTGGTGTAATATCCACCCAGCCTAATGGGAAAATCCAAGTTCAGGCAGTATAGATTCATGGACCCAGACTTGTAACTAACACTTTCCTACATTTACATTTTCTCAAAGTAGAAGAAATAAAGGATATAGTTTGTGAATTTGCCAATTGGTTTTCATTTAAATAGGAATATACAGTGAAAGCTGTATAAAAAACAGTTTTGAGAGGTATAAAGTTTGTGAAATAAAGGCCATCTGTATATTTATAAATAATAAAAAATTAAATTAATAAGATAATATTTTGAACTTTATATCAACAATTTGAAAATTTAGGGGCAACTGGGTGGCTCAGTGGGTTAAGCCTCTGCCTTCAGCTCAGGTCATGATCTCAGGGTCTTGGGATCAAGACCTGCATCAGGCTCTCTGCTCCGCGGGGAGCCTGCTTCCTCCTCTCTTTCTCTGCCTGCCTCTCTGCCTACTTGTGATCTCTGTCTTTCTCTCTGTCGAATAAATAAATAAAATCTTTAAAAAATTTTTTGAAAATTTAGATGAAGTGGATAAATCCCTAAAATATTACAGAAGATAAAGACAAATATAATTTATATACTCATACTGATTTAAGTGGATTATTTCTTCTAATAACTCTTTTTGGGGGGAGGGAAAGGCATGGAGCCCAAAGTGGGGCTTCACCTCACAATCTTGAGATCATGACCTGAGCTGAAATCAAGAGTCAGATGTTTAACGGATGGAGCCACCCAGGGGTCCCTCTCCTAATAACTTTAGATATGTAGAAATATATTCCCTATGAAGCTTCGGCAAAATTAGGAATACTTCATCTGTAAAGAAGATGTCAGCTGGCACCCTACTCATTACAATACAGAAGGGATCAGCTGAAATATTCATTGCCCTAGTAGAAAGCTCAGTATCTTCCTCAAGATTCCTGAAAATTTCTGGGGAGATCATACTCATGTGGTCACCTGGCTTTGACAAAATTTACCCAAACTTTCAGTCAGATTCCTTTTCAACTGGGTTTCGGTCTTGGCTTGTAAGAACTGCAACTTTCCATATAACAGTTTCATCTATCTGCTACATGAGAAGACTTGAAGAAACACTGCCATAACTTCTAAGAGCTCAAGGCTATGTCTCTAGGATCATGACCCCCGCCCCTTAAATTCTTGCCTGAGAAAGCAGCCAGGCTGTTTATTCCCAGCTGAAATCTGATTATAGGGCCCTGACCCTCCTTTTCTTAGGCCTCTGATTTTTTTTTTAAATTTTATTTATTTATTTTTTATTTCTTTTCAGTCTTCCAGAATTCATTGTTTATGCATCACACCCAGTGTTCCATGAGATACGTGCCCTCCATAATACCCACCACTAGGCTCCCCCAACCTCCCAACCCCCTCCCCTCCAAACCCTCAGTTTGTTTCTCAGAGTCCAGTCTCTCATGGTTCATCTCCTCGTCCAATTTCCCCCAACTCACTTCTCCTCTCCATCTCCCCATGTCCTCTGTGTTTTTCCTTATGGTCCACAAGTAAGTGAAACCATATGATAATTGACTCTTTCCACTTGACTTATTTCACTCAGCATAATCTCTTCCAGTCCCGTCCATGTTGCTACAAAAGTTGGGTATTCATCCTTTCTGATGGAGGCATTGTACTCCATCGTACTCCATGGATAAAGAAAACCACATCTTCTTTATCCATTCGTCTGTTGAAGGGCATCTTGGTTCTTTCCACAGTTTGGCGACTGTCACCGTTGCTGCTATGAACATTGGGGTACAGGTGGCCCTTCTTTTCCCTACATCTGTATCTTTGGGGTAAATACCCAGTAGTGCAATTGCAGGGTCATAGGGAAGCTCTATTTTTAATTTCTTAAGGAGTCTCCACACTGTTTTCCAAATTGGCTGCACCAATTTGCATTCCCAACAGTGTAAGAAGGTTCCCCTTTCTCTGCATCCTCTCCAACACTTGTTGTTTACTGTCTTTTTAATTCTTAGGCCCCTGATTTACTTCAGAACAGTTGGAATTGTAATTCCTTTATCTTTTTGAGATGTGTCTTCTGCAACTTAGAATCCCTTTCTTGGGACGCCTGGGTGGCTCAGTTGGTTAAGCGGCTGCCTTCAGCTCAGGTCATGATCCCAGCATCCTGGGATCGAGTCCCACATCGGGCTGCCTTACTTGGCAGGGAACCTGCTTCTCCCTCTGCCTCTGCCTGCCACTCTGTCTGCCTGTGCTTGCTCTCGCTTCTCTCTCTATGACAAATATATAAATAAAATCTTAAAAAAAAAAAAAAAAAAGAATCCCTTTCTCAAGGACTGGGAGCCAGCCATCCCTTTGAACTGCAGTCACCAAGAAAAATAGGACCCCTGTCTCCTAGGCTCTGCGGGAGAATAGCAGCTTAAGCACCACTTATCAAGCACAGCCTAACTCTTATGGACTAAACCTCTCCCACGAACATCTATTGGTACTTCTCCTTTTGCACATACCAGCATTTTAAAATAAGCCTTGCACCTTGTGTTTTGGCAGAGTTCAACTTCAGGATATACTGCAGTCTCTGCCCAAGTGCACTAGTACTGAATAAAATCTGTCTTGCTGATTTTAACAGGTGTTCAGTACAAAATTTTTCTTTTCTTTTACTTCAAATTTTTGCTTCTGCTGAATTAATTCAGGTAATGGAAGACTCCACGGTCCCACATGGGCCATTTCTGTTCCATACATATGGATCCTGTTGCAAAACCCATTGCTTTCCTCTAACTTCCTTAAAAAAAATATTAAAAAATGCACAAAATTTCCATAGGTAATTAGTGTGAACAGTCACTTTCACTGAAAGTTCTGGGAGACAGAGGGATTTTACATGACAGAAAGGTAAATACCTTAAAGCAGAGTATCAGAGATCCTTTAAAAAAAATCCTTTACCTCTCTATGTTGTTTATGATTCTCTCTCCTTCCTCTCCTTCTGAACTTTGTTCCTTTCTTGTACTGAGGAATATGCCACTTCTTTTGTTCTCTTGTCTCACGCTGACCCTGCTGAGATTTTCACCTTCCACTCCAAACTGTTCAAGTATGTCCTAAAGTAAGACAGATACATCCCAGTGCCATTTACAAAGAGAGTTTTTTTCACCTTGCTATAATTCATATATATCTATTTGCATATCATTATTGAAGCTCTTATCATCATGCTTATAAAGGGTCATTATAATACCCTTGGATACCAATAAGCAAATAAATGTTCTCTGCTTTATCAGAGAAGCAAAACCATCAACAGACAGGGGAGAGATTTCACTAAACTAAGGACACTTACAAGTGGCAATTAAAAAGTACATTACTTCGCACAAAAAGCACTTAAATAGCCATTTACTTTGCTGCATAAATATATAAAAATAAAAATCACTTAGTTAGTTAACAGATTATGAGACTGTAAAATGAAATATATTAAAGATTTTAGCCCTGAACCATACCTTCAAAATTCACAAAATTCACTATTTCTCATTTTCCAATAAATATCAACCCTGAAACAATCCATTTTCTCAAAATTCTCCAAGAGTTACTTAGTTATTTTTTATTCTACTGCACTTAGTTTCCATTCTCTCTCCTTCCCTCCTTCCTTCCTTCCCCATCTTCTGGAGCCTGGCTTGGATTATTTTTTGCGGAAAATTAAAAAACTGCTGTGTCTACTTCACACCTAATAGTACCCTCAGTGAGAGCAATGCCTGGGTGACTCAGGTGGCTAAGCATCCAACTCTTAATCTTGGCTCAGTTCATGATCTCAGGGCCGTGGGGTAAAACACCGCACTGTGGCACTGCACAGGGATGGAGCCTGGCTAAGATTCTCTCTCCCTCTTCCTTTGCCCCACCCCCACTAAAATAAATCATACTCTCAGGGGGAAGGACACGTTGTTACAACTAAGCAAATCACTAGAAACTTAAATGATGATGATTCCAGAATAGCTAGATAATTACAGATCCGGGTCACTAGTCAATCTACCAAAAACATGCTGAATAATGAAACAGGTTAACACATATTAGCCGTCTAGTATGTCTAGTTCTTTCTTTTTTTTTTTTTTTTTAAGATTTTATTTATTTATTTGACAGAGATCACAAGTAGGCAGAGAGGCAGGCAGAGAGAGACGGAGAAGCAGGCTCCCCGCTGAGCAGAGAGCCCGATGTGGGACTCGATCCCAGGATCCCGGGATCATGACCCCAGCCGAAGGCAGAGGCTTTAACCCACTGAGCCACCCAGGCGCCCCTGTCTAGTTATTTCTAATACATATTCTCCTGTAATTCCACAACCTGGCTGTGGGTGAGTATAGTCATCTCAATTTTATAGTTCAGGAAATGAGGCTGAAGGAGGTTAAGCAACTGTCCCTTGTCCCCAAATTAAATAACCAAGAAGTGACAGAATGTGATTAAAAACTAAGTGATGTTTCAGATGCAAAAGCTTATGCTCTTAATACAACAAGATTTTTGTCACACACTATTGCTCTTCAATTTCATATACACGTTTGCAGTCTGGGGATTTTTATCTGTAATTAGGAATTAAGGCAGCTTCCTTGTTGATCCTGTGGCTCAGTCAGGTGAACAGATCTAATTAACAGATACCGCCAAAAAAGGTGTCACAAGTTTTAAGTAATTTTAAGTTCTAAGTAATTTTAATACTCCAGGAAATATTTAAATTATTTTAAAATAATAACCTTATTTATGTTTACATTGACTAGTTATACATATTTTCTAGACCATTACTTACTAAATCCTGGCAGTTTTTTATTTCTCCCAAAACATAAAGAAATACACAAAATATTTTTAAAAACTCTTCTTAGGGCCACCGGGGTGGCTCAGTCGGTTGAACACATGCCTTTGGCTCAGGTCGTGACCCCAGGGTCCTGGGATTGAGTCCTGCACTGAGCTCCTTGCTCAGGGGGGAGTCTGCTTCTTCCTTTGCCCTTCACCCTGCTCGTACTTGCTTGTTCTCTCTCAAATAAATAAAATCTTTTTTTTTTTTAAGATTTTATTTATTTATTTGTCAGAGAGAGAGAGAGAGAGCGAGAGCGAGCACAGGCAGACAGAGTGGCAGGTAGAGGCAGAGGGAGAAGCAGGCTCCCTGCGGAGCAAGGAGCCCGATGTGGGACTCGATCCCAGGACGCTGGGATCATGACCTGAGCCGAAGGCAGCTGCTCAACCAACTGAGCCACCCAGGCGTCCCCAAATAAATAAAATCTTAAAAAACAAAAATAAAAACAAAAAACCCAAGAAACAAACAAAAAAAAACCTAACAAAACACTTTTCTTAACAATTATTAAGAAAAATTTCACTTTTCATCACCCCTTCATTTTCTTAAATCTCATTCATACTATGCAATAACACTCCTACCCATACACAGACCCAGGATCACAAAAATAAGAGTCCCTAAAGACTTCATGTGTACAAAGTAGTGAAAGGAAAGTGCATTTCCCCCCCGTTCCTTTATAGAAGGAATTTCAGATATGGATTAATCTAGTCTTCTGACCTATCAAGTAACTGTCTTTAGTTGAGCAGTGCTGCTGACCTGAATTAAATAAATTTCAGGGACTTAACATGAAATTTTTAATATAAATTTGTTTTTGTGATTTGAGACAAACTAATGCCAAATATTCAATGAATTATTAATTAATGCAGTAATTGTATGAGGGACTAATACCAAATGACCAACACCAGTGGCTGTGGGAAGATCACACATCTAGAATCTGAGCTTTTGAGGTTTGCTGTTAGAGTGACAAAAAACATGTTAACGTTATGGTTTCCACTGTGGAAGGTCTCAAGGAAACGGTCACTTCTATACATGATAGGTGAACATGTAGTTTACTATAATTCTATAATTATTCATTGGGAAAATTGAATAATGTTATCAAACTTTAAAATGTTTACACTCTTCCATGACCAGTATTTTCTTTTTAAGGAGTTCATCCTACAGAAGTATATACTGTTGAAAAGATTCATGTGTAAGCATGTACATAAAGCCTACTTATGCAAAATTTATGTGTAAAGATGTTTACCAGAGATTTTGATACTAAAAAAAACCCTGTGAAACAACATAAATATTGAACACCAGATCAGTTTAATAATTGGTGACATATTGGCATGACAGCACACAGTAGGCAAGGCAGTATGTTATACTAGAGGATAGGCTTTCAAACCAGGCAAACTAAGGTTTAATCCCAACTCAGATACTTGCTGTGTGTCTTGACTGTCTCTTAGACTCAGATTTTTCATCTGTAGAGACTACAGTACCTACTACACATAGATATTATGAAAATTTAATGAAAGAATGGATGTTTTTAAACACACATTCTCTAAACACACATAACTCTAAAAGAGTTATTCTTTTCTGTCCATTACAAATTATGTTTTAAATATTATTTCAGAATAAGGGAAAATTCTTATAATACATGATTAAGATTGAAATTATCTACAGATGGTTGTAATGATAGTATAATTCAAATAGTTCTACAACCTATTGGTATGAATATATTAATGCCAGGCTTTTCTTTCTAATTAGCCCCTTGCTGGGTAACAGCAAGACCTCTGCTCTGTCTCCCCAGCCTTCCCCAGGCATGTCTTGGAAGCCCCAGGGTAAATCTCATGTGCATTCCATTCCCACAGCATCCAGGCTACTCCTCGTATCAATTTGTCCAGAGCAACTGGGTTGAAATTTTTTCAGCCTCCCAAACCAGTCCTATTGTTAAATGTGATCTGAAATTCTTTGCCCTTTTTGGCTCTGGTACCTGAACCAAAGGTGTAAGACTGAAATATTCTTTAACTGTCTCTGGAGAATTAATGCTACTTGACTTCTACTAACTTTCCTAGCAATTTTTCTCTCTTTTCTTTCACTTTTTGTCACTTGTAGCTCATAATCAAAATCTTATTCTATGATGCCTTATTTTTAAACTGTTCTTCTTTCATAAATATAATTTTGTCATTCTATAAGGAATTACTTGTTTACTAATAGTGACTTAATGTCTTAAATTACATTATAAATTCCTTAGGAGAAGAGGCCCAGTTTTCTTTTTCTTTAGCATCCCCTCTAGCACTTAGTATAATTCTACCACAGACGGGAAGTCTGAACTCAGGATATTCTTATTAATGCAGTCTCAAAGATGCAGAAAGGAATAAATCATACAATAGATAACTATGACTGGCAAGAAATTCTTTTATGCTAATAGGGTAGTCCTTTGTATGCTGATTTCTCTCCTTGCTCTGCACTATCACTATCCATCCCAGCCTAAAGTAGTGGCAATGCGGCAAACCTCTGGTCTGGGCTCCTTTGACCTGGCAAATTCTTTCCCTACATGGGCTGCTGAGGCTGTAGAACCAGAGACGTGCTTCCGCGGAGAGCAAAGCAGGTGGAAACACTGGGATGCATTCAGCATGCACTACCCTATATCCCTGGTCAATTTCATGTGCATCCCTGCATCTGTTTCTTTTTTTTTTTTTTTAAAGATTTTATTTATTTATTTGACAGACAGAGATCACAAGTAGGCAGAGAGGCAGGCAGAGAGAGAGAGAGAGAGGGAAGCAGGCTTCCCGCGGAGCAGGGAGCCCGATGCGGGGCTCGATCCCAGGACCCTGAGATCATGACCCGAGCCGAAGGCAGCAGCCCAAACCACTGAGCCACCCAGGCGCCCCCCTGCATCTGTTTCTTTTCTGGTTTCAGGTGAAAGTGAAAATAATCTCGACCAAGTCGTTATTCACATCAAGTCTTAAACCAGCACCAGCTTTTGTGGTCTGACCTAGCTCATCAGGTACAGTTGGAAACTGTATAATAATAATATAATATATATATAATAATATATATTATTCCCATCTAATCCTCCCCAAACAAGGGGTGATGTGTCAGCACACTTAGTGCTCACCAATGACTCCATAACCTCCTCTACATTTCCTAGCCTCCCCTGCAGAGAGGTTGGAGTCATGTGACTAGTTCTGGTCAATGGATCGAATAGAAATAACATACACCTTCGGGTTTCGGCATCCCTGTTTTTAACTCCACCCGTCTTCTGTTCTAATGATCTTGGATTATGGAGCCATTCGTCCCAACAGGGAGGACAACTGCCAGATCCCACTGGAATCTATGAAAGCAAAAAATACGTCATTGTGTTAAACCACTGAGATTTCACAATTTGTTATTGCAGCATAACCTCTTCTGTCCTAACATAGATGACATTCAGAGTATTTAATAACTAGCATAGAATGGACACTGACCTACCAGAATACATATGCTATGACCAATCAGACCAGACATTGGTTGTAAACAGCTGGTATGATTTTTATGAGTCCATACCAATTAATAGCGCAGAAAACAATACTAAAAACTCGTTCCATTTTTAATACTTGATGAAATTGAAGTTCAAAGAAGATCAAGTGACCTGCCTAAAATTAATGCCTTGTAAGTGATATTCAATCCAGCTGTTTGCTGCAAAGCCCACTCTCATTCTCAGCATTCCGCTTCCTGCTTGTGGAATGATGGCTAAGTTACCTCAGCAACACATCAAAAAAGTTAGGTTGCAACAGAACTGTCCAAACAGCTTAATTATTTTTCTTAAACTATGGAGGTATGGACCCAAAATATATGTTTATCATTGTATTTTCTTTAACTTGAAACTAGTCTTGCCTCTGTAAAGCATATCAGCATTATATCTTGCCTTTCCTTTTAAATTTTCCTTTTGTTCTTAGTCCTCATTAACCCTGAAACCGTATTATTTAGGTTGATACATCCAACTTTATGATAGAACATACACATTAAAAAGGCAAGAGGAAAATTAAGCCAGATGAAATGCTTGGCTTTTGGCATGTTCTTTTCCTCCTGCTGCTCATTCTTCATTTAAATGCCTGTCTCTTTTCTCCATGACATGATAATCATCTCCACAGCAACTAACTATTATATCACAAAGGATGGTGCCAGTGAATGAGAACTGATCAGCCAGAGCTGAGCAACACTGAGGCAACAGTGATTCTATTTTCTTACAAATATCTCTAATTATAATAAGCTAAGGAAGAAATATATCATTCCTGTCTTACACCCACCTCTCGAATACAAGCAGTGCTCTGACTGCAGAGATTCTCACCCACAGTTCGCTTTAAAAAGAGCATATTCCTCAGTAAAGATGGTATCACCTGTTAAGGCAAGGCAAATGTATGTCTAGACTGAAAAGTAGACCCAAATTAAATTAAAATCAACACAGATTACTGTGTGATTTACGAGTGGAAATCAAAGCAGCATTTTACAGATGGCTAATAACATTCAAACAAACAGCAAATCAAAACCTCTTGAAAAAGTGATAGGAAGGGTATAGACAGAGTTACTTGGCAAGGGGATAAGTATTATCCGAGCTTCTCTTTTTAACAAGGAAGTGTGTGGAATGGGAGTGGTGTGGTCCCAAGGTTGTACAGGTGCTAATCACAGCAATGACACCCTGCATTACATTGGAAAGGGATTTGAATACTCCACAACACCGTCTCATGGTGACACCTTCACTGGCGTACAGAATTCTCTAGGGAAGCTAGAACCATAATATAGCCTAGTGATGGAGTCCTAGAGAACAATGGATGATTACTAGATGCTGCCTTTTACCCACTGCTTTTGTATTGGTTTTGTAGAGTTTAAAGTCAAATCATATAATCTATTATAACCAGTCTCATAAGTGGCATGTGTTGTTTGAAGAATATTAGTCTTGCCTCTCCCACTAAGATGACAAGCATCTTGAGGGCAGGTAAGGAGTCATATATGATTATACTAGATTCTATGAACCTATGTCAAGATAACTATGATAAAGATGTACTGTCTCAATTAAAGATTGACAAGGTCCTCAGATCTATATTACACTAGGAAAATATTATTGAAGTCGACACTGTCTCTGGTCTTTCAGCCCTAAAGTTCAAATGAGTTGGGGAGTAGGGTGACCCACCATTCTGGGTTCTCTTGTCATTGGAGTCTTCCCACATTGTCAAACCCATTAGTCTCCTAATGACATTTTACCCTTAACCTGGATTCTACTGTCAACCATCCTAGAGATACACCCCCCCAGTACCTTAAATCTCTAGCCTGTGTTCTCTCATGATCACATCTGGTTTTTCTGGATCATCTCTACTGTCACTTTTTGTGTGGTCTCTGGCCTGATAATTGCTGGAGGAAGTCATGGAATTTTGTTGACATAGCTTTCTTTAAATTTACACTTTTCCTGGGGCGCCTGGGTGGCTCAGTGGATTAAGCCGCTGCCTTCAGCTCAGGTCATGATCTAGGGGTTCTGGGATCGAGTCCCACATCGGGCTCTCTGCTCAGCGGGGAGCCTGTGTCCCTCTATCTCCCTCTCTGCCTGCCTCTCCGTCTGCTTGTGATCTCTCTCTGTCAAATAAATAAATAAAATCTTAAAAAAAAAATTTACACTTTTCCTCTCAACCTGGCCTGCCCAGGAATCCTTTAGGTCACCTCTTGCTGATTTCTTAACACTGTCTACATATTCAAAAAATTTTAACTGGTATAGCGAGGCACTGACCTTGAACTGGTAGAGCAGGGTCTGAGAGAAGCGCCTAGCTGCACCCTGTATTTACCCTTTAATTGCTAACTGAGGGCCTGGGAGACACGCCAAGGTTGCCTGGGCAGATGTTTACTAACTTTTGTTACAAAAACGTCAATATTTTGAAAAAGTAGCACAATAATGTGGTTTAAATCAACTATCAATCCTGTTTTCAACTATAACTCTTCCAAAAACTCTTTTTAAAATTTTTTTTCTCTCAATTCAACATCAACTTTTTGTTTATTTAATTTTTTAAAAAAGATTTTATTTATTTATTTGACAGACAGAGATCACAAGTAGGCAGAGAGGCAGGCAGAGAGAGAGGGGGAAGCAGACTCCCCGCTGAGCAGAGAGCCCAATGTGGGGCTCGATCCCAGGACCCTGAGATCATGACTTGAGCTGAAGGTAGAGGCTTTAACCCACTGAGCCACCCAGGTGCTCCCAACATCAACTTTTTAAAGTATTCATTCAACAAATACTTATTGAGCATCAGCCATCATTCTAAGTAAATGAAAGAGACAAAAAAATCCCTGTCTTGTGGCCTTACATTCTAGTGGGAGGGGGTAGGTAACAGAAAACAAAAACACCAAGTAAATCCTATAGTATGTTTGAAGGTGATAAGAGCTATGGAAAAAAAGAAAAAGGAGAGGGTAGGGGAGTTTTGGACTTTAAGAAGCAGGTGAAGGGTTTGGATATGGTGTGAGAGTTGGGCCCTGTGAGAAGGTGACTTGAAGAGGATGAGGGATAAGCCATGTGATGAGGAAAAGCATTTAGGACAAAGGGACTAGGCCATGCAAAATCTTACTTCTAGGGACTCTTGGATGGCTCAGTCAGTTGAGCATCTGACAATTGATTCTGACTCTGGTCAGGGACTGAGCCCCTGGTTAGGCTCCACGATTGGCAGGGAGTTTGCTCAAGATTCTCTCCCGCTGCCCCTCCCTGCTTTGTGTGTGGACTAACTAAATAAGTCTTAAAAAAAAAAAAAAAAAAAAAAGCTTACTTTCTAGAAACTCCTCACTATCCGAAGATTATTTAACCTTCAACTTCTTGCTCTATAGAAACCAAAATTATTGGTAAATAATCTCTGGCTTTTCTTCCTTTCCACTTCTAGAACATCTTTACATTTTCTTCATCCCTTTACATCTTATATAAATAAGTGTTCCTCTTTCCAATGTCTCTGCTTTCCCCATCCTCCCCACCTCATTTATTCTTCTATTAGCTACAATCTCTTTTCATTGTCTCTCCAGATACGCAAAAGTCTTTTCCAAATTAAAGACACCGTTTCACTTAAATATTTCTTCTAATTATAGACTATTTCTTCCGTTTAAAGTCCCTTCAATTTCCTCACCACATATACTCCCTTTAGCCTTGATTTCTGCCTTCTGCCCCCTTCAAATACCTTAAAAGGATCTCTTGATTCCTAAAACCAAACTGTACCTTTACCCTGTTCACAGCTCTGTCAGTTGATGATTTTTTACAAGACTTATTTATTTATCTCAGAGAGCACCAGTGACCGCAGAGGGCAGGGCCCAAGGAGTGGGAGAGATAGAATCTCAAGCAGACTCCCCGCTGAGCACAGAGCTTGGGTCAGCTAGATCCCACAACCCTGAGATCAAGACCTGAGCAGAAACCAGGAGTCAGACACCCAACTGACTGAGCCACCTAGTCAACCCAGCTGTCAGTTGATAATTATTACTGTCCAGGGAAAACTGGTTTGCAGAGGAATATAATTACTTGTATTAAAATCAGTATTCAGTTTGTTAAAGTTGTACATTTTAAAACCTCAGATACATCCTGCAATTTATCTCTCCTTATCTGCCCACTTGGTTTCCTCTCTTGTGAAATGTTCCTTTTCCGGCTTACCGAAATCCTGCTTATTCTTCAAGGCTCAAACGCTCCTTATCTGAAATTGTCTCCTCCTCTCTGCTCCCCTACCATTTCGCTTATACAGGAAAATGGTTTTATGCATACTCTTACCCCCTTCAGAAATCTGTGAGCTCCCTGAGGATATATACTATGTAGTGTTTTTGTTTCCTCAAGACATTCCTAAGAAACAGAGAATTCCTTTTTTTCTTGACTTTGTTTTTTAGATATTTTGGGTCTTAAATGAGGCAAAGTGTTTTTATATAATTATTAACGAAACATTTGGTCTCTCTGCACTAGCCGAACAGGGGCTACAAGATTGATTCTTGGCAAAAATAATAATTGACACTAAGGACTGTCATGATAATATTGCAACTGCTCTCCTCACACAGAACTGCATGAGGCAAACTGTAACTTCTAGGGGCTGGTGGTGGCAACATTTTCCTCATTTAGGGCATTCTTCCTGAGGCTTAACCTTGAGCCTAATGTTCCAAAAACCCCAACCATTGTGTGAACTACTTCATGCCCTTTAATAAAATTCTTTTTCTACTCAGTCAACCAAAGGCAGGTTTTGTTGCTTACAACTGAGGACTCTGACTAAAAAGATATTTTCCTTAATTTCCCATGGACCAACTAAGTCATTATCATAATATTTAAAAAGACTTTAGTCATAGGGATAATACAATGAAAATATAACATTGTAAGTTAACTATCATAGGCCCCGAGATATTTGCCATAAGGCTTAGGGCCCACAAGCCTCACCTGTTTTCCTGAGGAAAGTTTCATAGGTCTCTGCACCCAGTTTCTGACAGGGCTACATGCACAGAACCTAGCTTTACCCCTATAAGATCCAATTAGCCTTAGGCACAGTGCCTAGGGCCCCCAATATTTTCAGGAAACCATGAAACGTTTTAATTTTAATTTCTTAAAATGGAATTTTAAAAATTCAAATTTTATTTAATAATGTATATAAATTATTATAAAAATGTAATAATGAATCCAGCCTGGAATAAACAACATGGTAATAAAATGTGTATGTGTGTGTCTGTGTGTGTACAGAGCAGAACAGTGAAATCAAAGATAGATCTATCTATCTACCTATCCATATAGTCAACTGAATATTACCAAGGTGTGGAGTCAATTCAATGAGATAGGGAATTTTTTTAAACAAATGGCATTGGAACAACTATAAAAATGTATGGGAAAAAAAAAACCCTCAAGTACTCACTTATTTTTTTTTTAAAGATTTTATTTATTTGAGAGAGAGAGAATGAGAGAGAGAGAGGGAGAGAACCTGAGAAGGGAGAAGGTCAGAGAGAGAAGCAGACTCCCCTCTGAGCACGGAGCCTGATTCGAGACTTGATCCCAGGACTCCAGGACCAAGACCCGAGGTGAGCCACACAGGTGCCCCTCAAGTACTCACTTCTGCAGTACATACATATACAAGAATTGGAATGATACAGAGATTAGCATGGCCTTTGTGCAAGGATGACGTGCAAATTTGTGAAGCAGCCCATATTTAAGAGTTGACCTTAAGTATTTTCACCACACAGAAAAATCTTAACTGTATGAGGTATTAGATATGTTAATTACCTTGATAGTGTTAATCTATTTACAATGTATATTTATATCAAATTCTTACATTAGGACACTCTAAAAAATGATCAAAAAATGAATAGATATATCACCCAAGAAGATACAGAAGGCAAATAAACATATTAAAAGTTGAGTGATATCACATGTCATTATATTATTGCAAATTAAAATAACCATGAGATACCACTACACACCTACTAGAATGGCCAAAATCCAAAATGCTAACACCACCAAATACTGGCAAGGATATGAAGCAATAGGAATTTTCAATCCATTGCTAATGGGTATGCAAAATGGTACAGATACTTTGGAAGACAATTTGGCAGTTTCTTACAAAACTTAATATTCTCTGACCACATGGCCTGGGAACTGCACTCTTTGGTATCTACCCAAATGAGCTGAAAAGTTATGGCTACACAAAAACATGTACACAGTTGTTTAAAGCAGTTTTATTCACAATTGCCAAAATCTGGAAACAACCAAGAAGTCCTACAGTAGGTTAATGGATAAATAAGCCATGGTAGGTCCAGACAATGGAACCATCAAGCCATGAAAAGATATGGAAGAACATTAAGTGCATATTATTAAGTGAAAGAAGCTAATGTGAAAAGACTACACACGATTCCAGGTATATGACATTCTGGAAAAGACAAAACTACAGGGCTATAGAAAGATCAATGAGTTGTCGGAGGATGGGTATATATGAGTAAGTAGAACACTGAGGAATTTAGGGCATTGAAAGAACTCTGTATGATATGATACTGCAATGGTGGAGACATATCATTATATTATATATTTGTCCAAACTCATTGTACAACACCAAGCATGAACCCTAATATAAACTATGGACTTTGGGTAATAATGATGTGTCAGTTGACTGTAGCAAATGTACCACTCTGGGGTAGGGTGTTGACAGTAGGAGAGGCTATACATACGTAGCGGCAGGAGGTAGATGAGAATTCTTTATACCATCTGCTTAATTTTGCTGTTAACCTAAAACATCTCTAAAAAAAAAAAATAAAATCTATTAAAAAACATAAGCCATACACTGAGAAAAAATTCTTAATACGTATGTTTGGTAAATAATAATAATACATGAAAGACACCTACAAATCAAAAATAAAAGGATAAAAAAATTTGAAATTAGCAAAAAGACATTTCACAAAAAGTAGCCAATAAGCACATGAAAAGATACTCAACATCACTAGTTATCAGGGGAATATGAATTAAAACCACACTGAAATTCCACTTCACACCCGCTAAAATGGCTAAAACAAAAAGACCAACAACATCAATTGTTGGTGAGCATGTTATACAAGTGGAACTCTCATACACTGTTGATGGAGTATAAAATGATATAATCTCTTTGGACAACTGTTTGGGAGCTTCTTATAAAATTCTATATCCACTTAATGACCCAGCAGTTCTAATCCTAGGTATTTATCCAAGAGAATGAAAAACTACATTTGCAAAAACTGGACCAAGAGTGCTAACAGCAGCTTTATTTTTAGTAGTCAAGAACTGGAAACAAATATAAATATCCATCAACAGGATTACAGATTTTTAAAAAAAGTTGTGCATGTATATAAAAGAATATTGTCATAAAGTACTCATACAACAATACAAATGAATCTCTAAACAATCCACAGTGTAAAAGAATCAAACACCAAAGAATACATACATAAATCCATTTATGTGACTTTAAGAGCATAATAATAGAAATCAGAACACAATTGCCTCTCTGAGAAGTGAGACTCACTGAAGACATGAAAGAACTTTCTAGGGGAGATGAAAGTGTCTTATGTCTCAGCTGGGGTGGTAGTTACATGAATATATACTTTTGTTAAAACTCATACAACTGTACACTTAATGTCTATGCATTTTTTTTTTAAATTTTTTTTAAAGATTTTATTTATTTATTTGACAGAGAGAGATCACAAGTAGGCAGAGAGGCAGGCAGAGAGAGAGAGGAGGAAGCAGGCTCCCTGCTGAGCAGAGAGCCGATGCGGGACCCGATCCCAGGACCCTGAGATCATGACCTGAGCGGAAGGCAGCGGCTTAACCCACTGAGCCACCCAGGCACCCCTTCCATTGAATGTAAATTTACCTCCATAAGAAAGAAATGTTATCATGTAATTTACCTTAAGCTGGGCAAGCAAGACATATCATTTACATGGTTTTTATTTTCTTCCCTGTAGCCTGGAAGTGTTCAGAACACAATGACTGCTCAATACTTGTTTGAGGGAAGTTAAACAAATTAACCAATTGCTTTGGCAGTTAAAGACATACAATAGGATATTCAGGTAGTTTCTTTTAGGCATTTGTTTAGTTTCCTACTGGTAACTCCTTAAAGAGAAAGGGACCTTTTTCTGTGTTTTTTTGAGACTGTCCATGATCGCCCTAGCTTTGAGCAAATTAGCTCTGGCAGTCGATGCACACGAATGTGTACCCATGTGCATGTCTCCATAGAATAATCAGTTGTCTTGGGCTGTCCTCCTGTGATAGGAACTGTCTAAAATTGGCTAGTTATTTTTTTAAAGGTGTCTTATCACATAAATATATTGTAAAAATAAAATGAAAAGGAAATCACATGGGTTTTGAGAAATATATCTTTGCTCAATAAATGATTTTCCATTTCCCCTCAAAAAGTAGAGGAATGACTGCAGGTTGTTCCATATTGTGTTTTTTTGTTGTTGTTGTTCAGTCTGTTCCCAAACTAAAGCATTTATTATGAGAAACGCTTTCCTCAATAATGATTTTAAAGTTTTAAAAAATGAAAAGATTACGTAACTAAAGGTAGATTATTCGTGTTAGGCTAGTTTTTCTTCCCTTAGATGTACACCCTTAAATGTGACTTGAAAGAATGCATTTTTTAAAAGTTTCAGTTAAAAAAAAGCAGATGGCAGAGAAAGATGTGTAACTGAATCTTAGCTATTAAAATTTGGTGTCTAAATTCCAGATGAGAATGAAGCAAACAGGAGTGTGTGCATTTTAACATTTACATACCAGAGCTGTATTTTCCAAAAATGTTTTGCTTTAGATTAAGCAGCAGTTACTCAGAAAATCCATGGTCTTTTTCAATATGAAAATAATTGCATTTCAAAAGCCAGAAGTTTCAACAACTTCCAGATTAAAAAATGACGTCTCAGTTAATTTGAAAAGATGACTGAAGAGCTTTTATTCTGTTATATAACTAGCATAAAAGGAAACTTCTGAACCACCACCAAGTTTTGATTCTCTACTTTCAAGCTGAGGTCACATTCCTCTCCCCTGTCTGTCTTGGTATGGCCTCTTCCAGTAAGTATACATCTGGTTTAAATTCCCACCATATGTGATAAATCAATGCATAACAGATAATAAATTTAGAAGACCATATTCCTATAGGCTTTGGCTTCTATTCTCTTAGCTTTTGCAAGTCTGATGATTTTTCCATCTTAGCTTATCTGTGTTAGAGTAATAAGAGAAGCCCAAAACACAGAATGTACTTTAGGACTAATAATTTATCTCCAAAGGCAATCAACAGGAAACTTGAAATGATTAATCCTGTATCTTTATGAGCTTTGAAAAACTGAGCCCAACATTTCATGACTTCTTATGCTATAGACCTTTTTATCCAATTATATTTAATAATTGGGGGTTATTATTAGTAAAATATAATGGTTATTCACTATTTGGATTATTTGCTATTTATTTTTAATTTTAGTACAAATGTTTTTTAAAGACCTAGCACCATTATTACTAGTTAAAGGAGGGTCATCAATTGTGAGAAGGGATTTTAGAATAGTGGTTAAGGATATGGATTTGCCCACCCTATGACTTCAGGTGACTTAGTTAAGTACCGAAATGCATTAAACCTCACCTCTGTTTTCTAATCCATAAAATGGTAGTAATTATGGTAACTTCTTCCTAAAGTTGGCGTAAAGATTAAATGAGATAATGCTTCTAAAACACTTAGCACAGTAACTGACACATACAGAGATTATGAGACTGTTGGCTATAATCCAATAGCCAACAATCTCATAATGTAGCACAATGTAGTTGTGTTTACTTACTTTACTCTGTATGTGTAAGGTACTGTGCGACAACTTTTACTTACTGTCCTACAACTTTTTTTTTACTTACAACTTACAACTGTTAGCACAGTTGTAAATTTACCTACAACTTTTTCATCGTTTTCAGGATAAAGCTAATATTGCCAAGACTGGAGTCCTTTGAGAGGTGCTGTTCCATAGTGTGTAATTAAAAATGGGCCTCAAGGAAGAATCATTCCTGTTGCCTTTCCTTTATTTACCTCATCACATCTGGTATGTGTCTGTGTCCCCTACTAGATGCCAGGTTCTTTAAGGAGAGGGTCTATTTCTTCTGTCTTTGAATTACTGAGTGTGGTCAGGAGTTATAGACTCTTGCGAAGGTAATGTATAAATGAATATGTATGCAAATATACTTAAAACATTAATATTACATTTTGAGTTATTTATGTGGTTTGAGTAATCATAAGGAGTAATTTCTTTTAACTCCCTTGGGTCTATAAAGTGATTTAGATATTATAGCTACAAATAAAAGGACAGTTAAAAATCATGTGTTGGGGGCCCCTGGGTGGCTCAGTGGGTTAAGCCTCTGCCTTCAGCTCAGGTCATGATCTCAGGGTCTTGGGATCAAGCCCCGCATCAGGCTCTCTTCTCAGCAGGGAGCCTTCTTCCCCCTCTCTCTGCCTACTTGTGATCTCTGTCAAATAAACAAAATCTTTATTTATTTTTTTTTTAAAGATTTTATTTATTTATTTGACAGAGAGAAATCACAAGTAGACGGAGAGGCAGGTAGAGAGAGAGGAAGGGAAGCAGGCTTCCTGCTGAGCAGAGAGTCTGATGCGGAACTCGATCCCAGGACCCTGAGATCATGACCTCAGCCGAAGGCAGCGGCTTAACCCACTGAGCCACCCAGGCGCCCTAAACAAAATCTTTAAAAAGAAATCACATGTTGTTCTCTGTTTACATTTCAAAAAGGAGATCTAGCTTAGACATTTTATATTTGAGATACTTATTAGACATCCAAGAAGAGGGGCTGAAAAGGGAATTGGATATAAGTTTAGAGACGTCCTTAAATTCCAGGAAACTTAGAAAAATCCGTAAGTTTGGAGAAAATTGAGAGTAGTTAACATATACTTACAGCCACAGTACTGAAGAGAATCACCCAGACAGAGGATATAAATTAAAAGGGGAAAAAAGGGGGCGCCTGGGTGGCTCAGTGGGTTAAGCCGCTGTCTTCGGCTTGGGTCATGATCTCAGGGTCCTGGGATCGAGTCCCACATCGGGCTCTCTGCTCAGCAGGGAGCCTGCTTCCCTCTCTCTCTCTGTCTGCCTCTCCATCTACTTGTGATCTCTCTCTGTCAAATAAATAAATAAAATCTTTAAAAAAAATAAATAAATAAAAATAAAAATAAAAGGGGAAAAAAGTACTAAGACTAAACCTGGGACATTCCAAAACTTAGAGCTTGAAGTCTAGATGTGAAGCCACAACAGAGACTGACCTGGAGAGGGTCAGAGGATCCAAGAAATTAGAACCAAGAAAAAGCCAATTATCACATGCTCAGCTCTCACTGACATTGGCTCTTGCTTGCATCTGTGTTGGGAGATTTTGACAAATTTGGTATGCTATTTGTTTTTTTTTTTTTTAAACCAGAACATTTATTGTGTGACTAGTAGTTAAAATCCTTCAGATGAACTGGACTCTGCAACAGCAGCCCTCTTGGGCTTAGGTGTTGTTCCTTCATGGAACCCATGCCTGAATCTGCGGTCTACAATTTTTAGGTGCCTCCTCATTCGACCAGTCTCAGCCTTGGCACTCCAGTTACACTTTCTCTTGCGGTTGGCAGGATAGCCACCTTTGCCACAGGTGGACCTCTGAAGGTGGTAGGCCTTCGAACCCCAGCAGCGGCACAACGTGTGCGTCTTACGGCGATGCTTTCCAAACGATGACATCCCATTTGTCTTCTTGTTTCCACAGCAGACATTCTCGGTATGCTATTTGGATCCATCTCTAGTTTTCCTAACGAACCCTCTGTTTCTCACAACCCTCATTTGATACTCTGCTCTGCATGCGTCTTCAGACTAGGCCCCTCCGAATCTTTAGGATCTAGAGTCAAGGTCAGGGGTATCCTTTTGCCAGTCTCAGCTAACACCGGCCATATTGGACTTTACCCTTATTCTTCATCTTGTCATCCTCTCCTGGAGGAGAAGGAAAGATAGCTACTCTTGATGACCTGGCTTCAGACCCTCTGATTCAGCTTTCAGGTAGGTGTATTTTACCCCCTTAAACTTATCCTATGCCCCACTTTTTGGAGTTCCTTCCTGCCTGTGTATTTGCTCTGGGCATCTGGACACTTTGGACAAACAACCTATTTTTTTCAGCCAGTTCCTGAGTTTATCTCTGCACAACCCCACCCCCATTCTACCCCAAATGCAATGACTAGTGTTGTTGCTTTGACCCCTTGGGTCATCTGATCCAATCTGGAGAGAGATCAAGTCTCTTGAACCTGGCCTAACATACTGCCCAAGCTTTTCACCATATGGTGATCTCAAAAAGTCTAGAAACTTAGAATTCCCTGGAGTAGATGCATATAAGATGGAAAATTCAAATATGTGATTCTCAACCTACAATTTGTACTTGTTTCCAGTAATCACAAGCTAAATCAGCAGGAATTTCTGGAGGGAGTACTAGAAGTTTAATTAGCAAACAACATCTGATATTTCTCCTAGAGACTGTGGGATATAAATTAGTAGGAGAAGAATAGAATTCCAAGATAATTATATAGGTCCTAGAACTCTTTTAAAGGGTTGCTATTTGAGGGTTGTGTAATCATTGCTTGGACCCTGCTTAGCCTAAATTCTTACTAAGTAGGGTCAGGAATGTTTAGGGGAATGGAAATTGAAGTTTAGTAATAAGACATTAATTTCCTGATTTTCAAGGTCACTACACAATTGGAGCTCTAGAACCAAAGAATTTCCAAATTCTAGTTTTTCTGTTTGCTTTGGCTGATATTGCCTGATCTAGAACAGCTTTTTTTTCACCTCCACCCTTCCTCTAATAATAGGTGGATATGTGCAGAAATTTCACTCATTTTTATTAGAGATTTACTTTTTTTTTTTTTTTAGATTTTATTTGACAGAGAGAGAGAGAGACAGTGAGAGAGGGAACACAAGCAGGCGGAATGGAAGAGGGAGAGGCAGGCTTCCCACTGAGCAGGGAGCTAGACGCTGGGCTTGATTCCAGGACCCTGGGACCATGACCCGAGCCAAAGGCAGACGCTTGACGACTAAGCCACCCAGGTGCTCCTAGATGTTTACTTTTTACATGTAATTGTATCTTTACTTTTATGATAAAGTTTAATGTTTTATTTAAACATTATTTATTTATTTATTTATTTAAAGCTTAATGTTTTATTCCAGTGTGAAACATGCAGATGATACAGAAATTAAAAAATAATCCAGAAACTGAAAGTCCTCAAAAGTTCTCTTTTCCTTAAATATAATTCCTCTTAATATTTTGGTGTATATTCATTTGAATATGTTTGTATTACAAAAATAGGATAGGATATTTGGTACACATTACATACATTGCTGAGAGACTTGACTTTTCACTTGATAATATATTTTTGATATCTTTCTATATCAGTACTTGTAGCTTTTTTTCCTCCAAGATTTTATTTAAATTCTGGTTATTTATCATATATGGTAAAATTTGTTTCAGGTATAGAATTTAGTGATTCATCATTTACATGTAACACCCAGTGCTCATCACAAGTGCCCTCCTTGATACCCATCACCCATTTAGCTCATTTCCCACCCACCTTCCTCCATCAACCCTCAGTTGGTTCTCTATTTTTTTTTTAAGATTTTATTTATTTACTTGACAGAGAGATCACAAGTAAGCGGAGAGGCAGGCAGAGAAAGAGAGGAGGAAGCAGGCTCCCCGCTGAGCAGAGAGCCGATGTGGGGCTCGATCCCAGGACCCCGGGATCATGACCTGAGCCTAAGGCAGAGGCTTTAACCCACTGAGCCACCCAGGCGCCCCATTGTTCTCTATTATTAAGAGTCTCTCTTTTTTAATAATATTAAGATTTTATTTTTATTTATTTATTTGACAGAGAGAGAGATCACAATTATGCAGAGAGGCAGGCAGAGATAGAGGGAAGCAGGGTCCCCCCTGAGCAGAGAGCCCAATGCGGGCCTCCATCCCAGGACCCTGAGATCATGACCTGGGCCGAAGGCAGAGGCTTAACCCATTGAGCCACCCAGGCACCCCTATTGTTAAGAGTCTCTTATACTTTGCCTCTCTCCCCTTTCTTTTCCCTTCTTCTATGTTCATCTGTTTTGTTTCTTAAAATCCACGTAAGAGGGAAATCATGGTATTTGTCTTTCTCTGACTTATTTCACTTAGCATAATACACTCTAGCTTCATCTATGTCATTGCAAATGGCAAGATTTCATTCTTATTGATGGCTGAGTAATATTCTGTTGTATATGGGTGCGTGTGTGTGTGTGTGTGTGTGTGTGTGTATGTATACCACATCTTCTTTGTCCATTCATCAGTCAGTGGACATTTGGGCTCTCTCCATAGTTTGGCTGTTGTTGGTAATGCTGCTATAAACATCGGGGTGCATGCGTCCTTTTGAATCTGTATTTTTGTGTCCTTTGGGTTAATACCCAGTAGTGCAATTACTGGATCATAGGGTAGTTCTATTTTTTTAAAAAATATTTTATTTACTTATTTGACAGATAGAGATCACAAGTAGGCAGAAAGGCAGGCAGAGAGAGGAGGAAGCAGGCTCCCCGCTGAAGCAGAGAGCCCAATGTGGGACTCGATCCTAGGACCCTGGGATCATGACCCGAGCCGAAAGCAGAGGCTTTAACCCACTGAGCCACCCAGACACCCCCTATTTTTAACTTTTTGAGGAACCTCCATGCTGTTTTCCAGAGTGGCCGCACCAATATGCATTCCCACCAACAATGTAAGAGGCTTCCCCTTCCCTGAAATCTTGCCAACATCTGTTGTTTCCAGTGTTGTTAATTTTAGCCATTCTGACAGGTGTGAGGTGGTATCTCATCATGGTTTTGATTTTTATTTCCCTGATGAGTGATGTTAAGCAGTAGCTTTATCTCATTCTTTTTAACAGTTATAAGATACGGTGTTGAATACTAAATTTTATTTAACCAATAAATAAATAAAAATTATTTAACCAAAAATAAAATTATAGTCAGGTTTTTACAAATGTAAGCAATGTAAAAATTAACATCCATGTATATATTTCTTTGAACACTCGTGTGAGTACTTCTGTAAGATACATTCCTGGAACTGGATCTCTTAGGCTGAAAGAGACACCCCCTCAAAATTTTGAGAACTACCAAATTGCCCTCTTAGGGGGTTGTGTCATTTTCATGTGCATCATTAATATATGTAATATATGTGTTCATAAACACAGACCAACAACTTGTATTATAATTGTGTGAACGTAGTAGGTAGAAAATTATGCCTATTCAAAGTTTCGCTTTCTAAGTATTGTTGTAATTATTAAACACTCTTTGTAAAATACTCAAAACAAGTATATTTAGTGACTGCTTTTTAAAAACTGTAGTTATTCTCATTACCTGAAGACATTCCAGATGTATTTTAGGAGCAAAGCCTATGCATACCCATAGATTATAATGTTTCAAGTATTGGGGCCCACTTAAAATGAATAATGACTGGCACTGAAAGATGAATACTAACATTGTGCCGTCATGCTACTTTCATTCTCTTGGGTGGGTTAGGGGGACATATTTCCATACAACAAATCTAGGCAAGTGAATGGGGGAGAAAATGCTAAATCTGGCTTGAGAAGTAATCAACTTTCAAGTTCCACTTGGAATATTGGGACTAATATATAGCATGTTAAACTTTTACTCTTGGTATGAAATATTAGTATGTTTTGACAAGACTCTTCAAAATCAACGTTCAAACTGAAGATCCACCAATAACAAACTTTTTTGTTGGTCATTATTCTTTTGGTAGGGTGGGGGGCAGCTGCAACGATACCACATGACATTCCTAACATGGATTCTCCTGATCCAGGATTATTCCTGGAGTATTCTGTACCACAGACAGCAGTCAGTGGACATTTGGGCTCTCTCCAAATGTCCTCCTCATTGTCTCTCCAAATGTCTCTCCTCATTGTTTCTCTGTTCTTTTCCACTAAAGAGCTCTGTATTTTCTGTATTTGTTGATAAAGATGGCTCTTTTCCCGTACCATAAATGGCATGGTGTCTACAGGTTATGTTTGGCATGTTCTTGTAATGCCGTTTGTATTCACTATGTGTCAAGCCCCATGTTCAAGGCTGGGGTAAGGATATGGCCAAGCCTAATTGAAGAGCAAGTCAGGAAATGAATAGGTTGGCAAATAGCTAAGAACTGGATCATGTGGAAGAAGGGACAGCTGTGTTGAAGTCAGGCCCACAGTCGTCTTTTTAAATTTTAGGAAAGGGTCAAACCAGGACAGCTAATGTAATAAAGTCCAAGAGTGAAGTCGGAGACTAAGGATGTGTAAATGTCAAGAAGTCAATGAATTGAAAATACACGAAGAGCATCAGTACTGCCTTAAGACAAGAACTAATTAGATCATAGCTGTGAGTGTTGGAGAGGGATATAACAGTGTGTTAGGTCACCCTATATCCTTAACAGGATACTATGACAAGAAGGTTCTTTTGCAGTCATCTTTATCCCATACTTCATATGTGACAGATTTCATAATCCTTAAGGGACAATAGTTAATTCTGATCTCATAAGGATGGTCTGTGAAATGTTTATTTTAAAAATGATATAAATTTTGTACAGACTAAAATCCTTAAAAAATGTCTCTTCCTGGGTGTAACACACAAAACCTCATTATTCTAGGTTGACCAGAATGGTTTTTGGATTTACCTGAATTATAACCTACTTTAGTGTCTTATTTGATGTATATTTTAATGGCTTGCTTCTGCAGAGTGTAAAATGCAAATGACCCAGCAGATGGATGGATACTGCAGGGGTTTCCAGATCTTAATGTAGTCTAAAATAAAACAAAATTTTCTTTGTATGGGTGGGAGTTGGCAGTTCTTTTAGATTCTTTACTAAAAACATTTCCCAGAAATGTATTAGATAAGAGATGTCTTTACCCTCCGCTCTCTCACCCCACAAAAACCATTCTAGCACCATGCTTGTTTTAAGTGGAAAAAATTAAAATGTCCAAAAAGGCAGTTTGAGCAGTTGTCATTTGACTTGAGTATTTTGCACTCTTCAGCTGTACTTCCCCATAAGGATCGTCCAGCTTTCTTCTCCCGAGAAATTTCCATTTTAGTTCTGAGTTTTGATCTTAATTATCTATTCCTTGTTAGCTTCCAGGATGATTCTTGGTGTTCCTATATCAACGCCAAGACACAACTCTCTTCCCTTCCAGTAAACATTTTGAAAGGAAAATACTTTCAAAGTTTACTTGAATGGAATAAACATTTTTCATGTTAGAAAGCTTAAGCCAGTAATTTTTAAATCATACTTTAACTTATAGTTGAAGTTGGATATCACAGTAATATTTCCCATTTATATGTCCCATTATTAACTACAAAGAAACAGTTGGCTATTTGTGTTGCATCAGAATGAAAACTTTTATTCTTTCTTTTGACTTTTCAAACATATGCTAGTTCATTATTTTAATAAAATGCACTACCAGATGTTAGGCAGAATGTGGCCACATCTGGGACACATAAAATACCATTCCAAGTCTCCAAAGGAGGGAAGTAGCAGTATTGTATAGTTCTCCCCAAAAGTCTAACTTGCCCATCTCATTTAATCTATTTAACTTCTTCAAGTTGAATCGTTAAGAGTAGCACCAATTATTTGGGTTGTCTTGGGAATATAAAGAGGAATGAACTAAAACACCAAGGGAAATGTCACAAGAAGACATGCACTATGCTGAAATACAAATAAAACTTCACTAAAGCCTGTGGCTACAGCTATATTTTTTCAGCTGAAGAGGTTGTAAATCTTGAGTTGCTGGCTTCCTGAAGTCACCTTGAATTATAGGTCTCTTTAGGCCTTTCTACAATGTCCCTACTTAAGTTGACCCCTTCAAAGAAAGCACAACACATCTAAAGGATGACAAATAAAGAATTTTTTTTAGGAGATATATTTTGACAACAGTAAATATATAGATGGTGATTAAATCGCAAGCTATTCCTGTTTTCTAACCCAACTTCTAATTTTGTTTTGTTTTCATAAAGCAAACTTTTCCTAAAGGTTTTTATTTATTTATCTGACAGACAGAGATCACAAGTAGGCAGAGAGGCAGACAGAGAGAGAGAGAGGGGGAAGCAGGCTCCCTGCTGAGCAGAGAGCCTGATGTGGGGCTTGATCCGAGGACCCTGGGATCCTGACCTGAGCCGAAGGCAGAGGCTTTAACCCACTGAGCCACCCAGGTGCCCCTGTAAAGCAAATTTTCTAAGAAAACAAAACCAAGACCTGCTGGTTTTCTGTCAATGGATCAAGTTTATACACTTATATTTAACATCATCCCTAGCTTCTTAAAAATAGACCACACTGAGGACTGGAATAATACTAGTGTTGAGAGGAAGCTCTGGAGATGTTTCTCTTATATGCTGCTTACCCAATAGAAAGAAAGAAAATGCTCAAGTTGAGTATGCAGCATTGAGCGGGAAGGCACCTGTGGTACGAAGGTAAGGTATCCCTCGGCTTGAATTCAGATGACCTAGGTTTGAGTCTCAGCTCTGCCACTTATGAGCTCAATGTCTGCAAAAGCTAGTTAACCACAGAAGTCACATTTTCCTTGTCTTTAAAGTAGGAATTATACCTTGGAGGGCTGAACTGAGGATTCCGTGAAATAATTAATATAAATGTGCTATAGAAACTGTGAGACATACAGTTTCATAGTTTATCGGTAACAAGCTATTGGTGGCCTTAAATCTTCATTTTAGAAAAGCAGGTTAACAATTAGATATTTGGAGCACAACTGAAAAGAAATCCATGTGGTATATATAGACTAGGCCGGCATATATTCCCATTTCAAACACACTGCCTAAATAGAGAAAGATTCTGCAAGGACTAACAGCAATCTTAATAGAAATTTCTGCTTGTCAGTGATAAAACTGAGGCAAACCCAGCTCATATGCACTGCTCTATTTCATTACACACTGAGATCAAAGATTCGTCTTTCATTCTCTTAACACCTATTTATTGAGCATCTAGTATATGGGCCTAGCATCACACTAATCTCTAGGTATACACTGGTGGACAGGATTTCTGTTCTCAAGGAACTTATGTCCTACTTACATTTGCATCTTTATTCCAAGAACTTGGCAAAGTGTTGGCACATAGTTGATGCTCAATAAAAGTTGGTTGAGCTAAACTAATCTAATTTTGTATCATTACCGTAGCAGAAAGCCAGTAAAGCTGTGAATTTTGTGATCAGAAATGATTTCTATACTCAGTTCACCATGTGATTAATAGGGCACACTTCTCAAGTTTTGAGGGAAAATAATCTTTTTTTTTTAAGGTAAACTCCACCCCCAACACAGGGCTGAAACTGACAACCCCAAGATCAAGAGTAGCATGATCTTCTGACTGAGCCAGACCGCCACCTCAAAAAGAATCTTTTTAACCTAGAGTTCATGGAGTCATCTACCTATAGTATGATACTTGTATTATGTAGTGTTAGCATTTTCCTACTGAAGATATGATTATTACCTTCAATTAGTAATGTAATATGGGTGCAGAGTATTAGTAGGAAATGTTTTTAGGGTAATATCCCTTAGGTCAGGTAAAAAAGTTAGCAAAAGGAATGTAGTTTGGATATGTCAATCACTAGACAGACTGACATTGATTTAATATACAACTAAAACAAAGGGGAAGAAAATGGCAAGTCCATTCTATTTACATGGTAGTCAATTCTTTTTTTTTTTTTTAAGATTTTATTTATTTATTTGACAGACAGAGATCACAAGCAGGCAGAGAGGCAGGCAGAGACAGAGAGGGGGGGAAGCAGGCTCCCCGCTGAGCAGAGAACCCCATGCGGGGCTCGATCCCAGGACTCCAGAACCCTGATTTGAGCAGAAGGCAGAGGCTTTAACCCACTGAGCCACCCAGGTGCCCCATGATAGTCAATTCTTAACAAGCACAGAGAGTTTACTTTTGGAAGCATAACTTCCAGTTATGGAATAAAACTTCTTGGGAGTTTTTCAAAATATATAGGAGCTCACTGGTGGGGCCGGGATGGGTGACATTAGTATTGTTCACCAATATCCCTACTTCTGACTTGGTTCAAGGACTCAGTCTCTCTGCAGATGGCAGAGGCTATGTAACTAGTTTAGGTCAGTGAAATTCTACCAGTAATGTGTGTGTGTGTTTAAATTTTTTTTTGCAGTAATGTGTTGTGTGTTTTTTTTTTCTCCAATATAAGGCTATGAAAAGTTCATTGGGATTCTTTCATCTCTTCCTCTTCCACAGGGAATCAGCTGCTATGATCTAGGTGAGATCGTTACAGAACAGTGGACCCTCTGTCAATCTGGTTCCTGGAATGACTGGAACAGAGGGCGTTTGATCCATATGAAGCATGAACAAGCAATAAATGTCTGTTGTGTTAAGGCATGGAGATTTTGGAAACTTTATTACGATACCATAACAAAATCTTTCCTGATTAATATAGTCACGGGTGGCGTATAGCACTTTCAATGCCAAGTTTTTGAGTAAGATAAAATAGATAATATGAGTTCCATTAATTTGACAGTTGTGTCTTTCATATTAAGGATGCTAGCCTGAGGTCTAGCTTTTTAATCACATTTAATCCACATATCCCATAAGTTTTCCATTTCCCACTAATTCTCCTGTGAATCTTTTAAAAGTACTATATTTAACTTTTATCCATAAAGTTCCCATGCTTTCAACAAATGATCACTTTTCGCAACATCAATTGAATTTCTTAATGTAACCATACACCATTATCTTCACAGGCATAACTGGAGCAAAAGGTTCCGAATTATGAAGACACAGGCAGTTGTCATGAGTAAAGAAGTGATGGTTCTGCAACCGCACTATCTTTAGAAAGCGGACCATTATAGGAAGGGAGAAGAAGAAGCATGCTTTGATTGTAGTTCTCCCTTGACTTACGACAAGGCTACATCCTGCTAAACTGGTGGAGGTTGAAAACATCATAGGTCAAAATCCAGTTAATACACCTAAACCTACTGTCATCATAGCCTACCTTAAACGCGCTCAGAACACTTAGATTAGCTACAGTTGGGCAAAATCATCTCACACAAAGTTATTTTATAATAAAGTGCTGAATAGCTCATATAATTGAATATTGTACTGAAAGTGAAAAACAGAATGGTTGTATATGGGTACAAAGTGATTGTATCAGATTTTACCCTCTTGATCGAATGGCTGACTGGAAGTTGTGGCTCAATGCTGCTTCCCAGTATCACAAGAGTATCCTATCACATATAGCTAGCCCAGGAAAAGATCAAAATTCAAAACCTGAAGTACAGTTTCTACTGAACAGTATCACTTTCAACCACTGTTAGGTTGAAAAGTCCTACATGGAACTGTAAGTTGGGACCATCTGTATTTTGACTTTTTTTTTTTTTCATACTGGAGAAAGAGCTTGACCTTGAAGATCTTATAGAGTCTGAGAATTGTCCTTTCTTTCTTCCTTCCTTCTTTCCTTCCTTCCTTCCTTCCTCCCTCCCCCTTTCTTTCTTTCTTTCTTTATAAGTAGGGGATTCCAAGCTCAATGTTGGGCTGAACTCACCACCCAGAGTTCAAGAGTTTAATGCTCTACCCACTGAGCCAGCCAGGCTCCCAAGAATTGTCATTTCTATTTAAAGCTATAGACAGTGAAAATTTTCAAGTCACTGAAAAAGAATAATGTTTTGCTTTATTGGATCGTTAGGTAGGATACATAATGTGTTATCTTTAATATTTTAATACCTGTCTTCTTTCTTTCTACCCATCCAAAAACTATCTGCCAAAGTACTAATCAAATCCTAGCTCCTTAGGAAATCTTCCTTCCACACACCAGCTGTAATTGATCCCTTTCTTTTCCAAAATCCTAAGTAAATTCATACCGTTTATTTGGCATTGCTTGGAGAGTTTCAGAAAGTTCAAAAACTGGAAAAGACCTAAAAATTACCCAACACAATATTCTCATTTTGCAAATGAAGAAAATTCAGTTCAGAGAGGTTATGCAATTTACTTAAGTCTCATGGTTAGAGACACAGTGGAGGCTATAAACCTAGTTTTATAGGGTGGTCCATTTCTTTATGTCACAAATGCCTTCATATTTACTGTCTGATTTTGTGGATTATCTTTTCAAGAGAATAGGACATCTCACCAATAGCATACCCTGAGGTCAGGGAACTCTTTCGCTTAACTTCTTCAGTGTATCGCTTAATTTGTACGCATTTCACATTAATTTTTTTGGCTAATTGGTTGTGTTTTAGGTGATGATTACATCTACTTAATCTATTACTTCTCATATTCTCATGTTCAGAAGATAATACTGGAAGGGGCCAAGAAGGAAGAAAACAGCAAGGTGTAATAGAGCTGATGAAAACGATCGGAATACTTACAGACGTCCAACAATGTACTTCTAGAATAGAAGGTCATTTACCCTGTAATAATTAGACGTTGTAGGGTCACTCTGCCAGGATGGTAAGTGTGTGTCTGTTGAACGGGGAGGCAGGCAGCCGAAGTTCAGGTGAAGTTCTAGGGCTGAATGCCTAACGAGGACGTCTGCCGGGTGGGATGGGAGGAAGAACGGGAGGCAGTCACAGACAGCACAACTCCCAGCCCAAACCCTAAATGCCGGCCGACGAGGTGTAATGGGTGGGCCGAAGCGGGGGCAGAAAGCTCCAGCAGCCTGAAGCTCGAGAACGAGGCCGCGCCGTCGACATCCGGGCGTTGCCCAGGGGCTGCGTCGACCCCGCCGAGGGCGCCGAGGGGCGGGGCCGGCCGGCCCGGGGAGGGGCGGCTCGCGCCCCCAGGCCAGCACGCGGCGGCGCCCCCTCCCCTCGCGCCGCGGGCCTCCCCGCGCGGTGTACGTCCGCGTCCCGCGCCTCCGCCCCCTCGCTGGCTCGCTCCTTCCCGCCCTCCCCGCAGCGCCGGCCGAGCCGGCTTCCCCTCAGTCTCTCATGAATATTGAGCGGCCCCTGTTGTATTTCCCGAGCTCCATTGCGGAAGCCGAGGCTCGCCATATTGTGCGGCGGCGCCGGCGGCCGCGGCGGCTTGTACCTGAGTCTCGGTCTGGCCGCGGCCAGCTGAGTCCCGGGCTGGGGCAGGAGCCGGTGAGTGGGGCGGGCGAGAAGGCGAAGGGCGCGGGAACTGCGGGCCGGGACGCGCGTCGGCTCGGCGGGGCTGCGGGCGGCTGACGGCGGCCCGGGGGCCGGGGGTGTGTTGCCCGCGGGGGTGTGAGGGGAGATGGCGCCGCCGCCCCCGGCCGCTCTCGGGGCGGGGATGGTGGGGGGAGGCAGCTTCTCATTGTTCCCGTTCTTCAAGGGTCCGGCTTGCGGAGGACCCCGTGGGCGAAGCTCAGGGATTGAATTCCTTCCTTCGTTGGGAACCCCTTGCGGTCCGCTCCTCCGCGGAGGCCCGGGCCACTCTGCGGCCCCTTCGCCTCTCGGGGCGGGGGCTCCAGCCTCTCTGCGGGGCCTCTCCGAGGCCAGCCGCGTGGGCTGCGGGGTTTTTCCTCCGGGCTTCCCCCTCGCTGCCCGGCAGTCTGTGTCTACACCGTGGGGGTGGGGTAGGGGCGCTTTGTGCGGAATGCCCCCTTTTCCCCCCGCGGGGCTGGAGTCTGGGTTCGCTGGTGGAGGCGCTCCTCGGCGTCGGGGTTCCTTGTGGGCTGCGGGGAGAGCCCCCCCGGGTTAAAACATTCCTGGAGTGCCGCCTGCCTGCCCGCGAGTATCTGTTGCTGCTCTCTGAAACCGCGAGGTTGCCCCGGAGGAGTCGTGGGGGGAGGGGGTGTCTTGGTTTGTTTCTGATGGAAGCCTCGCGTTTTGAACCCTGTCGTTGACGCCGAGATCTTCGGTATTGGGTGTCGCCAGGGAACCGTAGACCTGGTTGTCAAGATACTTTGCCTCCTCTGGAAGTAGCTTCCTTGCTCCCGGAGATACTGTTAGTAAAAATTGGTCTTTGAAACTTCCGAGGTTCATTCCGATTATCCGCCCGCTGAGACCTTTATGGTCTTCCCGTCTTCAGACCTTTTTGGGGTATATACTGCATGGCTGTCAGAAAGTTTGAGAGAATGTGTGCCTTTAAGGGGTAAAGTGGCTTGAAAATGTTAGGTTTCCTTGAGGTGTCTGAAGAAATTTGCTGTAACAGGATAGGTTTGCATTCAGTGTTTTGGTAATACGCTTTACTTTTAAAAATTAAAAAAAAAAATTGAGACGTGGGTTGGATGTTTTAGACTGAGCATTATGTTTAAAACTCATGTCTGAGTGATTTGCATTACATAATCTACTTTTGGTGAGTTCCAAGACGATAAGCTGGAATACTTAGTGTAATTGGTAGGTAATCTACTTTCCCCTTTTTGCATTGGGGTATAGTTGTTGAATTTTTTAATAACTTAGATTGGTGTCAGATCAGGCTTCTTACAGTAAATATTTGACCCTTTGATTTACAAAGAATTTAAATGGCAGCAATAAGATTTTTGGTGATTCTTCCCCCCCCCCCCCGGAATTTATACTTGTCACAATCAACAGGTATCTTTTAAAATCTGGATTGTACATTTAACGTGTTCAAAGTAAAATGATGGGTGGTTTTATAAGACTCCATTTTCCAGCGATAGCACAGCAAATATGGCCCCTTACTTTTTCTGAAGATTTGAGTTATTTCCTTCAGGTACACTTGTGGAATCCTCCTTGAGGTTAATTATAGTATGTATGAGAGTGATTTGGAGAATTTATGAAGGAGAAGTGCCTGAATAGGCTAGCCTGAGTATTTTAAAAATATGCTTGTGGTCCTCATATGTGCTGCACTGAAAATTTTCAAATTAGAGCCACTAATATTATGTAGACAATGCACACATTCAAAATACTGAGACATTTTGAGAATTTTGAGTTTTTCTCTGCCTGTATTGAGCACTCAGCTAGTTCCTAGGTTTGTGTGGATAGAAATACTGTATAGAGCAGGTCAGCAAATATCTTAGGAATTTCATTTTTGTATTATTGACCTTTAGTGTGTAGTGTGAGGTCATTCTCTGATTTATTCATGATTTGTGTTTTTATTATGTGGTCTTTGGAGTAAAGGTGATTTATGTCTAATGAATAATATATAACCAGATGTTTCAGTGACAGTTTCATTTCTGTACATTAAGCAAAGAAGCATAATTCCTTCCACCAAGAGAAGTGAGTTAACATGAAAATGTACTTTATTAAAGTTATGGACACATTTTTAGTATGACTTAAAGCACTCATAATTTTGTGGCAACTCATTTATTAAGTCTGGGGAAACTAAACAATGCATCACGGTTTGCCATTTTTAGAAAAGGAAAAATACTGTCGGATTATGTATGTTCTGCCCACATACAGATCTACATTGAGTGTTTATTACACTTGGTGTGAAGGCCTTTTTATTAGACACATTATTCAATTTCATTTTTTCCCCATTTCTCTGAAATCCTAGTTATCATAGTAACTAACTGAATTTTTTTTGCATTTAATTGAACAGATCCCCATATAATGGGGGGGGCGGTGCAGAGGTACAATAACATTTGCCCTGTCCTTTTCCTCTCTGTAGGTCAAGATATCCTATTTATCCCCTTCATCCCTAGGTTTCCATGTAATGTGTCAGATGGGTCCTTGGGTATTTCTTGTTGAAAGGAATAGAGCTTGGTTGATTTTACATGGACATACTGACTATGGTAATACAACTCTTGGCACATAAAGAGAAGGTGGTGTTAGTATTTTTACATCGGTAGCAGGAGCTAGGTAATGAGTCCCTGACTTTATAGATGTAGGTGGTAAGGGAAGTAGGTGGCCCACTCTCCATTTTTATGCTACTTGGAGGAACTCCAGTAGAATTGGCATTGGATTTTCAAGTTTAAAATTCTTTTCACTTCTCTTTTGCCTTACAGATGTTATAGGCAGGTGAAGTGGGCTAGTACGTCTGGGCCTAGTGATACTCTATGTTGGAAGCTCAGCTGTGTACATTACTAAAAATTACAGGAAGGATTCCTGTTGTTCGCATTTGCTTTCTCCCATTTCATTTGGAAATGGATTAACAGTGTGTTTGCTGCTTCTCCGTATCTTCCATTTTGTCATAATTAAAAATATAAGTTTGTTAGGTACAATAATGAAAGATTATTTTTGTAGCTCGCCTTAGATTAAATTGTCTAATGAGGCTATTTTATTAAGTAACAGACCATATGAAAGCTATCAGAGCATTTTGGTCATTGATTTTCAACAGATGTGTTGATTATGGACTCTCCTGCAAGGGGGATTTCTTTTTGTTACTATGCTACAGAGTGCCGTTGCATTTTATGAAGAGGTTAGATTCTAAAGTTGATGCATAAAGTGAAAGTCACACGTGGTAAAAAAAAGAAAATGATTTCTTGAAAATCCCTTAGGAGGGGAGAACAATATGCCAATAAATCTAGATTACCTTTAGTGTTGGAAAAGATTAGTGTTCAACAAAAGAAACAGCTTTCTATTGCATTTGGGGCCATATTGAACAATGCAATATGTATTTTTTTTAATATATATATATTTTTAATGATTTTATTTATTTATTTGACAGAGAAATTACAAGTACACTGAGAGGCAGGCAGAGAGAGAGAGAGAGAGAGAAGGAAGCAGGCTCCCTGCTGAGCAGAGAGCCCGATGCGGGACTCGATCCCAGGACCCTGAGATCATGACCTGAGCCGAAGGCAGCGGCTTAACCCACTGAGCCACCCAGGCGCCCCTTTTTTAAATTTTTAAAATCTTTATTTACTTTTTAATTTTTTTATTTTAAAGGTTCTATTTATTTATTTGAGAGAGAGAGAGAAAATGAGAGAGGGCAAGCACTAGAGGGGGACAGTCAGAGGGATAAGCAGACCCCCTGCTTGAGTAGGGAGCCTGATGAGAACTGATCCCGAACTGATCTGGGGACTCCAGGATCATGACCTGAGCTGAAGGCAGTTGCTCAACCAACTGAGCCACCCAGGTGTCCTTTATTTTCTTTTTAGAGTAAACTTTGTGCCTAGTTTGGGGCTTGAACTCGTCCACAAGGTCCAGAGTCGCATGCTCCACCAACTCTACCAGCCAGGTGCCCCTCCAAAAATGTATTTAAATGTAAGAATCACATTCAGCATGGTCATGCTTATGTGAGTAGACGTTTCTGCGAGCTGAGACCTTTGAAGAGCGGCAGGTGAGCTTTTACCATCTCATATTTTCTGTAGGATATGAGCTCTAGTAAAGGGAGATGGTTGTGTGTGCTTAGAATACCTTGTGCTATTTAAATAATTCTCATTTCCTTTCTTTTTTTCTTTCCAAGTTGGATAGTTTAAAACACAAAAGTGGACTGATTTTTGTGGTGCACCTCAACAAATTTTTAAAAGATTTTTAAGTAATCTCTATACCCAAGATGGGATTTGAACTCAGTCCTGAGATCAGGAGTTGCGTGCTCCACCAACTGAGCCAGCCAGGCACTCCTTAGCAGACAAATCTAAAGGGTTTTGAGTTATCCTTTATAAAATAGATTTTATCTATAGGAATAATACCAAATTTTCTTAACTTTTCAGTGAAGGTGCAAGATCTCTAAAAGGAGAGCTGTTTGATAGTGTATTAGTCCTAGTAGAGAAAACAGTAACTTGAGTAAGAATTTCAGCAGAGGAGTTTTAATGTGGGGAGTTGGTTGGATGGTTTTAAGAGCAAAAAGAGAACATTACAGTGTAATTGACCTAAGAGCTCAGAAAAAAAGAGTCCATTGGCCTGGTTCTGAACCTTTGAGGAGGTCACCATTCAGCTGCTGATCAGTTTCTGCAAGTACCTAAAAGTACCCAGAGTCGCTGGAGACTAAAAACTTTTGTTTCTGCCAGGGTGAGGGGTTGCAGTTGCTGCTGCTGCCAGGAACTGGAAGCAAGTCCTTTCACCCCTCTTTTTGCTTTCCAGTTTTCCTTTTACTGCCTCCACTGTTGAAGCCTAACAGGGAGAGCTGGCAGAAGAAAGAGTACGTGAAATAAAATTGTGCAGTCTCAGCCCCAGCGCCAAAGTGCGGTATCTAGAATGGTGGTTTTGGAGTTGAGAGAGTGAGTAAATGATCGGCACAAAATAGTGTAGGTTAAAGTACAATAATTTAAGTAGGGATTTTTGTCCTTACCTTGCCTGTTCAAAAAACATGTGTTGATTTTCTTCTGTGTGCCAGACCCTATTCAAGGGGTTAGGGGTAGAAAATGTATTGAACAAGGTCTCTGTCCTTAAGGAATTTAGAGTCTAAGTAGGGATGACAAATAAACCATCTTACAGTGTGTTAAATGCAATAACAGACGAGTGATGTGCTTTGAGAACCCAAAGGACCTTGCAACCTACTTGCCTCTTTGCCTTGTTAAACTTAATGACTACTATTTTTATTTTGTATCTTGATCAAATCCAACTTTATTCTCTCTGCTGTGTTCAGCTCAACTATGAAAGCTCTTTACCGGAGATACCACAATATTGTTATGTAGTCAGAATCATTACTAGTTAAGCATTTCTGTGTGCCGTATTGATTTAGATTGTAAAGCTATCACTTTCTCCACACTTTTAGCCTAGCCTTGTGCTGTAACATAGAAGATGTTTGAGAAATTTTGTTTTTGCAGTAGATGATGGGAATTAAAATGTGGATTATTACTTTGCAGACATTGTTTCTTCCTTCCAAGGTCATTAGAAAGTAGTTTTGAGTAGAGCGTTTTTTGATTTTATAGATGTGAGAGTTGAAAGATTAAAATAATTGGTTAACTTAACCTGTATAGTACCAGCAGCTGATCTAGAAATAGGAGTTTGGATTTTTTATTCCAGAGCCAGCAATTTTGGCAGGGATTCATTTAATGGCTAAAAAAAATCCTCTTCTACACCTCTCATTATTTTATAGGCTAATAATCTAAAGTCTCACAGTTACTTCTGGCAGAAAGACAGGCTCCTCATTTTATTTCCTAAAAATATGATCAGTTTCTTTTTATGTTGTTCTTTTTAATTATCCATTTTTTGTCTCCTTTTTTCCCCCTATTCCATTTGTTACTTACTACTGTCTCTATTAGCTATTGTAAAATATGCAAATCTGTAGTATTTCATTTTGACTTCTCTTAGAATAGTGTTCTGTTTGTTTCTACTACCATACACACACTATTAACTTAAATCAACTTAAAACCAACTGATTCTTCACTTTTAAAAAGATGTATGCCTCCATGCCAGTAATTGCATTAAACCTTCACTATTTACACTGTTTGCTATATAGAGTCCAATTCAGTCTGGGACTGCTGTCTTGGAATCTGGCCAAATGTTTTATAGGAGGCTTTACTATATTACAGAAAGGGTAGTGTTGTGTATAGTGGAAAGAGTTTCAGAACTGAAGGCCAGGAGTCTTGGTTTCTAGGTCTGATTTCACTACAAGCAAGATTATTGGCCTTTCTGTTTTCTATTTAAAAAAAAAATGCCACTCTTGCTGACCTCACAGATTATTTGTAAAGACATAAGAGGTAGTGTAGGTAAAAGGTTTTGTAAACAGCAAAGCACATTGCAAATATATGGCGTGTAGGTGAAGAAAGAGAGACAGAGATGGATTAATCTCTGGCATAGATCCTGGTTATAGTTCTGTGTCTACTTTCAGGGGAGTTTTCTTATTTCAAAGTTGTTAGGGTGGAATGGAGTGTGGGAGGAGTTGTGGATGTCTCCTAACCCTTTCCCCAAGTCTAGTTTATGGTATAATATTCTCTCCCCCTTAAATAATTGCATTTTAAGGTTGACCTGTCTCATTAATTTCTTTACACCAGGGTCAGATATCTTCCTTATATCATTAGGTAGTAATATCCCAAGCTTTACTTACACATTAGGAGCAAAACTACCACTTTGTAGATTGCTTAAATGACAAGGACCTGGGAGAGTAGGGGAAACAGATTGTATTACTGTTTTGACTGGAAACTACTCTAGTGGTTTTGTTTTACTTATTTGTTATTTTATGATATCAATTACAGAAAATATCTGCTTCTCACAATACACTTAGCAAAATTAGAAAATATATCTCTTGTTTACTTTTAATGAACTTACCCTCTTATCCTTGTTCTTAAAAATTTTAATTGGCCTATTTGTGAAGAAAACATGCCTCTTTGAATTAGTGGAAAGATGCCTTTTTCTAGCTTTTTTATTTTTATGAGGTACTGTCCTCCAGGAATGTTGTCTCATGTGGCTATAAAGTAATGAAATATGTTAAAGACTCTTGAACATTGATAGTTGAGTATTGTCTAAAATATTAAGACTCAGTTTCTCTGTCCTTATGTTATTATAATTGATTATGTTTGTATTTAAATGTAGGTCTCATTTCCAGTTTGGGTTAACCAGTGATAAATTACCAGTGTAGCCTCCTGAAATACTTTTTTTCTCAGTAGTCTCCATAACTTTTGGAAAGGTAATACTATAAATGTATAGATAACATGACAATCAATACTAGTTTAATTTCTTCTGAAACCTTTTGGATAATCTGTTGCAGTAATTGATTTAGGAAAATTAAGAAGACAATATTGGTGTGCCAGTGAGGGGAAAAATGTGTCACACAGTAACCTAGCTCTTTTTCATTTCTTTTTTGTTTTTTAAGATTTTATTTATTAATTATTTGAATGAGAAGAAGCACACGCATGTGTGAGCGTATGGGGAAGGGCAGAGAGTGAGAGAATCTCCGAGAGCTGACTGGGCTAAGCATGAGCCTATGTGCTGCTCTGTCTCAGGAATCTGAGATCTTGATCTGAGTCCCCCAGGTGCTTCATGTTACTCATCTCTTAGATGGATTGTTTTTAGTTTTAATACTCATGCTAAATATTTCTTGGTCCTTTAAAAAATAGCTTAGGAGCTGATGGGAAAATTGATAATGTATTGAATTTTTTTTTAAATTAAATATAGTTTCAGTCATCACTTTAATTTTTTTAAGTGTATTTTTGGGGGCATTTTAAGAAGAAAGTTAAAAATCATGTTTTCAGTACTCAGTTTTAATTCCTCTTAAATTTTGATGTATTTCTTTTTGGAAATTTTATCTTTTGGTTTTCGTTTTGTTTAAAATGTAGTTTAGACTGATTTTATATTATGGACCTGAATTTATGTGTGTTTTTAAATTCTTTTGATATCACAAACATTTTCTATGCCATAACCAGTCTGGTAACGTTTTGACAATGGTATGATACCTCAGATGGATTTAACAGTGGTTGGATCGTGGGGTTCCTTTTAGCTTTGTATTTATGTTGGTTGTAGGAAAGTCCAGAATTCATTGTGACAGCCAGATCAAAGTAAACAAGCAATATTTTGGTCTCCATAAATTCACAAGAATCAATCTCTAATCCTTGGCAGTAGCTTTGTTGCAGTATAGCTGATGAAAACTGAGAAGGATTAAGAGCAGATAATCTCTGGTTTTTCTGTTTATTAGGTTTTGGAATTCTTTTTTGGAGCCAAGTGTTCTTAGCCTTCAGTTCTGGGCTCTTTTAAGGCACCATTATTCTGAGATTTAGGGCATGTGTTTTGTGTATGGTATCCCACCCCGCCTCCCACCCCCAACATGAGAGTTCCTAACTTTTTTCAGATTCTTAATGGAGTTGTGGATTCAAAAGTTAAGAAATGTGGACTTAAAGGATTTCGTTAAAAAGTGGATGTAGAGGGAAAGCTGTACAAAAAGTGCCTGCAAACAGTATCTTGTGTTGAATTAATGTCAGTTTTCTTTTTTGTTCATTGTTTAATAATATAGAATCAGTTTTGCTTAGGAACGGGTGATTTCACTATTTTAGCTACTTACATCTTTTTTCTTAAAGATTTTATTTTTAAGTAATCTCCCAACATAGTGTGGGGCTTGAACTCACAACCCCAAAAAACCAGTAGGTTGCATGCTCCACTGACTGAACCAGCCAGATACCCCAAGTTTTTATTTTTCTATTTATTTGTTTATTTATTTTTAAGGATTTTATTTATTTATTTGAGAGAGAGAGAGAGACAGAGTGAGAGAGTATGAGAGGGGAGAAGGTCAGAGGAAGAAGCAGGCTCCCCATGGAGCTGGGAGCCCGATGCGGGACTCGATCCCAAGACTCCGGGATCATGACCGGAGCCGAAGGCAGTCGCTCAACCAACTGAGCCACCCAGGCGCCCATCCCAAGTTTTTATTATAGTATTATATGGTTTTCTCTTTTTAACATTATTTGAACTCACATTAAGATTACCAAAGTGTAATTGCTAGTAAGTAGCTTTTAAAAAATATTTTGATATATACAGATTTAAATATATTTTCATTGCTGATAAGGAATTCTGCCTTAATGGACATAAGATATATACATCTGTACACTACCTAAAACATGTTTTATTTTATAAGAGGTTAAATCTTTTTTTTTTTTTTAAGATTTTATTTATTTATTTGACAGACAGAGATCTCAAGTAGGTGGAGAGGCAGGCAGAAAGAGAGAGGAGGAGGAAGGCTCCCCGCTGAGCAGAGAGCCCGATGCGGGGCTCAATCCTAGGACCCTGGGATCATGACCCGAGCTGAAGGCAGAGGCTTTAACCCACTGAGTCACCCAGGTGCCCCTAAAAAGGTTAAATCTATATATTAACTCAGAACCATGTTGATTTCCAGTATTGATGAGCTGTGCCAATTTTTGCTGCTTTCATGAACGTAAAGATTATGCTAATCTTTTAAAAAAGATTATTTATTTATTTATTTGACAGAGAAAGAGAGAGAAATCACAAGTAGGCAGGCAGAGAAAGGAGGGGAAAGCAGGCTCCCTGGTGAGCAGAGAGAAGAAGCAGGGCTTGATCCCAGGACCCTGAGATCATGTCCTGAGCAGAAGGCAGAGGCTTAACCCACTGATCCACCCAGGCACTCCTATGCTAATCTTTAGATTTATCAGAGCTGTAAAACTTCTTTTTGTCCTCAGAGCTCCTGATTTCTTTTTCATGCTTCTAAGATCCTGGTCTTTGGAACCCCAGACTGCTTTTTCAGTTTAAAACTTTTTTTGGTGCAAGTTGTAGAAACCTAGAGATAAAGTCCAGAACAGAAGAAAGATTAAATCCATTTATCTTTTTTTTTTTTTTTTTAAGATTTTATTTATTTATTTGACAGAGACACAGCGAGAGAAGGAACACAAGCTGGGGTGGGGGGGATGGGGCAGGAAGCACTCTTCCGGCCTAGTAGGGAGCCCAATGTGCGTGGCTCAATCCCAGGACCATGACTTTAGCCAAAGGCAGATGCTTAATGACTGAGACACCGAGGTGCCCCTAAATCCGTTTATTTTTTGGAATTGTTTCAAGAACCCAAAATGAGAATCGAGGTCTCCTGGATCCCAGTCTGTCTGCTACTATTGAATATGCATAGGGACATAATAGTTTTTCTTTTCTTGCAAGAGAAAATCTACCTTGTGTGACAAAGGGATACCAGAGACACGGTTCTTCACTTCTCTGTTCTTATCTTTTATTGTCTTAAAACTGTTATAAGTCTGTGCTTACTATTTTGGGATTTGAAAAATGGAAACTCCCTCCACAAACTCCTAACACTGTGTTACCTTAGAACGTAACTTTTATATAGCTATAATTGTAGCACAGATGCAAATCAGTGTGGCCTCTGTCATCATTTTATCTTGTGAGTATCATTAGTCATTGCATATCCTATTAACAATTGTTACATTTAATGACTGCGGAAATTTCCTGATGTTGATGTTGCAAGTGTGTCTCCTTGCTGATGGTGATGTTGCTATTGTAGTAGTACCAGTAGTCTTTGATGTGGTTAAGGGCATGGCCTCCTTAGTCAAATAGACCTACATTTGAGTCTTGCCTTTGACACTTATTACTGTGAGACCTTTAAGCAAGTTGCTTATTAATTTACACTTTAGCTCAATTTCCTTATTTATTAGGTGAGGAAAATAGTACCTGCTTCATAGGGTTGTTATGATTAAGCAGAATTTCAGAGAAATGATGAACCCTCTAAGTGTTTATTATTATTTTTTTTCAAAGATTTTATTTACTTATTTGACAGACAGAGATCACAAGTAGACAAAGAGGCAGGCAGAGAGGGAGAGAGAGAGAGGGAAGCAGTCTCCCCGCTGAGCAGAGAGCCCGATGCGGGACTCGATCCCAGGACGCTGGGATCATGACCCGAGCTGAAGGCAGCGGCTTAACCCACTGAGCCACCCAGGCACCCCTAAATGTTTATTATTAATAACATTTCCTAGGACTGGGATTACTGGGTAAAAGCATTCATATATTTTTGTATTTGTGGAATTGAATTGCCTCACTGCTTTCTTTCTGAAAGTGTTATTCCATTATTCTAGCTGCTGTTATAAGAGAATTTGGGGGCATAAGCCTTCGGCTTTCTCTATTATCCTCATTAATCATATTCTTTTGTCATTACCACAGATTTAATTTTTCAGCAGATATGCCTTTGTCAGAAGTGTAGACCCTGTTACTGTATTTTCAGTGACACATTGGAGTGTTGCTGTGATTTCCTACGCTGTTATTTGCTAATGCTTATGTGTGTGTTTATGAACACTTCTGTGTCTGGCAAGAGTCAGCACTTTATGGACATTTCTCTTCCCAGGAAAGGATAACACCCTTGCTATACCACTTTTCAGAAGTTAGCTTTTATTCTGGCATATGGGGCTTTGGACTAAAACTCAGTAGTTATTAGACTTTTTAGCTTTGTCATTAGTGATAAGCTTATTTAAATTTTTAAGCTTTGCTTTTATGCCTTAGTTGTGTTTGACATCTCTCTCTAAAAAATAGAAGTACTGATCTGTCTGTGCCATTAAATCTGCGGATGTTTTTGGGGGGCCACTCCTATGTGCTGCTGACCCAGAACAATAGTCTACAGCCCAATAATAAGCTGGTAACTGCTGCCACATTAATATGCTCCTTTGTTTAGTTTCCTCTAATCTGGGGAGAGATGTGAAATGAAGTTGGTAGCATCCCTTGTTCTACTTTAGGAACTCAAAAAAACCTTTTTTTTCTTTGCTTTGCTCGGGAAGTATCAGTGTTCTTTGTGTCTCTTGGTCTTAAGGTACTGGGAGAATTAAAAGTCCCTTTCTAAGAATGTGGTTAGTTTGTGGTATAGAGTTGGTGTGTGTTCAGAGCTGAGAACCTAGATTATGCCAAAGTCTGAGATCTAAATTACTAGTGAGTCAGTGGTTTGGCAGGTTGAATCTAGGTTACTAGATCCAAGTAATCGGATGAAGCAGTAGACTGGAAACCCCTTAGGCAAGCAGAGATTGAGACATCCTTGGGAGAGTTAAAAAATCTAGACTGGCAGATGAGAACCAGGAGGTAAAGTACCAGTGTAAGCAATGTCTTGACAGAGGGACAGTTAAGAATTCAAGAAATTAACAAAAATGGAAGGTTTTCACCAAATGAGGCAAAAAGTATAAAATAGCACGAGAAAAAAAAAAAAAAAGGAAAAGAAACAAAATCCCCCAAGTATATAGCCTCTACTTCCAAGGACACTAGTTAAAGAGAAAATAAATAGTTCATTGTTTAAAGTATGTGTGCAAACAAACCAAATGAATGTGGAGAAGTATGGTATCAGCTATTTTCTTTAAGACAAGGGAAAAAAGTGCAGATAACCTTGGCTTTAACTTGAAATCCTAGATGTGTGAACAGTCTGTCTCTTTTGACCTGCTTTAAAAAGAAAAGATTGGAGGAAACTGGTTATGATTGTTTGAAGTATTCAAGTTGAAAGAAGTTGTAAAGGTAGAATACCTTTTCAGTTTAAGAGGACAGGACTCTAAGCACTATACTGTTAGAGACATTTTTTTTTTTTAAAATATTTTATTTATTTATTTGACAGACAGAGATCACAAGTAGGCAGAGAGGCAGACAGAGAGAGAGGAGGAAGCAGGCTCCCTGCTGAGCAGATCCCAGGACCCTGGGATCACAACCTGAGCCGAAGGCAGAGGCTTTAACCCACTGAGCCACCCAGGCGCCCCTAGAGACATTTTTAAGTAAGTTTTTTGATATACTAGTTGAGAGGACTTTTTTTTTTTTTAAGATTTTATTTATTTATCAGAGAGAGAGAGGGGGAGAGAGCGAGCACAGGCCGACAGAATGGCAGGCAGAGGCAGAGGGAGAAGCAGGCTCCCTGCCGAGCAAGGAGCCCGATGTGGGACTCGATCCCAGGACGGTGGGGTCATGACCTGAGCCGAAGGCAGCTGCTTAACCACCTGAGCCACCCAGGCGTCCCAGTTAAGAGGGCTTTTGATGCTACTTTAAATTCTTAAATTTACAAATAAGGTAGCTGGATCCTCAGCGAAAGTAACTAGCCCTGGTTTACTCAAGAATTTAGAGGTAGAACTTCTTTACCATTTGATAATATTTTTAGAAAATTTAGGGCTACTCTCATTTCAGTAACTAATATTCCTGTTATTAAATTGTCTCCACCTAGTGGAAACAAATATTTTGCAAAGCTGCCTACAGACTTTGGAAAAACTGCTAGGGACAACTGTTCTTCACAGCTTTTAAGGAAGAGTCAGCCTGGTTAGTGACAGTTGTATTGCTTTTGCAAAGAAATGGAAGAGATGTGTGCCTGATGCTTATTTTCATATTCCATAACCTTACTAAGGAATTTGTAAATTCTGTATACCTGAGTTCGGCAGCACGTTTATTGTTGACAGTGTAACAAGTTATTAGTATGTTAAGCCTGTATTTTTAAATTTTCATATACACACGTATAAGTGTATATAGTCACATGTTTAAATTTTTTTTCTCCTTATCTTTGTAATGAGTTAAAATGATAGCATGGTAACTTCCATCAGTGGAGAAGAGAGAAACTATACAATAAATGATGTTCCCAGTAAGTTACATGGTGGCAGGGAAAGGGGCAGAGATTCTGATTTCTTAAATGTAAAAAAATGAAACTCTGAAAATATTAGAAAAAAACTTTAGGTGGCTGGTGGACGTTTTTATAATGTTAGAGTATAGATTTAGAGTGTGGATTAGCTTTCCAAAGAAGCCATATAGGGAAAGATAAATATGGTTAAAAAACAAAACAAAACAAAAATCTCTGACCTTAAGAAGTCAAAGCCAAAGAACAGAAAAACAAACTGGGTAAAATATTAAACACTCATGGACAGACAAAAGGTCAATTTCTTTAACAGAAAAAATTTTTGCAAATCAGCTTATTTATTTGGGAGAGAAAGAGCACAAACGAGGCAGGGGCAGACAGAGGAAGAAGTAGTCTCCCCACTAAGTGGGGGTCCATCCCAGGACCCCAGGATCATGCCAGACCTGAGCCGAAGGCAGACGCTTAACTGATTGAGCTACCCAGGCACCCTGCAAATCAGCTTTTTTGTTGATTTAATAAAGTTTTATTTTCCAAAATGTACAGTTGGTGGATTTTGTTCATGCATCTTCAGATCAGCTTTTAAAAAACTAATAGAAATGGACATGTAGTAATTGACAGGCAAAAAAAAAAGGTCAGTAAAGCAGTGAAAATAAAATACACTTGATCACTCATGATTGAAGCCTTGCAGATTAAAACATCAGTGAAATGTTGTTTCCTACCTATTAGATTGGGCAGGTTTTAAAAAAAAATGTTGCTAATCCTTAATTGGTAGAAGGGTAAATTGGCATAGGAATTTAGAAGTATTTGTCAGAATAAAAAAATTTTGCTTGCTTTTGATCCAGTAGTTTTTCCTTTAGGAATTTGTGCAACTTCTTACTTAGGGTAACTTATTGCCAAAGATAAGTTAGCGGGGTGCCTGGGTGGCTCAGTGGGTTAAAGCCTCTGCCTTCGGCTCAGGTCATGATCCCAGGGTCCTTGGATCGAGCCCCAGGGTCCTTGGATCGAGCCCCGCAGCAGGCTCTCTGCTTAGCAGGAAGCCTGCTTCTTCCTCTCTCTCTGCCTGCTTCTCTGCCTACTTGTGATCTCTGTCTGTCAAATAAATAAATAAAATCTTAAAAAAAATAAGTTCCAAAACATACATAAATTAATCATTTATCAATGAACAGTGAACCACATCTTTATTGGGGACAGTTTCAGGAACTTCTAGTAGTATTTGGAAATGCCATAGGTTTCCTTAGGTTGCTAAAAACTAATCTTTAGAGGTGCCTGGGTGGCTCAGTGGGTTAAAGCCTCTGCCTTCGGCTTAGGTCATGATCTCAGAGTCTTGGGATCGAGCCCCACATTGGGCTCTCTGCTCAAGCGGGAGCCTGCTTCCTCCTCTCTCTCTCTGCCTGCTTCTCTGCCTACTTGTGATCTCTGTCTGTCAAATAAATAAATAAAAATCTTTAAAAAAACAAAACAAAACTAATCTTTAGCTAGAATAGCAAGTTTTCAACCCTGGCTGTACATAAAAACCACCTGACTGATTCTCTGACGATATCAGGTGCCCCAGATGTAATGACTGAATTGATCTGAAATGGGACCTTATGATCTGAATTGTTTAAACGTTCTCCAGGTGACACCTATACACAGTCAGATTTGAAAACTACTTACTCTCGAGGAAGACCATTTTTCCTGTGGATGTGTTGAATTTTCTTTTGGCAGAAGCCAGTACTCCACTGGGCATGTAAACTGTTGTACATATTTTTTTCAATTTCTTTCACTCTGCCATTGACTTTCTCATGATAATCTGGGTTCAGCTGGTATATTAGGTTCCTGTTGCTTACAGTTCTGACAGTCAGAAGTCCAAAATGGGTCATAAGGGGTTAAAATCAAGATGTTGGCAGGTCTGCATTTTTTCTGGAAGCTCTAGGGGAGAATTCATACCTTTTCCTTTTCTGGCTTCTAGAGGCTGCTGACGAGGCTGCTCATGGGTCCTTGCTCTGCGTACCAGAAGCATAGCATCTTAGATGTTCACTCTTTGACTATTATCCTTGTCTCCTTCATCACGTCGCCTTCTCTCTTATAAGGACTCTTCTGATTATTTTGGCCCAAACTCACATAATCTAGGATAATCTCCCCATCTCAAAAATTCTTAATTTAATCACACTGGCACAGTCCTTTCTGTCACGTAAGGTGACATAGTCACAAATGCTGGGCATTAAGATGTGGACACTTTGGGGGGGCCCATTCAGTGTACCGCAGTTGGAGACGTGAGAAGGCCACTAAAAGTTTATAAATGCAATATTTTAGTTTATCTTAAATTGATATCATATTTTATCCCACAGTGTAAATTAGTTTCTACATAGTCAGTTATGATTAATGTTTATTACTCCTCAGGAGCAATATGCAGTTTTTGTCTTTGTTGCTAGAAATGTGGGTTGAATAGGGTAGGCTGTGTTGTCTCATTTTTATTACAACAGTAATAGCTATCATATGTTCTTCACAGGAGTCTGTGAAGTAGGTGCTTTATTTCAGCCCTGGCAAGATTTCATACTTTGATTTTTGTCTCTCAGGTATATATACCTAGAATTGGAATTGCTGGATCATATGGTAATTCAGTGTTTCATTTTTTGAGGGACTTGCCATACTTTTTTCAAAACTGGCTATATCATTTTATAGTTCCAAAAGCAGCACACTAGGGTTTGACTTTTGCCACATCTTCATAAATACTTGCAGTTTTCTGTTTTTTTTTTTTTTAAATACTAGTTATGTAGCCATAAATACATTTTTTTTAAATACTAGTTATGTAGCCAGGGTATAAAGTGTGATATTTTGTTGTTTTGATTCGCATCTTTCTAATGATTAGTGGTATTGAACATTTCTTCATGTACTTGTTGGCCATCTGTTTATCTTCTCTGGAGAAATGTGTCTATTCAGGTCTTTTCCCCATTGTTTTAATTGAGTTGTTTTTGTTGTTGTAGTAATTCTTCATATATTCCGGATACTAATCATTTATCAAATACATGATTTGTGAATTTTTCTCCCATTTTGTGGATTGCCTTTTCACTCTTGATAGTGTCCTTTGATACACTAAAGGTTTTTATTTTTTTTTAATTTTTATTTATTTATTTATTTATTTTTAAAAAAGATTTTATTTATTTATTTGACAGAGAGAAATCACAAGTAGATGGAGAGGCAGGCAGAGAGAGAGAGAGAGGGAAGCAGGCTCCCTGCTGAGCAGAGAGCCCGATGCGCGACTTGATCCCAGGACCCTGAGATCATGACCTGAGCCGAAGGCAGCGGCTTAACCCACTGAGCCACCCAGGCGCCCTTTTTTTTTTTTTTTTTTTTTTTAAAAGTAAGCTCTACGACCAGCTTGGGGCTTGAACTCACAACCTCAGATCATGAATTGCCTGCTCTACTGACTGAGCCAGTCAGGTACCCCTAAAAAGTTTTAATTTTAATAAAGTCCTGTTCATCACTTTTTTCTTTTATCACCTGTGCTGTTGGTGTCCTATCAAAAAAAAAACCATTGTTAAATTCAGTGTCTTCATGTTTTCTTCTAAGAGTTTTATAGTCTTAGTTCTTAACCTTTAGATCTTTGATCTGTTTTATTTTTTATTTTTTTAAAGATTTTTTAAAAGATTTTATTTTTTATTTTTTTAAAAGATTTTAATTTTTTTAAAGATTTTATTTATTTATTTGACAGACAGAGATCACAAGTAGGCAGAGAGGCAGGCAGAGAGAGAGGAAGGGAAGTGGGCTGTGGGGCTCGATCCCAGAATCCTGGAATCATGACCTGAGCTGAAGGCAGAGGCTTTAACCCACTGAGCCACCCAGGCGCCCTGATCTGTTTTAATTTTTATAAATGATAGAAGGTTATGGTCGAGCCTTGTTCTTTTGCCTGTGGGCATATCCAGTTTTCCCAGTACTTTATGTTGAAAAAACTGACCTTTCCCTGTTGAATGGTCTTGGCATTTGTGTCAAAATAACTTCCCGTGTATGTGAGGATTTACTTCTGGGCTTTGTATTCTACTCCTTTGATCGGTCTGTATGTCTGTCTTTGTATCAATAGCCAGTTAGTTTGATTCCTGTAGCTTTGTAGTATGTTTTGAAATCAGGAAGTATTGAGTCATTGAACTTGTTCGCTTTTAGGGTTATTTTGGTTGTTTGGGGTTCCTTGAGATTCTTTTTTTTTTTTTTTTTTTAAGGATTTTATTTATTTATTTGAGAGAGGGAGAAAGAGAGATAAGCAGACTCCTTGCTGGTAGGGAGCCTGACTCGGGGCTGAATCCCAGGATGTGGAGATCAATCAGGACCTGAGCCGAAGGCAGATGCTTAACCCACTGAGCCACCCAGGCGCCCCTCCTTGATTTTCTATACGAATATTAGGATGGGTTTTTCGATTTCTGCAAAAGCCATCAGGATTTTGATAGGAATTGTGTTGAATCTGTAGATTGCTTTGGGTATTATTGTCATCTTAACAATATTAAGTCTTCTGATCCATGAAAATAGGATGGGATATCTTTATATTTACTTAATGTCTTTCAACAGTGTTTTATAATTTTCGGTGTACAAATCTTTGCTTTAGTTAAGTTTATTCCTAGTATTCTTTTTGATACTTTTGCAAATGGAATTTTTTTCTTGATGTCCTTTTTAGACTGTTTATTGTTAGTATATAGAAATGCAATTGTTTTTTGTATGTTGACCCCCCCTGCAATTTTGCTCAATTCATTTAATCAGTTTTGTTTTTAACTTTTTTTGTGGAGTCTGTAGGGTTCACTATCAATAAAATCATATCATATGTAAACAGATACTTTTTCTTTTCTAGTGTGGATGCCTAATTGATGTGGGTAGACTTTCAGTATAATATGTTGAATAGAAGTGGCAAAAATACCATTTCCTTTTTGGTTTCTCACTTTTTTTTAGTATCAAAATCTTAACAGCCACAACTTTGGGAGTTTATGGATTTCTTCTCCTTTCTTCTCTTTTCCTATACCCCAAGTATTTTGCCTACGTATTTTGCAGCTCTGCTGCCCCTAATTCACCCTTAGTATTAACAGACTCATTGTATTCATTTCTTATTTGAAATATTGCACAAGCCGTTTAATTGGTATTCTTGCCTCCTGCAAGTCCATCCTCCACTGTTAACCAGAGTTGGTCTGTCTCCGAAGCAAATCTCACCTTGTCATTGAATTGTAGATTTTTCCTGAGACCTTTGCATGGCTTTTAGACTTCCCTGATCTCATCCACAATTTAATTCTTCAGCTTCACTCCCTACTTCTCTCTTTTCACTCATTTAATAGTGATCTAGTTAGAGTTCCCCAGCACACCATACTGATTGTGCCTTTGCTTATTATGATGAACCTTCTGGACTGCTTCTCTTTCCTCATTTGGTTAACTTACACTTGACCTTTAAAAAGTCTCTTCTTTCTTTCTTTCTTTTTTTTTTTTAAAGATTTTATTTATTTATTTGACAGAGAGAGATCACAAGTAGGCAGAGAGGCAGGCAGAGAGAGAGGAGGAAGCAGGCTCCCTGCTGAGCAGAGAGCCCGATGCGGGACTCGATCCCAGGACCTTGAGATCATGACCTGAGCCAAAGGCAGCGGCTTAACCCACTGAGCCACCCAGGTGCCCCAAGTCTCTTCTTTCAAGGAAGAATCTCTTTCTTTGGGAAACCTTTCTGGTTTTCCATTTGACTATTGTTGTTTGTTTTGTTTTGGTTTTTGGTACTCTTGTAGCATTTACCAAATGGTATTGAAAGCATGTTCAGGACCCACTAGTCAATGAGCACTTGGAGGGTCTCTTTTCCTATCACATGGTAGTTCTCAGTAAATGTTTCCTAAATTGCTGAACTCAGCTGTTTTTCTTTATGGGTCTGTTAGCTAGCTTCTAATATGTATAGGCAGAGGGAGCAGAAGGAAAACAAGATGGCTGCTGCTGCTTCAACTGCTGTTGACTAATATTAGACCTTGGTAGGAGAGACTGAATTGGGTCATTAAGAAATTTGTTGGGGGGACGGTGGAGGTTCAGGAAAATGAAGTAGTGTTAGAGGAGATGAGATAGTGATGGGTGATAAGTATGGTAGGAGGGCACAGATCACACTAATTATCTAGATCTGAATTTTAATTGGTGCTTTAAAAATTCTTTAAACAATTATTTTCCCTGTAACAATAACTCTGTTATATAGGACTAGAAAACCTTGTTACCAGTGCTTGAAAAAACTTAAGATTGGGTAATGAAGATTTGGTAAGTCATCTTTGAAAGTTTCCTGCTCTGCTCTGCGATATGTAAAAAATATAATCCAATTAGGAATTGATTATATTGCCTTTTTATTTTTCACTTATTTATTTATTTTTTTTAAAAAAGATTTTATTTATTTGACAGAGAGAGAGAGATTACAAGTAGCCAGAGAGGCAGACAGAGAGAGGGGGGGGAAGCAGGCTCCCTGCTGAGCAGAGCCCGATGCCAGGCTCGGTCCCAGGATCATGACTTAGAAGGCAGAGGCTTAACCCACTGAGCGACACAGGCGCCCCTATGTTACCTTTTTAAATGAAGATGCTGTTAGGTTACCAAAGTAATTTTGATGAGTATTCCAGATGTTTAGTACAGTGGTATCTTTTTCAATAAAGAATACTGCCTTTGTGTCTTTACTCTAGAAGCTTACAAAAATTAATGTCTGTTTTACAGCTGTAGTTTTAGATTAAACTGCTGCAAGTGGTTTTTATGAGGTGATACTTACTGCAGGCAATGTTATGATGGCAGTTGGATTGCTTAGTCAGAATTTATTATTGCTCCCTGGTTTGCCTAGCCTTGAATACAGTTTCTAAAATTGAACACCTGTATCCTGTAAGCAAGCAGTGTTTTAATTAAGTAACAAATAGTTTGCTCATTCACATGTTGTATAAAGAGGAAAAGAAAAATGCTAAAGCTTGAGAGAGCTAATTTGAAATGATGTGTATTTACTTTATGTTCAGAAAGGACAATAACCATGAAAGAAGAAGATATATTTCTTGTTTAAAAATAAAGAGTTTTTTAGTTTTGTTTCATAGTGCTTAGGGAAGCAAATCTCAAATGAGGAAAAATGCTTCATGGGAAGATGGGATAATCTAATTTTTTTTTTTTTTAAGATTTTATTTATTTATCAGAGAGAGAGGGGGAGAGAGCGAGCACAGGCAGACAGAATGGCAGGCAGAGGCAGAGGGAGAAGCAGGCTCCCCGCTGAGCAAGGAGCCCGACGTGGGACTCGATCCCAGGACGCTGGGATCATGACCTGAGCCGAAGGCAGCTCCTTAACCAACTGAGCCACCCAGGCGTCCCGGGATAATCTAATTTAAAGTTATTGTATTTTTTGATATATATTTTACAATTTGAAAAACAAAGGAAACAAATCATGTGCAGGATAAAGACATAAGTGTTGGCTGCAAGGAATTGGTTGTACATTTAAGCTTGCTTTGGCAAGTTTGATAGGCTGAAAAATGGGCTCTTCTGAAATGTCCACATTCTAATCCTTGAAATCTGTAATGTTGCTTTGTTTGGGGCTGGATTGTGTGTGTGAGGAAGTCTTTGCAAATGTTATTAAATTAAAAGTCTTGTTATGAAGAGATTATCCCAGATTATCTGGGTGGGCTCTAAATGTCATTCTGTATCTTTTGAGTGAGGCAGAGGGAGATTACTTATACAGAAGAGGAGGCAATGTGGCCACAAGGGAAGGAATGCCAGCTGGAAGAAACAACAGAATTTCCAATAAAACCTCTCGAAGAAGCAGAGCCCTGCCAGTACCTTAATTTTGGCCCAGTGGTACTGATTTAGGACTTTGGGCCTCCAGAAGTAAGAGAGTATGGTAATTTGTTAGAGTTGTAGGAAATTGATACAGCAGTCATTTTTCAAAGTGCAAATGGACCTTTCTAAAGAACTCCATTTACGTAAACTCTTTCTCCTTTGGTTGGGGAGCTGTCATTTATAACTTACTCATATTAGTCTTTAATTCTATTTAAAATATTCTGTACACCAGGCAGTTTTTATGATTAAAGCCACTGGTGAACATTCTTTGACACAGAACTTTGAAGTTTTAGCTCAAAATAATTTATATTTAAAGCCTTCTTTTTTGGGTAAAGTGTATTATCCGGTCTGGAAGCTCCCTTTTGGTTGCTTTGTTACAGCTATATTTTGGTAAGAATACAGTTTAGACTCCTAAAATTTTACAGCACATGGCCTGCCTTTTTGGCTGCACAGATTCTATTTAATACGAATTTTTCTTTCAATATATTACAGAAAATTTACACGTGAAGCTTTTACTGAGAATTATGTTACAAGTTCACTGTGACCCAGCACATACTAGGGTCTCAGTTAAGACTTTGATGTATTGGGACTCTGACCAGACGATAAATAAAGGCCATGTAAGATTTTTGTTTTCTTTTTTTAAAAGATTTTATTATTAGAGAGAGAGTGCGAGAGCATGTGGGGGGAGGCAGAGAGAGGGAGACAAGCAGACTTCACACTGAGCAGGGACCCTGATGCAGGAATCATCCCAGGACCCCAAGATCATGACCTGAGCTGAAAGGCAGACACTTAACTGACAGAGCCACCCAGGCGCCCCTCGTCTTATACACTTAATGATCAGACTCAGATGTACCTGTCCTATATTATCTTAGTCCCTCAAAGATTGTGTTCGAAGAGGGAGGGATAATCCAAGAGACATTTGAATGTCTTTGAATGTTCTGCAAAACTGTGGTTCAGGATGAGCTTCTTTATGTTACTTTATGTCCCTTTTTAAAAGATTCTACAAGTTTCTAATAAAGTCTGGGCCAGCAATGTTTCTATTTAGTATTTCTCTTTTTCTTTTAAACTTCCAGGAGCTACACTTAATATTCAGCCCATACAGTTTACTAGCAGTAGGCAACTGACAAATCTCTGGCAATTTTTTGTTACTGAAAAGGCCTTAAAGAGTAGTCTTGGATTAATTGGCCTGCTGTTTGATTTTTTTTTTTTAATCACATGAAGCACATAACCAAACATTTTCATGTTTTTTTCTAAAGTAATTTAATTTTTTAAAAAAGTGATTAATGTAATATTTTTAGTACATTAGGGAGTGGCTAAGTAGTTTTTCTTCCTGGTCTTTTATATTTTGGGTGGCCGGGGGCTGAGAAATAAGAATTCTTATTTATTGAAATAAATCAAGGAAATGGTGCCCTCTCCGTTTTATGGCCATCATTCATGAAATATGCCAGTTACTTTATATGAACACCTCATTCAACTTTGCAGATTAAAAAAAAGACCTTGAAAAATTTGAATATAGGTCCATAACCAGTAGCAGCCAGTATTATGATGCATATGCAAGCTGATTCAGTTCCAAAAATCATTTACTGTACTTTCTGGGTGTTTTGTTTGTTGTACCATAAAATAAAGACATACCTAAAATACAGAGTTCTCTGTCCTTATTGTTGAGGAGTTTATGATTTAGTCTGTCCATTTTTCCTTCTAGGGGAGCTAGAGAATAGTCTCAGGAGCAAATGTATGGCTTATTCAAGGGAGTTGAGGGTCTTGGGGGGGGGTCTCGAAGAATTGAATGTTTTATTATTATTATTGTTTCCAGTTTTTCAGAAACCTGTTCTTTACCACATGTAATCTCTAATAGACTTGACCATGATTTTTTAAATTCCCCTTGACCAGTTAAAGGATTGTAGATTAGGGGTAGGATTTAAAAAAAAATGGCAGGGCATCTGGGTGGCTCAGTGGGTTAAAGCCTCTGCCTTCAGCTCAGGTTATGTTCCCCGGGTCCTGGGATTTAGCCCAATGTCTGGCTCTCTGCTCAGCGGGGAGCCTGCTTCCTCCTCTCTCTCTCTCTCTCTCTGCCTACTTGTGATCTCTATCTGTCAAATAAATAAATAAAATCTTTAAAAAAAAATGGCACTTTAGGAAGCCTCTATTTGCCAGGCACTGTTAAAAGAATACGTATGTAGGAACAGTGTTGTGATTAGTGGTTAGGTTCTTAGACTAGTCTTCAGAAGACTAATCCATCATGTGATTGAACCTAGTGTGCAAATTTTTCAGTAGTTCATACACTTCATTAAATTTATTACTTAAGTATAGTATGTTCTTAGGGTGCCTTGGTGGCTTAGTCAGTTAAGTGTCTGCCTTGGGCTTCGGACATGATCTCCAGGTTCTGGGATCCAGTGCCACATCCAGCTCCCAGCTCAGCAGGAAGTCTGCTTCTGCCTCTCCCCATGCTTGTGCTCTCTCCGTCTCTGTCTCTCAAATGAATAAATTTAAAAAAATCTTAAAAAAAAGTTTACAGGATAGTGTGCATGTCTTTATTTGTTGTTGTTTAAAGATTTATTTATTATAGGGAGAAGAGGATATGCTTGCTGGTGGGACAGAGAGGATGGGACGGGGGGTGGGGGGTGGCGGGGGGAAGAGGGAGGATCCCAAGCAGGTTCCACACCCAGTGACCTGAGCTGAAACCAAGAGTCGGACACTTAACTATGCCACCCAGGCGCCCCTAAGTATAGTTTTTTTTTTTTTAAGATTTTATTTTAATTATTTTGGAGAGGAGGGGAGAGTGAGCGATCATGCAAGCAGGGAGGGGGCAGAAGTAGAGGGAGAGAAGCAGAGTCCCTGCTGATCTCAGAGGCCAATGACCATGACCTGGGCCAAATTTGAGTATTGGCTGCTTAACCGCCTGAGTCACCCAGGCACCTCTATAGTATGTTTTTAATGGAAAAGCTTAGGATGGAAATTTTAGTTTCCAAGCTGGGGACTTCATGTATTCTTGTCCTGAAAATTTATTTTTTTTAAATTGTCTTTTTTTTTTTTTTTTTTTTTAAGATTTTGCTTATTTATTTGACAGAGAGAGACACAGTGGGAGAGGGAACACAAGCAGAGGTAGTGGGAGAGGGAGAAGCAGGCTTCCCGCCGATCAGGGAGCCTGATGTGGGGCTCAATCCCAGGACCCTGGGATCATGACTTGAGCCAAAGGCAGATGCTTAACGACTGAACCATCCAGGTGCCCCTAAAAAAATTATTTTTCTTAAAGCTTGAATTACAGTGTTAAATTTTAGGAGCCAAATTTATAATAGAATGATAAATTTTTAAAAGCTGTATTCTTGTTTTCCTGAAAGTAAACACAAAATTTCTCAGGCAGGGATGGATTAATTATTAAAGTAATAACCCCGTTGCCCCAGTTCTCCCCTCTCAGTGATGCAGTGAAACCCGGATGTTCATTTGGTAGGTAAGGAATCTGAAGAACATGAGTCTGGGAGCTTGTATAGATGTTTGCTCCCTCCTGAAAGAGGGAGGGAGACCTTTGCTTTCAATATGAACAAATTCTCAGTGGTTACAGAGGGGAGGATCCTGTTTCTTACACTTTGGAATGTAAATGAATGTGGGGAGGGGTAGGGAGATCAGACAGGTGTTAGAATTTACAATCCGTGAATGTCTCCATAGTCTTATACCCCCTGAAGTATAAACATATACTTCTAAAGAGGTAAATCTCTTATCTATTCAGTTATCTTTAATTTTCAAGACTTCTCTTTTGTAGGACAGATTTGTATGCTCTGGTAGCTCTAACTATGTAGATATATAAAGATACTTTCTCTATATATAGAAAATAGACCAACTGATAGATTTTCCCTTTGTCTTTTTTACCATGTTATTTTGAAGTATGTGTGTTTGGTTATGAAAATATGAAATGTTAAGGTTGTCTAATTTTAGCTCCTTTATTGAGTGATCACTGCTGAGTTCTACAGCAAATATTTATTAATTCCTGTGTGCAGGGTTTTGGGGATATTGTGGTGAATAAGATAAATATTCTGCATTCAAGGGGCTTAGAGACTATAAAAGTGCTGTGATGAAAAAGAAAAAGAGAGGAGACATGAACAAATGGCAAAGATAGAATTTTGTTAGAACACATGAAGGAGGTAGCAATGGCAAAATCTTAGGGGGAGGGGTAGGACCAAAGCATTCAGTCCAGATGGAAATGATGCACCAGTAAAAAAATTCTAAAATGAGAATGAGCTTGCTTGGCAAGATAGATAGAAGGATGGCAAATATGGATGAAACAGAGTGAACAGAACTCAAAATCACAAATGTACATTTAGGTGTTTGGATTTTTTTTTTTTTCTGGTATTGCTAAAATAGGGTCATGTTACATGCATTGCGCCCTGCAACGTGCTTTTTTTTTTTTTTTTTAAGATTTTATTTTTTTATTTTACAGAGAGAGAGATCACAAGTAGGCAGAGGCAGGCAGAGAGGGAGGAAGGGAAGCAGGCTCCCCGCTGAGCAGAGAGCCCGATGCAGGGCCTGATCCCAGGACCCTGAGATCATGACCTGAGCCGAAGGCTCAGCCACCCAGGTGCCTTGCAACATGCTTTTTAAAAAGTTAATGTATGTTGTATATGTATGTTGAATTCTGTGTCAGCATGTATAGCTATATAGCTTCGTCTGTATCCCATTTAGCCATATTCCTATTGACAGACACATACAGACTTCCACGATTTTTTTGCTGTCACAAACAATGCTGTGATCACCATTCTTGTATATATGTTTATTGTACACCTGTATGAGAATTTTTGTTGGATAGATTTCCTGAGAGAAGCATTACAAGGTCAGAACTTTTGACAGATTCAGGCTCCTTTGAGAGGTGAAGATTCAGCCAATACAGTACAGTGTTATTTTTGATTTGGCTAAAGAGCAGAGACAGTTCTTTTGGTATATTTTCTTTCATTGGCATCTATTTGTCAGATACAGTTTTTTGATTCATAACCGTTAATTTTATTGAATTTTTTAAAAAGATAAATGAAATTATTTCAGAGTTTAAAGTACCTGTGTATGTTAAAAAATATGTATATATATGTGTATATACATATATATGTATAAGTATGTGTATATATGTTTTGAAGTTCTGGGCTAATGTGTCTGTCTACTATTAATACTTTTTTGGGGAGTAAATCATATTTTTTCTCATTTTTTAAAAAAAAATTGAAATTAACATGTATTATTAGTTTCAGAGGTAGAGGTCAGTGATTTATCAGTCTTATATAACACTCAGTGCTCATTACATCACATGCCCTCCTTAATGTCCATCAGCCAGTTGCCCCATCCCTCCCAACCATGCCCTCTCAGCCCTCAGTTTGTTTCTTATGATTAAGAGTCTCTTATGATTTGTCTTCCTCTTCTGATTTCATTTTGTTTTATTTTTTTCCTCTCTTCTCCTGTGATCCTCTGTTTTGTTTCTTAAATTCCACATATAGTGAGATCATGTGATAATTGTCTTTCTCTGATTGCCTTATTTTGCTTAGCATAATACCCTCTGGTTCCATCCATGTCATTGCAAATGGCAAGACTTCATTTTTTGGTGGCTGAGTAGTAGTCCATTACACGTGCGCGTGCACCCCCCCATCTTTATCTATTCATATCTATTCCATATTTTGGCTATTGTGGACATTGCTGCTGTAAACATTGGGGTGCAATGTTTATACACTTCACTACATTTGTATCTTTGGGGTATATACCTAGTAGTGCATTTGTTGGGTCGTAGGGTAGCTCTATTTTTAACTTTTTGAGGAAGCGCCATGCTGTTTTCCAGAGTGGCTACACCAGCTTGCATTCCCACCAGCAGTGTAGGAGGGCTCCATTTTCTCTATCCTTGCCCGCATCTATTTCCTGACTTGCTAATTTTAGCCATTCTCCCTGGTGTAGATGTGGTAGCACATTGTGGTTTTGATTTGTATTTCCCTGATGCCAAGTGATGTTGAGCATTTTTTCATGTGTCTTTTGGCCATCTCTGTATCTTTGGAGAAATGTCTGTTCATGTCCTCTGCCCATTTCTTTCTTTCTTTCTTTTTTTTTAAAGATTTTATCTATTTATTTGTCAGAGGGAGAGAGACTGAGAGAGAGCCTGGCGCTGGGATCATGACCTGAGCCGAAGGCAGCTGCTTAACTAACTGAGCCACCCAAGCGTCCGTCTTTTTTTTTTAAAGATTTTTTGAATTTATTTGACAGAGATCACAAGTAGACAGAGAGGCAGGAAGAGCGAGAGGAAGGGAAGCAGGCTCCCTGCTGAGCAGAGAGCCTGATGTGGGGCTGGATTACACGATCCTGGGATCATGACCTGAGCTGAAGGCAGAGGCTTTAACCGACTGAGCCACCCAGGCACCCCTCTCTGCCAATTTCTTGATTGGATTATTTGTGCTTTGGGTATTGAGTTTGGTAAGTTCTTAATAGATTTTGGATACTAGCCCTTTATCTGGTAAGACATTTGCAAATATCTTCTCCCATCCTGTTGGTTGTCTTTTGGTTTTGTTGACTGTTTTCTTTTGCTGTGCAAAAGCCTTTTTTTTTTTTTTTAAATAAGATTTTTATTTATTTATTTGAAAGAGAGAGAGAGCGAGAGAGAGCACACGAGTGGGGAGGAGAGGAGTAGCAGGCTCCCCAGTGAGCAGGGAGTCTGATGTGGGGAGATGTGGGGCTTGATTCCAGGACTCTGGGATCATGACCTGAGCCAAAGGCCGAGGGTTAACTGAGGCACTCAGGCGTCCCTTGATTTCCCTGCCTTAAATAGTTCCCTTTCTCCTATTGATTATGTAACCCAGAGCCCCTTTTTGTATCTTTTATATGGCACTCAAGAATTACTAGTTTGTTGTATGCATGTTTGTTCTGTTTATTGTTGGTATTTCTAGTACCTTGTACAGTGCATGGTGCGCAGTAGATAAATCAGTATTTGAGTGAGTGAATGAACGATTTCTAAACTTATGAAAGGATTAGGGAAGGAGAGGGACCCACCCAGATACATAGGCCTATTCTTAGGTTGTTTGGATAGAAAGACTTCAGGAAAATTGATAACCTGTAAATTAAATTATTGGAAAACTGTCCTAGCCCTGGATAACATACTGGAAAGCTTTTGTCTAGGTCAGGAATATACATGCATACCCCAATTTGAAGATGCCTGGTTAAATCATGTTAAGATCAGCTTTAGTAAGCAGTCATTCTCTACTGTTACGTATCATGTAAGGTTCATTTTTTCCTTTCTGAGTATCTTCCCTCAGTCATTTATTTAACTTCTGTTGAAAAGCAGGCTCTCTAGCATGGGAGAAGATATTAAGATGTATTTCAGTCCAGCTAGAAGGGTAGATATGTAAGCAACTATAATGCGATATAAATTGTACTTTGGTTTTTTTGATTTTAAAAAATTTTATTTATTTATTTATTTATTTGCAAGTGTAACCATTTCCTCTGGCTTCTTTCAGGCTTTTTTCCCTTCATCTTTGAATTTCTGTAGTATGAAAATTATGTGCCATGGTGTAGTGTTTTTTGGCATTTATTCTGCTGGGAGTTCTCTGAGCTTCCTGGATCTATGATGTGATATCTGACATTAATTTTGGAAACAGTCATTACTGTTTTAATGATTTCTTCTGTTCCTTTCTCCTCCTCATATTCCCATTACATGTAGTTACATCTTTTGAGGTTAACTCACAGTTCTTGGATAGTCTGTTCTGGGTTTTTTTTTTTTTTTTCAGTCTTTGTTCTTTTTCCTTTTCAGTTTTTGAGGATTCTATTGATCTTGTCATCCTCTAGCTCAAGAGCTCTTGCCTGAGCAGTATCCAGGCTACTAATAAGCCCATCAAAGGCATTCTTCATGTCTGTTACAGTGTTTTGATCTTTAGCATTACTTATTATTTTTTTCTCAGGATTTCTATCTCCCTGCTTACATTGCCCACATGTTCTTATGTCTGCTTTACTTATTAGAGCCCTTTACATTCCTGGTGTGATAATTCCAGGACTGTTTTGCCATGTCTACTTCTGATGCTTGCTTTATGTCTTCAGATTGTGTTTTTGCCGTTAGTATGCCTTGTCATTTTTTTCTAGATGGCCAGACATGATGTACTGGGTACAAGGAACTGCTGTAAATAGGCCTTTAGTTATGTGGTAGTGAGATGTAAGGGGAGAGGTAGGGCTCTATAGTCTTATAATTAGGTCTCAGTCTTTTAGTGAGACTAATAGTATGGACTATGGGCTTCAGTAGTGGTTCTCAGTTATTTTCCTCCCCACTTAGGTGGGACAGGATGGCTTGAATAGGGTGGAGTTGGGTATTGCCCTTTCCTAGGTCATTTAGGTTCTGATAATATCCCAGCATGTTTGGTTCTGATTAACTAGTTTTTCCTAAGGGTAGGCCTTGTTAAGAAGAGCATACTGTTCAGGCAAGCATAAGGGGGATTTTTCCAATTATTTCCTGTGGGACTCTGGTCAAGCTTCTGGAGGTAAATTTCATAGTATTTTGGGGGTTCTCCTATGACTGAGTCCTCCTGGAGTTTTTAAACTATCAGACTTCTTGGCCCTGAGCCTCCAGCAATTTTTTAAAGATCTTATTTATTTACTTAGAGAAAAAGCAGGAGGGGTAGAGGGAGAGAGAGAGGATCCCAAGTCGACTTCACACACAGTGCATGGAGCCCAACGTGGGACTTCTTTCACGACTCTGATATCATGACCTGAACCAAAATCAAGAGTTAGATGCTCAGCCCACTGAGCCACGTAGGTGCCCAGCAATTTTTTTTTATTGCACTTCAGACTTCCCTACCTGACACTAATTCCTGTTGGAGTTTCCACTCCTGAATTGCTCTGGTAAGCTGAGATTCCCTGTATTTTGTCTTTCCTGTCTTAGAGGCAGTGGTTTTCTTGGGTTGTCTCCTTGCTTATGGACTCAAAAAGAGTTTTTGATTTTCTAGACTCTACAGTTTTTTACTTGTTAGGACAAAGTGGTGACTAACATGTGGAACTGGAAACCAGAAGTCTAACCTTTTTCTTGTTTTAAAAAAGATAAACTTGGGGTGCCTGGGTGGCCCAGTTGGTTGGGTGTCTGACTCTTGGTTTCATTTCAGGTTGTGAGCTCCAAGTCCTAGGATTGCCCGCGGCCAGCTTTGTGCTCAGGGTGGGGTCTGCTTGTCCCTCTCCCTCCCTCTGCTCCCTGTCCCCAACACATGTGTGCTCTCTGAATCTCTCTCAAATCTTTGAAAAAAGATAAACTTATTAAATATTGCTATGTATAACGTGTAAGAATTTCTCATCTCTTTTTGCATATTCTCCTCATTCTGGGTAGTCACTTCTTGGGAGTGCTATCTTGAAAAAGCTTCTGAGATAACTTTGAGCCCCTTGCAGAAGGATTGCATGATCTGCCATACATGTGAAGACACATAAGTCAGCATGAAAGTGCCAGGTATTTTCAGTCACTAAAAGAATATTGGGAATATCGTATTGATATTTCTTCAACTTTGGTTATTGAAGCTGCAAGCTTTCAAAATCTGCCTATAACTAAGTTTTTTATCAGATTTATTTTCTATTTCTCCCAAGTTATCTTGTCCAGACTAATGCTTATTACTTTTCATTTGTACATTCTCTCCACAAAAGTGAGAGCCTAGTTAGGGCAGTTTGTTGGATATCTCTTATTCAAGTATAATTGAGGTGTTGTAAGTTGGGTATTGGGCCAGGTAGACCTAGATCTTTTTCTGTTGTTCTGCAAAGATCATCAGGAAGTAGTCATCCAGGAAGCACATTCCTGTTGCTGCAAAGAATTTCTAAGATTACTTTTTCTGACCTCATTTCTCATCTTCTCTGGCTTCATGTCTTCTCTCCGTCCTTTCAGATTATAATTATTCCTAGGTGACCCATTCTTGTTTTCTCTGTCTATATATTAGTAATATCTGTACATAGATAACTCCCAAATACTGTTCATTAAAATGAGAGTTCATTCTCTTACGAAAAACAGAAGCTATATGTGTTTCACATTCTTGGCTTGGACAAGCAGAAATGTGGCTTCTAACCAAATGAAAGTAGAAGAAAGGTTTTAAGTGATTTTGGGGAAGGGTAGAGTTTAGATTAAATTTAAATGACACAGTATATTGACATAAAGAGGAACTAATTCTTGAAAGTTTTTCTGTTTAGTGACTGCCAAAAGTAGAAATCTGAGCTTCCTTTTACACAGATAGAGCATGGCCTTTAGGCCATGTATTAGGTATATACTTCTTCTGTGTGTGTTAATTATATCTTGAGACAAAAAAAAAGGAATTTTTAAATCTTAGTTTCCATTGACCCTCCTTGGCCAGGTCACAGGAGAGGCCACTAGATATTATTGAGATCTGTACTGCTGATATGTTCTCAATAGAGATTGTGGTTTTGACAGTCAGCAAGATTGTATCTTTTTTTTTGGGTCTCAGGATAACCTGCTGTATTGTTTGGTAAGGTAACATCCATGCAATAGCAGTTAAGACTCCAGATACCAGGAAACATATGATTGTAATATAGACACAAACAGAAAGACTGGAAAACTTACCAAAGCCACATAAATCCTAGTTTTTCCAAATACAGGAAAATCTGCATCTACAACTAACTTGTGAATTATTTCCTGAATCTTGTTGTCACAGGAATACAGATATCTAAATCAGATATAATTTGTTTATGTTCAGGAGAGCTGATATCTCTAGAAGTGAGCCTTCAGCAGAAGGCTTTTATTTGATGGTTCCCGTTAATTTGCTGGGGGAGCTTTCTGGAGACAGAAGAAAGGACTATTCTGTTTATAGTGGACCTTAGGTTAACAGTTAAAGGTTGGGACATGGGATTAGGATTTGAAATTATTAGAAATTCCACCTGAGTAATTTTAGTTCTCTGAGAGATTCATTATGTTGTGGTAGGATTTATGGCAGAAATAATGGCACATGTATCTACCAGGAAGCACAGAGGCTCAAGGAATTTTTGCTTGTTTGGGAGTCCACTACTTCTGATAAGCAAAACGACTGAGAATACTCAAGGTACACTCAGCGGATGGCCTTGAAATTGTAAAACTTCTTTTTTTTAAGGATTTTAAAAATTTATTTGAGAGAGCATGAGCAGGAGGAGGGGCAGAGGGAGAAGCACGCTCTCTGCTGAGCAGGGAACCCAATGCAGGCCTCAATCCCCGGAACTCTGATAATGACCTGAGCTGAAGGCAGAGCTTAGCCAACTAAGCCACCCAGGCACCCCAGTCTTGAAATTGTTAAAAACAAAACAAAACAAAACAAAACCCACAACTTGCTCATTTGAAACATTTCATTATATTTATTTCAAATTTGTGCTTGGGCAAGGGAGAAACTTCATATGGAATGTGGCTTTTGTTAAAAGAAGAGGCAAGGTATATAGAATTTTAGAGGGGGCTAGAATAGCTTTTAGAAGTGCTTTTAGTTCTCAAAGCAAAGTTGCACTAATTGCTGATTGAGTTCTTTTTCTTAAGATTTTATTTATTTATTTGACAGAGACACAGCGAGAGATGAACACAAGCAGGGGGAGAGGGAGAGGGAGAAGCAGGCTTCCCGCTGAGCAGGATCCTAGGATCTTGACCTGAGCTGATGGCAGACGCTTAATGACTGAGCCACCCAGGTGCCCCAAGAGTTAGTTTTACCCAGGTGCCCCAAGAGTTAGTTTTCTAAGACCACCTTCTTCTCATGTATCCTAGATCCCATTCAAAGACAAGCATAGAAATTGACCTTAGCATTGTTCAGTTTATTGATAACTAGAGGGGAGAGGCAGAATTAATATCAGGGTGGTGAGGAGACCTTGAAATCACATTAGATGGTGGGCCATAGGCAGAACTAGAATGTTTGGCCAAAAGGAAAGAAAAATCAGGTGGGATACATAACAGTACCCAAATATTTGAAAGACTGTCATACAGAAAAGTTATTAGTCATAATCCGTGGGCCTCCAGAGGGCAGCTGTGGGCTGAATAGGTAGCAGTTTTGGGTTCAGCATTAGGAAGAGCTTTCTGTACATTATAAACTGACATATTATATCAAGTAGGGGATTTTTTTCATGAGTGGAGCTGTGAAAGTAGAGGCAGAATGATCAGGAGTTTAAAGTACTATGAAGTAGATTTTGTTATCTCTGGCAAGAATTGACCATACTGGAGAGTCTTAAGTTTTCCTGGTATAGTTCTAAGTTCCAGGACCGTGAATTTTAGAAGCATACTTATTTTTTGGGATTAAGACTTGATTTCTGGGGACGCCTGGGTGGCTCAGTGGGTTAAGCCACTGTCTTCGGCTCAGGTCATGATCCCAGGGTCCTGGGATCGAGCCCCAAATCAGGCTCTCTGCTCAGCAGGGAGCCTGCTTCCTCCTCTCTCTCTGCCTGCCTCTCTGCCTGCTTGTCATCTCTCTCTGTCAAATAAATAAATAAAATCTTAAAAAAAAAAAGATTTGATTTCTGGACATTCAGTAATAATTTTAGGTCTTTCTTTGTGCTACCTATTAGGCATTCAGAGATCAGTCATGGTGTCTTGCACTCAGATAGCTCGTATTTATAAATGAAAAGATTCTTGCACTTTCAGTTTTTGAGGAGCTGGTGTGTTATTTGATTATTTTTAGGATTCACAATTCCAAAAAATCAGTTTTGAGATTTACTTTCCTTCTGGATACTGAAATTATTTTTCTTTCCTTTTTATTCTTAGCAATGTCTCAGGCTGTGCAGACAAACGGAACTCAACCATTAAGCAAAACATGGGAACTCAGTTTATATGAATTACAACGAACACCTCAGGTAATGATGACTAAGATAAATTTGGGGGAAATATAACACATGCGGAAACTGGGATACATTTTTAGAAAATGAAAGCTTGAAAGAACAAAATGATAATAATGAACTTATATATAGGTAGTCTTGTGTATGTTTGGTTTACACTTCATTCATTGATTCAACAAATAATGTCAGTGTATACTCTATACCAGGTCTTACACTAGGCACTAGGTGGAGTGAATAAAATAGATGAGGCACGAGCTTATGGAATTTAGAGACATTAAATGAATAAATCCATAGAAGTACACATTTGAGAAGTGTAAAGGGGGAAAGTGCTCAGTGCTATAATAAATAACAATGGGAGGGGGCACTAGAGAGATTAAGAAGGGAAAGATGGGAAAGACTGGGGGAGGAGCAAGCTTGAAGGAGATAAACATGCTTAAACTGAACTCATTTTCAGATGCCTGTTAGGCAGGCAGAAATGTTAACCTAGGGGTCTGTACTAAATATAAAATTTTGGGGGGTGTCAGCACATTTTAAGCAATGAAAATAGGATAAGATCACCTAGAGAGAGAGATAAGCAGAGGGGCCCAGAATTTCATCCGAGGAGCTTCAACGTTTAGAAATAAAGGAAAAAATGGAAAAGAGGCTGGCAGAGGAGACTGAGAAGGAATAGGCAAAGTAAAGAAAAATAGGAGATGGAGAGAGGATCAAAATCCAAGAGGAGGCGTCTTAAAGAGGGAGGGCGTAGTTACTGTGTTCAACACTACTGAGAGGATGAGTAAGGTGGGATTACAGAAGTGCACGTTGTATGTGGCAGTGTGTACTTCATGATCTTGGCAGGAGTAAATTCACTTGAATAGATTGTGCTGTGTTGAAGGGGGAAAAAAGTGAAAATGTGTAGGTAATTTTTCAGAGAAGTTTCATTTTGTAGAGAAGCAGAGAAATGGGAGTAGAAACTGGAGGGAAGCATGGAATTGGGAAGTTTTAAAATTTTGTTTATAAGATGGGAGATAAGAGGTGCACCAAGGACATCCCCGTGGTCCCCATGGCTTTCAGGTGTATCGGTCAGATTTCACTAGACAGCAGCCCCATGCAGATACTACTCTAGGCTGATCTAGTGGAGAGTCCAGAGATTGCTGAAGCCTGAGAGCAAATAAAGTAATAAAAAGGATATACTTGAAAAGGGAGGAAGGAAGGTACTTTTGATAGGAAGAGGCATATTTTCTCTTTGTAGCAAGAAAGAAAATGATTTATAAAAAGGTCAGAAAATGAGAGAACTCAGCAGTGAAATTTGAGGTAAGGTAAACTTTTGAATATTCAGATATAGGAAGTTCTGCAGATAGAAGAAAAGGTGTGAAATAGCGTAGAAAAAACAAGTTTGTTACAAGAGAAACTTATTGCTGAGGGTGTTGAACGCCAGTTTGAGACTTGTGAAATTTTTAGTGATACCAGTCTGGTTGACCCCCCCTGCCCTTTTTTCTACCACAGTGCTAGACACCTGCACAGGTACATAGATCAAGAACGTGGATGGTCGAGTTTATCCTGGGCTGGGATTTTGCTAGGCAAGTTTTAGAGAGGAAAAGGACAGACTTGGTTACTAGCTGAGTCATTGTCATACTCTGATAATTTCATTTGTGAAATGGAGGTTTTAATTCCTGAATCAAAAGTTTGTGTGTATTGAATTAGGTAAAAACACTGAAAGTGCTTTCTATAGAGAGGTTGAGACCTACTAAGACATTCAGAAATAGTGGTAGTTATTGTAAATGTAAAGATATTTTACTTGAGTCCTTCGTGGACAATATCTTAATGGACAGTAGTTTCTGTGTCTTTCCCTGTAGAGGAAAAACAAGTGTGGCAAGCCAGTGAAAATAGGAAGTAACATATGGGAAGCCTTTTATTTCTACCTGCACCTTCCTCTTCAGGAGCCACCTATTAGACATCTTTCCTCAATCCATAGGAGCCAGGATTTGGTAACTTTAGAGCTAGATAATTTGTGCTCAGTGCCACCTTGTGGGAAAGGTGGGTAATGGTGAAGAAAGCAGGAGTCCTCTCTGCCGCTGGGAGACGTGCTGGAATTCTACACTGGAACTCCAGTTGCATTTTTGCACTGAAACATTTTTACACATAACAGTTAGAAATACTAATACTGGTACTGTGGATTAAATTCGTTTGTAGGTTAGCCTGAGAACCTGACCACTTTGTATAAAACTGCTTCTGTGGATCAAGACTTAAGGTTCAAGAAGTGCTTTCAAAATGAAACCCTGTTAAACTGTGTGTAAATTAGAAATACTTGTATTGGAATCTTAAAATATTTAAATGGATGGCATGAAATACATAGTTTGTTATCAAAATGGTAGAATTTTAGAGATAGAAGAATTAAAGTTTATTTTGCTTTACCTTCCTCATTTTGAAGGTAAGAAGACAGTGTTAAATTACTATTTAGAGTCATGTTAATATGGCTGGAACTAGAACATAAGGCATCTGATTCTAAATTCAGTGTTTTTTTTTATGTTACTTGGCTTTTCAACACATTATAATGTTATTTTTTAGCGTTAAAATAAGATAATTGGTGGGGTTGGTATGTTGGGGAAGATTATGATAAAACTGAGTTGATAGTGGTGGTGGCTGGGTGATGGGCACATAGTTGATTTTTGTCATTTTCAGTTCTTTTGTTATGTTTGAACTTGCCCATAATAAAAAAAAAATAGGTAGCATTTAATTTTAAAGTGACTCTTCTATAGGAGGCAATAACGGATGGCTTGGAAATTGTGGTTTCACCTCGAAGTCTACACAGTGAATTAATGTGTCCAATTTGTTTGGATATGTTGAAAAACACCATGACGACAAAGGAGTGTTTACATCGTTTTTGTGCAGACTGCATTATCACAGCCCTCAGAAGTGGGTATGTTGAAATGAGTTATACTAGGTATTTATTTATACCAACATGGTGCTTATATGGGTTTTGAGAAATACTCTCTAAGTATTCATTTAAGAATTGGAAATTTTTCTAAATCTAAGTTTTAATTATTGGAGAATTTTTGTTTTGAAATAGTTGGTTTTATACAGTTTAAAAAGCTTTATAGCATGAGTATTTGAGGAAATTACAAAGCATGAAACAATGGTTCTTCCACTTCTAAATTATATAAAAAGTATCATTATGAATGCTATTTTAATAAAAGAATCGATAACATAAATTAATATGCGTTAGTGATTAAATTTTCCTTGTAGGGCATGGATATCAAGGAAAATTTATATTAGCAAGGAATAGATTTTTATTTCTAAAATGATTATGTTTGAATTATCATTGGAAAGTAATAGAATTTTTGCCTGTTGGCAAATACTGCCTGAAGTTCCCAAAATCTTGCTTACTCTCCAATCAGATTTTCAAAGAAATTCAGATTAATCAGTTTAAATTTCTGTGACTGAGTAAAGGTATTAGAGTAGAGATAACTATTCAGAAGTTGGATGTTTTTGTCCTTAGCTCAAAGATACTGACATTGTTTACATTTTCTTTTCCCTCTTTTTATTTAGCAATAAAGAATGTCCTACCTGTCGGAAAAAGCTAGTTTCTAAAAGATCACTAAGGCCAGACCCAAACTTTGATGCGCTTATCAGCAAAATTTATCCAAGTCGTGATGAGTATGAAGCTCATCAAGAGAGAGTATTAGCCAGGATCAACAAGCACAATAATCAGCAAGCACTCAGTCACAGCATTGAGGAAGGACTGAAGATACAGGCCATGAACAGGTACATGGGAAAGAAGGCCAGTGATGGTGGCCATTTTTCTGAATACTTTTATTAAAGTATTGAATTTACTTAGCAGCCTCCACTTTGAAAAAGATACAACGTAACAATAAATAGAAGTTCTGCATGATTTCCTTTCCATGCAGGCATAATGTATACCTCCAGGCGTTGATAGGGTTTTTGGTTTACAGTACTATTCTCTGTTGTACCCACTTCCCCCTCCAATTACCATTTCTTTTCTTTTCTTTCTTTTTTTTTTTTTTTAAAGATTTTATTTATTTATTTTTTTGACAGAGAGAGATCACAGTAGACAGAGAGGCAGGCAGAGAGAGAGAGAGGGAAGCAGGCTCCCTGCTGAGCAGAAAGCCCGATGCGGGACTCGATCCCAGGACCCTGAGATCATGACCTGAGCCGAAGGCAGCGGCTTAACCACTGAGCCACCCAGGCGCCCACCATTTCTTTTATTTCGATAGCAAAACTGCTTGAAAAAGTCGTGCTCACTATCTCCAGTTCTTCTCCCATTCTGTTTTGAACCCCCTGTATTCAGGCTTTTTTCCCCTCCCCTACCTCCATATCACTTTATCAAATTTTCCATTGACCTCCAAATTGCAAAATTTAATTACTGATTCTCAGACCTCATTTTCCTCTCTTCCTCAGCAGCATTTGACACTTAATTTCTCTTTGAATGGTTTTCTTCACTTGGCTTTCAGGAGACAATATTCTCCTGGTTCCTTTTGTATAAATTAGCTTATTCCTTAACTCAAATTTAACATGTCCAATACTGAACTTTTTATTCTTACCCCCTACTCCTCTTCATTCTTGTTCATTTCAGTTGATGGCAACTGTCATTCCACTTGCTTTAGCCAAAAACTTTGGAGTCACCCTTAATATTTTTCTTTTTTCTCACATTGTGTATCCCAACCTGTGAATAAATATATATTTAACTTTTTCCGTAATATATCCACATTGGTCTAGGCACCACCGTCTTTGATTTGAAGTATTGAAAGAGCCTCCTAATTGGTCTTTTTATTTTCCACGCTTTTCCTCACAGAGTCTGTTCTCAGCACATCAGCGGGAGTGATTCTGTTAAATTGAAAGTCAGATCATGGTTCTCCTTTGCTTTGAGGCCTCTTATATCTTTCTTCTCTTCGCTTTCAGGTTAAATGACCTTAATGATGGCTTTCAGCACCCTGCGTAATCTGGCCACTTTCTTACCCTCATTGTAGTTTCCTTTCTGATACTTCCTAATATATTCAGGCCTCAGTGAGAGTCATTGTTTTCCAAAGTAAGAGATGCCAGTAAAGCCCCATCCCAGTTTAGTGTTTCTCACCTTGGCTGAACATCGGAATCACAGAAAGTTCTAAAATTTTAGGACCTCCAGTATCATCCCAAACCAAACAAATCAGAATCTTTGATTGAGTTCCAGGCGTTGCTATTTTTAAGGTTTGGAAGTGGTTTTGAAGATGTGCTACATTGTAACTGTATTAAACTGACCTACAACTCTGTTGAGTAAAGTAAAGTATTAAGTGTTGAGTGTATTTATTTTGAAAGAGTTATGCATTTCTAAGAGGTTGAGGGACTTTAATGGCGCTCATTTTAGATACCATTTTAAGCAGGACAAAGAGTCCCCTTTGCAAAATCTTTTATAGATAGTCCTTTGATTTTGCTTGAATGTTTCTAACGGTGGGCGTATGTGATAGAAGCTCCTTTCATTTGTTCACAACTTTATTGCAGTTTTCTTGCTGATCTTCTGATTTCCTCGTTTTGTCTCAGGCCGTTTATACTTATTATTCTCTCTTTAAGGAACCTTCCTCCAGATAATCCACATGGCACACTCTTTCTTCAGATGTCTGCTAAGTTCCCATCTTCTACCTCAGGACCCCAACAGTCTTACCCTCCCTTCTTCATTTTTCTCCACAGAACTTATTCTCTTGACATGTATGTGTTACCTGCTACATAGAACAATATAAGCCCTTAGAGGGCAGAGAGACTGTCAGTATTTCTGATTGTTATAATTGCAGTGCAAAGAACAATGCTTGGCTTCAGATAGCTGCTCAGTAAATATTTCTGAATGTATGAATTTTTTAAAGTTCTGTTATATTGAATTAAAATTAGTTTCTTATGTGTAGCAATCTTGATCTGTGTCAAAATATTTATGTTGGATTCTTTACTTATTTCAGATTCTGCTTCTTTCTACTAGTTCTTTAAATAGTAGAAGCTAATTTTTTTTTTTTTAAGATTTTATGTATTTATTTGTCAGAGAGAGAGAGTGTGTACAAGCAGGGGAAGCAGCAGGCAGAGGGAGAAGCAGGCTCCCTGCCAGGCAAGGGTAGAAGCTAAATATTGACATTCCTAATTACTGTTCTTATTCCTCAAATGACTTTTAAGTTTGATGGTGTAGGTCTTGAAATGCTACCTCTAGAATGGTGTGGAGTATTATACATATGATTTGATAAATGCAAGATATAATAAGCTATTAATCTCTATTATGAACATTATTTTAAGAATGATTCCTGAAATAAATTGACCTAGGTCTGTCAACCTCACACTTTTTTGGAAAGAAGTTTGGGATAAAAATAAATACATTAAGACAAGTAACCCTCTTAGCTTACTTTATAATCAACTGAAACAACTTTGCTTTTGCTTTAGTTGTAGATTTTAGGAAATATTTAAGTGTAGTCTTTATATTTTCACTGTTGTATTTTTCTTTTTCATAATTTTGGCCTGTTCATATCATATATATGTATTTTAAATTGTGATAAAAAGATATAATGTAAAATTTACCATCTCACCCATTTCTAAGAGTACAGTTCAGTATTATAAATACATTCACATTAATGTATAACCAATTTCCAGAAATCTCTTCATCTTATAAAACCGAAACTCTGTACCCATTAAACAACTCATTTCATCATCTCTTGGCGACCACCATTCTACTTTCTGTCTTGATGAATTTGACTACTTTAAATACCTCATATACATGGAATTGTGACTGGCTTATTCCACTTTTTGTTTAGATTTTATTTATTTATTTGACAGACAAAGATCACAAGTAGGCAGAGAGGCAGGCAGAGAGTTCCGGGGGAGGGGGGAAGCAGGCTCCCCGCTGAGCAGAGAGCCTGATGCAGGGCTCCATCCCAGGGTCCTGAAATCATGACCTGAGCCAAAGGCAGAGGCTGAGCCACCCAGGTGCCCCTTATTTCACATTTTTAAGACTAATATTTCACTATCTGTTTACATCTTTTTGGATCATAGTTTTGTCATTTGATATGTTAATGATCCCCACTTAATTTTGAAATGATAGGGCGCCTGGGTCGCTCAGTGGGTTAGGCCGCTGCCTTCGGCTCAGGTTGAGGTCTTGGGGTCCTGGGATCGGGTCCCGCATCGGGCTCTCTGCTCAGCAGGGGGCCTGCTTCCCTTCCTCTCTCTCTCTCTGCCTGCTTCTCTGCCTACTTGTGATCTCTGTCTGTCAAATAAATAAATAAAATCTTAAAAAAAATGATCCCCACTTAAATTTGAAATGATATATAGATTTCATAAACAGTATTTTGTGTTTTTGTTGTTTAAAAAAAAAAAAAATTACAGGTTCTTGAGCATGTTTCCTAAGCAGTGGGCTATGATTTGCTTGTACTGGCAGTAAACAAGTAATAATGATACTATCTTAGAAGTGCAGGTCATTTCTCATATTTCTTTCATATACAGGTAGAGAGTGGGGCAGTGTGGTAGAATGTGCATCACATCTTAGCTCTAGTTCTGGTACTTATACTAGCTTATAACTAACCATAGAATTTGAACTTCACTTTCATTGGTTTTCTCAACTATAAAATGACGATAATGTTAACTACCGTGATGATCGTTTTCCATAACCATTGTTTTGATGAGTAAGACAGATCTGTATACAAAGCACCTTGCCCAGTTATTGGTGTTCCCTTGTTTGTTTCTGTTTTTGAGCTTGTTAGACTGCTTCTGTATCCATGCTTGTGATTTAGCTATATCTCATTTTTCTCACCAGCATAATTTTATATTGCATTAGCAGACTTTGAGTGAGGTTGGCAGGGAGGGACTGCTTAACGTTCTCTTAAATCTTGTTTCCATAAGAACCTTTAATTAAAGAGGCATGAATATCTTCCTTTAGAACTTTTACATTTTCATTTCTGAATCATGTCTATGTTTAGATTTAAAATCTCATAAAAAAAATTTATCTACATGTAAATAATATAATTCCTATAGTCAACAAAAAAAATTATTTTTGTGACTATAAACAAACATTTGTTTAAGTCATTCAGATATATCCGTGTGAGTAAGGTTCTTTAGAAATTTCTGGGACATGAAGTTTCAAAATAAATGCCATTATTTAGCTTGGAGCAAATTCAGTTATGAAGACTTTTTAGAATTCTAAAGTTCAATAAACATGTTTCAAAAATCAATGCATTCAGAAGGTCTAAATATAAATTTTATGCAACTCCTTATTTTTCCTTCACTAGATTACAGCGAGGCAAGAAACAACAGATTGAAAATGGCAGTGGAGCAGAAGACAATGGTGACAGTTCTCACTGTAGTAATGCTTCCACACACAGTAATCAGGAAGCAGGACCTAGTAACAAACGGACCAAAACATCTGACGATTCCGGGCTTGAGCTTGATAACAACAATGCAACAGTGGCAATTGATCCAGTAATGGATGGTGCTAGTGAAATTGAATTAGTATTCAGGCCTCATCCCACACTAATGGAAAAAGATGATAGTGCACAGACAAGGTAAGTGTTAGCAAGGTTAGCTTCAGATTATTTGAATTCATAATACTTAATTTTGTGTAAGAAATAAGGGCAGTATTTGTCATGCCATTGATTGCCAGGGTTCTTTTGGATGTTCTGGCTGCCTAGATTACAGTTTTCCTTCTTCTTCGTGTGCTTCCTAGCCACATTTGTGTATCTAAAAGGAGTGACTCTGGGGCACCTGGGTGGCTCAGTCTGTTAAGGCTCTGCCTTCAGCTCAGGTCATGATGCCAGAGTCCTGGGATTGAGCTCTGTGTTGGTCTCCCTGCCTAGTGGGGAGCCTGCTTCTCCCTCTTCCTCTGCCCCACCCCCACTCACTCATGCTTTCTCTCTTTCTCTCATTTAAATAAATAAAATCTTAAAAATAAATGAATAAACAAAAGGAGTGAGCCTCCTAGGTAGAGGGGGAAGAAGAGTCCTTTAACTTGTTCAAAGAGTGATTGAATTATAAACCATGCTTTTTTTTTTTTTTTAAGATTTTATTTATTTATCAGAGAGAGGGGGAGAGAGCAAGCACAGGCAGACAGAATGGCAGGCAGAGGCAGAGGGAGAAGCAGGCTCCCTGCCGAGCAAGGAGCCTGATGTGGGACTCAATCCCAGGACTCTGGGATCATGACCTGAGCCGAAGGCAGCTGCTTAACCAACTGAGCCACCCAGGCGTCCCTATAAACCATGCTTTAAGAAAAAGTCTCAAGATTAGTGCTTCTTGGTTCTGTTTTAAAAACCAGAAAATTGATCACTTCTTAGTATAAAATTTGCTCAGAATTTTATTATTCCTCTTGCTGCTGTAGATGGTAGAATTCTGCTTCTTGGGGTTGAGGAGTATTTTCTTTCCCACTGCTGCAGTACTCCTTGTATTTATTTAATTTTTGTCTTTGTCATATTTACAGATGGTAAGGTAGAGCTTTCATGCTCTTGGAGACAGATGGTGTGTGTGTACTTGCCCCTTTTCTGCACCTTGCAATAAAAAATGTTTAGATAATAGAGGAGTAAATTTTTGGTACTCTTTTATCAGTAATTGAGACATTTACATTTTATTCAGCTTGTTAGAAATGTATTCTATAATTTGAGTATGTTTTTATCATTAGTGTAGAAGTTAAATTATTAATGATTTATTTTTCCAGATACATAAAGACTTCAGGTAATGCCACTGTTGATCACTTATCCAAGTATCTGGCTGTGAGGTTAGCTTTGGAGGAACTTCGAAGCAAAGGAGAATCAAACCAGATGAACCTTGATACAGCCAGTGAGAAGCAGTATACCATTTACATAGCAACAGCCAGTGGGCAGTTCACTGTGAGTATTTAAAAGAATAGGCTGTTGAAACCGGGAGCACATTCACCATCTGAGACTGGCAGGTGTTTTGGTGGGGCCTAATAAAAATGTTTGGGACACTGAGATCCTGACAGAATGAGAAATTGCAATGGGGTAATTATTTTGATATCTTTTGGTTGTCCTTTTATGAATAGTATGTGACAAGTTTTATCCTAAGAGTAAAAAAAATGGACTTTGATGTTTGTTTCATCTCACTGCTGTGCTTTGAATAGTTTTTTAATTGTTTCTTTTTCTGTTTTAGGTATTAAATGGCTCTTTTTCTCTGGAATTGGTCAGTGAGAAATACTGGAAAGTGAACAAACCCATGGAACTTTATTATGCACCCACAAAGGAGCACAAATGAGCTTTTACTAAAACCAAGTCTGAGAATGAACTTTTTTTATAGCCTATTTCTTTAATATTAAAGATGTAACGTCTTTACTTTTACGGACAGAATATTGGATATGTTGTTCAGTTTTCTTTCTGAGCCAGACTCGTTTACACTATTAGAATCTTTTCCCCTTAATTTAAAATTTCCTTTTTGGAAGGGACTGCAGTTATTCAGGACTTTTTCTTTCCTTTTAAAAATATATCTAAGTTTTATGTTTTCATGAAGTATGGTTCCATTTGGAGCACCCTTTTGACCCAGGAATTTTTCACAGTTCCATCTTCTTAAGTGAAGATTCAGTTGGCTGTCCTTTTCCCTCCCCTCTAAAGTTTTTTAGGCCTACAGAGTGTTAAATAATATGTATTTTGACTTTTTTTCCTGGAGTCTTGTATATTTATAGTTTTCTATATAAGCTGTAGTATCTTCATGAAGACCAAGGCTCAAACTTACTGTGCTTAAAAAACAATTCTCATAGGATTATTATTTTCATGGTATTTTCTTCCATAATATCTCATTTTTTTAAAAAGGTTCTTTATGAACTTAGTGTCCATTGTCATGCAATGTTATTTTTTTCCATTTTTCCCCTCTAATTTTGGAATTTCTGATCCTGGGAAAGAGAAATAAAATGTCAAGTTCTATGAGAACTTGGTTCATTTACAGATTTTACTGAAGAAAGAAAAATTAAATTGGTCTTATGTAGTCTTCAAGTGTATATTTAAAGAGGTCTTTTTGTATTAGCTTTACTGTCACTTCAGTTCCTTTATTATGTGTGTTTGATGTTTTTTCCTATTAAAATACCAGAGATATGGAGATATTTTGCACTTTAGCCTTGATGAAAAGTACAAGATATGTTCAAAGCTTCCCTAATTCTTTTCTTCTTGGTAGCCATGTAAGTTTCAAGAATAACATGGCACATAGAACTAACTAACAACTGGAAAAAAAAAGTTTTCTTCCGTTTGAAAAGTGTGTTCAGCATTTTGGGTGGCCCTATCACTTTATAAATTTGGTGCTCTGCTAATCACACACTAGAGAAGCAAGTTAAAGGAGCTTGAGCCCTGCCCTAGTGAGAGATTATTTTGTAGAAGAATGTCAGCAAGTAGGGTAAAGTCATTTTGTTCTTAATTTAGTTTTATATTTAGGGACAGTGTTGTGCTTTTAGAGCCAGAAGGCTTTATGACGACAGATCAGAAATAAGATTGACTTGTGTGTTGCTTTTCATCACTGTCCTGATTCCAGGTATGTTTCCAGGTTTATAATTATCACAGTATTTACAAAGACTTGATTGCATTGAGAAATTAACCTCAAAGGGTTTTTTTTTTTTTTTTTGCCAGCCAGGGTTGAGTAGTCCTCCAGTTCCATTGTAACTAAATAACCTGTCTAGACATTGTAAATATTTATTTGTCATTTTTGACAGATTGGGGCCAGCTTGATGTTTTAAATCTTCAGTCCAATATGAAAACTTACAGGCTCATTAAATTTTTTACTGTCTTACTGAAAATATTTCAAATCTGTTTTTATAGTTTTATTGTGCCGTGAAATTTGAAGACCACCAAAAATCAAGGGAAATTTTGTATTCAATTCCTTTTCTGGTGTAATGTTAAGTTGTATAGATTATTAATGCATGTCCACTGCATATAACCCTGGTTTTGTGATATAACTGCTTAGATTTTATTCGTGATATTAGATTAGTGGTTGCATTAAATAACTAAATTCCCATTGTGATTAATTGAAATTTTGTCTTGAAGCAGAAAATTATTTGTGAATATAAGCTTTGTGCTTAGAGTGTATGTGTTTGTTTCTCTCTGTTGGTACGGGAGGATGTAAACTCTGCGTCATTAGTGAATTCATTAGATGGGTAATTCTTTGCAAAATATAATAGGTATTTGGTAGAGCACTGAGTGTAGTGTGTGTGTGTGTGTGTGTGTGTGTGTGTGTGGTGGGTGGGTACTCTTTACCATCACCACCAACCCAAGGTTTTGTAACTCTTTATCTAAGTAACTTGTATACCCACTCTTTCAATTGAAGAACAAAAGGCTCACCAAATGAGGTAAGGGCCTTTATGATTCATTATCATTTTAAAATTTATTATAGTAAAATATACATAACCAAATTTATCATTTGATAAATCAGTTGCATTAAGTACATTCACAGTGTTGTGTACATCACTGCTGTCTAGTTTCACAACTTTAAATTCATCATCCCAAACAAACTCCGGATTCATTAAACAGTAACTCCCCATTCCTTTCCCCACCCTCATCCCTCAAGCCCTTGGTAACCTTTATTGTTTCTCTCTTTGAAGTTGACTATCTTAGGCACCTTTTATAAGTGGAATCATGTAATATTTGTCCTTTGTGTCTGTCTTATTTCATTTAGCATGTTTTTAAGGTTCATCCATGTTGTATATTTATGTTGTATTTTGTTTATCCATTTATCTTTGGATGGACTAAGATTGATGGACACTTTTTGCTGTTCGAATAATGCTACTTGTACATTTTTGTACAAGTATCTGTTTGAGTCCCTGTTTTAAATTCTTTGAGTATATACCTAGAAGCACAGTTGCTGGAATATACAGTAATTCTATGTTTAATTTTTTGAGAAACCCCAAACCATTTCCTCCAGGACCTGCGCGGTTTTATATTCTCACCAGCAGTGTACTGGGATTCCAGTTTCTCCACATTCCCACCAACACTTGGTATTTGTTTGTTTTTTAATAGTTACCCTAATGAGGGTAAAGTGTTATTTCATTGTGGTTTTGATTTACATTTCCCTAAAAGCTTGTGATTCTAATCTTTTCATATGCTTATTGGCTGTTTGTGTATCTTCTGTAGAAAAATGTTCATATCTTGCTCATTTTTAATTGGGTGGTGATTTGTTGAATTGTGGAGTTTTTTAATCTATTATCAGATATACGATGTAGAAATACCTTGTCCCATCCTGTGGGTTGCTTATTTATTCTCTTGGTAGTGTCCTTTGGTGCACAAAATTTCTAATTTTGATGAAGTCTAGTTTGCCTCTTTGTGTTGTTTTCATTGTTGCCTATGCTTTTTGTGTCCTGCCTATCCAAGAAAGCATTATCAAATCAGTGTTAGGAACGTCTTATATATGTTTTCTTCTAAGAGTTTTATTTATAGATTTAGCTATTATATGTAGGTATTTGATCCATTTTGAGTTTTGTGCATGGTAAAAGGAAAGGATTCAGCTTTGTTGTTTGCTTTTGGATATCCAGTTTTTCCAGCACCGTTTGTTGAAAAGACTGCCATTTTCCCATTACATTGTCTTGGCAGTCTTACTTGAGATTAGTTGACTGTATATGTGAGGGTTTATTTCTGGGCTCTGTATTCCACCTGGTCTATATATATGATTGTCCTTTTGCCAGTACCACACTGTTTTGATTACTGTAGCTTTGTTGTAAGTTTTACATTATAATTTAAAATTCTTCGAACGCTGTGAAGGTCATGTTTCCCTCGTACATTTTAGGAAATTGAGGGTCAGGATTCTGATTTAAATATCTAAACATGAAATAATTGAAATGCTAGATGAGAAAAGGTATCTTTTTTTTTTTTTTGAGAAAAGGTGTCTTTTTAAAATCCCCTCACATTTCTTAGAAATACTTGCTTTTATAAAAATAAAATAGAAACATAGTTATAAGAAAGGAATATTTGCATGCAGTTGTTGTCACTATAAAAATTACTTCCTTGAGAACACTTCTAAATTAACGGAGTAAGGCCTCTGAAAATCTGTTCTTCCATAAAAATGATGAGAACACTGTGAAAGTTGTCAAAATTAAATTTTTCAGAACTCTGAAACTGAACTAAAGGCTTTCAGTAATCTGAATATTTATCAGTAATAAAAACTGTAAGTTCCATAGCATTAGAGATTGCTCTACCGTTTTCCCCCTACTTCTGGATAGCCTTGAAAAGGAATAGCCTTGCAACTATGGTAGCAGTGAAAAATCTGCAGCCTTGGAACCCCTGGAACGGGCTTAAAGCTCCCTAAAAAGCCCATCCCAGAGAATCATCACTATTTGACTTGTCTGGTCCTTCACTGAATAGCTCAAGTCCCAGAACTTGTCTTTATTTGATCTAACTCTGCCTGTGTGTACAGAGCTCTATCTACAGCCTGTTTGTTAAAAATAGCTTCAGTTGTTCAGCATTAGCAGTGTTTCGAGGCAGTGATACCAATTGGGACTAAAAAGAAGGTGGCCAAAAAAATAACAGGAAAAGCTGAGGAATGACATGTTCGTGTAGGACTTTGAAAAGCTTCAGCATATTCCTGTGAATATCGAAGGCCGCATGCATGTGCAAGGCCATATGCATCCCCAAGGGGGAGAAGAAGTTGTCACTGATTGTACCTGTGGCACAACATGAGCCTCTGCAAGCAGGAAGTGAATACTAAGGTCGAGTTGGGAAAAAACAAAACAAAACTACATGTTGTGGGTTGGAGGCCTATCCCAACACGTTTCCAGAGCACTTCAACAAGGCCGAGGGAGTTATGCCATTGTTTCAAGGCATTTAAGCATTAGCATTAGCTGACCTCTAAATTAATGAAGTAGAATATAGTGATCACACACAGCAAGAATGCAGTGTGTTATAAGAATTAATCCAGGAAGGTCACCCGACCTGCATTGTTTTAAATGTCTAGTTTTCAACACAAATTTACAACATATGTGAAGAAGTAGGAAAGAGTGAAGATACCCAGATGTTGGACTTAACTAAACAAAGACTTTAAGTTCGTGTCTAAAAACATGTCCAAGGAACTAAAAGAAACCATATCTTAATAAGTAGATATGAGAACAAATGAGAATAACAGTAAAGAGGTAGAAATTATGGTAAAACAACCATAGAGAAATTCTGGATTGAAATAATATAGTGAAATAAATTCATAGAAAATCCTGGGTGTCTGGCTGGCTTAATCAGTAAAGCATGTGACTCTTGATATCGGGTTTGTGAGTTCAAGCCCCACATTGTGCATAGAGCTTACCTAAAAAAATTAAAAACAGAGGGGCTAACAGATTTGAACTGGTAGAAACATTCAACAAATGAGAACACAGTCCAATTGAGAGTATCCTATCAGAAAAAGAAGGGGAGAATGCTGCAGAGACCTGTGGGACACCCATCAAGTGCATAATGAGAGTCCTAGAAGGAGAGGAAGAAGAGGGGCTCAAAACTCATTATTTTAAGAAATTGTTAAAAAATTTAAAAATTTGATGAAAAACAATCTGCATATCAAAGAAGCTCAACAAATGCTAAATAAATAAGACTCTTGTAAGCAGCAAGAGGAAAGTAATTAATCACATACAAGGGATCTTTAATACAACTAATAGCTTCCTTATGAGAAGTCAGAGGCCAGAAGGTAGTGAATGACAGACATTTAGAGTCATGAAAGAAAAAGTCAACTAAGGGGGTACCTGGGTGATTCAGTCGGTTAAGCCACTGCATTCAGCTCAGTTCATGATCCCAGAGTCCTGAGATTGAGCCCAACGTCAGGATCCCTGCTCAGCAGGGTGTTTGCTTCTTCCTTTCCCTCTGGCCCTCCCCAGGTGTCCCAGAGATGAATTATATTTTATAATGATAAAAGAGTTCACCAGGAAAACGTAATAATTATAAACGTATTCAGACAACAGGACCTTAAGATCCATCAACGATGCAAAAACTGGCATAATTGAAGGGAGAGATTGACAATAATAGTTGAAGATGTTAATACCCGTTGTCATGGGGGACAGTTCACCTGGGCAGAACATCAGCAAGGAAAGAGAAGACTTGAACAACACATAGTAAAACGAAGTAGACCTAACGTACTTGTAGCATACTTGACATGACGATAGCAGAACACGTGGAATGATCTCCAGTGTGGACAGGTTTACATCAAACAAGTCTTGGTAAACTTAAAAAAATACACATAGCAGTGTACAGACTGGCTATAATGGAGTGAATTTAGAAATCAATAGCAGAAGGAAATTTGGTTAACTCACAAATGGAAATTAAACCCTACTCCTAAAAAATACCAGAAAAAGTCAAAAAATAAACTAGGAATACTTCAAAGTGAATGAAATGAAGATGTGGCATTCTCAAACTTACAGAACAAAGCTAAAGCAGTGCTTAGAGGGAAATTTATAGCTGTGGATATGTATATGAACAGAAGATCTCAACATAACCTTTTACCTTAAAACTGTAAAGAGCTGAAGTTGCTTCCAGCTTAAAAATTTAATGATGCATTCTTTTTTTTTTTTAAAGGTTTTATTTATTCATTTGACAGAGATCACAAGTAGGCAGAGAGGCAGGCAGAGAGAGAGCAGGCTCCCCACTGAGCAGAGAGCCCGATGTGGGACTCGATCCCAGGACCCTGAGATCATGACCTGAGCCGAAGGCAGCGGCTTAACCCACTGAGCCACCCAGGCGCCCCTTAGTGATGCATTCTTACACTTACAAATAGAATGTCTTTATATCACAGGTGATTTGTTTATTTGGTGTAAAACTTAAGACCTTTTTGAATATGACTATTCATTTCCTTCCTATTAAAGAAATTCTCCCCTAGTTGCTCTACTTTTGGAACTTGAAAGCTAGAAATCAAAATTTTCTAATTATAATTAGGAGTTGACTTCAGAAGTACATTAGTTGTATATCTTGGGGCGCCTGGGTGGCTCAGTGGGTTAAGCCGCTGCCTTCGGCTCAGGTCATGATCTCAGGGTCCTGGGATCGAGTCCCACATCGGGCTCTCTGCTCGGCAGGGAGCCTGCTTCCCTCTCTCTCTCTCTCTCTGCCTGCCTCTCCATCTACTTGTGATTTCTCTCTGTCAAATAAATAAATAAAATCTTTAAAAAAAAAAAAAAAGAAAGAAAAACAAGGTCCGTTTAAAAAAAAAAAAGTACATTAGTTGTATATCTAAACTGGTTATTTTCGCAGATTGTAATGGAGAGTTCTGTTCAGTTTAAGTTACGCTAAATTGTACACCCCTCAAAATCTTAAGTGATTTTTCTTTCATTATATATATAACATTTGCTACCAATTTCTACTTTATTTATTTATTTATTTTTTAAAGATTTTATTTATTTATTCGACAGAGAGAGATCCAAGTAGGCAGAGAGACAGGCAGAGAGAGAGAGAGAGAGGAGGAAGCAGGCTCCCTGCTGAGCACAGAGCCCGATGCGGGACTCGATCCGAGGACCCTGAGATCATGACCTGAGCCGAAGGCAGCGGCTTAACCCACTGAGCCACCCAGGCACCCCCAATTTCTACTTTAGATGGCTGTATTAGTTTGCTAGAGCTGTCATAACAAGTATCACATTACATCAAAAATTTATTTTCTTACAGTTCTGGAGGCTTGAAATCCAAGACCAAAAGTGGTGGTGTTTCTTTAGAGGCCTCTCTCCTTGGCTTATAGATGGCATTTTTTTTTTTTTTAAGATTTTATTTTATTTATTTGACAGACAGAGATCACAAGTACGCAGAGAGGCAGGCAGAGAGAGAGAGAGAGGAAGAAGCAGGCTCTCCGCTGAGCAGAGAGTCCGACGTGGGGCTCGATCCCAGGACCCTGGGATCACGACCCGAGCCGAAGGCAGAGGCTTTAACCCACTGAGCCACCCAGGCGCCCCTAGATGGCATTTTCTTCCCTTGTCTTCACATGTTTCCCCGTGCATGTATATGTCATAAGATACCAGTCGTATCCGATCAGGGCCCAACCTCAAAGACCTCATTTAATCCAAACTACCTCTTTAAATAACCCTATTTCCACATTCTGATGTACTCAGGGTAAGATTTAAATATGTTTTGGAGGCGCCTGGGTGGCTTAGTGGGTTAAGCCGCTGCCTTTGGCTCGGGTCATGATCTCAGGGTCCTGGGATTGAGTCCCGCCTCGGGCTCTCTGCTCAGCAGGGGGCCTGCTTCCCTTCCCCTCTATCAGCCTGCTTCTCTGCCTACTTGTGATCTCTGTCAGATAAATAAAATCTTAAAAAAAATAAACATGTTTTGGGGAGATAAATATTATTATGGGCTTAGACACAATTTAGACATTTCCTAAGGTAAAGATGAAAGCATACTATATTCTAAATTAATCTCTTAGCAAAAAATAAGATAGCTAAATTTTATTTGGTGACCAGTAATAAAAATACACTGAAGGAGGTACTGTTCAAATGGCAAAAGATATTTGCTAAAAATATACTTCTCTTTAGTCTGTGGATTAAAATGTAAACTGCCCAGTTTAAACCAAACCCCGCTAAGATGATGTCAAAGGAATAATTTTTCTTAAATGAATAAATTTGACAGGTCAAAGGCAAGGATTGTTGAGATAGATAGTAGATGTTAGTTATCAGCACATTGGGAAGTTAGGTGTTCTTACACGGATGATGAACAGTTGATGGTTACTGATGTACAGAATGAAACAAGATCGGGTGCCTGGGTGGCTCAGTGGGTTAAGCCTCTGCCTTCAGTTCAGGTCATGATCTCAGGGTCCTGGGATGGAGCCCCACTTGGGGCTATCTGCTCAGCGGGGAGCCTGCTTCCTCCTCTCTCTCTCTCTCTGCTTGCTTGTGCTCTCTCTCTCTCAAATAAATGAATAAAATCTTTAAAAAAAAAAAAGATAAAAACATCACAAAAGGCTTAACGATTGGAGACTTTGCCTTACTGGAAAGACTAGTGTGGAAAATGGGCGTGAAAATGAGGTAGGTTAATGGTGTGTCTAAGGAGTATTGGGACCCACAGAAACTTTCCTTTACTACCAGATCACGATTCACTGATCCAGCCAAAGAGGAGCAGTAAGTTCTCTACAGAAAATAAACCAGAGCTGCGTGAGACTTGGGATACCAGCATAGTGGAGACGGCCTCATAATTATGGTGCGATGATTGCTCCCTTCTAACAGAAAGTCCCCAGAATGCTGCCATTGTAGTTTGCAGTGATTTTTTTTTTTTTTTTTAAAGATTTTATTTATTTATTTGACAGAGAGAAATCACAAGCAGGCAGAGAGAGAGAGAGAGAGGAGGAAGCAGGCTCCCTGCTGAGTAGAGAGCCTGATGCGGGACTCGATCCCAGGACCCTGAGATCATGACCTGAGCCGAAGGCAGCAGCTTAACCACTGAGCCACCCAGGCGCCCAAGCAGTGATTTTGCTATTAGTCAAAAATAACTATCCTGGGAGAAAATGGAAATGAAACTGAAGTGCATCTGCATAGATAATTAATGAGTATAAAATACAGTGGTTCAAAGGGTTTCAGTTAGAAAAGATATAGTAGGTCAGTGGTTAACTATAATTTTGTAATCTGTACCAGAATTTTCTATGGGACTGCCTTTGGTGAAGTTACATTTAAACTTTCATGTATGTATTTACTAAAGACAAATCACCAAGTGGCTGAAAGCCATGGCACTGAGGTCATCCTGATGATACTGTATCCTGGCTCTTCCACTTGCCAGTTTTAGAACACCATTGGGTAAATGAATCTTGCTTAGCCTTGCTATAAATTATAGGATATAATCTGTGTAAAAACAACACTGTGTCATTCTAAGTCTCATATGAATATATAAGGTATTGCAATTAATATGCCACTTAGGAAATATTTTCGCTTGGCAAATCTTATTCTCTGGCCTACATGATCTAGAACTCTCCTTCCATTTCAGTTGCATGAAGTAGGTTGAAGGAAGTTTGCAGTTTGGGGTTCATATACACAGTTTATTCACATTTTAAAGTTAACAGTTTTATCTCCTCTTCAGAGCTAGTAAAGGATCTTGGGCTAGAAGAGGGGTTGGTGCTTTCTGGGTGGGGAAAGGAGGGTGGACGCAAAGAAGGGGTCATGTCATGCTGCTGGAGATGACAAGGCGCTACAGACAAACGTAGACTTTTTTTTTTTTTTAAAGATGTTCAGTCTTTAACCTCTCATGGGCTTTTGTTAATTCCTTGAGGGAAAGTCAGTCTCGATCGAGACTAAAACTGTGAGATGTTCACTTGTAGCTTTAAGGCTGAGCTACTGGTTAAGAAACTGTTCCTGTAAATGGCCTGGATTTGCTGTGTTGCTCTCTTTCAAGGCAGAGTAGAGACACTGGTCAGGAAACAGAAGCATTTCTTTTTCTTTCTTTCTTTCTTTTTTTTTTTTTTTTAAGATTTTATTTATCAGAGAGGGAGAGGATGCACACAAACAGGGGGAGCAGCAGAGGAAAAGGGAGAAGCAGACTCTCCACTGAGCGGGGAGCCAGATGCAGAGCTCGATCCCAGGACTCTGGGACCATGACCTGAGCCGAAGGCAGATGCTTAACCAACTGAGCCACCCAGGTGCCCCAAACAGCAGTACTCTGAGAACTGGAATGAGAATTTGGGGAAGGTTTGCATGAATGAGTTTCCTAAATTCCTGACTTCACGGAGCCTCACTTAAAATGGAAGAAACCCCTGGGATGTCTGCTGCTTTGGCAGGTGACCCCTGACCTCACTTTAAGGAGTTTCCTTGGAAAAAGCTATTCATTTGCTGTCTCTTTACAGTCCTTTGCCTGCAGGATAGAGTCAGATTCCTGCATGTCCTTGGAACAAGTACAAAGTGTGATCTGAAAAAATGCTGTTTTGATCAAATATACTAATGATACATGGAATATGCCTGTGTAAATAAATTACGTTGGATCTTGCAGGAACCTAATTTTAATTGGGTTAAATTATCGTTATGAATACACTTGTACCAGAAATTTTGGTTCAGTTTGTCAGCTGGAACAGCAGGATGTTACTGTTTACTTGGTTGAAAGAAAAACTCAGCACTGGCTCATCTAAATTAGAGGTAAGATGCTAGAAATTCTTTAATCTAATGTAGAGAAAGGAAATCAAATATTTACAGGAATGTTGGGGAGGATGTATTATATTATAGGTATCTCCTCACCTATTGTCTTACTATATGTCTTCGGAGAGCCTGGCCATCTCTTTACACAGGTACTGGGAAATGTGGTGAACAGAGCTTCCTTGAAAAGCTTTCTAATATGTCGACTGGCCAGGGACGTCTGTGGAAGAGGCTTCTGTTGAAATGGACATCCTCATTCACTGGCCATTGCCCAGGCAGCACTCTTGTCAGAAACCCAGTTCCTTTACCTGCTAGGCCAGAATGGTGGACATAATTTTAGTTACTGTAATAGGCAGTAAAAGACTGACCAGATGATCAGTATAGTCTGACAGTGATTTTTTTTGACCTTGGCTAATTGATCATGTGAGCCAAAGGGCCAGAGTGGTTTAATTTATATAACTGAAAACTACAGGTCTGATCTGAGCCTCTCTATTACTATGTTTTCAAAATTATTTAAAAAAAAATTTAAATTCAATTAATATGTAACGTATTCTTAGTTTCAGAGGTAGAGTACAGTGATTCATCAGTCTTTTATAACAGCCAGTGTTCATTACATCACGTGCCCTTAATGTCATCACCCAGTTACCCCATCGCCCACACCCACTTCTCCGTCCAGCAACCCTGTTTGTTTCCTGTGATTTAGGGTCTCTTAACAGTTTGTCTCCATTTCCAATTTTGTCATGTTTTTTCTCTTCCTCTATGATCCTGTTGTTTTTTTTAAATTACACGTATGAGTGAGATATATGATCATTATCTTTCTCTGATTGCCTTACTCTGCTTAGTATAATCCCCTCTAGTTCCATCCATGTCATCGCAAATGGCAGGATTTCATTTTTTGATGGCTGAGTAGTCTATATGTGTGTGTGTGTGTGTGTGTTTATGTGTATACACACATTATGGTTTTACACACACACACACACACACACACACACACACACACCCCTTTACCCATTCATCTGTTGGACATCTGGAGCCATTATATTAGTCATCCCTTAGCTATTCCCAGGCCTGATTTAATTCATATTCCCAGAGCACTGTGGTGAAGCACCCTGCCGTAACCCCACAAGGATGTAATATCTATCTTCCTCTTAGCTTTCTTCAAAGTAACTTGTGACCATTTACCAGAGCAGTTATGCACAGAGGAAAGAAATTCCTAGGCCTTTAGGATTACTAAACTGGTCTCCAGTTCTGCTTTCTGGAAACCAGAATAGGATACGTTTATTCAGAGCGGAATCTGACTGAACTCAAGTGATAAATGGAGTTTTAACACAATTCCACCACCCTGGCTCCAAACCCATTTCTTTCCTTCTCCTGATATATCCTGAGTGTATGGTTAGTAGTAATGTAAGTGACTAGCAGAGTCAGCCTACTGATTTCCTGATGGTAGAGTAAAAACTGCTTTCTTGTGTTAATCAAATTTTAATGGAGGGATGTAATTCATGTTCACTTTACAATGCAGTCAGCATTTGTGTGCCCCAGGCTACTACAGTTGTTATGGAAGTGAACAAAGTGCTAATGTAGCATTATTTGGAATTTTAAAATTATTTCCTCTTTAGGTTGATGCATTACCTTAACAGACTTCTTTTTTTTTTTTTTTTTTTTTAAAGATTTTATTTATTATTTATTTGATAGGCAGAAATCACAAGCAGGCAGAGAGGCAGGCAGAGAAAGAGGGATGCAGGCTCCCTGCTGAGCAGAGAGCCCGATGCGGGGCTCGATCCCAGGACCCTGAGATCATGACCCGAGCCGAAGGCAGAGGCTTTAACCCACTGAGCCACCCAGGCGCCCCGCCTTAACAGACTTCTTAACTACTTCCCACGGCAGTTTCTTTGGAAAATTTCCCTGTGTATGTGAAATTAATAGACATATTTTAAATAACAGTAATTAATATATTCTGATATCACATTAGGCACCTAGCCTAAACCCCAGCTTTATCACTGATCAAAATGTTATGCTGATAAGCATTTAGCAAGCGGAGACTGATACTCAGTTTAATAATATGTAGTAAATCAGATGGTCAAAGTGCTGGTTTACATTCTGGATTTATAGTAATTTTTAACTATATAAACAAAAATAATAACTTTATTTTTGTGCTCATTTGTGAGTAATAATTTGAACTGGCAAGAATTAGTTTTTTATGGTCATTAGAGAAAATAACTTGCACTTCACCTATACCTTTATTTTAGTAAAACATGATTCTGTTAATGGGAGAAGAAAAAAAAAATACCCAGCTGTAACTATGCTGTAATAAGGAGATTTTTTTTTTTTTAAATTTCTGCTAATATACTATGTTAACCTCACTCCCTGGATTTTTATATATGTGTTATGGGTGGTTTTTGTTTTTGTTTTTTTTAAGATTTCATTTATCTGAGAGTGAGCAAGCATAAGCGGGGAGGAAGGTGTGTGTGTGAGAGGGAGAAGCAGGCTCCTGGCTGAGCCCAGTGTGTGGCTGGATCCCAGGACCCGGGATCAAGACCTGAGCTGAAGGCTTCACTGATGAGGCACCCGGGCACCTTTCAGTTCTAACTCCCTCTTCCATCCCCCAAGCCAGTAATACTTGTAAGAAGTTACTTCCTCTCAGAAGTACTTCAGGGTAAATATGATTAAGTCCTTGAGACAAAAAATCTAAACTTTATACCAAATCCTTTTATATCAAAACTCTTACATTCACATGAAGCAAGAACAGTATTTATTAATGGAGTTTCCACTAATTTTCATAGTCATGTTTGCCTGGGCTACTTGTTATACAAAAAAAGGAAGCACATACACACACCCGAAAACAAATCTATCCCTCCCCCCACCAAAAAAATCCTCACTTCATAAGTTCATAAGGTGACAAGTTTTACTTCTGAGAGGTAGCACAACCAAGCAAATGAATATTGTACGTGCGCTAACTGAGGCACTTGAGATCACCCCATTTAATTTACAGCAAAACCTCTCCTCTTCAGAATTTCAGTGCTTACGAAGAATTACTGTATTAGAACAATGGTCTCAATTTACTTGACAAAATCTTACTGACTTGATCCTCTAGACCTTAACTTGGAAGAAAAATGTATTTCTATCTCAGGCAAGAATTTAGATTCTCAAAAGCTACTGATAAAAGATCAGTGTGGAAAGAAGTATGATTTCTTAAAATTGGGAACATATTTTAGCTTTGTAATTGTGAAATCGCATTAGTGATCATGAAAAAACATTGTTCTGTTCAGGGTAATTTCATATGTAAAAGGCTCCTGGCTTCATTTTGTGAGCTACAAACAGAAAAAGATATGAATCAGCTTAAGCAGACATGTGATTAAGAACAGTAAAGGATGGCTTCCATAACAGACATAAAATTGCTAACACTTTGCAAGTGGAAGTTTTCTGAGTTACTAAATGGTAGGGTGATCTCAGTCATAAACTTGGCTTCATATGAAATGTTTTCATTAAAATTTTCAGTTTTCTTTACAGTAAGAAAAACCTGGAAAGCATAGCTCCCAAACTAGCTAAGTTAGAAACTGCTAATTTTCTGAATGAAAACAGCACTGTTTTTATTTTTACACCACTGAGTTGAAAGAATAGAAAAAGAACTACAGTTGGTATAGAGAACTCTTAGGCCATCTATACAGACATCTGAGTAACTCTTCTCTACATTTACCATCTTCTGCAACTGCTTGCTTCTGCTTTGTCATTCACGGACATTTCAACCCTGCCGGCTACTGTATCTTCGGAGGCTGACTGGACATGGCCCTCCGACTGTCCTCCAGTGTAGGTAGGGGTGCTGTACTTTAAAAGGATCGATTTAAACTGCATCAGAGGCGCGTCTGTACGAACACCCATGGGGTCAAAATGAGTTCGGCTTACTCGAAAGCCTGCTTGAGAAAGATAGCACAAAAACTTTTTTAACCTGCAGCAAGGAAAGGAAAAAAAGAGAGATTTTGTACCTTACTTAAATCACAATGTCATTAAAATAGCAAATATACATTTTGCCATCCACTGGCTTTGTCTTACTTTGGCATATTCATTCCTTTAATGCTGTGTCTGTGGATGTTGTAATAAAAGGGAGGATGTTCAGAACTGACATCAGTCTTTGGCCTTTTAGCTGAAGTTGTGATTGTTTCATTACCTTTTCTCTTTCCTGAAACATACATATATACACAAAATCAGATACGATACCTTTATAATGACTATTTTTGGCCTGATATTTTCTATCATGAAAGGTTTAAATGTTAATCAGTTTTAGAATAATTTTAGAGCTATAGAATAACTATAGAGATGAGTCTAATTCCCTTAATCTGTACATAAAAAAAGGCTCAGAGACTTTAAATATTTTTAGAACTTAGGTTTTACTTTAGAACTTACGTTTTACCTTTCTTTAAAAAAGATTTAAGACACCTCTGCTGAAGGTGAGTAGCTTGGCTGAATTTATACAATGAACAGAAGTACAACGATGCTCTTAAATCTAATGCTTTTTGCAATGTACCATAATACCTTTAACCTCCGACAGAGAAATTAAGTAGAAGAGATCATTTTTAGAAAACCAGTTGAAGATGCCAACTGAAAGTGACTGGTGGGAAGAGCATATAGTAGTTATTAAACTCAAGTTATTAAACTCTTTCTAAATATATATGTATATATACACACATATATACATATATATGTGTGTGTGTGTGCGCGCGTGTGTGTATAAAGATTTATTGGGGGGAGAGAGCAGCGTGAGGGGCTGAGAGAGCATCTCCAGCAGACTTCCCACTGAGCATGGATGGAGCCTGACATGGGGCTTGATCTCATGACCCTGAAATCATAACCTGAGCTGACACCAAGAGTCAATGCTTGACTGACTGTACCACCCAGAAGCCCCTAAGTTGTCTTTTTAAAAAGCAAAACAAAACCTTAGACTTTACAGCACTGACATTATAAATCTTAAAATCCTTTTGAAAGGAATCTGCAATGCCTAATACAACCATATTTTGAAGTGCACATATCTCAAATTGTGAGAAGGGCCATATAGTATATTCTTACAGCTAAGGTACAAGGTCTTCTAGTTAATGAATGGAATTATTATAAACCATATGTTGAGGGGTGCTTGGGCCCCGTCAGTTAAGTGTATGCTTTTGGCTCAGGTCGTCATCTTCAGGTCCTGGGACTGAGCCCTGCATCAGGCTTCCTGCTCAGCAGTGAGTCTGCTGCTCTCTCTCCCTCTGCTCATTCTCTCAAATAATTAAAATCTTTAAAAATAAATCATGCTGATGAGAAAATTTAAAAGAATTAGAATAAAAATCTTTATAGTAATCAAATATAATTTGGTCTTAGTTTGGTTCACATGGTTCTTCAAAGTCTTACAGTTCCTTCAAGGGGGATCACTACATATTAGAGATGTGAACAAGTGCATGTTAATAGAAATTCTGAACAGTGCAAAGGACAGATAAACAAGTTTTACTATAGCTGTATTGTCTGTATAATGAAAAGGCATTTTAGAGTAGGGCACCAAAGCAATCTGTTCTCTTCCTGCCCTTTTACTATCTGCATTTTTGCACTGATAAATATTTACATACACACACATATACATACATACCTACCTTGTGCAATATAGTTATCTGTTGTGGTATCGTCTGTAGTTTTAATAAACACACCACATTCTTCTAGAAGCAAATAGGAAAGGAAAATATTTTACAGACTAACATTAGCAATTTGAAGTTTAAATAAAAGCTTAGTAAGTTCTATCCACACTGTTTTTATGAAATACGTGAGATTCTTTGGTAAACAGACTGTAAGAATTAGATTTTTTAACTGTGTAACAGTAATTGCTACTTCTAATGACTTACAAGAATACTAGAATGTCTAACAGTCAGTCCCACTCTTGTATCAACAGCCTGATAAAACTACAAAAGCCTATTTACACTAAAGAGAAAATAAAGGACAAAATAGCCTTAATGAGTAATAAGTATAAACAACCTTCCTGTCTCAATGGCTATTATGTAAATTTCTGGCCACACTAATCTCAATTACCTAAGGTTTCTCTTTCTAGAAACAAGATAGAGGCTAATAAAATCACAACAGACTTTTAGTTTTTTTAATCTACTAAAATTGGAGAAAAATATATATTTGTATCTTAATAAAACTATTATTCATTTCAGGCCCTGAATACAAATTAGTCACCTTGCTTGTTGAGATTTGAAGGTGCATGAACTGAAAACTGACTTTGAGGAGTACACTCTGATTCAAAGATTAATGTCTTTATTAGGGTTTGAATGTCATCTAAACCATGGTGAAAAGATTCAAAGAGCATTCTTTTGAGGAATCCAGTATTGAAAAGGGAACTTGACCTGAAAAAAAGAAAAAATACGGAGAAATGGGTGTGAAAAATGTCTATTAAAAAAGTGTAATTTAACTATGAGATATATTACTAGTTATAGGATGGAGAAAATGGTGAAATTTTAAAAAGTTTATGATTCAATTTAAAATTATTTTCTGTTTTTCCCACTCCTTTTATCATGTTAGTTCTCTAATGGGATTAGTCATGGGAATTTCATTCAAAGTAAATCAACAAAGGATTTATTGAACCCTCATGTAAGGTGTAAGGTGTACCCTGTGGTACATGGGGACACGGAGGGGAAACCAAAGTAGAAAATAGTGTTTGCCCTGTAACAGCCTATAAATCTAGACAGACACATAGTGTGATACAGAAGTTTTCACAATGCATCTTCCTGTCAGTAAAATCTTAATCCAATGTGTATATGTAGGGTGGAGTGGGCAGGAGGAGATATAGGAGGAGCATCAGATGTTGTAATGGTGATTCATTAAAAACATGGCACAAGGGTAAGTCTGATTTGCTTCCCATTTGAGAAGCACAGGTGGAACAGACAGAATGTAAAGTCCAAGTCAGATAAACCTAGATTTTCATGCTGGCTCCACCACTTACTACCTACGGAGCTGGAGTAATTAGTGCTTTTGAGTCCCTTATTCCTCGTTATAAAATAGGAAATAAAACTTCTCAGACTTGTTTCGGGAACTAATGAGATGACACACATAAAATCCTTAGTCTGAGGTATATCCTCAATGAATGAAAGTTATTATCATTAGGTTAGCAAATATATATGAAAGGATATATCATTTTAAAGTGTCAAATGAATTATCAATGTAAGATTTACTAAAATGGAACTGAGAATGTTGGGTTAAAGCATTAAGAGAGACTTCAAAGAACACAACTGAATCGGAGCTGGAGAAAGGGGAAGAGACTGCGTAAGAGTAAAGACATGAACAATGGTTTTGAATGAGGAAATCCTACGACATGGTTTATAATTTAGTGCTGGAATCAAGAAATCTGAGTTCTGGCCCTGCCTGTAGTACTACTAATTTTGGGGGTTCACTTTCAGCCAGCACTTAAAAACACTGTCACTGGGGTGCCTGGGTGGCTCAGTCGTTAAGCATCCTGGGATCAAGCCCTGCATCGGGTTCCCTGCTCAGCGCGAAGTCTGTTTCTCCCTGTCCCATCCCCTGCTTGTGTTCCCTCTCTCCCTTTGTCTCGCTCCGTCAAATAAATAAATAAAATCTTAAAAACACCAACAAAAACCCCTGCCATAAACTTCTCCATAAAATGAGGATGTTGGGCTCGATCTTCCTTCTGGATCCAGCAACGTGTTACTCCTAATTCCCCCGGTCCTCAGCTCAGCGAGAGGAAGAACAACCTGCAGCAAGTGCTATAGCAAGAGAGCACTAAAGGAAAGGCTAGCTAAGTCATTCTTGGCTTAAGAATATGTGCATGAGATGAGGACAAACTAACGGGCCCCAGCACAAACATTTACCATTTGAGTTAAATTTTAGGTTTAGTAGATGACTAAACCTTGACCTTATAAGCAAGGTAGAAATCTGCCATGATTCTTGTCACAATTTTGTTAGGAATCTCAAATTTCTATCAGAATCTCTAGTGACAACCTAAAAGTAAGGGTTCTGATTAAAAACAATTCAACTTTAAAGTCACTAAAAACACAACGGCTAGTTTACTAATGATGCAGAAGCACACATACACACATTGGGCCCCCTGCTCAGAGGGGAGTCTGCTTCTCCCTCTCCCTCTGGCCCCACCCCTGCTGCTTGTGCACTCTCTCAAATAAATAAAATCTTTTAAAAAAATGCATTTAATAGACTAACCTACTGAACATCATAGCCTAGCCTAATCTACCTTACACATGCTCAGAAAGCACTTCCCTTAGCCAACAGTGGGCAAAATCATCTAGCACAAAGCCTATTTTATTATAAAGTATTGACTAGTTCATGTAATTTATTGAATATTATGCTGAAAGTGAAAAACAATGGTTCTAAGTGTACTGGTCATTGACCCTCATGATTGCGTCCACTGGCTTGCTGTTACTGCCCAATATGAGAGAAGACTATCGCATTTTGCTAGTTTGGAAAAGATAAAAATTTACAATTTGAAATACATTTTCTATCAAATGTGTATTGCCTCTGCACCACTATAAAGTTGAAAAATCCCAAGTTGGGGACCATCTGTATATTATTAGGCTTAAGCACATACCATAGAGGTCCAAGTTCTATTGCTGTCTTTCCGGGCATGCTTCCGTGACAGTTACAGGGCAGCTGTCTGTATGGGTTTTCTGAAAATATTATAAAAAGAAAAATCAAAGGAGAAATAATATTGTAAATAGTAACTTAAATTTATAATAATTTGCAGCCACTACATAATGAGGATCTACTATGTGCCAGGTATTATGCTGAGTATTTTACACACATTTAAAAATTTTAATCCTTACAACTCTCTGAAGCAGGTACTGTTAAAATCTCAATTATCCAGATCAGAGAATTAAAGCTTAAGAGAGGTCACAGAAATCTGTGTCAGATGGCTTATAAGAGGCATAACTTTTACTAGCTTTTTTCATCACTATGCTACGTGAAATAATTTCAGTAGGAGAAAATCCTTAGAAGTCCACAAGATACCCATTTAAAATCAGCTGATGGGAGGTATAATTTACATGCAATAAAATGTATACATGTTATGTGAAAAGGTTGATGAGTTTTAACAAATAGATATAACCATGTAACCAACATCCCATCAAAATAAAGACATTTCTCATTAGTTGCTTCTTCTGCAATGGGAAGAAAACAAATTACTCCCTAGACTTGATTCAGCCTATATTCAGCCCTATTACTCCCTAGGCTTGATTCTAGCCTATATTCAGCCCCCAAAATATAGGCTAGAAGAATCGTAATTCAGTTTAAAGAACAATGAGAGGCCTTATATAATCCCAAGGAAATTGGAGAAATTGGACAAGTACTAGCATTATTCTTAGTTTCCAAAATGGGCTACTATGAACTGTTCAGTTCCCTAAGCCCTAGATTAGCATTATTTTAAATCATGCTCACCCACTAACTTCCCTCAGGCCATTCTTGGGTTATTATTCACTTTCTTGAAATGGCCTGATCTGATCAATCAGTCCTAGATATATCCACAATTCAGAATTTTATGGTGGGAGGGACATAGGTCTATAGCTATGCTATCGGACATCACTGTTATTCAAGATGATTAAATGGGATAATGCACAGACGTGAGATCTTTAGATTTATTTGAAGGCTTCTTCCCTCACTGTTTTTACTAGATCTACTTTTCAGTATTATTTAACTCTAAGCCTTAAAGAATGTTATCATCAACATTGGATTCATTAAGAACTATGCTCCTCAAACATTATGTGAATATATCCAAGAAGTCTTCCCTCAAACCATTAAATAAGTAAATTATAATACTATAGTCAGTATTACCCCAATTAGGACAATTTATATTTACAGTTGTCAGTTACACCCACTTACCACAGGTAGGCAGCACACACATGAATTTTTATTAGTCAGTTTGTTTCCTGATGCATTTATAAAATGTTCCCATCGTATCTATGTATGTTTTTTCCTAAACCTCTTGCCTAGGATTTCTCAGTGTTAGGCCAGCAATAGCAAATTTCCTCTTTGACAGGTCACAACTATCATTTCAACTCACCAGGAGCAAAAAATGAAAGGGTATATACCATGTCATCAGTATATAGGCTATGAAGACAATTCCAGATGAGGATTAAAAAAATATTCGGAGACTTCTATTTAAATGCAATAGATTGAACAGGTATGTTCTCTCTTCTATCCTTTAAAGCATTATTAAAATGAGAACAAAGAATAAAAGTCAAACCCAAGGATAAATAAAATGGGAGCAGAGGTAACAAAAGATAGTAAGAGATGTCAATAAAATTTTTGAAGTGGAAATAAGGTACACAAGAGGACAGATGATTTAGCAGGCCAGACAATGCTAAAGCTAAGCCTGAAATGGGCAGACAGTCTACCGATAACACAAGTAAGCCCTCTAGTGCTGTGGGACCCCAGAAAGACCTAAGAATGGAAGGTACTGATCATCTTGGAAGATGGATATGGGGCAGTAGTGCAAAAAAGAAGCCTGGCTGAAAATTTTTAAGGAGTTTGATAAAGACCTTTAAGATTTCTTTAATACCCACAATCAGACTTCTGTGCTTCCTCATTCCAAAAAATGAAGTTAATCTTAGGTGAGGCTGAACCATGGAGGACCTGGAGCCAGAGGCATCAGTCACAGTTGAGAGATTTATGAAAAGAGAGGGATTAAGTAAAAGACATCATAAATGGTAAGACCTTCCAAGTCTCCTTTCCCAGCATGGCTCTAGAAAGCTGATGGAAGATTCAAAGATTACTCTAGAAAAACTTACCAGTACAAGAGAAAAACCCTAATATATTCATTTTCATCTGGGGGATTCCCTTGTGAAAGGGCAGACTAGTGCCTTCTCATTGGAGTAAAATATATCAGTCTATAAGCCCTGACTCCAGTGCTCCCAAAAAACTTGCAGTGTGGAGAGATAACCAAGGACCATTAGACATTTGAAATGTACCATGACAGAGAACAAAATTACAACACAGAAAGAAATTGTTAGGAAACAGAAGAACTAAAACAAAATAACAGAAACAACAATACAAAACTGAACTGAAAAAATCTTCTCTCCCTTAAATAAAAATATGCCCAATTATAACCAATATTCTTAAAGAGCTACGATCTGATTTTGTATCTCCGAAACAAGAATAGGACACTATTAAAAAAACAATGAAAAAACATGAAGTAACTTAAAAACTGACAAAATATGACAAATTTAAAAAAGGAGAGTTGGAAAATAACAATCAGGGAAATCTATAAAGTAGAACAAATGCCCATGAAATGAAAAAGACTGTCCAACTGGGGCCATATTCTACTATGGACTCTTCAGATCACTTAAGCCCCAGAAGAGTTATTTTAAATCACGCTCTCTCACTAACTTCCCTCAGGCCATTCTTGGGTCATCATTCACTTTCTTGGAATTCCCCTACTGGGTATTTCCTTAAAGAATAGTAAAACACTAATCTGAAAAGATACATGCACCCTTATACTTACTGCAGCATTACTTAGAATAGCCAAGATATGGAAGCAACCTAAGCGTCCATCAATAGATGAATGGATAAGGAAAATGTGGTATTTATATATATTCTCGCACAATGGAACATTATGCAGCCATAAAAAGGATAAGATTGTACCATTTAAGACAACAAGAATGGACCTAGAGGGTATTAAGCTAAGTGAAATACGTCAGATTGAGAAAGACAAATACCGTATGATTCCATTGAAGTGGAATCTAAAAAATTTTTTAAAAACCCCACCAATGAATAAACAAACAAAAAGCAGAGTTAGACCCATAAATACCGAGAAAAACTGATGTTTGCCAGAGGGAAGGGAGGATGGTTGAAGGGGAAAGGGAGATATAGTCCTCCAGTTAGGGAATAAGTAAATCATGGGAATAAAAGTCACAGCGTAAGAAATACAATCAGTGATACTGTAATACTGATGTAGTGGGACAGATGGTAGCTATACTTGTGGCATAATGTAGAAATTTGTCAAGATCACTAAGTTGTACACCTAAAAAAAATAACATTGTGTGTCAACTATACTCAAAAAAGAAAAATTGAAAAAAAAATGTGGTATATATGTGATAGAATATCATTCAGCCATGAAAAAGAGGGAAACCTTGCAATTTGTGACAACGTGAATGAACCTTAACGGCATTATACTTACTGAAATAAATCAGATAGAGAAAGAAATACTTTATGATCTCACTATATGTGAAATCTGAAAAAGCTGAACTCATAGTAACAGAGTAGATTGGTATTTACCAAGACCCAGGGGTGGGGGAAATGAAGAGATGTTGGTAAAAGACTATAAACCTTCAGTTAAAAGATGATGTGGGGATCTAATAATATACAATGTGATTATAACAATGCTAGATTGTATCATTGAGATTTACTAGAGAGAGTAGATCTTAAGTATTCTTATTACACACACACACACACACACACACACACACACACGAAAGGAACTGTGAGGTCATGAAAGCATTAACCAGTCATACTGTGGGAGTTCACTATACATGTACATGAAATCAGTGATACGCATTGTACACCTTAAAGAGTTCTTGTCAATTATATCTGAATAAAGCTGGTAAAAACATAGTAAGTTCCAAAGGAAGGACCTCGCCTCTGGAAGAAAAGAAAGAATACAAGAGTTAAGAGAAAAAATATTCCAGGGCTGAGAAGGTAGTGGATTAAGAGGACCCTAAGCTTACCTTATCCCATGGATACAGTTAGAGAACACTTACGTATCACAAATAACCCAGAACACAACCCGGAGACTGGCAGAACAAACTCCACAACAAAAGGTAGAGAAGATGGGGCGCCTGGGTGGCTCAGTGGGTTATAGCCTCTGCCTTCGGCTCAGGTCATGATCCCAGGGTCCTGGGATCAAGCCCTGCATCCAGCTCTCTGCTCAGCGGGGAGCCTGCTTCTCGGTCTCTCTCTGCCTGCCTCTCTGCCTACTTGTGATCTCTGTCTGTCAAATAAATAAATAAAATCTTAAAAAAAAAAAAAAAAGGTAGGGGCACCTGGGTGGCTCAGTGGGTTAAAGCCTCTGCCTTCAGCTCAGGTCATGATCCCAGGGTCCTGGGATCGAGCCCCACATCTGGCTCTCTGCTCAGCAGGGAGCCTGCTTCCCTGTCCCTCTCTCTCTGCCTGCTTCTCTGCCTACTTGTGATCTCTGTCAAATAAATAAATAAAATATTTAAAAAAAAAAAAAGGTAGAGAAGAGGCCACACTGAAGAGGGTAGGAAGGGCAGAAATGTGGTGGACAGCAAACCAGCATCCTCGTTGGACATGGGGAGGGAGCACTGGAGTGGAAATGGGAGAGAAACATTCTCCTACCTGGGAGCTCACACAGGGAAAAGAGATACCTATAACATCTGGCTTTGAAAGGGAGAGGGGGGCTGAATTTCATGAGTTTTAGAACCAGTGGGGCTTAAAGCCTGGCATTTTGAAAATCAGGAGGCTCAGTTCTGGGAGAGCCTGGAGGGCAACAGGAAGTTCAGACCCTGCCCATAAAGAGCCAGCCTGACAAAGAGCCCACAGACATTCAGCAAAGAAGCAGCAATTTGAAAAATGCCCGGGACAGTGGGGAGGGAGAGTAGTTTACTCATTTCAGATCATGTCCCAGAGGGGCAGGGATTGCTAAGGGACTTCTCTAGGGCATATTCAAAAAAAGGAAAAAAAAATCTTTTCCCCGTTTGAATCCCATGAATCCCTATCCCATGAATACTCTATTCAGCAAGGCTATCATTCAAAACAGAAGGTCAGATAGAGTTTCTCAGACAAACAAAAGCTGAAGGAGTTCATGACCACTGAGCCAGCCTTACAAGAGATGTTAAAGGGGACTCTTGAGAAGAAGGGACTGTAAATAAGAGTAAGAGATGTAGGAAACACCAAAACAATAAAAGCATATCTTTAAGGGGCCCCTGGGTGGCTCAGTGGGTTAAAGCCTCTGCCTTCGCTCTGGTCATGATCCCAGGTACCTGGGATCAAGCCCCGCATGGGGCTCTCTGCTCAGCAGGGAGCCTACTTCCTCCTCTCTCTGCCTGCCTCTTGCCTACTTGTGAGCTCTGTCAAATTAATAAATAAAATCTTTTTAAAAAAAAGCATATCTTTAAAAATATAAGTATATCTTTAGGGGCGCCGGGGGGGTGCTCAGTGGGTTAGGCCTCTGCCTTTAGGCCCAGGTCATGGTCTCAGGGTCCTGGGACTGAGTCCCGCATCAGGCTCTCTGCTGAGCAGGGAGCCTGCTTCCCCCTCTATCTCTGCCTGCTGCTCTGCCTACTTGTGATCTCTCTCTCTGTCAAATAAATAAATAAAGTCTATCTAACTATCTATCTATCTCTTTAAAAATCAGTCAAGGGATTCACAAAATAAAAAAACATAAAATATGACACTATATAGCTAAAATAGTGGAGAGAGAGGAGTAAAGAATGGGTTCAAACTTAAATGACCATCAATTTAATATAGACTGCTATATGCAGAAGACGTTTATACAGATCTAATGATGACCACTAATCAAAAACCACTAATAGATATGCAAAGAATAAAGAGAAAGGAATCCAAATATATCACTAGAGAGAGTAAATTATGAAAAAGAGCAAGAGAAGGACCAGAGAAGTACAAAACAACTACAAAACAAGTACTAAAATGGCAATAAATACAAAATCTATCAATAATTACTTTCAATGTAAATGGACTAAGTTCTCCAATCAAATGAAATAGGGTGATGGAATCGTTAAAAAAATGAGATCTATATGCTGCCTACAAGACTCATTTCAGACCTAAAGACACATGCCAATTGAAAGTGAGGCGATGCAGAACCATTTATCTTGTAAACAGATGTCAAAAGAAAGCTGGTGTAGCAATATTTGTATTGAACAAAACAATTTAAAACAAAAACTATAACAAGAGACAAAGAATACTACATAATAATAAAGGGGACAATCCAAAAAGAAGATACAATAATTGTAAATATTTATGCAACCAACATGGGAGTACCCAAATACATAAAACAATTAATAACATAAAGGAACGGGGCACCTGGGTGGCTCAGTGGGTTAAAGCCTCTGCCTTTGGCTCAGGTCATGATCCCAAGGTCCTGGGATCGAGCCCTGCATCGGGCTCTCTGCTCAGCAGGGAGCCTGCTTCCTCCTCTCTCTCTCTCTCTCTGCCTGCCTCTCTGCCTACTTGTGATCTGTCAAATAAATAAATAAACAAAATCTTAAAAAAAAAAATAAAGGAACTAACTGGTAGTAATACAGTAATAGTAGGAGACTTCAACATCCCACTTACATCAATGGACAGATCATACAAACAACAAATATATTAGGAAACCAAATCTAAATCCAACATATAGTCAAAGCATCATTCATCATTATCAAGTGGGATTTGTTCTCAGTATTGCAAGGATGATTCAATATTCACTAATCAATATTATACATCACATCAAAGAAAGGATAAAAACCATATGATCATTTTAACAGATGCAGAAAAAGCAACTGACAAAGTACAGCATCCATTCATGATAAAAACCCTCAACACAGTAGGTTTAGAGGAAACATTCCTCAACATAATAAAGGCCTTACATGAAAAACCCACAGCTAACACCATACTCAGTGGGGAAAAACCGGTTTTCCCTTCAGGTCAAAAACAAGACAAAAGGGTACCAGCTCTTGCCATTTTCATTCAACAGAGTACTGGAAGTCCTAGTCACAGCAATCAGACAACAAAAAGAAATAAAAGGTATTGAAATTGGTACGGAAGAAATCAAACTGTCACTATTTGCAGATGACAGGATACTCTACATAGAAAACCCTAAAAATTCCACCAAAAACTGGCAGAACTGATAAATGAATTCAGTAAGGTTGCAGGATACAAAATCAATGTACAGAAATCTGTGCATTTCTATACACTAATAATAACACAGCATAAAGAGAAATCAAGAAAACGATTCCACTGGGGCACCTGGATGGCTCAGTGGGTTATGCATCTGACTCTTGATTTTGGCTCAGGTCACATGATCTCATGGTCATGAAATTGAGCCCCATCTCAGACTCTACACTGGGTGTGGGGCCTACTTAAGATTCTTTCTCGCTCTCTATGTCCCTCCCCTCTCTCAAAAAAGAAAAAGAAAGAAAGAAAGAAGCAGAGAGAAGAAAACAATCCCAATTATAATTTCACTAGAAGTAATAAAATACCTATGAATAAACTTAATCAAAGAAGTGAAGAGCCTATACTCTGAAAAATATAAAACACTGATGAAATTGAAGATCACATAAAGAAATGGAAAGACATTCCATGCTCATCGACTAGAACAAATATTGTTAAAATGTCCATACTATACAAAGCAATCTACAGATTAAATGTAATCTCTATTAAAATACCAAAAACTTTTTACAGAACTAGAACATCCTAAAATTTGTACGGAACCACCAAAGACCCTGAGTAGCCAAGCAATCTTGAAAATGAAAAACAAAACGAGAGGTATCACAATTCCAGATTTCAAGTTATATTACAAAGCTGTAGTAATCAAAAGTATGGTATCAACACAAAAGCAGACACACAGATCAATGGAACAGAACAGAAAGCCCAGAAATAATCCCACAGTTAAATGGTCAATTAATCTTTGACAAAGAAGGCAAGAACTTAAATGTGAGAGAGGAAACCATAAAAATCCTAGAAGAGAGTACAGGCAGTAATTTCTCGGAAACTGGTCATAACAATATTCTCCTAGGTGTAGTCTGTCTCCTGAGGCAAGGGAAACAAAAGCAAAAATAAACTCCTGGGATTACATCAAAATAAAAAGTTTGTGCACAGCAAAGGAAACGACAAACAAAACAAAAAGACAATCTACTGAGTGGGGGAAGATACTTGCAAATGATAAATCCAATGAAGGGTTAGTGCAAAATATAGAAAGAACTTATACAACTCAACACCAAGGGCCCCCAAGTAACCCCCTAAAATTAGGAGACTTAAACAGACAATTCTCCAAAGAAGACACACAGATGGCCAACAGACACATGGAAAGATGCTCAATGTCACTCAGGAAATGCAAATCAAAACCACAGTGAGGTAACAACTCATACCTGTTAGGATGGCTAAAATAAAAAACTCAAGAAACAACAAGTGTGGGCAAGGATGTGGAGTACTGCTGGTGGGAACGCAAACTGGTACAGCCACCGTGGAAAACAGTATGGACGGTCCTCAAAAAATTAAAAATAGAGCTACCCTATGATCACCCTACAATCCAGTAATTGCACTACTGGGCATTTACCTAAAGAATATGAAAACACTAATTTGAAGGGATATATACACCCCAACGTTTATGGCAGCCAAACTATGGAAACAGCGCAAATGTCCACTGATAGATGAATGGATAAAGAAGACGTGGCGCGCGCGTGCGCACACACACACACACACACACACACACACACACACACACACGATTATTATTCAGCCGTAAGAATGAAATTTTGCTATTTGCAACTTATATGGATTTAGAGTATAATTCTGAAATAAGCCAGTCAGGTAAAGACAAATATCATTTCACTCATATGTGGAATTTAAGAAAGAAATGAACAAAGGAAGGAAAAAAGACAAATGAAAAAGCAGACTTTTTTTTTTTTTTTTTTAAGATTTTATTTATTTGTCAGAGAGAGAGAGAGGGAGAGAGAGCGAGCACAGGCAGACAGAATGGCAGGCAGAGGCAGAGGGAGAAGCAGGCTCCCTGCCAAGCAAGGAGCCCGATGTGGGACTCGATCCCAGGACGCTGGGATCATGACCTGAGCCGAAGGCAGCCGCTTAACCAACTGAGCCACCCAGGCGTCCCGAAAAAGCAGACTTTTAACTACAGAGAACAAACAGATGGTTACCAGAGGAAAGGTGGGCTGGGAGATGTGTTAAATATGTGAAGGAGATTAGGTGTGCACTTGTCTTAGTGAGCACAGAGTCATGTATGGAACTGCTGGATCACTGTTATACACCTGAAACTAATATAGTAATATAAAATGGGGTACCTGGGTGGCTCAGTCATTAAGCGTCTGCTTTCAGCTCAGGTCATGATCCCAGGGTCCTGGGATCGAGCCCCGTGGTGACCTCCCTGCTCAGTGGAGAGCCTGCTTCTCCCTCTACCTGCTACTTCTCCTACTTGTGCACAGGCTCTCTCTCTGTCAAATAAATATATAGAAATTAAAAAAAAAATTACCTAGAACTGAAGAACTCAAGATTCCTTTTTTTAAAAAAGAGATTTTATTATTTATTTATTTATTTATTTGTCAGAGAGAGAGAGAGAGAGAGAGAGAGAGAGCGCACACAGGCAGGCAAAGTTGCAGGCAGAGGCACAGTGAGAAGCAGGCTCCCTGCCGAGCAAGGAGCCCGATGTGGGATTCAATTCTAGGACGCAGGGATCATGACCCAAGCCAAAGGCAGCTGCTTAACCAACTGAGCCACCCAGATGTCCCAGAACTCAAGTTTCTTAAAGGTCTCACAGATTACCCAAGGACAATGAACTAAAAAAGATGACCCGCATATTATCACAAAATTTTAGAATATTGGGTAAACAAAAGATACGTTAAGACCATTCGTAGGAGAAAAAAAAAAATCACAAATGATTAGATGTAAGAACAATAGCAAAGGGGTGCCTGGGTGGCTCAGTCAGTTGAGTGTCAGCCAGACTTGGTTTCAGTTCAGGTCATGATCTCGGGGTGATGAGATGGAGCCTCAAGCTGGGCTCCATGCTCAGCCCTCAGTCTGCTTGAGATTCTACCCCATCCCCACAACTTCTCCCTCTGCTCATATGCACTCTCTCTTGCAAATAAATAAAATCTAAAAAAAAAAAACAAAAAAAAGCAGGCTTCTCAATATTAATACTGGAGGCTAGAAGGCAAGGAAATAATAATACCTTAAGCATTCTGAAGAAAAACAATTCACAACCTACAATTTTATACTTTGCCATACAATCCTTCTCAGGAAGCCACAGGAAAAAGTGCTCATTCAAAAAAAGGAACCAGACAAAGATAATAGAAAAATACATAAGGTCCAGATGTAGGAGATTCATCAGATGGAGAAAGCCAAAGCAATTTGGCTGTTAAAGGCCTTCAGAGGACTTAAAAATAAACCATCCAAAGGAAAGCAGAAGTACTGTCTCCAGGGGAGTGAAACTGGAACCGAAGATTACCAAATGTACTTACCCATACAGAAAGGAGCCCTGAAACTACAGCATAGAGTCTGGGAACAGAGTATGAAGAGTGAACATATACAAAGAAGGAAACAAAAGCAGTAATTATTAATTCTGGAGTTATCAAAGAGTTGCATACAAAAAGAAACATTATTACAGCATAGTAACTGGTTCATCTGTGTTGAAGCAGCCTTCTAAGATAGCAGAGATGACCTGTGTCCCCTGGTACTCATATCCTTGTGTAGTCCCTTCTTCCCCTTCTTCTCAACTGTGAGATCACCGAAGCTAGAGTTCATCTCTAACTACTAAAATATAGCAAAAATGATGGATAGTATTAGACTAGGTTATGAAGACCATGACTTCTGTCTAGCTTTCTTTTGCTTTCTCTCTAGTTCTTGCTGGATCATTCTGATGAAGGAAGCCACCGTGTTGTGAGCTGCTGGATGAAGAGGAATGTGTGACTGGGAACTGAGGAAGCCTCTGAGCAGCCGGCAAGGTGCTGAGGTCTTCAGTCTAACGACCTACAAGGATCTGAATCTAGGCAACAGCCACATGAATAAGCTTGTAAGGACATCCTTCCCCAGTCAGGCTTTGATCGCAGCCTCGGCAAACACCTTAACTGCAGCATTGGGAGGGACCCTGCGCTAGGGGACCCAGCTATGTCATGCCCGGATTCTTAATTCAGAAAAATTAGGAGATAATAAATACTGTTGTTTTAAGTCACTAAATGTCAGAGTAATTTGTTACACAGCAACAGATAATACAACTTTGAGTAATAATTTCATATTCATAAAAATATAAACACTGAATATTGATTTAGCTAACCCCGGAGAAGGGAGGCACATGTATGTAACTTGGTTGAAGAAGCTGAATCCTTTCCTTCCATGGAAGGAACTTATAGGTAGTTTAAGCATGCCATTTAGGAACAAGGACATAAATATTAGAAGCAATAGCTGTTGAGATTTTAGCTGGTAACTCCAGGGAGCATGGCAGAGATCCTTATCACTACAACTATGGAACTAGGGCGCCTGGGTGCTTTAGTTAGTTAAGCATCTGCCTTTGGCTCAGATCAAGATTCTGGGGTCTTGGGATCGAGCCTCAGTTAGGTTCCCTGCTCAGTGGGGAGTCTGCTTCCCCCTCTCCTTCTGTGTGTGTGCTCTTTCTCTTCTTGCTTTCTCTCAAGTAACTAAAAAAAATCTTAAAATACTATGGAACTAGTTGACATTTTAAACAATGTATTACAAGTTGATAAAATTATAGAAAATTCTGAGTGAGCTAACTTCTCTAAAAGACATACTTATTTACAGTTTAAGTCCTGTATGATTGCAAGCAAAATGCAGAAAATAAATCACTTCTTTACAGCAGTTTATTAAGCAAAAAATTCTTGGAGTGCCTGGGTAGGCCAGGTGGTTTCTGCCTTCCGCTCGGCCCATGATCCTGGGGTCCTGGGATCAGGCCCTGTATCAGGGTCTCCCTGCTCAGCAGGGAGCCTGCTTCTCCCTCTCCTTCTGCCAGACTCTCTCAAATAAATAAAAATCTTAAAAAAAAATCCTTTAAAATGTTTGATTAAAAATAAGGAAAAAAGAGGGCACCTGGGTGGCTCAGTGGGTTAAACCCTCTGCCTTCAGCTCAGGTCATGATCTCAGGGTCCTGGGATTTGAGCCCCACATTGGACTCTCTGCTGGGCAGGGAGCCTGCTTCCCCCCTCCCTCCCACTCCCCACCTGCCGCTCTGCCTACTTGTGATCTCTGTCTGTCAAATAAATAAATAAAATCTTTAAAAAAATTAAAAAAAAAAAGAATAAAAAAAACACTACTGTAGGTAAAAGTCTGAAAGCATAAAGGAAAATGAAAGACTGTCAGAGAAGGATATGGGTTAGATTTTTATGGATTCAGGCTCAAATTTGAACAGAGTGTATTTGACTTTAGCTACTTGTTGATAATATAAAACACAATACAGTGAGAGATGAAACATAAAAAATTCAATGTAAGAATTGATTCATCATTTCTAAGGCAAGAATATGATCAATAATACTGGGTATGAGGTAAGAAGAAACACGGAGATTCTTTTTCTAACTGAGGTGAAATCCACATGACTGCTATCCTTTTAAACTTAAAATGTCTATTATTTTTTATATAAAGGAAAACTGAATTAGGAAAAAATGAAAAAGAAACCACAGGTCACTAAACCATTTTCTTAGTTATCTAGGAGAACCAAAGCCTTCCAGAGTTTCATTAAAGATATTATTGAAAACCTGCATTTTATTTTTTCATTTATTCTTAAATATTTTATTTTTTTAAAAGATTTATTTATTTGAGTGAGGGAGAGAGGGAGAGAGCATGCACGTGGGTACCCACGTGCACAAGTGGAAGAGGGAGAGAGAATCCCAAGCCCGTTGTGGGACTCAATCTTATAACCCTGAGACTATGACCTGAGCTGAAATCAAGAGTCGGATGGATGGTCAGCCAACTGAGCCATCCAGGCTCAGTTTTATTTTAAGTAATCTCTACACCCAACATGGAGCTCGAATGTATAACCCTGAGATCAAGAGTTGCAAGCTCCACTGACTGAGCCAGGCTGGCGCCCCCAAAACCTCTATTTTAAAAAGCCAGACTCTTCTGATTCTATTGTATTAAAAACAAGATTAGGATGGTGGGCTGAGCATTGAAACCAACTTTTTTTTTTCCCTCTCCAACGTCTCATATTTAAATCTCTAGATAAATGATGGAAAAGCTTTTTAAAAAAAAGATTTTATTTATTTATTTATTTATTTAACTGAGAGAGAGAGAGAGAGAGAGAGACAGAGACAGAGGGAGACAGAGAGAGAGAGAGAGGGAGTGTGAACACAAGCAGGTGTAGCAGCAGGCAGAGGGAGAGGGAGAAGCAGACTCCTCCCAGCCCCCTCACTGAGCAAGGAGCCTGATGTGGGGCTCCATCCCAGGACCCTGGGATCATGACCTGAGCCAAAGGCATACGCTCAACCAACTGAGACACCCAGGCACCCCAAAAAAGATATTTTTATAATTCCTAGATAGTACTAGAAAATAAGGTGAGCCAACACACATTCCAAACTGTTCAGAACTTTCTGAAAGCCTAAAAGCTGAGAATCATACTATCGGAAGAAAACCACAGTGGAGAGAATAGCTATTAGAGGCAGAAAGAGCCTTTGAGGGTTAGTTGAACCTAAGGCAAATGATGAACATAACTGGAGTAGCTCTAGGATAACAATTACAGGGGTTGTTTGGAAAACTCTATTTGAAACAGCTGATTATATTATTCTAATTCATGATTAGTAGATTACAGACAAGATCTGCCTCCACTTTGAGTGATAAAGATGGGTTTAGGTTGGAGAAGCAAGGCACGGTCTTATGTCTGATGAAAAGTATTTCTCTACAGACTTAGAAAGCTCAATGAATTCCACTCAGATATATTGTAACTAAACTGCTGAAAGCCACAAAGAGAAAATCTTGAAAGCAATAAGAGAAAAATAATTTACCAAGTACAAGGGAACAAAAACACAAGGGCTGACTGACTTCTCATCAGAAATAATGGAGGCCAAAAGGCACTGGAATGCTATATTCAAAGAGCTGAAAGAAAAAACCCTGCTGTCAACCAGTGATTCCACATTCAACAGAACTATCCTTTAAAATGAAAGGTGAGGGGGACTCGCGGGAGTTCAGCTAGATATCAAACCATTCCGAACACCTACAAACCCAACAGAGAGATTGAACAGAAGAGAAGCAATTCCCAGAAACAGAAAATTGACTACTTTGTGAAAGGTAGGACGTACGGAGTGAATCCGAAGCCATGGGAAGATAGATGGAGGGAGGGGCCGGCTCCCGGCAAGGGGTAGAATAACAGAGCACAAAATCCGAACTTTTAGAAGTCAGCACCACTGAGGGACATCACTCCAGGAGCTAAGCAGGGGTGGAGCCCTCGTGGGGACAGTGTGGTCTCAGGTCCTGCGGGGTCACAGAAGGACTGGGGGTGTCTGAGTGTAGCAGAGCTTGCAGGTACTGAAGCAGGGAAACTGACTACAGAGAGGAGCCAAGGAGTGTGCTCTCAGCTTGGGGTTACCTCAAACCGTGATCCCGGGCGCAGTCAGACCACTGCTCTTTGAGCAGGGACCCCACAAGTGGCAGATCCAGGAAGACTCACCTTCTTCCTCTGGAGGCAGGGATCTGCTGGGTTTGGAGAATCCAAATGGGGCTGTGTGCCAGAGACAGAAATGCTTGGTCACAGGCCAAGTGAGCTCAGAGTGCGGTTGGAGACCAGGGAGACAGGAGTGATTGACCCCTTTTCTCCAAGGGCACACTGAGGAGTGGGGTCTCGAGTTCTGGGCTCCTCTAGGCTGGAGATTGGGAGGCCGCCACTTTCATTCCCACCCTCCAGAGCTCTACCGAAAACATTCAGGGAACAAAAACTACTGAGAGCGAACTTGAGCAGATTTCTTAGCCTGGTCCCTCTCAAGGGTGGCTCAATTCCACCTCGGGCAAAGACATTTGAGAATCACTACAACAGGCCCCTCCCCCAGAAGATCAGCCAGAACATCCAGCCAAGACCAAGCTCATCAATAAAGGAGAAAAGCGGAACTTCAGAGATAGGGGAAAGCAATGCATGAAATTCATGGCTTTTTCCCCATGATCCTTTAGTCTTGCAAAATTAAATTTTTTAATTTTATTTTTTCTTATTTTAATTTTTAAAAACCTTTCCTTTTTCTTCTCTTAACATTTTTAAACTAATTTATCTTAACAATACCTTTCTAATAAAGTCGAAATGGATAAAAGAGTTCAATGTGAGGCAGGAATCCATCAGAATACTAGAGGAGAACATAGGCAGTAACCTCTCTGACACTGGCCACAGCAACTTCTTTCAAGATATGTCTCCAAAAACAAAGGAAATAAAAGTGAAAATGAACTTTTGGGACTTCATCAAAATCAAAAGCTTCTGCACAGCAAAGGAAACAGTCAACAAAACACAAAGAGGCAATTCATAGAACGGAGAAGATATTTGCTAATATCAGTACAGACATCCAAGATCTATAAAGAAGTGATATCCAAGACCTAGAAAGGGCTGATATCCAAGATCTATAAAGAGCTCCTCAAACTCAACAGACACAAACAGATAATCATGTCAAAAAATGGGCAGAAGACATGAACAGACACTTCTCCAAAGAAGACATACAAATGGTTGACGGACACATGAAAAAATGTTCATCATTACTAGCCATCAGGGAGATTCACAACAAAACCTCATTGAGATACCACCTTACACCAGTTAGAATCCCCAAAATTAACAAGACAGTAAACAACATGTGTTGGAGAGGACGTGGAAAAAGGGGAACCCTCTTACACTGTTGATGGGAATGCAAATTGGTGCAGCCACTTTGGAAAACAGTGTGGAGATACCTTAAGAAATCAAAAATAGAGGGGCGCCTGGGTGGCTCAGTGGGTTAAGCCGCTGCCTTCGGCTCAGGTCATGATCTCAGGGTCCTGGGATCGAGTCCCGCATCGGGCTCTCTGCTAAGCGGGGAGCCTGCTTCCCTCTCTCTCTCTGCCTGCCTCTCCGACTACTTGTGATTTCTCTCTGTCAAATAAATAAATAAAATCTTTAAAAAAAAAAAAAAAGAAATTAAAAATAGAGCTTCTTTATGACCCTGCCACTGCACTATTGGGTATTTACCCCAAAGATACAGATGTAGTGAAAAGAAGGGCCATCTGTACCCCAATGTTCATAGCAGAAATGGCCACAGTTGCCAAACTGGAAAGAACCAAGATGCCCTTCAATGGACGAATGGATAAAGAAGCTATGGTCCATATATACTATGGAGTATTATGCCTCCATCAGACAGGATGAATACCCAACTTTTGTAACAACACGGACAGGACTGGAAAAGGTAATGCTGAGTGAAATAAGTCAAGTGGAGAGAGTCAATTATCATATGGTTTCACTTACTTGTGGACCATAAGGAAAAACACGGAGGACATGGGGAGATGGAGAGGAGAAGTGAGCTGGGGGAACTGGAGGGGGAGACGAACCATGAGAGACTGTGGACTCTGAGAAATAAGCTGAGGGTTTTGGAGGGGAAAGGTGTGGGAGGTTGGGTGAGCCTGGTGGTGGGTATTGTGGAGGGCACATATTGCATGGAGCACTGGATGAGGTGCATAAACAATGAATTCTGGAACAGTGAAATTAAAAAAAATCCAATAACCTTTCTAAAAAAAATCTTTTTAAACCTTCATTATTATAGTCGTATTTTATACTTCATTGCATTTAACCTTATTTTTTGTATACACATAGGGTTTTTTTTCTTAAAAAATTTTTTGGATACAATTTCTTCTAATAGATCAAAATATACCCTAAATCTAGCACAGGGCTTTGTTCTAGTCTCCAGCCTGAGCACATTCCTCTTTTTTTTTCCTTCTTTCTATTTCCAACTTACCTTATCAACTCCTTTCTTAGAATTTTAAAAAAAAATTTTCATCTTTACAATTATATTCCATCCCTTCATCATGTTTACCCTTATTTTTGTATATATATGTTTTTTTCTTTAAAATTTTAAGAGATAGTTTCTTCTAAGAGACCAAAATACACCCCAAATCAAGTGGGTGGTTCTGTTCTATTCACTAGTCTATACATATGTGTGTGTGTGTGTATATATTTTATTTATTTATTTTTTTAATTTCTTTTTACCCCTTTGTTCTACCCCCAGTTTGGGGTCACTTCTGATTTGGTTAGTGCATTTTTCTGAGGTCTTTGCCACCCTTTTAGTATTTTATTCTCTTGTTCATATATTCTTTTTTTTCTTTAAAGATTTTACTTATTTATTTGACAGACAGATCACAAGTAGGCAGACAGGCAGGCAGAGAGAGACGAGGAAGCAGGCTCCATGCTGAGCAGAGAGCCCGATCCGGGCTTGATCTCACGACCCTGGGATCATGACCAGAGCTGAATGCAGAGACTTTAACCCACTGAGCCACCCAGGCACCCCTTTTGTTCATATATTCTTATCTAGATAAAATGACAAGGTGGAAAAACTCACTACAAAAAAAAAAAGAAAAGGCAGACTGACAGCTAGGGACATAATCAATACAGGCATTGGTAATATGTCAGATCTAGAGTTCAGAATGACGATTCTCAAGGTGCTAGCTGGGCTCGAAAAAGGCATGGGAGATACTAGAGAAACCCAGTCTGGAGAAATAAAATCTCTTTCTGGAATAATAAAAGAACAAAAATCTAAAGCTGAAAACCAAAAAGGTATTAATGAAGTGTAATCAATAATGGAGGCTCTTACTGCTAGGATAAATGAGGCAGAAGAGAGAATTAGTGATATAGAAGACCAAATGATGGGGAAAAAAGAAACTAAGCATGAGAAACAACTACTGGACCACGAGGGGAGAATTCGAGAGATAAATGATACCATAAGATGAAACAGTATTAGAATAATGGGAATTCCAGAAGAAGAATAATGAGAGAAAGGGGCAGAAAGTATACTGGAGCAAATTATAATAATTTCCCTAATATGTCAAAGGAACAAGCATCAAAATCCAAGAGGCACAGAGAACCCCCCTCAAAATCAATAAAAACAGGTCCACACCCCATCCTCTAATAGTAAAACTTACTAGTCTCAGTGACAAAGAGAAAATCCTGAAAGCTGCTTGGGACAAGAAGTCTGTAACATACATTGGTAGAACTATTTGATTGGCAGCAGACTTATCCACAGAGACCTGGCAGGCCAGAAAGAACTGGCATGATATATTCAAGGCACTAAATGAGAAAAATGTCCAGCTAGGCTATCACTGAAAATAGGAGGAGAGATAAAAAGCTTTCAGGACAAACAAAAGTGAAAAGATTTTGCAAACACCAAACCAGCCCTACAGGAAATATTAAAAAGGGTCCTTTAAGCAAAGAGAGAGCCTAAAAGTAGTAGACCAGAAAGGAACAGAGACAATATCAGTAACAGTCACCTTAACAGGCAATACAATGGTACTAAATTCACATCTCTCAATAGTTACCCTGAATGTAAATGGGCTAAATGCACCAGTTAAAAGACAGGGTGTAAGAATGGATAAAAAAACAAAACCCGGGGCACCTGGATGGCTCAGTGGGTTAAGCCGCTGCCTTCGGCTCAGGTCATGATCTCAGGGTCCTGGGATCGAGTCCCGCATTGGGCTCTCTGCTCAGCAGGGAGCCTGCTTCCTCCTCTCTCTCTCTCTGCCTGCCCCTCTGCCTGCTTGTGATCTCTCTCTGTCAAATAAATAAATAAAATCTTTAAAAAAAAAACAAAAAACCATCAATATGCTGCCAAAAGAAAACTCAATTTAGACCCGAAGACACCTCCAGATTTAAAGTGAGAGGATGAAAAACAATTTACCATGCTAATGGACATCAGAAGAAAGCTGGGATGGCAATCCTTATATCAGATTAATTAGATTTTAAGCCAAAGACTATAATAAGAGATGAGGAAGGACACTATATCATACTCAAAGGGTCTGTCCAACAAGAAGATCTAACAATTTTAAGTATATATGCCCCTAACATGGGAGCAGCCAACTATGTAAACCAATTAATAACAAAATCAAAGTGACACACTGACAATAATACAATAACAGTAGGGGACTTTAACATCCCCCTCACTGAAATGGGCAGATCATCCAAGCAAAAGATCAACAAGGAAATAAAAGCTTTAAATGACACAATGAACCAGATGGACATCACAGATATATTCAGAACATTCCATCCCAAGGCAACAAAACAAACATTCCTCTCTAGTGCACATAGAACATTTTCCAGAATAGATCACATCCTGGGTCACAAATCTGGTCTCAAACAGTACCAAGAGATTTGGATCATTCCTTGCATATTTTCAGACCATAATGCTCTGAAGCTAGAACTCAAAGCTAGAAGCTAGAAAGTTGGAAACATATGGAAGCTAAAGAACATCCTACTAAAGAATGAATGGGTCAACCAGGAAATTAAAGAAGAATTGAAAAAATTCATGGAAACAAATGAAAATGAAAACACAACTGTTCAAAATCTGTGGGACACAGCAAAGGCAGTCCTGAGAGGAAAGTATATAGCCATACAAGCCTTTCTCAGAAATAAGAAAGGTCTCAAGTACCCAGCCTAGCCTTATACCTAAAGGAGCTGGAGAAAGAACAAAGAAAGCCTAAATCCAGCAAGAGAAGAGAAATAATAAAGATCAGAGCAGAAATCAATGAAATAGAAACCAAAAGGGCAATTGAACAAATCACTGAAACTAAGGGCTGGTTCTTTGAAAGAATTAGTAAGATTGATAAACCCCTGGCCAGATTTATCAAAAAGAAAAGAGAAAGGAACCAAATAAATAAAATCATGAATGAAAGAGAAGAGATCACAACCAACACCAAAGAAATACAAACAATTTTAAGAACATATTATGAGCAACTATATGCCAGCAAATTCGACAATCCGGAAGAAATGGATGCATTCCTAGCGACATATAAACTACCAAACCTGAACCAGGAAGAAACAGAAAACCTGAACAGACCCATAACCAGTAAGGAGACTGAAGAAGTCATCAAAAATCTCCCAAAAAACAAGAGCCCAGGGCCAGACAGCTTCCCAGAGGAATTCTACCAAACATTTAAAGAAGAATTAATTCCTATTCTCCTGAAACTCTTCCAAAAAATAGAAATGGAAGGAAAACTTCGAAACTCATTTTATGAGGCCAGCATCACCTTGATCCCCAAACCAAAGACCCCATCAAAAAGGAGAATTACAGACCAATATCTCTGATGAACACAGATGCAAAAATTCTTAAAAAATACTAGCCAATAGGATCCAACAGTACATTAAAAGGATTATTCACCACAACTAAGTGGGATTTATTCCAGGGCTGTAAGGTTGGTTCAACATCTGCAAATCAGTCACTATGATACAATACATTAATAAAAGAAAGAACAAGAACCATATGATACTCTTGATAGATGCTGAAAAAGCATTTGACAAAATACAGCATCCTTTATCAAAACTCTTCAAAGTGTAGGGATAGAGGATACATACCTCAGTATCATCAAAGCCATCTATGAAAAACCCACAGCGAATATCGTTCTCAATGGGGAAAAACTGAGCGCTTTTCCACTAAGATCAGGAACATGGCAGGGATGTCCACTATCACCACTGCTATTCAACATAGCACTAGGAGTCCTAGCCTCAGCAAACAGACAACAAAAAGAAATTAAAGGCATCCAAATAAGCAAAGTCGTCAAACTATCACTCTTTGCAGATAATTGGATACTTTATGTGAAAAGCCCAAAAGACTCCACTCCAAAACTGCTAGAACTTGTACAGGAATTCAGTAAAGTGTCCGGATATAAAATCAATGCACAGAAATCTGTTGCATTTCTCTACACCAACAAGAAGACAGAAAAAAGAGAAATTAAGGAGTTGATTCCATTTACAAATGCACCCCAAACCATAAGATACCTAGGAATAAACCTAACCAAAGAGGCAAAGACTCTGTACTCAGAAAACTATAAAGTACTCATGAAAGAAATTGAGGAAGATACAAAGAACTGGAAAAGCGTTCCATGCTCGTGGATTGGAAGAACAAATACTGTGAAAATGCCTATGCTACCTAAAGCAATCTGCATGTTTAATTCAATCCCTATTAAAAATACCATCGATTTTTTCAAAGAAATGGAACAAATAAACCTAAAATTTATATGGAATCAGAAAAGACCCTGAATAGCCAGAGGAATGTTGAAAAAGAAAGCCAAAGTTGGTGGCATCACAATTCCAGACTTCAAGCTCTATACAAAGCTGTCATCACCAAGACAGTATGGTACTGGCACAAAAACAGACATATAGATCAATGGAACAGAAGAGAGAGCCCAGAAATAGATTCTCAACTCTATGGTCAACTCATCTTCGAAAAAGCAGTAAAGAACGTCCAATGGAAAAAAGAAAGTCTCTTCAACAAATGTTGTTGGGAAAATTGGACAGCCACATGCAGAAAAATGAAACTGGACCATTTCCTTACAACACATATAAAAATAGACTCAAAATAGATGAAAGACCTCAGTGTGGGAAATGAATCCATCAAAATCCTGGAGAACACAGGCAGCAACCTCTTCAATCTTAGATGCAGCAACTTCTTCCTAAGAACATCGCCAAAGGCAAGGGTAGCAGGGCAACATGAACTATTGGGACTTCATCAAGATCAAAAGCTTTTGCACAGCAAAGGAGACAGTCAATAAAACCAAAAGACAACTCACAGAATGGAAGAAGATATTCACAAATGACATATCAGATAAAGGGCCAGTATCCAAAATCTATAAAAAACTTATCAAACTCAACACCCAAAGAACTGTCCAATCAAGAAATGGGCAGAGGACATGAACAGACATTTCTGTGAAGAAGACATCCAAATGGTCAAGAGACACATGAAAAAATGCTCTACATCACTCAGCATCAGGGAAACACAAATCAAAACCACAATGAGATACCATCTCACACCAATCAGAATGGCTAAAATTAACATGTCAGGAAACAACAGATGTTGGAAAGGATGCAGAGAAAGGAGAACCCTCCTGCACTGTTGGTGGGAATGCAGGCTGGTGCAACCACTCTGGAAAACAGCATGGAGGTTCCTCAAAAAGTTGAAAATAGAGCTACCTTATGACCCAGCAATAGCACTACTGGGTATTTACCCTAAAGATACAAATACGGTGATCTGAAGGGGCATGTGCACCTGAATGTTTATAGCAGCAATGTCCACAATAGCCAAACTATGGAAAGAACCTAGATGTCCATCGACAGATGAATGGATAAAGAAGGTGTGGTATGCATACACAATGGAATACTATGCAGCCATCAAAAGAAATGAAATCTTGCCATTTGCAATGAAATAGATGGAACTAGAGGGTATTATGCTGAGTGAAATAAGTCAATCAGAGAAAGACAAATATCATATGATCTCCCTGATATGTTGAAGTTGAGAGGCAACATGGGGGGCTTGGGGGGGTAGCTAGGAAAAGAATAAATGAAACAAGATGGGATTGGGAGGGAAACCAAAAGAGACTCTTAATCTCAGAAAACAAACTGAGAGTTCCTGGGAGTAGGAGGGTATGCAAAGCATTGTTAGGTTATGGACATTGGGGAGGGTAAGTGATACGGTGAGTGCTGTGAAATGTGTAAGCCTGATGAGTCACAGACCTGTACCCCTGGGGAAAATAGTATGTTACATGTTAATAAAAATAATTGATAAAAAAAAGGAAGGTGAAATAAAGATATCACCAGATAAGTAAAAAGTGGGAGAGTTTTTTGCAGAAATATTAAAGTAGGTTCTTTAGGCTGAAAGGAAATGAAATAGAGTAACTTGAATCCAAAGTTAGGACTAAAGAGCACTGGAAAGGCAATTATCTGGGTAACTATAAAAGATGTGTGTGTGTGTGTGTGTGTGTGTGTGTATGTGTGTGTATTCGCACTTTTCCTGTCTTAAATTCTTTGAAAATCGTAAGAATATTTAAAAAATAAATACAATACTATATTGTTGGATTGGGTCACTATATATATATAATTAACATATGGCAAAAATAGCCTACATAGGAAGAGAAAAACAGAATTACATTAGAGCAAAGTTGCTAGCTTTTGCCAGTCTTTAGTCAATATTAACCTGAGGTAGTTCAAGGTAAGTTAAAGGTGCATACTATAATCCCTGGAGAAACCATTAAGAAAATAACTGAAAAATATATAGCAAAAAAATCAGCAGAGTAATTAAAATGACACACTAAAAATATGTCTAAGATTTAAAAAGGCAACAAAAGTGAAACAGAACAAGAAAAGGGCATAAAAGACATAAAAACGAATAGCAAAAGAGCTAACATAAAGTCAACCATTTCAATAATGACATTTAGTAGGAACTGTCGAAAACTCTCCTCAAAAGGCCGACACGATGAGACTGGATAAAAAAGTAAGATCCAAGAAGACATTTATGGATTGTAAGTAATAGGAAGACAAAAATATTATGTCAATAGGAACTACAAGGTGGTGTTTATATTAACATCAGATAATATATCCATTCAGATACATACCAGAGAGATAAAGATGGACATTTCATAATGGTAAAAGGGTCACAGATGAAGAAGATAAAACAATTACAAATCTGTCGGAACATTTCTGGAGATAAAATGATTGTTAAAGACAGGCTGAGGAGATCTAGCATAAGCATAGTAATACAAAGGCAAGATAAATATCAGAATTAAATAAATATTTAAGAAAATCCTCTTGAAATGAAAGATGATTTGAAATACTGAAGGGGTACACCATGATTTAGGAAAACTTATCCTAAAAAGCTATACCTTAGTAAAGTTACTGGACTTCAAAAGTTAGTATTTCTTTGTGCAGCCAGGCAAAATAATGTCACATAAAAGAAGGAATATTTGCAATAATATTCAGTGACAGATGACAATATAAAAGCTTTTACAAGGTAGGAACTCAAAGAAACTCTAAACTCATTAAGTATAAAGGCAATGGGCAGTGAGTTTTAAACATGCAAGAAATCACGGAGTATTTTGCCCATGAACACTCTTGACTAAACTCAAAGTCAGATTTCTCAAACTAAGAGATGATTTAAGAAATATGGCAAAAAAAAGTGATGATGAGTACTAAACACATTTAATGTATAGATTTTATTGGCAAAATAAAATATCAGTGTTACATATTCCAACAACATATAAATGCTATAATGAACACAAATTAGGAAGGGAAAATGGAAAATGGGAGGCTGATTATCTCATTTATAATGCCAAGAAATCAAACTACTTAAAACCCAAAACAATTCAAATTTTGGAATACTTATTCACTACTACAAAAGTAAAAGATTAAGAAAGATAATAAATGAACAACAATAGGACAGATAAACCAGTATCTAAAGCAGTCAAGAGAAAAGGCAGAAAGGACAAGTGTTAAAAATTGTAAAAAAAGAAGATAACCACAGAAACCAAGAAAATTTAAAAAGCTAAAGCTATCCTGTCTGTACCCAACCACTGGAAAATAAAGAGCCAAATTCTAAATTCCTTTGCAGTTTAAACAGATTTCAAAGCCCAATCAAAATAATCCTAAAAAGGGAAACTATACACCATCTCATTAATGAATACTAAAACAAAATTTTAAAAGTTAGCAAATAGAATCTATCTTAAGAAAATACTCCCTGACAGAGCTGTTTATTCTAGAAAGGCAGAATGGTTCAATACTGGAAAACTTTATTACAATTAATCAAACCAATTGACCTAAGAATATATACCACATAATCATCTCCACAGGTGCTGAAATATATGACAAAATTCAACATCGTGCTAAAATACAGTACAAGTGGAAATGAAGGATACTTTCTTTTTTTTTTTTTTTAAAGATTTTATTTATTTATTTGACAGAGAGAAATCAGAAGTACAGGCAGAGAGAGAGAGAGAGAGGGAAGCAGGCTCCCCGCTGAGCAGAGAGCCCGATATGGGACTCGATCCCAGGACCCTGAGATCATGACCTGAGCTGAAGGCAGCGGCTTAACCCACTGAGCCACCCAGGCACCCTGAAGGATACTTTCTTAACATGAAAAAAATGATAGGTATCTCAGACCCATGGTTGACTCAGAAAGCACTAAAGAGAACTAAAAGGAACGTGACAGGATGCCTTCACCAGCAATGAACACTATAGCAAAAGACTTGCACAAATGAAAAGCATACTAGGTTATTAGGAAATTTTAAAATCATAATAGTATCTATCCTCCTTAATTTAATAAAATTAAAATACTAGCTGGCCTATTTATTTACTCTTTTTTTTTTTTGGTCAGTTATTTTCCTTTATTAGTCAGTACAGTTTTTATTTTTTATTTTAAAATTAAAAAAAAATTATTAACATATAATGTATTATTTGCCCCAGGGGTACAGGTCTGTGCATCATCAGGCTTACAGACTTCACAGCACTCACCATAGCACGTACCCTCCCCAGTGTTCATAACCCAACCACCCACTCCATCCCCCTCTCCCTCTCCCCCTTTTATTTACTCTTTTACTAAGAGAAAAGGAAGATCCCCTATCAGGAACACTCTGAAAACAGAGCTTTGAAAAGGGACTGCTGTAACAGATATTAAACACTAAAAATCCTCTGTAATCAAAAATAGTGTGGTAAAGGTGTATGAATAGATATTCAACCATGGAACAGAATAGAAAATCCAGGAAGAAACTCAAATATATTCTTTAGTATGAGGAAGAGATGGTATTCTCACATTAGGAGAAAGGTGAATTATTCAATAAAACATAACCTACCCTGAATATAGAAACACGAAAATTCTAACTACAGACAAAATCCAGAATACATAAAAGAAAACTAAATTAACTTTAAAACAGCAACAAAAAACTTCTCCACATGAAAGGTTAAAAAAAAAACCAGATGTCAACTGAAGTCACAAGAGGAAAAAATACTTGCAACTCATATCACAAGGGTTAAACTGTAGTAAGAGTTCTTAAAAATCCATATGAAAACATGCCAAGAATCTAACAGAAAACAATGGACACCTATTTCTATGCCCCAGAAAAGCAAAAGAGAAACAACTCTAGGAGGGCATAAGCCTCATCTTTTTCTTTGATCCCCATGCCTGGCATATAGTAGAGGCTCAGTAAATGTTTACTGAAGGAATTTTATGACTGATGGTTTTTATATTAAGCCAGAAACATGATAATTACTTTTATAAAATTAGCGATTTGAAACACCCTAGACAAAGAGGTCATCTGACTTATGTTCCTAAAATTAGTGACAGTGGAAACTAAGTTATTTCTAGATGTTTGAATAGAGGGCAGAGCTAGAGAGCATAAATTGTACAGCATGAGTAAATAACTTTAATAAACTCACACGAATGTCTTGTCTGTTGATGAAAGGAAATCCAGTATAGGAAATAAAGTTAGCACTGTAATCTTTAAAATCAAAGGACAACAATATGTATAATTAGGGATGTGATAAAGACTTATTCATTGGAGGCTTATACATAAGCACAATATACAGTCAAGAGAAACTTGAATTTACCTTCTACCATATTACCATCCTTCTGAAAAATTCTCTCTTCACACCACTGACAATGGATCAGGTACTGAATCTTCTTGGCTGTTTCATCTGCAGAGGTAGGCCCCCTCAAAACTCTCACAACAACCAACACAAAATGTTCCAGAGCCACTGCAAAGAGTACTTCAATGCCTTTGTTACATCGGGCTGCAGCTCTGGAAAGAAATTTTTAAAGTTACTTTGGGGGCTTATCATTTTTCTTTGTTTGGCATTATACTGACAATACAAACCTGGACAGGAAACCATGGATGGATTATGGGAAAATAAGGAAAGTTCCACTTTTTTTTTTTTTTTTTGACAGTTCAATTCTTAATAGTAGTGTTTTTAAAAGATCATTACTGTAACTTTTACACAAACTGAAACACAGGTAATAAAGGATGCTTGGGAGAATCTTCAGTAACTAGACATTTTCCATTATGGTATCCTCTCAGTAGGACTACACCCTCTGATTTTCAGTGTCACTTTTTTTTTTTTAATTTTTTTTTTAAGATTTTATTTATTTATTTGACAGACAGAGATCACAAGTAGAAGAGAGGCAGGCAGAGAGGGAGAGGAGGAAGCAGGCTCCCTGCTGAGCAGAGAGGCCGATGTGGGGCTTGATCCCAGGACCCTGGGAACATGACCTGAGCCAAAGGCAGAGGCTTTAACCCACTGAGCCACCCAGGCGCCCCAGTGTCACTTTTTTTCTTGTCCTCACCACCACCCTTCTTTCTATCTACTTTTTTCTATAACAGTTCTTCCAAACAATGATTACTGAGGACTAACTACATGTAGGTTGGTATGTGCTGAAGGCTCAGTGAAAAATGAATAGGTGAAGTTTTTGCCACTATTAATTTTATAGACTTCTGGATTAAATTCTAATTGATATACCATTTATGTACTTAGTTTTCCCTCTGCAGTTATACATACTAAATTCAGTTCATGTGTATTAATTTCAATTTGTTGATATTACAATATAAACATTTCTAAGTATACACAATAGGTCCTTAGCATGTATACACACTGGATATCAGAGTTTTCCGATAATTAGGAATACTGGCAAAGGTATATGAAGCCTAATAATCTGTATTATGTTGAGGTAGGAACTTCATTCTAAATGTTGTGAACCCAATGTTGAGGCTAGTGAATGAACTGGCTGATCATGCATTAGCTATATTCTCAGGGTCAATTTATATAATACTGTACTATTCTTCAAGCATAATATTCTGAATAAAGTGGATGCTCAGAAAAAAGGGGGGCGTCTGGGTGGCTCAGTGGGTTAGGTCTCTGCCTTCAGCTCAGGTCATGATCACGGGGTCCTGGGATTGAGCCCCACATTGGGCTCTCTGCTTGGCGGGAGGCCTGCTTCCCTTCCTCTCTCTGCCTGCCTCTCTGCCTACTTGTGATCTCTGTCTGTCAAATAAATAAATAAAATCTTAAAAAAAAAAAAAAAGACTTTCTTTAACTCTTTAGAAATCCTGATGAAAAACAGAACTTTTTGTTTTATAGGTAAGATCATTTTGCAGAATCAAGTTTACAAACCATCACTTAAAATTTATGTTTATGTTTATTTTTGTTTTAGTTATCTCTACATCCAAAGCTTGAACTCAACAACTCTGAGATCAAGAGTTACATGCTACATCGACTGAGCTAGCCAGGCACCCCATAAGCCATCATTTTATTCAAACTATGTAAAGAAAGGAGATGAAACAGACATAAAATGATTTTGGGGGCGCTGAGGTGGCTCAGTTGGTTGAGCTCCAACTTTCGATTCTGGCTCAGGTCAAGATCTCAGGGTCATGGGATTGGGCCCCGCATTGGGCTCCACACTTGGTGTAGAGTCTGCTTGAGATTTTTTTTTCTCCCTGGGCTCTTCCCCCTGCTCGAACTCTCTCCCTAAAACCTCTCTAAAACAAACAAACAAACAAACAAACAAATAAATAAAATCTTAAAAACAATGACAAATAAAATACCCCCAAATTTTTTGGGGCACCTAGGTGGCTAATCAGTTAAGTGTCTTACTCTTGATCTAAGCTTAGGTCTCAATCTCAGGATCTTCAGTTCAAGCCCTGTGTTGGGAGCTCCATGCCCAGTTCAGAGCCACTTAAAAATAAATAAATAAATATAAAAACACCCCCTTCCCGATTTTTTGTAAATCTAAAAACAGCCTTTGCTTTTTCTTTTCATGGTGCTAGCCCCCATCTAACCTACATTGTTAAAAAATAACTGATTTGAAGGTTTACTTTCATTTTTATCTCTTCTTCCATAAACTACTTTATTTTAATAAAACTTTTAATTGGAGACTAAACTATTTTAGGGACAAAACTTTTAAATCAGATTATAAAAGAAACATAAGATTACCAAACAAATCAAGATTCCAGACATGAATACAGAATTTGGACTTCGTGCATGTTTTGAAAAATGCAACTGGCACTTTTTGTAATATTATCTCTATCATATAACCAAACATATGAGGTATGTTGTTGTCAGTCTGGTACCTTGCCACTGCAGCTACAACAATTCTGGCTGCTAGTTCCTTGTAATATTCAGTTCGGACAATATTACAGCCATAGTGACGCCGGGCAACATGCTGTGCCTTGGCATATAAAGAACTGATATCTGTAGAAGTCACTGATACAATGCCAAGGTTTCTTATATTTCTGAACGCAGAATCTAGATAGTTCACGGATGTTCCAAAAGGGTCTAGATGTCTAAAATGAGAAAGAATATAATTTATTTAAAATCATACTCGTAATCAAAATGATACCACTGTCATTAAGTCTAATGAAAAAATGCCATGGATTCAAAAGTACTTTACAAATCTGTTTTAAATATACAGTTCTGTTTTTAAATTAAGTAATAAAATGATCACATGATATATACATCACATATAAAAATGGATCAGGCTTACAGGAAAACTGTCATGCTTAGGAATTGTATTTCAATGCTAGAAAATGTTCTTATTGAATTTTTTCAATGCTAGAAAATGTTCTTATTGAATTTTTTATGCCAACAAAAAAACTATTAATGCAAATAAGTAAAAAACAATAGTCTTTTTATCCCCCCTCCAAAAATCTGGGCCAGTTTAGAAATTCATACACACACACACACACACACAAAGTAACACAAATTTTTTTGCACTTACATGAAATCAAAAGATCTCAGATGCATCAGTACATTGGCATCCATTTTGGTCACCTTAATATTACCAAGGTTTTCCTCTCCTTCTTCAAGAATAGCATCACTCTCTTCCTTTTCCTTACAGTCCACCACCACTTTCAATTTGTTTAAATGGCAATTCTCCTGAATCAGTGTCACAGAGTTTTCATTCAAGTCATTAATTGTAACCTTAACTGCACTTCCAAGATGTTTTGCCCATTGTAATCCCATTATCCCTTAGGAGAAATGTGAAGGAAAAGGAATTTTAAATTGTAGTAATTAAAGAACAGTATATAATAATAAATATTTTATAAAACCAAAACCATATTGTTTCAAAATCTTAATATTGTCATAAATAATTTTTTTTTTTACTTTCTCACTACAAACCCTTTGAATAAAAGTTACCATACACACACAAAATGTGTCTAACAGATTTTCATTAATACTTCTAAAACTTTTCCGAACCCCCCAGTCAAATAAAATAATCATGTTTGTTCTTTATTGGGGGGAACAGGTTTTCTTTTGTTAAAATTTCTTACAATGGAATGCTTTTTTCAAACAAAATCTTACAGAGAAACCCAACATACAATAAGAGTAAGGGCGGAGTTACTCAGCCTGGGGGATGGGAAGCTGAAAACTCCTCCTGCTGAAGTTTACCTAATGCACCAAATTACGAAAACAACTTTAGTGGACTAACATTTTCACACACTGTACAACAGCATCATTGTGAATTAAACAGAACAACTTTGTACATGTAAGCAAATGATCAAGAATTCAGACCAAGAAAGCCTTTCCTCACAGGCTTTCTACCTACTGGATTAGTGCCACAAGCAACATCTGTTACAATATGGGAGAGGTGCCACAGGCCCAGACACTGTGTATTAGAAAACCCTCTATGGTCAATACTTTTAGTACATCTTCTTCACTCATATGTCTCATAAATGTAAATATTTAACATCCACTATGTGCCATGGTCTTTACAAATATTTTCAAGTTCTCATTATAAGCCTGTGATTAGTTCTAACATTCACATTTTAGAGATGGGGAAGCATGGAAACTGACTGCTATGAACTGATACAAGTTTACAAGGGAACATTACACGAAAGGACTGAAAAGCTCAGACATTAGCTTTGATGATCTCAGGTGAAAAAAGAATAGTTCATTGCAGCATTATTTATAATAGCCAAGACACGGAAACAACCTAAGTGTCCACAGATGGATGAAGAAATGTGACATATGCATACACACACTAGAAAATACTATTAAGCCATAAGAAAGAAGAAAATCCTGCCACTTGTGATATCATGGATGGACCACTGGAGGCACTATGTTAAGTGTAGTAAGTCAGAGAAAGACAAATACTGTATGATCTCACTTATATGTGGACTCTGAAAAAACCAAACTCATAGAAACAGATCAGATTTGTAGGTTGCCAGAGGTAGGGCAGGGGGAGGGTAGAGGGTGGAAGAATTGGATGAAGATGGTTAAGAGTCCAAAGAAGATAGACAGATGGCCAACAGACACATGAAAAGATGCTCAATATCACTAATCATGAGTAAAATGTAAATCAAAACAATGAGATATCACCCTTGCACCTACAAGAATGGCTAGAATCAAAAAGACAAGTGTTGGTGAGGATGCAAAGAAAAATGAACCCTCACTCACTGTTAGTGAGAGTGTAAATTGGTGCAGCCACTGTGGGAACCAGTATGGAGTTTCCTCAAAAAAATGAAAATAGAATTACCATATGATCCAGTAATTCTACTACTGGGTATTTACCCAAAGAAAATGAAAATAATTAAAAAAGATGCATGCTTCCCTGTGTTTACTGCAGCATTATTTACAATAGCTAAGATATAGAAGCAACTCAAGTATCTCCTGATAGATGAATAAAGAAGGGAGTACATATACACAATGGAACACTATTCAGCCATAAAAAAGAATGAGATCTTGGCCAACTGCAACAACATGGATGGACCTAGAGAGTATAATGCTAAGTGAAATAGACAGGGAAAGGCAAATACAATTTCACTCATATGTGGAATTTAAGAAACAAAATTAACAAAGAAAAGTAAAAAGCAGATTCTTAAATACAGGGAACAAATTGGTGGTTGCCAGAAGGGAGGTGGGTTGGGGAATGGGTAAAATAGATTAAATGTAATTAAAAAAAAAAAAAAAAAGACAAAGAAAAAAGAATAAAGAAAAAGGGTTGGATAAGGGAAAATGCTGGTAATTAAATTTGGAAAAGTAGGCTGGGATCAGATTATGCAAGATATTAAATTGCTTTTAACCGCTACTTTTCCAACAAAGAGGAACTTAAAAAGGAGAGCTAATTCCTGCTATCATCCTTTTGCTACAAACTTCCCCAAAATACAGTCCTATGATCTATAAGAAGAAAGACTCGAATTACATTCAGGTGACTTCTTAGAAATTTTCTACCCTATTATCTTTTCTTTACTCTTAAGTTCTTTTGGGAAAAATGTTCTCAGTATTTAAAATTACCCCTCACCCCACAGCCTAATGACTAGGCAAGTTTATTATATCACAAAAAAAGAGATAACCAAACATCAAGTATTTCCTGATTATAATGAACCAGTATTCTTGAAAAAGGAAAAAAAAATCCTATCTGAAACTGATCACACCTGAAAATCCAACTACCAATTAACAGAAATACAGGGGACAGAGGAACATGTTATACAAACCATGGAGATACCATTAGCAAAAATCTAGACTCTGGAAAAGTCTATAAGGCAAACAAGCTACATATCAACAAATGATTATCACACACAAACAAAATGATGGACATGAATATAGATTAAAAAGAGATTTAGAAATATCAAACAATGAAATATATAGTCTTTATTTGAATCCCTGCTTGATTTAAAAAAAAAATCAGGTAATTGGGCATATTTAACATTTGATATTAAAACATTTGATATTGATTTAATTTTTTAAGATGTGATAATGGTATCATGGTTTTCTTTTTTAAAAATCCTTATCTTTCAGAGAACCAACTGAAATATTTACAGATCAAATGATGTATCAGTGATTTGTATCAAAATAATGGGGATAAGGATGGTAGAAGGAGGTATGAGGGAAAAGTGCATGGGATACAGCCAAAAGAACAAGCATAAGTTGATAATTTTTGAAGTGAGTGACAGATAGCAAAGGACTCTATTATGGTCTACTTTTGTATATATTGGAAATTTTTCCACAATAAAAATATTTACTTTGAGTCTTTAATTTTTTATGCCAAAATATTCTGCCAGATAGAATACCCGTATACATTTTCTAAGAAAAAATACTGCATAAAGCTGATAATTAAAGTGGAGTTCCAAAAAAAACATTACTCACCAGTGGCTCCAAAGGCATCTAGACATTCCAAAGGTTTTCTTTCTTCAGCCAAAGCAGCCAATGTACAGAATATTAGTTGCCTAGAAGAAAGTATAATAATCTGAAATAATTTTACTGTACCATGGCTTCATCACTGTAGATTTTATTTTATTGAAGAATAGTGAGATGGGGAGCCTGGGTGGCTCAGTCAGTTAAGCATCCGACTCTTGATTTCAGCTCAGGTCATGATTTCAAGTTTGTGAGATCAGCCTCACACAGGGTTCAGAGCTGGGCATGAAGCCTGCTTAGGATTCTCTCTCCCTCTCTCTCTCTCCTTCTGCCTCTTCCCCCACCTCAGGCTCACACTCTCAAAAAAAGAGAGAGAATTGGGGTTCCTATTTACTGTACAACCTGTTTTAAAGGAAGACCTAGTAATATATTCCCTACTTTAGTATAAGAAGTAAACATTTGTGAAATTAAACTATCAATCTAGTTGGGTTCTATAAACAAGCATTCACCATAAATAATGATTCCATAAATAAAACTTGCCCACAAAAGTACTATTTTACTCTCTGAGAAAAAAATTAGTTTGGTAGGATAAAAGAAAACAATCATTCTAAGAAAATACTAAAACAGATGACTCTCAATCTGTACCTAGTTTTAAATTTCACTGTATTAGAACATAAGATTAAGAGAAGGTACATTTGTTATAATTTGAAACATCCCATAATCCTTTTCCCAATTTATCTTACCGGTTTAGTTTCATTTTGGGGTTAAAATAGGAATCTGTTTTTTGAGGTACAGAATAGTTAGGACAAACTTGTACATCTGTGTCTGCCTCTTTGAAAATTTCATTAGGTGGTTTTGCAGAAGCTAAAATGAAAAAAAAAAAAAGATTTCCAGTGAAATACAAAATAATTCTAAATATCCAAAACAATACACATTAAAAGAAATAACTTTTCATTTTAATATTTTGTTAATGTAACCAATTGAGTAAATACTGGAAAAAGAAAAACCCAAAACTGATTTATTCAGTACTGTCTCTAGGAAAGAGTAGCACTCAATTAAGTATTTGGGTAATTAAAGTTTATTAAGTTAAATCTTCCCTGCCTTGAACATCAAAATATCTGTATTATAACCCTAGCTAAGAACAATAAGCTTAAAATAAAACAAAATTTGGGGAAAAAAAATTCAGGACTCCCCCAAAAAAAAAAAAAAAAAAAAAATTCAGGACTCCTGGGTGGGTCAGTCAGTTTAAGTGTTTGCCTCCAGCTTAGATCATGATCCTAGGGTCCTGGGATTGAGATCCACATTGGGCTCCTCGCTCAGTGGGAGGTCTGCTTCTCCCTCTGCCTGCTGCTCCCCCTGCTTGTGCACTTTCTCTCTCTGACAAATCAATAAAATCTTAAAAAAAAAATCCTAAAACGCCTTTATTGTTCATCAACCCCTATACTGTGTTTACATAGACTGGCTGCTAAATATATCTTACTGTGATATAATGGTTATAAAGTTAGTATCTCTGTTTCATTCCATAAGCCATCGTGGATGACAAAGAATCACTATACTTCCAGAACATGCTAGATTTCAGAACACTTTCTTATAACTACAACCGTAAAACACAAAATTATCTTTTTTTTTTTAAAGATTTTATTTATTTATTTGACAGAGAGAGATCACAAGTAGGCAGAGAGGCAGGCAGAGAGAGAGGGGGAAGCAGGCTCCCCGCCGAGCAGAGAGCCCGACGCGGGACTCGATCCCAGGACCCCGAGATCACGACCCGAGCCGAAGGCAGCGGCCTGACCCACTGAGCCACCCAGGCACCCAACACAAAATTATCTTAAATTGGGTATAAAGTAATGGGGAAAAAAAAGATTCTACATTTTGTATATATTAGAATCATTTAGCTATGAGCCCAAATGAAATACTGATGTATTTGTGTATGTATATTTTAGGAATGAGACATATATATTATGTGTGGGGGAAAAATAGTCTTTATTTTTGGCTTTTTCTTTTCTTTTTTTTTAAAGATTTATTTATTTATTTGACAGAGATCACAAGTAGGCAGGGGCAGGCAGAGAGAGTGGGGGAAGCAGGCTCCCCGCTGAGCAGGAGCCCGATGTGGGGCTTGAGACCACGAGACCCTGAGATTATGACCCGAGCCAAAGGCAGAGGCTTAACCCACTGAACCACCCAGGCGCCCCTGTGTTTGGCTTTCTTGATAATATTAAAATCAGAATGTAAACTACATGGCAACCGTACTTCCCTTTTTACAATGCCAAATCATAGTTAACATTCCCTAGTGTTTTTTATATTCTTCTACACCCACCAAAGTGGCATGTGACTTATCTCAGAAGATCAGCCTTTCTCAAACCAGTTTCTACCAGCAATTAAGCTCTATAGAAAATTATTTCAGTGACTATTTTTTTCAATTCTTGAAAGAAAAGTACATAATAACCATTTTAGATGTATATGAGATAAATTAATTCATTACATACAATGGATGCCTTAGGGCATGAGGTCTTAATTCTTTTTTTTTTTTTTTTAAAGATTTTATTTATTTATTTGTCAGAGAGAGAGAGAGAGAGAAAACGCACATGCATGTGCAAGTAGGTGGAGGGGCAGGCAGAGGGAGAAGCAGGCTCCCTCCTGCGCAAGTTGCTCAATCTGGGACTCAATCCCAGGACCCTGAGATCACAACCCGAGCCAATGGCAGACACTTAACCAACTGAGCCCCAGGCATCCCATTAATTCTTTTCTTAAGAAGGGCTGCCTCACTAATAACAAGCTATTAATAACCTGATATCACTTCAGGTCTTTATATAACTCCTTTTTCCAGTGTTTTCAACAATAAGTATAATATAGTTATCTATAATCTTCTGTTAAGATACCTATATTTAGGAGTGCCTGGGTGGCTCAGTCAGTTAGGTGGCTCACTTTGGTTTGGGTCATGGTTCCACGGTTTTGGGATCACGCCCCACATCAGGCTCCCTGCTTGCTGGAGAGCCTGCTTCTCTCTCTCCCTCTGCCTGTCGGCTCTGCCTACTTGTGCTCGCTCAAGCTCTCTGTCAAATAAATAAACAAAATCTTAAAAAAAAAAAAAAAAATATATATATATATATAAATAAATATATATATATAAATACACACACACATATATATATATGTATATTTACTTTGGCATCAATCACTTTTTCTACCCACATTAAATATATCTGTTAAACTGAGGACAGTTAAATGTTGTTGGGAGCCTCACAGAAAGAAAATGAAACCTGACGTAATGGATTAATAGTTAACTAAATGATTTGGTTAAGTCCTTGTATTTTATCTCCCCGCTGTCTGAAAAGAATAACTGGATCATTGTTTAAGGATTTACTTATCAACACATGTTAATGAGATTGCTCAACTTACCAGCAATATACCTGGATTTCGTCTCTCCTTTATTCACATGTCGCCTTACATGTCCCAGCATATCGGTTCTTCTGGTGATTGTTGCTGAACAAATGATACAATGATAATGGGCGCCCATTTTACTGGATATCTATCAAACAGAGTATTTAATTTAAATGTACAATGAAAGACAATGAAATAGAAGTTTATTAAGATTGCAAATTTAAGTATGTTAGTGTGTCACGAGTTTAATGATGTAGAAGACAGTATTAATATTGCCATGGGACTTCAAAGGGATCTTTACTTCCTTCTCTACATTTATGTTTGCTTTTTACTTACTTTATAATAGACCACAACTTTGTTTTTCCCATTCATTCTAGTCAGCATATAACTGTACCCTATTTTCTATAAGTAGCACTTATAAAAATGGCATAAAATTAGCAGAACTGTATTAGTAGGTGAGTAACAATTGTTGTCCAGGAAAATAAAGTCCTGATTTATACTGTTTGCAGCGTTCTGTGGTATGTGTACTCTACCACGGCCAATGCCAAGCTACAATTGTGACAGATTTCAAGCTACTGATGTGAAATCACTGAATGTGAGTTTGGGAAAAGATGTGTAATATCCTACTAGAGAGCATGGCTGCCATGCAGATATAATAAATATAATATATAATATAAATATATAATGTATTATATATATGTTATACATATATATGTATATGGCGCCGACAATAGTAAAATAGGTAATAGGAAATAATGAGATTGGAGTACTCATTACCTTTGTTTATAATATAATTTATTCACTTTAAAATTTATACAATTTAATTTTTAATGATGGCCATGTTTAACAACCAACTTTCAAGATTTCTAGAAATATGGGCTAGTTTCGGCATACCACTGAATGCTAGAAATGTAATAAAAGACTAATGGTCCAAGTAAAAAATTTTCATTTGGAATTTTTCATTTAGCTGAAAATAGATTATTCCAATGGCTTTTTTCTACTTTTGATACCTTTTACCCTTTTACCCTTAGAACTTCTACCTCCTACCTCCTTAGAGCTTCTACCTCTTTGGGATCAAACAGCAAGTAAAGAACAGGTGAAAACATTACACATTGGTACTGTTGTCATCCCATTCAAAATGTCCTGGATAGGGTTGATGGACCAACCATTGTCCTGACCCCTGCTTAAGAAATGTTTGTTTTTTTTTTTCTCCCCAGCACTTTACTCTTTTTAGTGGCCTGAAAAAAAATTAATAATGAGGACTTCTTACGCTAATATGCATCCAGGATAGTACTACAAAAAACTATTTTGTAATTTGTATTCCCCAAAAGTTAAATGTATCCTAAAAAGGGACAATAGCACTTTTAAACAATTATTAAGATTTCAGAAAGTTTCTTAATTCTGTCCTTTGACAGATTAAAAGCACAGAGAAGGTAAATATGAACTGACATACTGATATTTAACTGAATCACAGAAATTGAAGGCTTTTATCCCATAATCAATTTATTTTAAAAGAAAAATATTACTTTTTATTTAAATTCTCCATTCCAAAATTAGTAAATAGGTTAACTTTTGTTCTGAAACCACAAGAGAAAAATTTATCTGAATAAAATTAAAAACTGAAAAATGAAAAGTTCAATACAGTAACTCTTTTTTTCATATAATTCATATTTTTTTCCTACCATGATAATCTGAAAGCAGTCAGACTCAAAATCTTAAAGTAAACCTCATTGTCAAATGTGCCCACAGCCTTAAAGCCAGGTAAAAATTCTGCTTTCTTTAAAGAGGGCTAAATTTAAAAATAAATCTCACATCTGATTACCTGTTCTCCAATAATGTTTGGTTTCACTGGTCGACAAGGTAAGTGACAGATGCACATCCTGTAACCTAAAGTGAAGAATCGCTGGTTGTCATATCAGTTCATTAAATATTCAAGTACCATTAAAAATTATTAGCAAATTTTGTGCTCGCTTCGGCAGCACATATACTAAAAATTATTAGCAAATTTTATTTTATAAGAATAACTGGGATTCTTATTTATAAGGTCATAGTTTATTTGAATGAGACTTAGTTTTCTATATTTGTTATATAACACATAGTACAAAAACAAATGTATGATATCCAGGTTTGAATTCTGGTTCTGCCTAGACTATGTGTTACCTTGACTGGTCATTTAGCTTCTTTGGGACTCAATTTTATCATCTATTCTCTGACATTGTGACTTTTTATTAGGCTTCGCCTTCTTTGCCTCATAATACACCTGCCGCTACACAGCCTCTTCTTCGTGAGAAGGCACTTAGCTCTCTCCCATCCTTCTTAACCTTCTTCATGCATCCTCTTCCCTCTCTTCCACTCTAAAGAGCAGATTTTTCTATAGGCTTAATGGCTACATGACTTTCCCCCCTCATTTTCTTGGTAACTTTAATGCCTTTTATGGTTGCAACTATCTCCCCTGGGGGAAGGAATTCCAAATTCTAGGTCTAGTTACCAACTCCTTTCTGAGGACCAGATCTCTCCTTCTGATTGCCTGCTGAGGATGTACGACTGGGTTATCCGGTCAGTATTTCAAAATCTGTCAAGGACTTAAAATATAATTTCCTCTTGAACCATGTCTCTTTTTTATTTTTTAAATGAATGATGATGCCTTCCAGTTGTCCTAACTGTAAGTGGTGTCCAGCTCCTTTCTTCTCATACCTTGCATCTAATTGTTTCTCTTACTTGTACATACGGAAGTATCCCAGGATGCAGTAACTTCTTTTTTCTCCACTGATATGTACTCCTATGGCTATCCCACCTCATCCATGGCTTTAAATACCATTTATATTCTGACAATTCCCAAATGTGTATCTCTAGCCCCAACCTTTCCCCCAAACTCAAAATTCTTATCTAGACATGCTACTTGACATCTCCAGGAGATGCATCTAAACGTTCGCATGCCTAAATCTGCAGGGATGGCCTTTTCCCCCCATACCTGGTCCTCAAGCAGTCTTCTCTGCTCAGTAAAGGATACCACCATTCTTACAGCTGTTCAAGTCTCAGGCTCACGCATTCTTGGCTATTTTCCCCTCACATCTTACTTCTAGTCCTTCGGCAGGTCTTGTTGCTTCTACCTTAAACATATTTGCAAACTACTTTGAGACCTGCTTGCTAAAACAAAACCTGTGATAGTCGCTGCGGACCAGATCATCACCATGTGAAAAAAATCCAACAACTTAATGTACTTAAGAAAGTAAAGAAATGCCATGAGCCATTTAAGAGATGAGAATAATAGGGAAGACAAAGACTAACCTAAAGGTTAAACAATGACTTAAATGAAGAATACAAAAAGAACTTTTTAACTAAAATGAGACCGTTCTTTTTGGATAAAAAGACATGATTTACGTACATTCTTAAAAATAATTAAACAGGGGGTGGGAGGTTGGGGTACCAGATGGTGGGTATTATAGAGGGCACAGATTGCATGGAGCACTGGGTGTGGTGCAAAAATAATGAACACTGTTATGCTGAAAATAAATAAAAAATAAATTAAAAAAAATTAAACATAAAGGACAGGATGGCCTCTAATTTAGTCTCTAATTCCCTTTTCTCTAAGTGACTAGTCATAACCTTTTACCAATAATACTAAGAAAATTCTTTCCTGGGGTTAAAACTCCAGATAACCACATTTAGCAACACCTATGCTCACAAACTCATATACAAGCATGCATATGTTTAAGATGGATATTTAGGGCTTTGAGGGCAGAGTTTTTTTTTATCCATATGAAGTATCATAAACTCTCCTCTCAACACACATGCAATAGCAAGTTTTTCATGGAAATCCTTCCAAATAAGCTAGTATAGATCTAATATATACTCTTTACAATGGTGGCATAATAATTTATGGTATGTATACACCATATTACAGTCAACCAACCCGTTTTTATTTTAGTTTCAAGTTTTTGTCACTAAGTATACGCTGCAGTGAATATTCTTGTACATTTATCCTTATTAATTGATTCTTTTACTCCCCAAAGAGGGAGTACCTGGTCGAGAGGTATGTGAATTTTTAAATTTAAAAAACGTTGCCAGATCTCTTTCCAAAAACGCTGTACTAATTCACATAAGTCACTCTCAGAATAATTCATTATATCTAAAAAGTCTTTTAACTTGGTGAGATCTCATTTTTTGTCCTTTAATTTTATTCTTTATGAGACCTCTTATTCAGTCCCCCAAATTATGTCATTTTTGTCACTACTGTAATTGGTATCTTTTTTATAATTTTCATTTATCTAGAGTAGAGAAAGACTACGATTTCAAATATTTATCTTATATCCCACTACTTTTTTAAAAATCCCACTACTCTTTTCAACTCTAATCTTTTTAAGCCATCAGCAGAAAAAAAGATATTGTCTTCTTTCCCAATATTCACACTATATATTTTATTTTGTTTTGCATTTACTACACTTTCAAAATTATGTGTCAGATGGTAGTTGTTCTAACATAAAAGAAAAAGTATTAACTTTTTAAAACATAGTTCAAAAAGTTATAGGGATCCCAGGGCCAAGCAAAATACCAGTATAGAACAGATGCTTAATAAATGTTTGCTAAACTAAACTACACTTACAACATACATCCATTGCCTAGAGAGTTCCATAATTGTTTATTAAGAAATACATTAAAAGGACATTAAATCCCTCACAATTTTAAATGGAAAATATTTGAATTTGTTCACAATAAAATTCCAAAACTTCTATTAAATCTTGACACATTTAGTTTTTAGCAAGCACAAGAATACTAACCTTCAAATTCAACTGAGACTTTCCAGTGTAAATTCTGAAGGTGACGACGAAGCTTATGACTATTACAAGCTCTGAATTTCTCCTTAGGGCACAACGGACAAGACTGTTTGTTTCCTGACCAAAAAAAATAAAAAATAAAAAAGAACCAATAAAGCACAGAGCAGACAGGCTACTAATGCCTCAATTTAGCTGCGAAAGAAGTAGCAGGGGACTCTCTCCACCCAACACACACACTTCTCAGATAACGTCTATGTTAACAGTAGGGAGAGTCATCTCTGCCTCAACAGGTAGTTAATAATCAGCACATGGTCAGTGATTAATTTTTTACCCTAAAACTCTCCTCTCTGGGGCTACCTGATAACTTTGTTGCCACTGGGAAGAGAGAAAAGGAGAAAGTAATAAAGTACATGATATCCCTCTGGCCAAAAGGCCTGCCAGAGAGAGCATCACTAGGTACACTGGACAGGGGAGAAGGCAGTACTTGGCACACTCCCAGGGAGGCAGGAGCGGGCAAGACAGTGTGAGCACCTGCTGTGGCATTCTGCTCTGGCAGCAACAAAACCAGTTAACATGCAGAGTAAGAAAAATGGAAGGAGTGAAAGGACCTAGTGGGATCCAAAATAACTGCTATTCTGGGACAGGGAGCATGGTTAGAACCACTGTAACCAATTAGCGAATTTGTAAGTTCTTCCTTCTTCATTAATGAAAAGATTGCGGATCATAAAAATACAAGTCTTATTTAATTAGAAATGTAATGGATCTCAAATAAAAACTTTGAGAGTAACGGAAAAAATTAAAATCTCAAATTCAGGTTTAAAACAATAAACATACACAAAAACAATCAGCAACTCACTTAATTTTTAATCCGAGTATCTTTAACATACAGCACACTGTAAATATAGTCAAAATTAATTTTTCTATGTGCTCTGCTTACTTCAAAAAACCATGAAGTGATACTGAGGATGGAATTCAAGCACTGAGGATGGCAAAGCGGAAAGAGAGGAGCCTGAGGCGTGACAACAATGAGGAACTCTTGCTCCAGCCTTAAACTGCCCACCTAGGGACTTTGTTTATGTGACTGAATATAATATGCCTTTAGTTATAAAAGGCAGTGGTTTTTTGGGACTTCTGTTGCTTATAGTTAAATGCAAATCTGAACTAAAAGAATACGCAGTCCTTATATATCCACAAAATTGTAATATCCTTGGGGAACTGTGAAACAACTAGTCTCCACAGCACCTGTGAAAGCAGGCGGCTACCAATTTCCTGAATGAGAAAATTTTATTATTGCTCTAGTAAAGTGGCAATAAACAAATCTACTCCCAGCAAATTTTCATGAGTTACTAAACTACACTTACAACATACATAAGATAAAAAGCAAAAGATAAAAAGCAAAAGAAATTAAGAGGGGGGGAAAAAGACCCTCAAAATATGGAAATACCTGCATCAAGATGATCTGAGTTCAATGAACTGGCAGAGTCAAAATCTCCTTCAGCTACGAAGGCTAACTTCTCTAGATCAGCAAGCTGCCTTTGGATTGAGATGTGTCTCTCTGAAAGGAAATTTTAAGAGTTAGGAGATTCGTTTTTAAAAACCTGAATTCTAGTTCTATTTTCATTTGATCATGTCACAGAGACTCCTCCACTTTTATTTCCTGTAGCATGGTGCCCTGGCACCTAGATGGGGACTACTGCTGCAATTCTGCCTATAAAATGACGAGTGTGCCTCAGAACGTGAAAAGTTGGGGGAAAAAAACACTGTGTAACTTCACACCTTTTAACTTTTATCTAATTATTCAATATAATTCTGCAGAAAATGTTTTTTTCTCCGTACAAAATGCTGAAGTAAGAAACATAAGCCACGCTTCCTATCTTTAAAGAAGTTTCACGGGGCGCCTGGGTGGCTCAGTGGGTTAAAGCCTTTGCCTTCGGCCCAGGTCAAGATCTCAGGGTCCTGGGATTGAGCCCCGCACTGGGCTCTCTGCTCAGCGGGGAGCCTGCTTTCCTTCCTCTCTCTCTGCCTGCTTGTAATCTCTGTCTGTCAAATAAATAAATAACATCTTAAAAAAAAATAAAGACGTTTCACCTAGGCAGGAAAGATACTGATATGTTACCAACTGTAAGACAGCGCAGGATGAAATGAATACCGGGGGTATATGGTGTGGGCATACAGGAAGGAGGAAGGAGGAATTAATTCTAACAAGTGCCTTTGAGAATGTCTTCCCCGAGGAAGTGACATTTGACTGAGATGTAAGTTATGAAAAGAATTTCAGTAAGCAGAAATTTGGTGGCTGGCCTTATAAGCTAGTAATCTCATGAATAAAGGTATAAGGTGTAAAAAAAAATACAGCCACCTCTATCCCACCCTTGGCTGGAATGTAGTATGTTTGGAGAATGGAGGTGGTGGAAGAACAAGCAGCCAAAAATGTGGTTCAGACCACGAAAGGCTTAAATTCTATGCAAGTTAGTCTGGACTGTCCTCTTCAGGCAACGTGAAGTATTTGCAAGTTTTTGAGGGAGTGAGTAATATGATTTGAGTGCACTTCAGGAGGTTATCTCTGTCTGTAGAATCAAAGATCAGTAACTGAGGTGAGTTAGTAATAGAAAGGTAAAGAACAGATGGGGAAAAAAGAATGCTGGGTGTGAGAAATAACCATGAATGAAGACTGCATTCAAGAATGGTTCCCAGATTTCAAGTTTACATGGTTGAGAATAATGGTATGATTAAGCAATAAAGGAAGAGGAAAACATTTCTGGCAGGTAAGAGGAAAGGAGAAAAAGTAGTTTAGTTTTTGACACAGTGTTTGATATACTACAGGTATTCATCCTCAAGTTCAGTATGCAGTTGAGTTGTTTTTGGAGTTCAGGAGGATATAAATCATAAATACAAGTTAGGTGAAAGTATGAGCTGAAGAAAGCCTAAGGGAAAAAAAAACACTATGGGAAAAAGAGAAGAAAAAGGCCAAAAATCCAGTCCCGGTAACATATTTTTAGGTTTCTCAAACATTACACATTCTTCCAACGACATACTTACAAACTTTGGAATATATGAATATATCTTTCCAAAGTACATTTAACATATTCTTGATTTGGGCTTGGAAATGCATTCCCCAATGCCACTGAACCCACTACTGATTAATATAAATGGTTAGAATTCCAAAGGGCCATATGGAGGGATGCAGGTAATGTAAGAGACACGGAGGAAAATCATCAAGGAGGGTAGATTCAAAAACAATAAATGGTAAAGAAGATAGCTTTATCTTATACCTTATCTTATATCTTATACCTTATCTCAAGATAAAGCAGAAGCCAAGAAAAAAAGAGAATGTAAAAGGTTCAACACTAAGTATCACAAATAGTTGTAGAAATCAATAGAAAACTACTGGATTTAGTATTTAGGTCTCCCATTGCCTTTAAGAAAAAAGGTTCAGTGAGATGTTCTGGAATACAAATGGGATTAGAAGAAAAAAATATAGAAAATCACACAGATTATTTCAGAAAGTGTGGCAGTATAAAAAAGGAGATAGATGGGATTGGAGGTTGCTTTTTCTTTCTTTTTAAGGAAAGACTTGAATATGCATATCCCAAAGGAAAGTAATGTTTACAAAGGAGGAGCTTGAATATACAAATACAAGACTAGGAGCTGAAAACTGGCAGGAAAAGATCCCCAGCTGGAGAGATGATAGTAAACCGCAGGACTCTCTAGTATTCATTACACAACAAGGTTATACAGTTTAGAACCTGAAACCTTTAAATTCTATTCTTACCATAGATACCCTCCTGCCTGTTCCTCTCCAAGCTTCACTCCCAGCTCCTTCTGTGTGTGTCCTTGTTTTTCTTTCCCCAAAATAAACAGTAAGACAGCAGGGGATATGCCTTCCTCATTTTTGTAATGATTAAGTGCCCAATACTGTATCTCGTACACAGCAGGCACTATGGTTTGTTAAATAATTAAAAAAAAATCATTAGTCTTTTTGGATGCAGTAACAGAGTCAATAATTTTGGAATTCAATTCAGCACTATCAGACATTCCTGCTCAACTTTACTAAAAGACAAATTTTCACCTCATTTTTAAATGAGAAAAGCAAAGAGCAACAATTAACTTGTCATACTAGGTAATGTTCAAATGACTTTATAATGAGATATGATTTCTATAAATAGGCAAAAATTTTCCCAAATGAGCAAAAACTTAATTGCTGTGTGAGACCACAAGATTCAGTCAATGAATCCATGTGTACAAATCAATCCTTTGAATTTGCAATCATAAAGACTTTCAGCTTCCAAAGTTCAAAGTTCTGTTCATGTGAAAGTATAGAGTACTATATAAACCTGTGCTTACTGAAATCATCCTAAGTTGTACAAAATAAGAGACAGGAGCCTGGTAAGTCAGACGAGAATAACGAAAATCCTGTGATCTACTATTAAAACTCTCAAAGATCTGTCTAAAGATTCATGATATGCCTTCGTATGTATACCTCTCAAATTACTTTCTGGTTCAAGATAGTAGATAGCAGACAATCTGTACTTAAATCACTCAAACTTTTTGTAACATGCTAGTAATTCTGAAGTCAACCGGCAAACCTCTTGTTAAATCAGATGAATCCAAGATGCTAGGAGTTTCTTTTACAACTTCTGATACTTTTTCCTCATTTTTCAGTTCTATTTCAAATATGCCATCTTCATCTTGCCTACTTAAGACTGATTTCGAAGGACTAACTAGACCACATAAAAATAATTTTTAAAATGTGATTAATATATATTTCTAACGCATTTCAGATTTCTCAATCATTACATATTTGCCCCAGTAATGCATTTTTCAGGTTTCTCAAATATCATACATTCTTCAAATTACATACTTCCAAATTTTGGAATATTTATCTTCCCAAACTATATTTAACATTCTGGCTGGTGGGGAGGGGGAGAAAGCACAGTCCCTAAAGCTGCTGAACCAATTCTGATTAATATAAACAAATCTAATGTAGAGGTAGGGAAGGGAGGCTACTCAGGAGAGTGTACCACCCCCCTGCCAACTGTAGGGACCCTTATTTTGCATCTACTACCTGTGATCTTATATGAGGAGGAGAAGCCTACCAGAGGAACACTTTGGCCTTTTCTGTGATCAACTCTACTCTTTAATTTACTGTGACAATTTTTATGTGGCTTTAAAATTGCAAAGCTACTCTACTGGACTACAACTACCCAAGTGATGTATAAATATTAAATTCCCAACTGTCCTAGAAGAAAATGAATTATTTTGTTATTAATTCAAAAAGAACATAACGGTCAATTTATGGACCACAAAATAATTAAAAACAAACAACAACAACAACTTTCTGAGACTTTACATTTAAAAGTGTTCAGAAGATTCTCAAGTATTTCTCTTTATGGTCCAATAAATCACCACTTAGAAAACATGCAAGCACATACATTAGCACAATAATACGGGCTATTAATTTTCAGCAGTCCAGTTATGATGGAACGGAGGGCAGAACTCAACTGGTATTTATGACTAAGGGACGACATCCAGAATTTAGTCGACCCTTTCTTAAACTATTCATCAGTCTCAAATTCTTTTTGAAAGCAAGCTGCTAAAGAAAATTAATAAGAAAAGGCCATCTCTTTGTGTATATCGAGCACAAGAACTAGTTGGTAACAATGGTTTCCACATCTTGGCAGCTACGATCTACCACAGTAAACAGGTTGCCTCGGTTACCATATCACATTTTGAAGGACTTAGTGAACCACCGCAGACGGAGCTGAGAGGGAAACTACCAAATTAGTGTAACTCCCTATTTGCGTAGCAGAAAAAGACCCCCTTTAACGAAGAAGCCCTCGACCTCATTATTTCCTTTTATCTGCAGCACTCCTGGCCTCCACAAACCCTTCACCACGATGTCCTCGAGGTTTGGGGACATGCCTTCTCCCATTCTGTACCCGCTTTACCCGCTACACGGGTCCCTCCTCCCTCCCCCCACATCCCTAAACCTGTCTTTCCCCCTAAAAAACATCCCAGTGAAGAAGGGCCTCCCCTACTCCCCAGCAAGGCGCACTTCCTCGCTTCTCTTGCGGCAGAAAGATCTAGGCCTCCTGCACTTACTGCTTTCAGCCTCGTCAGGGGCAGAGGCTAGGGACGGGGACAGGGCCGGAGCCTGGGCCAGGGCAGGGGCTGGGGCTGGAGCCGAGGCCGGAGTCGGAGCCGAGTCCGGGGCCGGAGCTGGGACCCGAGCCGAGTCCGGGGCCGGGGTCGGGACCTGGACCTGGGCCACCTCCACCTCCTCCTTCTCCTGGGGTAGCAGCTCCTCCTCCGCCATATTCTCCATAGTTACCGCCTCCGTGCCAGGCCCGCCCGGGGACCAGGAGGGGCTCACGGCGGGGTGAGAGAACTGGCGTGAATGCCCAGAGGGCTGGATCCAAGGAGTGGGAAAGCAAATGGGAAGGGCTGGATGCGTGCAACAGACAAAAGATGAAGAACCAGTGACCAAATCCTGTCAGCAGAAAAATAAAAAGCCAGAAGTAGCGATTCGCGGTCCCCGTCCGCTTCCCTTTCCCCGAGGCGTTGCGACGCCACCACAGCCTGCGCAGAAACGTATCGGGGACGGCGACCAATGAGGTAAGAGAGTTCTGCTTCCACGGTGCGTCTCGGTTCCAGCCGTCAACCAAGGAAGAGAAGCAAGACTACAATACCCAGGGTGCAGCGCGCCAGCCGGGGCGGAGCCGGAGTTCCAAGTCCTTGGAGGAAGTAAATGCAAAGCTAAACAAACGCTCGCAACGTTGGAGTAGTAGTCTGGGTCCGAGTGCAGAACTACATTTCCCAGCGAGCATCGGGTCCGGGGGAGACCCTTTTTCTTGGCCTGGGCCTCCGGAGTCGCCACCGCTGCGGGCGCTGGTAAGGTAAGTGGGGCGTTAGTTGACGTTTTGCTGGGCAGGTTCTCACCTCTCTCCCTCTGGTACCTTAGCGGGTAGCCAGCGGGTCCGAGGATTCCGGAGGCCCCTCGAGCCTGGGCGGGGCGACTCTGTAGGCGGATCCGGGGTTGAGTCAGCTTGGTGAAGGGTGGGGTTCTGGTCGGCTCTAGGTCTGGAGTTGCCCCTCGCCCAGGGTGAGAATCTGGTTTGTTCTTGCCGAGCCCCTGGGCCCCGGGGACGTGGGAGCTGCTGGCGAGCTTCCCTGCTAGCCTGGTTTATTTGGAATCAGTGTCTGCGCTTCCCTTCGCACCCTCATCCACAGTGTGACCTGAACACTTCTCCTTTTGTCTTTATTTTGCTTTAACCTACGTATTCTTATTAGCACTGCCCTGGGGTCGTGGGGGTCTTGTGGGTAGAGAAGAGCGTGTGTTTCTGCGCGCGCCCTACACCTGCAGTTAGACTTAATAACCAGAGCTCTGAGTGTCTTTTGAGTTTTGCGGCACCTGATTGACGCGATTCCGATTCCACACGGCGTCTGCCAGTGAGTCCTCTGGCCCGTGTACTTCTCTTCCCTTCACTCCCCGGCCTGCTTGAACTTCAGTCTCAAGCATTCATTCCCTTGGCGCAGGCAGAGGAAAACTTGAATTTTCCGGCTGCTCTTTCTTCCCGGGACTGGTCCGAATGTTATAAGCAGCAGGGAAGCAGAAGGAAGCCCCTTTATGTCTTAGGAGACTCGAACTTCCAGTTGGGTTTTCTTAGTTAATAAAGGTGCTACTTAGTGCCTAGCGAGCTCATTGGTCTATTTATTTCCTAGTTGTTCAGCCCAGGTGAGAGCTAGTGTGATGATTTGGCGCTTTGAAAGTGTAGCAGGATTTAGTTGCCACCTCCCAACCCCCCAGTAGTTAGGAAGTGCGTCTGGAGGCTTCCCCCTACCTTCCCTAGTGAGTTAGTTCTAAAGTCCTCATACTGCCTTCAACCTCAACTTAAAAAAAAAAAAAAGTTACTGGGAGAAAGCATGTGAGGGGGGAGGGAGGAGCAGAGGGAGAAGGAGAGAGAATCCACGCCCACTCTCTGGGACCCGCGCGGAGTTGGAGGCGGGACTAGTCTCATCTCCTGGAGATTAGGACCCCAGCGGAAACCGAGAGTGCCATGCTCCACCCACGGAGCCACCGAGGCGCACCCCCACCCCAACTTTTAACTAGTTTTCCGGAATGTAGAACTGCCTCACTGCTCTTAACAGTCAATTAAAAATGGGAAAATAACACGTTGTAACTTACGGGAATGAGTAGTGGCTAACTATATTGTGCCTCATTCAAGCATCATTGATTTTTTTTTTTTTTTAAATTTCCAAAAGGCTAGATGGTTAATTGAAAGCTTGATTCAGTGTATCAGTCTCACTATTTAACACCAGCTGGAAACCAGAAGATAAAGAGGGTTAGCTTTTAGAGTGTGAATTCTATGGGACTTTTAATAAGAATTTCTAAACATGATCTGTGCTTTTTTTTTTTTAAAGATAGATTTATTTATTTATTTATTTATTTGACAGAGAGAAATCACAAGTAGATGGAGAGGCAGGCAGAGAGAGAGGGAAGCAGGCTCCCCGCTGAGCAGAGAGCCCGATGCGGGACTCGATCCCGGGACCCTGGGATCATGACCTCAGCCACCCAGGCGCCCCATGTGCTTTTGAGACTCCTAAAAAAAAGGAATCTTCAAAGTTTGAAGAGTTATATTAAGTGACTGTGTTAGTCATTTATTGCTGCCTAAGTTATCCTAAAGCTTAGTGGGTTGTTTTTTTTTTTTAATTTTATTTATTTATTTGACAGAGATCACAGGTAGGCAGAGAGACAGAGGAAGCAGGCTCCCCGCAGAGCAGAGAGCCCCGGCTTGATCCCAGGACCCTGGGATCATGACCCAAGCCGAAGGCAGAGGCTTTAACCCACTGAACCACCCAGGCGCCCCTAAAGCTTAGTGGTTTAAAACAACAATAAACATGACCTCTCAGGTTCTTTGCATCAGGAATTCAGAAGTGGCTTAATGGGGTATACCTGGTTCTGAGTCTCATGAGGCTACAGTGAAGATAGCAGCCCGATGCTTCCACTCAAAGGCTTGATTAGGGCTCCAGGATTGGCTTCAACCTGGGCATGCTTACAGGCCTGGCAGCTGGTTCATTTTTGGCAGTGGGCTTCAGTTCCTCACTGGTGGGCTGCTCCGTGGACTATGTGATTGTCCTCATGATATGGTGGCTGGCTTTCTCTAGAGTAAGTGAAAAACACAAGCCACAGTGTCTTATATGATCTAGTCACATACCGCCATACAGCAATTCCTATTGGGGTCACAGACCAGCTCTATGTACTGTGAGAGCACTGCATGAGAGTGTAATTACTGGGCACCAGACATCATCAGGAACCACTTAGGAGGCTGGCCAGCACAGGAAGTCTCCCCTTTGAGTTTGTATTTTGATTTTCATAAAATCAACATGAATTTCACACTATTATAAATATAAACATTTGTCATGGTAAACATAAATGTGTTTTTCCTTTGATAGTCCACTATCTTCAGTGATTTTTTTTTCTTCAGTTTTTTTTTCAATTGGCTTATGGGTGAGGGGTTTAAATTTAGCCTTATTTTGTATTCAAAGCAACAACGTAAGATGAACATGGATCAGTTTAAATCGTAAAAGTTAACATAAGTAGTCCATTGCCTCTAAACAGTTCATTTCATGGAATTTATTGTGGTTTTTTTGTTTGTTTGTTTGTTTGTTTTTATTGTACCTTTTCCCAAAATGGAATAGAATCCTTGGAACAAGAAAGGGAGAAGAATATTATTCCTCTAATCTGGAAGCTCAATTGTGAATTCAATTGATTCCATATATGATTTTACAAATCAAAATTTTGGGGTAATTTAGGATTGTTCTTAGAAGTTCAAGGGATACCTGGGTGGTTCAGTCGGTTGGTTAAGTGTCTGCCTTCAGCTCCTAATCCTGGGCTCCTGGGGTCCAGTCCTGCATCAGGCTCCTTGCTCAGTGGGGAGTCTGCTTCTTCCTCTGCCTCTGCCCCTGTTGTGTTCTTGCTCTTTCTCTCTTTCTCTGACAAGTAAATAAATAAAATATTTAAAAAGTCTGTATTAAATATTCTTTTTTAAAATAGATTTTTATTTATTTATTTGACAGGCAGAGATCACAGATAGGCAGAGAGGCAGGCAGAGAGAGAGGAAGGGAAGCAGGCTCCACGCTGAGCAGAGAGCCCGATGCGGGGCTTGATCCCAGGACCCTGGGATCATGACCTGAGCCGAAAGCAGAGGCTTTAACCCACTGAGCCACCCAGGCGCCCCTTAAATATTCTTTTATTAGTTTTTATTATTAGGTTTCTCTTAGCTGTCAGCATTTTTCTTCTTTCTCTTTATTTTATCAAAACATTCTGAAGTTTGATTTAGTGTTATTGATCATTCTTTTATAGAATTTCACTTACTGTAGTCATGACTGACCATGAGTCAGTGCCTGCTTACATTCATAGTTTCCATATGTGTCACTGTCAGCAATAAACTCTCCTTTGGGTTTGCTGTTAGACTCCTTTTATATCTTCCCATCCCATGACCCAATGAGGTTCCCATTCTCTGGCCTTTCCATTCCAGCACAGGATGCTTCTGCTACATGCTAAGTTGAATAGAGGGTGTGTCAGGAAAATAAAGACTTAGAACTAATTGGTTTTGAGGTGTAGGTTGGGCACAAGGGAACAGTCCTGTAGGCAGTTAAAAATGGTGATCAGAAGCTTGAGAGAGAAGGTCAGGGCTAAAGGCACAGTTTCGAGAGGTCATTCCCGGAAAGGTGGTAGATGGAATTGAAGGAGAGGAAGAGACCGATATGAGGGAGACTGTAAGTGAAATCAAGTGGAACGAGAGAACCCTGTTCTCTTGGGAATGGTTAGAAGATGGAAACAATTTTGTAAAACTCCAGTCTTTTTAAAACTGAAAGATGACGAATTTCTAATGTATTTTGTTGTGGTGGTGGTAAAACAAAACAAAACACATAAACACCTAAATATGTGTTTTATTTTAGCTTTTCAAAATGTCCAACAGAGAATCTTGTGGCGAAAAAGAGAAGTCCCGGAGAAGAGGCACCACTGCATCACCGAGCTTTGATGTCCAAGTAAGAATTTTGATTTACTGACGCAGAGAATACTTTCTGCCTGTTTATTTTTGCATAATGAAAAAAAACCCCTCAGTTTTAAAATGAGTTACGTAAATGTTTTGTTTTGCCCTTCTGACCCAGGAGAAGTAATTTGTTTTTCCCATTCTTTCTTTCCCCCCATTCTTTTTTTTTCTTTTTTTAAGATTTTTAAAATTTATTTATTTGACAGAGAGAGAGAGAGATCACAAGTAGGCAGAGAGGCAGGCAGAGAGAGGGGGAAGCAGGCTCTCCGTTGAGCAGAGAGCCCGATGTGGGGCTCGATTCCAGAACCCTGGGATCACGACCCGAGCCAAAGGCAGAGGCTTAACCCAATGAGCCACCCAGGTTCCCCTCCCCCCATTCTTTACTTGCATTATTTTGTTGATTCCTCACAACTGTAGGAGATAGGTACTATTATTGTCCCAATTATACAAATGCCAGAACTGAGGCTTAGGGAGGTAAGTAATTTGCAGAGGCATTTCTGACTTGATGCTAGGCGCCCCCAGACTCTCCTTTACATAGAAATAACTCACCATGAGACCTTTTTGCACCACCTTCATCATTTACTGAGCATTGTAAGGTTATATGCTCTTCAGTCAGAATGGGCCATCATATTCAGCGGGAGGCTAAGAGTTCGGAATGGATGCTCACCAAGTGTCCTTTGCTGACTCCTCCTCGACTTAAACTATAACTTCAAGTGCCCAGTTTCATTTACCCAGTTGAGAAGTTGCAGTTCCATTCTTTCATTTGGTTGGGCCTAAATCCTGGTTGTCACCCCCACCTGCATCGAGTCTATCAGCAAATTGTATCAGCCTTCTCTTAACAAGATAAGAGTCTGACTACCTCCTCTGCTACCACGGGACAATCAGCTGGCTTCCTCAGATGGTTGCAGGAGTTTCCAAATTTATCTCCCTGCTTCCACCTTTGCCTCCCATTGTTCTCCTCTCAACAAGCCCCCAGGATGATCTTGTTAGAATGTGAGTCAGATCATGTCTCCTTTGCTCAGTACTACCTGTTGGTTGTCCTCCTCACCCAGCGTGCCAGCTGACGTCCTGGCGGGGGCCTACAAAACAACTGACCCCCCATCTGGCTTCCCTCTCATTCTCCTGTTGCCTTCACCATTTTGTGGTTCCGCAATCCAGGCACATTCCTGCCTCAGGGGCTTTGCCCTTCAGTGGAAAACTCTAGATAAGCACATAGTTTCTTCTTCCCTCCTTCAGGTCTCCAGTCTTCTGTCAGCTTATCAGTGGGGCTTTTTCTGACTATCCTGTTTAAAATTGCAGCTGCTTTTTTTACACCACCTCCCAGCCCTTCCTGCCCTCTTTCTCTTTTATAATTTTTTTCCTAGTGTCTCATCTGACATGGTAAATATATTGTTTATTTATAAATTCCTGCCCCAAATTTTATCTTCCATGAGGGCAGGGACTTCTGTGTTTTCATTAATCTGTCCCCACCATCTAGAATATCTTTGGTACACAGTAGGTCCTCAAAATATGTTTGTCCTGGGTCTACTGAATTTTGGATCCCCTGGGAAATGACTGGATATATGGTTTTGCTTTGTAGACGACTGAATTCCACCATGGCAATGCCTCCTCCCAATGCCTTTATCTGAGCGGTCAACTGGCCTTCCGGCTTTAGCCCTCGTATCCTATCTCATCTCTAATTCAAGAGCATCTAGATCTTCTGATTTCTACTTGAGTCTTCCTTCTAATTGAGTTTCCCTCCCCCTTACCAAAGTTTGTGTGGTTTTAAACATTTTTCCCTCCGAAGTTTATTATGAATGTAGAAAGAATGTTTATAATAACAATGATTAAATAACGCTGTCTTAGACTGTGCTTAATTTTGTGCTTTTTTTTTTTTCTTTTTTTCCAAATGGCATGCTTAGGATAAGACAGAGAAAAAAACTTCAAGTTCTACTAGTTCAGCTTGCTGTGTAAGGTCAGTTTCATCAGAGAAGAGAAAACTGGTGAGTGTTCGTATATTGTAGCCAACTCTAGATATTATTAATATTAAAGTTTTAATGTGTGATGAGAAGGTTTATGATACATATTCCCCCACTACTTTTCCACTCATTTTTTCTTTCTCTTATACTTTGCGATAGCCAATAGAAAAAACACCAGTGTTTGGTTTCTTCCTTCTACTCACCAAAAAGGATTTAATAAGTTATTTCTTTGTGCAGTTAGACTCTATCATGCAGAGTTAGACAACATGGATATAAATTAAGAGAGTTTTTTTTTTTTAATTCAGTTAGCCAACATATAATACATCATTAGTTTCAGATGTAGGGGTCAGTAATTCAGCAGTTGCATATGACATCCAATGTTCATCACATCACATGCCCTCCTTAATGCCTGTCACCCAGTTACTCCATCACCCCATCCATCTGCCCTCCAGCAACCCCCAGTTTGTTTCCTATAGTTAAGAGTTTGTCATGGCTTGTCTCGCTCTCTGATTTTTTCCCATTCAGTTTTCCCTTCCCTTATGATCCTCTGCACTGTTTCTTATATTCCAAGAAATATGAGAAATAGAAGTTATATATATTATTAATTATATTAATCATAATTATATTTATATTAATATAAATACACAATATTTATACTATATTAATATGTATTATTAGCTAATTATATAAATTATAATTATATTTATAATTCATATAATTAATAAGTAATATATTCCAAATTAATAAATTAATAAATATTAATACATTCAGCAATTAACAAATTATGAATTATAATTCATATAATTAATCAAAAAATTAATTATTTATAATTATTTATAATTATATATTTATATATATTTATAATTATAAATAATTATTTATAATTATTTATAATTCATATAATTGATAAGTAATATATATTATTAATATATTCCAAGAAATATAAGATGAAATATAAGTGAAACCATATGATGATTGACTTTTTTTGATTGACTTATTTCACTCAGCATAATATCCTCCAGTACCATCCGCGTTAATGTAAATGGTAAATATTCATCCTTTTTTGACGGATGAGTAATATTCCATTGTGTGTGTGTGTGTGTGTGTGTGTGTGTGTATGTATACACACACCACATCTTTATCCATTCATCTGTCAATGGACATCTGGGCTCTCTCCACAGTGGCTATTTGGTCATTGCTGCTATGCACAGTGGTGTACAGGTGCCCCTTTGGATCACTACATTTGTATCTTTGGGGGAAGTACCCAGTAGTGCAATTGCCGGGTCATAGGGTAGCTCTATTTTCAACTTTTTGAGGAACCTCCATACTGTTTTCCAGAGTGGCTGAACCAGTTTGTGTTCCCACCAGCGGTGTAGGAGGGTTCCCCTTTCTTTGCATCCTTGCCAGCATTTGTTGTTTCCTGTCTTGTTAATTTTAGCCATTCTCACAGGTGCGAAGTGGTATTTCATTATGGTTTTGATTTGTTGTTTCCTTGATGCCAAGTGATGTGGAGCATTTTTTCATGTGTCTGTTGGCCATTTGGATGTCTTCTTTGGAGAAATGTCTGTTCATGTCTTTTGCCCATATCTTGACTGGGTTATTTGTTTTTTGCATGTTGGTTTTGATAAGTTCTTTATAGATTTTGGATACTAGCCCTTTATCTGATATGTCATTTGCAAATGTTAAGAGAGTTTTTAAGTCTTTTCCCATATATGGTTTTATTTGGCTTTACAAGATCCTTTGGAGGTAGCCAAGGCAGATGCGTAGCATTTGTGTTTTCAGATTCAGAAATTGAGATCTAGGAGGTTAAGTGACTTGTCCAAGGACACAAAATTGTTTATAGCAACAGAGCCAAATCCAGAGTCATGCAAATAATTAAAAAGACATTAAGCTAGTACATGGGTGGTTGGTGAAGTACTCAGGGCATTCAGGTTGATGTTAGGTGTATGTTGGGATAGCACTGTGGTCATGGGTAATAAGGGAAAGTAATTATGAAAATTGTGGGAATACAGAATTCTGTTTTTAAGGATTTGCTTGTTTTTATATAATGACACTGCTGTTTCAATTTGTTTCTGTATTAGCCTTCTTAAAACACAGATTTCAATATATTTCTTCTCTGTTGAAAAATCACTTTTTAGTCTGGCATTCTGGACCCTCCTAAATTTGGTCACACCTTAACTAGCCAGTTTTCTTTTTTCTTCCTGAAAACAGCCCTTTTGCTTCTACCTAGGCTGGTTTATTTTTTCTCTTTTGAGTTTATACCAGTCATCTCCAGCTGCTTAGAATGCCTAAGTTTTCTTAGCGGAGGCCACCTTTTTCTTTTACTTGTTAATCTTTATTTAATCTATATTCAATCTTTAGTGTGTGTGTGTGTATACTTATGTATGTATGTATATACGTGTGTGTGTGTGTGTGTGTGTGTGTGTGTATATATATATATATATATATGAATGAAATATTTATTAGGGGTGCCAAGGTGTTTCAGTCAGCTAAGCATCTGCATTCAACTTATCCATTCCTGTGTTGGGCTCCCTACTCTGAAGGGAGCTTGCTTCTCCCTCTGTCTCTGCCTCTCGCTGTCTCTCATGAATAAAATAACATCTTTTTAAAAAATTATTTATTTATTTATTTGACAAAGAGGGAGAGAGAGAGAGAGAGCGAGAGAGGGAACCCAAGCAGGGGGAGTGGGAAAGGAAGCAGACTCCTCACTGAGCAGGGAGCCTGATGCTGGGCTCAAACCCAGGACCCTGGGATCATGACCTGAGCTGAAGGCAGCAGCTTAATCCACTGAGCCACCAGGCGCCCCTCAATCTTCAGCATATATTTTGTCCGCCTTTTTTCCTAAGTATGTTCCAACTTTTGGTGTTTGATATTTTCAACTCTTTTATGACTTACTGTATGTTCTTCTGCTTTCACACTTAGGTATATCATTTCATTAGATTATTTGTATATATTCTTCTCCTCTCTGTTCTTTAACGTCTATAGGACAAGGGCTATATCCTGTTTCTCTCTTACTTCTCTTGTGCCTAGGCCTGTATCCCCAGAACACATGGAGAGACAGATTGGTAGAGATAGTAGACAACTGTTTCAATCCTGGCTCCGCTGCTGACTTGCTCTGTAATGTTAAGGAAGATACTTTTCTCTGTTTGTACTTTGAGTACTTTACCTATAAAATGGGGCATGATGATTCTCCCTCTCTCATTCTCCCTGTTTGTATTCCCTGTCTCACTGTGTCTCTCTGTCAAATAAGTAAATAAAATCTTAAAAAAAAAATTATTATGTCAGCCTATTCACCATTACATAGATGTGGGGAAAAAATATTGTCTCCCAGTCTTTCTCCTGTAACTAAAGTGTCAGTGCATGATTTCTATTTCCTGAATAATTCATTTTTCTTTTTTTTCAGAAATCAGATCATACAGACATTCTATACTGTGATGTAAAAAGAAGACAAGAGCTGAAAAGGTGAATTCCTTCTTTTTGTTGATATCTTTTACTTTTGGAGGCTTAGAATTGTGAGACTAAATATTTTGATACGCAAAGTTTTTTATTTGATCAGTACTGATTTGCATGCCAATATTTCCAGCTGTAGCACAGGTTATAATTATTGAATTTTTTTTTTCAAAGATTTTATTTATTTATTTGACAGAGAGATCACAAGTAGGCAGAGAGGCAGGCAGAGAGAGAGAGAGGGAAGCAGGCTCCCTGCTGAGCAGAAAGCCCAATGTGGGGCTCGACCCCAGGACCCTGAGATCATGATCCAAGCTGAAGGCAGAAGCTAAACCCACTGAGCCACCCAGATGCCCCTGATTTGTTTTTTGAAGATTTTATTTATCTGCGAGAGAGAGACAGCAAGAGTGCACAAGCAGTGTGGGAGATGGAGAGGCAGAGGGAGATGCAGAGACCCACTGAGTAGGGAGCCCAAATCAGGGCTCAATCTCAGGACCCTGGCGTCATGACCTGAGCCAAAGGCAGATTTTTAACAGACTGACATTATTGAATTTTTTAAATATTAGTGTAGATTTAATAAAAAGTTGAGGGAAATAAAAAGTCTATCACAATTCTGTGCTATGTAAATGACACTTTCAAGTAAAATGCAGATTTTTATCTCTGGAGATTTGATTTTGACACATTCTTATAAGATGCATAACTTTGTTACATATAGTAATAGAAGAAGTTGTGTGGGTGGTTTAGAAATGTTGTAAAGATAAGTTATATATTCCCTGTGAAGAGAATATGTTGCTTATTGAATTATTATAGTTTTAAAATCACGTTATTTAAATAGGATATAGCTACAACTAGAGAACTTGTAGCATAATGGTAGGGATAATGGAGATTACTTTTCTTTAATTTCTGTGTTCTTTGGATAAAAATTTCAGAGAACTTTGTGATGATGGCATTTCTTGCCACTAATGGGGTAAGTATAAAAGTATAGTGTCTGATGAAACTAGATGAGATCATAGATTCTCTGAAAGTAAGTGGCTGTGGGAAAATGATAAAAATGGCATTAAATATATACATAAAATTTCTGCTTCCCAGACAAATTTAGTTAATGTTTGCTAAAAACAAGAAATTCAGCTTGCCTCTGCCTTTTCTTCAGGTTTTTTTTTTTTGTCTCCTCTTCTTTGTGATACTTTGCTTCTATATTATTATTCTGTTATGAATTTGACATCACATTGACTATTACTTTCTACACTTTTTCAAAATGGATTTTTAATGCCTTTTATCCTTATTATTATTATTATTTTTTTAGTTCTTAAAACACTGTGGTTTTTCACTAGTTACCTTCAGCCTTAGTAAGAGCACATTTTCTAGCCCTTGATTTTATATGTATGTATAAGAGCATGAATAGACTTTTGATCTTTCTATACTACTATCCTAGACTTGTCCACAATCTTTGGAAGGAGGAAGAAACAGTATTGTTGAATTATTTTGAGAATAGGATCTAAACTATTCCAAGAGTACAACGAAGTGCCCCTTGGCTTCAGTATTTACTCAAAATCTGCAATTTGACTTCAGGTCTTTCAACAATGAATTGTCAAATGCCTACTGCTGCATTTCTGCATTCCTGAACCCACGTGTGATCAATGACCATGCCATTGTGTGGGTTGTCATTGTATCTAACGAGAGTAACAGTGTTAGTAATGTGAGCAAGGTGTGGCATTTATATTAATCGTTAATATGTGAATATTTACTTTCAGATATTGGTAAGCTCTCTAGATATAACTTGTAGTGAAATTTTCTTTTGTTGAAGACAAACTGTATGGCATACGAGATATTTTAAAACTGCCTTGTCATGTGTTTAAACAATATGGGATAGGAGCTATTATATAATGAAAAGTTGCCTGGACGAAAGAAAGCTGTCCTACTGTGCTTTGCAAACATTAGTATCGACAGTGCAGAACTTCTTTTTTGGGTTGCCTAAAGAGAATGTGGCTCATTCGCTGCTGTTGTTTATCCATTGGAGAAGTAAACAAACTTACTTGCCTCAAGGTTATGAGTATTTCTTTATGGTATGTGGCATCTTCTGTAAAAAATTCCCTACTCAGTGTAGGGATAGTCCCCAAATTGGTGTCCAATGAAAGCTGAGGTGCAGATGAAAAATGAGAATTTTATCATCCTGAAGCCACTTAATTGTGGTAATACATTATCACAATTCTCAATCCATGGTTTGAGTATATATAGATGTATTAACAATGAAAAATCACCAAGGGCAACAATCTTTTTTAAAATTTAAAATCAATCAATTAACATACAGTGAATCATTAGTTTCAGAGTTAGAGTTCAGTTATTATCAGTTGCATAAAACACCCAGTGCTCATTCCATCAGGTGCCCTCCTTAATGCCCATCACCCAGTTACCCCATCTCCCCACCCACTTCTCCTCCAGCAACCCTCAGTTTGTGTCCCATAGTTAAAAGTCTCTTGTGGTTTGTCTCTCTCTCTCTCTCTCTCTCTCTCTCTGATTTCATCTTATTTTATTTTTCCTTCCCTTCCCCTGTGTTCATTTGTTTTGTTCCTTAAATTAAGGGCAACAATCCTAAATCTGCTTTTGAAAATATTCAGAGAGCATTTCTCTGAGCAGTGCACTTTCAGTTAGTGGGATTTCTTCACAAGGTTGTATCATCACTGTTGACCAAATCTTTTTAAGTCCAGGAATTGAAGAGGTGAGAAGTTTTTTTTTTTTTTTTTTTTTTAAAGATTTTATTTATTCATTTGACACAGAGAGATCACAAGTAGGCAGAGAGGCAGGCAGAGAGAGAGAGAGGAGGAAGCAGGCTCCCCGCGGAGCAGAGAACCCGATGCGGGACTCGATCCCAGGACCCTGAGATCATGACCTGAGCCGAAGGCCGCGGCTCAACCCACTGAGCCACCCAGGCGCCCGAGAAGTTTTGCCTTAGTTACTGTTAGATAGATGGCAACATTGCCACCAGCAAAGCCATTATTGGCAGAATTAGCTGAAAAGTAATTTATTATTCAACTGAGCTAAGTTGAATGTAAGTATATAATTCAGTATTGTGAGTGTATGCCATGATGACCAACAAAGAAGTCTAACCCCTGATAGTGTTGACATATTGTTTCTGAGGTATGTCATATTTTAAAATGGCTACTAAATTTTTACATAGTTTAATAGTAAGTGTAACACTTTAATAATAAAGTGTTGACAAAATTTCACACTGATTCTTGTATCATGAGAGCTCATCTAGGATGTGTTTCAACTTCAGCTGAATATTGATTTTACATTATGTCACTCATAAAAGATACGTACTTTAAAAAATAAGTATTTGCTGCATGTCTAACTTGTATCTAAAAAGACTCAGAGCTTTAGTATTTTGGGTTGCAAATATAAAACTGCATTATCACAATCTAGTCTTTTGTAAGTCTAGTTGATAAGAGTTAAGTTTATGGTTTAATTTTTTTGGTCTTTTAAAAGGTATTATATTGTTGAGTTTTCATTAATTATGACTATATAGGCCATGGTCAATAGATGACTATAAAATATGCAGCACAGGGTTGTTGTGGAGAACAAATAAAAAGCAATATGAAGGGGTACCTGGGTGACTCAGTCAGTTAAGCATCTGTCTTCAGCTTGGGTCAGGATCCCAGGGTCTTAGGATTGACCCCCACATTAGGCTCCCTGCTTAGTGGTGAGTCTGCTTCTCCCTGTCTCAAAAATAAATAAAATCTTAAAAAAAAAAAAAAAGAAAATGCTGAGGGAACTACAGGGTCCCCTTAAAATTTTTGAGTTATGGTTTCTGTGTTCTCCTAGTTTTTCTTTAATACAGTTGGCATTGTAAATGTGGTATATTATTAGAAGCCAAAGTCCTATTAAAATTTCAAGTTTTTTTTTTTTTTTAAGATTTTATTTATTCGTCAGAGAGAGAGTAGGCAGAGAGGCAGGCAGAGAGAGAGGAGGAAGCAGGCTCCCCACTGAGCAGAGCGCCTGATGTGGGGCTCGATCCTGAGATCATGACTTGAACCAAAGGCAGAGGCTTAACCCACTGAGCCACCCAGGTGCCGTCAGGTTTTGTTTTATCATTATTTACTACCAGATAAATAATGGTGGGCAGTCTTTTTGTAGGCAGAGATAGAAAGAAAATGGAATCCAATGAAGACTCAGGTGAAACTCCCATAAAAACTCCCGAGGTGTTTATAGTTTGCTCTTACGTAATTATTTGAGAAATCAGCTGTTTCCTTTCTTTTTCTCCCCCCAACCAGAGTGACAGCAAATTGGGGGTCAGAACTCTATTGCATATGTCCTCCATGGCTTCTCCAGGGCCTAGTAGAGTGACAGGCACTTAGAAGGCACTCAAAATCATTGAAATTTTTTCGCCTTTTTTTCTGACTACCGAGTAATATCAACTTTTATGAAGCAGGAAAATATCACTTCTAGCTATTGCTGCTTCTAACATTTTAGCATATTTCTTTCTTGACTTTTTACTGTATTTATTTAAATTGTTGAGACCACATGATATATACAGATTTTTGCCCTGCTTGATTTTTGCTTAATATTTTATGAATATGTTTTGTTAGATCATTGAAAATGTTCATAAACATCATTTAAAATGACCATGATACTCTGTCATATTTAGTAGAATGGCATATTTCTTAGTCATTTCCAAAATTTTAGTATTTACCCTTTTACCTTACTTTTTGCTATTATAAATCCTGAATTTTAAAAAAGATTTTGGTCCATTTTTAATTTTTTTCACCTTGGTATAGATTTCTAAAATGGGAATTACTAGGAAGTCAAAGAATATGAGCATTTTTAGAATTCTTAATTATATCATCAAATTGCTTTATGAACACTCTCTTTCTCTCTCTCTTTTTTTTTTTCCCTTGAGAGAGAGAAGCACAAGTGGGGGTCAGGGGGTAAAGTGGAGAGGGAGGGGCAGCAGGGTAGGGAGGGAGAGAATCTTAAACAGGCTCCAGGCTGAGTCTGATGTGAGGCTCGATCTCACCACCTTGAGATCATGACCTGAGCCGAAATCAAGAGTGAGGCACTTCATCAATTGAGCCACCCAGGCTCCCTACCTTTGTGGAACTCCTGTATCATTTTGCATTTCTACCATGAGAGGGCCCATTTTTCAACCCTTTGCCAGTATTTAATGTTGTTTGTTTGTTTTTAAAGATTTTATTTATTTATTTGACAGACAGAGATCACCAGTAGGCAGAGAGGCAGGCAGAGAGAGAGGGGGAAGCAGGCTTCCCGCTGAGCAGAGAGCCGGATGTGGGGCTCGATCCCAGGACCCTGGGATCATGACCCGAGCTGAAGGCAGAGGCTTTAACCCACTGAGCCACCCAGGCACCCCTTAATGTTGTTTTAAAATCTTTGTTAACTTGATAAAAAAAAAATTGTATGCTGTTATAATTAGAATGTCTTTAAAAAAAAAAATGATGTCTTTGATTACTAGTAAAGTTAAACTTTTCCCCCAAATATCTATTAGCCAATCCCTTTTTCTTATCAATAATTTTCTGTTTATGTCCTATTCTAGAATCAGTACTTTTTTTTTTTTTTTTTAAGATTTTAGGTATTTGTTCGAGAGGGAGAGAGAGCACAAGTAGGATGGGGGGCAGAGGGAGAAACAGACTTCCTGCTGAATGGGGAGCCCGATGTGGGGCTTGATCTTGAGACTCCTGGATCATGACCTGACCCCAAGACAGATGCTTAACCAACTAGCCACCCAGGCACCCAGAGTCAGTACTTTTTGATGAGCTTTTCATTTACTAAGGCTAATAAACTGTCACATATAAAATGAAAACCATTTCCCAGTTTTAAAAATTTTCTTATTCTTTAATATGCTAAGGCTTTAAAGTGAATAGTCATTTTTAAATTTATTTTAAAGATTTTATTCATTTGACAGAGCGATCACAAGTAGGCAGAGAGGCAGGCAGAGAGAGAGGGGGAAGCAGGCTCCTTGCTGAGCAGAGAGCCCGATGTGGGGCTTGATCCCAGAACCCTGAGACCATGACCCGAGCTAAAGGCAGAGTCCCAATCCAGTGAGCCACCCAGTGCCCCCTATTTATTTATTTTTAAAATTTTATTTAAGTAATCCCTACACCCAACGTGGAGCTCAGATTTATGACCCCAAGTTTGAGAGTCACATGCTCTTCTGACTGAGCCAGCCAGGCTCCTCATAAATAGTCATTTACAATTATTCTTTTTCTTTGTGATTTTTCCCACCGTTCTTAAGTTTAGGAAGCTCCCTATTAAGAAATTAGATTAACTATTTCCTTTTTTCCCCTATGGTTTTTAAGGGATTAATATGAAGTATAGCAGTTGTAATTATTTTGTACTTCAATATTTAATGTGTATGGAATTTATGCTGCCTGGTATTATATAAAGCTGTAAATTTGGTTTTTGTCCAAATAGACCAGTTATGCCATTACCATTTGTAATTCTTTCACTTCTCTTTATGTACCCATTTCTTATTCTTTTTTTTTTATTTTTTAAAGATTTTATTTATTTATTTGACAGAGATCACAAGTAGGCAGAGAGGCAGGCAGAGAGAGAGGAGGAAGCAGGTTCCATGCTGAGCAGAGAACCTGATGCGGGGCTCGATCCCAGAACCCTGAGATCATGACCTGAGCTGAAGGCAGCGGCTTAACCCCCTGAGCCACCCAGGCCCCCCCCCCCCCATTTCTTATTCTTTATGAAATTTGTATCAGACCAGTTCTGTCATTTCCTGACTGAATAACACAGTACAGCATTATGTATGATCATGTATAATTGCAATGTAACTTGGGTTTCTGTGTTGCTTTACAGATTGGACGTAGCAACCGAGCCTCCAGGAAGGAAACAAAAAATCAGTTCTTCATCCCAAGGCCCTGTTAAACTCCAAGAAGGATCATATTCAAATGCTAATCAAATTATTTCACCGAGTCCTTCTTCACAAGGAACTAAAAGAGATCTAAGGAGATATGTAGATTTTAAAGATATTAAATTGACAAATGTTAGGAATAAGCCTGACCATGGAATTAAAAACCTTAGTAATCCTAAAATGGCCAAAGATGTAAAACCTAAAACTGAAGTCCAGGCAAGTGAAAAACAATGGCCTCATGTACTTGCTCAGAGGGAGAAGATGAAAGAACTCAAGAAAGAAAGGCACAGGAAATGTAGGGACAGTTCTGAAAAACGCGTTTCAGAGAAATGCAAGAGAATCCATTTTTCTCAGGATTATAATTCCAACAAGATACTTAAGGAACCCCTTGAATCTAGAAGAAGGAGGATCAGTTTCAAAATCCCCGTAAAATCCCGTGATACCTTCCAGAAGCTTGTAGAAGAAAATGTCTTCAGTTTAGAGTCTAACAAGTCAAAGACTAAGCAGGAGAAGAAACGCCTGGAAGGCTCCCAAGTTTCATTAAATTTGACCAGGCATAAAAGTGAACATTTATTTTCAGATTCCACATCTAAGCAGGTTGTTCATGAGTGGAAAATAAAAAACCATCCTGAGCAACAAGAGAGTGATTCAAGTTCCAGGGAAAACGTAATCCAGGTAAGGTGGTGTAAAATGTTAATACAGGTTTTAGGAGAGAATTTTAATAGGATCAGGTTTGTTTCTGTTACGAATAAGATCACAGAGAGCTCATTCTGTTTAATCAGGAGGATATATGTTAGTTCCTTTATCTTATCCCTTTAATTCCAACCTCCTTAGGAAGATATCCTGGCAAGTATCAAGGATCCTAATAGAAGGTGATAATGTGAAAGGTGGAAAGAAGCAGTTACAAACAGCCCTTTCAGAAAAGCCCTGCAACTGTCTCTTGGGCACTTCTGTAACCCTGGGTACTATAGAACGTCCAAGGGTCAATATTCTGAATAGCTGTTTTTCTAACAGTCATATTGGAGTTCCACTGTATGCCAGGCACTGCAGTCACGGTGTCTGCTTCCAGAGACTTATTTATGTGAGGAGACACACAAACAATCAGTCACCTTATGTCTGATAAGTACTTACCACTTAACATAGGAATCCAGAGTAATGACTTTGGTACACTGTAGAGAGAAGCCTTAAGAAGAGTTTACTGGAGGGGGTAACATTGAACGTGAGAGCTGAAGAATGAAAAGGAGTTAACTCAAGGGAAGGCCAGGTCGGTGGGATAGGAGAAGCAGGGATGTTCCCGGCAAAGGGAACTACGTATACCGAGATCTGGGTTGGAATGTTTTGCTTTTAAGTTATGTAATAAATCAGCATGTGTGAACTAATAGGAGAACCTCATCTCTCTACAGTCTTGTTTATGTGGCAAATAACGTTATTTACCTTTAAGAGAACTTTCAAATCCTTGGAATTTCACAGCTTCCAACAGACTGAAATTTGGAGACTGCTTTTAAACAGGGCTGGTTGAGGGGCGCTTGGGTGGCTCAGTAGGTTAAGCGGCTGACTCTTGATTTCGGCTCAGGTCGTGATCTCATGGGTCATGGGATTGATCCCTGCGTGGGACTCTGCACTCAGTGTGGAGTCTGTCTCTCCCCTCCACGTCTTCCTTGCCACTCATGCTCTATCTAAAATAAATCAATAAGATCTTCAAAACAAAGCAAAACAAAACAAAACAGGGCTGGTTGAATGTACCTCCTTTTAGGAAGAAAACTGTAGATTGCAGTATGAAATACTTCTTAGGAAGAACAGGGATTGTCACGAAGGAGGCCCGAAGAGCTGGAGAGAGGACTTTCTGTTCGGTGAACTTGAAGGGGTCCAAAGAAGGAAAACAACTGAGTTGGTTCTTTTTATTGCTTTCTTAAAGAAAAGCTCCAGTTTTCCTGCGTTATAACCAGTTCTCTAGCATAAAACGTGAGAATGGAGTTAGAAGCTGGGAGTATGTTCATTGAACATCTTTGTGTCGTTGCTTAATGTTCATTCCCCTGTACTGTGCATCTAAAGATGTGAGCAATCCCCAGCAGTATTTTAGTTTAGTTTTTTTTTTCCCCCACGATTTTATTCGTTTGTCAGAGAGAGCAAGAGAGCACAAGCAGGGGAGCAGCAGGAAGAGGGAGAAGCAGGTCCTCCACTGCAGGGAGCTCAAAGGGGGCTCGATCCCAGGATCCCGGGATCATGACCCAAACCAAAGGCAGACCCCTAACTGACTGAGCCACCCAGGCGCCCCTACCTTATAGTTTCTTTTAGTCTGTACATAGAATTACCACATAAATCAAAAGAGGTATATAGTATGAATATTAAGTTGTAGGAGAAGCAGTTTTTGGTTTTGTTTTTTTAAAGATTTTATTTATTTATTTTGAGAGAGAGACAGTGAGAGAGAGCATGAGAGGGGAGAAGGTCAGAGGGAGCAGACTCCCCATGGAGCAGGGAGCCCGATGCAGGACTCGATCCCAGGACTCTGGGATCATGACCTGAGCCAAAGGCAGTCACTTAACCAACTGAGCCACCCAGGCGCCCCAGGAGAAGCAGTTTTTACATGGTTACTTTCCAGTTATTGGAATTAAAACTCTTTATCCGCTATTCTTTAATAGCAGTCCTATCAGACTTAAAGTCATTTAGACACAGGAGCAGCAAGTAAATATTGTTCTTATCTTGAATATATTCTCTAGCATAATTATCGACAGTAGCTACTCTTAATATTATGTTTATTGTTTTCCTCACAAGTTCCTCAATAGATAATTATCTTCCTAAAATGATGAGAGTACTTCATAGGGAAATAATTGTTATTTTCTGGATTTGGTAACCCTGTTATTTAGTAATCCTGTTACACTTTCCTAAGAGAAAAAACTTCTTTTGTTTCTTAAGTTTTATGGTCCTTTGATAGAGACCCCTTTTCTGTATCCTCCCCTCACCCTTGAAAACCAACACTCTAAAGATTTATGGTTTATAGGACACTAAAAACAGCATCCCACTTAATACTTACAGACCTATGAGGTAGCTGTTCAGCAGTTTATCAAACATTAATTAAAGCTACCTGTTATGTATTAGGTTCATCTCTAGGTTCTGGGGTCTTAGAGATGAGTAAGATGATCTTTACCCTTAGGAAGTTCCCAGGGAGGCAGATTAGTAGACAGATACAGTTGCAATTTAGTGAAATACATATTAGAGCCCTACAAATTCGACTGGTGTTAGTATAAGTTTGGGGGTTAAGTTCAGGAAAGGCTCACCAAGGTGGAGATTCTTGAGCGTGGTAGTGAAGGGTGTGTAGAGCAAGAACCAGGTAGGACCAGGATAGAGGGCCACAATCATGAGGTTGTATGACAGGAGTGTACATGGGCACGTAAGTTGTTCAGCATGACTAGAGTTGAGATGTGTAGAAAATCTATGTATAGGAGAGGCTGTGGGAGAGGAAGCCAGGGTTTAGACAATGGAGTACTTTGTATCCCATGGGAAGGGTTTTTTTGTTTGTTTATCTTGTATCCTGCAGATGGTATGGAAAGCCATCGAAACATAATCAGGGAAGCAGTGTAATCTGGTTTTCAGGTTAGAATCACTCCAGTAGATAAAACCATTGTTAGTTTTGTTATTTATACTCCTTTTTGCCATCCACAGGATACTGTATCCCAGTTCATTTATTTACTAAAGCATGGTAAGAGGAGGGGAACAGTTAAGTGCCCACTGAGACTTTCCTTTTTAATAAGGAGAGGTCTTCAGAAACAACTGATGTGAGCTTGGTTTGGAGGAGTGACAGAACTTGTTGAAGTCCCTGGAAGTAGCCTGTGGTCAAAGAGAGTGAAGGGTAGTCAGGACCTAAATAAACAAGCAAAACTTCAAACATCAGGAGTCAGGAAATTCTGGTAATAATCTCTACCTTGTTTGGCACTTCCTAATCAGAAAGAACCTTAGGGATCTGGTGAAATTTAAAGTCAGATGGAGAATCATGGGACAGTAAAGGTATCATGAACTTAGTGTGTGATGTGTATGGTGTTATATATACCATATGAGGACTGATGTTGGGAAGTCAGGATGAGAGCCGAATTCCCAGTAAGCAACATATGATACGCTTGTTTAAAGACAGTATGTCATTTCTGCCATTTATAGCTGCCTGAGTTTGGTGTTATGTCAGAGAATTCTTAGATGATGATTTTGCTTTAGTGGTGGCTTTTGCTGAGTTCACTATTACCTGTACAGAGGGTCAGGTAAGTCTCATCTGCTTACCAACAGTGCCAGTGAAAACTCGGAATTAATATATTTTCAACCTCTGCTAGAGAGAGAACTAAATCACAAACCTCTGGTGCTCCACCCATGTAGAATACAACTCTTGCAGTTTTCAGCTTTTCCCCTTCAGTCATCTCCTAATGTTCAGGTTCCCTCTTTTTGTCATGTCACTTTTAGAAATGGGTCAAACTACTTCTGGGTGAAAATTTTCCACCATTGAAGGCCAGCCTGTTTATCTTGTCTGTGGCTCTTTCTGTTTCTCAGGGTGGCATGTAGTTCTGTTCTTAGAACAGGAGTATTTTCAGGGACTTCTGGGTGGCTCAGTCGGTTAAGCGTCTGCCTTCAGCTCAGGTCGTGATCCCAGGGTCCTGGACTTGAGTCCTGCATTGGGCTCCTTGCTCAGTAGGGGAGCCTGCTTCTCTCTCTCCTACTCCCCCTGCTTGTTCTCTCTCTCTTTCTCTCTGACAAATAAATAAATTCAATTGTTTAAAAATAATTAAAAAAAAAAAAAGAACATGAGTATTTTCAGGAATGTATATATGAGGGGCGCCTGGGTGCCTCAGTGGGTTAAACCTCTGCCTTCGGCTCAGGTCATGATCTCAGGGTCCTGGGATTGAGCCCCGCATTGGGCTCTCTGCTTAGCGGGGGGCCTGCTTCCTCCTCTCTCTGTTTCTCTGCCTGCCTCTCTGCCTACTTGTGGTCTCTGTCAAATAAATAAATAAAATCTTAAAAAAAATTAAAAAAAGGAATGTATATATGAATGAGTGAACTTTAAAGACTTTCCACCTTGTTTCCTTGACTTACTAGAATGAGGCTTTTCTATTCTAGGGTCAGTTTCTCTTCTAGGGCTGATTTACCCCAGAGGGGGCATTTGGCTGTTGACTTGATGAAGACATTTTTGACTGTCAAGATTGGGAGGGAGTCGTGCTACTGGTATTTAGTGGGTAGAGGCAGGATACTGTGAAACAGCATAATATACATCATAGCCCTTAAAACAGAGAATTATCCAATGCCAAGTGCCAGTAGTGCCAAGGTTGAAAACCCTACTCTAGGTATATGCTTCATTCTCTGTCCCCACCCTGCAGGGTTTTTTTGTTTGTTTGTTTTGTTTTATACTGGTTTTTTAAATTATGTTCAGTTAGCCAACATACGATACATCATTAGTTTTTGATGTAGTGTTCAACGATTCATTAAGCTGCATATAACTCCCAGTGCTCATCACAACACGTGCCCTCCTTAATAGCTATCACCCACTTACCCCATCCCCTTACCCTCCTCCCTTCTGTAATCCTCTGTGTGGTCCCCGAAGTCCAGAGTCTCTCATAGTTTGCCTTCCTCTCTGATTTCTTTCCATTCAGTTTTCCCTCCCTTCCCCTGTGGTTCTCCATGCTATTCCTTATGTTCCACATATGAGTGAAACCATAGGATAATTGTCTTTCTCTGCTTGACTTATTTCACTCAGCATAATCCCCTCCAGTTCCGTCCATGTCAGTGCAAATGGTGGGTGTTCATCCTTTCTGATGGCTGAGTACAGCCACTCTGGGAAACAGTATGGAGGCTCTTCAAGATATTAAAAATAGAGCTACCCTGTGACCCAGCAATTGCACTACTGGGTAATTAGGCCAAAGATACAGTAAAAAGAAGGGGCATGTGCACCCCAGTGTTCATAGCAGCAATGTCCACAAGAGCCAAACTGTGGAAGGAGCTGAGATGCCCTTCAACAGATGAATGGATAAAGATGTGGTCCATATATACAATGGGGTATATGCTTCATTCTTAACTAATAAAATTACTTTTCATTTCAGAGTTTTGAAGCTCCATGTTCTTCAGCGTCGTTTGAAAGTATTCAAGATACAGATCAAGAGGTTACTGACATACTTATTTACTTTGAATATTTCAATGAAATTAAGTCAGAACAGTTCCTATATTAATAATAAATAATGACGGGTGCCTGGGTGGCTCAGTGGGTTAAACCTCTGCCTTCGGCTGGCTTGGGTCATGATCTCAGGGTTCTGGGATCGAGCCCCGCATCGGGCTCTCTGCTCTGCGGGGAGCCTGCTTTCCCCCTCTCTCTGCCTGCCTCCTTGCCTACTTGAGATCTTTCTCTCTCTATCAGATAAATAAATAAAATCTTTAAAATAAATAATGACTATAAACACCTTGGTAATATGAAAGTAGTGATACCTCTACTTAAATCAATATGTACGTTTTACGAAATTATAAAAAACTACTTGGAAGATATTTACATTTAATTGATCACCTTTTTGTCTTTGTTTCTAGTAAGCTCTAAATGTTTTGGAATAAAGAGCATGGAGCCTATAGCCAAAAGTTACATGAATTTTGATTTAATGTTATCATACTTTTGCATGCTTTTGCCTAAGCTTACCAAAATTCAGTATGATATTAATCTGTTGGCTTCATTTTTCTAATTAGCAATAAGATGAAAATGTTATTCAGTGAAAATGAGAGTACATGCATATTTATTTATTTTTTCACCTGTTGTTTCATTTCCCAGGTAGAATCTCTTGATTGAACCTCTTGGAATTATTGTATAGCTTTTTATGTTTCTTGGTCCTAAATTAAAATTAGGTTCATGAAATACTTTGTAGTTTTCTATTTAAGGAAGACTTTAAAACCATATTGATTGATTTTTATTTGTGATAATCATTTGTATTTTTCTGCCCTGTGGATCAGTGCTTCTTGATAGGAGAAAGATTTCTCATTCCTACTCCAGATCTAGATGAGACATATTAATTCTTAGCGTCAAAATACATTAGGGAACTACTTCCCTGAAGTGAGAAGGGTCTTAAAATCTAGATTTCAAAAAAAAAAAAATCTAGATTTCAGTTTTTGATGGCTCATAACTAATCTTAGAACAAGAAGAGCTTATCATCCAGATGAAAAGATAGTTGGCTCCCAAAGTACATTGATGTGAAAACAGGTTGAGAACCAGGTCTACTATGTACTAGGCTCTGTGCAAGGAACTTCATATTATTTAATCCTCACAAAAATAGTAATAGGAAACAGATGTTTAACGTTCTTATTTTGTAGATGAACAAGCGGAGACCCAAGCTAGCTAAATAATTTCCTTGCCTAAGGTTACAGAGGTAGTAAAAGTTTTAAAACCCTGTGTGTGGTTATAAATCTGTATCATTTGCCCATTCTACCTCCATATTTTTGGGACCTTTTCCCCACAAACCATCTCAAGTAAACTTATTAGAGTTCATTGCTTTCTAATCTTATTAATCTGCAAGTAGATAATCCAAAATGTTTTACTGTGGGTCTTTCACAATTTAGATGCAGATAGTAGAAGAGCTCCATGCTGCACGTGTGGGAAAAAGTGTGGATTTGCCTGTGGTTTTCTCTTCCGGAGAGTTAACGAGCATGGAGATCGACTTGGTGGAAGATGATGTACATTCCTCTGCTGGTATACCCTATCTGTACATGATGATGTCTGTGATCTGTGCTTTCTTAGGAATTAATGAGCCAACATGCAATTTTTATAATATTTAGATGAAAAATGTTAAATTGTGCTCATTTGAAAAATAAGGTATGGTATATGTCTTCTAGTGACAGTGTTCAGGTCTAATATGTGTCCCATTTGTTTTATACATCTCACATTATTAGGATATTTTAGATAAATTTTCTCATTCTCTTTTTTTGCCAAGGGTCAGTAATCAGGGTTATCTTTTATTCTGCTATCAACTATCAGAGTTGTCTTTTATTCTTGCCCTAAATCATGACTTTTGACAGTTTCAGTTATGTAAAGCACTGATCAGAAATAGAGAACAATTGACGGTTACTGGGGGGAAGATGGGCTAGGGGTTTGGATTAAATGGGTGATGGGTTAAGGAGGGCCCTTGCAGTGATGAGCACTAGGTATCGTATGTAAGTGATCAATCACTAAATTCTGTATCTGAAACTTATATCATACTGTATGTTAGTTAACTGGAATTTAAATAAAAACTTAGAAATAATGAAGATTTCTCAAAGGTATTATATTCATGGATTTCTTATTTATGTAGTAAAGTTTTGATCATTCTTCCCACTCGGAGAAGGTGATAGATAATTACCCAAAGTCTGTTAGCATACTATTTTGAATTTATAAAAATATAATGCTGCATTACATTCACATCATAACTTTTCAATTTACTAAGTGTTTTCCTGTGCATAAACTTATCTGATCCTCACAATGGCCCTATGAAATAATAATGCTAATGTTACATGTTTTCTTTCATTTGCACATATTTATCTTTTCAATTATATTTCACTCACAGTATATTAAAATTAGCCTATAAATCCCAAGTGTACCACTACTAGTGATGCAGAATAAGGTTTGGCAAACAGTTCCTACTGGAACAAATCAGTTTATGATTAAAAATGCACTCAAGCAATTCATGATGTTTTACTGGTAGATAGTTAAACATTGATTATTGTTCTTTTAAGGATTAGAATGAACGCAGTTTTGTTTTTGTTGTCTGAAGGACTGCCTTCTCTTAAGAATGCCATCAAAGTTCTATGATATCAAAACTTTAGTTATTGTACAAGTCTATTAGCAAAGGTCTTGAAATCCTAACTTTGCTCTTTTTCTCTAGCAAATACTGCTTCAGATAAAAAGCTTCTAATTGTTATTGACACAAATATTCTGATGAATCACCTCAATTTTGTTAGAATTTTGAAGACAACAGAAATTCCAGGTATTTATAAAGCCTAATTCTGATTTTCTTATTTGAATTGAAATTTTATATTAACAATGATGTGGGTATTGTTTTCCCCACAAATACATTTCCATTTAGATATGTTATGAAGTATGTATCTTTTTTATTTTTTTAAAGATTTTATATATCTTTTTGAGAGAGAAAGAGAGAGCATGAGAGGGGAGAAGGTCAGAGAGAGAAGCAGACTCCCCACAGAGCTGGGAGCCTGATGCGGGGCTCAGTCCCGGGACTCTGGGATCATGCCCTGGGCCAAAGGCAGTGGCTTACCCTACTGAGCCACCCAGGCGCCCATGAAGTGTGTATCTTAAAATATATATTAATCAGCAGAAGTTAAAAAAAAAAAAGCCTTCACAGGTCAAACAATCCAAAGTTACTCTTCTTTGATCTCCTACAGTATCTTTTTTTTTTTTTTACATTCATTTGACACTTACATCTGTTGTTCTTTTAAAGATATGAGAGAGAGAGTGCTTATGCACAGGGGCAGGGGCAGAGGGAAGAGAGTCCTAAACTGACTCCGCCCTCAGAGCTGGACATGGGGTTCATTCCCGACCCTGAGATCACAACCTGTGCCAAAATCAAGAGTCAGATGCTCAACCCACTGCAGGTGCCCCATACTTACATCTGTTTTTAATTACCATTATTTATATATTACCGCTTCATTTAGACTGTGAACTCCTTACTTTAAAACTTCCAATGCTCCTAAAGCAGTTCAATTTAGTAGTTCAATAAATATTTGTTGACTTAGAACAAATATAAGAAATAAGAAATCTTTTTATTTTTCAGGCTTTGACAAACTCGTGTTAATAATTCCCTGGGTGGTTATCCAAGAGCTGGATCGTATGAAGGCAGGAAAACTGCTAAAACATGCCCAGCACAAAGCTGTGCCTGCAGTTCATTTCATCAATGACAGTCTCAAAGATCAAGATAGAAAGCTATGGGGTCAGTCACTACAGCTTGCGTCGCAAAAACTTTGTAAGTATTGTTCTCTCAGGGTGTTTCCTGATTAAGGTTTGTTTGGCTGCTGACTCACTGAGGGAAGATGGTGCAGAACTTTAAAAAAAAAAATTGTGAGCATTGGAATGTGAATGGCCAGATGTAGTGATGCTTAGTATTCTAGTAGTCTTAGTATTCTAGTAGTCTTGTTTCAGGCATTCTTGGATTTTTATTTTTCTGCTTCTAGACCTTCTTAGGTTATGTCTCTATTTCACAGATAGTGACTCTATAGTTCTGTGTGCATAATTTTCCATATTATAGTACTTTGGATTCTTTTTTTTTTTTAAGTACCAGTGTTGAGTGATGAGGCCAGTAAGTAATCAAGGTTTCTAATCTGTCAGTGATTAGACTTTGTCACTGTGGAGTTTGTATAATGCAGCAAGAGGCATTGTTTTCCTCTGGTTTGTCAGAATCTGTAATAAGGAGGTGTTTGTATAATAAATGTCCATGGATTGATTCATTTTTTTCCATATTTTTTTCAGTCATTTTTCAGTCATTTTAGTCTTAGAACCTAAGTATGCAACGTCACATATATATATATAAAAATCACTTCGAGGGGAAAAAAGATCTATGTGTAAAGCAACACTGTTGACTCTGCAGAGTTTACACATATATTTAGAGGAGGATCTATTTTATTCTTTAAAACCTTGTTTTCAACTCAGAATCATTTATATATGTACATTTATACTAACTTAAATATCACAGACTTATGTTTTCTACTCATATATAGTATAAGATATGAAAAAATTCATTCTATGATGAACTTAATCATGGTATTAACCCTGAGAAGGCTTTCGGCATAGTCTTCTAGTCTTAAATCTTTGAAGAAGGGCCTCCATCATTCATTCATTCATTCATTCATTCATTCATTCCCATTCATTTTCTTTACAAATATTTATTAGCGCTTAGTGTGTTCCATATACAATCCTTATGCATTTTGAGCAGGAGCTTCATGTGGTATTTTTAAAAGCTTTCAAAGGAAAACCACAAATATTAGAGTTAAGAAAATACTAAAATTTTGAACATTTATGTTAAATTGAACATCTCAGGTGGTCTTTTTTTTCACTTTTCATTATGAAACATTTCAAATGCAGAGGTCAAATAATGTATGACTCCTTGTGTACCTTTCATTCTTTTTCAGTAATTATCAACATTTTGTCATTCTTTTATTCTCTCATTTTCTTTTCTCCTCTTCCTATTCTTGGAATTCCTGCAATAGTTTGAAGCAAGTCCCAGATATTGTAAGATATCATTTTTACTCATAAATACTTGATATGTGTTGCTAACAGATAGGACTTTTTTTTTTCTGAACAGCTACACCATTAACAAAATTAATCCCAGTCTAAACCATGTCAGTAATACCCCAAACCTTAAAAGGAGAGGAGAATTTTTTTTACTCTTAATCTTTTACTTTTTTTAGTTTGTTGATATAAACTGTACTTTATTATATAATACTTTGGATAAGGATGATAATAATGGATAATACTTAACATAGCCATTTTTCTCTGAACCCTTTTACAAGTATTTTACCAGCTAATATCTTGTTCAAACCATACAGTACTTGTGGAAGTTATTAGCCCCATTTTATAAATGAGGAAATTGAGACATTGAGGGGTTAAGAACTTGATCTAAATAGCATGTCTATTTCTTCAGTAGATTTGCTTTGAAAATTATTTTAGAAGAGATATTTCAGCCACATTTATTATTTATAGATGCTTGGTATGTTTCTTTTGACTTTTCCATGTTCATATGCTTTTTTGATGCTTTGACTTCCTCAGTCTCTGCTTTTTTTTGGATGACTAAGGAGAGTAAGTCACAGTAGTGGTCTCAGACTTCTGTGTTGTTTTAATTTCTGGGTGTCTTCCTCAAAACCCATATTTTACTTCAGTGTTTGAGTGGTATTATTAGATTGTAGTTTTTATTAAATTGCTGAAATTGCTTTTAGTTATAAGGCCATAGATATAATAATAGATTATTTGTAATTGTCTGTGTCAGCTAAGTCCTTTATGTGTTTCTCTGTATCACTGTTTTCTTCATTGATCATTAAAACATTACTTATAGGGCACCTGGGTGGCTCAGTTGGTTGAGCTACGGCCTTCGTCTCTGGTCATGATCCCGGAGTCCTGGGATCGAGTCCCGCATCGGGCTCCCAGCTCCATGGGGAGTCGGCTTCTCCCTCTGACCTTCTCCTCTCTCATGCTCTCTCTCTCTCATTCTCTCTCAAATAAATAAATAAAATCTTTAAAAAAATTTTTCTAAATAAAAAAAAATTACTTGTATAAAGTACAAGGTGCTTAATAGGTTTATTCTGTTGCTAATTATTTTATGATACCCATTAGAAATATCTTTAGGCTTTTTTATCACAATGAAATTACATTTTGTATTCTAATGATAAACTAATAGTCTTATGAGAAAACTCAATTCAGGATTATTATTATTGTTTTAAAGATTTTATTTATTTATTTGACGGAGAGAGAGATCACAAGCAGACAGGCAGACAGAGAGAGGGGGAAGCAGGCTCCCTGCTGAGCAGAGAGCCCAGTGCCATGCTGGGCTCCTCCTCAGGATCCTGAGATCATGACCTGAGCCAAAGGCAGAGTCCTAACCCACTGAGTCACTCAGTTGCCCCTCCATTCAGGATTTTTTTTTTTTTCTTAAGATTTTATTTATTTATTTGACAGACAGAGATCACAAGAGGCAGAGAGGCAGGCAGAGAGAGAGGAGGGGAAGCAGGCTCCGTGCTGAGCAGAGAGCTCTATCCCAGAACACTGGGATCATGACCTGAGCTGAAGGCAGAGGCTTTAACCCACTGAGCACCCAGGTGCCCCTGAACAAAGATTATTAATAGGTGATTCATAGATTATGAATCTATGGTGCCTCTCAATTCAGGTGCCTCTCAATTCAGGATTATTGAGTAAAATTAAAGTTCCTGTTTGGAAAAAAGCAAAAACAAAATGACACTTTATAAATGTCGGGCACATTTGCAACCAGCTCTTAGTAATTGCTGCTTTTGTGTTCTTTTCCTTTTACATCATCAGTAAGTATTATAGCAATGTATTTTTTAAACAAGCATTTTTCCATTAAAAACAAATGTAGATAATGTTAAATAGTCTTTATGGACTTTAATTTTAGCCTGGTCCTTAACTCTTTTCAAGATTGTATTTATTTAATGTTGTATTTAGTAACATGAGAGGTGAATAGGATTTGAAATCTGATTGATCTGAGTTTATAACCTGACCTGAGGAAAGTTAAAGATGAGGAAACTAAGGAAATAAAATGGGGGAAAATAACCTCCAGCTCAACAAATGATTGTGAAGATTGAGTTCAAGTACCTGACGGTTTATAGCCTAGAATAGGTGATAATTCTTTTGTGTCCTTGCTATGTGAAAAGCTTGTATAAATTGACCAGAAAAACAAAAAGATCCCCTTTCCCTAAATGAACAAAGATTATTTTATCTATCTATCTATCTATCTATTTGACAGACAGAGATTACAAGTAGGCAGAGAGGCAGGTAGAGAGAGAGGAAGGGAAGCAGGCTCCCGGCTGAGCAGAGAGCCCGATGTGGGGCTCGATCCCAGGACCCTGGAATCATGATCTGAGCCGAAGGCAGAGGCTTTAACCCACTGAGCCACCCAGGTGCCCCTGAACAAAGATTATTAATAGGTGATTCATAGAAAAAGAAGTACAACTAGTCAGCCTCTTGTTCGCTACAATTATTTTCCTCTTTGCCATTTTGAATGTTGTTAATTTCTTACGTATAGATATTTCTAGTTTAAATCTTCCATTTTTTCCTTTCTTTTTATTGCTTCTAAGTTTAGAAAGTTATTCTTTTGCATCATACCAGTGCTTTGGGAATATGAATTAGTAACTTCTCAGGAGAGCAGTTTATCAGTGTGTTTTAAGAAGCCTAAAGATACAATTTCCTTTCTAGAAATGTTCTCTAAGACACAATCAGAGATGCTGTCAGTGATTTATATAAATAATGTTCATAACACTTTATTAATACAGCAAAAAATTGAAACAACTTGAGTGTCTAATAATTGACAGTTACAATATTATAGCTTTGTGAAAGAATACTACTGTATTTCAAAAAAATGACAAAGTAGGATTTAAAAGAAAAAAAAATCATCCCAAATTTGTTAGATTATGCATTATATACTTACAGGTGGAGAATGTTGGATATATGTAGCTGATGGAATTATGAATTACTTTAATTTTCTTTGTATTTTCCAGATTTTCTAAATTATTTTTCTTTTATAATAAGGGCAAAATAAAGTTATCTGCCACCCTCACACCTCCACACCACATATTTTGCATCATTTTTATATTTTCTTGTATTATATTTTTGTTGACTCATGTATTTGCCAAATACCCATACCAGCACTGTTCTGGGGCTACATCAGTGGGAAGCAGTTGAGAAGCTTAAATTGCTAAATGCTTAAATATTAAACATCATGCTAACTATAATTTATACAGGATTTTGTGGGGTTTTTGGTGTTCTGAGTAGAGATCATGCTGTTGTGCCACTTAAGCCTGAGTTTAACATGATGTGTTTTACTTAAAAAGTACTTGCTATTGCCTCTTATTGGGCCAATTGTTCCTATAAATTTTCTTGTTTCATTTTCCTGGTTAAGCAGTTTGCCCAGGTTTACATGTCTAGTAAGTGGGAAAGCAGGGATTCAGAACCAGATAAATCTATTTCCAGAGTCTTTGTTTTGTTCACTTTTGAACAGTACCTGAGCAGGGGCTCAAAAATATTTGTTGAATAAATATTTCGTGAATATTCTTGCAGTTTTAGGTGAGTTTTCAAGCCCTGCATATTCTAGAAAAAGTGAGAACACAGATGATCATCAATTTTATAGAGTGGTATACTGTAACCTTTAACCTTCTTTCATCTTCTAATTTATTTAAAGCTAATGATTTTTTGCTGCCCATTTTGCCTTATTGTGATACTGACTCTGTGAGCCAAAAGAAGAAAAATCGGCTACTGTATTATATGTCTGCTTGGCTTCCTGGTTTTCTGATAAAAGAACTGAATTGTATCTTCAGGCTTATGCTCTGAGATCAATTCAGTTCTGTCTAGACTTCACTAGAGATAGTGAGCTCCTCAAAAGTTTGTTCTTGTACATCCAGTTACTTAGCACAGGGGCCTGGGTACAAGTTCAGCCCTACCTAAAAATTCATTCCTTGAATGAATGAGTTTTCTTATTTGAATGTTCAGAGGACTAAGGAAGGTAGGCTAAAAGTTGAGGGGAAAAAAAAAGCTATCGTCTAGAAACAGAGTTTTGAGGTTCCTTGTCTAGTATGTCTTGAATCTTAATGTATAAGAGACTCACCAAAGAGTTTAAATTCGTGCTTGGGTCCAGACTTTAAAGATTCTTAACCAGAAGTGGGTCTGGGGTATAGCCCTGGAATCTTATTATTAAGTACTTGAGGGAGTTTTGAGGCAGGCAGTGTAAGGACTTAGGAAAAACATTGTCTTTGATCTTGTTTCTACACATTATATCATTTTCACAAAAACCAAACTTTTACATCATGCTTTAAGGCTTACAGAATGCTAGAGGACACTCTGTCAACCATTGATTAACACTTGGTAGGAATTTTTTGTGTTTTCTACGTAGGGTTCATATCACCTTTTCTGTGGATCTCTAAATGTTAATTGCTTAGAGATTAAGGAAAAGCAGACACATGAAAATGGTTCCAATGCTGGTAAACTTTTATTCATTATTTTACAGACCTCTTTTAAGTGGTGATCATTTTAAGTGTGATACAGGTGACTGAATTGAGACTAGAATTAATAGCTTTAGGTTTCTAGTATGGCATTTAACATATTGATCACTTTCTTTTGTGTTTATTAATAGTCATATCCTATCCATTTTAGTAGTAAACTAACTACTTTGGTAATTCTACCTGAATTCTACCTTGTTTGGAATTCTACCTGAACTCTAGATCCCGAATTTTTAAGGCATTGTTTTGCTGTGTCTTATTTTTCTCTTTTTATTTAAGGAGTGTTCATTCTTTTAGATGTTTTTGACCTGTAAATAAAGCCTAGACTGTCCAGATTTTTAGTATGCTTATTGATTGTCACTTTTGCTAAATTTCCAGATGGACTGAGTGACGAGAACAATGATGATCGAGTATTAAAATGCTGTCTTCAGTACCAGGAATTAGTCCCTTGTTCTGTTGTTATTCTGTGCACGTGAGTTTCATAGTCATTCCAAACTTTTTTATTTTTTATTTTTCTAAATAGCAACTATACCAGAGAATTTTTAGGAGTCATATTCTACCCACCAGATTAAGGATCAAAAATGGATATGATTTTCGAGATGTTCCAGGAAGCATTTCAATTTTGTATCACATTCTTAAAACATGTTAGCTATAGAAGAATGAGATTTGAAACCTAGGAAGTCTTTTTTTTTTTTTTTTTTTTAAGATTTTATTTATTTATTTGACAGACAGAGATCACAAGTAGGCAGAGAGGCAGGCAGAGAAAGAGAGAGGGAAGCAGGCTCCCCGCTGAGCAGGGAGTCTGATGCGGGACTCGATCCCAGGACCCTGAGATCATGACCTGAGCCGAAGGCAGCGGCTTAACCCACTGAGCCACCCAGGTGCCCCTGAAACTTAGGAAGTCTTATTTCAGTTTTTTTTAATGTGACATTCAGAAACCTTTTATAAAAGCTGGGGACAGCCAATTTAATCTGCGAATAAGATCAGAAATAAAAGTGTGACAGATTTTTGATCATGAGGCAAGAAGATTAATTAATTAATTAGTTTGTGGGGAAGAGGCAATGTCTGTTCATAGAGTGAGGGCTGGAGTTGTGACTCTCCCACTTACTAGCCTTGTGTCCTGGGAAAGTTGCTTAACTTAGTTTCTTTACATATAAAATATAGGGGGATACTAATTCTTGCCTCCTGGATTTATTGCAAGGACTTAGATAATGTATACACATAAAGGACTTAGGGTAGTGCCCAGTACAGGAAATGATCTCAGTAAGAGTCTCCTCCTCCTCCTCCCTTTCTTCTCCTTCTCCTCCATTCCCAATTAGTATTTTCATAACGTAGTTCTAAGGTAAAACTAACATAACGTTAAGCAAAATTGTACTCATTGTCTATAAGAAAAAGCTCTGAAGGAACCAAGAAGAGCGATTTAAACTGCCTTTTTAGTCTGAATTTTATTCACTGAAAAATGGAGTTCTTTTTTTTTGTTTTTTTACAGTTTCACAAACATGCCTAAATTCTATATGAAATACAGCGATTATAGAAATGAATAGCCCTAAGGTTTTTCTTCCAAGGGGGCGAGGTCAGTTATCATTTTAAATATATGGAAGCATTGAATCACTATGTTATATACCTGAAACTAATATAATGCTGTATGTTAACTAAAGTGGAATTAAAACTTTAAAAAACCTAAAAAAATTTTCATTTTAGTTGTCTTCAAAGATGGCGGTATTCTATTTGGAATTAAAGAAAATATTAAAGATTTTTGTCTCTAGGTTATTTAAAATTATATTTTCACCTAGGGCATAATATATTAGCTTGGCGTTTGTGGAAGGTTGAAATAGTATAATATGTTAATCATTTTGAATTTGAGATAAGCTAAATTTGAGAGATAAATTACATATTGTTGCTTTTTTAGTTCAACTTAGAATGAAAATTAAACTGGTGAGATTTTATCATTTCTCCATTATTTCTGCAGTAACTGTTTTAGGAAAGCAGATAAAACATTTTTAGTGAAATGAAAATTTGAAGTCAGACTTTACTTTTAATCTAGCATTGTGTTCCCAGGGGACCCTGTTTTTTTTTTTTTATTTTTATCTGTAAAAGGCCAGAATCGTTCTACTGTGTAAGTGCCACCTACTTATGAGAATACATTTACTTTACTTAAATGGTTGATGGTGACGATTATGATGATAATATTGATAATGATGCCAGGAGAACTCTTCTCCAACACTGTGTACTATACGTAATTCCAAGTGTATTACTTTACACTTACAATCATGAGTGTGGGCCAGCAACCCTAGTTCATACCTCTATCTCTCTCTTCTGAATTCTATATTCATCTACTATTTGCTTTCTCTGCTTGGGTGCGTTACAGACATCGGGGACATACCATCTCCAAAAATGAGCTCTTGATTTTTCTTTCTAAACGTTCTCCATCTGAACAAAAAATGCCACTTTCCACCCATTTGCTAGAGCCAGAAATGTAAGAGTCATTTTTGATAACTGCTCCTCCCTCATACTCTATATCTGGTCAATTAATGGGTCCCGTACGATCTTTTCTTCATCTCCCCTGCCACCGTCTTTGTCCATCATGCTATTGTTCTACTTCCTTTTTGACTCGAAGACTAATTTAGGCTCTCTGCTTTCACACTTGCTCTCCTCCATTTATTCTTCAGAAAGTAATAATGGCAATTTTTCACTCTTAATTAAAAAAAGTTTCATTATGGAGAATTTCCAATGATAGTCAAAGTGAAGAAGAACTAATAAACTTCTAAGTATTCAGCTACAATTATAAAAATTCTCCCATTCTTCTGTTATCTAGATCCATTCACTCCCTGTCCCCACTTATTATTTTTATAAGGTTTTTTGTGTTTTGGGCGAAAATGTACAATATTGAAATGCACAAATCTTAACTATATGATGTTGGATATACTGGTGTAGCCTATATATATATATATATATATATATATATATATCCCTCTCAATATATAGAACACTTCTGTCTTTCCAGAAAATACTCTTAGGCCCTTTGTGCCCTTTTTCTGGTTTCTTAAGATGGAAGCTGATATCACTTGTTTGAGACTGCTGTAAATTTACCTGTTTCAGTTGCATCCCACAAATTTTGATGTTTTGTCTTATTTTCATTCAGTTCAGTATAACTGCCCTTTGATATTTAGATGTTTGTTATTTAATTCCAAATATTTGCAAATTTTCCAGTTTTCTTCTTGCTATCAGTTTGTACTTTAGTTCCACCTTGATTTGAGAACATTAATTTATATGATTTCTTTTAAATTTGTTAGTTTGCTTTATTGCCAAGAATTTGGTGAATGTTTTACATGCGTATAAAAGAATTTGCATTCTGCTTTTGTGGGTAGAGTATTCTATAAATTTCAGTTAGGTCACGTTGTTTCATAGTATTGTTCAGGTTTTCTATGATGTTACCAGTTGTCTGCTTATTCTGTGATTGTTGAGAGAGGAGTATTGAAATCTCTAACTATAATTATGGGTTTAATTCTCCTTCCAGTTCTGTTTGTTTTACTTCATGTATTATAAAACTTGGTAATAAGGTGCATACATTTGTAGGATTGTTTAGGGTTGTCTTCGGAGAACTGACCCCTTTCTCATTGTATAATGTCTTTCTCTGTTCCTGAAAGTCTTCTTTGTTTAGTATTAATACTACCATTCCAGTTTTGTTTTGGTTAGTACTTATCTGGTATATTTTTTCCCATCGACTTACTTTTAACCTGTGTCTTTACAGTAAGGTAAGTATTTTGTAGGTAGCATGTTGTTGGTACTTTATTTTTAATCCATTCTGACAACTTGTTTTTGTTTGTTTGTTTGTTTGTTTGTTTTGAGAGAGAGAGAGCACAGGCAGGGAGGGGCAGAGAGAGAGAGAAAGAGAGAATCAAGCAGCTCCACACTCAGTGTGGAGCCCAGCATGGGGCTCAATCTCACCAGCCTGAGATCATGACATGAGCTGAAATCAAGAGTTAGACACTTAACCCACTGAACCACCCAGGCGCCCCACAACGTTTCTTTTAAGTGATAAGTTTATACCACTTAAATTTAATTGGCTGGATCAAATCTACCTTTTTGCTAATTATTTTCTATTTGTTTCATCTGTTCTTTTCTTTTTCTTCCTTGAGTTAATTGTGTATTTTTTATGGTTCCACTTTATCTCCATTATTGAATATTTATACCTTTTTGAAAAAAACATTTTTTTTTTTTAAAGATTTTTTATTATTCATTTGACAGAGAGAGATCACAAGTAGGCAGAGAGACAGGCAGAGAGAGAGAGAGAGGAGGAAACAGGCTCCCTGCTGAGCAGAGAGCCTGATGCGGGACTCGATCCCAGAACCCTGGGATCATGACCTGAGCCGAAGGCAGCAGCTTAACCCACTGAGCCACCCAGGCGCCCTGAAAAAAACATTTTAATGGTTGCCCTAGATATCTTACTTGATCAAAGTTGTCTACGCTCAAATAATAATATATTGCTTCATGTTCAGTTTAAGGATCTTATAATAGTTTCTTTTTCCCATCCTTTGTGCTATCATTGTGGTATATGTTACTTTTACAGAAATGATAATAAGCACATGTTTTATTACTGTATTTGCTTTCATCATTTGACATTTAAAGCAATTAAAAATAAGAAGTGAGTATTTTAAGTTAATATTTTATTTTCATTTTTTGCACTCTTCATTATTTTTGTAGATTCAATTTCTGTCTCGTGTTATATTCCTTCTGCCTAAACAGATTTCTTTGACATGTGTGTATCTATTGGTAGTGAAATTCTTGGTTTTGTTTGTCTGATAATATCTTCATTTCTTAATTTATTTTTGAAAGATATTTTTGCTGGATATACAGTTCTGGGTTGGCTTTTTTTCCCTTTCAATATTTTAAAGAGGTCACTCCCTTTTCTTCTAGTTTGTATGGTTTCTGATAAGAAGTCTGATGTAAATGTTATCTTTGTTCCTCTATGTAGGTAATGTGCCTTTTTTTTTTTTTTTTTTACTTTCTGCTTTCAAGGGCTTTTCTTTGTCTTTTGCTTTTGCAGTTTATTTTAACAGTTTTTAGCAGATATATCCAGGTGTGTGTGTGTGTGTGTGTGTGTGTGTGTGTGTGTGTGTGTGTGTGTGTGGTGGTGGTGGTAGGGAAATGGGTAGAGAAGAATTTATCCTGGTTGATGTTCTCTGAGCTTCTTGGATCTCTGGTTTCCTGTTTGTCTTCGGTTTTAGATAATTCTCAGCCACTATTTCTTCAAATGTTTCTTCTGCCCATTCCCTCTTTTCTACTTCACGTATTATAGAATTATACTATAGTAGCCAGTTTCCAAGATGACCCCAATGATTCTTGCCTCTTAGTGTTAATGCCCTTGTGTAGGCCCCTCTTGCATTGATTGTACTTAGGGTTGGTTGTACCAGTAACATACTGTCATTATCAGATTAGGTTAGAAAAATTAGGAATTAGGTGAGAAAAATTAGGAACACTGGGACTTCCTTTTCAGGAACTCTCTTGCTTTCTCCTCTCTCAAATCATTTGTTTTGTGGAAGCAAGCTGCCATTCAGTGAACAGCCCAATGGATTAGACCTGCGTGGTGAGTAACTGAAGCCTCCAGCCAAGAGTCTCGTGAATGAGTGTCAATTAAACCTTGAGATAGCTGCAACTCTAGCAACAGCATGTTTCAGCCTTTTGAGAGACCCTGAACCAGAACCAACCAGTCAGGCTGCTCCCAGATTTCTGACTCTTAGAAGCTGTGTGAGATAATGTTTGTTTTAAGCTGCTGAGTTTGGGGATAATTTGTTACACAGTAATAGATACATAATATAAGCATGTATGTTGGATTGTTTGATATTGTCCTACAGCTGCTGGATTTAAAAAAAAAAAAAGAAACTTTATTCTCTTTTTATTTCAGTTTGGGTAATTTCTTTTGACCTGTCTTCAAGTTTGTAATTTCTTTCCTTGCCTATGTCAGTTCTGCCGTGGAGCCTGTTTTAAAGACCTTCTTCATTTCTGTTACTGTGGCTTTTTTTTTTTTTTAATTGCTAGCAGTCACATTTAATTTTCATCTGTGCTGAAATTGCCCATGTAATTTTACATGATATTCACCTTTTCCACTAGCGCCTTTAACAAATTTAATCAGAATTATTTAAAATTCCCTATCAGATCACTTCAACATCTGTGTCATATCTAAGTCTAGTTCAGTTGATTGCTTTGTCTCTTGGTAGCATGTTGTGTTTTTTTTTTCTGGGTAGAATTTATACGCAAATTTTAAGGTTCACATGTTCCGTGGCTTCCTCCCTTCTTCAGTTCCCTACTTAAATTTTTGTCTGCTCTGGCTAGTCCTGAACATCGTCTTCTGACATTCCAAATTACTGTGGCTGTGCTTTCTGTTGTAGCCATTGATGAATTAGAGAATGAATGCCCTTGGGCAAAGAGATAGAACCATGTAGCTCTTACCGAAGCAGTACCTCTGTATTGAGGGTAAGCTTCCCTCCAGCTCCTGCCTTCATTTTATTTCTCCTGAGTGCCTTCAGATAGGCTTTTTTTTTTTTTTTTGTCCACATTTTCTAATCCTCATCAGTGGGAAGATTAGTCTAATCAATTTACTCTACCATTAGCAAAATCTGGAAATCTGTTGGATTTCAGAACAGCAATTAATAAACACAGATCTGATCATGTCACTTACCCACTGAAGCCCTTAAATCTTTCCATTATTAATGCCCTTGGCTTTCTCTGTAGCCACATAAACTGGTCTCATGCACTATGCTGTAATCATACTTCCTTCTTTCAGGAAATAGCAAATTCTCACCATTTGTCTTATGTTCACTGTTAGTAAATTTGTAATTGCCTTCTACGTGGAAATTATTTCTCTTTGGCTCTCTGTTTATTTCTTTTCGGATGATCGTATTCCTATGTTCAAATCCAGCTTCAACTTACAGGTACAATTTTGGGCAAGTTACTTAACCTCTTTACACCTCAGTTTTTCATTTCTGAAAGGGAAATAAAAATGATACCAGTACTACCTATAAGGTTTACTGTGAGAATTGGATGGATTGACTATACACACACACAAACACACACACACACACACAAACACACACACACTTAGAACAGTGTCTGGTATCAGGAAAACACTCATATATAATAATTATTATTTTCAGATATTCATATGCTGTGACTCTACTGTGTGTTAATTCCTTTATCTTCTCTGTTTTAAAAAACTTATCCTTTGTTAATATACATGTTGAGATCACCCACCTCTGATTAGATCCAATGTGTTTTGAGATGCCATGTGATTTATCTTATAAAAAATAAAATATTTTTTCCTCCTAACCCCAACCTTAGGGATGATAGAAATTTAAGAAACAAAGGCCTAATAAGTGGTGTGAAGTCACTCAGTAAAGAAGAATTGAGTGCAGAGTTATTAAACTTATCTCTGAACACAGATGTATGTCATCAGCCTTGTATATCTAAACAACAATTGAAAGCAGGTAGTATTCTTACTACAAATAATTAGAAATATATCTTTTATGTATCGCCATTATTGATAACAATTGGGATTAATAGTAAATTTTCATCTTGTACGTTTAAAATGACATTGAAATATTTGCCGGCACACAGATGGTTAGAAATAAATGAAAATAGAAAGAAGGAAAGAAAGAGGGACAGAGAGAAAAAAAGAAATGAAAATTACAATGGTAATCCAAAAGAACACAGTTAACATTATTGTCTTCTACATATGCTCTTACAAATTTGAATTTTTGTCCATACACTTGCATACATTTTTACATGTTTATAATCACCATGCACAGGCTATTTTGTACCTTTAAATTAATAGTAGCTACAAGAATATACAGGAAATATTCATTCAAAGTGGAGAGAAATTTTTAGCTTCCTATTCATAACCTTCTATTAATGCAATAAAAAACTGAGTAATAGGAGTTCGAAAGACTTAAATAATAGTTTTATTTTATTTTATTTAAGATTTTATTTATGTATTTGGCAGACAGAGATCACAAGTAGGGAGAGGCAGGCAGAGAGAGAGAGGAAGGGAAGCAGGCTCCCTGCCGAGCAGAGAGCCCAGTGTGATGCAGGGCTTGGTCCCAGGACACTGGAATCATGACCTGAGCCCAAGGCAGAGGCTTTGAGCCACCCAGGTGTCCCTAATAGTTTTATTTTTAATTTTAAACTAATACTTAAGAAAAGTGAAGGTAGTATAATTGTTTTATTATTATTTTTTTTTAACCAGAATAATCTGTCCTATAGCTTGGTATTTGATGGAATGTTACATTAAATTTGACATAATTTAAAAATACATTCCAACCTTTCTCCCTGTGTTGGCAAAATAAATATTGAAGTCTTTACTATTATATGTACTTTTTATGTGTAATTGTATTAAGATTCACATATATAGTACTACTGCTACTTATCTTTTTGGTAATAAGATGTCTTTTGTCATAATGTTCAAAATGACATTTAGATGGAGGAAGAGGATGTTTTAGTTTATGGTGTTTCAGGGGTAACATGCTTTTGTTGTCCATTCTGTTGCTATCACTTTAAGTCCTCAGTTGGTATTTGTAGAGATAAGCCACTTAATATTTTGCATTTTGCCATAAAGAAATTGCTGTTGTCTTCAGGTATCAAAATAGTAATGTTAGTGAAATGATAATCAATTGAAATAATGAATATTTACTTTAAAAGTGTTGGCATAAAGGTAGTTAAATGAGAAATTTTGGTTCTTTCAAAACAATTTACTGATGAGACCTACAATTTTTTGGAAGAAACAGTTATGTTTGGAAGAAAACACACTTTGATCCATAATTGTTCATTTTCTATTATCGATTGATGAAAAGCATTTTCCTTTTTTTGAGAATAATAAAACTAAAATTATGGTTAAAACATTACACATTTCCTAAATTTGTTTTAGCAAAAAAGATTTTGTTGCCTTTTGTTATTTTGCTAATGTGATGTATTTATGTTGTATCTAAGACAACTATTCTACAGATACATGTTTCTAAATACTGTCTAAAGAAGTGAAGTATTGGTTTGGTTTCTGTGTAATTCAGATACTAATTATATGCATAAAATGTTTATTATTTATGGCCAAATACCAGTTATATATGTAAAATATTTACTGTTCTATTGGTGTCTTAAATAAAACCTATAACTATTTATTTTAAAGAAGCAACACTGTTAGAAGAGAGCTATAAGGAAGAAACTCCACATTCTGGACGACCCATTATACTTGAAAGCATTATATCGGATCTTGAAAAATCTCTTGGAACAGCTTTATCTTCAATATTAGAAACAGAAATGAAAATTGCTTTTGGAAACCTTTGGATGGAGGTGATCATTTTAACTCTATTAGTTGAAAATTTCTGTTTCATTGCTAAAGATTTATGACCTTATCTTAGGAAATATGACTTGTATAAAATGTGTAAGCTTCATTGGGATGATCTATAACCCATTATTTTTTAATAGTTTTTGAAATAACTTCTTGAACATTAAATGATAGACATTTCCTAAAGATTAGAAATGGTATTTTATCATTTATTCTTTTTCAGTGAACAAGTATTTATTAGGTTTTTACTGTGTGTCAGGCACATTGCCCCCATGGAGCTTAATTTGAATTCAGAAAAACTTCTATCTTCTGTAGTTTTTTTGAATTAGACTGTCTACTATAGGGAATTCGCATAGCAATATGTATTCAGAAAAGAAGTGTATATTTTGGCTTAAGTCATATAAATATGAGAATCAAAGTATAAAAATGATCATTATTAGCAAGACAGTTTATATTTTCTAGATTCATATCTTTTCTGCAATCAGTAAAATAATGCGTTTGGCCAAAATGGTCTTTTTAGTTTAGTTAATGTTTGTTTGCTGTTCACATCTATAGCCAGGAGAAATGTGGTTCAGTGAGATTCTACTACTTTTAATGTGGTTATTTGCTGTTTTATTGTATTATCAAGTACTGAACTAAAATGATGAGAAATAATCAGAAGATTCTAGGAGGGTTGACCTAAATTGGATATGTTATAATATCCATAGGAAAGTCATTGCATATGAATGATTCAAAACCGGATGCACTGACATCTTGTAATATTAACTGATTAATCTCCTTTATAAACATGTCTTTGCAGGGGTGTAGCCAGAGTTAATGGTAGTTGACATCTTTCTGTATAGATTTTCCTGCAGCTATGTGAACTAATTAGATCGATTTCTTCCTAGAATTGACTATGTTGGAAAGTAAATTGTCCATCTTTTCTGATTGAAACTATCTTCTGATTAAAACAGTGCTTTTGCTTTGCACACATGCACATTTTGTTTTGCACATAGTTTCTAAAACTATAAGGATTAATACTAATATGAATTTTACAGAAATAATTTGCAATGGAATTAGCACTTTAAGATTATGATTGGCTTTGAACAAAACATCTTTTAATTTAAAAAGAACCCAACTATTTTGCCCAGAAATGTATGTAGGAATGCCTTAATAGGTACTTTTAAATAATAGGATTAATAAATAAATTAGTAGGTGGTAATTATTTCAAAATACTTTTTAGATGCTGTACTTGAAACCACCATGGACTCTAATTCATTTATTACAGTGCTTTAGAAAACATTGGTTGGCTGTATTTGGATTAGTTATGGAGAAGAACTTGCTTTTAACCATTGAGAGCCTATATGAAAATCTCTCTAAAGGTATGATTTTTTTTTTTTTGTCTTCAGCAATGTTATGTTAAAGTTGATATATTCCATGGAATGTGAAGATGAATTATTAAGAAACTTGTCCATTATTTTTTAATCATTTATACTTCTGATTTCTAAAGGGAGTTTGTGGCAGCTGCATGAATGGACCCAGGTCACAGAGCTTATGACTATTCATGGTATCACTCTTGATGTTCCTAGACATAGTGAATATATTATTTTTTATAATGTTTGAAATGCTTTAAAACCATATTTTACAGTTTATTAGGTATATAAATAACATTTAGATTTTTTGGAAACAGTTTTATTTATTTATTTGACAGAGAGAGAGCAAGCACAAGCAGGGGGAGCTGCAGAGGGAATGGGAGAAGCAGGCTCTCCACCCGCCAGGAAACCTGGTGCAGGGCTGGATCCCAGGACTCTGGGGTTATGATCTGAGCTGAAGGCCGATGCTTAAGCCACTGAATCACCCAGGTGCTCCTAAAATTTAGATTTTTAAAAAATTTCTTACTGTGGGGGCACCTGGGTGGCTCAGTGGGTTAAGCTTCTGTCTTCGGCTCAGGTCATGATCCCAGGGTCCTGGGATGGAGCCCCACATGGGGCTCTCTGCTCCACAGGGAGCCTGCTTCCCCCTCTCCCTCTCCCTGCCTCTCTGCTTACTTGTGATCTCTCTCTCTATGTCAAATAAATAAGTAAAATCTTAAAAAAAAAAAAATTTCTTACTGCGTTAAAATTTCTTACTTTTGTTAACACACAGACTTTGACCACATTTCATGTACTAATTTTAGAAGTAGTGTATCAAAGTACCTACCTAAAATATATGATAAAGGAATAGGATGAAAAAGTTTCTCTGCTAAGAAGAAAAAGATGGGAAAAGCACTGTTGGAATGTTATGAAAGCCCATGTTTTATGATTAGACTAACCCTGAGAAGTTAAGTGATATATCCAAAGTCAGACAACTGGATTTTTCTTGCTATACCTTTAAAAAGCAAAGTTCAGATGTAACAATTACTAGGATGTTCAGTTGGTCCTTGACTTTTTTGAACTTCTGACATGAAGTGATCTATTTATTTTAATGTATTATTTATATCTTGTCTACTTTTGAAAAATAACCGTGAGTATGAGAGGGCCATTAAGTAACAACCTGAGCACAAGATGGTTTTAAGCCAAGTTTAAAGTCACAAGAGTCAGGTAATGAAGAATAAGAAAGATAATTTTACCATAAAACATGTGCAAACAATTATTACAAAACTTGAACACGAATTTTAACACTAAGCATCCTGGAAGCTAAAAAGGAAACATATTCTATGGGAGGTAGAGCACAACCCTCTATCCTTCCCGTGAAATCTAAGTTTTTGGAAAATGTTTTGTATTTTTGAAGAGTGCCTCAGGGGATTTCAAGCACCTGGTTTGGTGCCTTATGACTTTTAAAAGTTACTAATTTGGGGGCACCTGGATGGCTCAGTTGTTAAGCATCTGCCTTCTGCTCAGGTCATGATGCCAGGGTTCTGGGATTGAGCCCCACATTGGGCTCCCTGCTCTTCGAGAGGCCTGCTTTTCCCTCTCCCACTCTCCCTGCTGGTGTTTCCTGTTCTTGCTCTCTCTCTGTCAAATAAATACAAATAAAATCTTCAAAAAAATAAAAAATAAATGTAATAGTTACTAATTTTTAAGTTAAAGACATTTCCAGGCATTATCTTTAACAATAGAAGTTATTTATAAGTGATATTATATGAAATATGGAATGACTTATTGGATGCCTCTTCGGAGCACTTTTACAAGGTATATAGAAACATTTTCCATTACCTTGAATGGAAGCATAATTTAGTTGGTTCAATCAAAAGGGAAAGTTCCTAAATCATAAATGATCTTGAGCAAGATTCAGTTTTAATAAGGTATATCTAGTTGCCATGTTCCATTTTTCTCTTTTTCTAGGGATGGGCAGTGTTTGTCTTGTGCACACAGCTTAGAGATTGTAGGCAGCAGTTCTAACAGGGAATAGGAGAGAAGTGAAGAGATGATCACTTCCTTTTGCTCAAAATTCATTTTTGGAATCATTGTGTGCATAGTTATTGATCCTTGTTCTAGAAAAATCTGATGCCTAATGTTTACTGACTTGTAAAGAATATATAATAGAATTATAAAAGCCTCTTCTGCCCTAAAGTAATTTTGAGTTAGGAAAATCACAGTTTATGATTTTGTTTACTGTCTTTTAAGAGTATCCTCGGCTGTTGAATTATGTATATGCAGTTAGCTTCAGTTAACTTCTAAAGAAGAGATTCTTAGATCAGTTCATAGAAAATGTGTAAAATGTGTAAAATGTGTAAAATGATTAGTAGCTCTTTTTGATTTTGTTATACATATTAACTTTAGTCTAAGTGATTGTTGACCTTATATAAGCATTAAAGTATTTCAACCATGTAGATTCCTTTTTATGTTGTGTCTGGGTACGGAATTTATCATTATTTCCCTTTAGCACAAAACCTTAGAAAGACTTCTTCTAAGACAGAGATCAAATGATTAATTCAGGGACATAAGCCCTATTGAACATTGACTACATACTTATAGAAGATGTGCCCAATTTCTCCTTAGGAGATTTACTGGGTTCATCAGATCTACTTCTGTCCTATATGCAGCATCTCTTATCTGTCTTTTCCCACAGGAATTTAAACTAGTCATTGCATTTAAAAATAACTAAGTGCTTCCTAAGGAAATATACTTTTCTGTCTTCGTTTGATAAAGGGGAAGCCAGAAGTCTGACTACAGCCATCACATTAGATTAGAATTTCTGAATATTGTATAATTAATTATTAAAATCTACTTTTTATTTTCATTTGACCTTTCAGTATTTCTATGCAAATATTTGTATAAGTGATAACAGAGTTTTTAAAACTCATAGTGCCAGCAAAAAACCATGCTGGTATTTCAGAACATAGAATAGTTTCTGAAACTGTGAACATTAAAAGAAAACAGGGCGCCTGGGTGGCTCAGTTGGTTAAGTTCTGCTTTCGGCTCAGGTCATGATCTCAGGGTCCTCCTGAGGGAGTCTGCTTCTCTCTCTCTCTCTCTGTCTCCCCCCCCCCCCCCCCCCCCCCCCGCTTGTGCTCTCTCTCTGTGTGTGTGTCAAATAAATAAAACATTTAGAAAAAATAAAACACATTGTATCATGTTTATTTGAAATGCCCTTGAGAACTGGTGTATAGTGCTCTACTCTAATAATGGAAAGATTTCTTCTGTTCTAAGCTTTGGTGACATTAGAAATTTGCTTAACTTCATTGTTGATAACTTAAAATCTTTGAAATCGTTGTCACCACCTCTCCTAATTGGCTTGAGAATTTAAGGTAAGTAAGATTAGTTGAAAAAAAATTGTTACACCTTTGAATTATTTTTTGTAGATTCACTCACTTTGCTAATTTTTAAGGAAAATATTCTGCTAGCTTGTGTTGCCCACAACCCACCGTTACCCAAATTATTTATATTTTTCTAAAGTTGTGTTAGTTGTGTTGTGCAGAGAGAGGAAAGATTATTTTCAACAAATCTAGTATTACATTTGTTGTAATGGAATTGGAAGGCAAATCACTACATGATTAACTGAGTTGGTTATGAGAAATACTGCATGTAACTTACATACTGCCAAGTGAGTTTTCTGATGCCCTCCATAGTCATCTGTATGAAACAAGATCTGCCTTGAAACTCTGCAGTTTAACTTGTTTGGTAATTCTGTCTTCTGAAGAATACAGAGTACCCAAATCAACTCCAAGAACATTCTTTTGCTAAATTTAATTGTAATGCTTTTTATGCCAGAGAGGGAGAAGAGGAGTGGTGTGTAGGCGTAAATGTATACTTTTCTTAAATTTCATAATTAACATTAGATTGGTTTTCCAAAGACATTTTTGCATCGAATACTCATTCTTACCTATTTTTTCCTTCTTAATTTCTCTTACCAGCTAACAATGCAGTGGATTTTACAACATTGAAATTTCTGCTTCAGGATTCTAAAAGTTTGCTACACGCTTTCAGTACACGATCAAATTATGATGGTATTCTTCCACGGGCCTTTGCTCAAGTCAGTGAACTACTTCAAACCTTTGCAGAGGTAAGATGTCTTTGGAATGCAATTTAGAGTAGCTAATGACATAACGTTCTAAGAATGTTTTAGCAGACAACAGAGGTAAAGGATATTTTAATTCTACTTATTTTAACACATGAATGGCATTAAGTGATTATTAAGTGAATTGAAGGGTAAATAAGCAATTCTTATTGCAAGTTATAAAACACATCCTCTTATTGGAAGCACTGTTACAGCAGTTGTTGGAATTTTATATTATTTCATTTATGGATGGACGCAAGCTATGCCTTGTTTGCAAGCTTATTTCCCAGTGCCTCAGACAAGTGGATCACAGCATTGATCAGAATACTTTTGGAAGTTTTTTTTTTTTTTAAAGATGCAGATGCCAAGCCTCTCTCAAACCTTACTGAATCAAACTTCTGGTAGTGGTACCCAGGAATACTGTTCGTTTTTTATTTTGAAATAATTTGAAACTTACAGAAAAGTTGCAAGAAGAGTTCAGAGGATTCGGTATATATCCTTTACCCAGATCCCCCAGTGTTACCCGTTTTTCACATTTGCTTTATTGTTTTCTCTGCCTGCCTGCCTATCTATCTGCTTATCTAGCCACATTTTTTTCCTGAACTGTTTAGGAGTATGTTGCAAGTACAATGCTCCTCTATCCCTAAATACTTTCATATATTTCCTAGAGAACAAGGATATCTTACGTAACTAGTATAATTAATCAGGGAATTAGTATTGGTATAATACAATGATCTAATCTGTAGACCTTATTCAGACTTTGGCAACTCACCTACCAATTTTTTTAAACAATCTCTGCATGTGACCCTTATGCAGTCAGTCTAGCACTGATGCCTTTTTACCTCTTTTAAATTAACTCTGTAAGTTTTGTCTCTGGTAATACTCTATTTCTGCAGCCTTCTAATTTCAAATCTAGAAGATTCTGGGAGTTTTATATGTCAGAAACAGGTCAAAAACTCAGTATCACCATTATTAGATATAAGACATTAATGGCACTTAATTTTTTTTTAAGATTTTATTTATTTATTTGACAGAGAGATCACAAGTAGGCAGAGAGGCAGGCAGAGAGAGAGAGGAGGAAGCAGGGGCTTGATCCCAGGACCCTAAGATCATGACCTGAGTTATAGGCAGAGGCTTAACCGACTGAGCCACCCAGGCGCCCCTAGACATTAATGGTACACACATATATATATACACACACACACATATATATGTGTGTATACACACACACACACACACACACACACATATATATATATATATATATATATATATAAATCACCATTTTTTTTTTCTTCTGTGTTATGCGGTTGACCAGGTTTTTGCCTGTGGTGTTTCAAGGTCACAGTTCCCACTACCTGTGAAGTAATGAAAGGATTAGATGATACTAAAATTCATCATAGCTGATAGGGAAAGACTTAGGTACTTAAGAGAGCATCTCATGAAGTAAAAGAAGCATCTTTTTTTTTTTTATAAACTAATAAATATGTGGTTGAACTGCGAAAAAATTGATTTAAGGGGTGAAATGATCTTTTGGGTTAAGCTGACTAAAACCTTAGCAGTTGTATTTTTCCATGGCAAATGTGACTTTGAGAACCATCTGTAGGAAAGAATGGACTTGGATATATAGAGGATTGCAGCTTGAGTCTGTTCTTGAATTGTGTAGGGAACCATATATTAGCCTTTCCCATCACATAATTAAGCCCTGAACCCCATCTTTAGTGAAAACAAACGAAAAATTCAGGTTACTCATAGGTTTATCAGTCTTTGAATTAGGATTATTGAAAATAAAAAAAAAATTAGGACTGATTGCGATAAAAACAACAACAAATGTCCAGATTTAAGGTTCTTTCATCAGTTGGAAACCAAGAGATGGGAGTTACCATGAAACTGTGGCATGAAAACTTAGTGGTATCAGATAATAGTGTGCCAACTGTATGTTGTCCACTGAATAGTTAATTGAATTTTTATTTATTCTTGGATTCTGATTTTCCAGTTGCTGCATTAGCGAGAGTCCTGAAGCCCATTGATGAAGAATCTACATCCTCATTAGTGCTTTTTCCTCAACACCTGGCATTAGTGTGATTGCTTGAAACCTATGCTGTTCCATGATTAGAACTCTGAAGTGTTGCTAATTCATTGTCTAAGTCAGCCAGGAACTATGTGATTTAGCTTGGGCTTTTAAAATACACTCAGTAGGAGTCATTTTGTAGAATGCATTAGATTTGGTTTATGACCTAAATATTTATTCCTGCCTATCTCAGTAACTGGAGCAACAAATAGATTACCTCCAGAGACAGTGTATCTAAATACAGTAATTGTTAAATTAAAAAAAAAAAAAAAAGGCCCCAAACTTAATGAACTTAATGTACCAAGTGTAGAAAATCAGGAAAAGAGGAATATTCACTTGTTTACTTCTGAAAAGGCTTGTGAGAAAACAAAGCAGAGAGTCAACCAAAATGATCATTTTCTAGATATTTATATAAACGGGGTGGGAACAGGAAAAGGATATATACATTTTTTCTTTGATAAGCCTTCCAACCAAAAAAATAAGGCTTGCTCTGCCAGGATGATAGAATAATTAAAGTCAGCCTTATGTCCAAGGAGCCTCATCCTAAGTAGATGTGTTTTGGGTTTTTTTTTTTTTTCTTCTTTAAGTTCTGTTTTGTTTTCAGGGACAGAGAATGGGTTAAGGGAGCAGAGGGAGAGGGAGAGAATCTTCAGCAGACTGCACCCTCAACGTGGAGCCCAACATGGGGCTCAACTCACGACCCTGAGATCGTGACCTGAGCTGAAATCAAGAGTTGGACGCTTAACTGACTGAGCCACCGGGTGCCCCTGACTAGCTGTGTTTTAAACCTCTGATTAATTAACCTCTCGGAGCCTAATTTCTTCTTTTATGAAATGAGAATAATAATCTGTGCCTCAGAACTGTCATGAGAATTAAATAAATTAATACTTTTAAAGCATTGAGTGCCTGGCACTAGTAAGCACTGTGTAGGTGTTTCGGAAAGACATCTATCTGCATAGTTGCGTACACTAATATATGAGAGCTGAGGAAACGAGCAGTATGTGGTGATCAAAAAAATATATCTCGGAACAAAATATGTCTTTCCATCCATGTATATTTATTAAGTGCATAGTTAATGTAAATAGGGAAAAACAGGAGGAATAACATTCTTTTTTCTTCCTGCTCCCAAAGATAGAAAAGGGGAAGATTTACTTTTATTGTTGGAGAGAGATCAGAAGCCCATTCAGAGTCAGATTCCTGAAGGTCAGGTTCTATTTATGAGTCTTACCAGCTGGGTGACTTTGTACGAGTTATTGACCCGAAAATATGGATAATCATAGTATCTGTTTCACAGGGCAGTTCTGAGGATTAAATGAGCTAATAGATACAAAGTTTTTAGAAAGTTCCTATGCGTAAGAAATGCTCAATAAATAGTTATTTCCAGTAGTGTTGGAACTTTTTTATTTTTTAATTAACATGAAACTAACAACCCATCAGCTAACCTTGAAATCATACTGTTATCAATAAGGAAGCTTAGGGAAATGGAATGATTTTATTTAAGTTACAGTAGAGCCAGGACAAAAAAACCCCAAGTTTTAAATGTCATAAAGTTTTTTTCATTCTATCAGAGGTTTTTTTCCACTTAATATTTTCCCCGAAGGTGATTTAAAAAAAATTATTTGAATCAATAATATAGCTCTTATACTCTGTTCAGTATCTTTAATTATCAATATTTAAAATATACTCAGGTCTGCATTCTTAAGTACTTGTACGTTGGCCATGGTGTTTACTACACTGACTCCTTCCAACAATTACCAAACTTCTTCTTTTTTTTTTTTTTTTTAAAGATTTTATTTATTTATTTGACAGACAGAGATCACAGGTAGGTAGAGAGGCTGGCGCAGAGAGAGAGAGAGAGGGAAGCAGGCTCCCTGCTGAGCAGAGAGCCCGATGCGGGACTCGATCCCAGGACCCCGAGATCATGACCTGAGCCGAAGGCAGCGGCTTAACCCACTGAGCCACCCAGGCGCCCAATTACCAAACTTCTTAAAGAGCGATCTGTTAACCCTTGTTTGTTTCTTTACTCATTTCCGACTTAATCCTTTACAAGTAGAATTCTGCCTCTATATTCTGTTAGGTGAATTAGGTTATCATTGATCCAACCCACCATTTTCTCCCTCTTTCTGGTTTCTCAGCCTTTCTCAGCACTTGATATAGTCCACTCTTTTTTTCCTGAAACTTACCTCTTTGGGCTTCTCTTGCTTTCGAGTACTTCTGACTCTTCCCATATCTTGTCAGTCTCTCTTTTTCTTCTTGCTAATTTCCTCCCTTCCTCCTTTAATTTGTCTAGCTTTCACTACCTTCTCCTCCCCCTCCCTCTTCTCCTCCTCCTCCTCCTCCTTTTTCTGTTTTTGCTATTTTCTCTCTAACAATCTCATCTACCTCTGAGGTTTGTCTGCATGGGAATGAGTCCCAGCTTTATCTTTTGAGCTACAAATCTGCATATCCAATTACCTGCTAGATATCTTTACTTAAATATCTTTTTATTCTTCACAGTAGACATTCTAAACGCAGATCTGTGGTCTGTTTCTCCTCTTTTCCATAACCAGCCTGCCTTCTTGGCTTTACTACAGGTGGCCATAAAATCCAGAAATGTAGATAAATGTACATTAAATGCCGTACTGCTCTTACATTATAATACATTATAATACATGATACATTCAGGGTGTTGCCTTCAAATAAAACTGTGTCTTTACATTCCTCTGGAGCAGTAAATCAAGGAGGTTTGATCTATTTTTACCTTATGGACAGTTTATATTTCTATTATTTGTGTATTTATTCTTGTAGACATCTAAATTTAAAAAATCTTAGCGTCTCCTTCATTTCCTAAATCTAGATTTTGGCTAAATCTTATAAAATTTTTCTTGTGTACATTTTTTGTTTTCTTTTTCTTCTTCTACCTTTTCAGCCTAATTCAAGTTCTCAGGACTTGTCTACTGGATTATTTCAGTAGCCTTCTAGACAGTCTCCTTGCCTCTTGAGAAACTTTCAGTGGCTTCTTCAATAGCAAAAGGTTTACTTTCTGTCTTTTTCTTTTTTTTTTAATAATAATCCATTCTTGTTAATGGATCGTAGGGTACTTGGAGGCTTGATTCCACATGTTTATCGTTGTATCCTAAGTGTTCTCTGTCTTGTTCAGTACCATATATATAGAAGGGTTCAAATAGTATTCTTTTTTTTTTTTTTAAGATTTTATTTATTTATTTGACAGACAGAGATCACAAGTAGGCAGGGAGGCAGGCAGAGAGCCCGATGCAGGGCTCGATCCCAGGACCCTGAGATCATGACCAGAGCCGAAGGCAGAGACTTAACCCACTGAGCCACCCAGGCGCCCCCAAATAGTATTCTTAAATTGATATTAGCACGTTGGCTAAGAAAGGTCACTATAATAAAATATTGGAACTATTTGATATAAATGGAAAAGGAAAAAATATATGTGTTTTAGCTCTGATGCTTTTCTGGAATATTCTGTACATAATCAAGGACAAAGAAGAGTCAACACTTCTTGGAAACCTAGAACACTGTAAGCACAATTGGCATTGTTTCTCTCACTTCCTAGTGAAGAACTAGCTGAAATTTGTGTAATTCTTATTTCCCCAGGTCAAGGCAAAACTTAAGCAAAATCCTTCAGAAACTACAGTGGGTAAAAAGCAAGAAGATACTTCTTTGATGAAGTCTAATAACCAAGAAATCACCATTTTCTCAGGTTCTCATCTTCCGCAACCTAACAGGCATCAAGAAATCTGGTCTATCCTAGAGAATGTTTGGATTACATTATATCAGAACAGGTACTAAATTTCCAAGAATTTTTGAATTCTCGGCTTTTCCATCGTTACTGTTATTCATTGAACAGTTAGTGTTTGGGTTATGAGTTTAATGTATTAGATTATCTAACTGAGGGCCTTTTATCAAATTGGTGCCTTAGAAACAGTGATGCTTAAATAAGGGTGCAATCAGATTTATCTTGAGTGTTTTAAAAATACATATGCCTAGGCTCTATCCCTAGAAATTCTGACTTGATAAGACCGAGGTGACACTGAGATAGTGCATTAAAAAAAAAAAATCTCTATAGGTGATTCAGATGTGAAACCTTCATGACAAGTATTTCCCATGTATGTCAGAACCAAAAAAAGCCACCTAGATTGCTAAACAAATCAGTAGGACACAAAACCTTAATGACATTTAAGATAATCTAAGAAAAGGTCATTTAACTTTAGGGAGAATTCATGTAAGACTTTCTAAAAAGAAGGATAAATACTTATATTTAAAAGGAAGAAATGCTTTTATTCCTTTGATATCCATGAAAGCATACTATGTTCTTGGTAAAATGAAAAGATAGAGACCATTTGTGAGTAGTTCTTTAAATGCTGCTGGAGTAGCTTAAAAAAAGTAATTTAAAATAACTGCTTTTAAAGTAGGCCGACCTTCCCTCCTGTACTTTTTCCCAAGCCCATAATCTTTATATGATTTTATATGTATTATATATTTGCGGGTCACGAAAGCTTTTTAGTATGATTTTTGTTCAAGGGCCCAGTATCACTGTTATTTTGGATTAAGATCATCTGTCATTTCCTCTGTCAGGAAATGGGCAGCAAAGTAATATGAACACTCTTTTTAAACATCTTTTCTCTCTTATAACACTGTAGACCCATTTTTAGTCTTTGCCTACAATTATAAGTTCTTTCAAACAAATGTGTAGTTTGTCACATTAAAGAAATACCAATACCTAACATGTAAGCTGAAGAAAACAATAGTTAAAAATTTGTGTTTTCATGTAATGCATTTGTATTTTCATATTTTTGTTTTGTCCAGTCTTAACATACTGGAAATGTTTTGGCTAATCAGATATTCTTGTTAGCAGGAAGTTACCCCATATACTAGGCAAAGATTATCACTTTCAAAATAAAATAGATTAAAGCCATTTCTAAGATATTTTGATCTTCTTTTCATTTAGAAAATATTTCTAAATTTCATTTAGAAAATAAAATTTTCATTTTAGAAAAATTCAAATATTCAAAATTTGAGTACCTTATTTGTCTTAGAATTGACCTATAATATACATACATTTGTGTTGGATGTTAGAGTTCCTGGTAAATTCTGTATAATAAATCAACTTTACTTTGTAGTATTTCAGTATTTCATGAAAAATTCTTATATTGCTATATCAGTGCATAGTTCAGTGACCAGAGTCACTGTAAAACTTTTCAATATATTCATGCTTGAGCCCTTCATTGAGAGCTGCTCTTTTGAAGGTTGAGGTAGTGAGAAGGGAGGCAAGATGGCAGAGGGATCGGAGACCTCATTTTGTCTGGTGCCCTGAATTTATCTGTATATCTACCAAACCATCCCGAACAACCATGAAATCAGCCTGAGTTGTAAGAATATATATCTGGATCTCTACAAGCAGAAAAACTCTACCGGGCCTGAGTGGTGGCATCAGACTGCTCCAATTTTTCCTAGGGTGCATCCTGCCTGGGTCATGGTTGACCCATGGACTCTGTACATTCCCTCAACATCCCTCACAGATTGACTAAGAGGAACAACTCCCAACAAAGAAAAGAACCAGAGACAGTGGCCTCTGCCACAGACTTAATGGATATGGATATAAGCAAGATGTTAGAAATAGACTTCAGAGTAACACTTATGAAGTCACTATCTAGGCTTAAGAAAAGTACTAGCGACAATATAGAATCTTTAAGGGCAGGAATGAGAGCTAATCACGCCAAACTTAAAAATGCTATGAAGGAGATGCAGTCTAAACTGGATACTCTGACTACCAGGGTACATGAGAAAGCAGAACGAATTAGTGGTCTAGAAGATAAGATGATAGAAAGGAAGCAGGTCAAGGAGGATAGGGATAAACAACTAGAAGCCCATGAGAGCAGAGTTAGAGAGATCAATGATGTCATGAAACGTTCCAAAGTCAGAAATTACTTGGATCCTTGAAGGTTTGGAGAGAGAGAGAGAGAGTGAGAGAGAGAAAGAGAGAGAGAGAGAGAGAGAGAGAGGACTAGAAGGTGTACTTGAGAAAATCATAGCTGAGAACTTCCCCAATCTGGGGAAGGAAATAAGAATTCTCGTCCAAGAGGCAGAGAGGATCCCTCCCAAGATCAATAAAAATAGACCAATGCTCTGGTATATAATAGAAAACTTGCTAATTTTAGAGCCAAGACAGCTATCCTGGGAGCAGCTAGGGGGAAGAGATTTCTTACCTATGGCGGGAGGAACATCAGAATAATGTCAGACCTGTCCACAGAGACCTGGCAAGCCAGAAAGGGCTGGCAAGACATTATCAGGGTACTAAATGAGAAGAACATGCAACCAAGAATACTTTATTGAGCAAAGCTGTTATTCACAGCAGATGGAGAGACAACAAGCTTCCAGGACGGGCAGAAACTGAAAGAATATGTGACCACCAAACCAGCCCTTCAAGAAACAATAAAAGGGGGGTTCTGTAAAAGAAGAAAGACCTCCAAGAATATCATAGACCAGAAATTTACAGAGACCATCTATAGAAACGGGGGCTTTATGGGAAACGGGCTTTACAGGCAATATGATGGCACTAAATTAATACCTTCCAGTAGTTACTCTCAACATGAATGGCCTAAATGCTTCCCTGAAATGGCATGGTGCTGAAGATTGGATACAAAGACAGGACCCATCCATGTGCAGTCCACCAGAGGTTCATTTGAAACCTAAAGACACCTCCAGATTAAAAGTGAGGGGATGGAGAATCATTTATCATGAAGGTGTAGTAGGCTACTAGTGTTTCAGAATACTTTTTCTTTTAGAAAGGTCAAACTGTACTTATTAACCATTGTATTTATTCAGATTTCCTAAGTTTTCCCTTTTGCACGCTTGTCAAAACGCTTTACCCCTTTCATACATGTAGGAATGTGGAAAAGCAATTTTTTGGTTCCTCAGTACATTAAATGTGCCATCATCATATAACTCCGCAGTGCCACTCTTAGGTATGTACCTAAAAGAACGGAACACAAGTGTTCAAACAGAAACATGTGCATGAATGTTCACAACTATTTACAATAGCTAAAGTGGAAACAGTCATATGTACATCAGCAGATGAGTGGATACACGAAATGTGTCTCATAAAATGGGTATATCCATAAAATGGAACGTTACACAGCTATAAGGAAGTATCCATACACAATATGGTGTGAATGAATTCAGAAACATGCTAAGTGAAGGAAGCTAGACACAAAAGGTCACGTGGCATATAATTTCATTTATATTAAATATCCCCAACAGGCAAATCTATAGAAATAGAAAATAATTAGTGGTTACCAGGGACTGCAGAGAGGGAGGAATGGTGAGTGCTTAATGAATACAGGGTTTCCTTTTGGCACGGTGAAGATGTTCTATGAGTAGATAGTGGTGATGGTTGTAGACATTGTGAATGTATCAAATGCCACAGAATTGTACACTTTAAAATGTTAAAATGGTAATTTTATGTTTTTTTTTCACCATAATTATTTAAAAAAATGCTTTGGAAAGTACTGTGAAGTAAGCAACTTCCTTGAATGCTACTACCTGAAGATAACCAGTAGTTAACATGGTTATTCTCATGTATACCCAGCTGTATTTTAAAGCATGGTTATTAGTCTAGGGCTGCCATAGCACATTACCACAAACTAGGTGGTTTAAAATAACAGAGATTTATTCATTCATGGTTCTGGAAACTGAAAAGTCTGAAATCAAGGTGTCTGTCTTCAGGGTTGATTGTTTTGAGAAGTTCTACAAAGATCCCATTTCAAATAAAGTCACATTCTGAGGTTCTGGGTGAACGTGAATTTCAGGGGCATACTCATCAATCCAGTACAGCATATATTTTGATTTTTTTATATGGTGGTGGTTATGTTCTCTAAATAAATTTTGTATACCTTTATTTTTCTATCTTACAGATGGCGTAAGCATTATTTTAGTAGTTCTTTGGTATTTCATCAGGTGGCTAATTCACTATTTACTTAACACTTTTTACATCATGGCACATGTAGGTGATTACTAATTGTTGACCAGTTGCAAGTTATTATTAATGTGCTAGATTTCTAAAATTGGAATTACCAGAGTAAGGTGTATGGATATTTAAAACTAATAGTTTCAGGAAACATGTGTATCTGATGTCTTTTTTTCTTCATCCTTATATACGGGAGTACTGTTAGTATTTATGGATTGATTTGAATGCAGATTAACAGTATTCTGTGTCTTATGGTCTCTTGATAAGAAACATTATTCCCACAGCTTGTAAGTATTACTTTAGATTAGACGAACATAGTTTTTACTCTGGATCCTTTGCTTGAATGGTAGCCTGGACATTCACAGGTCATTGTGTCTTATTTCTAATTTTAATCAATCAGGATTATGAGGGAGGAGTTATAAATATTACCTCATTTTATATATTAGAAATGGAAATGCTTGAATTAACATAAATGTGCATGTATATGAGTATCTTTTCTTTTTCTCTATTTTAGCATGGATGTATTTCAAAGATTGGGCTCAAATGCAGCTTTGACTTCTTCAAAAATAGCGTCATTTGAAGAAGCTTATGTATCTCTTCAAAAGTTAATGGCAGCTGTGAAAGATATTCTTGAAGGAATACAGAGGTAAACACTAATTAATTTTAAAATTTCATTTATTACTTTTCTCTTTCTTCCAGGTTTACGGGCCTTTTCTGGGAGCCTTCCAAAAAATTTTATAAACTAAGGACTTTTAGGCTTACGTTTTCTCTCTCCCTCGTAAAGAATCCCTATTTAGAGTCTGGACCACTAGAATGTTCCTAGTTTTTCCTTTGTAGAAGAAATATACCAGGTTGTAAGCTTCATAAAGAACCTTATTTTCATTATTGTGCAACTTTAGCTCCGAAAACAGTGCCTGGCAAAAAATGGGCACTCAGTAATTCCTTGTTGAATAAATATATGTGTAGGTAATTATCACTACCCTTTAAAAACAAATACATGTTAATATTTGTTAACAGGATTGATTTCCTCAAATACAGTCTCATAGGTCCGCAGACTGAAAAAGTGTGAAGCAGCATAGTCTTATAATGCTTTGAGACTTATACGTATGTGATTATTTTAAATATTTGTGGAGCGCATAGAAACCGTGGAGCCAGAGAGCTATAGAGTGAACCAGACATCACCTTTATAGAATAAAGTCCAATGTTTTCTTTTGTGACAGTAAAGAATACTGTACTTAATCTTGCAAATTTTTGAATACATACCAAAATTGCTTGACTTGAGTTAAATATGCAGCTTGCTCACAGAAGACTATTGTTCCTTATAAATTAAAAACCAAAAACCAAAGAAATAAAACTGATTTGATTTGATTTGATTATGTCCAAACTTTAAAAACTTGGATTTTTGAAACAACAGTAATTTTTAAGCTTTTTTCCCCTTTTCCTTTTAAGGGTTTTTGGAAACTTCATCTCATTGCTAACACACACACTCTTTTTACTCCTTTTTGGATCACAGTTGGCTAAATGATTCTTAGAATAGCTTTTTGGTGTTCTTAAGTTGCTAATGAATTGAAGATGTGGCAGATCCCAAGGCAAGTGAAATTTATCATCTCTCGGTGGAAAAATAAGGGAATACTAAAGAAGAGTAGCTTTATGAGGGAGAAATAGTCAGTTTTTAAATTTTAGTTATCTGTTGTCACATTCTAGGTTGCATTAAAGCCATTCTTGACACAACCTTTTCTCCAGAAAGTACGGCTAGCAATCTGTATTGTTACTCATACAAGCCTTTGGGGAATCCAAATTAGATTCAATCTCTGACTTCAAAGAGGTTGTTTGTAGAAAGAGTGTAAACAGTCACATTACAACAGATAATTGCAATGGAATTGCTAATATTCTAATAGGAAAATATGTAGTGGAGGGAAGAAGTGTTTGGCAATAGATGAGGTTGGTGGTGAATGTCTTGTAGGCCACTCAAAGCAATTTCTACTTTATCCCAGCTAGCATTGCACACATTTAGGCCTGTTAATTATGTCCCTGGACAGAAGTGTTTCTGATCCAAAAAGTTGTGGAGATACTGCACACTACGCCATGCTCTCGGAAAATCGCTGTATGCCCATTTACGTATTGATGGGTTTTATAAACCTTTTTAATTTTAGGAGCTTGAAACATATAGGTGTCTGGATGCCCCATGCCAGAGACTCTGATGTAATTGGTCTAAGTGTGTACCTGGCTAACAGATTTTTAAGCCTCCAGCAGGTGATCCTAATGTGTAGTCAAGGTTGAGAACCACTAGACAGTATTCTTAACCAGTGGTATTCAAAGTGTAGTCACAGAATTGACATCCTCATCTCCACCCAGAACTTGTTACAAATCCAAATTCTCAAATACCTGCCAGACCCTCCTGAATCCGAAACTCATCCTAGGCTGAGCACCACTGCTATCATGTCAAGCCAGAGTGGAAAAGCATGTACTGCTTCCATAAGTTGTATTTAAAGAAATAAATATTTGAATTTTAAGGCTGAAAGAATCACAAAATTCTGTCACGTGTTGAGACACGTGTTGATATAATTAACCAAACCAGTTAGTTACCTGTTGGGGGAACTTGTTAAAAATGCAGAGTTCTAGTTGTAGTGAAATCACAGTATCTGTAGATATTTCATGGAGGGAGGGACAATGTATTTTTAACAAGCATTCCAGAGGATTTATATGCAGGTGGTGGGGACCACAGTAAGGAAACAAATTCAAATTCCTATAATAAATATATTAGAACTACTTTGCCACCAGTAGAGGGCATTGTGAATAAAAAAAGTTGCTCATTTCAGCATTCATTAATCTACAGGAAATTACTAATATCGCAAGGTTTTTCTTTTTGAAGCCCTTCAGACAATAGGCATTTAAATCAAAATGTAATAGTAGTTAATAATTATGTTATTTTGTCAAGTGTGTATGTAGTCTTAAAATCTTTTAAGAAACAGTCATGTTCAACTCAGTTAAGTTTTTTTTTGGGTGGCTAACTATGGGTAGATTTTTAAATTTTTTTTTTTTTTGATTTTTAAATTTTTTAAACATTGAAAAATACACCCAACTTCATAGCGACTGCATATCGTTAGCATTTTCTGATACTTGTTAAACTGGAACAGTTTCATTTGATTTTGAGATATATAGCTCAACTCTTGTTTTTATCATAGCAGATCATGTGTGTTGTTACATTGGGTATCAATAACAAGGTAACCTGTTAACCCAGTCTTTTCATTAAAGAAGTATATGAAAATGTGTTTATTAAACTAAGAGTTTGGGCTTCTAGTTCCAGGCTTATCCCTTTGACTTTAGACCTGTTACCTCCACTTTTTAAGCTGGTCTCTTTCCTTATGAAGTGAGAATCCTGATATCTTCTTAGCAGAATGAGATAATGTATGTGGAAATACTTTGTAGTCTGCAACATAAGTGTTAGTCTTTGTTTTCTCCTTAAAGCTGATATGTTAAATTTGAAATGTTGAAATGTTTAAACATGGCTGTGATAAATCGGGGTAGAAAACGTCGGTGGAGCAGTTGTCCACACAGTTATACAATTGGGAGCAGAATACCTGAGTTTGCAAAAGTTGAAAAACAGGTGGGAATATTGCTGATGGTTATACTTTCTACACACTTCTTCCTGTGTGGGAGAGGGAACTTAATATATTTGCTCTTGGTTTAGAAATTACTTTTCTCTTTCTCATCTCTTTTTGTGTATATAGGAGTAATCTGAGCACTTTCGTTAATGGCCTCTTTATCTGATCACTGGAGAACCAGAGTCCGTACTCTTTCCATGTAGACAAAAGTGCATTAAGGGTTTTTTGTTGTTGGTGGTGGTGGTGGTGTTTTGTTTTTTATTTAGATTTGTACTATTTAGTCTCATTTTATAGTTTAGTAAACATCATCAGGTTACTCTCAAGATCACAAAAACCTTTTTGCTTAGTAATTAAAGACTACAAAGGTTCATTTGGAGTGAAAAATTAATTGGGGAGTCATATGACAAATTCTAAAGAGAAGTTCTGCTTGTACAGTAATAAAAAATGTTACATATCTGTGTTTCAATTGGCATCTCTACAGAGTTAAGTAAATAGGTCATATAATCCAACTCCAAAGCATACTGTAAATGTGGTGTGTAGATTCACTTGAAAGCTAATACTCAAAACAGCAATGACAATGTTTTACGGAGGTTTTTGTGTCTCTGAAGTGATGATGAGCTGCCTGGTTTGGAAGCAGGGAAGGAGTGAAGAGTGAAGGTAGGAAATCGCACTCTGCCTCAGTTTTGTAATCGTGTTCGTGTGTTTCATCGTTATAAAACAAACTTGAAATTATTTTTAAAAAACAAAAATAGGAGCATTTTGAATCTAAAAATATAAGTAGATCATGCCTAAATGGGCACATTCATCTTAACACTTGATTTAACATGTAAAACTGTACTTCTGTGTTCCTTTAATGAACTCTAGATTCCTTGCTCAGGTAGCTTTAGATGAAATTTGAAATAATGAATGTTTTCTGAGTTTTGTATTTTGAATCATAAGCAGAGGTGGGAGAAGGAATTACTATTCCTTGTAAGTAACTTGCCACATTTTAGAAGGGGGTATGTTTTTATATGTAAGGGTATCTCTTGTTTAAGTAACATTTTCTTTTTAGCTGTCATATTTGCTTTGGTTGTTTTTAAATGAGGATTAATTGAGTGTTAACTGATGCATTGGACTTGGTCATATTCTAGGTGGGTTCATGCGTCATCATAGAATATGATTTTGGAAAATGAGACTTGTGCTTAGATTTAGGAAAGGGAAGATGATTAATTTTTATCATCTTTAAATGCCTTAATGATCTTCAAAACTTCAGTAACCTCTGTTACAGTCCTGTGGCTTTGGTTTGAAATACTTTGTAGAACTGTTTTTCTTTTCTTTTCTTTTCTTTTAAAGATATTATTATTTATTTGACAGAGAGAGAGACAAGGAGAGAGGGAACACAAGCAGGGGAAGTGGGAGAGGGAGAAGAAGGTTTCTTGCTGAGCAGGGAGCTGGATGTGGGGCTCGATCCCAGGATCCTGGGATCCTGATGTCAGCTGAAGGCAGACACATAACAACTGAGTCACCCAGGCTCCCTGTAGAGCTGTTTTTCTAAAGCACAGTAATAGTCATGAAGTTTAGGATTTTTTTTTTTTTTTGGTATGTCATTTACATGTATTTTTATCTTATTAAGCCTCTAAAAATGAATCTTCCCATTGCAGTCTTACGGCATGTTAACCTAAGAGCAAAACAAGTACTGGTATAACCATACATGATTCCTGTAAAAAGGAATCCTATAATCACAGCTTTTCAGATCTGCTAGTGATTTAGTCACTTCAAAGAAGGTGGAGTTTGCATTTGCAGGAATATTTTGTTAACTGCATGGTGCATGTTTTGGTAGCTGGCCTCTTGAGGTGTTTTAGAAAGGGTATTTAGAAAAGGTCATCCTTCAGTTGACACAAGGACAACAATGTTTAGGCTGTTTTACAGATCAAGGTAGTCACTGAAACAGGTTCCAGTTAGAGACACGTGTAGATTATAAAAACAGAAGTGGCTTTTCAGCATCTCAACTCATTGCAGTATGCAAGTAGTTCAGCCGTGGATAAAAAAATTGTCCCTATCTAGGGTGGAGAAGTTTGTTCATGGTTAGCTCTGACCTACTTTCTTTGAGGCTTGGCCTTTCTACCCTTAGATCATTGGACTGTACATCCCCACTCCACCCCCCTGGAGTTTGCACAACTCCCCAGGTATCACTGGACCTCTTTATCAGACTCTTTGCGCACCCCTTGTCCTGTTCAAAACCAAAAGTATCAGTTGCTATGTTGAATAAGAGAAACTAATACAACCTATGAATTAAAAATGAAAGGACCTACTTGCTTTACCCTCCATGCCATCATTTTGTACCAACTTTCTTCTAATTTTTTTCCTAATCAGCTCCCTGAGATTTTGAACAGCTTTATGGGAGAAACTTTGCCTACTTTTGTTTGCCTACTTTTGTATATCTACATCTATGCCCAGATCACAACTATACATAATAAACGGGGGAGGAAAGTATTGAATGGGTTTTTTATGGTCTTTCTAGGGAAGGGAAACTTCTTTAGGGCTAAATACTACTAATAGTACTATGTTATGACATTCAATGAATAGGCAATGTCAAGGTTTTAAAAGTGATAGGAGTGCAAGCTAAGGAAGGGTCAAGAACAAGAAAGTCAGGAGGAAGGAGAACAACCGGAAGGAGGAGGTAGAGGAGATAAGATGAAGGTATTTATCTCTAGAACAGATGGTGGAACCCTCGGTAATTTGCCCACACGGCTAGAAGGAAAGACAGGAGCTAATGGGAGGGATTGGAATTCAGGGAATATAAGCAAATATTTCTTATATAAGACATAGGTAATGGGGTCACTTGGGTGGCTCAGTCAGTTAGCTATGGGACCCTTGATTTTGACTCAGGTCATTGTTTCAGGGTCATAAGATCGAGCCCCAGGTTGGGCGCTGGGCTGGGCGTGGAGCCTCCTTAGTATTCTCTTTCTAGCCTCTCTGTCTGCCCCTCCCCCTGTGTGCTCTCTCAAAACAAAACAAAACAAAACAAAACAAAAACCAAAACCCACATAACAGATGGTTATTTAATAAAAGCTTTTTATGATACCTATATTGCAGCTTGATAAACACTGCTCTAAGAACATTTATAGCAAGTGTTATATATAATACATAATAAAATTTACATTTGCTGACAAGATATGAGACATCCACATATAAATCTGACTGAATGACCCAGCATTAACTGCTGTTCTTTTAACCTGGCTCTTTAATGCTACTGAGGATGACAGATTGCTCAAGACTTAATTTTTAGAATAATTAGATTTTTACATATGTGAAGCTCTTATCTATGCTTCCCAGGACTTACAATTCAAGAATATGACATAGGGGCCTTTATTTTTATTCTGAATATCAGTGGGTTGATGTCATAATTACTCCTTCCATCCCTGAAGCATTTCTAAGTGTCAGTGTTCCCTTCTTCTAATCAATAAAATCCAGGTTTGGGTGAGAGATAAGCATTTCCGTTGTAAACCCTTTGATCACAGGAGAATTAAGCAATTAAATGTAAAGGCTACTTCTTGAAGATTGCAAATATTTTAGTTTGTTTATGTAGTTGTTTTTATTTATAATCAATATTCTTTTAAATTTGCCTTTTGTTTATAGGTGGTTATTTCTTATTTCTTGATTTGGTATTTGATTAAAATTCCCTGCTATTTAAGTCTTATGTTAAGAAATGCTAAAATCAGTTAAAACTACATTTTTCAGTGAAGCAGATGGAGTAAATTGACTAAACCAGTGGGGTTGAACATTAGTAAGATAAATGAAATAGGGGAAATTAAAGGTGCTGAATAAGGGCTTTTATAGTAATTTTAATTTAAAGAGTAAATATATAGGATAAAGCCAGATGATCAGTTCTGATTCCTTCTCACAGAGTAGTTGTACAAAACGTTTAGAGACTCTATTATTCCCATCTCTTTTGAGAAATATCCTCTTGTGCCTCTAAAGATCTTCTCACATGGTGGTAGGCCAACCATCTGCTTATTTTAAGAAGTGATGCAATCAATATCCTCAAGGCTACTTAATAATATAAAAGATTTGAGTCTACCTCAGGACAGTGTTTTCTACATAGAAGACAATCAATAAATACTTATCTTCTCTTTAAAGAGAGAGAACACAAGCAGTAGGAGCAGTCGGAAGAGGGAGAAACAGGCTCCCTGCTGAGCAAGGAGCCCGATTTGGGACTTGATTCCAGGACTGGGATCATGATGGGAGCCGAAGCCAGGTTCTTAACCAACTGAGCCACCCAGGCACCCCTCAATAAATATTTATTGTATATCAGAAACCCCTGGAATTATCTAACATTTTGACCTGCCAGTTCCTATTAATGAGGCATAATAACCCTTCTAGAATCAGCATATACTTGGCCTTAATAATAATATAACTGAAACTCTAGGTTGTAAATTTTCCAGTTAATCTTTCTTTTTGCCAACATTAAGCTAATTTACTTTTTGACAGCATGTAGCCAAATATATTTCCCCAACTTAATTGTTGAGCTAAGACAAGTTATGAAAATCATCAAAATTATATTTTCTATATTAAAGATGGCAATTTATGCAGATCTTATTTTAAACCCTTTTGATTATATAGATTAAAAAGTGTGAGTACTTTGGTACACTAGTGGAGCATAAAATAGTGTAAAGAATGTACCCATCAGCCTTCTTCAAAAGGATTTGCATGCATTTACTAGGGTGACTGCTATAAAGAAGTGAATATTACAACCTTGTAGGGAATTGCTAGATACTGGCTCAGAGTTAATGCTAATTCCAGCGACCTAAAATTCCACTGTAGTTGGAGAAATGGTCAGAGAGAATCCAATCCACTTTGACTGATACACAGTAACTACTGGTTTGTTTAAAAACTTGGAGAAAACAAGATTGAAAGTCTGCTGACAAAGGTGTCTGGAGAAGAGGTATATAGATGGGCATCTTGGTATGGGCACTGCGTGGGAGGGTGTTTGTGTCCCGTGTAAATACAGTAGATGTCAGTCTCTCCCCAGCCACCCGAGTGTTTGGTCAGTGAGCTTATATACAAAGGGACAATGACTGCTTCTATAAGATGAGCTCAAAAGTGAGACTTCTGCTCATGAAGGCTGCTCTGGCTACTACCTGTGCTGAGAGCCCAAACTTTCACCAGCAGAAGCAAATGCTTAGCATTCAATAAGGCACCATTCCCTTGGAGATCAGTAAGTCATTTAGTGATAGTGATTTGTCCTCACCAAGAATAGAATTCTTTTGGGTATGGCTTTGCTTTTCCTCATAGTAGTGATTCTGCTAGCAACTCTTTCTATTGATTTAAGGGTCTCTTGGCCACTGCCTTGGTATGCCATTCAACTAAGAAACTAATTTTATAGTGAAAGCGCAGCTATGGCTACATGGAATTCATTGTCTTTATTATACGCTAAGGATCTGGCTTTGCAAAACACTGGAGTGACCTATAAGCATTTTATTTACCATAGCAGTGGTGAAGTTCAAGGCTGTTTTCACCTTAGAATATGTAGGATTCAAGAATCAAGGGGAGTAAGTGGTAATGGTTTCTCTCTTATTGTACTAAATAACTCTTCTCCTGGTAGAAAGTACTGCTTCAGTCATTGCTTAGTCAGGAAAACAGAAGTGACTTTAGGTATTTCAAACAGAAAATTTTAATATATATCCTAATACTGTTGGAAGGACTAGAAGAGAAAAAGGGAGATGATGGGCATATCTGGAGGCACAAAAAAGAAGAGGGTTTTTAATGCATTTTGTAAATATCTTGTATCCTGTGTACCATAGGAACACAATACATGATTAACTGTGACTTTTCAGTATTTTCTGTGCAGAAAGAGGCATTCTTCAGTATGTTGCATTCAATGAAGCTTTAATTGTTATTTTTGCTTTACATTTTTAAGCTTAGGGCAGCCATTTGTCCTCAAAGCAAAACAAAATACAACTTATTTTCAATACCTTAATCAGGAATTAGTTCTTTTCATAAATGTATAGATTTCCAGAGAAGTTGCAGAGAGAGAATTGTATTATAACTTGAGCCAACATACTTTTCATACCCATGCATTTTCAACTTTCTATTAAAAGTCATTTTAAAGATTTTTGTCAATTTTATTTTAGAGAGTGAGATTGTGTGAGTGGGAGAGGGGGAGGAAGAAAGAGAATCTTAAGCAGACTCCGCGCTGAGCCGGATGTGGTGCTCAGTCTCACAACTCTGAGGTCATAACCTGAGCCAAAACCAGGAGTCGAAGGCTTAACTGACTGAGCCACCCAGGCACCCCAAAAGTCACTTCAAATAGAATTCCATGTTCAGAAATGTATTGTCAATTGAACCACCCAGGTGCCTCTGTATTGCCAGTTCTTGAACTTAGATGCTTCTATGATGAAATGACTTGTGGGACCGGACCATTGTTTCTGTACCTGGTCCTTATAGATGTCTGTCCTCTGCCTCAGGTCCATGTTTTATCTGGGCTCTAGGGTGATTGGTTCCTGCTGCCACTACCTATCTGTCTACCACCAATAAAGCCACTGATCTCTCTTTTCTCTTCATGCTGAGATATGAAAACTATTCTTAGTTCAACTAAGATACAGTAGGACTTTATCGAGGGAACCTTCACTAAAAAGCTAATGAATGTATGACTAAAGAGAAAGAAAAAAAAGACAAGAGCAGTTTTCTTATATAGTTTCAGTCAGATGTTGTCTGGTGTTATCTCAAAGGCTGGCTGATACGGGGTGTTGCCCAGAACACCAACTGTAGCATCTCCATGTACTTCAACTTCCTCATACGTTGAAGGCCAGTTTCCAAGAGTGTCCAAAAATATTGGGTGAAAGGCATATTGCCTTAATCCTATAGTGTCATTACCCCTATAGTCACGGACCTGCCTAGACCCAGGGGAAGGGAATGTAGACACTGTTGATAGAAGGAGGAATGTCAGCATTACATTTTAAGAAGGACAAGAGATCTTGTTGTGTGGCCATTTTGGAACACAACAGTTTATATCCCTTCAACTACCCAAATATACTCATTCCCTCTTCTCAAGACCACCATGTTTTATTCCATTATGAAATTAGCTTAAAATCTAGGATCTTATCATTTAAATCAAGTTCAGGTTGGTTGAGACAAGGCTTCTTTGGTGTGACTCCTTGGGTACCATTCTTTTGTGAACTGAAGAGACAAGTTAGTTGCCGCCATCTCCCAGCATATAACATCAAAACAGGCAAGGATACGTGCTATATAACTTCATATTCAAAATGGGGCTGGGGGAACAAGAGGCACACAGAATTCTTAGCAATTCTAGAATTGAGCTATGCACGTGTTGCCACTTCTTTCGTTAGGCAGGGCTCAGTCCTGCTGCCTGCAAATTATTTACAGATGTTGTTGACTCTGTTCTCTGGGCTCTTGGTTTTGGCCTCTGAACTTTTAACATAAGCTGCAAATGAGGAGCCTTCTCAGCCTGCCTCCTGTTCATAAAAGGTAGGAGAGTCCGAAACCTCTTTTCATTTTGTATTATCTCTAGCCCATGTAGTCCAAGGAGTGGTACTTGTACTAGAACATTCCTCTAAAACACTAACTTCTGTGAATCTTACTGGGGTTCACTCCAATAGATAAAAATCACAACCACAAATTGGTTTGAAATAAACACTTGCACTTGAACCCTACTTTGGGTTCCTGCCACTGCTTCAGGGCCATGCTGTCAATATTTTTGGAAGTCTTGTCTAACGGAATTTGTGAGGCACACTCTTAAGACCCCCAAAGGGCCATTTGTCTGTCTGAAAAATTCTCCAGGGCACCATAGGTCTTTCTGAGGTTTCAGCAAAAGGTTTTATGGTAATACTATTACTGTTTTCATCTTTAAACCACGTTTTCCTGCCAAACCTATTAAAGGTAAATATTGACTAATACAGTTATGACCTACTGATAAATTCTGTTGTTACTTTATGAACTCTTGATACACTCTTTGCTTTTGCAACATGTTTCCTAGACTCACCCCTAGATCCTGTCCCCACCACCCTCCCCTCTGCATAGGCTCTCCTTTTGTGATCACATCTACTCCCAATCTCTTCATGAACATTATTTCAGTCTTACTCTCACCTCCGTTCAGTTGTGAGCTTGCTGCCCGTCCTCTAACTGGCTAAAACTGAGTTCATCATTTAAATTAGTGCCACATGACTCCTTTCTGTTTTTGTCTCTATTTCTTTTTTGAAAATTTTCTTACTGTGTTCAGTTAGCCAACATATAGTACATCATTAGTTTTTGATGTAGTGCTCAGTGATTCATTAGTTACGTGTAACACCCAGTGCTCTTCACAGCACGTGCTCTCCTTAAGGTACAGCATTCTCTGTCCTTTCGCTTAAATTTGTTCATTGTATGTTCATATTAGTATATGGTTACTGATTGTTGTCTGAGCAGTTCTGTGATTTTTGTTGAACTTTCCAACTGTAATTGTAAGCTTTTCACTTTTTTAGTAATGCTTTCAACATTTGCTTCCAGTATTGTGGTGTTATGGTGTAGCTTCCTGGCGAATTGATCTCCTTTACTTCTAATAATTTTCCCCTTCAGGGGGGAAAGGTACTGGCAGGTACTACTGCCAGACCAACTCTCTATTTTCTTTTTTGCTAGTATTTTCTCTTATCTCCAACCATTCTAGGTCATTGTTTCTGTAATTAAAAAAATGTTTTTAAACTTAAATTCCACTTAGTTAACATATAACGTATTACTAGTTTTGGGGATAGAGTTCAGTGGCTCATCACTTGCATGTAACACCCCGTGTTCAGTACCTCACATGCTCTTTTTAATGTCCATCCCCCAGTTACCGCACCCCCACCTCCTTTCATTTTTTTTTTTTTTTACTTGACATAAAGCTACACTTGTTTTTTTTTTTTTACACTTGTTTTTTGATTGGTAATAAGTAAAATCTATTTACATAAATATTATTACTGGTATATTTGGACTTACTTATACCATCATTTTATTTTTTAAGTTTCAAACAGGTTTATTAATCCAGAAATACCACCCTACATTTGCAAATGTTGAGATCTTTAAGGATAAACAATTGTTACAGAAACTATAAGAAAACAGCACAGAAGTGCTTACTCATAGGTTGTAGATATAAACCCACAGAATGAAAGAACTAAAACAACAACAACAACAAAACCTTTCTGAGGACTATACAAATGGATATTTGAGATGAAGGGAGACTTCTTACTCATCATTGAACTAAAATGTTGGCTTGTGTTCATGTTATTAAACAAAAACTGTGTTCCCCAAACATCTACAAGGTCAGCTACTAAAATTCCTTTAAAGATCCATAGTAAGGGCCAGCCTGAGGTGCACCAGTGTGGGGCTGTGCAATGTCACTTTACCTTTTGTGTTTGTCTTATTTTCCTTTGTCCTTGCTTTCCTTTTATTGGCTTGAACAAGGTGTAATGTTAGTTTTCTCCAATCCTTCTTTTATACCACTACTCATTGGGAAGTTGTACATTTTATTTCCATTTTCTATTTCTATTGATACCCTTACACTAATAAATGCATATTTGATTTATAAAGTCTAAAACCATCAGGATTGGGGCACCTGGGTGATTCACTCAGTCATTAAGCATCTGACTCTTGATTTTAGCTCAGGTTATGATCTCAGGGTCATAACATGAAGCGTTGGGCTCCCGCTGGGTATGGAGTCTGCTTGGGATTTTCTCTCTCTCCCTCTCCCTTTGCACCCTTCCCCACCAAGAAAATCAGGATTATTCAGATCCCGAGTAAAACGAGGATCTTAAGAACACTTAACTTCTGATCTCCCTCTCATGTCTTCCTTATCCTTCCTTCCTTCCTTTTTTAAAAGATTTTATTTATTTATTTATTTATTTGACAGAGATCACAAGTAGGCAGAGAAGCAGGCAGAGAGAAAGGAGGAAGCAGGCTCCCCGCTGAGCAGAGAGCCCATAGGGGGTTTCATCCCAAGACCCTGGGATCACAACCTGAGCCGAAGGCAGAGGCTTTAATCCACTGAGCCACCCAGGTGCCCCTTTATCCTTATTTTCTAACACTATAGTTTCACATTGTTTTAAACCACTCCCCAGACTATTTATTATTACATAAAATAGTTTTTGTTTTTAGCGCCATGATATTTATTAGGTGTTTGGAAATTTCAGTGCTTCCTTGATCCTGCTCTTTCTTTTAGGTTCAGTTTCCTATTTCATGAAGCAAATTTTTGAGTTGTTCTTTTAGTGAAGACCTGACTCACAATGTTTTGCTTTCATTCTTAATTGATACTTAGCTCAGTGTGGATTCCAGGCTGACAGTTATTTTCCCTGAGCACACTGAACATAAAATTTCATTATCTTCTGTCCTCTTGGAAATGGGAAATTAGCTGTCAGCATATTGCTTTTTCTTAGTAGGTCATCTGTCTTCTTTTTTCTCTGACAGCTTTTAAGATACTCCTCTATAAGTTATATGTTGAGTAATTTTATCTCGATATGTCTAGCTTTGGTCTTAATTTTTCTTTTTTAATTTAAATTCAATTAATTAACATGTAGTATATTATTAGTTTAAGAGGTAAAGTTCAGTGATTCATCAGTCTTATATAACACCCAGTGCTAATTAGATCACTTGTCCTCCTAAGGCCCATCACCCGGTTACTCCACCCCCCACTCTCATCCCCTTCAGCAACCCTCAGTTTGTTTCCTATAGTTAGGAGTTTCTTTTATGGTTTGTCTTCCTCTCTGATTTTGTCTTCTTTTATTTTACACTCCCTTCCTCTGTGATCCTAGCATAATACACTCTAATTCCATCTATGTTGTTGCAAATGGTGGGACTTCATTTTTTTGATGGCTGAATAATATCCCATTTCTTCTTTATCCATTCATCTGTCGATGGACATCTGGGCTCTTTCCATAGTTAAGCTATTGTGGACATTTGCTGCTATAAACATTGGGGTGCATATGCCCCTTCAGATAATTACATTTGTATCTTTGTGGTAGATACCTAGTAGTGCAATTGCTGGTTAGCTCTATTTTCAACGTTTTGAGGAACCTCTCTATTTGTTTTCCAGAGAAGCTGCCCCAGCTTGCATGCGCAGCAGCAGTGTAAGAGGGTCCCCTTCTTCTGCATCCTCGCCAATATCTGTCATTTCCTGTCTTGTTAATTTTAGCCATTCTGACTATTGTAAGGTGGTATCTCATTGCAGTTTTGATTTGTATTTCCCTGATGCTGAGTGTTGAGCATTTTTTCATGTGTCTGTTGGCCATTCTTTTTTGGAGAAATGTCTTATGTCTTCTGCCCATTTTTAAACTGGATTATTTGGAAAAAAAAAATAAACTGGATTATTTGGGTTTTTTTGGGTGTTGAGTTTTATAAGTTCTTTATAGATTTTGAATACTACCCTTTTATCTGATAAGACAATTGCAAATATCTTCTTCCATTCTACCGGTTGTTTTTTGATTTTGCCGACTGTTTCCTTTGCTGTGCAAAAGTTTTTATCTTGATGAGGTCCCAATAGTTCATTTTTGCTTTTGTTTCCCTTGCCTTTGGAGACATGTCTAGCAAGAAGTTGCTGTGGCCCAGGTCAGAGAGTTTGCTGCCTGGGTTCTCCTCTAGGATTTTGTTGGATTCCTGTCTCACATTTAGGTCTTCCATCCATTTTGAGACTGTTTTTGTGTATGGTGTAAGGAAATGGCCCAGTTTCATTCTTCTGCATGTGGCTACACAATTATCCCAACACCATTTGTTGAAGAGACCGTCTTTTTTCCTTTGGATGTTCTTTTTGGCTTTGTCGAAGATTAGTTGACCATAAAGTTGAGGGTCCATTTCTGGGTTCTCTGTTCTTTTCCACCGATCTATATGTCTGTTTTTGTGTCAGTACCATACTGTCTTGATGATTACAGCTTTGATATAGAGCTTGAAGTCTGGCATTGTAATTTCTTGGTTGATCCATTTATTCTTTGGTAGGATGCTCTTCAACCTCCATGTATTTGAGTTCTTTACAAATTTTCTCTCGTGATTGAGTTCCAGTTTCAAAGCATTGTGGTCTGAAAATATGCCAAGGAATGATCCCCATCTTTTGGTACCAGTTGAGACTTGATTTGTGACCCACTGTGTAATCTGTTCTGGAGAATGTTCCATGTGCACTCGAGAAGATTGTATATTCTGTTGCTTTAGGATGGAATGTTCTGAATATATCTGTGAAGTCCCTCTGGTCCAGTGTGTCATTCAAAGTCCGTGTTTCCTTTTTGATCTTCTGCTTAGGTGATCTGTCCATTGTAGTGAGTGGGGTGTTGAAGTCCCCTATTACTGTATTATTATCAATGTGTTTCTTTAATTTTGTTATTGGTAGGCTTATATAATTTAGCCATGTTATGCTCCCATGTTAGGGGCATAAATATTTATAATTGTTAGATCTTCTTGTTGGATAGACCCTTTAATTAGGGTGTAGTGTCCTTCCTCATCTCTTATTACAGTCTTTGGTTTTAAATCTAATTTATCTGATATAAGGATTGTTGCTGCAGATTTCTTTTGATGTCCATTAGCATGATAAATGGTTTTCTACCCTTTCACTTTCAATCTGGAGGTGTTTTTGGGTCTAAAATGAGTCTCTTGAAGACAGCAAATTGATGGGTTTTGCTTTTTTATCCAGTCTAATACCTTGTGTCTTTTGACACAAGTCCCCAAACTTACAAGTTTAGGAATTTTATCAGTTTACTGAAACCTTCTCAGACTCACAGTAATCAAATTGAGAACAAAGTAAGCTGATACATCAGAATGCCTATTGATTTATTTACCATGAAGTTAGTAACTGAACCAAAATATTTATATCCCGGTTGAGCCTTAGAGGAAAGTTTACATTACAAACTAGAGTATTACTATGTTTTGTTGCTGACTTCTGGGGGTATGGGCCTCAAGCTAAAGTAATTTCTCTTCCACTCGAGTGCTTCTTCTGCTTCGGTAGGGTCAGCCATGCCCCTATACAGGGGCATAATCTCTTCTTCCAGGTTCTATGCAGACTACTACTTTTGGTTGACTTTGTCAATTCTGGTAGTTATCTCAAAATTTTGAAACACAACTGGACAGACATCAGTGTTGTTTACATTGCTTTCATTACATTCCTGTTTCCTAAGGATGTATCTTGATGACTTTGATTAGAATGTGATGATCAGTAAGTGTCTGTCAGCTGTGTATTTGCAAACCATATCTTCAGATGAGTATTCATTGTACAGGTTCTAGATATCTAGAGGCATTTTGAGTAGGTTTAAATCACTGCTCTTTTACTTCGTGGACTGACTCCAAAGAGACTGAGATTATGACCATTATATTATTATGCTTACATGCCAATATAGAAAATACACTGTAGGTAGAGGCTAATGACCCAGATAAAAGGATGTGTGAGAAGTATATGGATATATAGTATTGTAACCTTCCTACAAAATTAATAGAAAGCTGTAGTATTTGTCAGTATATTTTTATTGTATGTATATATATATGTATACACACATATAATTATGCTTAGCACATACTTAAGTCATATAATCTGTTTATCTATTGGAATTATATTTTACTTCTGTAGAATTGTTTTTACAATTAAATTACAAATGTACTCATTAAAATTACCTATAAACTCTTCTTGTCCTATTACCAGCTTTAGAAAAAAGATTTCCAGTATTTCAAATTTTAATTATTAATTGTGGTCAAACTACTCAAAAGTTCCTATATTTAATACTTATATCTAATTAGTATAATCACCTTGCAAAGTTCTTTGTCCCTGAAGGGAAAGCTGGAACATACAATTTATCTAATTTGTTTAATTTTTTTCTTTTTACCAGTTCTAATTATATATGGTGTTCTTTCAAAATTGACAGCTGATGAATATCTCCTATTTGCATAGCTGATTTCACTAAATTAACTATAGAAAATATATCATTCTAATTTTACTTGTAATAAGTGACCAAAAATAAAAAATAAAAAAGGGTACTCTAGGATCTAATACTTTTTTTGATAAATTTTCACCCAGTTTATCAGTAATACACTTTAAACTGTCAACAAAATCTAGTTTGGTAGTATTGGTTGTCCAGGGACATCATATAAAAATCAGAAGAACAGAGCTTTGGGGGGGTCATAATAACAGGGAGTTGAATCCTAGTTCCATCCATCACCAAGTTCCTAGTTCCAACCTATTACCAAGATAGGTTAACCTTTTTGTATCTTTTTTCCTGATCTAGAAAGTGGAGTTTATAAAAGTTGCTTTATTAAATTACAGAGATTAGAGATAGCATTTGTTCAGTCCAGTACTGGTTAGATGCTGAACAAATTATATTATCCCCAATAATAATGTAACAGCAGCTCATAATAATAACGAAGGCTTGCATCAGTTCTTGGCTTTAGAGAATGTAAAATGAGTTTTTCAAATAATGCTGTAAGCAAACATTTTCACTTTGTGTAATTACTTTTTTTAATCTAATTTTTTATTGTGGTAAAACATACCATAAAATTTACCATCATTTTCATTTTAAGTGTACTTAAAAGGGTATTCATGTGGTATTAAATGCATTCATAGTGCACAGCCATCACACTATCCATCTCTATAACTTTCAATTCTATAATATTCACCCATCTCTATAATTGAAACTGTATTCCCATTAACTCATTTCCCCCCTGTAGCCTTTAACAGCCAACATTTTACTGTCTATGATTTTGACTACTCTAAATATATACACAAAAGAGTTGAAAACAGGGTCTCAAAGATCATGATCATATGATCATAGCAGCACTAGGCTTAATACATAAAACATGGAAACAACTCAAGTGCCCATCAGCAGATGAATAGTTAAGCACTATGGCATAATACATACAATGGAATATTATTCAACCTTAAAAAGGAAGGAAATTCTGACATAGGCTACAGCATGGATAAGCCTTGAGGACATTATGCTAAGTGAAATAAACCATGTAATTATTTTTTAAACTTAATTAATTTTTTTCACACTCTCAAAAACTATTTTAAAGATGATATTAATGTAAAACTCTGTCTTGCCAGCAGGGAACATAATATATTCAGTTCTGTGGGATGTAAGTTATGATTTATAAATACCCAAGAATATGCTCTCTCTTCTTTTGGATTTCTAGAATTAGATATTAAACTTGAATATTCTAGCCATCTTTTCCCGCTCCTGAGTCTGTTGCTTTATTTTTTCTAAGTAGGAGGAAAGCTTTGTTTGAATTTTTTAAAACTCTAATTGAAAAATTAGTCCATTTAATGCATTGTTTTATTTTTAATTTTAGTCAGATTATTTGGTTAACTTTTATCTTTTTTTTTTTTTAAGATTTTATTTATTTGTTTGAGAGAGGGATCACAATTAGGCAGAGAGGCAGGCAGAGAGAGAGGGGGAAGTAGGCTCCCTGCTGAGCAGAGAGCCTGACGTCCCTGAGATCATGACCCGAGTCGAAGGCAGAGGCTCAACCCTCTGAGCCACCCAAGCGCCCAACTATTATCTTTCTAAAAATTTTGAGTGGATAGGGGCACTTGGGTGGCTTGGTTAAACATCTGACGCTTGATTTCAGCTCAGGTCATGATCTCAGAGTTGTGAGATTGAGTCCCTAGTTGCCTCCTTGCTGGGCATGGGGCCTGCTTAGGATTCTCTGTCTCTCTCTTCCTCTGCCCATTTCACCTTTAAAAAAAAGAATCAATAGTCTTTCTTTTTTATTAAAGAGATCTATTGATAGTGGCTGAGAGGGAAATGAAATTTGTGTGATTCAGATGAGCATGTTGATTATTTAATGCTAATTGCTAATTGCTTTGAGAAAACTCAAAGTGCTTATATGGTTAAGTGTCAGGACTTCTAGTGAGTCTTGGTTCTTCTATAGCTTTGAGAAAGATGTAACAACTATAAAGATTGTGTGTTTGAGCATATACAAAACAGTTTACCAGAAGCATTTGATAAAAGGCAAATTAAAGAGTTTCTTTGCTTACATTTAGAACTCTTTAATTATTTTTTTAAAAGATTTTACCCATTTATTTGAGCGAGAGAGTGCGTGTGCACGAGCTGGGTGAGGGGCAGTGGGAGAGGAAGAAGCAGACTCCTCACTAAGCAGGGAGGCTAAGCTCTGGGGCTCAATCGCAGGACCCTGAGATCATGACCTGAGCTAAAGGCAGATGCTCAGTCAACTGAGCCACCCAGGTGCCCCTAAAATTCTTTAAAAGAACTTTATATTTCATTTGACTTTATAAAATCATTTAGAGGCAAGAAGATGGTGGTGATTATCCTTTTTATTAGTAAAAAAAGCATGGAGTTAAACCAATTGAGATTTAAATATCCCCACTCTCTGTAATCTTGGGCAAGTGTTTTGTAACTCTGACCCTTAGTTTCTACATCTGAAAACTGGTTTTCATAACAGCTAATATATATTGACATATGCCAGGCATGTACTAAACTTCTTAGACACATTATTTTATGTAGTTTGCATAGTAACTTTATAGGGTAAATCCTGCTCCATACTCATTTCACAGGTGAAGACCAGAAGTGCAGAAAAGCAGGTGATTTGATCAAGGTCACATAACTAAATTTGTGATACTAAAAAAATTAGAGATGATGTATGTAATATGGATGTAAAGCAGTGTCAGACTCTGAAGTGTTCAGCAAGACATTATCTATTAATTGCTGATGCTGTTTTAAAAGAAACCAAAGTGCATTTGGGTCAGATTTGGTTTATAAATAATCTACAAGTTGAGGATTAAATACTATTTCAGATGTCTGATTCCCCAACTCTGACTCCAGAATTCCAAGGTGAAATTTCCAGATTAACAACGTGAAGAGAGGCAACCATGTCTCTTAATTTTCTCTTATTTATTTATTTATTTATTCTCTTTTGAAATTTTTTTATTAACATATAATGGTATTATTAGCCCCAGGAGTACAGGTCTGTGAAGGTTTACACACTTCACCACACTCACCATAGCACATACCTTCCCCAGTGTCCATAACCCCACCACCCTCTCCCTACCCTCTCCCCCCTCAACCCTCAGTTTGTTTTGTGAGTTTAAGAGTCTTTTATGGTTGTCTCCCTCCCAATCCAATCTTGTTTCATTTATTCTTTTTTTTTAAAAGATTTTATTTATTTATTTTACAGACAGAGACCACAAGTAGGCAGAGAGGCAGGCAGAGAGAGAGGGGGAAGTAGGCTTCCTGCCAAGCAGAGAGCCCGATGCGATGTAGGGCTCCATCCCAGGACCCTGGGATCATGACCTGAGCTGAAGGCACAGGCTAAACCCTCTGCCCCTTGATTCATTTATTCTTTTCCTAACCCCCAAACCCTCCACATTGCCTCTCAACTTCCTCATATCGGGGAGTTCATATGATAATTGTCTTTCTCTGATTGACTTATTTCGCTCAGCATAATACCCTCTAGTTCCATCCATGTCGTCGCAAATGGCAAGATTTTATTTCTTTTGATGGCTGCATAGTTAATTTTCTCTTATATTCCATGGCTCTTAATATATATTTGAGAAAATCGTGTGCATTTGATAAATACTTACACTGATGATTATAAATTTCTCTTGAAAGGGAAAATGTGGATGTATTTATAAATTTAAAATGGCCATTTTCTGGGGCTCCTGGGTGGCTCAGTGGGTTAAGCTGCTGCCTTCGGCTCAGATCATGATCTCAGGGTCCTGGAATCGAGTCCTGCATCAGGCTCTCTGCTCAGCAGGGTGTCTGCCTCCCCACCCCCCGTCTGCCTCTCTGCCTACCTGTGATCTCTATCAAATAAATAAATAAAATCTTTAAAAAAAATGGCCATTTTCTGTAGAGTATTTCATTTCCTTTAAGGGTTAATTATTTCATTCCATTATTTTAAAAAGTTGCCATTGGAGGGTAATTTTAGGACTTTCATTATAAGAGTCTTTTGTTTTCACATTGGTATAAGAAAAAGAAAATGAGAAAGCTATAGAGAAGGCTGACCGCTCAAGAATTTCTGTGTGGGGAATTACTAAGGCATGGAAGTCCATAAGCCATTTTTCTCCATTTATTTTTTTTGTATATTTTCAACAAGCTGTACTTCTGCTTAGTGAAAGTTGGCAATTTTTTTAGTACCAGGCCAAATTCCATTCTCATCAACTCAGAGTTCATAGGACATATTGAAGTCTAAATTTACCCTAGATTGAGTGTGTTTTAATAAAGATGGCCTAGTGTATTGGGGCCTCACTTTACCTCAAAACAGTCTTTAAGAATAGTAAATTTTAGGGCATCTGGGTGGCTCAGTCCTTAAGCGTCTGCCTTCAGGTCCTGGGATCGAGCCCTGCATGGGGCTCCTCCCTGCTTGGCGGGAAGCCTGCTTCTCCCTCTCCCACTCCCCCTGCTTGTGTTCCCTCGCTTGCTGTCGCTCTTTAAAAAAGAAATTAAAAAAAATTAAAGTTAAAAATTAAAATTAATTAAAAATTAAGTTAACATTAAAATTAATAAAAATAAAAACAAAGATAAACATTTAGAATTTAAAAAATATTAATTTTATAGCAAATTCTGTAATACATATCCTAGTTTTAGAAAACCGCTTGAATAGTTTTAGTCTGATTATAACAGTAACATACCTGTGAATGATGCTGGCATACCAGTATGCCTTTCTTTGTTAGAACATAATTTTGTGGTATTTAGTCAGACAATCAGATCTTTACATTTGGAGCAAATGCCTTCTTCCTTTGAAATTTAAGATTTCTGTGTTTCATCACTGGAATAACTTGTGAACTTGTTTGTTTACAAGTAGCAATTGATAAGTGGGAGGAGATTTTCAAGTGAGCAACAATGAGATGTTTTTCTTCATTATCTTCCTGTGCTTGGTCAGGAATTTTTTTTTTTTTTTCTTTCACAAATTCTTTAGAATTACGATGCTTTGGTCTACTATGCAGCTTTGTCTTTTTTGTTCACTGATGTATCCAAGGGCCTGGAACAGTGCTTGGCTCATAGTAGGACCCAAATATTTGTTGAATGAGAGAATAAAGGGTCTCTTGTTCGGCTCTTGGGCAGCTCTAGTATGCATCTTGCTTTTTTACTTACCAGATATATTCGGAGGTTTAGCCACTATCCACTAGATTTCGACTCATCCACTGACTCTATATTCTAGTAGGATATAATTTATAGTGACACCTGTGCTTTGTGATGGTAAGAGGGAAAGAACGTACAGACTGACACACTGTAGAGACAGAAGGTAGATTAGTGGTTGCTTGGAGCTGGCATTGGAGGTGAGAACGGAAAGTGGCTGCAGAGGGGCAGTAGGGATCTGTTTGGGTGAAGGAAATGCTCTGAAACTGCGTTGTGGTAATAGATGCACGGCACTATAACTTACTAAAAATCACTGAGTTGTCGGAGTAAGTGAATTTACAATATGTGAACTGTATTTCAGTAAAATTGTTAAAAAAAACAAAACCAGGTTGGGAGTCTAAAAATTTTTGGAAAAATTGGAAAACTAGCATGATGTAATTATTTATTTCTTACTTTAGGTATGACTTGTTGCTATAGATAACTAATTTGCCTCAAACCAATTTTCTTGTGAAGTATTTCAGGACAGAGAGATGTTCATTTATTCTCTGGAAAAGTACTTCTTTGTGATGTTATCTTGGAATATATAAGGCTTTCAATATAAAACATCTTGTTACATCTAATTTCCTAATTCTCCTTTATAGGAATAATCTAAGGCTAGCAAGATGAATAGATGTAAATTACTTCACATTGCTGGTAGTTTATTTACATTTGGTTACAAAATTAGAACATCCTTTTTTTTTTTTTTTCCATTGACTTTCTGAAAGATTAACTCTTAGATTACTTTCTTTTCATTTTCTTAAGCGAATTATTTGTGGACTCTCTCACCGATGTATTAACCTCCCCCTCCCATCCTCCACCACTTTTTTTTCTTTTTTTGGTTTGGAGATTATTTGTACTTTAAAATTACTTGTTGGGTGAAAGAAGTTTTTCCACGAAACTAGTATTTTTTGTATTCCGTATGTGTCTCCTCCCCAGGAGTACAGCCTCTTTAAAAATTCGACTCTGTCCTGAAAAATTATTTATAAAAGCTTTCCCACAAGTCTAATAAAAGCCAAATAATTTAAAGATCTAATTAAGTTTATTGAGATCAGTTAACTCTGAAGTCCGAAGATGTCAAGTATTGGCAAGGACGTGAGGACCTAGAGACATTGTAATTAACAGGCACTTGTATTTTAAGAATGAATAGAGGTGGCTTGATTTCTCATCAGTTAGATCATTGTGCAGTTATTCTGTGGCTTGGAACTATTAGATGATAGTAGTTGTTATTGTTACTCTTACAATATTTAGTGCTGGCTGTATGTCAGATACTGTTCTAAAGACTTTCCTTAAGGCAATCATTTGATTCTGATAAGAATCCTGCGAAGTCAGGATTACTACTATCCCCAGAACAGATAAAGGAAAATAGATCACACAGAACTCATCCAGGGTCACACAGCTAGGAAAACCAAAATCAAAAGACAACTTTTCTTTTTTCTTTTTTCAAAAGCAAAAAAACAAAAAAAACTTCATTCTGAAAGGGTTAAGAAATCTGTAGTATAAGAAAATAAGAATTAATACTCTGCTGCTAGGTGGAGAAATATGCTCTTCCATTTCCTTCTTTATTTTTATTTTTTCCTTGTTTCCATTTGTATTTTTATGTTTCTGTTATTTATAAATTTATATTTTTATGTCCTTACGTTACTTTCCATTGTGACTTTTATGACTCATTGTTATTCTCAGTGACTGACTTGCTCTGTTTACTCATAATTTTTCATACTGTGCTAGGCTGATAGTTGAAACAGTATTACTTGAATTTAGTCAGAAGTCTTTTATGCGTCTGATAGTTTAATCAGTTGTCCACTGGGATTGGTTGAACATTTCTGTGGCAACTCCTCAAGTGTTACCTGTTGCTTAAAAGGTATGAAGTGTAATCGCACCTCTTATTTCTATCTGTGTTTTGAGAAATCTGTATTACTTTTATTCCAAAGGTGAATTTCACATAAGAATGCTTATGCTCGTTGGTTAAGTGGTAATGTAAGTATCAATATAAATAAGCAAAAAATTTTAATAAATTGATCTCTGTTGAATTAAACTAACCATACAGTAAATGATCTCACAGTATGGATATATTTTGAGGAAAAGTTCAAGGTATTATCTTTTTAAATCATTCATTCCCATTCCTTTGTTTTTATTTTATTTTTTAGGATTTTGGCCCCTAACAGTAATTATCAAGATGTTGAGCCCCTCTATAACTTCCTAATCAAGTATGAGGTATGAGAAATATTTTAAAATGTTTATCATATTTCCACCATAAACAAGTTTTACTAAAATAAACATGATAGAGGTCTAAAACCATCGGAATGCTATTTAACTGGCATTTGCTTTAAATTTTCAAAGGCCACGGAAGTCTGTCAAAGACAGATTAAACTTTTTCTTTCATTCATAAAATAAAAACATAAGAGTCCTATAATAACACACTTTCTCCAGCACAGAATTGTTTCTCATTAGGGGTGCGGTTGGCATTTCGGGAACGGGTCATTTCTCCATTGTGTGGAACACGGCAGGTGTTCGCATTGCTGCTCCTCACATACTACATCCCAATATCTGAGTCAGTGTGACAACCGAAAATATCCTTCTGCACCACTCAGCTCACAGACCCAGACGGCCCCTAGGGAGAAAGAGCCACCTCAGTTTGAGAACCAGCGATTAGTGAAAAGGAAAGCTATGATTCCGCTTCCTCTGTAGTTGCAGCATACACCCTTGGTGTGAGAGCTGGGGGCTGTGGCGAGGCTCTGATGTGTTTTGTGACTGAACTTGGGAGCTTTCCTCATCAGCACTGAGTGAGGGAGAGTATTCTATTCTATTCTATTTTTTTAATATTTTCAGTGTTCCAAGATTCATTGTTTATGCATCACACCTAGTGCTCCACGCCATACATGCCCTTCTTAATACCCACCACCAGGCTCACCCATCGCCCCACTCAAAACCTTCAGTTTGTTTCTCAGAGTCCACAGTCTGTCTTGGTTTGTCTTCCCCTCTGATTTCCCTCAACTCGCTTCTCCTCTCCATCTCCCAATGTGTCCTCCGTGTTATTCCTTATGCTCCATAAGTAAGTGAAACCGTACGGTAATTGACTCTCTCTGCTTGACTTATTTCAGTCAGCAAAACCTTGCCAGTCAGGGAGAGCATTCTGTTGATCTTCAGTTTCTCTTCCCATGTACGTGTATGTTCTTTCAAGTGCGTGTGTGTGTGTGGTAAGTTTTTAAATGCTCCAAATGAAGGAATGTGACGTATATTCAGGTCTCACATTTCTTATGGAGTCCAACTTTTTTTTTTTAAGATTTTATTTGTTTGACAGAGAGAGACACAGTGAGAGAGGGAACACAAGCTGGGGGAGTGGGAGAGGGAGAAGCAGGCTTCCCGCTGAGCAGGGAGCCCCATGCGGGCTTGATCCCAGGACCCAAAGGCAGACGCTTAACACCTGAGCCACCCAGGTGCCCCTGGAGTCCAACTTTTTAAAATATATTCACTTTTATTTCTGGTTTGCCCTTTATATATGTCTTTGTATGTAACATCTGACATTAAGAACACAGACAGGGGTCAAACTACCTGTGTTCAAATGTCAGGTCTACCCCTTTTCAACTGTATGGGATGCTCTTAGAAGAGTTACTTAGTTCTCTTTGTCTCAGTTTCTTCATCTGTAAAATGGGAATAACATCAGTAGATAAATAAGAGATATTTTTTAAAGAATAAATAGTTTAAGGTACATGAAGTGTTCTAAACAGTACCAGACACATTGCTAAGGGTTCAGTAGTGTTACCTTGTTTATGGAGTGTGTAGTGTTTATGTGTGCTTTTTAGAAAATCAGACTTAATACTGTATTGATAATAAATGTATTGATAATAAACCCATGATTTATTAAGAGGATTTCTTCTTTGGGGATGATTTATATAATTATTACAGCATACTTTTTGAATTTTAAATGGAGTCATTAATTCTAACAAAAATATATTTGTGGAAACAATAGGGCAATTTAAAAATTACATATCCTGGAAAAATCTGGGACATAGGTCTTTTTTAAGTTTAGCACTTCCTATTGCTGGGAGTACTGGGAGAAATGCCTACGTCATTATGTATAAGACTATGTGGCTCTGATTCCCAGATTTTTAAAATCCTTTCTCTTAGCAGCACTTACCCCCTATACCAGTTACTACATTGGAGGGATTTCTCACATCATAAACATCACATTTGAGATCGTCTAAATCTTTTAAGATGTTTAGCTATTTTATTTTTATTTTTAATTTTTAAAAATATTTTATTTATTTATTTGAGAAAGAGAGAGAGTGAGAGCACAAGCTGAGGGAGTAGCCGAGGGAAAGGGAGAAGCAGGCTCCCTGCCAAGCAGGGTCCCAAATGCGGGACATGATCCCAGAACACCGGGATCATGACCCGAGCTGAAGGCAGACTCTTAACTGACCGAGCCACCCAGTCAGCACTGGGTGTTGGTAGAGCTGATGGCAGACTCTTAACTGACCGAGCTACCCACTCAACAGCCACTCCTGTTGAGCTGTTTTAATACTCAACTTTTGCCTTTTGTTCTTCAGCTTTTTATTTATTTATTTATTTATTTATTTATTTATTTATTTATTTAAGAGAGAGACAGTGAGAGAGAACATGAGCGAGGAGAAGGTCAGAGAGCGAAGCAGACTCTCCATGGAGCTGGGAGCCCGATGCGGGACTCGATCCCGGAACTCCAGGATCATGACCTGAGCTGAAGGCAGTTGTCCAACCAACTGAGCCACCCAGGCGTCCCTGTTCTTCAACTTTTAAGGATTAAAACCAGTATAGCCATTTCTAGTACGTGGCATTCATCATAAACAGTTCAACAAAGAATTGACACCAATTCCATAGTCAGCTCTATAGTCGTACCTCTGTTTACTGACAAAGGCATCTTTTAGCTCTTTTTTCCCTAGGAGTTAAAATTGGACATAGAAATGATGCTTAGCAGTGTAATTTTAAATGTCCCAAAATGAGTGGTTCAAAATGTATCGAGACTGACGAATATGATGCAAAGAGATATTGCAGGCTAGAACCTGTAGTATATATCATGAATTTGTGCTTCAGTTTTTCTTTATTAGTAGTAAATTAGCTGCCTACTTTTTAAGTCATGTGCTGTGACCTGGAGCTGTACAATCCTAACCCGCTGAGCCACCCAGGCATTGCCCCCCCCTTTTTAAGATGTTATTTGTTTATTTGACGGAGAGAGAAATCATAAGCAGGCAGAGAGGCAGACAGTTGAGCAGAGAGCCCGATGTGGGGCTCTGTCCCAGGACCCTGAGATCATGACCCGAGCCAAAGGCAGAGGCCTCTTGGAGCTGTACAATCTTTATACCTCAACTGTGCTCTGGGACAAATGTCTATATGTATGTGGGTGATTGCTTTTAAAGCTAAAGCTACATCTCGATACTTTTTTCTTCTAAAATTCTAAAAGCCCAAGGAACTATTTATTTTGTATTCATATTTTTTATTCACATCAGGTTCAGAACCACTTCTTTAGCTGATTTTTCCTCAACAGTTGATGGAGAACAGATTATTTCCTTCATCCTTTGATCAAACATCAGCAAGGTTGTTGACATTTGCCAGCCTTAAGTCTGCATACATTATAAGTCCTGGCATATTGGGACAATAGTGAAAATATCAGAGTCTTATTCACATGAGAGATCACACAAAGAAAAAGGAATTGGACTGACATGTATATGACATGTATATGTAAATGTATATCTTAAACATTTTTAGAAGATCTTTTATATTATCTATTTTTTTTAAGGATTTTATTTATGTATCTGACAGAGAGATATCACAAGTAGGCAGAACAGCAGGCAGAGAGAGAGGAGGAAGCAGGCTCCCTGCTGAGCAGAGATCCTGATGTGGGGCTCGATCCCAGGACCCTGAGATCATGACCTGAGCCAAAGGCAGAGGCTTAACCCACTGAGCCACCTAGGTGACCCTAGAAGATCTTTTAATAAAAATTATAAAGTACCTAAAAATTAATTATAATTAATTTTATAGTCATTAAATCTAATATTTTATTTTTATACCAATTTTATAGTCATTAAATCTAATATTAAATATTATATATAATTAACATAAAGCATATAATCTTAATTTTAAGAAAAAATTTAAGATTATATAGATTTAAAATGTTGTATTTAAAAACTATGGGAGGATGGGGTGCTTGGGTGGCTCAGTTAGTTAAACGTCTGCCTTTGGTTCAGGTCATGATCCCTGGGTCCTGGGATTGAGTCCTGCATTGGGCTTCCTGCTCAGTGGGGAACCTGCTTCTCCCTCTGCCTGCTGCTCCTCCTGCTTATGCTCTCTCTCTGACAGATAAATATATAAAATCTTAAAAAAATAAAAATAAAAACTATGGGGGCACCTGCGCGGCTCAGTTGGTTGAGTGTCTGTGCAACTCTTGATTTTGGCTCAGGTCATGATCTCTCGGTCATGAGATCAAGCCCTGCAACGGGCTCTTCACTCAGTATAGAGTCTGCTTGGGATTCTCTCTCTCCCTCTCTCTCTTCCCCTCCCCCCACTTGCACAGACACATGCACTCTCCCTCTCTCTGAAATAAATAATCTTAAAAAAAAACCAGTATTTTTAACCTCTAGTTAATGAAACATGTTCTATACAATATGATAATTTCCTCACCCCCAAATTTATAACTATTTAAATGTTTTTTAAGTAAATTGAACTGAAGATAATCTCATTTAGTTTTCCATCACTAATTCAGAATTCATGAAAATTTAGGCACTGTGCTGTTTGTTATCTGATAAAAAGAATTTCTTAATATCCAGATCTTCCCCTGCACATAAGTAGAATATAACCTGAATTAATAGGAAGCCCCAAGAAATATAGGATTCCATCACTGTGTCCTCCACATGTGTGCCGTGGTGAGTCTTTGTATGATCAAGGACTTCTATATGTATGTTCTATATGTATCAAGGACTTACACTTGTAAGTCCCAATACAGTATTGTAAATTATATCTCTGAATTATATTATGAACTTAAACACATTAGTTAAAACATTCAGACCTTGTTAGTCTGAAAGACGTATCTTTAGAAAATGTCTGCAAATAAAACTTTTTATAAAGTTAGTATTTAAATAAAAGAGAAGGTTCATCAGTAATAATTTTTGCAAGGGTCAGCCATAGTATTCAAATGTTGTGAAAGTTGAACGACTAATTTTGTTTTTCAGCTTGAATTATTTCTAATGTTTAGGATATAAACAAGATGTGGCTGCTTCTACTTTTAAAATAGTCTACCTAAATGGACCCAAATCTACTCTAGTCCTTTAAATATAGAGTAATTTTAGCTTCTTAACATTTGCTTCTTTTAGAAAAGATATACTAAATATGTGCTTTAGAAATCTTCTGAAACTCTAGGCTAATTGAAGCATGAATCTTTTGATGAGAGCCAGTAGGAATAAAATTTAATGTTGCATGGAGTACACATTTTTTTCTTTCCACTTGATCTACAGAGTGCTTATCTGCTCTGTTGTGATTCCCATAACCGCAGAATCCTAGATCACTTCTTCTGGTTCTATAAACAGATTAAGTTGTAACAAGAGGACTAGTACATTTACATACAGTTCAATATTGTGTAAAACATTGCGATCACTAACTGTGATTGTTCTTTTGATGCGTTGTGATCCTGAACTCGGGATTGTTCTTTTTTGCAAACGCTAGAAACTTGACATTCTGCTCCCTCAGAATCTGGGTCACTCTACTGGTGCTCTTACTGCTCATTTGACTCCATACACATTTTTAGTAACTACATCTTGGTTCTTTTCAGGTAAATAGAAATGTCCCATTCACTGCCCAGGAACTTTATGATTGTGTTTCACAGTCTGAGTATCGGTAAGTCCCATCTGTATTCTAGGTAATGCAGTTGTCATAAGTTTTTACTGTATACAGCATCACTTGCTGTGCTGGTGAAGGACTCTTTTTCGTGTCTGTACTGTACTATGTTTTTTTTATTATTTTAGTATTTTATTTATGTTTTTTTATTACATGAACTATATTTAGTTCATTATTAATGCATTATTTTTATTACATGTATTTTTTATTACATGTACTATATTTAGTATGTATTACATGTATTACTAATATATTAATAGTAATATTTATTAAAATAAATATTATTTTGTTACTACTACTGTTATTACTACAATATTTTTATTACTACTACACTAAGATTTTAATTATTTATTTATTAATTTATTATTTTATTATTATATTTCTTTACTAATATGAGATAGTTCATACATACCAGAAGAGCTGTGTGTGTGTGTGTGTGTGTGTGTGTGTGTGTGTGTGTATAAACATGGGTATAAGGTTTAACGTGGTTCTCAGTATTTTTGGTCTCAAGGCTCCTTTATATTTTACAAAATTGTTGAAGACCCCACAGACCTGTTTTCTGTGTGGGGTCATATCTATATTTGCTATATTAGAAATTTCAAAATAATAACTAATTAATTGCATGTTAAGATAAGAAGCTTATAACTATGAAAATAATTTTTCCCAACAAAGAGTGAGATTCTTTATTTTTGTAAATCTCTTAATGTGTGGCTTCATAGAAGACTGATGGATTCCAGTAGCTGCCTTTGAGTTTAGTCTGTTTTGATAATCACATGTCATGTATGACTGGAAAACTATCATACATTCTTGCAAGAATGAGACTGCAAAAGGCAAATTGTGTCTTGGTCTTGTTATGAAAATAGCTTTGACCTCTTTGACCTCACAGACCCTTTGAAAGACTTATTTTCCCCAGACCATGTTTTGAAGACACACTAGTACAAAGACTACTCATGCCTATCATTCATTGGACAGAATAGACCTTTCCCCAGCCCTGAGTGGATCCTTCCTTCCAGCCTCTCCTTAGAGATTTTGTGTTTATTTTCTCATCTTTGTGGATGTATGTGTCAATAAAAATATGTTGATTAATTTTACTTGGTTTTGTACTTAATGGTATCATATATACTCTTTTAAAAATAATTTATAGCATTCATATGTAACAAGAAAGGGGGAAGCAGTATAAATCTGATTCTTTAATATACAGGGTGTACATGTCAAGCCCTCCAGTCCTGAGTGCCGGCAAACAAATTCATGAAGAAAAAAAACCAACTTAACACTGTCAGTGTTGCCCTCCAGTCTAATACTCCCTGTTCCCGTCCTTCTTTTTTGACTCAACATTGAGATTCATCCATGTGGTGGCGTGGAACAGTAGTTGGTTTATAGTCAGTCCTACTGTGACATAATCTATTCATTCCTAAATATCACCTCCATGCTATGCAAAATCATGCCAGAGAAGGACACTTGGGAAAAATGGGTCTAAGGCACATCATTTAACCCACTGAGCCACTCAGGCGCCCCTATATTAAGGCACATCATTTAAAAACTTAATTAAGGATGCCTGGGTGGCTCAGTTGGTTGGACGACTGCCTTCGGCTCAGGTCATGATCCCGGAGTCCTGGGATCGAGTCCCGCATCGGGCTCCCAGCTCCACGGGGAGTCTGCTTCTCTCTCTGACCTTCTCCTTGCTCATGCTCTCTCTCACTGTCTCTCTCTCAAATAAATAAATAAAATCTTTAAAAAAAAAAAACTTAATTAAGAGATACATTAAAAAAGAAGGTAGGAACCTAATCAAAGTGGCATCTGTTTTACAACATGTTAAATGGCTAAAATAGAAATACGTAAATGTGACTATAAATCTGACCCTTTTTGTTGAAAAAGAACCAAAGTTTGCTTGTGGAAGTGGCCCTTGGAATGGTTACAGCTTGTGGGTCAGTGAGAGTGGTGGAAGGAAGGTTATCTGAAATTGAACGTAAAGTCGCAATACCCAAAGTGAGTGAGGTTCTGGTACATGTTTAAAGTGTGTGCACGTGTGTGTTTTGTGTATTCCTAAGTAGCTTGGTTGAGCTGGATAGTTTTCTCTGTTCCTCTGAAATTACATGTAAGAAAATGTGAAATTTGCATCATGTTCCAATTGTTCTTTGATACATCAGTGGTATTGGAACAAGTTCATGTGACGGTACTTCTACTGCCGTGTAATATGCCATTTCTGTCACTGAACCACAACTCATTTGCAACTTTTAACTTGCATATATATCTGTGTTGCTATAAAATTTTATGAGCAGGTACAGTGTTAACTATCAAGGTGCATCGGCTGTTAATCTAGACTGATAAATTTATTTGATGCCAAGACACAAGAATTGATAATTATGCACAAATGTTATTAAGTACAGCCATAAAAGCTCACTTACTCACTAGATTAAGTTTTCCAAGAAAATCTAAAACCATTGGGCATGCATAGTCTGTAGTAGCTGGGAGTGAAAATGATTTTTTTACCTTAATCTTCAGACTGTCCCTCAGTTATACTCTACTGTGGATCTTTACAGATAAGCCACATTGAAAGGTTTTGTGTACAAGAGATTTGTGTCAAAAGTATAACATCTGTTGGGGCACCTGTGGGGCTTAGTTCATTAAACGCCCAACTCTTGATTTCCGTTAAAGTCATGATCTCATTGTCATGAAATCAAGTCCCACATTGGGCTCTGTGCTGGGCATGGAGCCTGCTTAAGATTCTCTCTCTCCCCCTGCCCACCCCCTACTCTCTCTCTCTCTCTCTCTGCCCCCCACCAAATACATACATATATACATAAATAAATAAAATAACATGTATCAAACTCAGCAATACATTAAAAAAACTCATTCACCATGATCACATGGGATTTATTCCTGGGTTGTGAGAGTAGTTTAATACTTGCAAATCAACTTAATACATCACATCAGTAAGAGAAAGGATAAGAACCATATGGTTATTTCAATAAACACAGAAAAGGCAGTTGACAAAGTTGACATCCATTCATGATAAAAACTTTCAACAAAGTAGGTTTAGAGGGAACATACCTCAACATAATAAAGGCTATCTGTGAGATGCTTACAGCTAATATCATGCTCAGTGGAGGAGAAATTGAGAGTTTTACCCCTGAGGTCAGGAACAAGACACTTTTAAAAAAAGATTTTATTTATTTGAGAGAGAGAGAGCACTCAAGGATGAGCAGGCAGAGGGGGGTGGGGAGCCACATGCTGGCCTCCATCCCAGGACCCCAAGATCATGACCTGGGCTGAGGGCAGCTGCTTAACCGACTGAGTCACCCAGGTGCCCCAGGAACAAGGCACTTTTATTAAATATAATACATTGTACGGAAAGTCCTAGCCACAGCAGCCAGACAACAAAAAGAAATAAAAGGCATCTAAATCAGCAAGGAAGTAGCCAGACTTTCACTATATGTAGAAAACCCTGAAGATTCCACCAAAAAACTACTAAAACTAGTAAGTAAATTCAGCAAAGTCACAGGATACAAAATCAATATACAGAAATTGTTGCATTTCTGTACACTAATAAGCAGTAGAAAGAGAAATTAAGAAAATAATCCCATTTACAGTTGCACCAAAATCCATAAGGAATAAACCTAACCAAAGAGATAAAAGACCTGTACTCTGAAAACTATACAACACCGAAAGAAATTGAAGATGACACAAAGAAGTGGAAAGGCACTCCATGCTCATGGACTAGTATGATATTGTTCAAGTATCTATATTACCCAAAACAGTCTACAGTTTTAATGCAATCCCTAACAAAATACCAAGAGCATTTTTCACAGAGTTAGAACAAACAAAATTTGTATGGAAGCTCAAAAGACCCCGAAAAACCAAAGCAATCTTAAAAAAGCAATGCAGGGCGCCTGGGTGGCTCAGTGGGTTAAGCCGCTGCCTTCGGCTCAGGTCATGATCTCAGGGTCCTGGGATCGAGTCCCGCATCGGGCTCTCTGCTCAGCAGGGAGCCTGCTTCCTCCTCTCTCTCTCTCTGCCTGCGTCTCTGCCTACTTGTGATCTCTCTCTGTCAAATAAATAAATAAAATCTTTAAAAAAAAAAAAAGGCAATGCAAAGCTGGAGGAATCGGTTTTGGACTTCAAGTTATATCACAGAGCTGTGGTGATCCAGACAGAATGGTCCCAGCACAAAAACAGACACACAGACCAATGGAACAGAATAGAAAACCCAGAAATGAACCCACAGCTATATGCTCAATTCCTCTTCAAGAAAGCAGGAAAGAATGTCCAGTGGGAAAAAGTCTCATCAACAAATGGTGCTGGAAAAACTGGATCACTTTCTTACACTGTACATAAAAATAAATTCAAAATGGATTAAAGACCTAAATTGAGACAGGAAACCATAAATATCCGAGAAGAGAACACAGGCAGTAATTTCTCTGACATTGACCTGAGCAAACGTTTCTAGATATGTCTCCCGAGGCAAAGGAAACAAAAGGAAAAATAAGTTATTGGATGACATGAAAATAAAAAGATTCTGACAGCAAAAGAAACAGTCAACAAAACTGGAAGGCAGCCTACTGAATGGGATAATATATTTGCAAATGACGTATCCAGTAAAGTGTAAGTATCCAAAATGTATAAAGAACTTATAAAACTTAATAGCCCCCCCCCCGAATAATCCAAATGAAAGATGGGCAGAAGAGATGAACAGACGTTTCTGCAAAGAAGCCATACAGATGGCCATCAGACACATGAAAAGATGCTCAACATCACTCAGGGAAATGTAAATCAAAACTACAAGTTACCACCTCTACTGTCAGAATGGCTAAAATAAAAAATACAAGAAACAAATCAGGTGTTGATGAGGATGTGGAAAAAAAGCAACACTCGCGCACTGTTGGTTGGAATGCAAACTGGGGCAGGCATTGTGGAAAACAGTATGGAGATTTCCTCAAACAGTTAAAAATAAAACTACGGTATGATCCAGTAATCGCACTACTGGGTATTTACCCAAAGAATACAAGGTCATTAATTCAAAGGAAGGATACATGCGCCCCTATGTTTATAGCAGCATTGTTTACAATAGCCACGTTGTGGAAGCAGCCTCAGTGCCCATGAATAGATGAACAGATAATTGAATGGAACTCAGCCATCAAAAGAGAAATTTTGTCATTTGCAATGCCATGGATGAAGCTAGAGAGTATATTAATGCTAAGTGAAATAAATCAGTCAGAGAAAGACAAATACCCTATGATTTCACTCATCTGTGGAATTTTAAGAAACAAAACAAATGAGCAATGGGAAAAAGAGAGAGGCCAACCAAGAAACAGACTCTTGCCTATGGAGAACAAACTGATGGTCACCAGAGCGGAGGTGGGGAGAGGATGGCTGAAATACGTGATGGGGAAGAGGGCACTTGCTGTGATGAGCACTGGGTGAGGTAGGGAAGTGTTGAATCACTAAATTGTTCACCTGAAACTAATATTACACTGTAGGTTAGCTAACTGGAATTAAAATTAAAACTTAAAATATATAGTGTCTGTCAATGTTGGCCAATATTTTTGAGTTGGGCACTTAACCAACTGAGCCACCCAGGCATCCCAACCTTAGCCATATTTGTGAAGGTAGAGAAAGCTCACTGTGGAGAACTTGGAGGGCAGAGTCCCTTGCAGGATGGCTCCAATCAGATGTCTAAAATTATTTTGACTTTACTGTTGGAACAGTTGGGGTTTTTTTTAATGGGGTGGTATATTGAATATTCAGATTTGAAGTAGTTGTAGTTGGCTTTTTCTTCTTTGTCTTATCACTTTTTTGCCAGGGATTTGAAGTATGATGTCAATTAATAAGCTCCCTCTTATACCCAAAAGGATGATTTTTGAAGAGAGATGAAATATATCTAATATCTTGAATACATAGAAAAATGGCAATTGCTGCTTAGAAGGCTTTTGGCAAAGAGCTTGTAGATTTGTTACTGTGTTGTTTTTTTTTTAAATTATGTGCTGTCTCCGGAATGACCAGTAGCTCTCAGACTTGCCTCAGATGTGCTCTGTGGCTTGTGGTTTTCAAATAAGCTGCCGAATGAGAGAGGTCCTTTTGGTTTCTGTGGCATACTAGACACAGGGCCAGATGCACCAGAGGAAAGGTGGCAGAATTTTTCTGGGACACAGAGGTGAAAACAGAAGAATAACTTAACTTGCAGACAGCGGACCACTTTGGGGAATGCTGAGGAAGATGATTACTTATGTTGTCTGAATTTAGAAATCTGGCTTTTTTTTTTTTTTAAGATTTTATTTATTAGACATAGAAAGATCACAAGTAGACGGGGGGGGGAGGGGGAAGCAGGCCCCCTGCTGATCAGAGAGCCCGATGCGGGGCTTGATCCCAGGACCCTGAGATCATGACCTGAGCTGAAGGCAGAGGCTTAACCCACTGAGCCACCCAGGCTCCCCTGGCTTTTTTTTTTTAATTTATAAAATGTTCGTGGTGAAAGAGGAGACTGTTGATATGCCTACCACCACAGTTATTGAAACAGAGAAGTAATTCAATAGCTCAAGAACAGAAAACTATCTCATAGGTTCTGATAAAGTAAGGAAATAAGGTTCAGAATGCAGGTAGCTTTGATCAGACATTGAATTCCAAGACCCAGCAGATAGAACCTTGATGTTTATGTCTATAAATAAGTTTGTGTTTTGTCTTCTGTAGTTTGTAGAATTTTCCAGAGGGCTTTTGTGCTTGTGCTGCCGCTTACCCTGAGCAGACAAGGAGCTGGCCTAGAATATCCAAGATGGTAAATTAATAAGATAATCAGATAGATGGCCAAACAAGTGTCCTGGGTGATCACTTTCAAATGGATGAGAAATAAGTTAGCTGCAGCCTGCAGTTTGCTTTGTTTGCCCTGAGAGTGCCTGAACTGCGTATTCTAGCATGTGGGCAAGGCCAGTCTTGAAGGTCACTTTTTTCTATCTGAAATGCAAGTTAGTTGTGACATCAGCATCCTGAAGTAACATCCAGACAGTATGCTCCCTAAACCGGCCTGTGAGTCAGAAGCTGCTTGCTTTTCCTTCGGGCAGGTGCTTTTGGGAATGACTGCTTTCTGATGCCAGGAATCAACTCCATGGTAGTATCTTCTAGATTACCTTAGAGTTGTAGTTCACTTCCTTGTGGTTCCTGGGCCCGAGTATCAGCAGCATCTGGGGACTTGGAAGAAATGCAGACTCGAAGGCTCTACCCTGAACCTTCTGTGTCAGAAACTCTGGAGGGTGGAGCCCGGCCGTCTGTGTTGTCCAGGCCTGCAGGGAACATTCCAGTTGGAGAATCCTTGCATTAAATGAACGACCTGGTCTGTCCAAGAAGCCTTAGACAGAAAAGAGCCATGGAGAAAAGTAATCTGCAAACTACATTTAGCCCTTCGACACTTCTGCTTTAATTAGAAGAGAAAGACTGTTTTCTGTGTCTGTAGGTAGCAGTAATAGTTTGCAGTAAACTCAACTAATTTTTTTTTTAAGATTTTATTTATTTGACAGAGAGATAAGAGAGCACAAGTAAGCAGAGAGGCAAGGCAGAGGGAGAGGGGGAAGCAGGCTCTCCACTGAGCAGGGAGCCCGATGTGGGGCTCGATCCCAGGACTCTGGCATCATGACCTGAGCTGAAGGCAGCTGCTTAACCCACTGAGCCACCCAGGCTCATTATTTATGACAGAAGTTACTACAAAATAAACATAGGCACTTTTTTCTTTTTTTTTAATTGAGATAAAAGTCGCATAAAAGAATTAGCCATTATAAAGTGTACCGTTTAGGGATATTTAGTGCATTCACTCTCTTGTGCAAGTCATCCCCTCTCTCGGTCCTGAGACATCCTCGTCGCCCCAGAGGAAAGTCTGATGCCCAGAAAGCCTTTATTCCGCCTTCCTCCCTTCCCCCAGACCCTGCAACCCCTCATCGGCTTTCTCTCTATGGATTTGTGTGTTTTGAATGTCTCTTACAAATAGAATCCTACAGCCCGTGACCTTTTGTATCTGGTTTCTGTGACTTAGCCTCATAGTGTTGAGGGTCATCTACGTTGTAGCATGTGTCAGTATTTTCGCTGCTTTCCTGGCCCAGTGAGACTCCATTGTGCGGACAGGCCGTGCTGTGTTTCTGGACTCGTCTGTTGATGGACACGGGGTTGTTTTCACTCTTGGACTGTTGTGAAGTGTTGCTGTTTGCATACAAGCATTTGCATTCTTCCAGTGCCTTCAGATTGGGGGTGGGGGTATGTACCTGAGAGTGGAATTCTGCATTTAACTTGTTGAGGAGCTACTGCCTTTTTTCCCTGGTAGCTGCACTGCTTTACCTTCCCACCAGCAATAGATGAAGGTTCCAGTTTTTCTGGATCCTTCACAAAATTTTTTTTTTTTTTTAAGATTTTATTTATTTATTTGACAGACAGAGATCACAAGTAGGCAGAGAGGCAGGCAGAGAGAGAGAGGGAAGCAGGCTCCCCGCTGAGCAGAGAGCCCGATGCGGGACTCGATCCCAGGACCCTGAGATCATGACCTGAGCTGAAGGCAGCGGCTTAACCCACTGAGGCACCCAGGCGCCCCTCCTTCACAAAATTTATTTTCTTTTATTTATTTATTTTTTTGATGACAGCTGTCCAAAGGAGTGTGAAGTGTGATCTCTTGATTTTGATTTGTATCTCCCTAAGTTCTGATGATGTGGAGCGTCTTTCCATGTGCTTATTGGCCGTTTTGTCTGTCTTTGGAGAAATGTCTACGCAAGTCCTTTGCCTGTTTTTCAGTGGGCCATTTTCTTGCTGTTGTTGAGTTATAAGAAATCTTTCTGAGGAGTCTGGCTCCAAGCCAGAATCCTACGTGTGACCTTCCAGGCCTGACATGAGGTGTTTCCAAGGCTTTGTCTGGTGGGCTCCCCTGGGGAAAAAGCTGCGTTCCCCATTCCAGATTTGGCACACAGCCAGCGTATGGCTCTCTTCTGGAGAGAGTTATGGGCAAAGCCCAGGCCCCCTCCCCCTAAGCTTGCATGCATATCTGCATTCCTAGCCCAGGCAACTTCCATTTGGTGGTGTCCTTATTGGGGGCTTTGGCTGAGGCATCTCTCAGGCACTTCTGAGAATTTTTTGGAGGCCTTGGCCGAGGTATTTTTCTCCTCTCTGACCCAATGGGTTTCTATTCCTATTTCCTTTGCTATGTTCGGAATGTTTGTGTCCCTCCCGAATTCATATGTTGAAATCCCGTTGCCCAAAGTGATGGTCTTAGAAGGTGGGGCCTTTGGGAGGTGATTAGGTCATGAGGGTTGAGCCTCATGAATGGAGTTAATAATGCTCTCATAAAACAGGGCTGTCACCAGAATGTGACCCTGATGGTACCTTGATCTTGGGCTTCCAGTCTCCAGAACTGTGAGAAATTAATTTCTGTTGTTTATAAGCCTCCCACTCTTGGTATTTTGTTATAGTAGCTGGAATGACCTAAGACCCCCACCTCTCAGTCCCCTGGGTCCATGAAGAGATAGGAGCCTTACTTTTGGGATCCTCAGCAATGAGATTATGTCCCCTGTCTGCACTGTATATCATCTGGCCCTAAGCCAGTTCCATTCTATAAGGAAAAATGGAGCACTAGGGCACTGGCACCTTTAACTTTGTCTCTTGTTTGCAGTGTCACAGTAAATGAAAAAAGTTGATTTTATTTTCAGTTTAGCTTCTTGTTCTTATTAACCAGCATGGTACCTGGCAGCTTGACGTGTTACATGTTCTGGGTATTAGACCCCATCAGATATATAATTTGCAAATACTTTCTCTCTATACATTGTCTTTTCACTTCTTTTATAGCAGCACCCTTTGATACACAAAAGTTCTTAATTTTTTTTTTTAAATTTTTTATTTTTTATAAACATATATTTTTATCCCCAGGGGTACAGGTCTGTGAATCACCAGGTTTACACACTTCACAGCACTCACCAAAGCCCATACCCTCCCCAGTGTCCATAATCCCACCCCCTTCTCCCAACCTCCCTCCCCCCAGCAACCCTCAGTTTGTTTTGTGAGATTAAGAGTCACTTATGGTTTGTCTCCCTCCCAATCCCATCTTGTTTCATTGATTCTTCTCCTACCCACTTAAGCCCCCATGTTGCATCACCACTTCCTCATATCAGGGAGATCATATGATAGTTGTCTTTCTCCGCTTGACTTATTTCGCTAAGCATGATACGCTCTAGTTCCATCCATGTTGTCGCAAATGGCAAGATTTCATTTCTTTTGATGGCTGCATAGTATTCCATTGTGTATATATACCACATATTCTTGATCCATTCATCTGTTGATGGACATCTAGGTTCTTTCCATAGTTTGGCTATTGTGGACATTGCTGCTATAAACATTCGGGTGCACGTGCCCCTTTGGATCACTACGTTTGTATCTTTAGGGTAAATACCCAGTAGTGCAATTGCTGGGTCATAGGGCAGTTCTATTTTCAACATTTTGAGGAACCTCCATGCTGTTTTCCAGAGTGGCTGCACCAGCTTGCATTCCCACCAACAGTGTAGGAGGGTTCCCCTTTCTCCGCATCCTCGCCAGCATCTGTCATTTCCTGACTTGTTGATTTTAGCCATTCTGACTGGTGTGAGGTGATACCTCATTGTGGTTTTGATTTGTATTTCCCTGATGCCCAGTGATATGGAGCACTTTTTCATGTGTCTGTTGGCCATCTGGATGTCTTCTTTGCAGAAATGTCTGTTCATGTCCTCTGCCCATTTCTTGATTGGATTATTTGTTCTTTGGGTGTTGAGTTTGCTAAGTTCTTTATAGATTTTGGACACTAGTCCTTTATCTGATATGTCGTTTGCAAATATCTTCTCCCATTCTGTCAGTTGCCTTTTGATTTTATTAACTGTTCCCTTTGCTGTGCAAAAGCTTTTGATCTTGATGAAATCCCAATAGTTCATTTTTGCCCTTGCTTCCCTTGCCTTTGGCGATGTTCCTAGGAAGATGTTGCTGCGGACAAAAGTTCTTAATTTTTTTAAAGATTTTATTTATTTGAGAATGAGAGAGAAAGAGAGAGAGCATGGGGGGGAGGGTCAGAGGGAGAAGCAGGCTCCCTGCTGAGCAGGGTGCCCGACCAGGGACTCGATCCTCGGACTCCAGGATCATGATCTGAGCTGAAGGTAGTTGCCCAACCAACTGAGCAACCTAGAGACCCAAAAGTTTTTAATTTTGTTGAAGTCCAATTTGTGTGTTTTTTCTTGTATTTCCAGGGCTTTTGGTATCATATCTAACAGTCCACTGCCAAAGCTAAACTCATGAATGTTTCTAGAATTTTATTATTTAGCTCTTACAGTTAGGTCATTGATGCGTTTTTGAGTTGATTTTTGTATATGATGTGAGGTAAGGGTCTGACTTTGTCCATTTGCTTGTGGATATCAAGTTGTCCTAGCACCTAATGTTGAAGAGAAAAAAAAAGTTTGGTTTTTTTTTTCCCCCCATTAAATGATCTTGGCACCCTTGTTGAAAATCAGTCAACCATGTATTTGAGATTTATTTCTGGGCTTTAAGTTTGTTCCTTTGGTCTGTATGTCTGTATGCCAGTACCACTGTTTTGATTAAAGTTGCTTTGTATTTTGAGTTTTCAAAATTGGGAAGTGGGAGTCCTCTAAACATTGTTTTTCAAGATTTGACTATTTGGGGTCCCTTGCAATTCAATGTGAATATTTGGATCAGTTTTTGTAAAAAAAAAAAGATTGGGAGTTTGATAAGGATTTTGTTGACTCTGTAGATTGTCTTGGGGAGTATTATCATTGTCTTCCAATCCATAAGCATGGTATGCCACTAGTTTAGGTCTTTAATTTCTTTTGGCAATGTTTTATGGGTTTTAGTGTACAAGTCTTAATGCCTCTTTGAAGTTATTTCTAAGTGTTTTACTTTTTTTCATGCTGTTATAAATGGAATTGTCATTTCCTTTTCTAAGTGTCCATTTCTAGTGTATGGAAATACAGTTAGGGTGCCTGGGTGGCTCAGCCAGTTAAGCATCTGACTCTTGGTTTTGGCTCAGATCTTGATCTCAGGGTGGTATGCTCGAGCCCTGCGTGGGGCTCTGCACTCAGTCCAGAGTCAGCTTGAGATTCTCTCTCTCCCTGTCCCCCGTCCCCACTTGCTCTTGCTCTCTCAATAAAATAAATCTTAAAAAAAAAAAAAAAGAAAAAAATGCAATTGATTTTTTTGTTTGTTGATTGAATTAGCTTATTCTAACTGGTATTTTGTGGTTTCTTTAGTATCTATAAATAGGGATAATTTTACCTCTTTGATTCTAATTTGTATGTTTATTATTATTTGTTTTTTGTGCCTAATTGCTCTGGCTAGAATTTTCAGTACAGAGTTGAATAGAAGTGGTGATACGTGGGCATCCTTGTCTTGTTCACGATTTTAGGGGGAAAGCTTTTCGTCTTTACCATTGAATATGCTGTTAGCTGTTATGCTATTTTTTTATTAGCGTTACATTGTATTCCATTTTCCTTCATTTGAGATATACACTGCAAATAAATAGAAAAGTTCAGAGATTTGTAAAACAAATATCCATTGTAGACTTTCTTCTTGAACCTAGAAAGAATTTTGGAAAAACTGTCATTAGATCATTTAAGTTCACTACTGCCATGCCATTTTGACAAAAGTAGCCATGGACATGAATCAGATAACCACTAAAATTATTTTTAAATTGATTTTCTCAAATTTCCAGTTTATTTTGACCTGAGACTTGGTCAGGGCGAGTTTGATACCCATAATAGGACAATTCAGGGAAACTGGCAGTTGTGTAGAAATCTCTTGAGCCACATAGAATTACAGAACTAGAAGCAAATTCCAGTCTTGAGCTCTCTTCCAGAACAGAGTAGGAGTTGGGATTGTTTAGTTTGCAAAAGAGAAATAGGATCACTATGAGACATAAAATATTTGTACTCTGAGATAATGAGTCTTTTTTTGAATTCAGGCAACTCATGTCAGAGAATGGTTTTTTTGTTTTTGTTTTGTTTTGTTTTGTTTTTATGTCCAAGGAAGAACTTTCTAGAAATTAAGAGAGATGAAATGGGCTACCTCTCAGAATTGTGTGTGCTCTCACAACTTGGTGAAAGCCAACATGATATGACTCAACCAGAAATGCTGCAGAATATTATGCAAAGGCATTAAGGTGCCCCCACATCTGATATTCTGCCAGTCTACATAAAAGCCCTGGAGATAAGGAACTTAAGAATTCCTGTCTTAATACAGTAGAGACCAAGCGTACACGATGAAAAACACATGCTACTTTCCTCAGTCAGCAATGACAACTTGCTGCAGAAGAGAGAATCTGTAGGTGATAATCCCCTGTGAGAATGCTGACTCACACACACGAAGACACCAGATGCCAGTAGGATGAAAAGAGGAGACAGAGCTCACTTCTAAACTGTGAGAGGAGGGGAAAAAAGAAAGAAGACAAGACACAGAAATAGGTTCAAAGTCTAGTTGTAATGGGTTCCCACCACCACATGTGGAATAAATCACCAAGAGCAGGAATGGGCCCTTTTTGTTTCATTTTTAAGTTTATGAGAAAACTTACTTGTGTTAGATAAATTATGAGAAAACTAAGATGGTATTTCATGCAGTTTTTCTAAAATTCTTTCTAGGTACAAGAAGAAAATCTAGTGGGTATTTGTTTTACAACATCTCTCCTATTTGGGGATCTCTTAGGGTCTTCCAAAAATCATTTTCTGAGTAGTTATGAAGAATTGACGGCAACATAACATTACTTGTAAGCACCGTAAATGAAACAGGACTAGAGCAACACAAAACCAAAAGTCAGCTTTTAGGCAGTGTCAGAGAAAGCACACATCTTGAGGAAGTGAAGCTGCTCAAAATATGGTGTATTTCCTTTTGCTGTCACTACTACCTCTCGTCCTAATCCCTGAATTCCGAAGGGGGGTGGGGCAGTGGAGAGAGGTGGCTAGTGGTCCTCCCCAACACAGTGGAAATGGCCAGAGCATCTTAGAAGCCAAGAAGCTAATAGCAGTGTAATTTACATTTAAAAACCGGCCATTTCTCCAACACCTAATATGCCAGATACTTTCACTGGTTATTCTTTGTGAGCTTATATAGACCATCTCCCAGTAGATTTAAATAGGTTTTCATGAGATTTGGACTCTAGACATCAGATGTGGTGGGTTGGTACTCTGATGACTTACACATCCCATAGTTTGTAGGCCCAAGTCAGCTTCTGAGAGACAAACTAGGCTTAGTGTTAGATACAACTCCGAGTTGGCATGGCGTATAATAGGCATTGCTCCCTGCTTCCCTGCCTCTGGCTCAGAGTAATTAGTTATACTCATTTGTTAATTTAGCAGTTCTTTTTAAGAGCCGAAGCTCTGTCCACTTGCCATCTCCTCTCCATTACCTGCTCCTGTCAGGAGGTGTACCCCCTTAGTATCCTCCAGGCTACTTGTTCTTTCGTTAAGACAACACTCTGTGATCTAGGCTACAGCATTGCTTATGCTTTGGATTAGAACGCCGTCTCATCAGCCCATCTCCTGCTGGGAGAAGTCCCTTAGAGACCATACAAAGGACTATTTTAGAGCATCCAACTTTGCTTGTTTGCAGGAGGTCTGCCATGGGAACCCTTAGTCCCGAATTCTAGGAATTGTACCAAGATCTTTTCCATGTTGACTGAGAAATCTGTGCTACTAAGTGCTTATCTCCCCCATGCTGTTTTGTCTGTACTAAGAAACTATAACTCTTAACTGTCAAAGAATGTATTCAAATCCCAGTGTTGTCCTCTTGTATTAATACTTTTTCATTTATCTGACTGGCTGTCTTGCAGTGATTTAACATTTCTTTATCCCCTAGGGAAAAGTTAACCATTGGATGCCACCAGCTGGTTGAGATGGAATGTTCCATGCAGCAGTGCAGTGCCTCTGTCTATAGGGAGGCCCAAAGCAGGGGATGGTGTGAAGACACGCTCAACTATAGGACCTAAATGCTGATCTGTAACTTCAAAGGAATTGCATTTGTCTTCAAGAACGAGAGTAGCCTTCAGCCTTTTGAGTCAAACCCAAGAGACTTGTAAAAAATGCCTCATAGGTGCAAGAAGGTGGTTGCCTCTTGCTGAAAATCTCATTGCGGTTCTAAAAAGCCTAAATGCATCCATTGTGGGATAAACTATGGACTCAACTCATTGGAGTTAACAGTACTTCCCTACCTCTACTCCGGACACTGAGCCAGTTTGTCTGAAGGAAAGGAGAGCCATCTTTTTAATCGTCTTAGGGCAGGAGCCCCTTTGGCATCTGTGGACGGCCTGGGGGCAGGGGATTCCCATCTCTCTCAACCCTAAGCGTGGGTCCATGACCAGAGACACTTCCAAACCTCAAGAATTAGGACACGGCCATGCTCACCCTGCCACACAAGAAATCTTACCCTGGGCTGTTTTAAGATCAAATCGTCTTCCCTATAGACCTGATGAACTTAACACATGTCCCTTCCACTTCCGCTAAGGTAATGTAAGTAGAATTTTTACTTCAGCTTGTACTTGCTAGTTTTCTTCTCTTCTTCCCTGGGTTTGTCACTTTTCAGTGCAATTCTAATGGGAAGAGCAGGGGAGACCTCTATACTGATTTTTCCCTTAAATGTGAAGGAGCATGGATTTATGGGAGTAGGTGGCAGGGAATTCATATTTGCCTCTAGCTAAACCAAGTGTTATAATTGACTTCTTAGTTATAGAGTAAGCTGGAAATCCTTGTTTACTAGAGTATATTATGCTTTTGTTAATACATTAAATCTAATTTGCTATTCTATGGTGTTAATTTATTTTTTACAAAACAATAAATTTTATTTTTAGTACGATTTTGCTTTTTCATTTTACTTCCAAATTGTGTTTCTGAACTATGACAAGGTATGATGATAAATCAGCCCTCTCCAGTAAAAGAAAATCTACCCAAGATGCTCGCAGTCAGTCTCTGCAGGACCCACTGAGCTGTATGTTTGCATCGGAAGCCGCACCCCTACCTGGGGCTCCAATGACATTAGGGATAGGGATAAGAGCCATGTGGGAGAAGCTTCCAGAGGATCTTCGCTCTCTGCAAAAAACATTCCCTCCACCCTGAAGTTTTTTCAGATCTTTAACCCTCAGCTGCTTCTGGTGGTGGTTCCTGGGTTTTGGTTCTGCTGTTGCCTCCCTCTCCTTTTTCCCCTCTTTTTAACATAGGTTGTGATTTTTAGGAATTTCTCTCCTGCACTTTCACATGTGCATATAGATTTTATCTTAGTTTATGTATCTTTTCCTTTGTACAGTAATTTGTCAATTTCAACCTCAAAATTTTCAAGTATTTTACTGATATGTGAAGATGTTTTCCTCTGACTTCCTAGTCTTTTTGTTCTTTTTAAACATTCTTTTAAACATGTTTAGGCTTTGTTTCTTTGAAATGTCAGGTTTCTTTGTTGCCTTTTTTTCCTAATTGTAACCTTTTTTTTTTTTTAATCTAATCTTAATTTTATACTTTAACTATTATACTGTACTTTTCTCTTACATGCTAGTATGATGCAGTTTAGGATTCCCTCTCCCTTCCTCTTTCTTTTTTGGATCCCTCCTCTGGATTGAGATAACTCAGTTGACCTAAGGATCATAAACTCTACCTTGCAAAACACGTTTGTTTTGGTGGAAGATCCTTGGGAGAGGAACTTAACAGTTCTAAAATCTCCATTCTTCATTATGTATGCCTGTTGTATTTTGGGTAGAAGCCATCCTAAGCATGCCAGTAGGGACAGATGAGGGAAGTCACACAGGGGAAGGGCTTTCTACATAATGCCTTTGGCCTTGCCTTAGTGAGGAGTCCTTAATAACTTCATGAGGGACATCCATGAGGATTATCCTAGCAAAGTTTCTGGCACCATTTTCCACTAGCCTTTTCCAGTTTACTTTTACCAAAGATAATGCACTTCCTGAGATTAGGAAGGATCCTTTGGGTGTAGCAGCCCCAGCAATTCCAGCATTCTGGGCCAAAGGAATGCTGGTGTTTCGTGCCCTACTGGGATTTTATTAGTCCCTGTAGTAGGCAATTTGCGACTGCACAGATTAGAACCTCACAGATGGTCAACTTCAGTTTCCTGTTGTGGTCTTTGCCTGTCACTTGAAGGGCAAACCTGAAGCTTGTTTCCTTTATCTTTTGACCATCACCTTCAGGGAGAATGGGAATCTTTTCACTCTTTAGGGTAGACCCAGATTTCTTTAGATGGGTGTCTTGATCTACTTTGGATCACTTTGTTCGTACTTTCTGACAACCCACCCATCTCCTGGAGCCCTTTTGAAACATCCTTTCTTATCCAGTGAGTCAGCATGAATTTCTCTTTTCTTTTTAAGAGGGAATATATCTCACTGTTGAGAAATTAAATACATCTTCCACTCTCAGTAAGTGATGCCACGCAAAGCCCTTTTCTGGTTTAGACTGAATTGACAGGCCAGTCAGCCTTCCAGTTAATGGTTCTTTGGCTATTTTACCAATAAAACCCACTCCAGTGAAAACACCACTATGAACTTGAACAATTACCAGCTATGAAACTATAAGGTGAGGTGGCTCAGTGCCCCTATCTACAAACTTGTCTCACATGTTAATTCTTTTAGTTCTAATCTTTCCTTAGCTTTTGCAATTCTACTGTAGTCTGATGGTTATGGGTTAAACTACATTAGCTCGGTATATAATCCTTGCAAGGCCAGTGGGAATCAATGGTTCCCGGCTGGGATTTCCAGCAAGGTAAAATAGGCTGTTTCCTAGTCCCCCTTTTAGAGCCTTCTCCTTTAAAGGTTTGATACCTTTTGCGGGGCACCTGGGTGGCTCAAGTGATTCAGCAACTAACTCTTGGTTCTAGCTCAGGTGGTGGTTTCAGGGTCCTGGTTTTGAGCCCCACATTGGGCACCATGCTCAGCAGAGCCTGCTTGTCCCTCTCCCTCTATTCCTCCTCCTGCACACTAAGAAAAAAAAAATTTTTTTTTAAGGTTTGGTGTCCCTTTGGTTAAACTAGTTTTGAGTTTTGCCAAAACACAATTGCATCATCACCAGCATGATTAAAATATGAATTCCACTGCTCCATAAGACTTCATCTTTTTAATTCCCAAGTAGTATTTCATTGCATGGATGCACCAAATTACCCATTCAGCAGGTGGAAGGCTGTTTGAGTTGGTGACTGAATAAAGCCGCTATACTCACATATAGGTTTGGGAGTGAACAGGTTCTCATTTCACTTGGGTCAATACCTAGGTAAGTGATTACTGTGTCATAGTGTATTTTGTCAGAAACTGCCAGTTTTCCAAAGTGACCTTCCAATTTTGATTCCTCCAGCAATTTGAGTTCCATTGATCTGCATCCCAACCAGAATTTGATACTGTTTTAACAGGTGTGTATGTAACTCTACTGTCTCCATTTCCCCGGTTTAGGACAGTGAGCATCTTTTCATGTGCTTATTGGAATCCATTTATTTGGTAAAGTGTCTTGTTTAAATCTTTTCCCCATTTACTTTTTGTTGTTGAGTTCTGGGTACCAGTCATTATCAGGCATTTTCGTTCAAGCCTGGACCTTTAAAGACTCAGTACCACCTGTTTGAGACAAAACACTTGCTTAATGCAATCAATTTTATCAATTATAAGATCTTCAATTTTATCAATTATAAGATCTAGAGATCTTTTGATTTGGGAGTAGCCTTAATGGATAGTTGGCCCTGCTAATTACTGAACTAGTTACATTTGGTAGGTGCCTTTCAACTTTTAATCTGGCAGCTTATTCACTTGCTGTACATTTCATTCAGCTCATCTGTGTCATCCCTCATTTCTTTCTTTCATCCACGTTTGGTACTGTGTGTCCCTTTTTCCCAAGCTAAAATTACTCCCTTTGCTCACTTTGAGCAAATGTGTAGCCATCTATTTAGACATATACCCTTTTTAGATTCTTAAATTCCCCCCCAGGTATCAACCCTATACACACTTAGTAACTGAGCTTTTGCTTCTCGCTCTTATTCAACCCGCAGGAACACATGGAGCTATTAATAGTGAAGCTTCAATATTCTGTTGGCCATTGTGCTAGGACTTGTGGCTCAGTGCATCATTTTACAACTGAGAACATTCTGGTTTCACTATGAAAGAAACTGGTGCTTCAGAGAATTCCTTGTTAACCTACTGATGCTTCCTTCCTATTTCTTGATTTTAAAAAAATGAATAAATGTGACATGTAACACTGTTAAGTTTAAGGTGTATAGCTTACTTTGATGCATTTATATATTGCAACATGACTGCCATGGAGTGATACTTACCACATTACATAATTATAGCATCACATTATCTATACTCATCATACTGCACATTAGATCTCAGGTTTATTTATTACTCATTACAAGTCTGTACCCTTAAACACCATCACTCTTCTCCAACCCCCCCCCCCACCCCAATCCTCTGGTAACCACCATTTTACTACATACATTGATCAGTTTCCTTGCGTTTCCCTTTTTCTTTTAGTTTTTTTAAAATCACCCAGTTAATACAGCTATAGTCATTTAATGAAAGACTCTTCAAATCCTTTTTTAGAACCCAGTAGGATACAAATAAATGACAAAGATTATAAAGACAAAATTTTCTGTGATCTCATATTCTTCCAAAGGCAACGCTGAGTTGCAGAAATACCCTCCAGGGACTCTTTCTCTGTTACTTACTTCAGTTTTAAGAATTTTAAGATCTGGAGAAATCACAGGGTACATACCCTAGAGTATTAAACAAGGATTGTAGGACTGTATCACACTTCCAGATCCAATTTTTTCCTCTAGAATAGAAGGAATTATTTTTTAAAAAATTAACATATAATGTATTATTTATTTCAGGGGTACAGGTCTGTGAATCAATAGTCTTACACAATTCACAGCACTCTAAAAGATAAGGAATTCTAAAACATGTTGAAAGGGAAAGCATGTAAGATGTACTAGAGGCCAAAAATCAAAACCCTACAATAAAATTCATGTGTGAGTATAACAAATTATTAATTCAAGCAGGTATTTTATGGTTTTGCTACTGTTTTAGTCATCTAGTACGTTTTAGGCATTCTCACAACTGATCACAGGGTAGTTATTACCAGTGTTCTTTCTAAACTACCCCCAAAACCCATACTGATGGTAAAAACATTTTTTTAATTTTCTCCTTCCCTCAAGAAAAACATGTATCTTTTAGATGGAAATAAATATAAACAACTGGTCAATGAGCACTTTCCCTCCCCTTTATGGGAGCTTCTAACATACTTAAAAAACATACTTTTAACCACCAAACTACCTGTTTGGCATCAATAATATAGAAAAACTCTGACCCAGAGTATTCACACCTATTATTTGCTTAATGCTACTTAGGAATTAAGAAGTAATTTCAAATATTTCACTGCTGAATCCCTCAACTAAGATTTTATTTCCTTGGCCTAAACAGAACATATACAGATCCATTTAAAAAAATAGTCATCCTACAAGGCAAATTCAAATCTGCCAACCTGCTTTTAATCCAGAACCAAACCAGCAATAAATAAAGTCATTGACTACATAGCCACCAGGGTGAGCTTTCTTGATGGTGCTTTATGGAATAAATGAAAGAAGGTGTCTAAGTACCAGTGGAACAATTTTCTTTCTAACCCAAGTTAGCCACTGGTTGTCATCTTGTCCTAGTTGGCTCGTTAGATTCTTACGTGTTTGTCTTCTCTGAGAAAAAAATCTTATCATCAGTTCTATTTCAGACATGGCAGGTGACTGTTTTCCCAAATACCTTAAGCTCATCATTACTGGGGTTAAAAACTGTCCCCCAAACTTTTAAGTTACGAATGAGTACACAAACAACATTTGGATATTAATTCCATGGTGCAAGGATTTCCTGCAAAGTACCTTTAATATGTTTGCATTGGCAGCAAGCATTAGGATGTGCTAATTTTGGCACCATAAGTTATATGTGTAGCACTACACATTCCATAAAGTCACCCCAACCAGTATTTATCCATATGAAGAGAAAAACTGAGCAAAAACATAGTTCTGATAAAGGCTGCATTCATAAACCCAATACAGTTTTAATTTTTTTCACAATCGAGGGTGCTATTTAGGATTGTTAATGATAAATAAAGACAGGAATTATTTAGAAAATAAAGTACTTCACCATTCTTTACTGTTATATATTAAGTGTCTTGCTATATAAAATATACCCTCAAGAAGTCAGAATATTTGAAATCCGTGTTTCAAATAAAAATCACAGCTACGTTACTATTCAGCAACTCCATTCAAATAAACTATTGGTACTGCAGTCTCCCCCCGCCCCCCCAAAAAAGTAGCTGAGGCAAAAGCTTAGAAGTTTGCATTCTGGGCGTATAAAAGAAACACCTTACTCTGCATCCTTTAAGACTGCCACTCTGCTTCAGTTATTTGAATCTGCCCTATCTTCAATAGGTAAAGCACTGTGCTGAGAATATAAAAAGTTAAGTTATAAAAAGGCAATCATAAAAGATTAAATCTTGGTAGGCATGTCAGCTTTCTTTTAATAAAAACAAAAATAGTCATTGTCATCTAGTTAAATAAGTCTCTTTTGTATAGAGTGTTCCAGTTATTGAAAAAGGGCCCTTAAAAAAACCCAACTGTCTAGATCTTAAACCCTACCCCCTTGCCCCGTTATACATGTTTGAGGGAAGAGTCATTTAATGTGCAAATTGGCAAAAACAAATGTGGAGGAGGGGACTTCTTGAAATGACATGCCTGATCAAGTCTTGGTTTATTCTTTTACAATATTAATTTCCAAAAGGTAAAATAACCAAAGTAGTCCTAAAAATACACAAAACAGACCTTCATCTTTGCATTCCTTTCCCAATAAACACAAAATGTACAGCATGTTTAATAATATGCAATATGCAAAAGCTTTGTGTTGCTGTTAGCAACATCTGTTACCCACCCACCCTCCTTATTCACAAGTGTACCTCTACTAAACACAATTACATCACTAAGCCTGTTAGTTTGAAAGGGTCTTAAATGTGTTAAAACTGGAAAATCTTCGTGTAGGGGCTCCACTCATTTGACTCGAGGTTATACACTTCCACCGTATTCAGAAATTCATTGCCATCAAATCCGCCCACTGCATAAATGGTGTTCCCTACAGTTGCAATCCCGGCGTTGCTCCTTGGTGAAGTCATGTTTCGCATCATCTTCCATTCATTTCTCGTTGGGTCGTACATCTCCACACAACTGATGGCATGAGAACCATCAAAGCCACCACCTACAAATAATTTTCCTAAAAGAGAAAGGAAACAAGGTAAATCTAAAGAGAATAAGAAAAAAAAAAAACCCCTACTTAATTATTTTCTGCTAAAATCAGTGGTTCTTAGTAGAAATGCCTGCTCATTCTGTAGAAAGTACTCATTAACTGCCTCGCTAATGTGGCAAACGCTCTCTAGGAGCTGTGGATACAAATGCAACAAAATTGATGAAAACCCATTCATACCAGGAACTCAGGTACTTAAAAGGAGAGGGTAGCATCTAACTGAAGTTAATTCCCGTAATTCTTTGTGGTAGCTACTATTATTGCCATTTCACAGATGAAATGAGGCACAAAGTAGGTGGACAAGTCACCTAAAAATGCAGCTAATTAGTGGCAAGCCAGAGTAGTTTTGTGCACTGGAAATTTTCTAATAGTCTAGTGCCTAAGAACTGAGATTCAAAAGTTACAGAAAAGCAGGTTTCAGATGACAACATTTTCTTGAGCTTTCCAACTATATAAAATTACTTTGGCACAAAAACTTCTTGGAAACAGACCAGAAGTTATCACTTATTTTCAAATATATATGTAAAACAGTTAGTAAGTTATTTTCAAACAGATAAAATGTTAGCATTAAATACTTTATAACTTAAAAAAAAATCGTTATTTTCTCATCTGTCACTTAAGCTATCTGCATCTATATATTTATATAAGAACTGACAAGGCTGGGGGTGGGGTGCCCTGCAGGCTACGGTCTAGTAGGCTACTGCTGGCATGTCTACACATTTTTGCTTTCAGCAGTTGAGCCACAAGCTTAACTAAGATTCTGCTTTATTCCCAAGACAAGGCTAACTAAACTCTTAATTACATAATTAAACATGTAACTCAATAAAATGGATGTGAAAAGAAACCTGTTTTATATAAAACCAAGTTTAATGCTTTCAAAAGACTTGTTAAAATGTATTGCTTCCAGTTAGGCAGGGAGTAGACAATTAGAAAAGACTAATCTAGATCGGTACTTATTTTTGCTTTGCAGATCAAGTTCTCTGAATTCTTCTAAAGGAGCAAACCCCAAAATGATATACTTTGCATATGGTTTATGGAAGGAAAGAACTTAGAACTTCATTCAGTGAACTCATCAAAAGATGATAGTATGTTGATATATTTATATTATTATTTTAAGAACTGAGTCTCTTTTAGAAAAGATTTCTAAAAAATAAACCAACAATCCCTATCTCACTGGCGAAGATGGCTGCTTCTGAGTTCTAATTATACAAGTATATAGTCATCACTGACATTCGTTCAGAATTTTACAAGAAACTGTTGCCACTCCCTATTCCTCACTTTTCCAAATCCCAACACTCACCATCAAGAACAGCTACGCCAGCTCCTCGCCTAGCCACATTCATGGGTGCAATTAAAGTCCAGGTGTTATTTTCAGGATTGTAACGTTCTACTGTGTTCAGGCAATTCCAAGACTCTGCACCTCCAATTATGTACAAAAACCCACCAAGCTCACAGACTGCAGCCTGGTGTCTACCTATAAAATCAAGTTGAGCCAAAATTATTACTTTATCGCCCAAAACTCTAAGTCGTACACTACATATACTGTTGATTCAGAAGTTAAAACATAAACACACACACAGAACCAAAAAACAGGACACACAAAAAAATCAACTCACGAATGTTAAGAGGAGCACAGCTTGTCCATGACTTTGTTACAGGATCAAATACATCACAGTTTTTCAGTCCTTTTTGACCATATGGATCAGAGCCACCAACGATGTATAATTTCCCATTCAGAGCACATACTCCTATGTGAGTATAAAATAAGGTTATATATTGGTAATCTAATTATCATATTTAAATACTGAATATCCCAGAAGAAAAGTAATTTTACCTGCATTACAACGGTTAGTTCTCAATTCTGGAACAGGGGTCCAGTCATCTATGCTTGGATCATACATCTCTCCACAGCTCAGGTCATCTGAGTGGCCATTCGATCCACCTACCACATAGAGTTGGCCCTGCATCAAAAGTGAGAGATTAGAATTTCTGCCATTCTGAAGTATGAGAACAGCTAAATACGGATTACTTCTTGCAACACAGTGCACTCACCATGAGTACAGCCATTTGAAATCGAGCCCTTGGTGTTCTCATGGGAGCAAGAAAGGACCAGTGATCTGTATGTGGATCATAGCATTCGACTGTTCGAAGACACTCCTCTCTGTTATAGCCACCTAGTAAAAGAATCATCAAGATGTATGTGTAAGATATTAAACTGGACCAGAGTTCCTGGCCTAGAAGGATTTAAGTAATCTGCACAACAAGAAAAGGAATTTTATCCATAAACTTAGTGAGGCCCCATTAGTTGATGTTTTAACAACATTTATCAGTATAAGTAAATTGCTTAGTCTTGCTCTGAAAATAAGAACAATAATTCAGCTACGTTATAGTTTAAGAATTAGAAACAGACATTTACTTAAAGGTTAGACTTTACTTTTTATTTCTTGGTCTTTTTAAAATATGGGAAAGCAGAATGCCAAGGAAGGCGGCATAGATTAAACCCTATCTTCCAAAGTTCCCATGTCACAAGCAAGCACAAATGTCCGTTTAAGAGGCTTGGCCAGTTGAAAGTTCTCAGTAAGACAACACTCATCCTTCTGTTCTTACCTGCTGCTATCAGCTTGCCGTTCATCTCTGCTGTCCCCAGGCCAGACCGTGCATACTGCATGGGAGACATGGGCTTTTCTATTAGCTCATCTGGTTGCATCTCAAAGCTTAAACTTTTAATTAGTTTTGGAGTACTCGTTGGTGAGCTCTGTGGGCTGTTTCGCCCATGAAGGAAAATTACACAGAATATACCATCCAGCACAGCCAGGCACAAGTAAGTGTTATCTGTAAGCACAAAAGTTCTATGTTTAAGATGCAGTTATTGTTACTTTTGGTTTCCTGCGTGATCCTGAATTGGACTCCAGATTCCAGCATAGAATGATCTGCTATTGTTTTTTAGTTGCTTCTGAGTTTTTTCTCCACAGTGACTTTCAAAGTTATTAAATGGTTCCGCTCAACACTCCTTCTTTAAAAATAAGTACTTCAAAGACAATCTGACAAGCGTAATACACTTACTTGAAGTCTTTTCCGAAGCAACGATTTTCCATTCATGCTTAGGGCTTTGTACTGTAGCATTTGGAGAAGAGAGACATCCAGTGGAACTGCTACTTATCGGCTTATGGCCATTCTCACGTGGTGGCTTTTTCTGCAAAATCAAAAGGTAGCTACAGAAACCTAGCCAAAGACCATACCTGGTGTACCTTTCTTTGTTCCTGAGCTATTCCACAACACTGAAAAAAATGTGTCTTTCACCTATGTATGACGTTTATAGCATACCTAAATTTAAGACAAACCAACACTTTCCAACTGACACAAATTACTGGCATACATCCATCTCCACTTGTAATGAAACAACTATAACTACACAAATAGCCTGGCCAGGAAAAGCTCAATTTAAGAAATTTAGAAAACACTGTAGATCAAATATCAGAATACTTCAGTGGGGGGTGGGGGAGATGGGAAGGAACCCCCTTCATCATCTACATAAGCTCACATACTCTTTATACTAAGTGTAGAATCATCTTTCAAAAGAGGTTTTTAATTTAAAAGGGTATGAATGATCTGAAATAATACATTTAACCCACTGTCTCCAAGAAATTATCAAATGTAATTATATCATATGTACTATGATATCCTTCATACAATGCCAGCAAAGAAGTGAGCAGAAATTTATCCAATCCAGGCCCTATGGAGAACCCCTAAAGTGGTTCTCAGGACCACTTTACAGATATTAGAGTGCTTTTCTAGACAAATCAAACTACATCAAAACACAGAAATAAAAAACAGAAACCAGAAATGCAACAATACTACTAAAAGAACCAAACATTCACAACAGTAGAATACACGGGAACACTAATGGGCAAAGCTACAAATTTTCCCAAATAACTTTAAGAGAATCACATTGTGTTCTTGTGTATGAGTTCCCTTTGATGGTTTTCTTCCAATAACATTAGCCCTTGACTTTTAAAGGATATGATCATACGGAATTAGAGGAGTTAAAGACCCCCTAGGCGGAACTACCAAATAAACAGGTACCACCCTCAGTACCTGATCAAGTCTGCTTATCCACTTATTTTGGTCCCCAGGGCCAGAGCCACATGGGTAGGTAAGATTTACAGTAGAAATTTGTTTCTTGTGGAAGCAATAAAGCCAAGTAACAACTCTTAGAGGAAAAGATTTTGGTAGCTACTTGAAGCCGTGAAGTTTGGTCTGGGCCATTCAACAATTGTGGTTAACAGCGTATGTAGGCTATTTTGAGAACAGGTAGAGCATGTACTAGGTTAACGGTTAACATTAAGTTCTACTTAGACATTTACTATATACCTAGGTATTATTAGGAACTTTATTCACATCATCTCTTTTAATCCAGTTACGGCCAGTACTGCCAATCCATTTTATTGGTAACAATACTCAGAGAAGATATGCATTGCCTAATGCAATACAACTAAAAGAAAAATTAGAAATTCTGAGTATAAAGCCACTCTTTTTATACTATGCCAGACTTGTGTCTTCTGCTACTAGAATTACAAGGTACATAAAACCCCATCCCAACCTGTGGGAAGAAGGGATCCAAAGTATCACAAACTGATAATGCTTATATTAAGAGCTTTTATCGCAGTAAGAAAACTGTTCTAATGTATGGACTATAATTGAGAAAAAAAATCAATGTAAAAGAAAAGCAGGGTAACAGCAAAGACTATTTTTTTTTTTTTTTAAGCAAGTTATACAGAAATGCTGGATAACTCCTTTATATTCCTTCTGCAACATTTCCAAACCCATCCTTCCCTCTCCTTTATCTTCAAACTGTCCTCTATCAGCTCTCATCCAGCCACGCACTGGCTCTGCTTTCTTTGCCTCTGGCTCACCAGAGGGTTATCTCTGGTGGCGGTTTCTTTTTCAACCATTATTACTTCTCAAGCTAATGGATTCCTGACCTTAATATACTTTGGAACTTATACCCACTAAAGATTACAAAGTGGCCTCCCACAATTAATGCAGAAGAGATGGTATCTATAACCTTCTTTTATATGACCTCCCAAAGAATGATTTGACTCAATTAATAATTTATTGTCCTCCTTAAAAATTATCTCCACCTATGTTAGGTGGAGCTTTTAATGTATTTTGATTCTAATTTCTTCCTTCTTTTCTAATGGCTTCTTGTCAAACTCTTTTCTTATTCCTCAAGCCTAATGTGTCACCACATCCTGTTTAACTTCATGATCTTTATATCCAGGGAACCACCTTCTAATGAGTCACGTATGTCAGAATTCCATTTTCTCAAATTCTTCCTCTTCCTTTTGCTTAATTTTCTTATTCTAAATGATCACTAAGGACTCATTCAACTTTTGAAACTATAAATGTCTAGAGTCCACTCTTCCTCCTCCATGCCCTTGAATCAAGCCCTTGTCATTTTTTAAAAAATGACTTCTTGTAATAGGCTGTAAATTGGTCTTACAAGCTTTACCCTCTGTGCTTGGGTCGTAAAAACTGAAGGGTTTAATGCCATCCTTTACTGGAGTAAGAAAAACAAAAGGAAATAAACCACAGATCAGCTGGAGTCCCATGACCTAGAGACCGCCCAACTGATAGTTAACAATATGACTAATGTATAGATTTTTGCTGTATAGAAGTACAGTAATTTAATCAATCCCCCTATGTAACCGACATACCTCTCTCTATATGCTATGCAAACTCTTCTCAATCATAGGGCTGCTCGAATGTTGCCGCCTCTGTAAAATTCCCCTAGATTCTCTCCTGTTCTCCCATGCCCTCCCCTATATGCCTTTCGAAGACAACTCCTGTAAGAGTGTACCGTTTCACTCTACTGCTGTAAGGTCCTACAACCCGAAACTATCCCTCATACACGTTAACATCATGGCCTGCTACTTATTGGGCACGCAAACTTTAATTGTTGAAAGTATAACTTTAAAAAAAAATACATCTTTAGAGTCACGAGGGAAAATATTCTGAATGTTCAAAACGCAGAACTACAAATAAAGTTCTCAACTAACTCACACCCTGACACTTTTGTGAAAATAAAGATATTTGGTGACTACTGCCACAGAATACTCCTGTTTTCTTTATTTCACTTTCTATTAAAGAAAACCATTCCTTTAAACTGGGTTAACTCAGCCTATTCTACAGTTAATGCCTTACAAATACAACACTGAGCTGAAGGCCAAAAAAAAGAATGCATACTACATGACCATTTATGTCCACTCTAAACACAGGCAAAGTAGTCTGTTGTTTCAGAAGGTAGAATAATGGTTTTGTTTGGGGGGGTGTGAAGGGAGGTGACTGGGAAGGGATAAGAGGTTTCCAGCAGAAATCTCTTCTTGACCCAAGTAGTGTTTAAATTAGTGGGTACACTATTTGACATTTATGATTTGTGTACTTTAAATTATTTGTCTCCAGACTAAAAAAGTTGATACCTAAGATTTAAAAAAAAACCCAAAAACCAAAAAATGGAACAGAACAAAACAAAAAAAAAACCCCCAGGGTCTAACAACACTTATTCCTGTTGCAAACTATTTTTTTGTAACCTAACCCAAAAAATCAATTTCTACTTTGTTTCATCTTATCGGCCTTTCTTACTACTTGTAAATCCTATTTCATTGAGAAAAAAATCTAAATGTGTTGAATTTATTTCTTTTTATGTGCCAAAACAGTAGTAACTGTTAAGAAAGATAGGCTTGTTTTTTCCCCAAAATGTTTCTGTTTAGTTATACCAATGAAATTCTTCCACTTTCCTTTATTAAAGGAAAATTTCAGTATGCTACAAAATGCTCTAATCACATTTTAACCTGAGGTTACCTCAGATGTGCAATGTGTACCTGCACAAACTGAATGTGGTCATCATCACTGCCAAACACCTCAGCCTGTCCATCTAGTAGGTTCCCATCAAGCAGCTTGTGATCAGCTGAGTAGTACAAGGTTTGAACCTGCAAAACAGCAACAGAACACCCATGTGGCTACCGTCTCCATGGCTACTCCACTAGTATGCAGCTCACACAAACGCCTCAAGGTAACCTCCAGTGTGCTTCCTGAACTTGACATCTTGCTCTGGCAGGATCCCGAAGTAAAGAAAATACAGGTCATGGTTGTAAAAATTTAAAAAACAAAAATCAAATACAGAATCTTCTAATACTGGCCGAGGAGTCCTTGTCTTGACTGGCTTGAAAGAAATCTTCATTTTCTCATAGCTTCTATTATATAGCATTAAGAAAAAAAGCACTAGTACAATATATATAGACTCTTAAAGAATATACATATTTACAATAAAATATGGAATATGGTTTACACCTTTGAAGTGGTCTGATTTGCATTAACATATTTCTGTCCTGCAGGCAATTTCAAGAAAAACAGATAAAAAGCAAATGCAAAATGCAAACAAGCTGTAGAGACAGAGATAACTCACGTAGCAGATGCAAACACATGGTTAATGCACCTGATTTTCAAGTGGGAAAGGATATAAAACTTTGGGATCACCTGTTAGCCTTCTTAGAACATAATGATAACAGTATGTTTCAAGGCCTAACAGATCTGGTAAGCCTTTAGTGAGTCTGAAAGGCTTAAGTGGAATGACAGATGCAGGGCCACTCTACTGCTCCGTCGGCATACGTTCAAGTCCCACCATTTCTCCATCAAATCTTTCTTGTGTTATTTTTAAAAAGTAGCCCAAGGTAAGTGAGTGACTACATGTATGCACAACACCATTGAAAAACACAAAGCTTTAAAGAGAGAATCCTGTAAAGGAGTAAACACCATTAAATCATCATCGCTCTCTGCCCACAGCGGATTTTTCTTAGGAGAACTGGGGCAGGACTGCTGCTTCTTTACGTGTCAATACACTGGAGGTTTCTTCTTGTTTCTTCAGTCTTGGGTATCCTAGTTTTGTTAATAAACCTATGGGGAGATAAATCAATGGGGAGGAACAACCATTAGAAGCTTTTACCTACTTTCAAATTTAAAGCAAAAACCTGTGAAGAAAAATTAAGACTCTATAGAAAATTTCAGTATCACCTCCCATTTCTAAAGCAAATTACATGCTACTTTAAAGGAAGTTAACAGCACATAATAAGCAAAGAAATAAAAAAAGAAAAGCAGAAGACCAAACTGAACGGTTCATTCAGCTCACCTGGACACCCCCCCTGTTTCTCAGCTTAGGGGTACCTATAGCAAAATTTAAATTCTTTAGGGTGATGGTTATAAAATAAAAGTGAAAGGGAATCCTTCATGTTATAGCAAAATAATTTTTAAGAATTGCTGAAACCCATTTACTTTAAAACTAACCTCTTCCATCAGCTCTTCCAGACTGTCTCCATTCTCCCAGATGCTACGCTGCACCCAGTTGATTACCTTTGTGTACAATTTGCCATTGCTGGGCAAGCAGACATTATCTTCAAGCATTACCTCCAACTAGAATTAGGAAAAAAGTGACACATAGATCAGTGTTGAACCTGTAATTCTCAGCTTACGGCTCAATTTCATAATAAAATGCTCACAGATGCCCAATCACATTCCACATATTTACTCTAATTTATAAGGAAATCAGTAGCCAGGGTGCCTGGGTGGCTCAGTGGGTTAAAGCCTCTGCCTTCGACTCAGGTCATGATCCTGGGATCGAGCCCCACATCGGGCTCTCTGCCTGCCTCTCTGCTTACTTGTATCTCTTTCTGACAAATAAATAAATAAAATCTTTAAAAAAAAAAGAACGAAAGAAAGAAAGAAAATCAGTAGCCAAAAAAATATACAAATGGGTAGGCAGAAAACTGTTACACTGCCAAAAGTATCATTTGAATGTACTATTTTTTTTTTCCTAACCATTACTTACATGCTTGAAACATGGACAAAGATTCCCTGCCTGGAACTAAGAAGTATATATCTTTTTATAGATTTTTACTCACCTTTAGCCGTGGAAGTTTAAGAAACTCCTCCTCTTCTGAAATTTGTAACAAATGCTCCTGAATATAAGCATCAACCTTATTCAACAAACGGGAGTCTCCCATACAACTTGCAAAATTTCGGTAAGAGATGCAGCTGGTAACATCCATTCTAGATAGCAAATAATCACCACAAACCTTGGAAAAGAAACACACAAGTACCAATACTTACATATATTTTACTTGATGAATATTTAATACTTAGTGTGTAAGCATTACGTGAAGATAGAAAGATGAATTAAGAATCACCGCCCTGGGGCGCCTGGGTGGCTCAGTGGGTTAAAGCCGCTGCCTTCGGCTCAGGTCATGGTCTCAGAGTCCTGGGATCGAGTCCCACATCGGGCTCTCTGCTCAGCAGGGAGCCTGCTTCCTCCTCTCTCTCTGCCTACCTCTCAGCCTACTTGTAATCTCTCTCTGTCAAATAAATAAATAAAATCTTAAAAAAAAAAATAAATAAATAAAAATTCTTTAAAAAAAAAAGAAAAGAAAAAAAAGAATCACCGCCCTGGGGCGCCTGGGTGGCTCAGTGGGTTAAAGCCTCTGCCTTCGGCTCAGGTCATGATCCCAGGGTCCTGGGATCGAGCCCCGCACCGGGCTCTCTGCTCAGTGGGGAGCCTGCTTCCTCCTCTCTCTCTGCCTACCTCTCAGCCTACTTGTAATCTCTGCCTGTCAAATAAATAAATAAAATCTTAAAAAAAAAAAAAAAAGAGTCACTGCCCTAATCAACAACTTTAACATTGGGAAGAACATATGCATACAAACAATAAACATCAAAGAATGGTATACAAATGTCTAAGTTGTTTAAGGAAAGATGCCACAAACTGAAATGCTGTGATAATGCATATGAAATGTTCAAATACATATTTCTAACTAGAATAATTAGAAAAGACTTCATTATGAAGGCAGTATCTGAACTGGGTTCTACATGAGAGATGCTGCTGAATGCAGAACAGAGGAAGCAGGGACCATGACCTGAGCTGAAGACAGATGCTTTACCAACTGAGCCACCCAGGCACCACAAGACTGAAATGCCCTTTACCCTATGAATTATTAAACAGCTCTCAATGGCATTAAATTCTAGGAGTCCTTTTAAAGAGGAGCTCCAGCGTGTAGAACAACAAATGAACTGAGAATATAAGCTATATGATTAACTCTTGAGGAAAAGCAAGTATTTTACACCCTCCTATCAGTGACTGATACAGCTACCCAGCCCAGAAGACTACTGGAAGAGCAAGGGTTTAGCTCAAATTATCTGAGAGAAGTATGACCTTGCTACATAACTATAACTGAATGGTTAATAAATGGTTAAAATAACATTCAGTTCTCTATGGGAAAAAGGGGGCCATTTTTCAAGTTCTTGAAACTAAGAAATGGCTTAGGACAAATTATGCCCTCTAACCATGTAAAAGCAGACTTGCTAGTAATAGTTCCCCTTATATATTAACTTCTTGTACTCTACCTGCTTTACTCGGTCCATCTTTAGCTTTTTTGCTGCAGAATAGACATCTTTTACCAATTCTTTATCGGCTTTCAACCTATTAAAAAAAAGTTCTTTATCATTTATGATACTAAGGCCTTAAAACACAGATACTTAATTGAAATAAATTTAGAGAGACTTGGAATTTCCTGATGACATCCTCTAATTACACAGTTTATAAAGTACTTACTGAGCAGTGTAGGCGTAATTCAGTAAGACTTCAACAGCTTCCGGATTGAGATCATCAAATTTAACATGAGAAATTCCATGAGGATCGCTATCACTATTAAAGATTTCAAATAAATAGGGACTGCAGCAAGCCAGGACTGCTCTGTGTGCTAACATCTCATGGCCACAGACCTGAAATTATGAGGAATTAAAATGAGAAGTACTGTGGACTATGTATTTCTCTAGCTAATTACCACATGGGATTCTTTATCTAATATTTGTAAGTAAATCATTGCTTTTTAAAGTTATTTCATGAAATGCCTACCATGAAAAATAAATTAAGCAAATCTGCTTAATTTACTGCTTTTAGTAATAAAATATCAATTTTTTTTTTAATAAACATATATTTTTATCCCCAGGGGTACAGGTCTGTGAATCAACAGGTTTACACACTTCACAGCACTCACCAAAGCACATACCCTCCCCAATGTCCATAATCCCACCCCCTTCTCCCAACCCCCCTCCCCCCAGCAACCCTGTTTGTTTTATGAGATTAAGAGTCACTTATGGTTTGTCTCCCTCCCAATTCCATCTTGTTTCATTGATTCTTCTTCTACCCACTTAAGCCCCCATGTTGCATCACCACTATTTTTATACCTGAAGTCGAACATCACAGAACTGGCCACTTTTCCTCAGGGCATTTAATTTGGCCACAGAAGACTCAATAAAATTTTCGTCTTCAAACATTAAATATCCGTTGGGAATCATTTTTCCTTATAAATTTGGCTAAAGAGCAAAAAGAAAGCTGAGTTATTACACTTGTGAATGAGGAATTTTATGATTATACCTTAAAGAGTAACATGGTACCTTTATTTTCAAAATTCCATCATATCAACACAAAAATGTTATTACACAAAAACACTGTGGAAACACTGGCACTGGATGTCCAAGTTTCTGTACCCCTGTACTCTGGTCCTAAGTCTTTTTGAGGATTCATACAGCGGTGAGTTATCTCAATGCTTTTGGTCTAGGTTTCCATACACATTCATTCTGAGGGGGAAAGAAACATCACCCGAGCTTGGCCTAAACCCATACATTGAGTAACCCAAGAAGCCTGGAAGGATGTAGAGCAGTCATCACTTACAGGTTTCCATCTTTTGGGCTGCAGTCATTGCTTGACTCCCAAATGAAAGATATATAAGACAAATGTAAATTCTGTTCCCTTTGCAAGATTCAGATATTAGGGATCACTTATCTCCTAAGAATACACGCTAGAAACTTTAAAAAGTTTTAATTCTCTTTTAAAAAAATGTCCATTTCACCTTTACTTGTGAAGAATTGACCAATGGCTATACAAAATCCACTATTAAAAGGCAGTAATAGATTTCAGTTTGAGCTGATTTATTTAAATTCAAAACAGTTTACAGAAAGAAAAAACCCAGAAAAGTTTTTTTTCCTACACGATTACTGACGTTCCCTTTAAGAAAATTATGAAAGGCTGTTAGTATACTGGGCATAGTCTTTGGAAAAACAATGTGTCTTAATGTTGCACTGGGCACTGAATATTCACTTACCTACTGAACTGGTGAGAAATGGATTTCTGGGAAGTCTTAGATAATCCAAGGACAAAGGAGTATTAAAACTCAGCAACTTCCAAAGGTATGAAGACAGGTGGTTGAAGTGAAGGCAGAGGTGTCTTAAGCTCTAAATGGTGATTCCAAAACTATCAGGCTTGAAATGATGTAATCAAGTCCTTAAAAGCTATAGACATGAATTTCTTCTGTGATAATCATGCATCATAATCTGTAATAATGATAAGTATCAGTTACTCAGGATGATCAAAGACTGTCATTGATCTAAGTGGATTAAATCAAACAAAGTCCTTATCTTCGAGGAATCTTTTTTTTTTTTTTAAGATTTTTATTTATATGTTCGACAGAGAGAGACACAGTGAGAGAAGGAACACAAACACGGGGAGTGGGAGAGGGAGAAGCAGGCTTTCTACCCAGCAGGGACCCCGATGCAGGGCTCGATCCCAGGACCCCGATCATGACCTGAGCCAAAGGCAGACACAATGACTGAGCCACCCACGCGGCCCTCTAGAAGAAATCTTGATGTAAATGGACACAAATACAGAAAATAACTAACACAAATGCAGTTATACATAAACATTTTTCTTTTAACCTGCAACTATTCAGGTTGCATTCAGATTAAACAAAAAACACCTTCCCTGGAAGATAGGAGCTAATATATATCATTTAAACGAGATATACAAGCCCAAGACTGGAGAACAAATATAAATACTTGTTAACTCTGAGATTCTTTACTCTTAGATTACAACTAACATACAAACATATGATCTGTCCATTTTCACCAGCCAGCAAGCAACCTTTGGGCATCATTCCCAGACACGTATACAATATTAACAGTCAAATCGGATACACTGTTCCCCAAAATGTGGTCTGCTTACCCAGCCCCTGCACCTTTGTTCAAGTTGTTCTCTCTTCTTGGAATACCGTTAATGCAACCTCTGCCAGATGAAGTCTTACCTTCAAAGAGCTCCTGCCAAATCCCCCTAGTTGAGAGAAGTTTCTCCCTATCTTCTTCATTCTGAACACTGTCTGAAAGGCATGTGTAATCTTCCAGCTGGTCTGTTCTGAGCTGGGCTTCTGTGGACCTTCTTATCTTCCTTGATTCAAGGCTCTGGAAGGCAGAGCCTCTGTCTTGCTCACTTTGTATCCATCCCATCTCCCCACTACCAAAACAACTAGCCTAGAAACTTAAATATGAGTACTTGTTGAGCTGAACTAAATAAACAAAAGGGAAAATACAGATGCCTGTTTTTTATATGGTACTTGTACTTATATATAGTAATAAACTACCAATGGAATTAATTATAGTTCAATCCACATCTTAAAAGTAATCATATTCAGTCCTCCTACCTCCATTTCCCCCCTTCATTTTCACGTGGCATCAACTGCAAGTGTCAAATTCAGATGGCAATTATTTAAGCACCTGAACTGTTATGACACCACTGTCAGTATAATTTAGGAAATGAGAACTAAATACTTTGAAAGATGTGCATACTTTTAAAAACGGACATCTTAAAATTAACTGGATTTTCCTTCTACATCTATCAAACCCAGAATTCTAACAATTATGTTCAGGTTAATGAATAATCACTTAACCCAGAACCCACTGAAGGCTGGTCCAGCTCCAACTGAACAAATTGTTAAGTTCAATACATGCATACTCTGTAATGGAGCTGGATGCCACATGCCCTAACTGGTTTCTCTATAATGTAAGTTCTACTTCAAGGACATCCCGGGTAATTCTGACTTAGGCTGGGGTTGTGGTCAATGCTTTCCCCTGCAACAAAACTGTATTATACTAGTATGTAATACTGATTTCCTCTACTCTATAGCTGCATCTAGATTAGTTCAGCTTTTAAGAAATTAGTTCTAACAAATGATTTCCAAGTACCACAGAGAGACACACCATCCTAAGGAAACATTCAGACATTTCAGTCAAGATCTATCTAGCTCAAATTAAGAAAATCTTTGTATATATGATACATACTTGGGGGTGGCCAATTCACAGACATAGTTGGTAACTCCTCATTTCAGTTTCATAAGCTGCTCTTTTTTTTTTTTTTTTTAAGATTTTATTTATTTATTTGACAGAGATCACAAGTAGGCAGAGAGGCAGGCGGGGGTGGAGGGAGCAAGCTCCCTGCTGGGAAGAGAGCTCGATGCCAGGACCCTGAGATCATGACCTGAGCTGAAGGCAGAGGCTTTAACCCACTGAGCCACCCAGGCACCCAGTCATAAGCTGCTCTTATAAGAAGGGTAAAGAGGGGGGGAATCCCTCCATGCAGATTATGTCGGTATCATTAAAATGTGCTTTTTGAAAAACCATAAACTTATGTTATAGAGATTTATAAACATATTAAATATTGACCAGTTTTATTCATTATTCAGTGTTTTTCTGTAAACTAGTCTTGATCTAACCAAGAATAAAAATGACATCTAAGTTCTACCTTAAATTTTGGGGGGTGGGGGGGGAGATGGTTAAAATCACTCAGTCCATTAGAAGAAAAAACTGGAAAACTTTGGGAGCAACTCTAGGTATACAACTTTGTACAATATTGTTGGTTTGCAATAAAATGAGTTCTTCTACATTTAGAACTTGGAAGACTTTCCAGTGTATCAGGGTCTTAATATGAACCTCTTCTCTTTAGTATCTTTAATGATTAGTACAACCCTACTCGATTTTAAGAGCTAGCTCAAGCCCACTTGACATTTTTACTCAATTATTGTCCTCATATGCTGTAGGTCCCTACTAGCACCCCCACCCCTGCCAGTTGGAGGAGATTGTATCAGCTCTTGCCTGCAAAACCATGTCTTTGAAAGTTCATAGTCACTTTCGCTCAAGTAAGCATTTGGCAAATTGAGTTTCAAAAGATGCTAAAAATTTTAGTACATCTTATTTTGGTTTGTGAGACTCAAACTCAACAATTGGTGGAATAAAAATATGCAGAATTTTTTTTTTCTTTGAAAAGCCAAACCAAAAGCCCCAACACCCTAGAGTTATATAAAAGTATAAAATTTAAAATTTTCTTTGTTATTTAAAGAATACAAAAACACTAACCTAAAGTGATATATCAACCCTATGTTTATTGCAGCCTTATTTACAAGAGTCAAACTATGGAAGCAGGCCAAGTATTCATCCACAGATTAACGGATAAAGAAAATGTGGCATATTTATACATACATAAAACGGGATATTACTCAGCCATAAAAAAGAATGAAATCTTGCCATCTGCAAGAACATGGATGGATCTAGAGAGTATAATGCTAAGCAGAATATACCAGAGAAAGACAAATACCACACGATTTCACTCATATGTGAAATTCAAGAACCAAATGAAAAGAAAAAAAGAGACAAACCGAAAAAAAGACTCCTAACTACAGAGGACAAAGACACGGTTACAGAGGGGAGGTGGGTAGAGCAATGAGTGAACTAGTAAGGGGATTAAGAGTATACTTGTCTTAATGTGCACTCGGTAATATATGGAACTGTTAAATCACAATATTGTACACCTGAAACTAATAACACTGTTCACTACACTGGAATTAAAATCTTAAAAAAAATTTCTTTGCTACTTAAAATATACAATCAATTAATCCACTTTAAAAATTAAAACTGGGGTCAAATACAACATATTCTGGTAAATACACCTTCATTCCTTATTATGGCCAGTACAAGAAAATGGAGACAGAAGATTCATAAATGAGTAATTAAACTGCTTCAGTAACACCCAGAAGTTCACATGTTATGTTACCACAGGCCCCAAAAAGATTAGCTTAACTGAAATACAATTCAACAGGTCTTACCCAAGAGTTGTAAAAAAGGTGGGCACACTACGGCCTGGCCTCCAAATTATTCTTGGGCCTTCAGTAAGCCCAAGAATAAAAATGTCATCAGTTTTAAAAGATAAAATGTTATCATTAAATTTTCAAAGCATCCTTAAAACCTCAAGGCAAGTAACAATTTTATTATTTAAGTTTCAAGGCAATCTTTTGAGGGCAGCCAACTCACAAAATAGCAATGAACTCTATTTTTAAAGGGCAGATTTTTTTTTTTTAAAGATTTTATTTATTTATCTGACAGAGAGAGATTACAAGTAGGCAGAGAGGCAGGCAGAGAGAGAGAGGAGGAAGCAGGCTCCCCGCTGAGCAGAGAGCCCGATGCGGGACTCGATCCCAGGACCCTGAGATCATGACCTGAGCCAAAGGCAGCGGCTTAACCCACTGAGCCACACAGGCGCCCCTAAAGGGCAGATTTTTATAATTACAAATTCAATCTTTGTAAAACTAGAAGTTATACATTCCACGTCACCTTTCAAACTACGATCTCAAAAGTCAAACTCACTCAATTCCTCCATCCTCATTGTTCTGCAATTCTTATATCCCCATTTATGGCACCAAACATATGGCTGGGACAATCTGGAATGGGATGCTTATAATACCAATGGAGTTAACTCCACTCCCCAGCACTGAACACTTCACAGACCAACCAGAAAGACAGATACCAAGCAGTGAAAATAGTTCAAACAAAAGAGGAAAGGGGTATGACATACATATTCCAGAAACTGCAGCTATTTCTGTTTCAATGGATTATAGTCTGCAGGATGCAGATGGTAAATAGGGGGAGAGGAAGTAAGAAAGATCAATGCTACGGTTTAAACAATGCTGGAGAGCAGAAAAGGATTATAGTAAGAACACTCTAGCAGAATTGGGGGGGATGGTCTAGAGGAACGTATAAAATACAGAAGTGGGGACATTAAGATATTATATATTCCTGCTTATCCTATCATTTTAGCTTGGATATGTGTGGCATCAGTATCAAAATCAGTATCAAAATTAGAATTCCGAAAAGTGTTTAACAGTTATTTGTAGTTTGCTGCAAGCTCAAAGTTAGTTAGAAGAAGAGGAATTTGCTGTGGGACATTGTAATGCGGAGTTTACTTGCTCAGTATCCAGCTTGATACCAAATGTGTTAAAATACTGATCTGATAGGTAGGAAAATACTGATAGGTTTAGAAATCACAAGGTGGTAGCTCAAGTTTACAAGTGAACATAAGCATGTATTTTCTGTGCTTCTAACAAGAACCCAGAGATCACTCCCTTGTTCATAATTTCTCCATTTACACTCTCTAGCCTAAGGCGGGAGGATCTCCAACCTTTTAGAATTCCTCCATGGAGATTGACTATAAAATCATACTGCTGTGTCTCTCTCTGTCACATAAATAAATAAAATCTTTTAAAAAAAAGAAAAGTCAATGAAATTATCTTTAGGAGTACTTTATCTTGGTATCAGTAATTAAGACATTTCCCTAATAAAAGAACATTCTACATTAAAAACCAGATTTGCAAAACTACATTCAATTGCCATCACAAATATACCTCAACCAAGGAAAAAAGCCCACTCCAAAGTAGCCCAAAAGATACCAATTTAAACTAAAACCAAACCTGGGATCCTCTGGGGTTTTTTTTGTGGGGGGTGGGGGGGGGTGGTAGACAAACAGTACAAATTAAGATAAAAGGTACAATTAATATCTATTAACTAACTATATAGATTTCACATATTAGAAAAATTCAGAGGAAAACCATTCCAGGTCTCTTTTAGGTCAGTGTGTGTTCTAGTCCAATTTTACTACCAACTACCAAACTACAGATATCTGAGAAGCCTGCCAGCTAGCTTTAAAGGATACTATTGTTAATCCAATTCTAAACAGTGTTTGTCTCATCTCCAGATATACACCTGCTCTCCTTAGCATCCTTAAGAGGAAGATTTCAGCACGATTATGCCTACAACTAACTATTCATCCGTATTTTGTTATCCTAAAATCAACTGCCAGTGCCAGAGTTATTAAAGGAAAATACGGATTCTGGTAGTCTGGCCCACGCTGTACTGTTAAAGAGTAGTTAAGTACCACGCTTCCAAAGTTGTTACTTATCACTAGACCGAAGATCACCACGCAAAGTCCTCAAACAATAGTTTGATACGAAAGTATTCTAATCCTCCATCACTGGCAATAGACATTAGGAAACAAAACCACGCTCTTTAGGCCTATGTCTACTTGCTACAGGTTTTGAAACGTCCGCTGTTTCAAATCTACTATGTATTGAGAAACAGTGAATCTATTTCTAAAATATTTGTCGTCCAAGTCTTCTTACATTCAACTCTCAATCTGATATTGCCTGATACTTTCCTACCATAAAGAATTTACAAGCAAACGCCGTTTTGCAAGCCGCGTGCAAGAATGGAAAAAGAGCAGACCTCTCCGCCGATTTTTTTTTTTTTTTAAACAAGGCAAGTGGCGATCGCCTCAGAGTGACTCAAGAGTCAGGTAGCCCCAGGCCTTCCTCCCAGCGCGGCCGGGAGGGCGCCCACTCCCAAGGCTGGAAGGCAAGGCGCCTAGCGCCCGCACACCCCCGGCTGGGATTGGCCGGCCACGCAGTCATTCAGCGCCGACACGTCAGGGCAACCGCTCCCTCCCTCCTCCCGCCCCCTTCTCCCCGCGCTTGGCAAGAAAAGCGGGCAACGTGGAGCGGGAACAAAGGACCCCGCGGCCCACGGCGATCCGGGACGCGGTGCCACCCCACTCCAGGCCCGAGGCACCGAGGCGGCCCGCAGCCGGCTCCCCGCCCACACGCGCCGAGTCCTGGGAGGTCCCAGGGAAGAGAGTCCAGACCTCGTGAGACCCAGACACCGGGAGTCGGTTCCTGACAGCGGGAAAGGAGATTCCCGCGTTCTCCTTCCGGCAGTCATCCCTGCCGCGTGTTGCCCTGACCCAGGCCCCCGAGAATCCCATGGGCAAAAACTCCCGCCCTACTTCCTCTGCCCGAGCTGAGGCGGCCCGCAGCCGCCTCGGCCGCCAACGCGACCCGGCAACCATGGCAGCGCCGGGAGCGCGGGGCCCGCGCGGCGCCAGCTCCTCGCCCCCAGAAAGCGGCAGCAGCGGCTTGGAGCGTCCTCCCCCGGGACCAGGACGCTGCTCCGCGCCTCGCACCGTCTCCCCAGCCGCCCGCGCCATCCCTCTGCTCGGACTCCGGTCGCGCCCTCTTCCTCCTCCACCGTCTGGAACCTGCGCGTATTACCTGGTTCATCTCTGAAGAGATGGAAAAACTCATGTCTGGAGCTTCGATGGGGAGCAGGAGGAAGCGGGCGGGAATCGGCCCAACGGAAAGCGCCTCGAGGCCGCGGAAGGGGGGAGCGGTCGAGCGGGAAGACCAGCGGTCAGCCGCAGAGGCTGCGAGGAGGGGCCGCGCCACCGAGGGTTCGCGGGGACTCGCTCGCTCGCTGGCACTGCCGCGCCGAAACAGCAGGCGGAGAGACTGTGCAGCTCGGCTGTGAGCGACCGACCTCCACGCGCGTCCCGGAGACACTGCCGCCGCCGCCGCCCCGCTCGCGCCGCACCCCCTCGCACGTCACCACGTGCGCCGCCGCCGTCGCCGCCGCCGCCAATGTCTCCCGGCAGCTTCCGGCCCGAAGCCGTCAGCGAATCACAAGCGAGCACGAGAAAGCTCCCGCTCGCGGCCCCGCCCACCGCTCGCCCAGCTTCTCCTTCGCCGGCTTGGGTTCCTTCCTGCTCGGCTCAACTAGGTCAAGGCAAGGTGATCTCAGGGAGAGAGAGACGGTGTTTGGGGCTCGCCTCCTTTTATTGATCGCGTTGTAATCTCCTTCCCTAGCCTCGCACCCTCGCACCCTCGCTTCGCCCTCTCGGACTGTGCCGGAACTGGTTTCCTCCAGCCGCCCTCACCTGTTCTGCCTCCGCCTCGAGGCACAATAGCCGGAGATCAGACGTGGGAGATTAGAGATCTCGACGTCCAATTTACATCTAGGCAACTGCCCTAGACTGGAGTTGGCCGCCCTGGACCTTAGAGTCTGCGGTTGGCGTGGGCCCTCACCTTTGTTGGAGGGAGGGAGGCATGGGGCGTGGGGATTGTGAGTGAGAAGAGAGGCACGCTGCGGGAAGGGGTGCAGGGGTTCAGGAACCGGAAAAAAAACCCTGTTGGCGCGGTCAGAGAAGGCCTTCTGTTAGATTAGTGTTGCTATAAAAACCTTCTGCTTTTGGTCCCCCGGATTTCTGTTTTGTCTGAGCACGGCTCTCCTTTCGGAGGCAGTCCGTTCTTTGCTGGTCTTGGCTGTCTTAAAAAGAAAAAAACAACAACGACAACAACAAAAAAACCCCAAAACCTGGAGAACCGGCAGTCCTTATCCTAGTCTTCCGGGGCCTTTCAGACCACATGCCAAACTTAGTTATCCACCCTGCCACTTTGCCCCCAAGAGTCAAACCTGTCCCGCGGGGACAGGAGGTATCCTGGGCTCTGACGGTAACTTCATGTGACTGAGGACATGCTGGAAAGATTCCTAGATTAAAGGTGAGGGGATTTACAGAGGTGAAGTTGTTGAGAGTTTGGCAGAGGCTTCCAGGCTAACGTCCTGTTAGTTTATCCTGATGTAGAGAGGGCGCTTAGGTGGCGTGCGCCCAACTTTGTATTTGACCACTCAAGTTAATTTGTAGACATTTCCAGGAGCCTACCATTCATTATCATGAAGTATTTATGCTTATGGGAGCAGGAAAAATAAATGTTGGGGCCCTTCATCTGCAATAGAAGCTTTACAACTTTTCTTTCTAAAATCTTGAGGCACGGCGGCTTGTTTTCTCACCCCTGTTCAATTGCGGGAGGAAACAGGAACTGAGATATCTATTAGTATGACTCTTCTATCTTGAGGATAAAAAGACTGCCATTTGCCACTGGGCTCTTGTTTTTGCCTCCTGATAATTAATAACCCAAATGAAACTATCAGAGTACATGCCTCTTCAGGTTTTTTAAAAATATCATGGGGTTCATTCTTTCAGTGAGAGAGTATGAATTGCCTGCTTTAGAGAAGCACATGACTGTGTGGCCTGCTGGACACATGGTCCCACTTGCTGTACTCTAAATAGTGCCTTTGTGACTTGAAACAGTCAACACTTTTCTTAAAGCTACAGTGTGATCAGTCAGTACATTTTTGCCCTGTATGGAATCTCATATTTACACGTTACCTTTTCTGTAGATAATGCCATAATTAATTAGTTCCATTTGTCCTCCAGTCAACTCCAGACTCAAGCCTATCCAAGTACTGTGTAATCTAGAGGAAGACTTGAAAATGGAATACTGGCAATTTCAACCTTATAAAGTAACAAATTATAAGATGTTTTTCTTAATATTTAACTTGGGCAAGATATATGTGGAGAGTGCTTAATAAAAACTATCAACTTCTGTTTTATGTCAGGCACTGAGAAAGATAAATTGGGAATTGGTGCCCATCTGTAATCTCTCCATTTTTCTCTCGGATCCTGCTTCAAATGTCGTCCCAGTGCTAAACTCTGACTTGTGTTTTATTCATTATATACGAGTTTGCTAGGGTTCCTCTAACCACAAACTGGATGGCTTAAACAACAGAAATTTATTGTCTCACAGTTCTGGAGGCCAGAAGTATGAGGTCAAGGTGTCTGCAGGGCCATGCTCTGCCCGTGGGAGCTAAGGAAGACTCTGTTCCAGCCTTTTCTCCTGGCTTCTGGTAGTTCTTTGGCTTGCATGTCATTTCCCCTGTGTGCTTATCTCTTGGGTCCAAATTTTCCCTTTTTTATAAGGATGCCAATCATATTGGATTAGTGGCCCATTCTAACAGTATGATCTTATCTTAACTAAATCAGCAGTGACTCTTTCCAAATAGGATCCCATTTTGAGGGTTAGGACTTTTAACATATGAATTTTGGAGGGGACATAATTGAGCACATTGTGTTTTTCAAGTTTGGTTCACTGACCAAAACCACTCGGATATTCTTATTAGAAATGCAGTCCATAGGCTTCACCCTAACAAGTGATTCCCAAAGGAGGAGAGTGATTTTTGCCCCCAGGGCACATTTAGCAACATCTGGAATAGGCCCAGGGAAGGATGCTATGATATCTAGTGGATCTGGAATGCTGCTCAACCACCTACAAGGCACAGGGTAGTCCCCACAGCAAGAAAATAATCTCTTAATATATTAATAGGGCCAAGATTTGGAAACCCTACTCTAGAACTGCTAGATCAGAATCTGGGAAAGGGGCCTGGAAATCTACATTTTTTTTTTTTTAAGATTTTATTTATTTATTTGACAGAGAGAGATCACAAGTAGATGGTGAGGCAGGCAGGCAGAGAGAGAGAGGGAAGCAGGCTCCCCGCCAAGCAGAGAGCCCGATGCGGGACTCGATCTCAGGACCCCAAGATCATGACCTGAGCTGAAGGCAGCGGCTTAAACCACTGAGCCACCCAGGCGCCCCTAAATCTACATTTTTTAAAAAGGATTTTATTTATTTGACAGACAGAGATCACAAGTAGGCAGAGAGGCAGGCAGAGAGAGAGAGGAGGAAGCAGGCTCCCTGCTGAGCAGAGAACCCAATGCAGGGCTGGATCCCAGGACCCTGAGATCATGACCTGAGCCAAAGGCAGAGGCTTTAACCCACTGAGCCACCCAGGGGCCCCTGCTCTACATTTTGATATGCATCCCAACAACCTGTATCCATACTAAAGTTTGGAAACCACCACAGATACAAAAGCCTTTTCTAGGCATGTGAACATGAACCATTTTGTTTCAGATATGAGTCACACCTCTTCTTGATTAGCCATGCAAACTATAAGTTAATCTAGGTAGATATTACTACTTAGCAATTCACACAGTTTACTCATCTCACCCTAACATCTTTTTTTTTTTTAAATATTTTATTTATTTATTTATTTGACAGAGAGAGAGAGAGAGAGAGATCACAAGTAGGCAGAGAGGCAGGCAGAGAGAGGAGGAAGCAGGCTCCCTGCTGAGCAGAGAGCCCGATGCAGGGCTCCCATCGGGCTCCATCCCAGGACCTCGAGATCATGACCTGAGCCGAAGGCAGAGGCTTAACCCACCAAGCCACCCAGGTGCTCCTTCAACTGGAAACGTGTTTACATTTTAACACTTCTATACCACATTACCTTGTTTTGGTCAACTGTCTTCATATTCTGGATGTCCATTGCCAAATGAAAAAAGCGTTGCAAATTTATGGTTTGACAAGTCAGTGCTTTGCCTCCTCTTGTCCACTGGTTTCTGTTGTACTCTGAGTGGCCGACTGACTTGTCTATTTCATATATTGCTCTCATCTCTTATAGTCTATGCTTGCTGTCCACCCCCCCCCCTTTTTTTTTTTGTCTCTTTTGGCATTTGAAAATATTTTTGTGGTACGTTAGTGGTGGCTTAAGAGCACAAGCAAGAAAATGGTAGTGTCATAAAAGGCACAAGAAACACAGGGGAAAATCCTAAAACTCCATTAAAGTGGGTCTTTGGAAACTATTATATATTACAGTATATGACAAATGGAGAACTTGCTACCATTCTAAAAATTGTTTTAAGTATTCCCTTTTAGACTCTTCCATTTTCCTGGTAAGACCTCCATAGAAAATTTGCATCAGAACAGATAATATCTGATATTTTGATCCTGCATTAGCCTCGCTCTTATATTATCCAAGCCAACTGTTTTACAAAGTCATCACTGGTAAAATTTTAAGAACTCTAGCCCCCTCTTCCAGTAACCAAAACCCCTAATAGTTTCTTTCTTAGGAAAGAACGATTCCTTAGGAATTAAAACAATTCCTTAGGAATTAAAACTTCTCATGTCATTCAGACGTTCTTCTAGTGACATTATATGACCTTCAAGCCTGCTACCTTTTTAGACTATGCAGCCAACAACTGTATATTCAGCTCTTGAATTCTAATGTGTAACCTAAGCTTTACTAAGTCTTCATCCAGAACACCTTTTGTTTAAAAAAAAATTAATTGTTGAAAATAAGCAACGCATGGAATAAACAGCTGAGTTTTTTTTTAATGTTAGGTTAGTCACCATAGTAAGCTAAGTTTTTAATGTCAACGTTACAATCAAATGTATAAACATAACTGTGGTAACATAAGTGCAAATCTATACAGTTCAATCCAGGAGTGATCTTTTATTGTGTTCACTTCCAGAATTTGATCCCTAAATGGATGGAAGTTACACACTATAGTTCAGTTGGACTAGCCGCGAACTGTTGCCTAGTGTAAACTGATCACCTGATAAATGAAGTCTTTAGAGAACGAAACAGAAAAGATAGAGCAGTGGGGTTGTAATATCGGTTCTCCTTTTTCTGTAATGTGTCCTGCTCTCTGGAGGAGACTGGAATGAAGGACAATGAGATAATACTGAAATTTTACAAGAGTCTAATAAATTAGGCTTTCTAAACTACTGAAGACAGAAAGTCATAAACTTGTTATCTAAGGGTTCCCCCACCCTGATAGTGATCCCTCAAGGCTATGGTCTTCCTAAATTGGTACCCTCAGGAACAGAATTGTGAAGTAAGAGGTCTTCTGTCCCAGTCGTCTCTTCTCTAATATCTTACTAGAAAGAAAAATGTGAAAGGAAATCTAGTGGCAGTGTGTTCTCCCAATACCCTTAAGGGTGACCAGGCCTGAGACACACTTCTCTTCCTTATGGACTTGTCTCTTCTCAATACCTTGCTCCAATCTATATCTTTCAAGACCCAGTTAGTACCTTGCTGCTTCCAAGAAGTGGACTAGTGTTACGGGAAGAGTGCTGGACTGGCAGGTCTAGGCCCATATCTTGTCTCTGGTCCTTAACTATTTAAGGAAAATCTCTTGTCTTAATGATTGTGTTTTCTAATCCTTAAAACGGGAACAATAATACCTCTTTCACAGAATTATATACTTGGCGCATGGTGGGTGATAAGTAAATATGTATATATAAATTTATTTAAATACCTCCCCCAGTTACTCCAGAATACATAATTTTTCTTCTGTCTTCCTGAGCCTGGGCACATCACTTGTTAACACTCACTTAATTCACCACAGGATACTTTTATCCTTGCAGATCTAAGAGATCAGTGAATTGAATATTTGAATTCGTAACAGCAACTCAGGCTCTTAAGTCAGTTGTTCCTCTGCCCTCAGGTATCTTTGAAGTGTTGGAAGAATGAATGTCAGAATCACATTCTTTCATGGCTCTTTCTGTCAAATGGATGTTTCCAAATAATGAAGGTAAGTAATGGAGGGCAAGGCTGTGATGGAGTAGAAAAATTAGAAAGGAAGTGGTAATTGAGGCATATCCCATAGCAGAGCGAATAAAGTTACTTCAATGACTAAGAACAAGGACATTGGATCTCCTTACCTAATATCCCTTCCCCTTCTCAAAGAGGTCTCAAATATGCGGAAGGGGCTGTAAGATTGTCAACTCTACTTCTTCATCTTGATTTCTCGTGGTCCAGATTCATTCCATAAGTTCTATTCCATAAGTTGTAGGAATCTGAAAATCCATACTGTTGTGAGGAGAGGGTAATCTATTCCACTTTGTGCTCTGTGGGGATAAAGACCGTGGTTCATTTTTTAAAAAAATCTGATCATAGCACCTAACCTAGTATTTTTGTGAATGATTTTTGTCTTCTAAAAATATCTATTGAACTTCTGGAAATTGTTTTTTTTGTGTCAGTTAAATAGGAAATTCTGCTTTTTCTTTTTCTCTGCAAAGTACTAACATTTTCTTTGCTATTAAGGGGATTCTGTCAATTTATAAGCCTCTTTCTTCAATAACTTATTATAGTGCTGTAAATGATTTAAAGCCTGCCAAATCATGAAAATTTTATTGCTTTTACTCTATCTAGAATGAATTTATGGATATTCAATTTGCATAGTAACCATAAATGAAAGAGAAAAATCCTTTAGTTATATGCATTTTTTAAAGGTAACAGACTGCCTACTGAGAAATTAGCTTCATTAATTGGCCACAGTGTCACTATGTGGAAATTTCTGGTTAATCTTTTAGTGTTGCATAAATTCTTATTCGTTCCATTAAGTTTATGAAATGTGATGGACTCTCTCACCCAAAGGGATAGTAATATAGACATACCTTATAATTAGCCTGAACTTCTATGAGGGTTCTACATCAAGGAAACAAGTTAAATATAGATTTAAAAAATTTTCAAAGACACTGCAGAATCATGATCATTTCTTTACTGTGTTATTTCTTTCTTAAGGATTTTATTTATTTATTAGAGAGAGAGAGAGAGAGAGCGCGTAAGCGGAGGGCAGGGGCGGGGGAAGAGATAGAGAGAGAAGCAGACTCCCAACTGAGCAGGGAGCCCAGGACCCTGAGATCATGACCTGAGCCAAAGGTAGATGCTTAACTGAGACATCCTATCATGTTATTCTTGAAGTGCTATAAAGAATTAAGCCCAAGTTACTGAAAGCTTGAACACTTTAATGAATTGACAAGTTGTTTAGAATATATGTACAGTAACAGTATACTGCTTTTCCTGTGTTTCTTCTACGTGGAAAAGTGGTACTATGTAGCTGTTTCTCCGATTTTGCATAAAATTATTTTCTGCCATAACAAAATGAATCCTCTTTTGTTTATTTGTTTGTTATTTCTCTGCATGTCCTAGAAAATTAAGAGAAGCCCGTGAACTGAGTCATCACGGCGGGGATCAAGATTCTTCATGGTATGTGTCTGTGCAGGGATACAATATCTGGACCTAGCAAATCTCATCTTTCACATTCCTCTTCAGCCACACTGAATCCTTCCCATCCTTAATACACCATGCCCTTTGGACCTGCCCTTTGCACTGATTGAAGCACCCTTCGCTTGGTTAATTTTTGCTCATTTTCTAGGCCTCAGTGTAGAACTCGCTTGCTTCAGGCAACATTCCCTCACTGGCCAAAGCTAGATGGGCTGTCCCCTCCTATGAACTTGCCTAGCGCTCCAGCATATCTGTTCTCTCCGTAGCGTTAATCACACGGTAATGAAAATCTCACTCGTCTGTGCCCCTTCTGTGTGCTCCGTTCTGGGAGGACAGATGCCATCTTTTTCATCTTCACAACCGCAGTGCCCACCCTGGGCCAGGCACGTAGAGATCTGTAACACATCTCTGCAAAGGCAGTGGGGACTAGAGAGTGCATCATTACTATTGCCATAAGCCTTGAAGACATATCGATGTAAAAAAGGGACTTTTGGCTGAATTTTTGTAGTGCGATGATCGTTTGTTTTAGCTTTCACATTCTAACCTAAAGTAATATGCGATGTTCACGGAGTAGTCAAGAGAGTATCACGCAGGTACTTCTCTGTCACTTTTCAGAAAAATGTAGCAGGGGGGCCACTGCAAGCATTTCATGTGACCCTATTTGTGTACGTGGGGTGGCCCACGTGTCAGTGCTTGTTACCAAACAGCAAATCAAGCACACAGATCCTTAACAGATTGAATCATCCCATTTTCTGGAAGATAATGTATCTACCATTTTGATATAAGTCAAGAGAGGTGTCATTCTAATGTTGCACGTGTGTAAAACCTTTCCTTCTCTGCAGAGCCTGTTTCTGTGTGTCTTAAGCTCCTGTATTACATCATGAGGTCCCTGCATGTCTTCTTTAGGCTTCAACAACCATAGCGTCCAGCATGGTATCTAGCACATTGCCGGGGTCTGAGAACAATGAATGAATTACGGAAGAATGACTTTGAGTGCTTATAGGGGCATAGGGTCACTTCACATGTTATTTAATTCATTCCTCATAGCAGCTTCAAGAGGTATTACCCTTCTTGTCTTATGGAGAAGGAAATGGGAATTTTGAGATGCTGGAAACTTACCCAAAGTCATGTTACGTGAATGTTGGGGGCAGGAGTTCAGTCCAGGGGAGCTGAAGCCCACCCCTGTTCCACCACCATACTCTGCCTTTCCTTCTATGTTTCCTGACTCAAATTATTAATAATTTCCATAGGAGGCAGATGAGTCATCAGGCACAGCCAATTCATTGGAGGAGGGTTGGACAGGGAGGACGTTGATAGGTTATATAACTGAACTTTTGTCTTTGGGACTAGTGGCATTAGCTATTAAAGATCAGAAGCACAATATAACCAGTAAATAGAGCTGTGAACACACTAACCTAACAGGCAGACATAAGGAAGGGAGTAACTGTTCTTGATAAAAAGCATCCAATCTAACTTCACCTACAGGTCTTTAAGAGAAACTAGAACTTCATGGGAGTATCCTTCAAAGGATGTCCCATGGGGACTTCATGGGAGTATCCTTCAAAGGAAAGAGGAGTCCTCTTCTTCTTTCTTTTTTCTACCTGGCTGGGAGGTAGATGTGATGGATTAAAATCAAGTAGCCATTGTGGATCAGGTGGTGATAGGCCCAGGACTGACCAAAGCAGTGCCATAGGAAGAATCTAACTTCTGCTGACCTTGGAGCTGCCATTTCTGCTCTGGACTGCCAAATTCTGGATTTCTTCTCTATGAAAGGGTAACAAATTGTCATCTTGTTTAAGCCCAAAATGGAAGTGGAAATAGCCAATTTAGTGATTTCCATCATTTAAAAAAGTGTCACTTCTGTGTGTTATTCTGTTTCTGTTCAATTTATTTCATTTTAACAATCCTGCAGCTGTTTCTATTTCCTGGACCTTACACTGCACATTAAAACTAGCAGGCAGCAAATATCATTTCTGTGTTATAGTCTATTTGGGTATTGATCCTTTCTAACAAGTTCACAGTGAGACCTTTGTTAGTGACTCTAATTAAAGGTCAGGAATCCACATGTAAACCCTACAAATAATCTCAAGTTTTGAATTATCCTACTTAGGAAGTTAAGCCCTCCTTCAGCTTTCCCTGATCTGACCATTATCTAGTGCCACATCATTTTCCCCCCAAATAGCATATTATACTACTCCATACTTAGCAAATGTGTACTAAGTTTGCATACATTAGTGCATAAAACATTGTGTTGTGTATGGTGAATTCACAGATGGATTGTAAGGGTTTTGATTCTTTTAGAAACTAATCAGTTTATTGAATAAAGTAAACTCTGTGAGGTATACATAGGGAACGGCTTTTTCTCTAACCTTCAAACATGCACTTACCTACTCATTCCTGCCCTGGAGATAACCCTTCATATAGATCTCATGGCTTTCCAGCCACTTTAATACCTGAAAAGTAAGGCTTACCTTCAGGTATTAAAAGACAAGTACAGTTCAGTCTAAATCCAAACCTAATGCCTAATTTTCTAATCTAATTACATCTAATCTCACATGTAGTTCAAAGTTTCCCTGACCACCTCCAGCCCCCAGTCCAGGCCTGAGCGAAAGCTCAGGCAGTACATTATGCAGGGTGTGGTGTGTGGTCTTGCACACGCTTCCATTACTCTCCACCCATTGTAGTAAATGCAGCACCATTCTAATCTTCGCCCTTTATCCCTTCGACATTCCCTCTTGCTCACTTTTCTCCAGTCCTGTTGGCTCCTTTCCTCTCCAGAAACTACTAACCATGTTCTTGCTAAGGACCTTTGGGTATTCTGTTCTCTCTGCATGGCTTTTCCCCTCACTTTTAGGCCTTGGCCCCAGTGTCCTTTTATCAGTGAGGTCTTCCCTGATCATTCCATCTCAAGCAACACAGCCACACCCGCCACCTACTCTGCTTTATTTTTCTCATCTCATCATCCGATAAGTTGTCTGCTAAGAAACAAGGCGCCTGTCTCCCCTTCTGCAGATTCCTTCCATCTTTTATGGGGGAGGTTGGGAGGTAACATACCTTTCTCTGTGAGGAGAAATGGGTGAGGAGAGAAGGAAAAAGAGCTCAAACACTCCACTGCTTTGAATTCCTGCTCTCCTTGACCTTCTTCCATGATCTTTCACAATTTGGCCATGTCCTATAAAAGCTGGAAGTGAGGGCTTCACAGAGACTGGACTGATTTGTCCTGTTTTGTTTTTTAAGATTTATTTATTTGAAAGAGAGCGAGCGAGCGAGAGAGAAAGAGAGTACTGGGGGAGAGGTCAAGGGAGAGGGAGAGAGAATCCCAAGCAGACTCCCCACTGAGCTCAGAGCCCATGCAAAACTCAGTCCTGCGACCCAAGCGAACATGACCGGAGCTGAAATCTAGTTGAACGCTCAACTGACTGAGCCACCCAGGTGCCCCTGATTTTTTTTTTTTTTCAATTAAGTCTGGCCTGTATGTTTCAGGCACTCTCTTTAGAATGGGGCTGGGTGGGGGTGGTGGAATTGTCTCTTACTATTCTCAGTTTGGGACTTCAGCTACAATATAGAGGCAACACGCTGAGTAGATAAGAACCTTCTCACAAACTGGTGTGCTCTGTTCCAAAAAGAACATTTGAATTTGAGGTAATCATATGATATGAGCAGATGGCTCCATGAATTCAAGATGTCCAAATTTTAGGAAACAGGAACCTAGGCATTTATGTAGCTCAAAAGCAATATAAAATTGGTTATGTCTTATTAGGATAGAAAGCTACTGGTTCTTGCTGCGTAGCATTCACTCTTTTCTGCTTGGACCAGCATCCTTTGGCTGCAGTGAATGTTCACGAATGGGCGTGTGACCAAATTTGTGCAAATAGAACAAGTACTTGGGTATTGGCTGGATAGGAATGGAAGATATATGCCTAGTGCTGTTCCAGCTGTCACAGGGAGAGAACTTGCCTCAGAGGGAAGGCAATAAACAGGAAAGTGGATGTGAGAGATAGAAAGAGACCAAAGCGCAGTGATGTTGCCCTGGATCCAGCCATGCCTGAAGTCAATGCCTACACTTTTTGTATGGGTCAATTAATCCACACACCCTCCTCCCCATAAGCCAAGTGATTTGGCTTTTCATCACTTACAGCCCATTAGGGCTGGTTGTTATGCCATTTATCGACTTAAATCTTTGCCTGTGCATTGTCATCAGAACTGGTATGGCCCTCGCATATTTTCTCAAGATGTACTATTTTCCAGAGAATGATGATAATTAAAAGGACCTATTATTGTCCTGCTCTGGGATTCTTCTGGCCATGGGGCACATGAGAAGAACTACTATTAGTAATGATTTTGAGAAATACACTAATGTTTTATTTGAATGCGTAGTTTGTGATTCAGAATTTTACTGTTTTATGTATGGCTGAAGAAATTTTCTTATTCATTTCCCATAATAATTCAACAAGGAAGGCTTATATTCATTTTTTTCATCATTTTTATTAATCTTTAGAGAAACTATCTAAATATCTTTAGGTTACTAATCTTTCATGTTCCAGTATAAAGTATATAATTAACCCTGAATTACCAAAACTTTTAAAGTAAATTAAAATTCTTTAACATGCAAAGAATTATATTCTTCCTAGTGCCTGAGACATTCTTCTAATAAAGATATTTAAAAGGAAATATAATCCAGTCAAAGTGGTTTATATCTTTAAGAACTCTTTGCAGTGTAATTGGGAGAATTAATTTTTTGGACAAAATCAGAAATTATTCATATTACTGTGATTTTACACACAATAAAGTTCTTTTTTTTTTTGGATTTTACTTATTTATTTGAGAGAGAGAGCATGAACAGGGGAAGGGGCAGAGGGAGAAGCAGGCTCCCCACTGAGCAGGAAGCCTGATGTGGGTGGGGCTCAATCCTAGGACCCTGGGATCATAACCTGAGTTGAAGACAGATGCTCAACCAGTTGAGCCACCTGGGATCCCCAAGTCTGCCAATATTAAATAATAACCAAGCAATGATTAGTTTTCAGGGTCCTTATTTTAAGGATGAATAAGTCAGATATTTCTGTGGCCAATATATATATTGGCCTTATACACAAATCAAACTAGAATCCTGAGAGTCAACTTAGTAGACAATCTGGGAAACCATAGCTCTACTCATTTCAAAGAAATAAAATAGGGAATAGATAATATGTTCCTTATCTCCCCACCTGAAATTATTTCCTAATGCAACTCAAAACTCAGAATGCGAGTTATAATTCTAATGTGTAAAAACAGAGATGGAACTTTTGACCCATCTAAAGAACATTACCACTAGGAATGTGACATTAGGTAGCCAGAGATAAAATTTGGGTTGTTCAAAGAAACTTCTTGAGAATAGTTAGATTTTGTAGTGATTTAATTTAATCCTGGTATTGCAAATAGATTTCAATTTAGATGTCAAGACCAGTTAGTTGACAGTGTTGTTCGCAGTGTTGGGTTGTGAAGACTCAAGACCAAGTCTCAATGTAGTGGAATAAGTGTAACAATTGGTGAATGATATCTGCCTTGTACAGGGAGAGAGACAGTGAAGCTCCCCATCCTTGTGGCTACCGTCCCCCTTTTAAGTTATATTTGGAGGTATGTGAAGTCACATAGGGAGCTGGTAACCTGGATTGGGTCAGAAACAACTATTTGGGAAGTATACTTTCTTGAAAAATGATTCATGGGGCACCTGGGTGGCTCAGTCAGTTAAGCGTCTACCTTCAGCTCAGGTCATGATCCTGGGGTCCTGGATTGAGCCCCATGTCAGGCTCCCTACTCAGGGAGCCTGCTTCTCTCTATCCTTCCTTCTCACGCTCTCTCTCAATATCTCTGTCTCTCTCTCAAATAAGTAAATAAAATATTTTAAAAATGATCAGAAGACCTTGTCCAATCACCCAGTGTATATAACTATATCGGTCTAAAAGGGAACCATGTTACACTGATTTGGGTTAGAAATGTGAGCTTTTCAGAAATATGGTACAACCCCCAACCCCATAGACAGAGGTCCTTGACAAAGAAATCTACAAATCTCTTTTAGCACACAAAATGTAAGTCTTCAAATTTAGTAAAGTATGATAATTTCTGTGGGGAGACTACATAGTTGATCTTTTCTGAGTACATCAAATTCATGTTCATTATCTATTTTGCCACTTGGCGCTGTAAATCTTTTTTTTTTTTTTTTTAAGATTTTATTTATTTATCTGCCAGAGAGAGAGGGAGAGCACAAACGGGGAGAACAGCAGGCAGAGGCAGAAGCAGGCTCCATGCTGATCGAGGAGCCTGATGTGGGACTTGATCCCAGGACCCTGGGATCATGACCTGAGCCAAAGGCAGACGCTTAACCAACTGAGCCACCCACGTGTCCCTGGCACTGTAAATCTTTAGTGGAATTCTAAATATAAAGAGGAAGGTAGTTTCTTTCCTTTAGCAAATGGGGTGTCTGTTGTTTACAGGGATCCCAAAGTCCCTCCAATGGGTGACACTGTCAAACTGAAGGCTACTTCACGGAGAATGGAGAGGGAAAGTGCTGTGTCCTTGTTGGTCATGCTGTATCCAAACAAATCCCAGTGCACATCTCTCGGTGGGACTCATTCTGTTGGTTGGATATGTTGCCACGCAATCTGGGTGACGCAACTGGTGAGTCAGGACAGTGACAACTTCTTACCCAGCTTCCTGGCCAGACTCAAGCCAATTTTGTTTCTTAGCCAAATGACATAAAAAACAACTTGAGGAAAATACAAAGTTATGTCTTTCCAAGACAGTTGGTTTCCAGTAGTGTCTGGTTTGTGGCTAAAATTCTAGACTTGAAATTAGGAGAACTCAGAATCTTGGACAATTCAGCTTCCTTGAGCGCCTTAGTTTTGTCTTATTTTTAATTGGGAAGAGGGGCTGGTTAGATAGAGACAGTAAAGGAAGGGATTTCATATTTAATGACTTCTAGACTTTGATTTAGAGTTCCCTGCTCTCCCCAGACCACACCCATGGCTCCCAAGAAAGGCAACGAGATGCTGATCCTGCAGATTGGAGGAAATACAGGGTCTCCTGACCCCTCCCACCTGCTGCAGGATGTCTCCAAGGTCTGTCACACAAGTGATTTGATCTGTGGTCTCCCTTTTAACCATTCTGAGAGACCACAACAAAACAAAAAAACAACAACATTATGTTGTTTTTTATGGCTACCTCACGGTTTCAGATATTTCTGTGGCCTTGTGGCTCTCGAGATGGGCACAGTTGTGAAGATAGTACCTCACTCCTCACTTGCGTTGTAATCTGTCTTCCAACAGTGCCTCCTTGAGCAGTTTCCCACATGTGTCTGGGTAATGTGGCCTCACATTATATTTACCAGCACTCTTGTAGGTGTCTTTTCCCTGGGAATGGGCAGAAGTTCCTGAGGATTGGGCTGAGAATAATTCAACTCATTCAAAATCACCTTTTCCTCTAGAAGGCCTGCATAGAATCTCCCTCACTGGGTTAAGTTCTTTAAACCAGTGGTCTTCGAAATTCTGTATAACTCTGTGTCTTTGCGCATTTGCAAGTTGGCATCTGAACATGTACAAATAATACATTTTGTATTATCATTATGCTTTAAAATCTTTTTCTCAAAATCTCAGACTTGTTGATTTCCCTTATTCAGATAAGACATTGTTCATAAAGTGAGAGAGCAAGTTATTTTTTTCTCCACATTCTCACCAACACTTGTTGTTTTTTGTATTTTTTATTTTAACCATAATGACAGGTGTGAGGTGATATGTCATTGTGGTTTTGATTTACATTTCCCTGACAATGAGTGATGTTGAGCATCTTTTCATGCGTCGGCCATCTGTATGTTTTCTTCAGAGAAATGTCTGTTCACGTCTACTTCCCATTTTTTAATTGGATTATTGATTTTTTTGGTGTTGAGTTGCATAAGTTCTTTATGTATTTTGGATATTAACTCTTTACTGGATATGTCATATGCAAATATCCTCTCCCATTCAGTATGTTGTTTGTTTTGTTTTGTTTTGTTGATTACTTGTTTGTCTTCTGTGCAGAAGTTTTTTATTTTGATGTAGTCCCAATTGTTTATTTTTGCTTCTGTTTTCCTTGCCTCAGGAGATTTATCTAGAAAAATGTTGCTACAGTCAATGTCAGAGAAATTACTGCCTGTGTTCTTTTCTAGGGTTTTTATGGTTCCAGGTCTCATGTGTAGGTCCTTACTGCATTTTGAGTTTATTTTTGTGTATGGTGTAAGAAGGTGGTCCAGTTTCATTCTTTCGCAGGTAGCTGTTCAGTTTTCCCAACACCATTTGTTGAAAAGACTGTTTTTCCCATTGCATATTCTTGAGTGCCTGGCAACTTATTGGTCTCAGTAGACATTCATTGATTGAATGAAAGAAATAAAGTGTCTGCCTTTGGTTACTGAGTTGCTTTTGACAAGTTTAAAAATGCAAACTTTGAATAGGTTCAGCATCCCTCTGAACATAATGGTTGGCTTTGTGGACTCTTCATCTTGCTTGCTTTTTTTCTTTTTTAAGACTTTATTTATTTATTTGACAGACAGAGATCACAAGTAGGCAGAGAGGCAGGCAGAGAGAGAGAGGAGGAAGCAGGCTCCCTACTGAGCAGAGAGCCCGATGTGGGGCTTGATCCCAGGACCCTGGGATCATGACCTGAGCCGAAGGCAGAGGCTGTAACCCACTGAGCCACCCTGGTGCCCCAATCTTGCCCGCTTTTTGCAAACCACATTGGCAAACAATGCACAGACTAGGATTCCTGCCCTCACTGAAGTTAAATTAGAATCTGGGTGTTGAGGGGCACCTGGGTGGCTCAGTGCACTAAGCATCTGCCTCTCCATTTCAGTTCAGGTCATGATCTTAGAGTTGAGAGATTGAGCCCTGAGTCCGGCTCCACACTTAGTGGAGTAGTCAGGTTGGGATTCCTTCTCTCCCTCTTTCTCTGCCCCTACTCCTGCTCGCTCTCACTCTCTCTGTCTCTCTTAAATAATCTTTTTTTTTTTTTTTTTTTAAGAATCTCAGTGCTGAAATGTAATATGGTTAAGTGGCAGATGTCACTCATGTTTCTCTAGTTATACTTCTATTACACATCTCCTTACAGGTTTTTCAGAATGCCTCTGCAATTGTAGATATATATGATTATGGAACCCGGGCCTGCAAAAAACCAAGCAGCTGTCGGTGTGGACTCTGCCAATGGACTTTGAGAACATGTATGTGTGTATATAATTGCTTGCTCCTTCCCTTCTGTGGAGCCCTTTAGGGTCAGAGCTCAGGGACAATGGGATCTTCAGTGTTTGCTGATAGATCAAGGCCAAGGAATTCAGTTTATAGTGTATAGTGTGTGAAACCTCAGGATGGTAGGAGCACAGCTGCCCGAGAGAAGAAAATATTATGTAATTTGAAATAGTTTTGACATGTTGGATTTATTTTTATGTCATTTTTCATTGGCTTTTTAAAAAGCCAGATCACTCGAACCATTGCAATATATTGAAAATGTGTATAATTAAAAAAAATAATTTCTTTCCTGAAGGAAAGCTATATTCACAATAGTAGTCTTTCAGTTTTTGGTTTTGTGTCAAGTTGGACACTATCAACAAGTTCTATGCAAGTGAAAATGCAGACAGAACTTTACTCCTAGCTGTTTACCCGTAAAGGTAAGTCTCTTTAAGACAGTGCAACTAGGTGTTAGCTCTTAGCTTCCTCTTTAAAGCTGTGTGCTGCTCTGTGAGATCCTGGAGCTAGCCCCTAGCTGAGCCGCAGCGACAGTGGGGAGCATCAGAAACCCAAGCCACAAGCCATGCAGGTACATATCCTGAGCCCAAGGGGGGAGGATCTCTGCAGGACATCATTGTGCTTATCATTAATTCAGTGGTTAATGATTCACTTTTACATTTCAAATTTGCCTTTATGCTAGTCAAGCAAAGAATCCTCGTGAAACACTAACTTTAGGGCTCCTCACCTCTTTGCCTGGGTTGTTGTCATTGGGTCCTGACTGGTATGTCCACTTCTGTTTTCAGGGAACTTGAACAGTGATTAGAATCACCAGATAAAATACAGAAGATTCTGTTAAATGTGAATTCCAGAGAAGCAAAATGATTTTTTTTTTTTTTTTTTTTTTTTGGTAACCGTTGTGTCCCAAAAGATGTAGTATATTTTGTCCCCAGATATTGTATGGGATCGCTATAAGGTATGATGGCATTACTTTTAACAATTTTTTTTAAAAGATTTTATTTATTTGACAGACAGAGCAGAAGTAGGCAGAGAAATAGGCAGAGACAGAGGAGAAAGCAGGCTTCCCACTGAGCAGAGAGCCCGATGTGGGGCTTGATCCCAGAACCCTGGAATCATGACCTGAGCCGAAGGCAAAGGCTTTAACCCACTGAGCCACCCAGGTGCCCCTTAACAATTTTTTTTAATCTATCAGTGCTGACCAGTTCCAAATCTCAGTATCTAGTCTTATCATGTGCTCTTAACTAAGTATCTCCACTGTGATGGCTTGCAGGTAGTATGTTGAAATCTAAGCTCATTATCTTCCCTACCCATAATCTCAATTTCATCTGTCCATCCAGTTGCTGAATTGTCCTGGACCATTCATTTGCCCCTGGAACCCTTTAGGTAGGTCTGCAAGAGCTTTCACAAGCCTCTTTGTTTCTCTCTCTCTAGGTGACCAGTGATACCTTTGAAAGATTCCAGCACATTCCCTCTACTGTTTTCCCTCTTTTTACATCTTTCCTGCTTAATGAAGTGACTTTCAAACTTTGGACAATGACAAACACACACACATATATGCATGAATATATGTATACACAGAATCAAAAGTTCCCAGCCACTATCCTTTCCCTTAAAACCTGAGGGGCATTATGATGTTTTCTATTCTGTTTCATTTTTAAAAAGTTGCAATTTGGTCATCTCCTGAATGGATGAGTCATGACCTGTGGTTTAAAAAACGACTACTGATTCCAGTTTGCAAATAACAATCTGACAGTTGTTATAAAACATTGAACAGATTGTGTCACTCCCTTGCTTAAAATCTTTCAATAATTAGCCTTAAGAGAAAGTAGAAGATGCTCACTGTGGCATTAAAAGCCTCCAGCTTGCTCTTTTCTCTCATCAGCTGGTCCTCTTGTCAGAAGAGAGCGCCTCCCTTTTCCCTAGTGCTAACTCCCCACAGTAAACCAATTCTTCAGGCTCAAGTGCCATTTGTTCAGGAGGCCTTCACTGACTTTTTACCTAGGTGCACCCCTTTACTAGATGGTCTTCCACACTTAACACTTTCATAGCAGAACCAACATTTAAAAATATTGGTTGGTCTCTCAGCTATTCAAAATCCTTCAAAGACTCTTCATTTCATTCAGACTAATATTCAAAGTCCTTGGAGTGGCTTATGCTATCCAATATGATCTCTCTTCCCACATCCCTGGACTTCTATGACCTTCTGCTACCCATTCTCCTTATTTATCCTGCTCCAGACATACTGGCTTCATTATTATTCCTCCAGGTTGGCCAGGTACCCTCCTGCCCCAGCACCTTTGCATTTGCTTTTCCCTCTACTTGGAACACCTCCCATGCTACAACATTTAGTTGACATGCTTTCATTTCTCAAATGAAACATTGTCAATGAGGCCTTCTGCGGTCCCCTAATCTGTCATTCTCTATTTTTTCTCTGTTTTATATTAATTTATTTTACTTATTTATGTTGCTTATTATACGTCTCTCTCCACTAGCATGTAAATTTTAAGATGATAGGGATTTTTGTTCACTGCTAAAATCCCAGCCCTTAGTCTAGTGTTTAGTTTGTAGTAGGTGTTCAACAAATTTATTTGTGGAATAAATGAACGAGTCAATAGATACCTCTTATATATCCACTTTCAAATTGTTTTTCTCTTTAAATCTCTTTTTTAAAATCTTTTTTTTTGTTTTGTTTTGTTTTTAAGATTTTAATTATTTATTTGACAGAGAGATAAAATGCGGGCAGGGGGAGCAGCAGAGGCAGAGGGAGAAGCAGGCTCCCAGCTGAGCAAGAAGCCACATGTGGGACTCGATCCCAGATCATGATCGGAGCCAACCGAAGACACGAGCCACCCAGGTGTCCTGTCAAATTGTTGTTTTCTTAGAGGAGAAGATACCAGTTCTATTTACCAGTGTACCCACCTTATTGGCTGGCACATGGCAGAGTCTCAAAAAATAGTCTCCTGAATTAAATTCATTATTTATTTATTTATTTAAATTAAGGATATTTTTTGGAAAAGATTTTATTTATTTATTTGACAGAGAGATCACAAGTAGGCAGAGAGGCAGGCAGAGAGAAAGAGATAGAGAGGGAAGCAAGCTCCCTGCTGAGCAGAGAGGCTAATTCGGGGCTTGATCCCAAGATCCTGGGATCATGACCTGAGCTGAAGGCAGACACTTAACCCACTGAACCACCCAGGTGTCCCTAAATTCATTGTTTAAACTGGGTTTGATAACAGTGGAGAGAAAATAGGGTGTGCCACTTTAAGAATAGTTACATTTGTATTCATAATGTTCCTAATGGGGTCATTACTGCTTTGTACACAATCCTTAAAAGAGGAACTCTTAGTACAGTATATTTTCTTCTTTGCTGTCTGCAAACACTAAAACTCCATACTGTCTGCAAACACTAAAATACTGGACGAGCATTTTATGTGGGAACATGGTGGTAAAAGAAGTTTACTGGCTTCAGAGTAGTGGCACCTGCTATCACAACCAAATGGAGTGTAGGTCCACAGTTCTTTGCTCAAAACCTTTCAGACAGGCTGGTTTCAGGATTCATGTCCCACCCCCGACCCCTCCCTCCTCACCCCCCACAGGTTTCAGAAGGTAGAATGTGCTCATTCATTACATACACAACAGGCTTTGGGGCAGGGCCCCACACTCCACCGTGTCAGCACTTCTGCAGAGAAAAGTACAGTTGACTCTAAAACAACATGGGTTTGAACTACATGGGTCCATGTATATGTGGATTTTTTTTTTGATAATTACAGTCCAGTACCATAAATGTATTTTCTCTACCTTATGATTTTCTTAATAACATTTTCTTTTCTTCAGTTTGATTAACTGTAAAAATACAGTATATAATGCATGTGACATACAAAATGTATTAATCGGCTGTTTATGTTATTGGGAAGGCTAAATCAACAGTAGGCTATTAGTAGTTAAATTTGGGGGTGGGGGAGTCAAAAGTTTACATGGGGTTTTCACTGTGCAGGGATTGGCATTCCTAACCTTCATTGGTCAAGGGTCAGCTATAGGACTAGTCACACTTGGTAGGATAAAGACAACAAATAGTCTATATCCATTCCATTCGATTTATTCCACAGAAGTGATCTTTGATGCCAAAAGCATGGAAAAAACTTGGTTTTCAGAAATTTCAAGTTGTTCTTCTGGCTTCAAGGTATTATTTGTTGTTGCTGGTGGTAACACTGCACACTGCATGGCCAGAGGGCTGTTGGCCACAGGAAAGGTTCTGTTCCTTCTCAGTTGCAATGCCAGTGTTAGAACAAATGGCACATGATTCTGATCAAATGACAATTCAGTTTCATCCAATAAACCAATTATCTAATAGTGAATGATTTCGTCTATAATAATTCAAGCAAAAATACAGAGGAGGGAAAATATCCATTTCTATTCAATGTTCCAGAACCGTGACTAGAAGAATGTGATCACATCATTAGTTATGCAGAACCAAGATTTTGATCTGACTGCCTCTAGAGTTTGAAATCTTTAAGTTCTCAAAGGTCAGTGTTTAGGCTCTATAGCAGGGGTCAGCAAACTTTTTCCATATAGAGACAGTTAGTAATATTTTTGACTTTGCAGATTACTTTTCTTCTCTGTATGTGTGCATATTTTCAGTGCCTCCTCTCACCACCTCATTCTTTGCCCAGAGAAGAGTGCCCGACATTGAAACCATCAACATGTTTGGATAAAATGTCAGAAGAAAATATTTGGCATTTTCCATTTGGATTTATTAAGTGTTTTGTAGGAGTTAGGCTTGATCACATAACCAGTCTTCTCACTCCAGTAGATAGACAATAACCAAATTTTTTCTCGCTCCTAGGAAAACAGCTTCTCAGTGAAAAGCCATTCCTTGGAAAAGAATCACCTCCAGCAGGAGATGGCCTGAATCAAGATTGTGCTGCCATTGAAGGGCTGGCTGATGTCAGAAGCTGCCTTGTAAGTTCTAGATTTTTTTTTCCTAGGATACTCTTTGGGTATACCTTATTGGATCTATATCATCTAACTAAACAAAATCCTGATTTTTTGTTTATTTTAAGTTACCTGACAGCCTGGTATTATTTTATCATCATCATCATCATCATCATCATCATCATCATCATCACCAAAAGGTGATTTTTCACTCCTGAGCACTTTATATCCATTCTTCTGGGTAGACTCTCATCACAATCTCTGGGGATAAGTACTGTTAAGGAAACCAAGACTTAGATCAAATGATTTGTCCACAGTCACCCAGGTAGTGTCAGGATTGAGTTTCTAGTCTATGTCTTGCAGAGTCAGCCCCTGTATTTCTGAGTATTATAGAGTATAATCTCATAAATGTATATAATTTTTTGCCTGAGAAGAGGAAAGTCGTATTGGTTTATGTCTTGATGTTTGTGTAGATGACCCCCCTACCATGAGAAATATTTAAAAAAATTGTTTTTCCATATAGTATACTGGGTGCCATTCTTTTTGTCAGAAGGTTGGTGACATGGACATTTTTTTTTTAGGGATATTGGCTCTTTTTAGCATAATCTTCTGGTAGGTGGTCGTTGCATTTTTCAAATGCGGTTTTTAAAAAATTAGCTTGAATTTTGTCACAAAGATGTTATTCCTAAGGGAGTGTTAAAACCCTTGTGACATTTTTCCATTTAAGTAATTAAGACAGTTTTAGTAAGGTTTGAACATGCATGAGAAAGTGAAGAAATAAAAAATTGCTAATTTAACACCTATGGTATGACTCACAGTCTTTTCTCAATTAACTTGTGATGAAAGTCTTCACATTTCTTGTTCCTTATGTTTTCTGTACCTAGAGAAGCAGTATCAGTACTGATCACTTTAAGCACATTGAAGTCTTTGGAGTCAGTATTTTATCATTAGTGCATGGGCTAAAGACTACTTTCCTCATTATAAGAATGAAGCTTGACTGTACCTAGAAAAGCAATAAACATCCCTTTGGAGACTTTCTCCTATGAGAGGAGGTAAGAGGCTGTATCATAAAGGTAATGCAGGAATAAATAGCCTGTTGGAGAAAGTGATGAAAGAGAAGGAAAGAGCATCTATGCTCCTTTTATATTTGACACAAAATACAGGGAATTCCAGGTATTAAAACCAACACAGTATTTTCCACCCAAGTCTCCTTTTGCAGAGGCAACTATTTTAAGCTCTGCTGCTAATTTCTATTCTTGATGTATCAGTTCTTGGCAGTAGGTACTGACTATTTGCTCTAAAGAATGGAAAGAATTCTCATCGAAACTTCTATCTAAATTACCATCTTTTGCCTCCTGGTATTTTTTACCCCCGTAATATGTTCAGTTCTACAGGTTGCCTTTAATGACTGGATAATATAGATGGTCTCTGTTTTCTGACTGGTGTTTAGATGTGTCTGTTGACTCAGAGCTATGAAAGCTGGGGAAATTAGATACATTTCCACTGTTCTACTCTTTTCCTCCCACTTTTCCTTCGTTATGTTTTTATTTTTATATTGCCATAGTTTATAGCATTCATATTTATCACGTGCTTCCTGTCTTCTAGCAGCTCTATCAGGTCTTTGTGCTCTCAGGATGAAGTTCTCAACCATATTCTTTATAAATTCCCTACCATAAATAAAATCCTTAACCACATGGCCCATCGTATCTCCCTAGCCTAATCTGCAGTTCAGGGTTCCCACTGTTTTTATTACACTATGACCTTTTATCTTGCCGGGACTTTGCATACTGATTAACTCTAACTCTGGAAATCCAACTGCTTTCCTTTCTGGCAAATTCCTGCTCCTACTTCAAGACCCAGATCCATGTACCCTTAGACAGAAGCCTTCCGGACTCCCAGTTTCTTAGGTGTTCAACTCCAGGGACTGCCGCCGTCCCCTTCCTACCTCCAGGATAGCATTTGCCTATTAAGCTATGATTTCAGGTTTACGTACCTGTGTCCTGTCCTTGCAGGTAAACATTAGATTGGGCGTTTCATTTCTGCGTCCCTAGCATTCAGTGTCATGTGTCCACCCTGAACAAGTGAATGGATAAATGGATTAAGAAAAAGTCTTAACAAATATCAAACAATACACTTGGGGTTTTCTTTTTTCCCTAAATCAGTTTTAGTAAGCAAAATTTTCAGTGGCTCCTTCCTGGTCTTTTTAATATTTTTCTTTACTTTAAATACCTTATTTACCTCCTCAAGGTGGGAGTAATGGAAGGAGAAAATAATTTCTGCTGATTGCTGGTAAATACTCACCTTTGCTGCATTGGGCTCAAAAGTGAGGAAGAAAAAGAGAAACTTATACACCAAAACATCGCTTTCTATCAGTATATACTATTTTAGAAATTCAAATGACAGAATAAAGAGAGGGTGAAATTATTCTGAAAGGATATTTATTTATTTTCCAAGCCACTAGTATTTTATTTACCTATTTATTTATTTGTATTTTTAAAAATTTTAATCCTAGTGTAGTTAATATACAGTTACATTAGTTTCAGGTGTAAAATGTGATTCAGTAATTACTCGATGCTCATCTTGGTAAGTGTACTCTTTTTTTTTTTTTTTTTAAAGATCTTATTTATTTGAGAGAGTGAGAGAGAGAGGGAGCATGAGAAGGGGGAGGGTCAGAGGGAGAAGCAGACTCCCTGCCGAGCAGGGAGCCTGATGTGGGATTCTGGGACTCCAGGATCATGACCTGAGCTAAAGGCAGTTGCTTAACCAACTGAGCCACCCAGGTGCCCCTGGTAACCATCTCTTTGTTCTCAATAACTAAGAGTCTGTATCGGGGTTTGTCTCTTTTTTAAAACTTGTTCATTTGCTTTATTTCTTAAATTCCACATATAAGTGAAATCATACAGTATTTGTCTTTCTTTGACTGGCTTATTTCACTTAGCATTATACCCTCTAGATCTGTCTGTGTTGGAAATGGCAAGATCTCATCCTTTTTTATGGCTGGGGAAAATATATCTATATCTGTATCTGTATCTATATGTATGTATGTATGTATCTGTCTATTTCTCTATATCTTCTTTATCCATTCATCTATCTATGGACACTTGGGCTGCTTCCATAATTTGGCTATTGTAAATAATGCTGCAATTAACATACGGGTGCCTATATCCATTCAAATTAGTGTTTTTGCATTCTTTGGGTAAATACCCAGTAGTGGAATTACTGGAACATATGGTAATGCTATGTTTCATTTTTTGAGGAACCTCCATACTGGTTTTTTTTTTTTTTTTTACAATGGCTGCACCATTTTGCTTTCCCAAAAACAGTACAGGAGTGTTTCTTTTTCTCCACATCTTCACCAACACTTTTTGTTTCTTATATTTTTTATTTTAACAATTCTGACAGGTATGAGATGACATCTCAGCTTGATTTTGATTTGAATTTCCCTGATGATTAGTGATGTTGAACATCTTTTCATCTGTCTGTTGGCCATCTGTATGCCTTCTTTGAAGAAATGTTTGTTCATGTTTTCTGCCCATTTTTAAATTGGATTATTTATTTTTTTGGTATAAGTCTTTATGTATTTTGGGTACTAACCCCTTAGTGGCACATGTTTGCAAATATCCTCTTCCATTTAGTAGATTATTTTGTTTTGTTCTGTTCGTGGTTTCCTTTGCTGTGCAGAAGCTTTTTATTTTGATGTAGTCCTAATAGTTTATTTTTTGTGTGTGCTTTTGTTTTCCTTGCCTCAGGAGACATATCTAGAAAAATTTTGCTATGGCTGATGTCAGAGAAATTACTGCCTGTGTTCTCCTCTAGGATTTTCATGTTTTCAGGCCTCATGTGAGGGTCCTTAATGCATTTTGAGTTTATTTTTATTTTTGAGTTTATAAGAAAGTGGTCCAGTTTCATTCTTTTGCATGTAGCTCTCCAGTGCCCAGCACCATTTGTTGAAGAGATTATCTTTTTCTATATTTTATCTATATTTATTCCTCCTTTGTTGAAGATTAATTGATCATTATAATCATGGTTTGTTTCTGTTCTGTTGATCTATGTGTCTATTACTGTGCTAGTACCTCACTGTTTTGATTACTACAGCTTTGTAGTAGATCTCAAAATCTGGGATGGTGATACCTCCAGTTATGTTCTTCTTTTTCAAGATTCCTCTGGGTATTTGGGGTCTTTTGTGGTTTCATACAAATTTTAGGATTATTTTTTCTAGTTCTTTGAGTAATGCTGTTCATGTTTTGTTAGGGATTGTATTAAATCTGTAGATTGCTCTAGTTAGTATGGACATTTTAACTATGTTCTTCTAAGCCATGAGCATGGAATGGCTCTCCATTTCTTTGTGTCTTCTTCAATTTCTCTCATCAGTGTTTTATAGTTTTCAGAGTACATGTCTTTCACCTCCTCAGCTAAGTTTGTTCCTAGGTATTTTATTATTTCTGGTGCAACTGTAAATGGGATTGTTTTCTTAATTTCTCTTTCTGCTACTCCGCTATTAGTTTATACAAATGCAATGATTTCTGTATATTGATTTTGTAACCTCCGACCTTACTGAATTCCTTTATCAGTTCTTGTAGTTTTTTTGGTGGAGTCTTTAGAGTTTTCTTTTTAAAAAAATATTTTTTAAAGATGTTTATTTATTTATATGACAGAGAGATCACAAGCAGTCAGAGAGGCAGGCAGAGAGAGAGGAAGGGGAGCAGGCTCCCCGCTGAGCAGAGAACCCATTGCAGGGCTCGATGCGGGGCTGGATCCCAGGATGCTGAGATCATGATCTGAGTCGAAGGCTTTAACCCAATGAGCCACCCAGGTGCCCTTTTAGGGTTTTCTATATAGAGTATCATGTCATCTGCAAATAGTGAAAGTTTTGTCTCTTCTTTACCAATCTGATGCCTTTTATTTCTTTTTCTTGTCTGATTGCTGTGGCTAGGACCTCCAGTATTATGTTAAATAAAAGTGGTGAGAGTGGACTTCCTTGTCTTCTTCTTAACCTTAAAGAAAAGCTCTCAGTTTTTCACCATCGGGTATGACATAGATGTGGTTTTTTCATATATTATATTGAGTTATGTTCCTTCTAAATCTATTTGTTGAGGGTTTTTATCATGAATGGATGTTGCACTTTGTCAAATTCTTTTTCTGCACCTTAAACAGGTAGTTATTATCAAGTACTCTCTAAATGAAAATAATATGTCTTTTATTTTTGCTTTTATTTATTTATTTGGTCTACTGAGTCAATCTTTTTAAAAGTTACTAAGTATATATTTGAGAAGAAAACCAATTCCCAGAAGTAGTATTTATTTTAAGTGATTCCTTAGAAATCTACTTTGAGTAAACACAGCATGAAGCTCAGGTTCAGTTGAACTGGCACAATTTCAGTTCTCTGTTGACTAAAATCAGCCCACATGTTGCTCCTCATACACTTATTAGATTTGTTATGCTCTTAACGCCTACTGATGTGAAACTGATTGAAGCTGTAGGTGGAAAGCTGCTAATGAATTGAGCACCCAGATATAATTCTGTGTGTCCTGAGATAATATAATTAGGAAAAAAAGGTATTACAGGAACCACCTTTACAAGGACAAATAAGTGAAGTGGTGAAGACCTGGAGTCTCTCTGCCCGAATTAGAATCCTGGCTCTCTACTGCTTTCTACACGTGTAACCTTGGGAAAGTTATGCAACTTTTGAGCTCCTTTTCTTATCTGTCAAAGGGAAATACTAATGTAACAATACATAGAATGAGCTTAAACAGTACCCAGCATTTCCTAAACACCCAGCAACTACTAGCAATTATTATTTTCATTATAAAGAATACATAGAAGAAACAGCAAATGGTTATTTCCCACTGGTAATCCTCCCAGGACATTAAATATGTAGGGGTTTTAATTTTTTAAAAATATTTTTAAAAGATTTTATTTATTTATTTGACAGACAGAGAGAGGGAGAGAGAGCACAAGCAGAGGGAGCAGCAGAGGGAGAGGGAGAAGCAGACTTCCCGCTGAGCAGGGAACCCAATGGGGGGCTCAATTCTAGGACCCTGAGATTATGACCTGAGCCAAAGGCAGTGCTTCACTGACTGAGCTATTTAGGTGCCCCTAAATATGTAGTGTTTTAAAGAAAGATTTATTTATTTATTTTAGAGGGAGAGAGAAAAAGCATGAGTGGGGGAGTAACAGAGGGGGGAGAGAGAGAGAGAGAATCTCTAGCAGACTACCCTCTGAGCGTGGAGCCAGATGTGGGGCTTGATCTCACAACCTTGAGATCATGACCTGAGTCAAAATCAAGAGTCAGACACTTAACCGAATAAGCCACCCAGGCACCTCTAAATATATAGTTTTAACCAAAAAAAGCAGTATTACAAAAGGAATGTTGATGCTATGTTAGCAATGACTTGGTTCAATAAACTCTAAGTGTATAGTTTACAAATAATTTTTCTAAGGAAATTTGCTTCAAAACCTGGTTTCTGTATTACTTCATGGTTTCTCAGTAGTAAGAAAGATACTGGAAGAAAATACAAGATGTATAGTTACTGAAGAATTCATGATCAAATGTACTCGGAATTCACACATTGTCAGTGTGAATTCAATATTAAGGACAAGCATTCTGGGTGAATAGCCAAACTATGGGGCTGAGTTTCTCTTTAACTTCATATATATATGTATATTGTATTTTAGAAATTGCCCTTCTATGTATTCTATTTCTGGTCATTGAGAGGAAAGCTGTTGCTTAGCAACCAGTGGTTTCTGCTTGGTTGATGTGTAAAATGGAAAGTCGTGCAAATAAGAGGCAAATAATTCTGTCCATTAGGAGTGCTGAGTTACTGGTTTTAACAATTAAGTTAGCTCCCAACTTAGTTTATGGTTCCTTGTGTGGAAAATACACGAGATAGAAGCTGTATCATGATATTTACTAATTATTTTTAAAGAACACAGATTGATTCACAAGATGTAAATTAGCGTATAAAAAAGAATAATTCAAGGATAAAAAAATTACCTGAGTTTTGATGTATATGTTTAATGTTTCAAACAGGAAATGTTTAATCTTAAAACAAAAAGGAAGAAAACTAAAATACATACTGAATACTCAAGCTGTAGCCAACAAAAAATATGTTTATACCCTTATAAAACTTTCAGCATGATTTTATATGTATTTCCTCTTTTTCTTTCTTTTCTTTTATTTATTTATTTATTTGGGAGGGGGAGAGAGAGCAAGCCAGAGAGAGAGAGAGAGAGAGAGAGAGAGAGAGCATGAGCAGAGGGGAGGGGCAGAGGGAAAAGCAGGCTCCCAATGAGCAAGAAGCCCAATGTGGGGCTTGATCCCAGGGTCCTGGGATCATGACCTGAACTGAAGGCAGACACTTAACCAAGTGAGCCACCCAGGTGCTCCTGCTCCTTCTTCCTTCATTTAGTTTTTTTGCCTAGATTATTCACTAGGAAAAGAGAGCTCATGTCCTATGGTGGTGAGAGATTATATGGTGGCAAGATTCCCTTGTCTGCTGCTAACAAACACTGACTCTAAAGCTAAAGAATATTGATTGGAATGAAAGGATTTGGTGGTATTGATGGTGAGCTCAGGATTGATAGGATTATTGAGGAATAAGGCTTAGAAATGTCCTGGAATTTCAGGTACTTCAGAATACTTCTTGTGGCAGTTGCTATTTCCTTCTGTCTTACTTAATATTTCAAAAGTCCAGGGGAGAGCACCTGCTGGCTAATTCCTTATATGCCTGCTCTTTGGCTGGGGTCAGTGGGGGACCAGGAAGGATCTGGTGTTTTCAACTTCCATAAAGGTATGCAACTGGATTTATAGGACTGAACACTACTCAGGAGACTTCTCTTCCCCAAAAGTAAATCTGGGTGCTATTAGAAATGAGTGTTGGAGATGTATATATGGCTATAAACATATATATGGCTATAAACATGGAAAAATGTTGTGTAGGACTTACAGTAAGTCTCCAGGGTCTACAGATCAACTCATCTATGACCTAATTGCTTATGTCTCCTGATATTCCTTACCTCTAAAGTGATATAAAAATAATCAACTTTATATATTTACTAGGTACTATAAAATTATCATTGAGTTGTATCTAGGTGGTATCTAGGTCATTTTAGAGAGGTAATATGTAAGTTTAGTTAGAATTTATAAACAGTATTGTTTGTATATTTTTGTATACAATTTAAGTCATTAATTTTTATGATTTGAAACCTTATTTAACTTTATACTATTGCCAAATATCAAGGACATTGAAAAAATCTGTAGAATCACAGAAATTAAAACAAGAATTAATTAATTCAAGAATAAAATTAAACCAAAGTTATTGAGTGTAACTTTTTATGCAAGGTAGAAGCAAACCAAGAGGCAATATGCCAAATAATACCTTTGCATAACTGGATTTTTGATTCAAAGAAAAAGCTCCTTAGATGGTGAAAGAGTTGGCACATATTTCTCGGGTAAAATATTTTGGCTTCCACTTACTTGGCTTACTTGTTTCCTTGTTCCTCCACCCAAAAAGGCCTCTATTACAATTTGATCTGTCAATTGGATTATTTCCATAATTACCATTGAAAATAAATAGTCGAGCTCCCCAAATTATCCCTATGTGTTAGGATACCAGTTCAATCCCTAAAACAAAGGTCGAAATAATGGTCTCAAACAAAGTAGAAATTTGTTTCTTTCTCACAAAATAGCCAAGCTTGGGTAGACTAGGGCTGATTGGCAGTTTTATGGTGCAAGGTACTAGTGTTTTTCTATTTAGTTGCTCCATCATCTTCAACATGAAGTTTCCATCTTGTGGTCTAATATGGCTGCCTGTGCAACTGCCGTATCTGTATTCCAAACAGTGGGAAAGGCAAAGGGGAGGGCACATATCCTTTAGCTTAGGTATCATTGACCAGGACCTAGGCACATGGCCATACCTAGCAGTGAAGAGCTGAGATACATAGCTCTTAGTTGGTGGGTAAGTTCTGTTCTTTTAGAACTTACTATTGGGTAGAGTGGAGGTTTTCTTCCATATCATCTCATCACAAACTTATTACTATCTTATTGTGCTAAAATAGAAAATGTCTACTTATTAAAAAAAATAATAACAATAACAACTTTTCTACTCAAAGAAACAAGCCCTGGAGGAAATTAAAGTAATATTATAAAATGATGTGTAAAATTCCTACAGAGTGTGTTATCTACACATAAACTGTTGTCTTTCAAACTATTAGGATAATACACATTGTACCAAAGAATTAATTAACCTATTGGCACCCCAGAGCTCTAATATCCTTAGAGAGCAAGTGATTAAAGATATATTAGGTATAGTTCTGCCACTTTCAGACTCCTCATATCATTGGTATGTTCCTGAAATTCTATATAAATGTTTCAAATGGTCCTTAGAAAAAGACATAGTCTTATATCAAAACCCTTAAAAATATATATTCCCTGTGATCCAGAAATTCTACTTTTAGGAGTTTATCCTAAGGAGAACATTGAAGATGCAGGAAAAGATTCATCTATAAGGATATTTACTGCAAAATGTTTTGTTGTTAAAAAAAAAAGAATAACTTAGATGTACCCAAAAAAGAAAGCGTGTGCATAAATTGTTATGTCCGTACAATAGAATAACATACCGGCTTTAAAAATGATAGATGAGAAAAAAATGATAGATGAGAAATATATTTATTGACATGGAAATTTGCTCACAACAAATTGTTAAATGAAATATATACAGAGTAGGAAACAGTGTGTACAGTGCCATCCAAATTAAAGGTTTACATTTTTATAAAGATTTATAAATTAAAAAGCTGTAAATATTCTTGAAGAAGGCTCACCAGAATACAAAAAAACTTGTTATTTCTGGGTGGTGGTATGATAGGTCATTGTTGTTTTATTCTTTTTGCTTCTTTGTATTTTTGAAATTAGAAAAAAAAAATTTGTGTAATCAGTTTTTTTTTTTAACATAGGAAGAAATTAAAAAACTGTGTTCTCTTAACTCTCAGCCAGACTCAGACTGTGTAGGAAGACAAACATTCTCCCAGCCTGATCTCCAGGGAAGCTCTTCTTCTGGAAACAGTCCTCCCCAAAGCATCTTTGGCAGTTTGGTCACCAGGAGCAGTCACATCTCCCAGAGACAGAGAAAGATTGTAGATGGTCTTAAAGTTCAAGAGCATGGGTTTTATTCTCTAAGTAAATAGACACACTGAAAGTTTTAAAGCAATGATACAGAGTAAGGATGTATTTCTTCCCTCTGTCTCAAGATTGTCTATGTTGTAGGTACTTAGGAAACCATTGTTGAATGAATGAAGGAGTGATCAGATGGGTGAGACAGTGAGGAGAAGAGAGACCATTTTAATGTCCTAGAGTAGAAGGTCAGTGGAAGTACACTGGCAGGTTATAGACAAAGACTGTATAGAAGAGAGTTGGTGTGTTAGACAACTCTGGATTTAGTGTTTAGAAACCGGAAATAAATGACCAAGAGAAACTGGAATTCAGAAGGATTAGCTTTTACTTTTGAAAGGTAATGTTAGTTGGTTGGCTTTGACTATGGAGACATGGAGCATGGAGTTGGGAATGAGAGTCTGGAAATCCAGTAAGAGGACTGAGACCTTTATGGAGAATTTAGAATTGTGCCACAGGCAGGCTGGTTGAGATTTGAGAGTGGATGTTTAGAGAGAGGGTCTGGGGGTTAAGCTGACCTGCATTTGTGGGGGAAGAACATCAAGGGGGGCTGGTGAAGCAAAGAGGGAGACTGGCCAGTGAAAAGAAGCCTTTTCCGTCCTCCATGCCTGAGATGGCTATGCTCAGGTGCTTCTACAGCATATTATATGCCCTCTATCACCAAATTCTTCCATAGGGAGAAATATATTCTATTGCCCCCCTTAAAATACTAAGGGGGAAATTTTCAAATGTATCCAAAAAATTGAGATTAAGATCATGAACTCAATGTACCAATTGCACAGTATATCAGAGTTCAATAAATAAAGCAGAACCACCCAGATGTGTGTGTGTGTCTAAATATAGGTTTCCCTAGCTATTCAAAAGTAGAGCATTCTGGGGCGCCTGGGTGTCTCAGAGGGTTAAAGCCTCTGCCTTCGGTTTAGGTCATGATCCCAGGGTCCTGGGATCAAGCCCCACATCGGGCTCTCTCCTTGGCGGGAAGCCTGCTTCCTCCTCTCTCTCTCTGCTTGCCTCTCTGCCTACTTGTGATCTCTCTCTGTCGAATAAATAAATAAAATCTTTAAAAAAAAAAAAAAGTGGAGCATTCTTCTGAAACCATTCACAAGCCAAAATGGTGTAAAGCAAAAAAGCAATTACCATTCATTTATATAGAAAATTTTTTGAGTGTTCCCAGACTGAAAAAAGTAACCCCTCTCAGGTTTTTCTAATACCTTTAGCCACATCTTGCCAAAGGATGCCCAAAATAAATCAAGATAAATCACAGATGCTCACAGACACAGTTCAAAGCTATGGCGGCTTGATGAGTTGCTGAGTGTCGTCCCCAGGGAAGGAGCTTGGCGGTGCCACTCTCGCTGCCTGGGGCACGCACTGCCTCTGGGACCGCTCACTGCCAGACAAACCCTGAACATTATATTTTCTTTTTGCCTTTTCTTAGTAAGAGGGAAAATCCTCTTGGGACTTTACTTGGTTAACCAAAACAGGTACTAATGTAGGTCTTCCGTCAAAGCAGAGTGGCATAACGTGAACTTTCAAAAGTAGGGATACCTGTATACATTATATGTTTGTGTACGCTTGTACGATCTTGCCACGGTGGGACTGATTCCATAGTGTCTGTAAGGCTGTTGTCTGTAAGGCCTTGCCTCTGCTGCTGGGATTTGAAGTGCCGGGACAGGCAATCAGGAAGGGAAGCTGGGTACAAAGTGGGGGAGCGCAAGAACAAGCCAGAGCTGGGAACTTGGAGGACAGACTGAAACTCATCTTGCCTCTGACCTTAGTAGCGTGGGTGTCCTGCTGAACTTGGGTCCCTTCATCAAAGAGCTAGAGGCACACACCTTGCCCTGGAGTTGGAGAAGCTGAAGAGAGTTCCAAGAGTAGGTGGAACCGATATAGGCTGTCCATGGTCTCATCAGGCTGGTGAATGAGCAGATAATGTATGGCTATAAAAGTAGCTGCAGCTTTACTTCCATTCCCCAAATTCCACACAAGAATGGCTCCAGTGGACCACCCTAACCAGAAACATAGAGGGAAGAGAGCTCTGGGAAGTGAGATTCCGTGTAGCCAAGCTGACACATGGCGAAGCCACCACACCTCATTGCAACAATTGTCATCCCACGGCGTGCTCGGTTTCATCAGCTCCTCCACCGTCTTCCCATCACCCATCCATCTGGGGGGAAGAAAATCCTAGGCGTCATACCATTTTATCTTCAAATCATGTTGTACTTTAAAAGTTGAGATTTTCTGCATCTAAACCACAAGGTTTTTTGTTTGTTTCTTTGTTTAAGATCTTATTTATTTTTTAGAGAGAGAGCACAATCAGGGCGAAGGGCAAAGGGAGAAACAGACTCCCTGCTGAGCAGGGAGCGCGATGTGGAACTTGATCTCTGGACCCTGGGATCAGGGCCCGAGCTGAAGGCAGATGCTTAACTGACGGAGCCACCCAGGTTGCCCTAAACCAAGAGCTTCTTGAGAGAAGGATCCTTGTCTTACATAACTTGCACCTCACATGTATAGGTATCATAAATGCTTGTTGACTGAGTGATGAATGCCTTTCATGTGAAAGAGTAAAAGTCTAGTGAGAACAAGTTTGATGTTGTAAGGCAGGCTTTGCCCTGAGGAATTGGATTCAAGTGTTGCTACCTCCGTAAAGTTGTCAGTCCTTTCTCTCCAGTGCCTCTAAGTCGAAATACCCACTCCTTTGTGCCCCATGGTGAGCATTGTTCATACTTCTAGCACAGTACTCTTATACTTTATTTTTAATTTGTTTACATATCTTCCCTTTCCTTAGATGTAAGCATCTCTAAAGAGAGAATCAGACTATTGGACCTCTGTGGCGTTTATCTTTTAAAATGATCAGATGTAAAACTGGCAATATTGGCCTCCCTCACCAGGATTCCTGTGAAAATTTTTTGTGAAGGGAAAGAGTTGGACTTTTCTGTTTTTATTATTCTACTGCCTTGGATTCATGACAATTACTTATATATAATTTTCCATTATACCTTAATAGGTTCAAGGTCAGTGCATGATGTAATATACATAGGGAGTTAGAGACTCTTATCGCGGACAATGGAAGTGCTGCTTTTCTCACAAGAATTGTGAAAGGAGGGGCGTCTGGGTGGCTCAGTGGGTTAAAGCCTCTGCCTTCAGCTCGGGTCGTGATCCCAGGGTTCTGGGATCGAGCCCCGCATTGGGGTCTCTGCTTGGCAGGGAGCCTGCTTCCCTTCCTCTCTCTCTCTGCCTGCCTCTCTGCCTACTTGTGATCTCTGTCTGTTAAATAAATAAATAAAATCTTTGGGGGGAAAAAAAAGGAATTGTGAAAGCATTATGAGTCCTACTTTTCACAGTAGCCAGGACTCTGGACTACAAGTGACAGAATCTAACTTGAACCAGAGTAGACAAAATGGTGACCATATTAGCTCATATAATGAAACTGCCAGGAAGCAGGAACCACAAAGCCTGGGAATTTGATGGCATAAGGACTCACACTTGCCTTCTATTCATCCTTATATCCCTTTGTATGCCAACCTCATTCTCTCAAGCCTGTTTTCCTCACAGGGCTGACGTAGCCCTGACTTCTCTACCTAAGAGGAAAAGCCTCATTTCTTTAGACCTTAGTTAAAAAATTCTGAGAAAGGTGCTCACGTATGTGGGAAAGGTAGGGAAGAAGTATGGGTTATATGAGAGGGATATATGAGAGGGTACTGTGATTAGCAGTCTTCATCAGAACCACATAGTTGGGGTGAGGTTGGAGCATTTCCCCCAAAGAAGTGTAGTGCAGGGTTCCCAAAGCAAAAGACAGTGGCTGCACCTGTGCACCATTTCACTACAACGAAATTGGAGCAGATATGAAGTGCTAAACAGCAAGAAAATTCTGTTGCTAATTTTACAGACATTTATCACTGTGCTAGGTGCCACAAAATAAAAAGAACAGAAATAGACTTTATCCTTAAAAAGTTTATAATACACAGAGAGATTAAAAAATGCATATGTAATCATGATTCAAAGGAGAATACTGTTAATCAGCAGAAGCACGTGAAGTGCTACAGAAAGTTTTGTGCAGAGGGAGAGACCCTATTGATTTGAACAAGGCCTTTGGTTTGGACTTCATGGAGCATCAGGGTTGATAAGCATAGTTGGAATTTTGGACAGGTGACGAGCAGGTACTTCTAGCTGAAGCTACATGCGGAAGTCTCCTCCTTGGAGGAGGTGTGCAGAGTGTTTGGGGACCTGCAGGGAATCCATCTGCAAGCTGGAGGAATGATTTAAAGTCATACTGGGGTGGCCCTTGGCTTCTGACTTAAGGAATGTGTGCTAATAAATCCTATGCTGTCTCTCACTGAAACCAATGGGAACACCAAATGGGTCCGTGGAGGGAAAAAATGTGATCTCTGGATATGTCTTCCTGCAGAGCTCTCGTAGTGAGGAGAAAGCATGGCAGTAAATAAAGGAGAAACAGGTGTCAGCCGTGCTGTTATCGTCAGCACGTCTGATGTTAGAAAAGGCCTACAAAAAGTCGATGACCTAGAGCTTGAAGTGGGAAAATAAAACAAGGTAATTTTTAAAGTACTGGATGATGTAAGCAAGTGGTTCTCAGAGTGTGAACTTGGGACCAGCAGCAGCATCACCCAGGAGTTTGCAAATAATTCAAAATCTGAGGCCCCATCTCCCACTTACTGAACAGAAACTTTTGGAGTGGGCTTCAGCAATATGTGTTTTTTTTTTTATTAAGTTGATTTATTTTCAGAAAAACAGTATTCATTATTTTTTCACCACACCCAGTGTTCCATGCACTCCGTGCCCACTATAATACCCACCATCTGGTACCCCGACCTCCCACCCCCCCGAGCAATATGTGTTTTAATAAGCCTTCCAGATGATTCTGATAAGTGCTGAATTTGAGAACTTCTGTATACTAGGCTGAAAATAAGACCCCAAAAGATCCATGTTCTAATCCCTGGGACCTGTAAACTTTACCTTATTTGGAAAAAGCGTCTTTGCAGATGGGATTACAAATCTTGAGATAAGAGATTACCCTCGATTATCTGGGGGAGACCCTAAATGCCCTCACAAGTGTCCTCATGAGAGAGAGACAGGTAGATTATACAGAAGAGAAGGAGGTCCTGTGCCCGGGAGGCAGAGAAGCAGCCGGGAGGGAAGGAATGTCCACAACTACTACACAGAAGCTGGCAGAGGCAAGGAATGGACCCTCCCTCAGGCAAGGAATGGGAGAGTGCAGGGTGGCCTTGCAGACACTTTGATTTCCACTTGATGAAATGGATTTCAAACTTTTGGGGTCTAGAACAGTGAGACAACAAATTTCTATTGTTTTAGGCTACCAAGTTGTGGTAGTTTATTAACCAGCAGCCACAGGAACTAATACACACCAAAATAAGAAGAACTGTAGGATAAAGTACTTAAAAATTCACTAGATTCTTATAAGAAAATGTACTTGCTATTACTTTCAAATTCTAAAAATAGTTATTCTTTTGTATTTAGTGAAATTTGCCACATCTAATACATTTTCCTAACACAGTTTGCTATTGAGTGTTAAAGTGTAATAATTTTCATAATGTTGGCATCAAAGATTGCCTTTATACACCTTGATTTTCCTATGATGGCTAATCCTGCAGGGAAAGGAAACAAATCCTGTTAGGTTAAAAAAAAAAAAAAATGCAAACAGGAGACATTTTGCTTATAGGTAAGATTTGCATGAGTTACAGAGCTGTAATAAAGTTTCTTTATGGATAAGAAAATGTTCTTGAAAAATAATAGCGACATTTATTTAAGGAAAATGCTTCAGAATAAATGTGAGAAGATGTGTTTCTGTCTCTAATTATGCTACTTGGTAAAATACTCAAGCTTTTTTAGAATACATGGACCAGGGGGCACCTGGATGGCTCAGTCATTGGGCATCTGCCTTCCGCTCAGGTCATGGTCCCAGGGTCCTGGGATCGAGCCCTGCATCGGGCTCCTGCTCGGTGCGGGGAGGGTGGTGTGTGCCTGCTTTTCCCTGTCCCACTCCCCCCACCCCGCCTGTGTTCCCTTTCTCGCTATCTCTCTCTCTCTATCAAATAAATAAGTAAATCTTTAAAATAAAATAAAATACCTGGAACATCGTAATACTTGTAATAACATTTCTCTTGTGCCTAGTGCTTCTCAGATACACACACACATATAGTAATCTCCCCTTATCCACCGTTTTCGCTTCCACAGTTTCGTTGCCCACTGCCAATCGCGGTCAGGAAGCAGATGATCCTCCTCCTGACGAATCATTGGAAGGTCAATGGTAGCTTAACTTTACATCACAACGCCTGGGTCATTCACATCTTTTCGCTTCCTCTCATCCCATAGGCATTTTATCATCTCCTGTCATCACAAAAACGGTGAGGACAGTGCAATAAGATATTTTAAGAGAGAGCACCTTACGTAACTTTTATTACATTTATTGTTATAATGGTTCTATTTTATTATTATTATTGTTAATCTCTCACTGTGCCTAATTCATAAATTAAACTTCACCATAGGTGTGACTATGTATAGGAAAACATATCCTAAAAAAGATTTGGTATTTTCCCTGGTTTCAGGCATCCACTTGGGGGTGTTAGAATGTATCCCCTGCAGAGAAGGGGGGACTCCTGTATTCCCATTTACTCATTGCAACTACTAGTGAGCTGTGCAGAGCAGGTATTTTTATTTTTCTTATTGTACAAATAGGAAATAGTGATGCCCATAAAAGTTGAATGACTGGCCCAAGGTCACAAAAAAGGTAGCTATTAGCTTTGAAATTAGAAACTACCAAAATCTATACAATGCTGTTTCCAGGGATCTGGGTTTCCTTAGCTACCCTCAAGAAGGTGTATTAATATTTGTGGTAATTATGCCGTGGCTAATTACACTATGGTTCTTGTGGCCTGTTTCATTCCACCCGAAAGGCATTTGCGAGCATCTGTTGCATGTCTAGAACCATGCTAGTTGGTGTGGGGTCCTTTGTAGAAAACAGGGGACATGGTGCTTGCTCTCAGAGAATGCATGTTATGAGGGAGGAATACCTATGTAAATAGAGTGAATAGTCAGAGAAAGAATAAAATCAAAGGCTGCAATCTGGGAGACTTTATGCAGAAAACCTTGAAGAATGGATCTGATCCAGAGGGGTGAAATGTGGAAAAGCATTCTGAGAGGCACCAGAGCTATGTGTTTGTGTGTGTGTATATGTGTGTGTGTGTGTGTGTGTGTGTGTGTGTTTGTGTGTGTGTGTGGCAGGGGTGAGAGTGAATGGGCAGAAGTGTAGAGGCTGAAGCAGCATGTGGACCTGGGGAAGGTGATAATGTGATCTGTCAGAAGAACAAAGTGTGTGTGCTGAGTAATGGGAGCTAGGCTTCGTGGTGCCCACCTGGCTTCAGAGTTACACAGCAGCTGAGAATCTTTTTAATATTTCCAGTGAGCACTGCACCCTAGAAAAGTAAGGAAAAAGCCGTACTCATATCTAAGCATTAAAATACAACTTAAAAACCTCTCTCTTTCTGTTCAAGTCTCCTGTTCTAGTCCTACGGACATAGCTCCTCGGAACTTACAGCTCTTCTCCTGGGTTTTCTGAGGATCACAGGTGTGTGTGTGTGTGTGTGTGTGTGTGTGTGTGTGTGTGTACGTGCTCATCCATGTCTGTAGGTGTGTGTCAATGTATTTGCATACCAGGTCATTAAGTTCCTCTTAGGAAAATGTTTTCAGGATGCAAGGTGAAGACATAGTCTGCAAATAGGGAAATCAAAGTAACACTTACATAATAAAGCGACAGAATTTAGGAGAAGGGGTTAGCAGGAGCAAGAGGGGAAGGGAGGAAGTAGAGAAGGGAAGGTAAGAGCAGGGGAGGGCAGAGCCTGAGGAAAAAGTACAACAGGTAAGAAACCCTTGGGGCTAGGGCGGTTGAAGGACTCTCAAGAACAGGGCTAAAAAAGGAAAAAAGAACAGGGCTATTTAATTTTTACTTTTAAATTATTTTTGGTGCTTCCATGCAATTCTACACCATTGCCTTGAATTTTCCATAAAAAGTTATACCCAGGGACGCCTGAGTGGCTCAGTCAGTTAACGACTGCCTTTGACTCAGGTCATGATCCCAGGTTCTGGGGATCAAGCCCTGTGCCAGGCTCCCTGTTCAGCAGGGAGTCTGCTTCTCCCTCTCACACTCGCCCTGCTTATTCTCTCTCTCTCTCTGTAAATAAATAAATAAAATCTTTAAAAAAAATTTGTACCCAGAGCCTTGAGTTGGTGATCCTTAGGAAGGCACATACAGTGTGTGTGAAGGCAGCAGGGTTACGTCTAGCATGAGGCAACAGTGGTGTAGCTCTCATGCAGTTCCAAAGTGGTTGGCCGACCAAATTAAGTTGGAACCAGTGGTGACAAAGACAAATGTAGGTACATTGTCCTCCTTCCTCCAGCCCCTGCAGAAAGTGGGAAGGATACCGAGTTTTCCATTTCATGGAGCTTGGGGCTCCAGCCAATTTCCCCTGAACCATATAGGACATGGTAGCCCCTGCTTACAGGTGGGTTACACCAGCTTGTGGTCACTCACAGCGATGCTTCAGCCTCTGCTTCTTGGGGCTCTCTGTCACCAAGGAAAGGCCTTTCTGTTTGCTGAAAATCGCCAGGCGAGTTAGCCAGCTCCTGGAGGAGGAGGTAGAGTTAAATTGGCTAAGGGTAGAGTCTCCAGAGAGTGACTCAGGTTTGGCTTCTCTTGGCTCTAGAGCCCATTTTCTGTTTACCAGCGAATTAATCATGGTTTCCAAATTGGTCTGCCAGGACGCCAGCAGGACTGGTTAAAGAAAGCAGAGGTGCTGAGTTTGGGATTTTTCCATGCCCTGGTCAGTGATTTTCAGCAGGAAAATGAAGGGATGGGAATTTTCCTTTCTAGCCTTGCAATGAATTATTGAGGGTCTTAGAATTCATCTGATTCTGGTCGCTTGTCTCAGAATAAACTCGTCAGGTTTATAGCAGCTGAGGTGAGATGCCTGACTTCTTTCTTTTTTTTGCTCAGGATAAGAGTGAATTTGTAGTGTTTATTAACCAGATTTGGTAGGTATTGATTTAATTCACCCTAGCAACTATTTAATAAACAGCCGGCATGTGCTAGGCTATAGAAGGCTAACGCTGATATTTACAAGGATCAGGGAGGGTTTGGAAATATATAGAAAATAAATAATAAATGAAAGAAAGAAAGAAAGAATGAATGAATGCTTATATACATGCATACATACATACATATTTAGTCCTAGAATGGGTTTGAGCCTTTTTGATATATTCATTACAACCCTTTTAGGATATGCTTTTTCATATATTTATATATAAGCAATGCATCAACATAATATCTTGCGCACTTGACAGTGACATAACGGAAGAAGTCTTTTTAGAAGCAATAATGGGCTTGCTCTCATTTGTTGCGTTGTTTACCATAGGGGGTGGTTTGATTGCTTTGCGCTGTTGCTACTTCCACAGATACCTCCATTTCCCAGTGAGGGCAAAGAAGCTCTTAAAAACACGAGAGATCATTTTATTTTTTATTTTTTATTTTTTTTAAAGCTGGGTAGAACATTGCTTGCCCAGTATTTTTTTTTAATTTTTGAATTTTTAAAAAGGTTATTTATTTATTTGAGAGAGAGAGAGAGAGAACGCACAAGCAGGGGGAGCAGCAGGCAGAGGGAGAAGCAGGCTTCCGCCAAGCAGGGAACCTGATATGGGACTTGACCCCTGGACCTTGGGATCATGACCTGAGCCGAAGGCAGACACTTAACTGACTTTGCCACCCAGGCATCCTGAGAGATCATTTTTAAACGGAGAACTTATTTTTCAATTAGCTAAAGTGACCTTAAGTAATTTGTGATAATGGTGCTTCCAAATGTAATATATAGGTGTTTATTCTTATATCGGCAAGAATAATCTCTAGCTGGGAAAATGGTGTTAATCTCACAAAAAGATTTATGTTGTGAAGTAGATTGGTAAAAGAAACGTGTGACAGGTGTATTATGGTATATTTTGTTTTATCAGTTTTTTCTTTCAAAGTAGTAAAAAAATTAGAAAGAATAGATAAAGGAACAGATTCCTGTATTATAACATTGCTATTGGGTCCTGATTAACCTGCATCCCTTCGACCACTTGTATCATATACATTTGCATTTGCAACACATAGGGACTAGCATTATTGTGATATATGCTTTGATTAGAACATAGATAGATAGATAGACAGATGGACAGACAGCAAAGAAGTACTCTTGCTAACTAAATCTCCAAACCCTACTGATGCCTGAAATGCCCCTTCCTCCATAGTGTTGGGCATAGTCCCTTTCAGCAGTGTTTTGCACGTGTGCTCTGGGCAGCGACGCTACCTTAAGGAGCACTGATCATTAGGAAGTGTGGCATATTCAAGGAGCATGTTGTCACCTTTTGTGATACCTTTCCTCTGTGCCGTTAACCTGGCACTTCTTACTGGACAAGAATGGTGATAACCAAAAGTCCCTTCAATATTCCTGACTGATGAGATAGAAAAGAAAGTAAATATTGGGATAATCATTCTCACACACTCTTCTGAATCTGACTTAGGCTTGCAGAGGTCAATCACACAGAGCCAGTGAGGACAAAAGTGGCACATAAAGTTGAATTCCTCAGTCTGAGGTTGAGGTTAGGGAGTTCTAGCTTCCAACTGCTCTGTGGACTTGCTGAATCCTGGGCCTCTGTGATGACCAAGTGAAAGGAGGCTGGGATTATGTCAGAGCTGGAGGCTCCTGAGTGCATCCTTAGGAGCTGTACACTGTGGTGTTTTAATAAGGCTCTTTGGAAAATCTTAAAGAGTTGCCTGCTCTGTGTCCATGGAAGGCAGTGTCCATGGAAGCAAGAGTTAAACAGGAGTATTCAGTTGAGGGAAACCTTTTAAAACCTTCTAAAAATCATTTTGAAATCTATGGTTGGAAGGGCTTTAAAGGTCATCTGATCTACCTCTCCATCTGCTCTAAGGACTCCTCTACAGCGTCTCTCACGAGTCATCATCTACTCTCTGCATGAACTCCTATCATGAAATGGAATATACTTAAATACCCATTTTGGTAGTAGCCTTTTGAGGCATATTTACATATTCCCCTCACATAGTTTTAATCTTTGAGAAACATTCTCTTCAGTGTGGTAGCCAAATAACCTTTTCCTTCTAGGTTTCACCATTTTTGTGCAAAAGCACATGCTAGATACTACAGAGAGAGGAGAGGATTGAATAATATAGAATCAAATTCTGGCTTTAAGGACATTTCAGTCTAGTGGATGAATTTAGGCACAGGATGCACTTTGGGAGGAATAATCAAGGAAATTTCAGAGAAGAGATGGCATGTGAGCTTAGCCTTAAAGTGTGGGTAAAATTTGGAAGGACTTTTCCAAAAATGGCCTAGAAAATAAGCAAAATTCTATCACATGGGAGAATAATGCAGTAGAATTCAGGTTACTTGCTTAAGGACTCTTATTTCCCAGAAGACAGAACCAGGAACTTTCCATCAAAGGACCTGGTTTTGGGAATGTATATTATTGCACCCTTTGATTTTTCAAAGATAATGTTAGTAGTTCTCTTTTTCAACAGAAGTTTCCTACTAAATCATATTTCCTCTCCCCAGAGTGATCTTAAACTGAATAGAAGAAAGGAAGTAAGTAGAGTTCCAGAAAGCAACCTTAAACCATATTTATTTTGAAAAAATATCCAAAGGAGACATTTTTAAAGGTACTTTTATTCAGAACTTTTTTTTTAAAAAAAGGAACAAAAAGGCAAGTAGCCCAGATATTGTCCTGTAGAATACAAATGCGTCTAAGAGGGAGAGCCTTGGCATACTTACTCTGCAGAAGTTTGAAGTCTGAGGTTTTTTGATTTACATTCCCTGGATGTGCCATATGGGTTCCTCATGGCCAGAATATAAGCTCTTTTGTTCATCACCCCCTTCCTTGGGCCAGTCCAGACCCAGATCTTCTGTGTCTCTTCGGGTTTGCTTACTGAGCGCAGAGGAGGGATATGGTCAGTGGCTAAGCCACGGCGTAGAATGCTGCCTCTTCCACCACTGACTCACAAGGTGGCTGGGCCAGCTCACTTCCCCTTCTGAAGTTTCTGTTCCTTTGTGTATAATGGACAATTTTCACTTCACTTCATTCCATGGAAAGGAATGTGTATATTTGTGAGTATTTTTTGAAACAAGAATGGAAAGGAGAGTAGGCAAAGCACAGAATCACTTTCAATTCTATTACTGTTGCACCAACAACACCCATGGGATAGCCCATCAAGGATAAAAACAACTTTCTCAATGTTGGCTTGTTTATTGCAGGGTAAGAATGAAATCTTGGGCTAACCAACTTATATTCCCATGTTGACTCACTTCCTTACCTTCCTCCTAGCTGCTAGAGCAATAGGGCCAGTTGCCAAAGGGCTTATTTTGCCTTCCCCAACCAGGGTTGCTCTTTTGTCCTTGAGTTCAGTCCACAAGCTAGATTCTTACTCTTCTACAGATACAGAGGTGCATTGCTTTCTGCAATAGGCTCTTTATAGGATGAGTGTGGTGAATAGTAAATATCTTCAAACAAATCAGATTTATTATTTCAGAAGAGTTTCTTCTTTGTTTTGAGTTGACTTCTTAGGAAGAGCATAGGAATAAGAAATAGATTAAGCTACCTGTTCTGGTTGTGTCTGTAATTAACTATGTGACTTTGGACAAATAGCACTCTAAAGTCTTGCTAGTTTATGATCTGGCCATGTGGAGCGTCAGTTTTGCCATGTCTAATATTTTGGATTCAGATTAGGTGGTTTTTACAGTCTAAATATGGAATTCTCTAACAATTTCAGCCATCTATGATACTGTTACTTTAAATGTCTTGTTTTTAGTCTTTTCTTAAGGAATTTATGATGATAATTATTAACTCGAGAATTAATTCAAAAGATGAACATATGAAAGTTAAACAACAGTAATGCATTTTACAAGCAGGCTTCCTATTTAAAATTGTAACTTAAAAAAAAAAAAGATTGTATTTATTTATTTTATTTGAGAGACAGGAAGTGAGAGCAGGAGTGTGAGCAGGGTTCGGGACAGAAGGAAAGAGAGAGACTCAAGCAGACTCCGAGCTGAGCATGGAACCTGATCCAGAGCTTGATCTCAAGACCCTGAGATCATGACCTGAGCTGAAATCAAGAGTAAATCACTTAACTGACTGAGCCACCCAGATGCCCTGTAACTTGTCTTTTCTAGCAAAACATTGGACCATATATTTTTAGCAGTTTGATACATGTTTTGCACAGCCTGGGCCACCTGCTTAGCTCTCCAGTCAACGGACTCCATTGCTCTCCATGCTCAGTTCCGTAGTGATTTGTATACCCGTGGCTTTAGATTCTAAGTCTTCATCAGTTCCAGTAGATTTACATATCCAGCCCAGGCTTCTCTCCCAAAATCCAGACTCGTATTCTAACATCAGTGACATCCTCATTTGAATTTCTAGTAGGAACCTCAGACTGAACATGTCCAACACAGAATGCCTCCTGTCTGCTGCCTCCCAAAATACCCCCCACACCCCCCTGCTGCTCCCCATCACTGTTGGAGCACTTAGACCTTCCACATGCTCACGCCACAGTTTGGATGTCATCCTTACCACCTCTCCTCCTCTCACGGTTCACGGTCTCCTAATTGGTCTCCCTGCTTTCTGCCCCCATTCTTTTATGAATCATTTTCCAAACAGCAGCCAGTGCAGTCCATTTACAAATGAAGTCAGAACTCGTGTCACTGGTCTGCCCAAAGCTCCTTAACTTATCTGAGTTAGTAATTGATTCTTGATCACTCAGAGCACAGGCAGAAACTCAGGCCATGGTATCCTTTTCGATTTCATCTCTGGCCCCCACCTCCCCCAAGCTCACTAGTCCCTGCCACGTCTCTCTCCCTGGAGCTTGCCAGACGTGTCGGTCCCTGAGCCTTTACATTTGCTGTTTCCTGCCCTGCGATGTTTTTCCCATAGATAATCCTCAAAGCTCCTGCCTTGTCTTGCCCAGGTTTTTGTTCAAATGTTATATTCTTATTGTATTCTTCCCTGAGCTGCTTCCCTGCCCTGCCCTCAATTCCCCATGCCCTGCCCCTGCTTTCTCCTATCACCTTTTTCTGACCTTTTTCTCCATAGTTCTTGTCACTACAAAATACCGGGTTTCTCTGCCTTGGCACTTTTTTTTTTTTTTAAAGACTTTATTTATTCATTTGAGAGAGAAAGAGAGCATGATCAGGAGGAACAGAAGGCAGAGGGAGAGGGAGAAGCAGGCTCCCTGCTGAGCAAGGAGCCTGCCTCCGGGCTGATCACAGGATCCTGGGATTATGACCTGAGTGGAAAGGAGACACTTAACCAACTGAACCACTCAGGTGCCCCACCATCTTGGCACTATTGACATTTTGGAATGATTCTTTGTTGTTGGGGATTACTCTGTGCTTTGTAGGATGTTTAGAAGCATCCCTGGCTTCTTACCCACTAAATACTAGCAACTCTTTTCTGCTTCCCAGTTGTGACAACCAAAAATATCTCCAGACATTGCCAAATGTCTCCTGGGAGGAAAAATCATCCCTGGTTGAGAACAGCTGATCTAATACGATATGTGTTTTTCCTATTTATTCACCTCCCTTTTCTACTGCTAGAATATAACCTCCATGAGAACAGTGATTTTTGTCTCTGTTCACTGCTCTACTGCGAGTGCCCAGAATAGTAAGTGCTTAGCAAATATCTAATGAATGAATGAATGAATGGACTCCTACCTCATGCCTCCGTCCTCACTAAGCTGTAGTCATACTAGCCTTTCTTCTGCCTCTTGTACATCCTGAACTCATTCTCACCTTCCTGTCTTTTTCTTTCAGTTTCTGCTTCTGGAAAGCCCTATCGACACATCATCACATAGGGGTGGACCCCAGCTTGTTACTTAGGTCCCTACTCAAATGTAACTTGCTCAGAGAAGCCTTCCCTGAGGACTCTCCCTGCCTGCCAGAGATACTGTGTATCATGTTACTGTGATTAATTTCTTCATTACATTTATCTCTGCAATTATTTGTTTTATGTAGGTTGAATTATTCTTTGTTTACATGGTGAATTTCTGTTTTTCTCTCTCTTACAAGGATGCTCTCTGAGCCCTCAACCTTACCTGCTTTATTTATCATGGCAGCCCCATAATGAAAACAGTTCCAGGCCGAGAGTTCGTGTGCTGATTGAATGAATAAGCCTATCTCCTAAGCAATTTCAGCGTGGAAGAGATTCTCAGTAGTTAGAAGTGAAGGGTGCTGTGTCTGTCAGGGTTCAGTTGCAAAGAATAGAATCCATTTTAGCCACCTTAAGCAGAAAGGGATTAACTGTAGCATGTGGTTTACGGAATCCCTGAGAGGGCTGAAGAAACAACCTCCAGGTTGGGCTTTCAAGAACAACCTGGAAAGCCACACACTGACTGAGCCCCCAAGGGAGCGTTCAGGAGCCCTCTCTCCTGCTGGACCAGGAAGCTGAAGTGTCCTCTGCTGGCTCTGAGACCCAACCATGACTGCCAGGATCACGAAGTTAGCATGAGAAGGTCAGCACTGTCAGGAGCTGTCAAGATTGGGAAACTGCCCCGGAGAAACCAGGTACTGTCATCTCTGCGTTGGCCAAAAGAAAGAGCAAAATGACCAATGCTTCTGCTTCGGCTTCCCTGATCTCCCGGCTCTTGTGCTTCTGATTAGTGGGACAAATTAAAACTAAAACCCTGGCTACTGACAGGTCTGGGAGACGTGGATTTTTGCTCTCCAGTTTCTGCAGCCCAAGAAGGCATTTTGGGACGCTGAGGGCCAGGCCACCTAGAGCACAGGTATGGTGCTATGGAAGGATGGAGAGATGAGTGATAAAAAAGTAAATGAATCTTCAAGTTTATATCTGCCAGGAAATACGTATTCATACTAAAAAAACAGCCGAATAATCGAGATTCCCTTGTAGGTAGTACTGATCAGTAGCATTTACACGACTTCAGAAATAATTACTTTTCCCCAATGATGCGCAGCATGTCTGTGACCACGAGTAGCATCGCGGCCCTGAAGCAGCAGTCTCAGACGAACCAAGGTCAATAAAACCATGATCCGAGATCTCCTGGAGATCAGAGCAGTTTATAGCTTACAGCTTGAAAAGTGTGAGATTGTTCAGCCTGAGCACTGACTTTCATAGCTGACCATGTACATTTATTTCTAGTTTAGAGCACTGGTTTAAACTTAAGTCTTAGAAAAGGCTTAAATTCCATAGAATCTCGATTGGCAATTTTTATGTTGGCTAAGCTAAAATACTTGACTTGATTTCTTTTTTATTATTTGACATCTATAAAGGTTTCTTTATTTGAATAAATCTGTTTTTATAAGATTACTGTGTACCTCATTCATCTTACACCACGGAGTGGTTATATATATATTATTTAATTCATTTTATTGGAAGAATAAAACCCACACAGTCTTTCTATTCTTAACTTTCCATCTGCATGCTTTTCAATATTTAAAACCTAATTGCAATGATACATGGTTTATCTGTTTTACACACTTAAAAATCTAACTCTAAACAGAATTAGTATGAAGTTATAACTGGGGGGCCTTTGCCCATTAAAAAATATAGAGATACAGGGGTGCCTGGGTGGCTGAATGGGTTGAGCCTCTGCCTTCAGCTCAGGTCATGTTCTCAGGGTCCTGGGATCGAGTCCCGCATCAGGCTGTCTGCTCAGGTGCGAGCCTGCTTCCCTCTCTCACTCTCTTCCTCTCTGCCTACTTGTGATCTCTGTCTTTCAAATAAATAACATCTTTAAAAAAAATAGAGATACAGAAAAACCTGAGCAAGATTTTAGAATACGCTTTATTTAATTTAATTTATTTTATTTTATTTATCACATATAGGAAGCTTAAAACTCTCTACAACTTTTAAACTCTTCTCTTTAAGTACTTCACACTTAAAGATAGCTTGAAATTTCTTCCATCCTTTCTCTCCAATTTTCCTTGTGAAGGATTTTCTTAAACAGCTACTCTTTTTGAGTACATGCTGTGGACTAGGCCTTGAACATTTCTCATTTAATCCCCATAGCTTCTCTTTGAGGTGTGGATATTATTTCTGTTATGCCAATGTGGACACTGAGGCTCAGAGAAATTGCTTGTTCAAAGACTCCTGGCTATGAAGAGGCAGAGCTGGGGTCACAGACTGGCATTCGACTGCATACCCTCCCAACTTCAAAGCTCACTCCTTCTTCTGCAACGTTTATTTATTTATTCATGCATTTATTCATTTATTCAGTTAATGTGCTCTAGTGCTTACTATGGGCCAGACATGTGCTGTTTGCTGGGATTAAAATGACAAGTCGAAAGAGGGGTACCATCCCTGCCTGTGTGAAGCCGAGAATCTCTACTCCCTCTAGGTTAGTTGCTTATTCAGGATTTATAGATGAGGATTAACTTTCTGCAAAAACAGACAGGAATGTAAAGATTGCCTTTTTTGTTTTATGGAGGAGATGACCATTTTATAAAATATTCCCTTGTGAAAGAATATTAAAATTGATTGCCAGCCCCAGGTTATATGTGTTTGCCTAGAGTCCTTGATGACTTCAAGATTAATGAAGCACAGAAATTAATTAGAGAGGCTGAAACTCAAGAAATCCCTGGTGAGGAAAATAAGGTTTATCTGATTTTTATATGAGACAGAAGCAATGACAGAAATTGAGTTCCTGTCGCAAAGGATCAAGTATTTAAGACATTGTTTAGTAATGTTTCTGGGGTGCTAGTGGCCTGAGCACATTTGGAAGGAAAACTGCCAAATTTCTGAGTAAAAGGACGAAACTCACCAGCCATCAACTAGAAATGGCAGAACCTATGACGCATGTCAGGACGTCAGTGCCTGGAGGGTCCAGTCGGTCATGTGCTGGGTGTGGAGCGCCAGGTCTATTAGCAGGTGGGAGTTTTCTTTACTTCCACGCACAAGAATGTGTTTTCTCCTCTTTGTCGGTCTTTCCCATTTTGCTCCTTCTGAGAGACACATAGATGTAGGGGATGTTTCACTTTCTGCTTTAGGCCCAGGGCAGTGATGAATGGCTGGTGGTCAGCCTCTGGGGAAATAGTGTGGAGTGCCAAAGCCTGTGGCACCCTGGAAAGAACATGCCTTATCTAAAGGGGCAGCAGATACTCAGCTCCTGCTAATTGTTGCCATGGAAGAGGACCCAGTGGGGCCAGACATTTCATTTCTTAAAGAGAAGCCAGAAATCTGGATTTTTTTTTTTTTATGAAACTACCTGATAATTACATCTTGGCAACTAATTTAATATTTTATTTATTTATTTAACAGAGAGAGAGAGATCACAAATAGGCAGAGAGAAAGGCAGAGAGAGAGCGGGAAGCAGGCTCCCCACTAAGCTGAGAGCCTGACTTGGGGCTTGATCCCAGGACCTTGAGACCATGACCTGAGCTGAAGGCAGAGGCTTAGCCCACTGAGCCACCCAGGTGCCCCTTGGCAACTAATTTAAAAAGCAAAACAAAACAAATAACACTTCTCAGGCAAACACTTTTATTTTTAATTTTATTTTTAAAAAAGATTTTGTTTGTTTGGAGAGAGAGAGGGAGGAGGGGCAAAGGGAGAAAGAAACATAATCTCAAGCAGACTCCATGCTGAGCATTGAGCACAATGGGAGGCTTGATCTCACAACCCTGAAATCATAATCAAGCTGAAATCAAGAGTCAGACACCGAACTGACTGAGTCACCCAGGTGACCGTTGGGCCAACATTTTTAATGAGGTGATCAACCATCCTGGTTTGTCGGGAACTGAGATTTCTCCTGGGAAGTGGGTCTTTTGGTGCTAAAACAGGGAGAATTCTGGACAAACTGGGATGGCTTGGTGCTTCTAGAATGTGGAGGATAATGGAAACACCTCTGTAGGCTGAACAAAGTCTGTAGGTGGTCAGTTTATGATCTCTGATGAATAGGACTGGGAGCTAGAATAAGGTTCACACAGTCAGATTTTCAAGGAGGGGAAGGTATTTGACAGACAGAGAAGGACCACACATACAGAACCAGAGCATATCCCACTGTTCACTCCTGACAGTTCATATAGGATGTCCATGACCAGGTGAGAAACTACTGTGATAAATGATCGCAGTGTTCTAGTGTTCTTTTTTCTTTTCAGCTGTTCATCTTGAAATGTGTTCAACCAAGGAACCCACTGGGGAGGAAGCCCTTCCCTGGAGAGTGGGAGATCCAGAAGGTGGAAGGAAGAGACTGTGTTTTCTGAAAGTATGCAGACATGTTGGAAGATTATCTAGAAGTATCTTGGACTAGACTATTTATATTCTACCTAAGTTTTGTAATTGAAACTGCAAGGAGTTAACTTTTCACAAGCTTTTCTTTAAACAAATAACAAACATTTTTTGGTGGGGGTGGTATACAGAATATTACCATGGAAAGGAAACTTAAACACCATGTAGTCCCAAACTTCCAATATTGGAGAAATTGAGGCCCAGTGTTCCATAGCTGGTTAGTGGCAGAATGGTTCAACCTGGATCTGTTTGGAATGGTGTAGATGGGTGCCAGTAGCATGGTAAGTGGGGGCAGCATGGCTTCTCTGTGTTGCATTGCCAGTAATGAAGAAGGTTCTGTGGCACAAAGAAACATAACCATTAAAAGCTAAAAACAACAAAAGTTATTTCAACCATTTGGGGGTTGATGAAATAAGAATAAGAGTCAACAAGACACAATTATGAAACATTGTTTTGGGGGCACCTGGGTGGCTCAGTGGGTTAAGCTTCTGCCTTCAGCTCAGGTCATAATCTCAGGGTTCTGGGATCGAGCCCCGCATTAGACTCTCTGCTTAGCAGGGAGCATGCTTCCCCAGCCCCTCTCTCTGCTTGCCTCTGCCTACTCGTGATCTCTCTCTGTCAAATAAATAAAATCTTTAAAAACAAACAAAAAAACCCCCAAAACCCCACATTGTTTTGGTGTCCACGTCAGATTTTTAATTTAGGAAATTAAATGGTAATGAATCACTAAGTGGTTATATTTTTGAAACTCAGTGCAAATTGTTTAAGATGAAGGGCACTAAACAGGAGAATCCCCTATTGAAAAAGCTACTAGGTTGTATCTGGGTCATTTCATGTGGGCAGCACACATTTCAAAGTAAAAACCTATGATTTGAAAAACATAGACAAGGAATTAAAAAAAAAAATCTTTGCAACCATCATTATAGACAAGTATATATTTAGTTTCATTCTCCAGTTCCTGAAGAAAGGCATCATTTCTTCACAACAGAATTTGCTTTGAAGTCTGAGAGTGAACTTTGTGGTGAGGATATGCCCCCAGGCCCACACGGAGCAAGTGAAAACAAGACCGATTTTTATCTTATTACACTGGCATTCTGGACCAGCCAAAGAACTTCCTGCTCATATTTCCAGTCACAAAGAGTTATCATTAAGGTCCAAAGATTCACAGATTCCTTGTTTGAATAATTAGAATCCTCCTTGCTTCCTTCTGGGCCAAAATGAAAATACATAGTTCATCTTTAGCACCTGTTTGTGTAAATTCCTAGAAATCTCAACAGGGTAGGATAGAAACGATGGCCCAATAGCAAGAATGTCACACTAACAGACCACATAAGCGAACCTAAATCCCATGCAGCCTCATGGAGAATCTCCTAGAGGCTAGAAATCAGTGTTTACACTGTCTTTATTGTGGGTAGATTCCCTGTAGCTGTAGGCCACTTTAATATAAGCTTGGTGAATAGAATAGGGTCAGAATGATTTGATAGGAGAGGCCAACACTCAACAATGAGTTTATGGTTAAAAACCAGACTCATAGCTGCCCCAGAACTTACCATTCTCTTCCTGATAAGATCCAGGAGGGCAGTGAGATGGGAGAAATATGTTAGCTCTTGATAACCATTTGGGGGCTGACAAAATAAGGACGAGATTGAACGAGACACAATCCTAAAACATTGTTTTGGTGTCCAGGTCAGATGTCCTCCCCGGGAAAATCTCTGAGGGAGCAGTTGGGGTGTTCTATTTCAGGGGCAAGTCCTACTAGTATCATTGCTGGTGTGTGGGGTGTGTGTGTGTGTGTGTGTGTGTGTGTGTGTGTTTAAGCTCAACATAACAAACATTACTATCGCACATGATTTCCGAGGGCCAGGACTTTGAGAGTGGATTAGCTGGGTAATTCTGTCCTAGGATCTCTCATGAGGTCGTAGGCTAAGAATCAGCCAGAGCTGTGATCATCTGAAGGCTTGACTGGGGGCTCCAGGATCTTCTTCCAAGATTGTGCGTCATTGGCTCATTCACATGGCTATTGGCTGGAGGCCTTAGTTCCTTACGTTTTGCCTTCAACCTGTCTGGGGGCCTACTTGAGTGTCTTTATGATAAGGTAGCCAGTTTCCCTCAAAGGGCAATCTGAGAGAGAAGGTAGGACTCTAATCAGTGTGGCTTTTGGAATTGGACTTTCGAGATTTACAGTCTTGACGCCAATAAGTTGCTTATAGTTTCACACCTCTAACAGCAATGAGAGTGTGGCTTCCCCAGGGTGTATTTCCCAGGGTGATTGTCTAACTTGCTTTAACTTGAGAAGAAAATGAGTCCACACTTCAAGAGGCAGAAGGAAGGAGGTGGCTATGGCACTGAAATCAGGAGAAGTCTTTTAAATAAATGACCATTATGCGTTGCTGAAAGCAGTAGTAAATTATCCTTTTTTTTTTAACGTTTGGGATAGAAGGGTTTGAGCAAATGTTTAGCCCAAATCTTTCATTTAAAAGCTTTTATTTATTTATTTATTAGACACAGAGAGAGAGAGCTCACAAGTAGGCAGAGAGGCAGGCAGAGAGGGGGAAGCAGGCTCCCCGCTGAGCAGAGAGCCCAACGTGGGGCTCAATCCCAGGACCCTGAGATCATGACTGGAGCTGAAGGCAGAGACTTAACCCACTGAGCCACACAGGTGCCCCATACCTTTCATTTTAAAGATGAGGGCATGAGAAATGAAATTCTAAATATTTGACAGCTTTTATTTAGAAGAGTCATCTTCTTTAATTAACCTTTGTTTGTGGGTAGATTATACAGGAGAGTATAGATAAGCCATCTGTGGACTCTCCAAGCTCATAACAAAATGTTTACACACCAGGCGGTAGTAATGTTATTAGTGTGTTAACATGACAGAAGGAGATGATCATTCTCAGTGAACAGACAAGATAGAGACTGGCAATGAAGACAGGAAATGTGGTTCTCAGCAGCCTTTGAATTGTGTGAATTTGAATGCAGGAAAAGGATCAAGATCATAAACTTAGTTGTTCCCCACACAGGTGGGACAGTGGGTTGTTGGGAAATTATAAATAAAGTTTCTTCTGATAATTAGAATAACCCTATGCTAAACTCAGTAAGTGGTAGCTGATTCTATTAATGTTACTGTTATTATTGTTATCATGATAATTTTTCTTCAAGTTATTAAGCTCACAACCAGTATGCCCTTATTCCTACCTGGGAGAACTTTTATACCCTTGGTTTGCAAAACTACATCTAAGTATCTGAACGTTGCTGGTTGACTCCCCAGTCTCCTGCAGCGTGTGACGTAGTGTTCCCCCTGAGACCACTTGCCATGGAATTACCCGGTCGTTTGTTAAAAATGCAGATTCTACCTCAGATCTACTGAGTCAGCATAAGGATGAAACCCTGTAATCTGCATTCTTACCAAGCAACCCAAATGATTCTTATGCCCACTAAAATTTGGGAATAAGATGTATTTTGGAGCCCTTGTAAGGCTCATAGAGGGCAAGGCAGCTGAACTGATCTTAACCAGCAGTTTACAAATTTTTAAAATTATGTACCCCCATTAATAAAACTTTTATATAATGTAATACTAATGTTTACATACTTATATTTATTTATTTATTTGTAAATTATTTACATGTACCACCATGTACAATAATTTATAATCCAAAATATACAAAATACAAAATAGATTATAATACAGAATAGAAATTTTAAAAAGATGAATATTGTATGTAAAAATTTTAATATTTGCTTCTCATAACCTACTGGATTATATGATATACCCTTTGGGATTCATAGTCCTTAACCTGGAGACCACTGGCCGGATTATAAGTGGTCACTATGGTTGTGTTTATTCAATCACCTATTAAGCAAACATTTACAGAGTTCCTTGCAAAGACTCCAAGACCTCACCATGAATGACCATCTTCTCCTGTACTATGGAAGCATTAATAACATCACTACCTCATCGTCTGCAAGCACTTTGTCACTTCTAGGTTTTGTGGGTAGGAGGGTTTAGTTCATCTCCAGGCACAAGAGTGGTATTACATCTAATCTAGTTCATGGCTATGTTTGAAGTCACAAAAATATAATTTAACAGAATATTTGGAATTGGAATAAAGTCCCAGATAGTCTTGGTACGTCATTAAGAATCTAAGCAACAGGGGTGCCTGGGTGGCTCAGCGGGTTAAAGCCTCTGCCTTCAGCTCAGATCATGATTTCAGGGTCCTGGGATCAAGCCCCGCATCGGGCTCTCTGCTCAGCGGGGAGCCTGCTTCCCCTTCTCTCTCTGCCTGCCTCTCTGCCTACTTGTGATTTCTCTGTCAAATAAATGGATAAAATCTTAAAAAAAAAATCTAAACAACAAATTAAAATAGGTAAACAGTCCTCACTGAATTAGATAGAGCACCTTGTTTGGGAAGGTTATGTGGTGTTGTGGGAAGAACACTGGACTTGGTTTTGGAGGACCTGTGTTCGTGTCTGTGCTTCTTTCCTTACTGGCTGTGTGCCCTTCTATAAATTATTTACCCTCTCTGAGGTGCTTTAAGTGCTCTTTTTGTTTGTTTGTTTTATGATTTTACTTATTGACTTGAGAGAAAGAGAATGAGTGAGAGATATCACCAGTCGGGGGGAGAGGCAGAGGCAGAGGGAGAAGCAGACACCCAGCTGAACAGAGAGTCCAATGTGGGACTTGATCCCAGGATCCTGGGATTATGGCCTGAGCTGAAGGCAGATGCTTAACCAACTGAGCCACCCAGGCGCCTTGTAAATGCTCCTTCGTACCATAAGGATCATGACACCTTCTCTGCTTCTCTGACCCAGTTGCTATCACAAACTCACTCTCCTCATCTTCGACGATGTTCTCATAGAATTCCAGGCTTGATCAATCAGCTGTCAATCACTGCACATTTATTGAGTGCCTGCCGGATATTCCAAAGTGCCACCAGGTAAATGGAATTTCACTTGTCTTGATTTTGTAAGAACAAGCAAGATTTTATTGCCCTGAATTCAACAACTGCTCACCTTCTGTCTGTGACACTTCCGCTGTCACAGAGGTTAAGAGAAGTGACTTCAAGATTGGCTTTGTCATTCTGACATTCTACTACCTTAAGCCTTCGCTCCTTCATCTGTGAAGTAAGAATAATGATATTTACCTCCCAAATTACTGTGAGGATTATATGAGATAATTTATGTGCAATGCTTGGTGCAATTGAAACATAGTAAAAACCAAATAGTGATTATTACTTAAATGGCAAATATGGTGAGGTACTCTTCCAACATTTTGGTCAAAGCAAACTGCAACTTGATATATCTGTTCAGAATTGGATTTCACTTGGTGATTCTAGAAACATCAAGTGGTTTGACCTTACATCTGTCAAATGATTAACCTTTTTATACTGGTCTTTGAGAATGAGGTTAAAAGATTTCTTTTAACATTCAGGTAGGGAATGAATAATGACTGGCTTGATAGAATGGAACTTTTTACCAGACTGTTTTAGACTGCTGTAGGTTTACGAATTGCCCACCAAAGAAGACTTACTATATACCAGACATAAAAATAAAGGGAAAAAATATTTTTAATGTGATAAGGTATAATCATGAAGTAAAGAGCTCGTAGTTTGCATGTGCCACAACAAAGTTGCCTTCTTGACTTTTAAACTATGTGGCACAAGTCTTACCCTAATATTTAACAACGGATTTCTTTTTCTTGTTACACAAGCTATTGACATAGCTTAAGTGACTCACTTAATGACTCATGATGCAATGGACTGGCATTTCCTTCTTCCTTACTTTACAAGGATGATTTGATTGTACACATTTCAGCTGACCATAGCTTACCTTCGTAATAGCCCTGCAGCTTAAGAAAGGCCCCACAGACCGACCAGTACTTGTTTCTGAGTGAACTTACATGCAGTTTTCCTAAATGTCCTAAGTACCAACCTAATCTTTAAAACACGGGCTCATGTCCTGCTGCTGGAGTTTGAGGCTGATCTTCTGTGTTGTTATTTCTCTTGGTATCTTACTCTGCTTTTGTTGTTGTTGTTGTTATTTATTTATTTGAAGAGATCACAAGTAGGCAGAGAGGCAGGCAGAGAGAGAGGAAGCAGGCTCCCGGCTGAGCAGAGAGTCCGATGTGGGGCTCGATCCCAGGACCCTGAGATCATGACCTGAGCCGAAGGCAGAGGCTTTAACCCACTGAGCCACCCAGGCGCCCCCTACTCTGCTTTTTCTATCGTTGTAGACTCATAGTGGCCTAGGGTATCAGAACAAGAGAGAACCTTAGAGGTAATCTAACTCCACTCCCTCAGTTTTCACATATGAAAACTATGATCCAGGCAAGTCAGTCATTTTCGTCAGCTTCGGAGTATAGACTAGATCATAACTCCGAGCTCTCTGTTGATGGCTTGTATTTCTACCCAACTCAGCTTCTTTCAATTTCTCTGACTCCTGATTTAATTTTTTTCTTCAGATGTATTAAAGTGTGGGAAAATTAGATTAATCTGAAACATCATGTTCAGTCTTTTCTCTAGAACAAGCCTTGATGTGTGAGTAGAAACACTGGTATTTCGAGATTCTCACCACTGAGGTGTGGCAAATTGGCCATAGGACATGCTGTTGGATTTGGCTGTACTCATCCTATTGCGTGTTTGGCAATTGCAACTCATAAATTGTGTGCAAAATTGTGTCTAATTTTAGTGAATATTCACATCGAGAAATCATGTTTATTTCTCCTTATGCATTGCAGTATGACTTCAAGTATTCCTTACTGAATTAATTACACAGCAGTTACTGAGCCAAATTCAGGATTTATATATATTCTTTTTTTTAAGATTTTTTTTTTAAATTTATTTGACAGGCAGAGATTACAAGTAGGCAGAGAGGCAGGCAGAGAGAGAGAGGAGGAAGCAGGCTCCCTGCTGAGCAGAGAGCCCGATGTGGGGCTCGATCCCACGACCCTGGGATCATGACCTGAGCCAAAGGCAGAGGCTTTAACCCACTGAGCCACTCAGGCGCCCCTAGGATTTATATATATTCTAAAAGGATTTTTAAAAACATAAACTTTGATTAATAAATTAGATATTGGAGACCCAAAACTCATTATTGAACTTCAGTAAAGAACTTCTTTTCTTTGGAAAGAGCTAATCTGATATCCTAGGAGTTGTAAATATTGTATAGGAATGGCATATATCATATTGTTGAAACAGAAGATGATATTTATCAAAAGTTGAAGTAAAAAAATTACCAAAAAAGGCAAAGTAGGTGTATGAGTGGAGCACCAGGATGGTGTATGGCAGATAGAGAAAAATGGTATCATGGAGATTTGGATACACCAGATGAACACAGCCTAGATGTTGCAATTTCAGAGTAGAGAGTTGTGAATAAAGAAATCATCCCAGAACCAGATAATGCATTTTTATATATTAAGGAACAGCATGGAGTGTGAGGAATCTGAGATTTCTAGAAAAGTGTTGATTTCATCCACTTCCTTATTTTTTTAGCCTCTGTACTTGTTTCTACTCCTCCACTCTCCTGAAACTGCTTTCAGCAAAGTCACTAATGAATTGCAGTTTGCCAAACATCCATCTTTAAGGAATTTGACATTTGACACTATTGTCTGCTTTCTCCTGTAGACTCTCTTCCTTCTATAATGTTGCTTCCATGATGTTGCTATTGCTGTGGAATAGTTTTCTGCTGCTTTTTTCTTTCTTTCGTTCACTCCTCTCATAAATATTGATATCCAGTATTCCATACTTGGTCTTTTTTTTTTTTCCCTACAAAACAAAATTGTGAACAGAGCGTATGAACCAAATTACACGTTCCCAATAGCAGATACTGCTAATTGATTTTGGCAATTTTCTCTCATCCTTGATGCTATCCTAGAATTCTCACAAATGGTTCAGGAAACTACCAAATGATCAGAGTTCACGTATGAGAAGAAATATTTTCCCCCACGCCTGTTTTACATATCCATCTCGGAGGAGCTCATCTGCAGTCGTGACTTTAATTCCAGAAATCCCAGGGCTTATTCTTTACAGTCTCCAGTCTCTTGCCCAGTGACTGGAGAGCGTAGTTTGAGTTGGATAAATATTTGAAGAATAAATGATGAAATGTTTGATTAGTTAGCAACATCTGAGTATATTCTGACATACTTTTGATGCCTGAATGCAATTAAAAATTGAAATGCAGTGATCATAGAGGATATACAAAATAGTGACAATATTACAATGACGTATGTGCATGTTGAGACATTTTGTTTCTAAACAAAAATTATCTTCTATATGAGACTTTATAATCATTTTCAACTAAGTAAACTTAAGATCTGTTCAGGAATGAGAAACACGCAGGGGAGCTGAAAAAGCTTGAGTTGGGGGTATAAAGAGGTAGTAGTAGGTAGTTCAGTGTGGTATTTTCCTCAAAGTTGTAAATTTCCATCCAATGGCCAGTGAAAATAAAACGTGCTTTCTATTTATTTCTAACCAAGGTTAAAATAGTAACATACAATTTTTCACTGTACTTTACAACTTTTTGAAAGAATTCTAAATCTTCAATAATCAGGGCTGCAGGCTGATATTTTTTTTCTGAATGTTAATAAGGTAAATGAATCACTAAAATGTTTACTACAAATATGCTTCCGATAAAACATGTTTAAAGAAGTAGAATAAAGTGTTGTCAACTTGGAGCCTAATTTTTCTGCTTCCTCATTTTCTCATTTTTAGAGGTCAATAAAAGAGGATTATTATACAATAGGGAGTATTATCCACTGAGGCGATATTACCTCATTTTATTTTATTTGTATTCCACCATTATCATTTTTTTCCCTGTTTTATGAAAGCACAATAGTACCTAGTATATAGTGCTGAACAAATGTTGGATATTACAATTGTGTATTATCAAAGATACCTGGCTCAAGTTGGGGGTGTGAAGTATACATTTTTCAAAGCATGTAATATTGTGGTAGTTCTCAGGGGCCGGGTTTGAAGGCCGGAAGTGTGAGCCACCCACTCATATGGCATTTACACTAGGAAGCCTTCAATTTCAGGGTATAACCAGAAGGTTGAAGTCCACAGGTAGGGTAGAAGGGCCCCAGACAGAAGGGCCAGATTGTTTGTGATGTATTAATTTTCTAATGCAGGTGTTGGCAAACTTTTTCTGCAAAGGACCCCTTGGTAAATATTTGACACTTGGTAGGCTGTATGATTTCTGCTGTAATTATTTAACTCTGCTGTTGAGACAATACCTACTCTAATAAATACAACCGCAGATAGTACATATTCCAATAAAGTTTTATAAAAATAAGTGGTGTTCTGGATTTGTGCCAGCAGTCATAGTCTATAGACTCCTACTCCAGTGGAGAGGTTTTGGTGCTCAATTAGTTTTCTTAACAAATTATTTTTGAATCTCATTTTATTTTTTTGAACCTCTGTGTGTGTATGTGTTTGTCATTGCTAAGTCACAAATTTTTTTTTAAAGATTTATTTATTTGACAGAGAGAGAGAGATCACAAGTAGGCAGAGATGCAGGCAGAGGGAGAGGGGGACGCAGACTCCCCGCTGAGCAGAGAGCCCGATGCGAGGCTTGATCCCAGGACCCTGAGATCATGACCTGAGCCGAAGGCAGAGGCTTAACCCACTGAGCTACCCAGGCGCCCTATGAATTTTTATCTTTCCATGTGGATTGAACTTTAGTTTGCTCTCCTCATCTGAGATTTGTTTCTCTTCACTCAGAGGAAGGTTTATGAGCTCCATAGTGAGATTAGAATGACATGCAGTCTTTATTGGAAGACCTGAGCTCTGTTCTCTCACCTGAGGTTTTCCTAAGTATTCTGTACTAAAGATCAGTGAAACTGATTGGGAGTGCATTTTATTCTTGGACAGATTCTTTTAGGTGTTAGTTCATTCCCCAATTCTTTATGGAGTCCTGGAAAATGGTAAAGCCTGGAGTGTTAACCAAGCCTATGCACTCTTTCAGTTCTCTAAATGACTCTAAATTTTGGGGGTGGGGGGGAGAGAGGAGAGAGGTGTTAGCAAGAATTTTCCGGATTTGCTTGACTCAGAATATTCAATATTGCTTTTGGTAACTAGAAATAGGATTGGTAGCACACTCAATTCCTTTTATTTCTTTTTTTTTTAGACTTATCTTTTCAAAGTTTATGACATAACCTTAGACTCTTGCCTTGTCTGGTGGCTTTTTTTTTTTTTTCTTTCTGCTTTCACATTGCTTACATGCCTATTTTGTCTATTTGAGAGCAGAGTAATATGGTTGTTAAAAAGATACAAGCTTAGACTGCTTGGGATCAAATCTCAGGTCTCCCAATTACTACGTAGGATCTGTGCTTCAGTTTCTACATCTGTAAAATGAGGATGATGGTAGTATTGGTTTTCACAAAGATATTATATTATCAAGTGGGTTAATAAGTATCAAGTCCTTAGAATAATGCCAGGTAATGCATTATAATAAGCACTGTTCACATTTTAAATATTATTGATAGCATATTTTTGATTTTTGTTTTCTCAAATATTTAGATAGGTGGTCGTGCTATTTTGTTCCCTCTGCCATATTGGCCTTCAGATTTACTATTCTTGAAGCTTTATAGTCATTCTTTATTAGAAATTAAACCTAAAAAGCTGATAACAAACTGACTCATAAGCACTTACGGACAGTTGAAGAAACAGAAAGAAAAGTGGGCATTTAATATATTTATAGATAAGTAAGTTGGAAAGGGTTGGTCCTACAACTCTGTTTATAGATGAGACTGCTTCATTTTCAGCTCTGGGTAACCTTGATTTATTCTCCTGGCCTGGCTCCTACGTGACTTGACTCGCCACAGAGCATACACTTCCTACTGTGTTTTGTCTGTTTGTCTCACCTCAGGCTCTTCCAGATCCCCTCCCTTGACCTTGTCTTTTGGCCACAAATGCCTTTTCTCATCTCTTGCCATCAGTAATGATGTTGGTTTCACTCTCTCCATTACTTTCCATGTAAAGGTAATGTTTGTATTCCTGGCTCTAAGCAGCAGAGAGATTGGTCCTTTCTTGCTGAGTTTCCACACAACGTGTTAGGTACAGATCGAGGTTCTTCATTTAATTAGATTCTGAGGTTTAGGGTGAAAGGATCCTGTCAAAACCAGGGACACTGGCGCCTTAGAAATCTCTTGGCATGTAAAGATTAGTGGAACTTTTTCAGCAGGTTGCATTAGGGACTTGGGATTTATGGACGAGTTTGGTTTTGGTTTCTGTTTTTAATAAGTCAAGATTTTTATTTTTTATTTGTGTACAGTTGACACACAATGGATAGATCTAGTTTTGCATAAATTCTTTATAAGGTCTTCTCCCAGTCTTCTTACGGTGTGAAATTTTTTAAAAAAAGGTTTCTTTTATTTGACAGAGATCACAAGTAGGCAGAGAGGCAGGCGGAGAGAGAGGAGGAAGCAGGTTCCCCGCTGAGCAGAGAGCCTGATGTGGGGCTCGATCCTAGGACCCTGGGATCATGACCTGAGCTGAAGGCAGAGGCTTTTGTAAAAATCTAGTAGCATGATAAACCTTCAATACATTTGGGTTGGAATGGTGACTGTCTTATCCAAGTTTGATCTTGGAAAGGATGAACTGGGAACTGCCTGACAACACCAGAAAAAAAAAGCCTTTGACTTGTCACGACATGCCTATTGTACAAAAGACCTTGAAATGACCTTCCAGGCGTCAGGGAAAATATTCACTTTAACAGTGATCGAAGATATTTGAAAACTAACAAAATGAGAAAAGAAACAGCAAAAAATTGATTTGACTGCATAAGAGTTATACTAATTAAAAGCATCTGTGTGCTTCCATCTACATTTATTGTACATGATATCAGATTTCACAGATTTTGTGCATTTATTATATATGTTTTATTTTATAGCAACATGTTCTTCCCATTGGGCCTCTCAGACCACATCTGAGTACAGAGAAGGGGCACAGTATGGGCTTGGCGGCCGTCGTCATCTGGGTCTGAAACCCGCTGCACCTTTTATTGGCTGTGAGGCCTGGGACAAGCTATATAAATTCTCTAAACTCAGTTTTCTCATCTGTAAAATGGAGATAAAAAAGTGAAGGACATGTCTTAAATCTAGGATTTAATACATGTAAAGGACATGGTGCTTTGCTAACTAATAGTTGTATCATTATAATGAGTAATATGGCTATCCGATCAATTTTGAAAGCTTGAAACAGTTTTTTTTTTTAAAAGATTTTATTTATTTATTTGACAGAGAGAGATCACAAGTAGGCAGAGAAATAGGCAGAGAGAGAGAGGGAGAGGGAGAAGCAGGCTCCCCGCTGAGCAGAGAGCCCAATGCGGGGCTCCATCCCAGGACCCTGAGATCACGACCTGAGCTGAAGGCAGAGGCTTAACTCACTGAGCCACCCAGGCGCCCAAGTTTTGGTTTTTTAATTAGAGGAAAGCATTGTCCTCACCTCCCTTTATTCTGCTGTTGTGTTTCTAATTTATAGTCTCACCTCCTCACTGCCCCCCATGCTGGGACTTCTATATCCTTCAGCAAACGCAGTAACTCGCTGAGAGAGGAGAAGAGAGTAAACGGAGTAGAGGGCCGGAGTAGCAGGAGCATGAGAATCAAAGGTGGAGGCTATAGTAAGTTTGTACAACAACCTCCACTGACACACAGCAGAAACAGATCTAGCATGGTGAACGGAGAAGGGACCATTCCTCATGATTCTTCTGGAGTGAAAGGGCAAAACGTTCACAGCAACGAAGTAACCAGGTTTGGTGGAGAATAGACCTGTTCACTCCGCAGGCATACTCTTGTCTGGTCACACAGAAATACCCAGCATCTAGATACAACCACTCTGGTCGCACCATCAGAATAGCCAAGACAGGGGTGCCTGGGTAGCTCAGTGGATTGCGCCGCTGCCTTCGGCTCGGGTCGTGGTCTCGGGGTCCTGGGATCGAGTCCTGCATCGGGCTCTCTGCTCAGCGGGGAGCCTGCTTCCCTCTATCTATCTCTGCCTGCCTCTCCATCTACTTGTGATCTCTCTTTGTCAAATAAATAAATAAAATATTAAAAAAAAAAAAAGAATAGCCAAGACATCTAAAATAGGAGCTGGTGAACCCAGAGGTATGTTCTATGGGATTTTAAATGATGGAACAGGGGGAACCAGGAGATACCATTCTAGGGCTTGATACTGGCCTTAAACATATGATACTAAATATGTATAAATTGGAGATGACAGAAATCATCAGCAAAGTGTGCATGAACGAATCAAATGCTCAGTAATCCTTGGGAAACTAATGTCTGATACTCCTTTTATTAAAGGGGAGGAGGAAGTAGGTCATAGGCTCCTCGCTCAGAATGGAGAGCGGGTCGAGCATCTGAGCCTGTTGAGATAAAAGAGGATGCTTCTGGGGGCCTGGAGGGCAGAGAAGCAGGGAATCCTCCCAAGAACATGCACTGGGGTCTTCATGAAGCTGTCAGTTGTGTTTAGAAGAGTATTTATGTTTGAGATAGTATACAAGAATCTTATCAATGGACCAACTTCTAATGGATACGTAGTTGGAGAAACACTTATCATTGAGTCACTGTTTGCTCCTGGGACCTCTATTTAATCTTTATCACTTTATCTGTCAATAAAATATGGGAAAAACCATGGCCTCACCCTGCATTTCAGAGAACTGCATAAGGGGGCTGCCACCCATCAGGAGAGCTGCCTCTCAGGCACGGAGTCCTGACAAAAACCTCTGCTCCGCCACAACCACCTGTGGAGGATGGAGTGGGGGGTCGTGAACTCTCATGTGTAAATTCAAAAAGTGAAAAATGAAGAAGAATGGGTGAGAAGACTCAGGGGCCTGAGGTATCACAGGAATATGAGACAAATCAACAATAAGAAAATACAAGACACCCCACCCCATGCTCCTTCTGATAGGACCCAGTCAAGCTTCTGCTGCCAAAGTGGCCCTTCCTCTTGGACTCCTGCTCCTTCAGGGCAGGCCTCAACACCACTTGGGAAATCGCACAATGCCACCATAACTGCCGGGACACACAGCCCCTTCACTGTGCCTTATTCTTCCTGTTTCTCCACCCACCGCCACCCTACTCCCTAGGTTCCCGCCCTGCCCTACCCCACCCCATCTCCCTTTCACTGACTCCTGTGCTTCTGCTTTATCAAACTGAGCACAAGTTCCAATCATATATTAGTTTACTAAGGTAATGGAGGCAGGATCCCTCTCTCTGGGCTTTGTTACTATATTGTAGCTCCTAATACTGTTCTGGGCGCTTGGATGCCACTCAGTAACACATTTTCAATGGATGGATGAGCAAATGGCTGCCTGACCCCGCTGACTGTCTCACGCAAACCACTCATGGTCAGGTGCAGCCTGTGCCACAGGAGGGCTTGTTTATTGTCCCCGGGGCTTGGCGTAGAGGAGAAATCTACTTAGGAGTTGAGTGCCCCCAGAAGGACTGCTCTCCTAGGAAAACAAAGCAGCCACTTCTCTGGGAGGGTTCCTGTCCTCCACTGTGCAACTGTCCCTCTCTGGAGCGCACGCATAGGAATAAATCACCACCCTTCAAAAGGAACCCCCTCTCGGGACGCCTGGGTGGCTCAGTTGGTTGGACGACTGCCTTTGACTCAGGTCATGATCCCGGAGTCCCGGGATCGAGTCCCGCATCGGACTCCCAGCTCCATGGGGAGTCTGCTTCTCTCTCTGACCTTCTCCTCGCTCATGCTCTCTCTCACTGTCTCTCTCTCAAGTAAATAAATAAAAATCTTAAAAAAAAAAAAAGGAACCCCCTCTCTTCAAAGACTACCTCCCTGCTAGAAACACCACGAAGCATTTTCAACCGTCCACTCCTTCCTGCCCGCAGCCCATGCAGACAAACCCTACCTGAGAGGCCAGGTCCTCTACCCCTTGTGACGGCAGGTCCTCTTCAGATAAAAGGAAATGGCAATATGTTCAAATTAATTTTAAAAGGATTCTGTGATTTGTAGTGTTGTCTAATAGAAAAATCAACAGATGCTTTTCTAACCAAAATAATGTACCCCATGCTAGTGTTGAGGTTCCTGGATGAAATGTGCTAAAACGAATAGTCTCTTTCATACCCATGCAGCAGTGAAGACGAAATGCTCCCAACACCTGTCTTTTAAAACACAGGTGTTTTATCCAGGTCCTGCTCTAGATCTTGATTTTCTAGATCTCCTCTATGTTCATCCTCCAGAAACACCTTCACGTTCCCTAGTAAAAGAGGCAGAAGGTTGGCATGAATTTTTCTGACTGACTTGGTTCCCTACCACAAGGTTGCTTCTTCACCTGTTAACATTTTTGGTTCAAATAGATGCAGCTCATTTTTGAGTTTCCCAGTTTGGGCCTCAGATTTTGACACAAATTTCTCAGCATGGAGAAAAAAAAAAAAAAGAACAATTAAAATATGTGCTTGCTCACAGGTTATTCTGATCCTGAGAATTGTATTTGCTTCTCTTTAATCCTCCCTTATTAAGTCTACTTCTAAGAAGTGACTTCATGCATCTTGCAAGACGCCACACCCTTTAAAGTGGAGGCTTCCGTTGGAACGCCGACTAAACCCTGGGCTGCTTTGCATAATGTTCCCCAAGCCCTTATATTACAAAGAAGATAGGCATCTGCTAGTGCCTCTTCTTGTATCAGTTCCCAAAGGCACAAAGCATGACCTACATGTCACAGGCTCTCTATAAATACAGGAAAAGCCATTGCCATGGAGTTGGCTACATTTAATGTCATTTTAAATTGTTGTCAACTTTGCTTCTCTATTTATGAAACGGCCCGCCACCACGACAGAGCTCTCCTGGGGCTCTAGGACTCAGACCCAGGTCACTCTACCCTCCGCTGTTCCTTCCGCACCCGTGGGAGAGCATCTTAGCCAAGAGGCTTCTGGGTGAAGTCAACTCTTCTTGCTACCACTCTTCTTCAATATTAATCTGTCTTTTTCTTAGTCTGAAGGAAATCTGTCTAGCAAAATTTAGCAAAACCTCAAAGTTTTTTACTCACTCCAAAAAACGCTCACAGAACAAGGATGTCAGCCCGGATTAAGAACATATTCAAGCAAATGCAAGTTAAACAATTTTTTATTTCTCTTACCCAAATTTAGTTAGAAAAAATTACCAGGAAGGACTAACAAAAAGAATGAAGATTATACTGAGTCGTTTGCTGGGATTCCATGATTCTTCGTTATTTTTCCCTTAATCCTGGCCACTTCTCAAATATTCTTTACTAGTTCCCCTCTTTGACTCCTTTTAAAAATATACTTTTAAAATAGCTAATGTTAAATTGAGACATAATTTACATACCATAAACTTGACATGTTTTAAGTGTCCAGGTCAGTGATTTTTTTGAAAATTTAAAGTCACACAACCATGCTAACTCAATCCAGTTTGGGAGCATTTCCATCACCCAGTTTGGGAGCATTTCCATCACTCCGTTTGGGAGCATTTCCATCACTCCAAAAAGGTCCTTTGTGTGCATTTCTTTCTTAGCCAGGAGCTCAGTCCTGGACCACTGCTCTTTACACTCACATCCTAGATGCTCTCATCTGGTCCACATTTTAAATACCAGACGTATACTGATGACTCCCACATCTCTTTCCCCCCCCCTGAACCTCTCCCCTAAACTCCAGACTCATCTCCTCTTAGATGTCTAATAGGCATCTCAAACTCAGCCAGCCCAAAATGGAGTTTTGATCTTTCACTAAAACTGCTCCTCCCACAATCCTACCCAGTTAATAGCAATTCTTTATTCCAGGTGCCCCTGCCAAAACCCTGGGAGCCATCCTGACGCCTCTCTTTCTTCACACCCCAACACCCAATCCACCATGAAATCCCATTGGCCCCACCTGTAAAATACGACCAGAATCCAGCTGCTTCTCATGCAGACGCCGTTGGCAGCGGGGTCTAAGTTGCAACAGCTGCCGCCTGGATTCCTGCCATCGCGCCACTACTTCTCTCCTGCTCCGGTGCTTCCGCCTCACTTTCAGTCCTCAACACAGGTGCCTGACTGATTCTTTTAAGTTTTAAGCCAGACTGTGTCACAACTCCATTCAAATCCCTGCAATGGGGGTGCCTGGGTGGCTCAGTGGGTTGAGCCTCTGCCTTCAGCTCAGGTCATGATCTCAGGGTCCTGGGATCAGGCCCCACATTGGGCTCTCTGCTCAGCAGGGAGCCTGCTTCCCCCATTCTCTCTGCCTACTTGTGATCTCTCTCTCAAATAAATAAATAAAATCTTAAAAAAAAAAAAAAAACCTACAAAAAAAATACCCTGCAATGGTTTCCCATCTCATTCAGAACAAAAGCCAATATCCTGACAGTGGCTCACTGGTCCCCATATGCACTCCCCAGGAGCATCTGTGGTCCCCATAAGACCACAACTCCTAGTGCTATTCCCCTTGTTCACTCTGCTTCAGTTTCACTGGCCTCCTTGTTCTTCTTCAAACACACCTGGCTCAGAACCTCAGTACTGACTGTCCTTTCTGCCAGTATGACTCTTCCCCAGGAAACTGTTTGCCTAATTTCTTTATCTCTGCAGCCCTTTCCTCAAGTCTTACTTCTCAGTGAGACTTACCTCCATCACCATGTTTAATACCTTAGATTCCCTCCTGCACTTTTAATTCCTCTTGCCTTATTCTACTTTTTCTCATTGCATAGCATTTCCCACTCTTTAACTCAATAAGCTGCTCTTAAATTTAATAGGAAAAAGCAAAGGGCAAAGAAGAGCCTAGATAATTTTGAAGAAGAATGAGGAAGGATATTATTCCTACCAGATATAAAACTTACTATAAAGCTGCTATCATTAACAAGGTACAGCAATGGGGCAGAGATGGAAAAAATGGGACCAATCAAATAGCATAAGGACCCAGAAATAAAGCCATGTCTACACAGGAACTTGGGATATAGCATTTTTGCAACACAAATCATTAAGAAGGAAAAGATTATTTAATAATTTGTGCCAGGACAATTGGCTTTCTATTTGGAAAAAAATAAAATTAGATGTCTATTTTATACCATACACAAAGTATCTATTAATATGTATGTATTAAATATTAACCCAGAGGGATTAAGAGGCTAAACACAAAAAGAAAAACTTAGAATAAAATATAGGAAAATATATTTATGACATCTCAGTAGGGAAAGTTTTCTCAAAAAGACAAAAAATACACAACCATAACAAAACTAAAAGGCAACCTACAGAATGGGAGAAGTTATTTGCAAATGACATACCCAACAAAGGGTTAGTATCCAATATACTTAAAGAACTTAACACAACTCAACACTTAAAAAAACAAAAAAATCTAATTGAAAGATGGACAGAAGACATGAAAAGACATTTCTCCAAGGAAGATTATACAGAATGCTAAGAGACACATGAAGAGATACTCAACATCATTCAATTCAGAGAAATGCAAATCAAAACTACAAGGAGATATCACCTCACAACTGTCAGAAAGGCTAAGATCAATACCACAAGAAACAACAGTGTTGGCAAGGATCTGGACAAAAGGAACATTCATGCAGTGTTGGTGGAAATGTAAACTGTGTAGCCATATTGGAAAACAGTACAGAGGTTCCTCAAAAAGTTAAAATTAGAACTACCCTATGGTCACTATGCACTACTTTGTATTTACCCGAAGAATACTAATTCAAAGGGATACATGCATGTCTATGTTTGTAGCAGCATTATTTATAATAGCCAAGACATAGAACTCAAGTGTCCATGGATTGATGAATGGGTGAAGAAGTGGTATAGATAGATAGATAATAGATAGATAGATAATAGTGTACACACACACACACACACACACACACACACACACGACATTTTATATATATATATGAAAAAGCCATAAAAATAATAATAAAAATTGGGCACCTGGGTGGCTCAGTGGGTTAAGCCTCTGCCTTTGGCTTAGGTCATGATCTCAGGGTCCTGGGATCGAGCCCTGCACTGGGCTCTCTGCTCAGCAGGGAGCCTGATTCCCCATCCCCCACCTGTCTTTCTGCCTACTTGTGAACTCTGTCAAATAAATAAAATCTTTAAAAAATAATATTAAAAATATACATGTGATGGAATATTACTCAGCCATAAAAAAGAATGAAACCTTGCCATTTGTAAGGACATGGATGGAGCTAGAGAGTATAATGCTGAGCAAAATAAGTCAGTGAGAGAAAGAAAATACCATATGATGTTATTCATATGTGGAATTTAAGAAACAAAACAGAGGATCATAGGGGAAGGGAGGGGAAAATAAAATAAGACAAAATTAGAGAGGGAAATAGACCATAAGAGACTCTTCACTATAGGAAACAAACTGAGAGTTGCTGGAGGGAAGGCAGGGAGGGAGATGGGGTAACTGGGAGATGGACATTAAGGAGGCACTTGATGTAATGGGCACTGGATGTTCTATGCAACTGATCAATCACTGAACTCTACCTCTGAAACTAATAATATGCTACATGTTAATTAATTGAATTTAAAAAAAATTTAGGTGCACCTGGGTGGCCCAGTCAGTTAAGTGTCTGACTCTTGATTTTGGCTCAAATCATGATCTCAGAGTCGTGAGATCAACTCTGCAACCCACTCCATGCTGGACATGGAGCCTGCTTGGGATTCTCTCTGTCCCTCTCCCTTTGCCCCTCTCCCACCATGCTCGTGCATGCTCTCTAATAAATAAAATTTAAATGTTTATATATGACGAGGCAATTAATTTACAGAAGAGGAAATGTATCTGGCCAGTGTACATATGAAATATGTTCAACCTTACTAAATGACATGTAATTAAAATGATAATCTTCTTTAACTGGCTCCACATAAAATAAAAGTAAATCTAATAATGCAAAGTGTAATTCATAAAGATGTAGGGGGAAGTGAAACTTATACATCTTGATGGGGTATGTAAATTGTTCTAACAACTTTGGAGAACAAGCTGACAATATCTAATAAAGCTGAAAATGTATGTATGGTACAACCTAATAGGTTCATTTTTAGAAATGTACCTTAGAAACTCTTAATGCATACACACAAAATTTCATACAAGCATGTTCATTGTAGCTTTTCTTGTCATTGCAAAAAATAATGGGAAATAGTTTAAATAGCCATCAATAAGAGAATGTATAGATAAATTGTGATATCCTATGCATTAAATTCAACATAAGAGTAAAGTTTACACTAAGAATTTTTTAAAAAAACAATGTGCAAAGCCATATATTGAGTAGAATATTCATTGTGTTACTTTTTAATACAAAATATTATTTATAAATATAAACACACCTAAAAATGTAAAGCCACATACATGAAAAAAATACACATGCTTTGTAGTAAGTCATAGAAACAGACACAATCTTCCTCCCCTCCTAGAAATCCATCCCCCTTTATAATATTTACCACTGCTTCCACCAAGAAACAGTCTATTTTCCTGTCTCTTCATTCTGGTGTCTTTGTTGACACTCATTTTCACCAACAGATTGCAGTAGAAGCAATGTTTTGCCAGAGGCCCTACACACTTCCATTCCACTTTCCCTCCTAGAGCCTCTCTGTCACCTTGTGAATAACCCTGACCTAGGCTGGCCAGCCATTCCAATCGCTTCAGCCTACAATCAGTTAACCACCAGACACGTGATTAAGACTGTTACCACAACAAGCCAGCTCCCTGCTGACCCACCATTTGACCACAGACATATGAGCAAGCCTACTAAGATTAGCGCACGCCATTTCATATCAGTAGAACCACCCCGCTGACCTGTACACTCATGAGTAATAATAACAGGCTGTTGTGTTAAGCCACTGAGTGCTTGCAGTAATTTTTACATACAGCGGCTTAAGTGCTGCGTACACCATCTTCAGAACAATGACCTTTCAGGATTAAGAAAGACTCTTAAGGAATGGAAAGGGAAGAGTATTAGGGAGAGACAGATATCTTTACCTTTTACATGGAATTTTTTAAGGATTTATAAGTCCTCAAATCCTGTGTAAAATCTGGATCACAGTAACTTGAGAGTCTGTTATATTATTTTCAGAATTACTCTGCTTGAAATGTTGCCTAATGTGATTAAAGAAGCATGCCACTATTCTTTCCATTTTTGACATATTCATCTCAATAGAGTAGAACAAGACATGACTACAAGATTTGTTTCCTCACTGGGATCTCATGTAGACTAGCTACACAGAAACTTGGAGATATTAAACCTTGACTTATGTTCCTGACATCATGAGCCACCATGACTCAGACTGACTAAATATTATGGTCACACCTCATTCTGTGGTAGCGTATAAACAAGAGCTACAAGAAGAATATCAAACCCTCAATTAATTAAAACTCAAGAAACACATTTTCTTTCATGAACAAAGAAATCTATTTTGGGGGGAAACAAAAACAAAATGTTATCAAAGACCTTCTTTGATTTTCAGATTAAGTGCCAGCATCAACACTGAGTCAACCTAATCTTCTCATGTTCACTGTTAAGGTAGGAGAGTAGTTGTACACTTTTGAGAAATATTTTCATTAAAGGCTGAGATAAAAATGGGTTTCTATTTGATCTTCATTTTACCAAAAAAATTAATTTCACTGTGCATCCCATCCAGCCCTGCTCCTTTTATTAAAAGGCTTGAATCATTTTACCAACATCTCCCCATTTCCCATACCCTCCAGCCCATGGTAACTACCATTCTAGTCTCCCTGAGTTCAACTTTTTTTTTTTTTTTTTTTTTAGCTTCCTCCTATCAGTGAGATCATGTACTATCTGTCTTTGTTTGGCTTATTTCACTTGGCATATTGCCCTCAAGTTTCATCGGTGTAAAGGGCAGGATTTCCTATGTTCTTATGGATGAATAATATTCCATTGTATGTACATACCACATTTTCTCTAGCCACCCATCTGTCAGTGGACATTCATGTTGTTTCCGTGTCTTGGCTCTTTGAGTAACGTGCCATGAATGTAGGGTACACAGAGTGCTTTGAAATCCTGATTTCATTTGGATAGATATCCAGAAGTGGGATTGCTGGATCACCTGGTAATTTTATTCTTAATTTTTTGAGGAGCCCCTATACTGTTTTGAATAGTGGCAGCACCAATTTACATAACCCACCAACAGTGTGCTTGTGTGTGTGTGTGTCTTGGGGGGGAGGGTGCCAAGTATTCTGATGTGGCTATGAGAGGATTTCAAACTCAAGTTTTAACTTGAATTAAAACTCAAGCGCTCAGCCGCGTGCTGCTCTTTCTCCTTAGAGTTTAGGGTTAACATGAAGAGAAACTTCAGTCTCTATTCTGGATAGTTTCTTGGGAAATGTTTCCAGCCTTGTTTCTATGTTTCAGAACCAGCCACAAAGTTTGTCTTTCCATTCTCACAAACCAGCGGACGTCATCTCCAACGTCATCTCTAAACAGGGACGGGTGGGACAATTTTGGTGAACAGCTAAACCGAAAATATGTATGAAAGGCGTATGGAAACTTTCATGAAACGTTCAGGATGCTATAGGAGCAACTTAAAACACAAGATTTGGATGTCTAATGCGATCAGAAGGCTGTGCCTTAAGCAGAAAAGAGAGATCTCTGTTTTAAAGCTCACTGTTTTGAGGGGCGCCTCGCTGTGGAGTGTGTGACTCTTGATCTCAGGGTTGTGGGTTTGAGCCCCATGTTGGGTGTAGAGATTGCTTAAAAATAAAATCTTTAAAAAATAATAAATAGATAAGTCGCACTGATTGTTTTCAGTGTTCTTTTAATTTTACCATCCCATTCCTTATGTATCTGTTAAGTTCTGCCAGTCTGATATCTGAAAACAGTCACTGTAGGGCTATTTGTGTCTGGTAAGAGATCATAAGGTCCTTGAGAGTATCAGGAGGGCCTTATTCATGATAAATCCTTTTGAGATATTCATTCAGAATTCAGTTGATTATCTTAAAGAATTTTTCTTAAGGGAACATTGGCAAAAGTACACTGTAAACTATAGAGTCATGAATAAACTTTAAAATAGACCCTATAAAGATCTTAGCCTTAAAGGAATGATTAAACTTATTCGGAATCACCAGACTAATGGGAGAGCAAAGGGAGAGTGCAGAGGAAGGACCTTTCCAATCCCAGTGACGTTTTGGGGGAGTGGTAGGCTTTCTAGGGAATTAGTGAGTTTCTGGTCACTGGGTATGCTCACATATGACCTGAGCATCTACTAGTCATGGCTATTGTAGGGAGCCTTGTTGAGATCAGTGATCTTTTTCACTCTGTCTTACAAGTGTATGGTGGAGTTTTTTAGACGCTACCTGATTTGTGATTTCACAAGTGACTAAATAGAGGTAGATATATGAGAATCCAGTTATCTCCTGTCAAATTGGGCATTAAAAAGCTTTGTAAAAACATAAAATGATGCCATTCTTATAACTAATTTTTGTTTTGTGAAATCGTTATTTTTCACCAAAATGTTATCTGTGTTAACACGTACTGTGTATATTTATCACTGTTGTTTTCAATGAATTAACACACAAATATTTTTAACACTCTTCAGTTTTAATCTCTAGTAGGATAAATACTAACAGTTATCATTCGCATAAATGCAAACTGTTTGAGGCCTCCTATTTATTATCTATTGCTATGTAACAAATCATCCCCAAATTTAGTGCCTTAAAACAACAAACATGTACTCTGTTGCAGTTTCTGTTTGTGTGGAATTCTGGGTCTCATGAGGTTGCTGCCAAGACGTTGACTGTAGTTGCTGTCATCTGGAAGGCCCACCTGGGCTGGAGAATCGTCTCTAGCAAGGCTCACTGGCTGTGGGCAAGAGGCCTCCGTACCTTGTCTTGTGTGTTCTCAAAACTTGACAACTGGCTTCCTCTAAACTGAGTGATCCACAAGAGAAAGAGAGAGAGAGAAAAATGGAAGCCACATTTTATGACCTTTCATAACCTAGCCTCAGGTCACACCCCACCATTTTGCCACATTCTCTTCGTTAGAAATGAGTCACTGCGTACAGCCCACACTCAAGGGGAGGGGAATTAGGCTCTGCTGAAGGGGTATCAGAGAATTTACAGACATCTTTTAAAAAGGCAAAGTCCTCTTTAAGAACCATTGGACTGGATGATCTTCAAGGGTATTTTTAACCCCAAGTTTCCATGGGCAAGGGAAATGAGGTCAATGATTAGGTCAGAATAGAGATCCGTGGGGCCCGCTCGAAAGGATTTCCCTCATTACCTACCTGGCAGATTTCCACTAATTCTTTGAAACTAAGTTCAGAAGTCACTTCCTTCAGAAAATGTCTAGGTCCCTTCCTCTGTACCATCTCTGTTCTACGTGTACATTTGTGATGATGCTTTTCTCCCTGTGTTGCAATTCTTTTGTCTTTTTATTCTCTCTTCTTATTGGACTGTGAGCTTTGGAGGTCAGGGATATTCTTTCTCCCATACCTCATGCTTTGTCATACTTATCCATCTTCTGTAGCCACATATTCTGCATTCATTTATTCGTTCACACTCCTGCCTCTTTAGTGTCTGTCGTGCACTGTGTTAGCCCTGGGCAAGATTCCTGCTCTCACGGTGGATTTTGGTAGGAAGACACACAATAAGCAAATAAACCAACAAAAAAGATCATTTCAGAAAGGGATGCACACTATACAGAAAATAAACAGACTGAGTTCTGTGGGTTGTGGTGAGTTCTGGGTCTTGTCAGCTTAGGCCAGTCAGAAACTGTTATATCCCAGGTGCCGTATCCAAATGAGAAACAGATCTGAGGTGAAGAATCTGTAGGGTCAGTGTGGCCAGCAGTGGCGCATCTGTCACTTGTCCGTAACCATATCTATAGACACTGAGCGTCTGGTTGTTTGGGTAGAAACGTGTGCATGAAGGAGGCTGGAAATTACCCAGGGTCAGACTCCACCCAGTTGGGCCTCACACCCAGGCCAGGGGTTCAGTATAGTGACCTTATGGTTGTTTCTACTGAATGCCAAAACTTGCTGGAGGGCAATGAAGCCCGCCTATGTTAAAGAACCAGAAGAGCAGAGGTGGGTGTCAGTGTGGTGCATGTGGGACATGGAAGTGCAGAGCAAAGTGCCAGTGAGCGTGGTACTGACAGAACTTGTTCTGGCCTTCCAAGTTCACACTTGTTCCTGCCTCCTTGTTGTCCCATCACTTCAGGCCCATCCAAACCTGCTCTCAGGGAAAATTCCCCAGTCCTGGAAACCTGCAATTGGTGCATAATGAAGGTGTGGTCCAGCTGGTTTCCATGTGGCACAGGTGCCGTGTTCGGGAAATCTCACTGGGGAAAGATTCCTGTGGGTGTCTCTTGACTTGGCAAATATTTGCAAAATTAAGTCTTAATGACCTAAAAATAAAGCAGTTAACAAACAAACAGTAAAAGCCCCCAAATCTCAAATGTTGACTCCTCCATCAAACCTTCTCCCCCTGTTATTGTATATTGTACAATTGTTTACAGGTATCTCTCCTTTGAGGGCAAGAACTGACTTTTATTCATTTTTAATATATTTTACATAGGTAGATGCTCAATAAAGTTAAAAAAAAATCTAAGGGACGCCTGGGTGGCTCAGTTGGTTAAGCAGCTGCCTTCGGCTCAGGTCATGATCCCAGCGTTCTGGGATCGAGTCCCACATCGGGCTCCTTGCTCGGCAGGGAGCCTGCTTCTCCCTCTGCCTCTAGCCTGCCACTCTGTCTGCCTGTGCTTGCGCTCTGTATCTCTCTCTCTAACAAATAAATAAAATCTTTAAAAAAAAAAAAAAAAAAAAAATCTAAAACCATGTACACTAGAATACAAGGAGCTGGTGTTTGCTCGAGATGCTGTCCCTTCCCCAGATAATGTAAATGTACAGCAATAGGAGTTTCTAATAAGGGAGATGCTTATGTTATAATGTTGAGTAGAGATGGAGCTGATTGAATTTAATGTAATATATAATCATGCATAGGAGAAAGATCTGGAAGGAAATGGACCAAAATGTTTAAATGATGATCTCAATTATAGCATTATCAATTATTTTAATTTTTATCCATCAAATTTTCTGCATTATCTGAAATTTCTGGAAGGAGCCTGTATTAACATATATCAATCAGATAATGAAATTTGATTTTCTCCCAAAATATTTCCCTCAGAAAAAGGGGAGTTAGCTTACATACTCATCCTTCCAGAATGTTTTGCATTATGGGATGTTCTCTTTGACTTTTTTTGAACCACAAAGTACTGGTTGGAGAAAACACATTAGCTTGAAATGACATCAAGAAATCATAACTTTTGGGGCACCTGCGTGGCTCAGGCAGTTGAATGTCCAACTCCTGATTTTGGCTCAGATCATGATCTCAGGGTTGTGAGAGCAAGCCCTGTGTCGGGCTAGGCATGGAGCGTGCTTAAGATTCTCTCTCTCCCTCTCCCTCTGCCCTTTCCCACCCCTCTCTGTCTCTCTCTCTCTGCAAGAAAAAGGGGGGGGGGAAGAAATCATGAAATTTTAGATGATTATGGTGGCCTTTTGGCTAAAAAAAAGAGAGCAAAGAAATATAATGTGAATTTAATGAATTTGTTCTTTGGGATAAGATCCCTAAAGTACAAGCCTAGCTGTCCTCATAAACCTGCTTTACAAAAGGCCATTTCCTTACATGATGATCCTATAAGTGATTCCCCTGTGAAGATCATGAATATACACTTGTAGGATGCATAAGACAAACCATTATCTTAGTGTTTTTTTGAATGGGTACTTGTGGCTCGCCATAAGAACTTCAATGGCAACATCAAATTTGTATTTAAAAAATACAAATTAGGTGTGAGGGAGGGTGATGTTTTCCATCTGGAAGACTGTCAGATGGCTCAAAAAGTGTCTTGTGACATGGAGAGTACTTGCCACTAGATGCATCTGGCGAATGTAAATCAAATACCTTCACAGAATGCAAGAGTGGAAGAAAGAAAAACTTCTAAGTCGAACATTGTTTTATATGTTATTTTAAATATGTATGCTTAATTAAATTAATCAGGGGCACCTGGGTGGCTCAGTGGGTTAAAGCCTCTGCCTTCAGCTCAGGTCATGATCTCAGGGTCCTGGGATCGAGCCCCGCATTGGGCTCTCAGCTCAGCGGGGAGCCTGCTCGGAGAGCCTGCTTCCCCCTCTCTCTCTGCCTGCTTGTGATCTCTGTCTGTCAAATAAATAAATAAAATCTTTAAAAAAATAAAATAAATTAATTAATCAATTAAACATTGAAATCAGATACATAACTGTTTTGTTGATGTCTCTCCTTAAAGGCTTATATTCCAACTGGTAAAAACTAACTTTTTTTTTTCCTCTTTGGGAAATGACCTTACTTTAGGGTCACTTTCTATTCCTGTACACTTTTATAATAAGAGCAAAATCAAAAGCACAAAAGTTGTTATCCCTTCCAGGGACTCTTAAAATTTAATAGACATTTATGCTTTTATGTAAGTAATTAAACTTTAATGGTGAGATCCGAGGCATGAGCCAGTGGATGGGGGAAGTACTTAGGGAGGTGGTGAGGTCTTTGTACTTTTTATCTTAAACCTAAGTGAGGCTGGCTTGCAGGGGAGGTTTCCATCAGGGAAAACTTCTTGGAGGAATGACTTTGAAGTTCAGGCTACAAGAAGGTGGTGGGCATATTAGGAAGAAAGGAATTAAAAAGCGTGTGTTAGCATGTCTACTGCTACATTACAAACTACTCAAAACTTAAGGGCTTAAGAGGTCCCTCATTTGTCACTGTTCTTTGGCTTGGCAATTTGGGCAGAGCTCAGCTAGGATGGCTCATCTCACTCTGCGTTTGTTCGTAGTTGTTGGTGGGTCAGCTGGTCACAGAGGGCTTTGCTTACAGCCTAGAGCCTCAGTAAAGGCTCCTAATGGCTGGATGGCTGGTCCTGTCCTTGTGGTCTCTCGTCCTCACAGATGGGCTTGTTCACATGGCCTCAGTGTTCAGAGTGTGAAAGCAGAGGATTTGGGGCTTCTGGAAGACAAGGCTTGGAATTCGTAGGGTGTCACTTATGCCACGTCCTATGGGACAATGCAAGTCATGAAGTCAGCCCAGATTCAAGGCAGTGGGGAAATAGCTTCCACCTTTTTATGGAAATTGCTATAAAAAATCTGTGGCCATGTTTAATTTCTTGCATGGATTTCAGATGGGGAGGACAGCTTCTGGAAGGGAATAGAGACAAGAAAATGTAAATGCCATAGTAGGAATTTTAAGGAGTTCAACCTGATTAAAATAGAGAAGGCCTGTTGGGGAGCATCTGGAAATCAACCAAGGCGGGGCAGCCCAAGAGGCCCAAGGGTTGAAAGCCTAGAACCAGAACTCTGACATGAGGGTTAATAAACCTCTGCACATACCCCTTTCATTCATTTTCATTATAGTTTCTATCTTCTTTAAAGGTGGTTTTGTTTTGTTTGTTTTTGAGAGAGAGAAAGGGAGAGAGAGCACGCACAAGCTGGTGGGGGAAGAGAGAGAGAGAATCTCAAGCAGACTTCCCACCGCACATGGAGCGGGGCTCGATCTCACAATCCTGAGACTGTGACCTGAGCTGAAATCAAGAGTCAGAGGCTTAACAGTCTGAGCCACCCAGGTAGCCCTTTTTTCTACTTTTTTAAGAATTTTTGCTTTGAGAGCTTAGAAGAGCCTACATCATGAAACTGCCAATTCCAGAAATGGACATTACCAAAGCCTTTGTGACTCTCCGAAGACAAGAGAGCACAGAGACAATGAAGCACCTGAACTCTGGAGCCAGACAGACCTTAGTTCAAATCCTGTCTTCATCACTTGAAGCCATGTGACATCTGATCAGTCATTTGGCCTCTCTGGGCCTCAGTTTCCTCCAGTATCATATGGTGCTAAATTCCCGCCTTCCTCACAAGATCAGGGTGAGGACTGATAACACGCTTACATATTTAGCTTAGGGTCTTAAGCATTAAATACATAATGTCAATTAATGTCAGCTATAATTATAGCCTTTGGATTTTAGTTCTTCACCTGTAAAATGAGATGCTCCTGTTGAAATTCCAGGGTCTCATTTTAAAAATAGCTTATTTTTAAAATGGAGCATCGGGGAAGTTTGCAAATGAAAGGTCTACTCCTATTCCCAAGGGTAGAGTTTTGTCTTGTGATTTGCATCCAAGAAGGTCTTCTTCAAAGTTAATGACTTCTCTTCTCTGAAAGGAAACTGACCCCTTGGCAAGCATATCTTACAGGCAGTTGATGCTTTGAAGAATAAATTCATTTATTCTCTATTTGAATGTATTCTATAAGATAAATCAGGATGCTGGAAACTGTTCACTTTAAACACATATTTTTTGCGTATTTAACACATACTGTAAATCTACTGTGTTAACAGATTCTGTGCTAGGTATTAGAGATGTAATGATGAGTGAAATCAATGTCGTGGCATTCAACAGCTGCTTTTAATGGTCTGCACTAAATAAGCCCTAAGTAAAAGTATCCATAATTTTTTTCCCCAGGGAATGTTGACAAATAGATTGCCTAATTTTTTTGTCCTTGTCCCGAGCCATTATTCATATTACTAAAATAATTTCATCTGTTTGGAGTAAAAAAGTTATTTTGAGAGATAGTTCCAGAGCCAACCCTAAGTCAGATGGTCCATCTGTCAGGCAGGTAGAGTGAAAACCACATGGGCTAGTAGTATAGGGCTTCCCTGAGCCCCTCATCCAGAGAAAGAGGTTTTTCCGAGGCTGGTTGGACCCTTATTTTGAGCAACACCAGGTAAGGGAAACCTTTAAACACAGTACTTTTTTTTTTTTTTTAAGATTTTATTTATTTGTCAGAGAGAGTGAGCGCACAAGAAGGGGGGAGCGGCAGGCAGAGGTAGAAGCAGGCTCCCCCTGAGCAAGGAACCTGATACAGGACTAGATCCCAGCCCTGACCTGAGCCAAAGGCAGACACTTAACCGACTGGGCCACCCAGGTGTCCCAAATCACAGTACATTCTAAAAAAATATGTTCTAATGTTCTAATGTGGGGAGAATGAATACGTCTCGGACCATGTTATTTTGGATTTATACTTGGTTGTATTCACATTTTTCTTATCTCTACAAATGAATAACCTTTTGACTCAGTAAATAGAAGGCATCATAATCGTGTATAAGGAGGCCCACTTTAGGGCTTAAGAGACTTCAGACTCAGGATAAATGTAAATAAAACATAAACCATTTGATAGATTATGGAAGTAGATTCAGCAGAAAAGCATGCCATGTTCTGACTTCATTTTTGTTCCAGGAAGTGGGAGATATGTAAATGGAGGGTGCATCTTGGCCTCAAGCAGGAGGTCACAACCAGAGAAAGGTGCCCCACATCTTTTTAATTATTCCATTCAGAGCATCTGCTTGAGACACAAGTAGGATCCTGGCCTCCCCACTGTGTCCCACTCTTGTGTAACTTTCCAAGGCCCTATTTGGAAGAACAGATTTTCCACTCTGTATCTCTTTCTCCCACTCCTGAATCATACCTGTAATTCTCCCTTCAGCCATTTCCCAGGACATAGTTGAATCAGTCACATCGTCTTATGGGATAGGCTTTAATTATTATCCAAAAAGCAGGTAATGGAAAGTATTGGCACACAACTCATTATCAGACAAAAAAAGCAATGTTTCTTCAAATGTGGTGAATAAAGTAGCATGTAACCTACTGTCAATTAACTATGAACGTGCCCATCCCAGTACTTTTAAAGAGAACCCTGCAAGAAAGCTGAGAAATACATTTTTAATGCAGCCACCTGTGCCTTCAGGCCTTGAGAACTTTAACAAGGATCAGTCCATGAAAAGAGTTGCTATAAGCCTGTATAATAAATTAAACATAAATTTTAAATTATTCATTGAGTCTTCGTAAGAGATTGAGATGCTGTAGGGATAATGAAAATGCAATTTAATAAGCAATCCATAGTTATTTTAAAAGGGAGGTAAAAAAGCAGTGTCCATTAAAATTTTACCTTTGCTAAAGAATGAGCTAAAAGGATAAGTTCAAATTAGTAGTACTAATTAATGTGAACTTGCAATGCAAGACAGTGCTTTATTTTTAATTTTATTCTATTATGTTATTTTTAAATAAAATATATTTGCCATATGACACTATATAAGGTCAAGGTCTATAACAGGTTGATTTGATACATTTCCATATTGCAGTAGGATTGACACGGTTGACATTAGCTAATGCCTCTATCGTCTCATAGCTATTTCTTTCTTTGTGGTGGGAAAAATTAAGATCTGGTTTATTAGCAAGTTTGATGGAATAATATAGTATTATTGTTTATAATCACTATACTGTGCATTATATCTCTAGGACTTATTTAGGTACTAATTGTAGGTTTTACCCTTAGACAATATCTTTCCTATTCCCCTACTTCCAACCCCTGGCAACCCCCATTTGCTATTTTATTTTGTATTTTAATGCCATTTTATTGGTTTATAGTGTTACCAATTTAATCACAGAATAGAGCTCAGGGAGAAAATAATAATAGTCATAATAAAAATGACAGATACTCCTTGTGAGTTACTTTGATTGGATTTTGTCACAAGTTATAAATTTCATAAGAGAGATTAAATAACTTTCTCATGGTTGCAGAACTAGGATTTGAACACTGCCTTTTGTGAGGCTATCACCTGTGTTTCTCCACTAGACCGTTCCAGTCAAACTGTACTGCCTCATGAAGACGGGTCGACGAAGAGACGAACCTAAGGGCTCCGGAGTCAAGAGTTCAGGTTCAAATACCAGCTCTTCCTCTTACAAGAGCTGTGGCACCTTAGATAATTAATCTAACTCCTCTGTGCTTCAGTTTCTTCTCATTAATAGTCCCCGTAATGGTTCTTCCCTTAATAGTTTCTCCTCATTAATAGAGATAATAATGCGTGAGAATTAAGTGGGAAAATGTATAAAAAGCAATTAACCCAATGCAGCAAAAGTTCAATACATAGTAATCGCTATCGCTGGTATTATTGCTTTACTGAAAGTAAAGAAAAGAAAAAAAGAATGGTGTGGTTGTGTTAGATGACAAACAGCCCTAAGCAGTGCCATGTGTTCTTGCTGGGTCACACTTTCAAGTCATCAAACCTGAGTGATCCCAGTTGGTCTCACTCATGACCTGGTGTCCAAAGTGTCTAATGCATCCAGCTTAGTGATGCTCCCCACCCTGTACCACCTGTTGACGAGGCAGGAGACCCCTCAGCTTCCTTTGGGTATGGTCATGGCAGGTTCATGGTCAAGTTCGTTTCTTTTCCTTTGTGTATGTCCTCCTGAGCTGCTAATCTCAAAAGGGAAAATCTCTGACAGGTTTCTCCATTTTGAAACATCTCTTCCCCACTTCAGATGCTAGAACCTTTTCTCTTCGAAGAAGACCTGATTTAACTTTTCTGGCTAAATCACACAACAATGGTTTTACCCTTGTGGCTTTTGAAATTCCTTTCCAAAGATGGGAGGATAGCATGATGGGTTGAATTGTGTCCTTCCAAAATGCATATGTTGAAGCCCTGACCCCGGCACCTCAGGACGTCACTGTATTTAGATATAAGCCTTTAAGTAGATAATTAAGTTAAAATGAGGTCATACGAGTGAGCCCTAATGCAATGTGACCGGTGTCCTTATAAGAAGAGAAGATTAGGACAAATGACCACGTGAGGACAGTGAGAAGGCAGTCATCCAAAAGGAGAGAGGCCTCAGAAGGAAACAAACCTGCCAAGACCTTGATCTAGCCTCCAGAACAGTGGGACATTTCTGTTCTTTAAGGCACAGAGTCTGTGGTGTTTGGTAATGGCAGCCCTAGACAGCTACTGCACGTAAAATTGTCTTCAGGTGATCTTGAAGCAGGAAATACTGCACTCAAAGCACTCTTTAGTGAAGCCTGGGTTAGAGGAAGAGCCCTCAGTGCCAGGCCCTCAGGGTCGCAGGTTTTTGAGGGCCAGTGGACAGACAAAAGTTTGGGTACTTTGAAGGCACCCTCTTGAACAGGTCTCCCATCTTAAATATCTTTCTCCACAGATCAGGTATCATATCATTAGCAATTTGTAGGGAAGTATTGAAGCCTTTTTTAAAAAGTGTTGTCACCTTTAAAAGAAAAGGGTAAGCAATTCAGCTGGGAAAATTGAGTTTATCTGGGAAGAGCAGAGGAATCTCAATTTGGGATAAACACAGGATGGTGAACCATAGGCGAGAGTCCAGAGAACCACGGAGGAAAGGGGAGTTGGGAGGGGTTGTTCTGAACAAAAGTTAATTGGAAGAAAATGAGAGTTTGAAGTGGTTGTGGCTTCTCTTGAGCAGGCAAGGGGAACTTGCTGTTGTTGGGTCGAGAGAGACTCTCCCTTCTTCATGCTAAATGTGCAAGCTGTGTTGAGCCGTGCATGTGAGAGCCCTTACTTCATGGCTTTCCGACTCCAGTGAGTGAGGTTTCCTTAGCATATTTCCCCAGTGTTCAACATCTCATGGTAAAGTGAGACTGTACTAGGTCTGTTGGTGGACTGTGAGTGTGGGATGTGGGTTTTGAGAGAGTCCGGGAAAGGGGCAGTGAAGGAGGCGGTGGAAAGGCACAGATCATCAGGTCCTTTCCTTCCCGGCTCTGCCCGACATCAGCCTGGAAAGAGTCTCTGACTGGTTTGTGGGAAGCAGGGTGGAATGTTGTTCCTTCCTCGGGGGTGCCTCCTTCCCAGAATGGGAGCCTCTCTGGCCCTGAGGTCACAGGGCTATGGTGGTTGCTTCATGGTCCCATGGTTGAGATGGCTAGTCTCTGAGGTCCTTCTTTTGGCCTCTTAGGTGCTGCAACATTCTGATCAGAAATTTCTGCTTCAAGCGTAAAGGATGTGGTGCAATTGGGGAAGGAAATGTGGAGAACAATAAAAACAAAACACACCGGCCAGCTCTCAGTAAGCCAGAACCCATTCCTGCCCCCTGCCCTCCACCGAAGTGTTTAACTTTTCCTGACTATAGTGTGGTTAGTTTACAACGTTGGTATTTTTATTTGTCATCATTTTGTTTTCAACATGAACACAAACGAGTCTTCCACGGCAGTAGAAAAACTGTGTAGCTTGTAGAAATGCTTTTGTGTTTGAAGTCAGAGGCAGTCTGTCCTCCTGTAAGATTTCTGCTCCTGCGTAATCTCTCTCTCTCCTTCCTTCACTGGGCTCTTTCCCCCCAAAACTGCAGCCCATCCCCACAACCTCAAGATGTAAGTAGTTTTAGGGAACAAGATTTACTCTTTTTCTCAGTGAGATTGTTGAAGACTGAAAAGGAACTGTTAAGACTCCCCAAAATGAGCTTCTAAGGATATAATTTCTGAGCACTGGGGGAGATTTTGTGAGGCAGAAGACCCTCCTAAAGTTTCAGTCTCTATAATCAGTCTCTATAATCAGTGAGGGTTCTGTGTGTGAATAAATAGGGATTGCTACGAGGGAGAATCATGGTAATAGCACATGGATGAATGGAACTAGAGGCAGCCTTCTAGAAACATAAGAAACCTGCATCCCACTGTATTCTGGGTCAAATAAAATATTACATACTATAGGAAAGAAATTATCTAGGTAATTATTTTTATGCTATTTCACTTAAAGTTTCATTTGATTGAAATGATAATCACTTCTTTTTAAAATTTTTCTTTTTCTTCTTCTTCTTTGTAGGCATGGGGATGGGATATATGTCAATGTATGGCCCCTAGGTGGAGAGTGGTCCCAAGGAAAGGTATAAAAAATGCCCATTTCAACCTCAGTGTCTGTATTCATGGGTGGGAGAGAAATAGCCATTAATCATGTGGAAGAAAAAAAATCCCTTGGCTAAATTGCATGTCATTTCTTCTGATGTTGCAATTCTCTTTAAATACATAACCCCAACACTTCCCCAAAGAAACCGAATGTATATCCGTGAGGGATAATTAAGACTGTGGCTCAAACACAAAAATAATGCTTTGGAAGAAACTCTTTTTAGAATCTTTACCATATTCTTTTTAGTCTCTGGCCTAAATGACAAAGATGAACTTTGTAAATGCATTTATGTGGGCCTATGTATTGGCTGTCTACTTGTTGGAGAGGCCACCTCAACGGGGCACAGTAAAAGAATTGCAGATAATACCCTCATACAGGAGTATAAAGGAGAGTCTATGGCTCTGGCCAAGAAAAGTCCATTGCATATTTTTATTTGGATAGTTTCCTCTGTAGCACATTTTAGATACTATAATAAAGTAGATCAATATGGAGTAGATTGCATTTTCTCTATAGAAACAATATTAGAATTGAACTTTGAAACAAATGAGTCATTGATATGGTCAATAGCATGTAATAGGGGCACATGGGTGACTCAGTGGGTTAAAGCCTCTGCCTTCAGCTCAGGTCATATCTTGGGGTCCTGGGATCAAACCCCGCATCTGGCTCTCTGCTCAGCAGGGAGTCTGCTTCGTGCCCTCTCTCTGCCTACCTCTCTGTCTACTTGTGATCTCTGTCTGTCAAATAAATAAATAAAATCTTTTAAAAAAAGTATGTTATAAAAGCAAACACATAGTACTCAAATAAGTAAATGTGTTTAATCCTAATAAAATAGCATCTATATTGATTACAGAAGAGGATATGATATAAAGATATACTTTTACTGTATCAAAAATTTATTTGGCAACTAGAATTAAATTTTATCATGGACCGACTTGGTTATCTCTAAATTTAGAAAGTCCCTTTTGGATGCCTTGGATGTTTTGAAGAATAATTTTAAGCAATTTTCTGCAGAAGATGACTTCTTCTGCCTGTTTATTATACTCTCCATAGCATTACTCTTCGGTCATACTGAAAACATGCTTGTTGTCAGGAAGGCTGGCGATGTTTTGTTTACCAAATGTTTTTATTTTAAAGGTATATTACAAAACTAATACATATTCATAGTATGCAATTTGAAATAGGCAAATAAGCAGAAAAAAGAAAAGTAACACCTCATAATTTTGCATGTCAGAGATAATCACCGTTTCCTAACGTGTATGTTCACAATCTTATAGCAACCAGTCTTTTCATCTAAAAAAAAAATCTTATTGAATATTCATAGCATCATTTAAAATGGATGCATATTATTTCATTCTATATACCTTGCTTTATTTAACCAACCTCCATTTCTGGGCATTTCCATTGTTTTTATTGGTTTTGCCATTATGCTTGTAGAACCCACACCAGGGGTTTCATGGGGTGTTGGCTTCATTCAGACAAAGGGGAAAAGCTTGAGTCCGGTTTACAGATGGTTCTGCTGTCACCCATTGGATGTGGACTACTGAGGTACCAGCAGAACCATCTGCTCTGGAGGTTGGAGGAAGAGGGAAATCCTCCCAAGGGGCAGCATTCTGAACAATCTACCTTGTGTTCCATTTTGCCTGGAAGGAGAGAAGTCTTGAACACTGATGGCAAGGAGGTTTGGGAAGAGTCCAGTAGGTGATTCTCTTGCACTGGGCTCTAGGATATGTCTTGTAAGAGGACTGGTCAAAGTACATGACACTTTACAAAAGGGTGTGCATGGTGAGCTGTTCTGTGGATGTCACTCGGCTTCCTCCCCAGCTATGCTGGTGCTTGTCCAGTGTTTTGTGAACAAAGTAGGAGTCAGGGCTGCAGGCGGTGTGTGCATTCAACAGCAAAGTTTTCCCTTTTGAAGACTGGCTTGCCCACTAGCCAAGTTTTCTAAGCAATGCCCAATCCTGGACATTTCATATGGTAACATATGCCAAGTGAGGTGTGGAGGGATGATCCACTGTTTGGATCTCTTCTGACCCAGCAGCACCAATTGTGGAGTAAGTACTTGAACCACCAGGATCTGTATTGCTTTTTGGAAACAACAGCAGAACTCTGTGAATGCAGTGAATTGTCTTTCTGGGAGAAGTTACTTGTTGCCCTGATGGCTTTTGTTCCAGAGAACCATTCACAAAGCACTTAGAGCGCTTTGAAGAATCCATGGCGTGGGGGTGGGGGCCTTCCAATGTCATTCTCTAGGTCTTCTGCACTGGGTGCACCTTGATTAGTAAGACTAAGAGATGAGTGTTTCACCATCATCTCTTCTGGGTTTTTATTTACTCTTGTCCAGGTGGTTGCTTCCACATGTTGCTATAGAGCAGGGGTGACTAATTGTAGTGTTGTCTTAGGCTATGCATCGGCTTTTCTTCAAAGAATAGGCTTAGAGAACAGATAACTAGTTGGTTTCTCTGGAAGGCTTTGTTCTTTTCTAATATGCCGTATATGGTGCTGGTTCCCTTGCCCAGTCATGACTTCTTAATCTAGGAGATGGTTACATATTCTGTGACTTAAAATTGTTTTTTTTGTAGTAATATATATAAACAAAAAAATTATTCTTTGACAAATTTTAAATGTACAGCTTTATGACGTTAAGTCTGTGGTTTTTGCCTCTAAACTTGAGCCCACCTTTATTTTCCACGGAAGCTCTATTTTTTCTAATGCCATGACTGTATTTCCTCCAGGTCAAGATGCCATTAATTGTAAAACAAACTGCTATATTTATAGCAATGTTTTATTTAAAAGGCTATTCCTGGCAAATTTCCTTGGATGTCATTTATAAACCACATTCCTATTTCAGAAGTATTAATATGTAGAAAATGTGCGTCATAGAATTGAGGAAATATGTAGCTGCTCTGTGTCCTGTGGCAATGGTAGGAATTAAAAGGTTCCTTTTTTTAAAGACTTAATTAAATTAATTAATTAATTAGTTTTTTAAGATTTTATTTATTTGTCAGAGAGAGAGAGCACAAGCAGGCAGAGTGGCAGGCAGAGGCAGAGAGAAAAGCAGGCGCCCCTCTGGACAAGGAAACCGAAGTGGGACTGGATCGTAGGACCCTGAGATCATGACCTGACCCGAAGGCAGTGGCCCAACCGACTGAGCCACCCAGGCACCCCTTATTTTATTTATTTTTTAAAGTAGGCTCCATGCCTAATGTGGGGATCAAACTCACAACCCTGAGGTCAAGATCACATGCTCTACTGACTGAGCCAGCCAGGCCCCCATGGAGTTGAGTTTCTGAGGGGAAAGTCACTCTCTGTGTGCTGTCCGTGACGACAATCTGTAAACCGATACCTTATCGGACAGTCACAAAAGCTCATGACACTACCTGTGCGGAGACTTCTGAAATAAAATCTACATATTTGGGAGAATAACGGTGTCGTAACAATTTCAGAAAAATATTTGTTGAGGACTAAACAACTCCTGCCAAGGGAAAGGCTTCAACATTTTTAGCATCTACTATCTGCTGAGAACTTTACATACATTCTCACTTTAACCTCAGTACAATCTTGGGAGGTACGGTTGAACCACATTTTACAAAGCGTTTAAGTAATTGCCCCGATCTGATGCCTGGCAAGTAGTGGAGCTAGGGTATAAAACTTGGTCCGGGGGTGCCTGGGTGGCTCAGAGGGTTAAAGCCTCTGCCTTTGGCTCAGGTCATGATCCCAGGGTCTTAGGATCGAAACCCACATTGGGCTCTGCTCAGCAGGGAGCCTGCTTCCTCCTCTCTCTCTCTGCCTGCCTCTCTGCCTACTTGTGAACTCTCTCTGTCGAATAAATAAATAAAACCTTTAAAAAACAAACAAACAAACAAAACAAAACAAAACTTGGTCCATATGACTCCAATGTCTGTGTCCCTCTCTATCATACCAATTACTCACTGTGCTTTAGCTACACCATAACATGATAGAAACAGCTGGTTTCTTAATCTCCTAGCCTTGCTGTTTCAGTATGATTTCCTTCTCCTTAAACCCTCATGGTGGCCTTTGCCTATGGAATTGTGTATTGTCTATCCGTGTACCACATTGTAATGAGTTTCTATTTTTACCCAATATTTAAAACTTTGTCATTGAATAGTTTACATACTTACGTTCTTTCTCTTTAGTAGCCTTGAGAGGGTGCTGACTTTGACTGCCGTATCTCCCACACCAATTCACGGATCACTGATGTTCAATTACTACCTATTGACTTGATTTTAATGAGTGTTAGGGAGACACTTGCTGATAGAGTTGATCTGGAATAGTCAAGATCGTTTTAAAGCATGAAGTACAGTTCATGGGACTTGGCAATTCTTATATCTACCATGTCAGAAATCGAGGGAGACTGGTGAAGGAATAAATAGAATTTTAAAATTTGAGAATAGATTATTCATTAAGGGTTTCTTTTTTTTTTTTTAAAAGATTTTATTTATTTATTTGACACAGAGAGAGAAAGAGATCACAAGTAGGCAGAGCAGCAGGCAGAGATAGAGGGTGAAGCAGGCTCCCTGCTGAGCAGAGAGCCCCATGTGGGGCTCAATCCCAGGACCCTGAGATCACGACCTGAGCTGAAGGTAGAGTCTTTAATTCACTGAGCCACCCAGGCACCCCTCATTAAGGATTTCTATAAAATATTTTTACTACTTTAAATCTTTACTGTTAAAATCCCTTTAGGTTTCCATCATAGTTCTCCTTATGTTTATGTTTTGTCCTCAATCAGAACTTCCCTTACCACACAGACAACCTTATCGTTTATCCTCTGAGCTTTACCTTTTTGAATATTTCAGAAAACTAAAACTGAAAGTTTTTCACGCAGAAATATCCACCAACATCAAAAGGGGGCAGGAAAACAAAAGCTAATTTCATTTGGAAGATTCTCTTTTCTCTTGGCCATAGTGGTGGTTTCCTGCTTAAGTCCCTTCCCCTGAGAGGGTAACACTGGACAGCAGCCTCAAGAGCCAGTGAGAATTGTCTCAATGAACAACAAAAGATATAAACAAACTTTCTTTCAGTTCATGGCAGTGCTTATTTTGCATTGGAAAGTATGTGTAATTCAAACTACTATAATTCCATTTTTATGCCAAATGTAATCCTGGAGGAGGCTATTGCTGGCATGAGGTCTGGAGTTTGTACTGCATCAAAGTTAGTAGCTTGTTTTTCCATCTGGGCTAGGCACAGAGTTTGCAAGCTTTTTTTCTGAGTTACTCATTCTCTGGTAAATTCCAGTCTTGGGCTACTGTAGGACATATGCAAGGCTTTGACCCAAGAATTGGAAATGTAATATGGCCCTTGTTTAAAAGTGTTTTGCTACTGGAAGTACAACTAGTTCTAGTGAGGTTTGTGTTGGCCACCTTAGGCTTGTGGGTTCAGTTCAAATTTTTTATTTAGTTCTACAGGTTTTATGGCTTGGCTACCTGAGAGACTGGCCCTCACACTGTTCCTTCCTCTCAGCTGGGAATATTTCCTGGAGCACTTGGCTAAAGAATTCCAGATTTTACTTTGGAATAGTCATAATGATGGCTCAAGTGTTCTTGGAGGGTTCATATTTGGAACTTTCTATCTGGTCTGACATGGCTCCAGTTGTTGGCTTTTCCTGATGGAGTGGTATTGCCAGACTTGGTCTTAGGAATGCACTGAGTATGTGTTGCATTGAATTGATTTATATAGGTCTTAAGTTTAGAGACTGTATTAGTTTTCTGTTGCTGCCACAAAAAAATTCCCCAAATGTAAAACAAAGTAAATTTATTTTCCTGCATTCTGGAAGTCAGAAGTCCAAAGGAAGTCTTGAGAAGCTAACATCTAGGTGTCAACAAAACTGGTTCTTTCTGGAGATTACCGGGGACAGTCTGTTCCTTACCTCTTCCACTTCCAGAGTACCCCCGCAGGCCTTGAACACATCACTCTGATCTCTGTTTTCATGGTCACACTGCTTTCTCTACTGTAGTCAAAATTTCTCTTCTTCTCTCCTACAAGGAATCTGTGATTAGACGTAGGGCCACCCAGATAATCCAGAATAGTCTCCCTATCTCAAGATTCTTAATCACATCTGGTAAATAGATTTGGCCATATAAGGTAATATTCACAGGTTCTGGGGATGCGGTTATGGACATCTTAGGGAATCATTATTCAGCCTACCACAGAGCCTCATGCACCTGAATTTGAATCCTGGCTCTAATGTTGTTTTATACTTTCTGAGCCTTAGGTTGTTCATATCTAAATGTTGATGATAATGTTATCTCTCACTAGGTTGATGTAAGATTTTGATGAATAAAGTATGTAAAGCATCAAGAACCCCACAAGGCTTTAGTTAATGTTAGTTTTTTTCCCCTGCCTTCTCATATAATATCTGAGAAGTTAAAGATTTCAGTTCGAGGCCAAGTGAGCCTTTGAAATTTATAAATATTGTATTACAGGTACAAAATATGAAAAACATCTCTGCTGAAGTGAATATCAGATGGACAGAATACTGGTTAATATCCAGTTAGGGATCAGTCAGTATGAAACTATAATGTAATGCAACAAAGAATGCATTATTGTGTTTAGAGATACAAGTTTTACAATTTGAAGAAAATGAGAGGCTTTCCAAATTAAATATGACATTGAGGATTATCTGCTTTCATTGTCTCCTCTGATTTGTTTCAACAAATCAGATCACTGGGTGTTTGAGGGAAAGGAAGCCAGAGAAGAAGGCATATCATTTTTCAAGTACCAATATGTTTTTTATTTAAACATGGAATACATTAAAGCAATGACAATTTATAAATTTAAAAAAAATGAGTTGAGCTTCTCTGATATATCAGATAGTGCCCAAGATGTTGAACACATAAGGATAAACTGCCATAGTTAAGAACTATGGCAGTTCTTACCTTTAGATGGTTTATAATCTGATGGAGAGACAGATAATAAGCAGGTAATTACCAGAAATGTGGATAAGAATTATAATGGGTATAATGGATGCACAGGGGAAGACGTATTTAAGTCTGCAGGGAGAATTGGGTAAGATGGTGTGGGGAAGAGGTGGTTATTCTTGAGCCAACTTTTGAGGGAGGGGAAGTCATTTTCCAGGTGAATGTGGGGATAGGGTAATCCAGGCAGAGAAGTCTGTGTCTGCAAATGTGTGAAGGACTACATTATCATATGCTCACAGAACCATGACTAGCTTAATATGGTGGGAGCAGATAGACATAGAAATTTATCTTGAGACACAAACATACCTGACACTGAGTTCAGAGATGAATTCAGGTTCATTTGTGTAAGGAACACTGGATAACACCATGCTCCATTCATTTACTCAACAAATACTTCTTGGATGGCTTTTACATGCAGGAGAGAGTGTCAGGTTGCAGGCATACAAAGTTTAGAAGAGTTAGTTCTTACCCTCCAAGTCCTTAGAGCCTAACAGAAGAGCTTATCATCAAAATTTCAAACTCTAGAAATTTGAAGAGTTTGCAGTTAAATACAAGTGGCTATTTCTTGCATTGAGCCTTTATGAAAGTTGAGGGCCGTAAAAATTAGAGTTAAAACAGTACTTAAATCGCATTTATTTTATTATCCAGTGGTAGAAGCACCAATGGGCTCTTTGTCAAAGATTTGCTGTCTTCTTCCATAGTGAGGAGTAGTTACTGGGCAATGGCTTCTTGGCAGTGGCCAATGACTGCATTTCCCAATGGCCCTTATACTTCCGTGGTGGTGTATGACTAGCTCTCACTCTTGGAATCTGGCACACATAACTTGTTGCCTGAGGTGGTCAAGAAGCATCTTCTCTTTCTTCTCTCATTTCTGGCTGGATTAAACAAACAAACAAACAAACCAACAAACCAACCTCCATGTTTCTGAGGATAGTGGAGACACAAGATAGAGGGAAGCTGAGTGCTTGAATCATCACATGCAGGAAGGCTACCAGTCAACTAGAAACATTCTCATTGATTAGTACAAGAGTGAGACATAATATTATATTGTTTCAAGCTACTAAAAATTTAGTACTTATTTCAGCAGCTCGTGCTACCTGAGTTATCACACAGTGAGGATTCGACTATACATATTACATACCGTGTTTCCTGGGATGTGTCTTCATTATACCATGAAGTGCCAGTGCTTTTTAAGAAAAAAAATTTTTTTTTATTATTTATTTGACAGACAGAGATCACAAGTAGGCAGAGAAGCAAGCAGAGAGAGAGGAGGAAGCAGGCTCCCTGCTGAGCAGAGAGCCCGATGTGGGACTCAATCTCAGGACCCTGGGATCATGACCTGAGCCAAAGGCAGAGGCTTTAACCCACTGAGACACCCAGGTGCCCCACCAGTGCTTTTATTCACATGTCTAATTATTAGAAATATCTCCTCTTTAACAAGCCAAAGTATGATTAAATCCTGTGAGTTTTAGCTATTGATCTCTAAAGCAAGGCCAGGTAAGAAAATGTGTGTTTGTGGTGTAGAGGGGCTTCCTCATTATGGCATTGTAGAAAGAAGAGAGAAGTGTTTGAGGCCAGCTCGGTCTCATTGGTGTGTTACCTGGAAAGGAACTTAAGAAAACATCATGCTGAAGGTAGTGTGGTCAGAGGCAGAGATGGTCTTGGAAGGGGTTATCTAGAAGTTCTAGGTGAGCCTACAAAGACCAAGAAGACTCTTGTGTGATAAAGACCATGAGGACTGAGAGTTCAACATAAATCCAATAATAAGAATGAGAGGCTAGATGTCTTTCCATGAGTGGTGGTGGGAAGCTTGTTCCCTAGAGGAACCAGAGCAGATGAGACAGCAATAAGAGGAGACAATTTACCCCTCTCCTTGTGTCCTTCATGAGTTTTATCTTCTCCAACCTAAATCAACCTTTCTTTTTCTTGTTTTTCTCAGTTAATAGACTTTATAGAATTATTTGCATTTTCCTCTGGATACATTTTAAATTGTGTAGAATTAAATACAGTACTGCATCTATGGCCAGTTTATTGCAAAGCTTGCTGAGATGATTATTCTAATATCTGAAGGTTACACAGAGAGTGTTAGGAGGTTAGGCTTTGAAATAAAATAAATTGAGTGTGATTTCCCAGTTTGATTTGGGGTACAGACTTTCATCTGTAAGGTGAATAAATTCTGAGGATGTAATGTACACTATGATGACTATAGGTAATACTGTATTGAATATTTGAGAATTGGTAAGAGAGTAAATCTTAAAAAATCTCATCAACACACACACACACATATACACACACAAATATATGAGGTGATGGATGCTAACTAACCTTTTTGTGCTAATCATTTAATAATGTATATAAAATCACATTATATACCTTAAACTTACACCCTATAATATGTCAAATATATTTCAATAAAGCTAGAAAAAAATAAAAAGTCACTCGAATTTCCATTATCCAGAGTAAACTACTATTAATATATTGGTGTTTTCTCCTTCCCTCCCTTTTTCCTTCCTCCTTTCTTCCCTTCTTTCTTATTTTCCTTCCTTTTTCTTCCCTCCCTCCTTTCCTTCCCTCTTTCCTTCCTTCCATGCTTTCCTTCTTCTTTTTTTTTTTAAATTTTAAAGAAATTTTATTTATTTTCAGCATAGCAGTATTCATTATTTTTTCCCCACACCCAGTGCTCCATGCAATCCGTGCCCTCTCTAATACCCACCACCTGGTACCCCAACCTCCCACCCCCCCGCCACTTCAAACCCCTCAGTTGTTTTTCAGAGTCCATAGTCTCTCATGATTCACCTCCCCTTAAAAGAATGCTACCCATCGTCTTTCGTAGCTTTCTTTTTTATATCATCAATTACTAATATATTTCCATGTTATTAAATAACCTTCTAAAAATAAATTGAATATTATTCTTCAACATCATTTTTGATGGTTGCATACAACTTTGTTGTATGAATGTAGCCTAGTTTAATTTGCAGTTCTCTATTTTGGGGCCTGAATCAGAAATATCATTGTTTTGACTAGTGTGGTATTTACCATGTACTTATCAGTGAAGTCAGAGGAACATTTTGATAGAATTTTTGTTTGCTCTGATCTCATCTTATTTTCTTCTGCATTTGCAACATCACTGTTTTGTTTTGTTTTTCAGTTTAGATAACTACTTCCTTCTCTTTGCTCTAAAGCATATACTTTAGTGAACTCAGTGGGTCTTACAAACTGACTAAATTTAGTTTAAAAAAAAATCTAGTGGGGCCCACAGGTATTATTCTTTCTCATAAAGGTTTCGTATTTTTATAATTTTAACTCAGTAGCATTTATAAATGACAAGTTCTATTCATGAAATTGGCCATTGGATGAAAGTCATCAGATGGGTTTTATAGTGAACTCCAAAGCTCTAAAAATCTTTTTGTCTCTAGAGGCAGCATATAGGCAAATACTGTAAGAATACCTAAGCTAATCAGTTAGCAATTGTGATATGATGGAGTCAGCCATTGATTCTCAATGTAAAATTGTTCAAGGGAAAGAAACTAATATTTCTTGGGAACCAGATATTGTACCTACATTTATATCATTAAATCCAAACTACAGTTTTGTTAAGGTTACATGTTAGCACTCCAATATTCAGAAGATATTAAAGCTAAGGGATAAATCAATTTGCCTGAAGCCGCATAGCTGGTACAAAGTAGAGCTGAGATTGAAATGCAGGTCTGCCTGCCCCCAAAATATTTAGGGCATTCAGGATCATTCCTTCCCTATTTATAGTTCACTAATCAGTTGAACTCTTGGTTCAAGAAAATATACCTTAAATTCCAAGAACAAGTAACAAATGAATGTGCTATTAGATAATCTGTGTCTGTACCCTCTGAGTGTTAAAGTAACCAACATTGGAATACAGTTGCATTGTGGTTCCTTCCTATGTACCAGGATTAATGATGGTCAGTAAAGATCAGGAATCTGACTGCGTCAGTAAAGATCAGGAATCTGACTACATCAGTAATTCTTCTTATGGATTGTTCAAATTTCTGATAAAAACAAATTAATACTTGCTAGCCATAGATTTATAGTCCTAGAAACACCGGCCTGAACAGGTCACCTAATAATCCTACTGTTAATTTTTAACACACCATGCCACACTAATGGGGAAAAAATAGACCATACCAGAATTCATTGCAAAAATAGTTCTTAGATGAGACAGTAATGAGGCAATGTCTGGTTCTTATTAAAGGTCATAAATAAATGATTCATAACCCAAACAAAAGTATAGACTTTGTCATAAACATCATTACTAACCAATGCATTGTCAGGGGAACATGCTTTGAGAAACGTATCTTTCTTCATATCTTATTTTGCTTTAGTTGTCACTTGACTCTTTCCTAACAGTTTGCAATCCAACCAATTTTAAAAGTCTAGAGAAAGAGATACCTTACTCACACTGGAAAGAGTTCCAGAAGAAATTTATCCAAGAGTCACACCAGGAAGGGACAAATGTATTGTTTTTGTTTCTTTTTTTAATAGAGATATGGTTTTGTCTCCATAGAGGTTTGAATTTCATGCTCAGGATTAAAAGTAGTAAAGTGCCAGCAAACATCAGTGTCTTTGGAAAAACTATGTAAGATTTCAAATCTAAACCTTGTAAACATTACTCCTTTCTTCATTATTTGACTTAATCTGTTTTCCTTTCCTATGGAAACTAGCTTTTGTTTTGAAATATGACATAGTAAGAAATTGTTGCAAAGGAAAACAATTGAAAACACAAACTTATTTTTGATGTTATATGCATGAGTATAATGTATTTATTATTTTTAAGCTAAGCGTTTTGTCTTACTTGTTTGGAAAAATAAACCTCTCTGTGTCACAGTGAATTGCCTGCCAGTATTTTATGGAGCTGTATAGGTGGATGCTCAATTATTTGGGGGGGGGGGTTGGTATAGATGGAGGATAGCAATCTCATGCAAAAGATGTATACAGGGTAGCATAAAATAAAACTTATCTATAAGTTAGGGACTGAGGGGCAGCCTGACATTGTGGAAAAAATCCTGGATGCAGAGTCAGAGGATCAGGGTAAATGAGATGAGGTTGTGTTGGATTCATTCTGGAATATTCTGTGACAGGAAGTGGACTCAGGAGAGGAAGCAAGAGGAAATTCATTAGAAGGGAGAAATGAAGGAGAAATCAGAGTGGGAGATAAACTATGAGAGACTATGGACTCTGGGAAACAAAAGAAGGGGGTTGGGGGGATGGGTAAGCCTGGTGATGGGTATTAAGGAGGGCACCGATGGCATGGAGCATGGGGTGTTACATGCAAACGATGAATCATGGAACAATACATCAAGAACTAATGACATACTGTATGGTGATTAATATAACACAATAAAAAAATAAAAAGAGGAAATTCAAGAGCTTCAGAGCAAGATGGTGGAGGTAAAACAGATAAGCCTGTTCACTTGAAAGTGAAAAAAAAAAAAAAAAAGATAAAGGGCCAGTGAGGTAAGAAAACTAGGAGAGTGGATGACACTAAGGCAAGACTGAAAGTGTTTCAGAAAGTAGGGAGTAGTCAATAATGCTAAATGTTGCTACCCGGTTCAGTAGGATAAGGGCACAGATGTTTCCATTGGATTAGGCAACCTTAGTTTATTTGGGACCCGGACAAGAAAATGGAAGAATCAGAAGCTTGATTGGAGTGGCAGAGATGAGGACACAGAGGAGTTTGAAAGGATGGACATGGAACTGTGGGATCCAGACTGAAGGGAGATGGATAGATGAGTGATAGGGACTCAGAGTTCAGAGAGTGGTTGTCTAGAAAGAGAAACAGGTGTAAGAGATTAGTCTTGATGGCCTCTTACGAGGTAAGAAAGTTGGGATATATTTACTCTTCTGAGGTTTTTGCTATAAAGAAATGGATTACTATGCAACCATCAAGCCAACACTGCAGGAAATATTAAGGGGGGTTCTATAAAAGAGGAAAAATCCCAAGAATAGCATTGAACAGAAATATAGAGACAATCTACAGAAAGAAAGACTTCAAAGGTAACACGATGTCAATAAAAAGGTATCTATCAATAATCACTCTCAATGTGAATGGCCTAAATGCACCCATAAAATGGCACAGGGTTGCAGATTGGATAAAACGACAGGACCCATCCATATGTTGTCTACAAGAGACCCATTTTGAACCTAAAGATACACCCAGACTGAAAGTGAACAGATAGAAAAGCATCTTTCATGCCAATGGGCCTCAAAAGAAGGCTGGGGTAGCGATTCTCATATCAGATAAATTAGATTTTAAACTAAACACTGTAGTCAGAGATACAGAAGGACACTACATAATTCTTAAAGGGATTATCCACCGAGATGATCTAACAATTGTAAATATCTATGCCCCCAATATGGGAGCAGCCAATTACATAAGAAAACTGTTAATCAAGATAAAGAGTCATATTGATATGAATATATTAATAGTAGGAGATCTTAACACGCCTCTCTCAGAAATAGATCATCGAAGCAGAAAATCAATAAAGAAACAAGAGCATTGAATGACACATTGGACCAGATGGACCTCATAGATATATAATATACAGAACATTCCACCCTAAAACAACAGAATACTCATTCTTCTCAAGTGCACATGGAACCTTTTCAAGAATAGACCACATACTGGGTCACAAATCAGGACTCAATCGATACCAAAGACTGAGATTATTCCCTGCATATTCTCAGATCACAATGCTTTGAAACTGGAGCTCAATCACAAGGAAAAGTTCAGAAGGAACTCAAACACCTGGAAGCTAAAGGCCACCTTGCTTAAGAATGCTTGGATCAACCAGGAGATCAAAGAAGAACTGAAACAATTCATGGAAACCAATGAGAATGAAGACACTTCGGTCCAAAACCTATGGGATACAGCAAAGGCGGTCCTAAGGGGGAAATACATAGCCATTCAAGCCTCTCTCAAAAAAATTGAAAAATCCAGAACACAGCAGCTGTCTCTACACCTTAAAGAACTGGAGAATCAACAGCAAATCAAACCAACTCCACACATAGGAAGGGAAATAATCAAGATTAGAGCTGAGATCAATGAGGTAGAAACCAGAGATACAGTAGAATGTATCAATGAAACTAGAAGCTGGTTTTTTGAAAGAATCAATAAGATCGATAAACCATTGGCCACACTAATCCAAAAGAAAAGAGAGAAAGCCCAAATTAATAAAATTACGAATGAAAAGGGAGAGATCACAACTAACACCAAGGAAGTAGAAACAATCATCCAAAGTTATTATCAACAGTTATATGCCAATAAGCTAAGTAACCTAGATGAAATGGATGCATTCCTGGAAAACTATAAACTCCCAAAATTGAACCAGGAAGAAATCGACAATCTAAATAGACCGATATCTAGTAACGAGATTGAAGCAGTGATGAAAAACATCCCCAAAAACAAGAGCCCAAGACCTGACGGATTCCCCTGGGAATTCTACCAAACTTTCAAAGAAGATATAACACCTATTCTCCTGAAGCTGTTTCAAAAAATTGAAGCAGAAGGAAAACTTCCAGACTCTTTCTATGAAGCCAGCATTACCCTGATCCCCAAACCAGGCAAAGACCCTACCAAAAAGGAGAATTTCAGACCAATATCACTGATGAACATGGATGCTAAGATTCTCAACAAGATCCTAGCAAACAGGATCTAACAGCACATTAAAAATATTATCCACCATGACCAGGTGGGATCAATTCCTGGGCTACAAGGATGGTTCTACATTCGCAAATCAATCAATGTGATACAACAAATTAATATGAGAAGAGAGAAGAACCACATGGTCCTCTCAATTGATGCAGAAAAAGCATTTGAGAAAATCCAGCATCCGTTCCTGATTAAAACGCTTCAAAGTATAGGGATAAAAGAACATTCCTGAACTTCATCAAATCTATCTATGAAAGACCCACAGCAAATATCATCCTCAATGGGAAAAAGCTTGCAGCCTTTCCGTTGAGATCAGGAACACGACAAGGATGCCTGCTCTCACCACTCTTGTTCAACATAGTATTAGAAGTCCTAGCAACAGCAATCAGACAACAAAAAGAAATAAAAGGTATCCAAATTGGCAATGAAGAAGTCAAACTCTCTTTCTTTGCAGATGACATGGGGAAAACCCAAAAGACTCCACCCCCAAACTACTGGAAAACTCATACAGCAATTCAGCAACGTGGCAGGATACAAAGTCAATGTACAGAAATCAGTGGCTTTCTTATACACTAACACTGAAAATACAGAAAGGGAAATTAGAGAATCGATTCCATTTACTATAGCACCAAGAACCATAAGATACCTGGGAATAAACCTAACCAAAGAGGTAAAGGATCTGTATTCGAGGAACTACAGAACACTCATGAAAGAAATTGAAGAAGACACAAAAAGATGGAAGACCATTCCATGCTCATGGATCAGAAGAATAAACATTGTTAAAATGTCTATACTGCCTAGAGCAATCTATACTTTTAATGCTATTCCAATAAAAATTCCACCGGTATTCTTCAAAGAACAGGAGCAAATAATCCAAAAATTTGTTTTTTTTTTTTTTTAAAGATTTTATTTATTTATTTGACAGAGAGAGATGACAAGCAGGCAGAGAGGCAGGCAGAGAGAGAGGAGGAAGCAGGCTCCCTGCTGAGCAGAGAGCCTGATTTGGGGCTCGATCCCAGGACCCTGGGATCATGACCCGAGCCGAAGACAGTGGCTTAACTCACTGAGCCACCCAGGCATCCCAATAATCCAAAAATTTGTATGGAACCAGAAAAGACCCCGAATCGCTAAGGAAATGTTGAAAAACAAAAATAAAACTGGGGGCATCACATTACCTGATTTCAAGCTTTACTACAAAGCTACGATCACCAAGACAGCATGGTACTGTCATAAAAACAGACACATAGACCAGTGGAACAGAGTAGAGAGCCCAGATATGGACCCTCAGCTCTACGGTCAAATAATCTTTAACAAAACAGGAAAAAATATACAGTGGAAAAAAGACAGTCTCTTCAATAAATGGTGCTGGGAAAACTGGGCAGCTATATGTAGAAGAATGAAACTCAACCATTCTCTTACACCATACTCAAAGATAAACTCAAAATGGATAAAATACCTCAACATGAGACAGGAATCCATCAGAATCCTAGAGGAGAACATAGGCAGTAATCTCTTCGATATCAGCCACAGCAACTTCTTTCAAGATATGTCTCCAAAGGCAAAGGAAACAAAAGCCAAAATAAACTTTTGGGACTTCATCAAAATCAAAAACTTCTGCACAGCAAAGGAAACAGTCAAGAAAACAAAGAGGCAACCCACGGAATGGGAGAAGATATTTGCAAATGACAGTACAGACAAAAGGTTCATATCCCGGATCTATAAAGAACTCCTCAAACTCAACACACACAAAACAGATAAACATATCAAAAAATGGGCAGAAGATATGAACAGACACTTCTCCAATGAAGAGATACAAATGGCTATCAGACACATGAAAAAATGTTCATCATCACTAGCCATCAGGGAGATTCAAATTAAAACCACATTGAGATATCACCTTAGAATGGCCAAAATTAGCAAGACAGGAAACAACATGTGTTGGAGGGGATGTGGAGAAAGGGGAACCCTCTTACACTGTTGGTGGGAATGCAAGTTGGTGCAGCCTCTTTGGAGAACAGTGTGGAGATTCCTCAAGAAATTCAAAATAGAACTTCCCTATGACCCTGAAATTGCACTACTGGGCATTTACCCCAAAGCTACAGACATAGTGAAAAGAAGGGCCATCTGTACCCCAATGTTTATAGCAGCAATGGCCACGGTTGCCAAACTGTGGAAAGAACCAAGATGCCCTTCAAGGGATGAATGGATAAGGGAAATGTGGTCCATATACACTATAGAGTATTATGCCTCCATCAGAAAGGACGAATACCCAATTTTTGTAGCAACATGGACGGGACTGGAAGAGATTATGCTGAGTGAAATAAGTCAAGCAGAGAGAGTAAATTATCATATGGTTTCACTTATTTGTGGAGCATAACAAATAGCATGGAGGACATGGGGAGTTAGGAGAAGGGCATTGGGGGAAATTGGAAGGGGAGGTGAACCATGAGAGACTATGGACTCTGAAAAACAATCTGAGGGGTTTGAAGTGGTGGGGGGTGGGAGGTTGGGGGAACCAGGTGGTGGGTATTATAGAGGGCGCGGATTGCATGGAGCACTGGGTGTGGTACAAAAACAATGAATACTGTTATGCCGAAAATAAATTAAATAAAATATTAAAAAATAATAATAAAATAAATAAAATTTAAAAATTAAAAAAAAGGAATGGGTTGAAATGGGTTGAAAACTATAGACTATTTTGGATCAGGGAGGAGATGACTTTTAAGATCAAATAAACTAGACCAGATGAGACCAATTCAGAAGAGTGGGAGAAATAGATGATGTAGGAGAGAGGGAGCCCAACTGCAAGGTAATAAGAGGACATGGATCAGGAAGTCCCAGCGGAGCAGGTGGGCCTTTTTAGAAGAAGGTACACAACTCCTTAGTATCTGTAGGAAAGATGATAGAATGAATAGGTACAGAAGAAAGTAAATTTATAGAAAGATAAGGGCACTCCCTTTAAACTGCTTCTAACTTCTCAGGAAAGTATAAGGTAAGGTCAAGGGTTAGGTGAGACAGAGATGTTTAAGGGGAGAGCAGAAAATGTGGGATGGTCATCTATGAGAGTGAGATAACAGATGTTTCGGGTACATGTAAGTAGTTGTCAGGAAGGGTCAGGTATCCATTTGTGACTGAGTTAGAATTTATTGTGGAACTAGTTAGGAGTATTAAATGGTTTTGTCAAACTTCACTTACTAGAATACGTCTGAAATTGAGTTTAATCTGTTTTGGAGATTTTCCATGTGAGTAAGAAGGAGAGAGAGAGAAGGAAAGTAATTAAAGGAGTTTGCACATAAGTGATTTTTCTGGGCATAGAAGGTAGTGAGGACATGAAGGGTGATAGGCTGAGGGAAAAAGTCATTAGGAGGTGGACTTACATGATCTGTAAGTAGGTAGAAGTGAGTGAATTGTAGTCTGATGGTATGGGCTCCAAATGAGCTGCATATTTTATTTATTTTTAAAAATTTTAAAAATATTTTTAAAGATTTAATTTATTTATTTTTCAGAGAAATCACAGGTAGGCAGAGGCAGGCCAGGGGGCGGGGGAAGCAGGCTTCCCAGTGAGCAGAGAGCTCAATGCGGGGCTGGATCCTAGTACCCTGGGATCATGACCTGAGCTGAAGGCAGAGGCTTAACCCACTGAGCCACCCAGGTGCCCCTGAGCTGCATATTTTAAAGAAGAGAAGGCAAATAAAGGCTTTGAAAGTCACGCTGGAAGCTAGGGGGACAATAGCCAGGCTCTCAAGTTCATGAGCTATAAAGAAAACAGCGAACTTTTCTGTGTCCTTAGGAAGAACAAGGTTTCAATTAGAGAAAGGGGGTGAAGGAATCATTCAGGAAAGGTAAAGACTATATGGCCCAGTAAGGGAGAAGGATGGAAAGGATAGACATAGGATTATGGGATTCAGACTGGAGGGAGACAGATGGACGAATGATAGGGGGTTAATGAAGGGGAGCGGTGGAGTAGAAGGGGATATAAGACATGATAGCCTTGATGGCCTGTACATGAAAGGTCCAGCAGTTCAGGTCTCTATCTTGTAAAAGAACTAGAAGGAATGTGGAAATGCAGGCAGAAGGTGCTGGCTGGGCTCCCTTGAGGTTTCTGGACTCTCTTCTGGTTCTTCTGCCACTGACTAGCGCATTTTTCTGGCTCTCTTTCCTCACATATACAGTGATTCACTTCCAGTGCTCATGTGTTGTTCTGATTCTTTGAAATTTCTTGCCAGCCTGTTGAAATCCTAGCCATTCTTTAGCAATCTTCTCAGAAGCCATCTCTTAAACTTTTCTTATTTCATCACCCATCCCAAGCAAGGGTGACCTTTCTGTTCTCAGAATCACTGTAGTATTGAGTCACTCTGGTGGCGTTATCAGTCTTCTAAGTGATACAGTTATTTGGGTTTATCTTGTATCCTTCTGAAAAACTTCATTTTTTCAGAACAGGAAATGTGAAACCTCTTTTTGCTCAAGTCAATCCTCAGTAAGTGACTTTTGAATGAACCAGTAAAGCATACTTCTGGAGGACAAAGTAGTAATGAAAGAATAGATACTATTAGAAAAAGTGGAGAAATATCTTGCATTATATTCAAATTTGCATGGGACATTTAGGTAAGTGGAAAATGTGATTTTTGACAGGTCTAAGCATTGTTTTTGTTGCTCCTGGTACAAACCTAAAGCAGTTACAGATACAATAAAGATATTAGTAAAGACCTGACTGTTCTGAGGAAAGAGCTTAATGGGGTTTAAGAAATCCTGCCATCTTAAATGGAAAATAGCAGAGGAAGAAAGAAAGATGTGAAAATGAATATATATGAAACAATACAGAAAATATAAGGAGAGCATGGGGCACCTGGGTGGTTCAGTTGGTTAAATGTCTGCCTTTGGCTCAGGTCATGATCACAGGGTCCTGGGATTGAGCCCCGTGTTGGGCTCTCTGCTCAGCATAAAGCCTGCTTCTCCTTCTCCCTCTGCTTGTCCCTCTGCCTACTTGTGTTCTCTCTCTCTGTCAAATAAATAAATAAAATATTAAAAAAATATATAAGTAAAACAAACTGAAAGGAATAAGGTAATTTCTAAGTTTAAAAAAAAGACATAGAATTTGTCCTAACTACACAAGGGGGGAAGAATTTCTCTAGGCTAATGGTTGACTAAAAATGTATCTCTATTGGAAAGTGTATTCATTATTGCACTGTGGAAATTGCATGCTCTGATTTGGAATGTGATGTCGCTTTGTCTGAAGTAGAGTATTTTAGTGGTTGCATATTTTGAATCAAGCATTGAATGACATGACCTGACAAGAAAGAATGTGCTTGTTGCCATCAGTGGGACAGAATATTTGAACAATCTTGGAAAATTCCAGAAGTGTATGTATGTAACAATACCAATACTACCACCACTGACAGCAAATATAGTTGCAAAGACTTTCTGAGCCCTTACTCTGTGTCAGTCTCTAATCCACAGCTTTATATGTCATATCAGTGTTTAATCAGAGACACAGGAGCAGTAGGAGACATATGTATCAGGAGGTTGATTGCAAGGAATTGGTATATGTAATTGCGGAGATCCATAGACTAGGTTGTTAAGGACAAGTTGGAGCTCTTGGCCATGAACTCTTAAGTTCTTTCAACTGACTGAATCAGGCCCATAAAAATTACCGAGAATAATTTCTCTGAAAATCAATTTGATTATGGACTTGAATTATATCTATAAAATGCTTTGAAAGCAGCACTTAGATTAATGTTTGCTTGAATAGGTAAGAACTAGAACCTAGACAAGTTGACCCATTAAACATGTATTATCTCAGGGCACCTGGGTGGTGTGCAGTCAGTTGAACCAACTCTTGGTTTTGGCTCAGGCTGTTATCTCAGGGTTTTGAGATTGAGCCTGGTGTTGGGCTCTGCACTCAGTGTGGTTTGCGTAGAACTCTCTCTCCCTCTTCCTCAGCCACTCCCCTGCTCTCTTTCTCTCTCTCTTTCTCTCAAATAAATAAGCACACACATACACACACACAAAATGGACTCAGCTATAAAAGAGAATGAAATCTTGCCATTTGCAACAACATGGATGGAGCTAGACAGTATTATGCTAAGCAAAATAAGTCAGAGAAAGAGAACTACTCTATGATTTCACTCATATGTGGAATTTAAGAAACAAAATAAATGAACAGGGGGAAAAAGAGGCAAACCAAGAAACAGACTCTTAACTATAGAGAACAAACTGGGGGTTACCAGAGGGGTGGTGGGTGGGGGGATGGGCAAAATAGGTGTTGGAGATGAAGGAGTGCATTTGTTGTGATGAGCACTGGGTATTGTATCTAAGTGTTGAATCACTAAATTCTATACCTGAAACTAATATTACACTGTATGTTAATAACTGAAATTTAAGTAAAGACTTGGGAAAAAAAAACTTAGGTGATGACTATAGAGGATTTATTTTCATCTAAATCCTTCTGAGCTATAATAGGAAAGAGTAGACCATCTGGTGGAAAGTGTAGAATGAGACAGATATGCAGTGTTGTGAAAGAAAGGGTATTCGGTGACTAGAACTCTATGGGGATGGGGGAGGGTATGGAGGGCTGTGTTGTCATGACTATCTCTGCAGGACCTCTGATAGTGTGAGAGTCCTGGGGGTACTGGTGGGAGGTAGGATCTGACAAAAGCCATAAGTAGGTAAAAATAGTATGAGCTCCTAGCCCAGTGTTCTGCTGAGCCTGGCTCCTGTCATCCCTGGGCTTCCCTTGGTGACCACACTGTTTCTCTCTTCTAGATCCCCTGTCAGTTGTATTTTACCTTTGTAAGTGCATTCCCCAGCAGGGTCTTGGGTACTCTGATGAACAAGGGCAGCAAAAACACACACTTTTCACTCTTGTTCCATGACAGACTCTACCCCTTTCATCACAAAGTTTCTTGAATGTGGCTCTTCAGAAAAGGGAAAATCCTCAGGAGTAAGCTGGACATTGGCCCCCAAAGATAGCAGATCTCATCTCTGGAACCTGTGAATGCTACTATATATGGGAAAAGTGTCCTTGCAGAGGTGACTAAGTAAAAAATATCCAAAATGGGAGATTTTGCTGGATTTTCTGGGGGGACCCTAAAGCAGTTAGAGACATCCTAACAAGAGAGAGGCTAAGGGAGGTCTGATACAGACAGAAAAAGGAGAAGGCCAGGTGAGCACAGAGACAGATTGGAGTGATGTGGTCACACGCCAAGGAATGAATGCCAGCAGCCCCCAGAAGCTGGAAGAGACAAGAACTGATTCTCCTCTGGAACCTTTGGGGATTCTCTAGCGCAGATTTTGGCCCAGTGATACTAATTTTGGACTTCTGACCTCCAGAACTATGAGAAAATAAATGCTTGTTTTATTTATTTATTTATTTATTTATTTATTTATTTATTTGACAGACAGAGATCACAAGTAGGTGGAGAGGCAGGCAGAGAGAGAGGAGAAAGCAGGCTCCCCACTGAGCAGAGAGCCTGATGTGGGGCTCAATCCCAGGACCCAGGGATCACAACCTGAGCGGAAGGCAGAGGCTTAATGCACTGAGCCACCCAGGTGCCCCAAATGCCTGTTGTTTGAAACTGCTGAGTCTGTGGTACTTTGTTACAGCAGCCACCGGAAACTAATACGGCCTCCCAACTGTTCCTTCAAATGATTCCTAGTATCTTATCTCTATTAAGGACTCTATGAAAAAATAAAGAGTCCCTAATAGCACTTCCACATACCATCCACTGTTCTATTTACTTGATCTTCCGGAGAAAACCCAAATGTTTATTGCTTTTCTGTATCATAATTGCTTTTGGTTTGTTATAAGCTAAAAAGTAGAAAGGAACTGTTCATTCAGTCATGATGTACCCAATCTAATGCACTATAGATGCTGTTTGAATGGCAAAGAATATGGAAGACTTTAAAGGAGAAAGAATTATGAGAATAACAATTTTAACAAAAATATCTCCTCTTTCATTAAGTCTGAGCTTGGGGTTAAGGTGCCTTGCTTTTTAACGTAAGTCAAGGTCACAAATGGAAAGTAAGAAACTTTATGTTTTTAGTACAGGAAGGAGGAGAGAGATAATGTATTCTATCAGTTCTCATTCTATGACATTCAGAGTTTTCTGATTAACAATATAATCTTTCTTGCAGATAAATGCACTTTATCATTTTCTTATGTTTAGGGTTTACTTAGATCCTTTTAATTATCAAGTTTGTCTTAAATTCTTATCTACACTTTAGAATGCAGTTATTTGAAACAGCTGATTTGTATCCCAAAGATTTGGTTAATCTTAATTCTTAGAGAAGATAGATAAATTTACATTTCTAATTTAGGATATAATTTCATTTTTTTAATTTATTTTTTTCAGTGTTCTAAGATTCATCATTTATGCACCAAACCCAGTGCTTCATGCAATACATGCCCTCCTTAATACCCACCACCATGCCCACCCAACCTGCCAAACCCCCTCCCCTCCAAAACCCTCAGTATGCTTCTCAGAGTCCGCAGTCTCTCATGGTTTGTCTCCCCCTCCGATTTCCCCAACTCACTCCTCCTCTCTTTCTCCCAATGTGTTATTCTTTATGCTCCACAAGTGAGTGAAACCATAAGATAATTGATTTTATCTTTAAAAAAAAACACTTCAATTGGTAAAATTTGTAATAATTTGTGTTTTTTTGTACCCCCAAATCAATTTAGGAAAAAAAGGAAAGTCAAACAATATGTATTCAATGTACAAGGCAACTTTAAAAAATCAGTTCATTTTAACAGCAACATCGAGAATTTATACTATCAGCAAATGAGACATGTTCTTTGTCTCAAATCTGGGTTTGATAAATGGCTTGACCACATCCATTACTCTGGGTGAACTCCTCACAGCATGAATTCTAACTCATACAGGAAGGGAGCCATTGGTTTATTGTACATTCAGAGTGGTCTTACCACATACAGATGTCTTGCATAAAAGAATGTTAACTTTGAGTGCTAGGAAACAGTCTGAGTGCCTATTAATAGGAACTAGTTAAATATATTATAAATTCGTAAGATGGAACATTTCACATCCATTAAAAATTCAGTATGTATACTTATATGGAATGATCCACAAGATATACTTTTTATTACTAATTATTCTTATTAACATATAATGTATTATTTGCCCCAGAGGTACAGGTCTGTGAATTGTCAGGCTTACACATTTCACAACACTCACCATATCACATACCCTCCCCAGTGTCCATTACCCAACCGCCCTCTCCAGACCTCTCCACCCAGCAACCCTCAGTTTGTTTTGTGAGATTAAGAGTCTCTTATGGTTTGTCTCCCGCCTGATCTCATCTTGTTTCATTTTTTCCTTCCCTACCCTCCCAAACTTCCCACCCTGCCTCTCAAATTCCTCATACCAGGGAGATCCTATGATAATTGTCATTCTCTGACTGACTTATTTCGCTCAGCATAATACTCTCTTGTTCCATCTACATCATTGCAAATGGCAAGATTTCATTTCTTTTGATGGCTGCATAATATTCCATAGTAGACTTATACCACATCTTCTTTATACGTTCATCTGTCGATGGCCATCTAGGCTCTTTCCATAGTTTGGCTATTGTAGACATTGCTGCTGTAAACATTCAGGTACGTGTGCCCCTTCACATCACTACATTTGTATCTTTAGGGTAAATACCTAGTAGTGTGATTGCTGGGTCATAGGGTAGCTCTATTTTCAACTTTTTGAGGAACCTCCATGCTATTTTCCAGCGTGGTTGCACCAGCTTGCATTCCCACCAACAAGGTAGGAGGGTTCCCCTTTCTCCACATCCTCGCCAACATCTGTCATTTCCTGACTTGTTAATTTTTGCTATTCTGACTGGAGTGAGGTAGTATCTCATTGTGGTTTTAATTTGTATTTCCTTGATGCGGAGAGATGTGGAGCACTTCTTCATGTGTCTGTTGGCCATCTGGAGATCTTCTTTGCAGAAATGTCTGTTCATGCCACAAGACATACTTTTAAGTAAGAAATGGAAGATGGAGAATGGTACACACAGAATACTACCATTTATGTTATTAATTAAAAAATTTTCCTTTTCAGTTTGAAGTAATTTATATTTACAAACAGTTACAAAAATGGTACAAAATAGTCCTGTTTACCTTCACTCAGTTCCCCCAAAAGTTAGAACTTTACATAACTAGCATATAATGATCAAAACTAGGAAATTACATTGATGCAGTTTTACTAATTAATCTACACACTGTCTTCAAATTCATTTTCAATTGTCTCACTAATGTCCTTGAGCATACTTTAATCTGGGGCACCTTCTCCAATTCATTAGTCTTTGCCTTTTATGACCTTGACAATTTTGAAGAGTATTCATACTAGATATTTTATAGAATGTCCCTCAACTGGGTCTTTCTAATGTTTCTTCATAGTTAGATTCAGATGATAATTTTTTTTTTTGGTAAGACTATCATGGAGGTTGTGTGCACTTCACAGTACAGATCAAGAGATGCATAATGTTGGGCGCCTGGGTGGCTCAGTGGGTTAAGCCGCTGCCTTCGGCTCAGGTCATGATCTCAGGGTCCTGGGATCGAGGCCCGCATCGGGCTCTCTGCTCAGCAGGGAGCCTGCTTCCCTCTCTCTCTCTCTGCCTGCCTCTCCATCTACTTGTGATCTCTCTCTGTCAAATAAATAAATAAAATCTTTAAAAAAAAAAAAAAAGAGATGCATAATGTTGATATGTCTCATTGCCGGAGATGTCAACTAGATCATATGGTTAAGGTGGTGTCTGAGTTCTCCATGGTCCTTATTATCTTTTCCTTTGATAATTAATAAGTATCTTGTGGGGAATTAATTTGAGACTATATAAATATCTTATTGACATCATGCTTGCTTTTCTACTAATTTGAGTTTCCATTGATGGTTTTTGCCTGAACTGTTATTACTGTGATGTTTTCATTTGTGTTTTAAAAAGTTATATAGACACCTATGATGTCACTGTGCAGAATATCTTGGGGATGGTTTATCCGAAACTGGAAAAAGTGATTAGTTCTGGGGAAGGAAATCAGGGAAGAAGGCATCTGGACGGCCAGGTCAGGGAGATGTTTCAACATGTAAACTTTTATGCAGCATGAATTTACCTGGTTCATATCTTATGATTTAGTGAAGGACCGTGGACAGGTGAAATCTGTTGATTTAAAAAATAAAATAATCTTTTCAAATGACACAAGAAAAAAAAAACTTTTCCTCAAAGAAATAAATTTATAATGAAAAAACAATGGGAGAGGAAAGAAGCTAACTTATGCTGAACAAAAAGGATTTTGCTGTTTTTTAAAAATACACATCAGGGACTATTTCACTATATTATCTGAAAGCACAACTACATGCGTTTGTGGTCCATAACTGTAGCAAGCTGGTTCATTGTATCTTTAAAATACAGTAAGTATTAAAATTTTACTTGTAATTTGTGATTGCTTTTCAAACAAGGGCTGCATTTTTATGTGTCTTTTGGCATAAACATTAAATTCTAAAGAACCCTCAGGTCAGCAAGAGAGTATGGAACTCTTACTATTCAAAGAAACCATGTGGATCAAGTATATTAGAATTTTATTTTGAAACATTATATTACTTTTCTCAACTAAGAGAAAATAGTTTCTTTAAAAATTTCAGGTCATACGTAACTATGATTTGTTAGCACAAGCATTATTCTAATAAATGTTTTAGAACCAATCAGAATGTTTTCGAAGCACTGACTCTCCCTGAACTGCCCTTGTCAAACAAAACATGCCTGTGCTACTTGTGAAGTGATGGGATGCGGTTCTTCCTGGCTTGTGAGCACAGTGGGTCCCATGCATGTTTGTAACATGAAGGTCTATCCCTTTTGTCATCAGAGGTTCCCTCTTTTAACATGGGAAAGTAAGTAGGGGGCTTAATCTTACAGATCTCTGGAGTATCCACACACAAGTTTCTTCAGTGTCTTGTAGGATTTCCCACTGTTCCAAGTTTCTCCTGAACCCCAGTGGTGATACTGTTGACCCTTGTTCTGTTTCTCTGCTCTCATCCATGGATGAGATAATGCTCCTCTCATGAGAACTACTGGAGAGAAGGAGAATGGGACGTGTGTGTGTGTGTGTGTGTGTGTGTGTGTGTGTATTTTTAAAGTAGTTTCTTTAATTGTGTAAGTCAAAATAGCTATTGAATAGAACTTTCTGCAGTGACTGAAGTGTTCTCGAGTTGGCACTGTCCAGAAACAGCTGTCGCTAGCCATCAGTGGCTACTGAACACTTGAAATATGGCCAGTGCAACTGAGAAACTGAATTTTTAACACTATTAAATTTTAATCAAAATTTAAGTGGTCACAGGTGATGAGTGGTCACTGTATTGGACAACACACATGGAAAGCATGGTTTCTGGAATCCCATTGTTGCCAGCTGTGTGATCTTGAGTAAGTCCCATCATTGCTCTAGGCCTAATTTTCCTCATCTGTGGGATGGAGGTGATGATGTACCTACTTCATAGGTGTGGTTGTGAGGATGAAATGATGCACAGGAGTCCCCCCTCAGCTACAGTTCCATTTCCTGTTTCACTTTCTTTGTTTTAGTTAGCAGCCATCAGCTGTGGTGAGAAACAAACATTCTCCTTCTGAGGAATCCTCAGAAGGTCAACAGTAGCCTGATGCTGGGTCACAAGGCTGTGTCATTCGCCTTACTTCATCTCATCACACAGGTGTTTTGTCACCTCACAGCATCACAGGATGAAGGCTGAGGACAGTACAATAAGAGATTTTGAGAGAGAGAGACCACCTTCACATAGCTTTTACTAGAGTGTACTGTTAGAGTTCTACTTTGTTACTGTTATTAATCTCTTACTGTGTCTAGTTCGTAAATTAAACTTTTTATCATAGGTATGTGTGGAGAAAAAACAGTATCTATAGGGTTTGGTAATATTTCAGGTATCCACTGGGGGTCTTGGAATGTATCCTCCATGAATAAGGGGAGGACTACTGCATGTAGAACACAGTGCTTATGCACCCTTTTTGAGAAGGGTTCAGTAACTCCTGGCTGCTGGCCAATCCATTTTATTGGCAGGAATATCTCTCCTTTTCTTTTCTTTTTTCTTCTCCCTTCTTTCCTTCCTTCCTTCCTTCCTCTCTCTCTCTCTTTCTTTCTTTTTTTGAGATTACTCCTCTAAGTATTCAGTTTCTTTTGATGCACCTGGTGGCCATGAGTTACTGGGTTCTCTTTTTAAAGTTTTTTTTTTTTTTCATATTTTGAGGTGTGAAAGGCATCTCATTGATGCCAATCATGTTTTTAGGTTAATAAGAACCCTGTGTGTTTTTCTCTATAAAATGCCTTTTTACATCTTTTGACCACATATTTTTATAGTTTTATAAATGTATAATATACATACCATAAAATTCACTCACTAGTAAATTTTTCAAGTTCTGCAACCATCACCAAATCTCATTTTAGAAATTTTCCATCACTCCTGAAATTTCTTTTGAGCTAATTTTTGGTCAGTCCTCATTTTTATCTCTCTGGTACAAGGCAACAAGTCAACCGTTTTCTCTCTACATAAATCTGGGTTATCTTGCCATTTGGTATATATGGATAAAGTGTGGAGTCTTCTAAAACATTTAGTTTCTTTTACTTACAATGATTTTGAAATCCATTCATGCTTTTTAAAAAAATTTTTAAAAATTTATTTTCAGCATAACAGTATAACAGCCTTCATCCTGTGATGCTGTGAGGTGACAGTTTTTGTACATGGAGCACACCCAGTGCTCCATGCAATATGTGCCCTCCTTAATACCCATCACCAGGCTCAGACATCTACCCACCCTCCTCCCCTCTAAAACCTTCAGTTTGTTTCCCCCCTTCGTTATTCCCTTTCTTCTCCTAATGTCCTCTATGCTATTCCTTATGTTCCACAAATAAGTGAAACCATATGATAATTGTCTTTCTCTGCTTGATTTATTTCACTTAGCATAATCTCCTCCAGTTCCATCCATGTTGATGCAAATGATGGGTATTCATCCTCTGATGGCTAAGTAATATTCCATTGTATATAAGGACCACATCTTCTTTATCCATTTGTCTATTGAAGGGCATCTCAGCTTCTTCCACAGTTTGTCTATTGTGGACATTGCTGCTATAAACATTGGGGGTACATATGGCCCTACTTTTCACTTTATCTGTATCTTTGGGGTAAATACCCAGTAGTGTAATTGCTGGGTCATAGGGTAGTTCTGTTTATAAATTTTGAGGAAACTCCACACTCTTTTCCAAAGTGGCTGTAGCAACTTGCATTCCCACCAACAGTGTAGGAGGGTTCCCCTTTCCCCACAACCTCTCCCACATTTGTTGTTTCTTGCCTTGTCAATTTTTGCCATTCTAACTGGTGTAAGGTGATATCTCAATGTGGTTTTGATTTGAATTTCCCTGATGGTTAATGATGTTGAACATTTTTTTTTCATGTGTTTGTTAGCTATTTGTATGTCTTTTTGGAGAAGTGTCTTTTCATGTCTTCTGCCCATTTTTTGACATGATTATTTGTTTTTTGAGTGTTGAGTTTGAGAAGTTTTTTTTATAGATCTTGGATATCAGCCTTTTATCTGTAGTGTCATTTGCAAATATCTTCTCCTATCCCATAGGTTGCCTCTTGGTTTTGTTGACTGTTTCCTTTGTTGTGCAGAAGTTTTTGATCTTGATGAAGTCCTAAAGTTCATTTTCGCTTTTGTTTCCTTTGCCTTTGGAGACATGTCTTGAAAGAGGTTGCTGTGGTAGATGTTGAAGAGGTTACTGCCTATGTTCTCCTCTAGGATTTTGATGGATTCATGTCTCAAATTGAGGTCTTTAAGCCATTTAGAGTTTATCTTTGTGTATGATGTAAGAGCATGGTCGAGTTTCATTCTTCTATACATAGCTGTCCCATTTCCCCAGCACCATTAATTGAAGAGACTGTCTTTTTTCCACTGGATTTTTTTTTCCTGCTATGTCAAAGATTAGTTGACCACAGAGTTACAGTTCCATATCTAGGCTCTCTGTACTGTTCCATTGGTCTATGTGTCTGTTTTTGTACCAGTACCATGCTGTCTTGGTGATCATAGCTTTGTAATATAGCTTGAAATCAGGCAATGTGATGCCCCTAGCTTTGTTTTTATTTTTTCAACATTTCCTTGGTGATTTGTGGTCTTTTCTTTGTTACATACAAATTTTTGGATTTTTCCAGCAAACACCAATGGTATTTTGATCGGGATGGCATTGAAAGTATAGATTTCTCTGGGCAGCATAGACATTTTAACAATGTTTATTCTTCAATGTTTATTCCATGAGCATTTCCATCTTTTTGTGTCTTCTTCAATTTCTTTCATAAGTGTTCTGTAGTTTCTAGGGTATAGATCCTTTACCTCTTTGGTTAGGTTTATTCCAAGGTATCTTACTATTTTTGGTGCTATTGTAGGTAGAATCAATTCCCTAATTTCTCTTTCTACAGTTACATTGTTAGTGTGTAGGAAAGATTTCTGTGCATTGATTTTGTATCCTGCCATATTACTGTGTTGCTATATGAGTTCTAGTAATTTGCGGGTGGAGTCTTTTGGGTTTTCCACATAAAGTATCATGTTATTTGTGAAAAGAGAGAGTTTGACTTCTTCTTTGCCAATTTGAATACCTTTTCTTTCTTTCTTTCTTTCTTTCTTTCTTTCTTTTTTTTTTTTTTTGTCTGATTGCTGTGGCTAGGACGTCTAGTACTATGTTGAACAATAGTGGGAGAGAGGGCATCCTTGTTGTGTTTTTGATCTTAAGGGAAATGCTCTCAGCTTTTCCCTATTGAGAATAATATTTGCTGTGGGCTTTTCATAGAGGACCATATGATTCTTGTCTCTTCTCTTATTAACGTGTTCTATCACACTGATTGATTTGCGAATGTTGAACCACCCTTCCATCCCTGGGATAAATCCCACCTGGTCGAAAAGGATAATCCTTTTAATGTACTGTTGGATCCTATTAGCCAGGATGGTGTTGAGAATTTTGGCATCTGTATTCATCAGGGATATTGGTCTGAAATTCTCCCTTATGATGGGATCTTTGCCTGGTTTTGGAATCAAGGTAATGCTGGCCTCATAGAATGGGTTTGGAAGTTTTCCTTCTGTTTCTATTTTTTGAAACATCTTTAGGAGAATAGGCATTATTTCTTTTTTGAATGTTTGGTAGAATTCCCCAAGGAATCTGCCCAGTCCAGGACTCTTGTTTTTTAGGAGTTTTGTTTTTTTTTAAAGATTTTATTTGTTTGACAGAGAGAGAGATCACAAGTAGGCAGAGAGGTAGGCAGAGAGAGAGAGTGGAAAGCAGGCTCCCTGCTGAGCAGAGAGCCTGATGTAGAGCTCGATCCCGGGACCCTGAGATCATGACCTGAGCCGAAGGCAGAAGCTTAACCCACTGAACCACCCAGGTGCCCCATTTTGGAAGGTTTTTGATCACTGGTTCAATCTTATTATTGGCTATTGGTCTCTTCAGGTTGTCAATTTATTCCTGATTCAGTCTTGGTAGTTTATAGGATACTAGGAAGGCATCCACTTCTTCCAGGTTGCTTAACTTATTGGCATATAGCTATTGATAATAATTTCTAATAATTGTCTATATTTCCTTGGTGTTAGTTGTGATCTCTCCCCTTTCTCATAATTTTATTAATTTGGGTCCTTTCTCTTCTTTTAGATAAGTCTGGCCAGTGGTTTATTGATCTTATTAATTCTTTCAAAGAACCAGCTTCTAGTTTCATTGATCTGCTCTACTAGAGTATAGTTTCTGGTTTCTAATTCATTGATCTCTGTTCTAATCCTAATTATTTCTCTTCTCATGTGTGGCTTTGGCTTTATTTGTTGTTCTTTCTCCAGTTCTTTTCTTCTTTTTTTTTTTTTAAGATTTTATTTATTTATCTGACAGAGAAATAGAGAGCACAAGTAGGCAGAGCAGCAGTCAGAGGGAGAGGGAGAAGCAGACTCCCTGCCAAGCAGGGAGCCAGATGCAGGGCTCAATCTCAGAACCCTGGCATCATGACCTGAGCTGAAGGCAGATACTTCAACCCCCTGAGCCACCCAGGCGCCCCCCTAGCTTTCTTTTGAGGTCTGTTGGCATGAAAGATGGTCCTCCATCCCTTCACTTTTAGTCTGGTTGTATCTTTAGGTTCAAATTGAATCTCTTATAGACAGCATATGGATGTATCATGTCTTTTAATCCAGTCTGCAACCCTGTGCATTTCATGGGAACATTTAGACCATTCATGCTGAGAGTGATTATTGAAAGATATGATTTTATTGTGATCATGTTGCCTGTGAAGTCCTTGTTTTTCTAGATCACTGTAAATTTCTGTCCTTTATCACTCTTGGGGTCTTTCTCCTTTTATAGAACCCCTGTTAATATTTACTGTGGGGCCAGCTTGGTGGTCACATATTCTTTCAGTTTCTTCCAGTCTTGGAAGCTCCATCTCTCTCCATCCATTCTGAATGATAGCCTTGCTGGATAAAGTATCCTTGGCTGTATGGTCTTCTCATTTAGTACCTTGACTATGTCTTGTCAGCCCTTTCTGGCTTGCTAGATATCTGTGGACAGGTCTGACATATTCTGACATTCCTCTTTTTGTATGTAAGAAATCTCTTCCCTCTTGCCACTTTCAAGATTGTTTCCTTGGATCTAAGATTTTCAAATTATACTATTATATGTCATGGCATTGGTCTGTTCTCATTGATCTTGGGAGGGGTCCTCTCTGCCTCTTGGACACAAATGCTTGTTTCCTTCCCCAGATTAGGGAAGTTCTCAGCTATGATTTGTTCAAATATATTTTCTACACCCCTTTCTTTCTCCACCCCCCTCCCCCCTCACCGTCTCAGGGATCCCAATAATTCTGATATTGGAATGTTTCATTGAGTCCCTAATCTCTCTCAGTTTGATTTCTTGGGTTTTAATTTGTTTTTCCCATGCTGTCTCAGTTTTCTTCTTTTCTATCATCTTATCTTCTAGCTCACTAATTTGTTCTGCCTCATTTACCCTGGCAGTCAGAGTATCCAGTTTAGACTACATTTCATTCATAACATATTTAAGTTTGGTCTAATTAGATCTTATTTCTGCTCTTAGAATTTCTGTATTATCATTAATATTTTTCTCAAGCCTAGATATTGATAACTGTTACTCTGAAGTGTATTTCTGACATCTCGGTTATAGCCATATCCATTAGTTCTGTGGCAGAAGTCAGTCTCTGGTTCTTTCCTTTGTCAGAGGTTCCTCCTCTTGGTCATTCTGTTGAGGGGTGGTTGAGGGAATGTGCAGAGTCCAAATTATTGACCACAACACAAGCAAGGTGCACCTGTTTTATAGGGACCTTGGGGGTTGTTGGCCTCTTGTTCTTTCAGCCTGTCTTCTGGGGGAGGGACCTACCATGCTGTTATTCAGGCAACCCTGTTTGGGCTGAGTTGCCCTGCCTTCTGTGTGTGTGTGGGGGGGGGATGAGCTAGTGAAAACTGTTTTTTGGAGTCTTTTGTTCTCTGGCAGCTTTCCCTGGTGGCTTTTGTCTCTTCCAAGAGTCAGAGCAGAAGTGACCATATCCAGATTTCTGTCTCAGAACAGAAAGATCACAGTCTGTTCTCTAGGCCACACTGACTCCATTTCTGTCTGTGCTGCTAAAAACCACTTTGTCCTGGCTTGTGTGCCCCACAGCAGCACTCCCAGCCCTCACTCCCAAGGCTGGGCACGTCTCTGCCCTTTGTGCTTCTAAAACTGTCAGATGCCCCTAGTTCACACACGTGCCTGGGCAGCTCCAGGTTTCAGTCTGGCGGTCTGCCCTAAAGTCCTTTCCCGACCACTACCAGTCTGCAAGTCTGTGCCTGGTCCCCAGAGCAACAGACTTTTGTGTTCCTATGTTATTTCACCTTACTAGTGCCAGCACTTATGGCAGCTCCCTCCTCCTTCCATTTATCTTCCAATATCTGCCTGCAGAATCACGGCTCCCCCCTTCATACCTTGAAAGCAACTGCCAGAGATTTTTTTTTTTTTTTTTTGTAGTGATCCAGATATATCTTCTTACATCTCAGGCTGATGTCTTGGGTGTTCAGAATGGTCTGGTAGATATCTGGCTCAATTCAGGGGACCAGTTGAAATAGAGTCCCCTATTCCTCTGCCATCTTTTCATCCTAAGTAAGTCTTTATTTTATTTTTTTTAAAAGATTTTATTTATAATTTATTTGACAGACAGATTACAAGTAGGCAGAGAGACAGGAAGGGAAGCATGTTCACTGCCGAGCAGAGAGCCTGATGCAGGGCTTGATCCCAGGACCCTGAGATCATGACCTGAGCCGAAGGCAGAGGCTTTAACCCACAGAGCCACCCAGGCACGCCCTAATTAAGTCTTTAAAACAAAAAACAAAACACTATTTCAACAATAAAATAAGAAATTTAAAAAAATTCTGCTTGCAAAATACCCCTAATAATACAAAAGTGTACTATACCGAAGGAGCATTAATGATCCCTTAATTTTTTGCCTGACATTCTTTTGATATTTTATTTATGTATTTTGGTGTTTTGATTTCATGTATAATATTCATAATTCTTGAGTGTATAAGGAGGAAGATTTTACCAAATGCTAATATTGCTGTTTTAATTGAAAAGAATCATTAAATTTTAAAAACACTATTTAATCAAAATTACCTTTAATTATAGAGGAATATATGGTCAAAGCTAAAATATGGATGGTAGAATATTTCCTATTATAAATCTGTTGAAATCTGGGAATTATTAATTAATTCTGATTGGTTAACATAATGTTCACAAAGTCATAGCCCCTGATAGGTAACAACATTTCTGTTCATTGTATCACAAAGACACTTGTCTTCTTTTTCATTGTCATAAGCTGACTCAAAAGCAAAATTATCAATATTCATTTTATCTATTATTTTAATAGAATGTATTGTTCCATGTGAGTAAATTTTTTACATAAGAGAAGTTTGCCACTTCAAGCACTAATATTGTCTTCAATAAGACTGTAAGCTTCACAAGGACAGGGACTAAGAGTTCTTTACTATATTTGGAACATATTTCCTAGTATAAGTACTATTAGGCACAGGCACTTAAATTATACCTTTTGACTTTTACATAGTTTACTTTTCATAGCCTCATTAAAAGCGGCAGTGTTGGATGGAAGGAATCCCATATGCACACTCTGATACAGTTATTTGTTTATATGTTTTCATGCTTTTGTAGACACTTAAGTTCTGTTTGGTTTACTTCTGCATCCTTGGCAACCATCATGGTGCCGGTTCAGCCGCTCTCTCTAAATGTCAAATGGCTTGACCCGAACTGCTTTAGAGTTAGAATTTCTGGGTGTATGTTTTCACTTTGCCAATTATTAGCCAAGTGACTTTTTTGCCACTTAACTTTCCTTGAGTCACAAATTCCTCATCTATAATGCTGGGAAACTAATGCAAGGTTGTTATGAGGCTTGTCTAAGGTAATTCATGTGTGTGCACATAACCCAGTGTCTGGCATAAAAAAGTCACCCAATACATGTCTCCTTTCTTCCTTTGTTTCTTTGAAGACCAGATAGTCTTTTTCCTCATTTTATAGATGAGGTAATTGAAGTATAGAAAAGCTATGTGACTTACCAAACTTTACTTTTACATTTTATTAAAAGCACCAGAATTAGACTTGTGTCTTCTGACTTTTTTACTCATGCTTATGTTATTAGATCATGCTGTCTCCTGTGTATTTATCAAAGTCCATAGATAATTATTGGATTTAGGGGCTCAAGCCCAAATGGAGAAATAGATAAGAGAATAAAATTCAGACTAAAAGACAATGAGAATTTTATTAACTTATACAACAAATGTTTCTGTGTTGTAGACTCAGTAAAAAGCACTAAGTTTGGTCCTACATGAGGTTCAAAAACCTTATTTGAAGTTGTATGTGGTAAGGTCATGGCCTTAAAGAATCTGTACCTGTTAGAAATCAAAAGACATGAATCCAAAAGATGATAATCCAATGCATTATATAGTAAGAGCCTCATGAGTGGTATAAAGTGCTAAGGGAATTCTGAGAGGCAGGAGAGATTACCTGTAGAAGGTAGCATGTTTGGAGAGGTGTAATGATCCCTCCTCTACCATAGTGGTATAGAGTTTAAGGCCACTTGAGTAGTGCTTATTCTCAGTTCTTCTGCCAGTGTTACTTATTTCTTGTTTCAGGTACTGTCAGCATAGGAAAACACCTGAATTTAGATTCAAAGACAAGCTCTTTGTAAAATCAGTTGTGCAAGTATTTCTGCTGCATTGTCCCTATTCGTAACAGCTGTTCTGGAAATTATTGCATTTGCTTTCCACATTTAATTAGTCACTAATGACCAATGTTGTTTATAAATCAGTTCTTTGCTTATTGTTGATGATTCAGGTCAAACAAAGCAGATGGTTCCTTATGCTGGGTTCTCCAACATGCATTTATTATAAGATGGATGCATCTATTTTGATAGAACAGCCCAGAGCAAACAGTTTGCAAATGGCTAGGTTTCTAGCATGGGGATATTTCACCACAGGATTCTTTACCACAAAGTTCAGAGTCTCTTTTGAAGCAGACCTTCCTGTCTGCTTCCTTCTTATTCCATCCCTCCTCCCTTTCTCCTTCTTTTTTTTTTTTTTCCTTTGCTTTTTATTTCTTGTGTTCCTACCCAAGGGGAGTATACAAAAGAAATAGAAACTATGACTTCTTCCCAGGTGAAATTGACAATAAATTTTGGGAGATAAACCTGAAACATAAAATGATATGTGGATATAGATACATATAGTGTGTGACAGCCAGCCTGTATATTTAAGGGTGGAGAGAATTTACAGTAAATAAGTGATCTGTTTGAGGTAGGGTTTGCTGGGAAAATTTTTGGAGGCCAGTTTGCTTTTCTCTTCTGCTTGTACCAAAGCAAGTTACTCCAGGTTCTAGTCCTTTGATTCCGTATGGAGGTTCTTTATTTGCATTAACAACACAGCTAGATTTAAAAAATCATCCAATCCAAGCTGACTGATGCCCACTTTTCTGATCTCATTCCCAATGTTTATATAGTGTTCAAACTTAAAGTTGGTTTGCAATGAGTGTGGCCTTTTTATGTTCCATATATCCTTATATTGATGTGACCATAGCTTCTAGTGGGATGATAATAGTGAAGTACAAGTAATGATAATCATAAGAGAGTTTGTTTTGATCACAACTTAACTCTATACTCCAAATTAAAGCTTCCCATTGGCCAAACATTGCCAGGGAAATCCTTGGGAGTGCAAAGGAACAGAGTTAATATTTACTGAGCACAGGCTATGCCAGAGACTGTGCTACATATTTTAGACAAAACCATTCCATTGTTGGCCACAGTAACTTAGCTTATGGGAGAAGGAACTGAGGCTCATAGGGTTAAGTCTACTTTCTTAAAATCATATAACTGGTATACAATGAATCTAGGATTCAAACATAGGTCTCTCACTCCCAAATCCATACTTGTTCCATCTTACTAAAGAGTTTGCTTAATACAGGGTGGTTCACAAAGGATTCCCAGATGCTAGGAATGCAACAGAATCTCAGGCATGCCATAGCCACCAAATCCACTGCTTCATGTGGGAAGAGCTGGAGTCCAGGGCTCCTGATGCTCCAGGAACTACTATGGAAACTGAGTGAAATGTCTACAGAGGGGACTAGAACAAAGGGAAAGGCAAATGTGTAAAAGATATGGGGGGTTAGGGGAATAGGGAAGGAAAAATGAAACAAGATGGGATCAGGAGGGAGACAAACCACAAGAGACTCTTAATCTCATAAAACAAATGTGAGGGTTGCCGGTGCAGGAGGAGGGTAAAGAGAGGGTGGTGGGGTTATAGACATTGGGGAAGGTATGTGCTATGTTGAGTGCTGTGAAGTGTGTAAACCTGGTGATTCACAGACCTGTACCCTGGGGTACATATGTTATATGTTAATAAAAAATAAAGACTTTTTCAAAAAAGATATTCCTCTGTCATCAGTTTTGTGTTCAGCTGTGGACACCACTAGAGAAGGTCCGTATTCCCAAAGTTACAGCTCAGTAGTAATACTGGTCTCTCAGCTTGCCTGCTTGTTCACAGCTACTTTAGGGAGAGTGCCAGTGCTGTTCTATGGAGTCTAGGTGGCATCATTCACTTTGTAGGTTCAGAACCAATGTCCCCTCTGACCATCTTAGGGCAGGAACCAGCCATCTGGTTCAGTTTCACTTAAGGGTTAGGTTTTCTTTTCCCTTTAGGAATCTCACTGTCTTTTTTTGGTCATCCAAGCTTGGACAAAGCCAGTTCAGTACATCCCATCAACTCTTACCACTTTAAATATTGGGGGAACTACATAGTAATCCTGGCTCTTCTTCCTGAGGAGACTTTGGACTCTATGGCAATTGCATGCATCCATTTCCAGAAACCTTCCTACTTACTTCTCAATGGTATGAGAGAGAGGGGACTTGCCCTTATCTGGTAAATCCTGGAGCCCAGTCTCTCAGTCACTCAAAAAGTGACCTCTGTTTAATCTCAGAACCAGAGTAACCAACACATGCCCCTTTCTAAACAAGATGGCAGTACTCTCTGGGTCTGGATACTTCTTGAGCTCAACCCTAGTTTTGCATTTCCTAACTTGCCCATCCTGTTACCATCCATGAACTGGAACCAACCGGGGGACAATAAGGCAATAGCAGGATATTCAGAACCAAATATAGAGAAACAAACTGAAAGAGGGGATGCATGAAGAGGGATGGAAGTGAAGGAATGAATTTCCATTACAGAAAAGTTGATTTAAGGCAGCTGTTCTTGTGCCAGGGGCAGATAGGGTAGCTGAATTTAGTGATGCTTGAGCATCAGGCCCCTCAGTTGAATGGGACTCTTCCAAGGCTCTCAGAGAGACTACAAATTTTTATCTATAATTTTACACTCTTTTATCATAAAGGGGATTCTCAACCTCCAAATTGTATGAAAGTTAGGCCCCACAAAACTGGAATCCATTACATCCCTTTAAAAAATTGTTCTTTGGGGGCGCCTGGGTGGCTCAGTGGGTTAAAGCCTCTGCCTTTGGCTCGGGTCATGATCCCAGGGTCCCGAGATTGAGCCCTGCATCAGGCTCTCTGCTTAGCAGGGAGCCTGCTTCCTCCTCTCTCTCTACCTGACTCTTTGCCTACTTGTGATCTCTATCTGTCAAATAAATAAATAAAATCTTAAAAAACAAAAAAAAGATTCTTGGTAACACAGAGACCAGTGCTAGCTTGGCCAGTCAAGAATTAAGATGGCTTGATAATTAGAAACCCCTGACTGAAGCACCTGTTTATTGGAAAGAGGCAAACAGTAACTTCTGGCAGCTGACTTTATTTGGGCCAGGGATGCTAAATGATGTCAATCTCAATTATATGGTAGTGGCTGTATTGAGAAGGATTCTGAAGCCAGGTCCAGGTTCATGAGAACCAAGAATTAGTGATGGCTTCCATGGATACCTACCCAGTACTAGCCTTGATTTGGGTTTGGACTCCATGCTTTCCAACTGGGAAGTTACAGTTTTACAAATGTAGCTAGAAAATGTAAAGAGCAAAATATGACTTTCACTTTGGTAAATTTTCTTTCAGAAAACACAAAGCAATTCTTTTTTATTTGGCTTCATGAATTATGCAACTTTGGGACATGTGACAAAGAAAGATTCGCCATAACACTCTGAGCCTGGCTAGTAGCTCTTCACTGAATGCAGAGCTGGATGCTGCACAGAAAGTGGGCTAGACTCCAGTGCCTCTGGGCATGTTGTGCCTCTGCCATGGGTCTGATGGATCACACGAAGACCTAGTGGTCATTCTCTACATGGGCAGTGAATAGTCAAATGCTATATTCTTAGCACATTCTCAGTGTTCAAAGAAGCAACAATCACGGTTCATTAAATAGTTAATAGGTGATAGCAGATTTATACTGTGTACCTTTCCTACGTAGTGTGTGTTATGGGTTGAATTGTGCCTCCCAAAAACATATTCAGTACCTCAGATTGTGACAGTATTTGGTGATGTGGTCTTTAAAGAGGTAATTAAATTAAAATGACATCATTATGTAATCCAGTATGACTTGTGTCCTTATAAGAAAAGGAGATTGGACACAGACATACTAGAGGGAGAATGCCATGTGAACATGAAGATGGCTTTCTACAAACCAGAAAGGGAGGCCTCCGAAGAAATGAAATCTGCTGACACTTTGATCTTTTATTTCTAGCTTCCTGAACTGTCAGAAATAAAATTTCTGTTGTTTCAGCCACCCAGTCTCTGGCACTTTATTATCGCAGCCCTAGAAAACTAATATGGTGGATATGCAGTATTCTGATGGAATTTTGTTCTTATCTATATCCTATGACATTTCACATATTTTCCGGTTTCTGTTTTATTCATAGTTATTGAAAAATTCTCTCCTCGTTTCTCCATTTTCCCCGTTTACCGTGTATGCTCTCAGCAGAACATTTAACAGTGGTGATTTTTGCCAGAAACCAGTCTGTCTTGATGATATTTCTATTTAAACTGCCAGGAAGATTTATTGAGAAGCTGGTAAGAGAGGAGGACAACTCAAATTAATTTCACTGAAATGTACTGGAGGATGTAAATAACCCATGGCTTGAAAATCTGATTAACAGTCCTGTCACTCCAGAAAAATGTTGCTGGAGAGAGAATAGCAGGGAAGGCTATAAAAGTACAGGCTTATCATGGAAGAGAGTATTTTGATCTATATTTCAAACAACATGGTGGAGGTTAGTGATACGTTTATTTCAGGAAAAAGATGATGAATTTTGGTAATTATTTGGTGTGTATCATAATCAGCTATAGAGTCATCAAGTGAAGTGCACTGTAGCCCTCAAAGGCTGGGATCACAGGAAACCACATCTTGATTAGCCGTAATTCATTAGCCAGAGTTCATCTGTAATCTTCTCTTAGGAGAAAAAAGTGTGATAACAAAACACAAACATTTGAAAAAATAATCAAATTTCTGAAATGTACCCTGGGATTCAGTATAAATTCAGACCAATCCCATGTGTCATTTACATCTATATCCAAATGTCCACTTAATATGAATTATTGTTAAGAATTAGGATACTGAACTAATGCAAATCTTCAATCATCAAAACATAAGTTAATTTTGTTCACTGTATAACATCTACTCAGTCAAGGATATGATCTGATTGTATTAAGAAAGTATTTTCCATAGCAAGCATAGGAACAAATGAGAATTCTTATTTGTCATCTAAGCAGAAACTCCAATGAATAAACCTCAGCCCTTAAAAATAGAGATATCTATATCTACACAAATAAAAATAGTACCTGAATAACAACAACAACAAAAAAAATAGAGATATTGTCGTTGTTTGAGTTTCATTGGCAATAGTTCTTCATTCCACTCTCCAGGTGTAAATGTTGACTTATTGGCTTCCGAAACTTTCTGATACTTTATTAAAGATAAATGAATATTTAAAAAAAAATGTTCATATGACTGTTAGCCCTGGCCCCAGACAAGAAATTGCTTGATGGGCAGCCATCAGCAGGGTGGTTTTTTTTTTTTTTTTTTTTAAATTTCCAGCATAACAGTATTCATTATTTTTGCACCACACCCCGTGCTCCATGCAATCCGTGCCCTCTATAATACCCACCACCTGGTACCCCAACCTCCCACCCCCCGTCCCTTCAAAACCCTCAGATTGTTTTTCAGAGTCCATAGTCTCTCATGGTGGTTTTTTGTTTTTGTTTTGTTTTGTTTTTACCATGGATGCCACAGCCCCCTGGACTGAGCCTCTATCCTGTTTTGCCTGAAACACTGTAGTAGCTTCTGATAGAGGCTACTACTGGTTTCTCCCCTTGATCCTCTATAGTCTGTGCTCAACACAACAACCAGCATGAGAATTTAAAATACATCCATCATTTTGCGGTTTTCCTTAGTTCAAACCCCTCATGACTTCCTATCTGTCTCAAAGTGAAAAACAGAATACTAACAATGGCTTCCAAGGCCTGCATGATCTGACCTGTACCTCTGTCCCTTCTGTCATGGGCTTGATTCATACCCCTATTCTCGTGGTGCTGGTCTTTGCTATTTCTCAGTCCTGCCCAGCCTGTTCCCTCCATCTGGAATCCTCTTTCCTACAGTGGTTTGTATGGCTGCTTCTCTCATACCTTGGGGATTTTTGTTCAAATGTCATTGCCTCCTGAGACCTTTCTTTTTTTGAAACTGCCACCCCTCCTCAGCTGTTCTTCCTCTTCCCTTTTCCTGATTCATTTTTCTTTATCACCCTTACCACCATTTGACATAGTCTCTACTTTAATTGTTTTATTATCTCTCTTCCTCTGCTAGGATGTAAACTCCACAATGGCAGGAATTTTTGTCTGTTTTGTTCACTGTTTAGAATCCTGTTTGGCCCATCAGAGAGCCAGTCAATATTAGTTTAATGAATGAATGTCTGATGGGGACTTTTTCCAGTAACTTATTTACCTATTTGCAAAAGAGCCAGCAAGAGAACTCAGAAGTAAATGAAATTCCAATAATGGATTACGGCTCTGAAAACAGAATGGAACCCAGGGAGATAGCCGAGCATTCTAATGCCATCTTGCTTTCTGTGGGATTTGACAATAACACACAAAAGCCAAAAGAGATAGACTGATCTATCCATAGTATTGTCTCTTTCTATATATTTATACCATAAAACAAACAGCTAGGCAATATCAAGATAATATTTCTTTCTTCCTTTATTTTCACTTTTTTTGCTTGCCTAATCATATACACTATAAAAATTAATGACAGTCCCTTTAGAGATAGGCCATTTTCTAGATGTTTGATAAGTAAAAATTCACAGATGCCTTTTTTGTTGTTGCTGTTGAACAGATTTTTTAAAAGATTTTACTTATTTATTTGAGAGGGAGAGAGTGGGGAGAGGGGCAGAGAGAGAGAGAGAGAGGGACACTCAAGCAGACTCCCCACTAAGCATGGAGCCCAATGCAGGGATCACTCTCACCACCCTGAGATCATGCCCTGAACTGAAATCACGAATCGGCTGCTTAACCGACTGAGCCACCCAGGCCCCCTGTTGAACAGATTTTTAAATGAAGATGTTTAATTAGTGAGTTTTGTCATTACATGCATATGCTGATTACAGTTGTTCCTAGGCAGTAGATTAGAATATACAGTAGATTAGAATATACATTTTTTCTCCTCAAATCAAAACCCGACATAAAAATAGTCATTGCTCATTTGAAGATGGTGATTTCAGCATTTCACTATTTTTGACTCCCAATTATTTAGAGTTTCACCAAAGAGTACTTGTTTGTACATTTAACCAGTATAAAACGGTGGGGTAGAATTTACATATGATTTCAAAGGAGTAACCTATTTTTAGGGTGAGGATGACTTTCATAATACTTGCTTGTTTCCAAAATATATGATTCCTCTTTCAGATAGTGATATAGAATACCAGAAATTCCTTACAGTATATATTCTTGTTTCCCCCTCCATCAGCTGTAATATCTTTCAAAGGCCTGGCTCAGGTAAGTAATATTTAAAGACATCTAGGAGAAGGGAAGGAGCAGGCAGTGAGTGTTTGTGCATTAATAACTTTTTCCCTAATACAGAGTACAATTTCTTATAAATTGTGTTTCCCTTTTTTTTGCTATGGCTGCCAGGAAGCTCCAAGTCACATTTATTAATAATTATAGTAACTAAATTAGCACTTGCGGCTAGCATATTTTCTTCTAGGTATTCATGGCTTTGGTGGAAGCCATGAAACATTTCCATTTTGATTATCGTGTATTGAAATTATTACATATGTCTTTGGTGGACACCTTAACATCCTTTTGTAAAAGATATGGATTACAAAAAAAGAGAAACTTATTTCAGCCCTCATGGCTTCTTTATCCACTTTTCTCTTTTTTTCCTATCCCAATTACAGCTTGATAAAATATGACATAATAAAAAATTTAAAATTGCTTCATTTGTAGTGCATTATGATGTAGGCCTATGTAGCTAACAGTTCTGACTGTAATTAGTGACCTTTTATTAACTGGATTATTGTACTGAATTACTAAATCATGAAGACAATTGAAACAACCAAATGAAAGTTTTTGCAGTCTGGAAGGAATTACTCAACATATAAATAAAACAACGTCAGCCAGTTGCTCTGTGACTGTCATACTGTGTTCTCATGTTCATGAATCAGAAAATCAGATGCTGGGATGTGAGCTCAATGAGCTTGTTAAAGGGGCTTGTCTGTTTTGGTCAGTTTATCCCCAGTGTCAGTTGGCTGTTTTGGTTAGTTTACCCCCAGTAGAATAGGCTCAAGGCATATTTGTTGATGACTATTGATAAATGTTAATTTACTAATTTACTGATAAATATTAATAGGTGATGAGTATAAAAATTATATATATGGAATTAAGTCTTGTTCAGTTGTATTTCTAGGTGGGACACGGACTGAGTGGTAAGGGTAGGGTGGAAATAGTGGAAAAGTTTCTCTCTAGACCCAGAATAGTTACCACTTTTGGTACTCTCATTCCTTTGATAGATCTAGATTTCCATTTGATATTATGTTTCTTCTGCTTGAAGGATTTCCCTTAACATTTCCTGTAGGGCAGGTTTGCTATTAATAAATTCTTTCAACTTTTGTATGCCTGAAAATGTCTTTCACCTTCAATTTTGAAAGCTGTTTCACTGAGTTTAGAATTCAAAGTTGACATTTTTTTCTTTTCATACTTTAAAGATGTTGCTCCATTGTCTCTCTTTTTTTAATAGCTCATCTTATTTTTATTTTTATTTTTTATTTTTTTCAATTTTGGTTTTTTTAAATTTATTTTTTATTTTCAGCATAACAGTATTCATCATTTTTGCACCACACCCAGTGTTCCATGCAATCCGTGCCCTCTATAATACCCACCACCTGGTACCCCAACTTCTCACCCCCCCGCCCCTTCAAAACCCTCAGATTGTTTTTCAGAGTCCATAGTCTCTCATGGTTCACCTCCCCTTCCAATTTCCCCCAACTCCCTTCTCCTCTCTATCTCCCCATGTCCTCCATGCTATTTGTTATGCTCCACAAATAAGTGAAACTGTACAATAATTGACTCTCTCTGCTTGACTTATTTCACTCAGCATAATCTCTTCCAGTCCCGTCCATGTTGCTACAAAAGTTGTGTATTCATCCTTTCTGATGGAGGCATAATACTCCATAGTGTATATGGACCACATCTTCCTTATCCATTCGTCCCTTGAAGGGCATCTTGGTTCTTTCCACAGTTTGGTGACCATAGCCATTGTTGCTATAAACATTGGGGTACAGATGGCCCTTCTTTTCATATCTTTGGGGTAAATACCCAGTAGTGCAATGGCAGGGTCATAGGGAAGTTCTATTTTTAATTTCTTGAGGAATCTCCACACTGTTCTCCAAAGAGGCTGCACCAACTTGCATTCCCACCAACAGTGTAAGAGGGTTCCCCTTTCTCCACATGCCCTCCAACACATGTTGTTTCCTGTCTTGCTAATTTTGGCCATTCTAACTGGTGTAAGGTGATATCTCAATGTGGTTTTAATTTGAATATCCCTGATGGCTAGTGATGATGAACATTTTTTCATGTGTCTGATAGCCATTTGTATGTCTTCATTGGAGAAGTGTCTGTCCATATCTTCTGCCCATTGTCTCTTGATTTTGTTCTTCGTGACGAGAAGTTTGCTGTCATTCTTATCTTTGGTCTCTGTACTTCATGTATCTTTTTTTTTTTTCTGTCTTCTTTTTAAGATGTTCTCTTTATCATTGGTTTCAAGCAGTTTGATAACAACATGGCTTGCTGGAGTTCTATTCATGTTTTCTCATACTTGGAGTTCGTGATGCTTCTTGGCTCTGTTATTTTAATTTTCATAATCTTTGGAAAATTTCAACTATTATTTCTTCAAATAATTTTTCAGTCCCACACCTTTCCCTTGACTCTCTATTTACCTAGCTATAAGCTCCTTGAAATCATCTCATAGCTCATTGATGCTCTGCTCATTTTTCCGTCAGTCTTTTTCCTCTGAGTTTCATTTCTGATAATTTCTATTGCTGTGTTTTCAACTTTACTAATAATTACTGCAGTGCTTAATCTGCTATTATTTTTCATCTCAGACATTATATTTTTATATCTCTGTAAGTTTTCACTTGAGTCCTTTTATGTCTTCCAAGTCACTGTGAAACCTCAATCATACCACTTTCCTCTAATATCTTGAACAAGTGGGATACAGTTTTAATAACTGATCTAGTGTCTTTGTCAAATTATAATTTTTTGGCTTATTTTTGTTTTTAAGATTTTTGTTTATTTATTTGACAGTCAGAGATCACAAGCAGGCAGAGAGGCAGGCAGAGAGAGAAGGAGGGAAAGCAGGCTCATTTCTGAGCAGAAGGCCTGATGTGGTGTTCGATCCCAGGACCCTGGGATCATGACCTGAGCCGAAGGCAGAGGCTTTAACCCACTGAGCCAACCAGGCACCCCAGGTTTTGTTTTTTAAATTAATTTATTTTTTATTATTTACTTTTTTATTATGTTCAGTTAGCCAACATGTTCAGTTAGCTTTTGATGTAATCAAATTCTAATTCTATGATCCATATCATTTCGATTGATTGATTTTTCAGTTTTATTATGTTCAGTTAGCTTTTGATGTAATCAAATTCTAATTCTATGATCCATATCATTTGGATTGATTGATTTTTCACAATAGTGTCAAATTTTTCTCTTTATTTGCATGCTTGGTGTAATGGGTTGAATTGTGTTCCTCTAGAAACTCATATGTTGAAATCTTAACCTTCAGTACTTCAGAATGAAACTTTTTGGAGACAGGGCTAATACAGAATTGATCAAGTTAAAATGAGTTCTTTAGGAGAAGCCCTAATCCAATAACTGGTGTCCTTATCAATAAGGGAAATTTAGAAGCAGACTTATACACAGAATTAGTTTAGCCATGTGACATGACACAGGGCCATCTACAAGCCAAGGAGGAAGGCCTGAGCAGATCCTTGCCTCCCATCTCTCCATTCCTTGAAGGAACTAACCCTGCCAACATCTTGATTTCAAACTACTAATCTCCAGAACTGTGAGGCAACCAATTTCTGTTAGGTCACACAGTTTGTGGCATTTTGTTATGCAACCCTCGCAAACTTAATTACTTGGTAGATTTTGATTAGATGTGAATTTTACCTTGTTGGGAACTAGATATTTTGTGTTTCCAGAAATATTCTTGATATTGGTCCTGGGATCCAGTTAAGTTACTTGGAAGCTGTTTGATCCTTTCAGTCATGCCTTTATTGCTTGGTGGGGGCAGAGCAGTATTTTGTCTAGGGCAGATTTTGCCCCACTGCATAGGCCCGAGCCCTTTTGATCACTCAGTCCGATGCCTCTTTAATTATTACTTTTTCCACTGCAGCTGGCGGAACAGGAACTATTTCTAACTTTTTGTGAGCTCTGAGAATTGTTTTTTCTAATCCTTTTGAGTGGTTGTTTCTCAGACCATGGATAGTTTCCTCACACATGTATGTTGACTCTTCGGTAGCTGAAGGCTCAAGGGAGACCCACTGCGTATCTCTAGAGCTCTCTGTTCTCTGGTATTTTTCCTTGAAAATTCTAGCTATGTTAGCATTCCTGTATTCCCAGCTCCAGCTCTTAGCTCAGGGGAACTGCCAGTCCCAGCTGGAAAGTCTTGTGTCTCATGTGTCTCATACATCCACCCATCAGGCTAACCTGGGCATATTCTCATGGATATGGCAAAGGGGCATTATTGGAAAGAAAGCAAGTTCACTCATCAAAGAAAATCACATGGGTGAGCCCGGAAGGACTATTTCTGTGGCCAATTCCTACAACTAGTTTTATGATCCTTATTATATATTGTCAAACTATTCTTTAGAAAGCATATACAGTATTGCCAGTGTGTGTGTGTGTACATATATATACATATATAAATAAATAAATATATTATATATATGCTATTTTATATATAATATATAAATAAATATTTATTTATTTATTTATTTATTTGTGTTATCTAGCCAGCTTTGGGTTTTACATTTTTTGTTTATATGTTCAGTGCTTAGTTTTATACTTGGTTTTTCTTCTTGAGGAAATTGTTTCTGAGCCATCTATAATATTACTCTTTTCTGATTCTTGTTTCTGAATATATATAGTATAATGTCTTTTGATTATTCTCACAAATAATCATCTAGACTCCAGAAATATTGATTACTGTATTTTTTTCTTTCTCAATTAACTTATATTAATGAGTTAGATATAATCAGTACTTTATTTTAAATCTTTATTTTAAAGATTTATTTATTCATTTGAGAGATAGAGAGTGTGTGTGTGATTGGAGGCAGGGTCAGAGGGAATAAATCCCATGCAGGCTCTCTGGGGAGCCCTTAGATAGGGCTCAGTCTCAGAACCCTGAGATCATGACCTGAGCTGAAATTAAGAGTTAGGCTCAACTGACTGAGCCACCCAGGCACCCTGAGTACTAGCGTTTATTTTAATAGTACATTTCCCAAAGTCAATTTACTTAGAAACGAGTGTGATTGAGAAACAATATGGAGGTTAGAATTGGACTTTGAAGTAAAGACGTTTAGAACTACAAAGAGGTAAGATTATCTGGTACAGTGTGCTCTTTAGAGAAATATACAAATAAGAGCACTGGGGGAGGGCACCTGGGTGGCTCAGTGGGTTAAGCCTCTGCCTTCGGCTCAGGTCATGATCTCAGGGTCCTGGGATCGAGCCCCACATTGGGCTCTCTGCTCAGCAGGGAGCCTGCTTCCCCTTCTCTCTCTGCCTGCCTCTCTGCCTACTTGTAATTTCTCTCTGTGTCAAATAAATAAATAAAATTTTTACGAAAAACAAAAACAAAAACAAAACCCTGAGGCATAGAGCAAGTTAGTTACTTGGCAAAGTGAAAAACCTATCAGTGATGGAGGGTCTGGTATATAATAGGTATCTAGTAACCATTTCTTGAGTAAGTAATAAATAGGACTGGAATTCAGGTCTCCTGTGTCTGCCACTCTCAAATGTATTATTATAGAGGTATACTATTTCTAGGATCGAAAACAACCTAAACTAGAGGATAGAAACAAACAAATTAGATCAATTTAAGGAAACACAAATTTGAGGGGTTTTAAAAAACATTCTTCAATAAGATGGCTTTCTCCAAATATACAAGTAGAAGAGATTATACCATTCTCCAGAGGTATGTAGACCAATGAGTGAAGATGGGAGGGAGGGAGAATATCACACCCTAATGTTAGTAAGGGTGATACAGCTTCCCCAAACCTTGGGTATGTGGAGACTTGACTGAGTTAGGGGGAGATGGTCTAAGACAATGGTGCAGTTCTGGCCCAATGAATTCATCTATGTGAATAATAAATTGAATGTAAAGAAAGTATGTCAATTCCCACTGTGAGGATATAATTATCACTAATACGGAAAATGGTCTATTTTAAACTTTATGATGCTTTTTAAACCTAGGAGATAGGCTTATCAGCAATGTCTAGTAAATCCTTGGATATAGGCTCACCAGGAATGTCTAGTAAAGCTTTTCGTAAATTATCTCTTTATCAAGTAAAGTCTTAGAATTTTTACTGAGGTCTTAGCAGTATTTTAACATAAAGTGATGAGAAAGACATTCCTCAGTTGTTAACGACTGGTGTCCCATGGGTTGAGAAAGGTTATCGCTTGACACAGCTATCAGGTCCCGGGGTCAGCGAGATGGCGTGAGGGATTGGGCAAGATGGTGGTTATGCAGGAATGAATGGCCCACCTCCCTGGGAACTGGACTAAATCTCCTGCAGCCTTATTCAGTAAGAATTTTATAGCTGACCGACTTGCAAAATCTGTTTCCCGTGGGCTGTTGGTGTTAATCATCAACAGGTATTACCAGGCAGCTGGCCCTGATAAGAGTGTTCCAGAAAGAACCAAGACACAGTAGTCCTGGGAATCTGGCAACTGCGATGATAAGAGGGATAGAAACTCATTTATGGATGTGATGTGCATTCTTTAGTCCACAACAATTAAGGTTGACAGGATTTATGTATAAAGTTTATAAAGTCATGAAGAAGTACACACAATGGTGAGCTGTCCAAGGGAAGGGGTTCCTTGGTTTTCTTCCCACCTGAAGACTTCGAATTTTTATTTCCTCTTCCTGGAAAGCGCATGCTGGCTTCAGGTCTTAGTTAAATGTTACCTCCCCTGAGAGGTCTTTCTTGGTGACTCAATCTAAACTACTTTCCCTATACCCACTTCACTCTCTCTTACTCATCCTGTGTGATTTCCTTCATAGCATTCATCATCATCTGTAGCCAAGTGTTTGCTTATTGCCTGTGTTCCAAGCTGGCAGGAAGCAACCCCCATAGAAGAAATGTCACCAACCTCGCTCACTGTGGTATTCCAGAACTCAATAAATGCTTGTTGAATGACTGAATGGAGTAAACGTGGCTGATTTGGTGAACCATAGAATCGAGTCAGAAGTACAGGAGACATCTTGACACTAAAAGTGAGTTTTTCAAGTTCATTAGAGGTATTCTAAAAAAAATCTACAGGCTTTCTTCCTTGATAGCATTACTTGGTTCACAACGGCATGATGTATTTGTGAGTGATCTATTAAAGTTTATTAAGAGGCAGTAAGGATTGTGGGTTGCAGCTGTCAATGTCTTTTATAAAATAACTTGTTTTTTCCTGTTATAAGGCAGAATGCTGCACAAGGTTGTTGCCAGTCTGATCCAGAATAGTGTTTTGTTTTGGTCTGTTTTCTGCATCACATTTTCATTGTAGACCTCAGAAAAAGGGCATGTCTCTCAGATAGAGACGGGGTAAGGCAGGGAGATACTTTGGGATATGAATTGCAGGCATTTCTCTTAGATCAGGGAATCTACCCAGTCGTGGGGACACCTCGGGACTCTGATGATATAAAAGTAGCATTTATTTGACATCAGAAACTATAGAGAAAAAGAAGGAGAGGGAAGAAATAGAGAAGGAGAGGGCAAAGAGGGGGGGACAGGGTGAGGGAGAAGGAAGCTGGCAGTGATTTTGGAAGGATTTATTTCACCTGAACATAAACTTTTATTATTATTCTTTTTAAAGGTTTAATTAATTCCTTTATTTGAGAGAGAAAGAGAGTGTGAATGTGGGGAAGAACAGAGGAAAAGGGACAAGCAGACTCTGCACTGAGCGTGGAGCCCGATGTGGGTCTTGATCTCATGACCCTGAGATCAAGACCTGAGCCTAAACCAACTGAACCACCCAGGAGCCCCCACCTAAACACACTTCTTATACAAAACCAAAAATAGATGCCATGTAGGCTGAGGTTTCAGTCTGAGCGAGGAATTGTGGAAATTTAGCAAGTGTTGGCTGCTAGAACCACACACTGCCCAAGGTTGCATCCTGGCTCTACCTCTTATCACCTTCCGAGCCTCTGTTTCATCACCTGTAAAATGGGGATAGTAATAGGAGCTGCCTCCTGATTCTGTTCTGAATGTTAAATGAGCTAATACATTTGAAGCGCTGAGGCTAGGATGGGGCCAGTCACATAAATGTTAATTTTGGGATTTTAGAGTGAGGTAGCCAGGGGTATATAAGGGTATATAAGTATATAACTTATAAGTATATATATGTAAATAACGGGTATATAACTGGAGGTGGAGGAGTTCAGTGTTCCATGCCTCAGAAAAAGGTATTAGGGAAGAGAGTTAAGGAGAAGGCAGAATAGAACTAGTCTTAATGGTTCATGAAGCCCAAGAGAGGCCAACAGAAGAGGCGACGAAAGATCCAATTTCAGACTGTGGAACTGCAGCCTTGGGTTCAGAGAGTTGGGAAGCCTGTGGGCAGGAGGTTCTCATGGACCCAGGAAAGCCACACGGACCTGAGTCCTGGGAAGGAGGATTGTAGAATGCCTCTTTGGCCATGCACAGTGGTTTATGAGAGCTTATCTAAAGAGTTTTTCCTCTCAAGCAAGTCTGTGCTTCTCTGTTTAGGAGACCATGTTGGAACTTGAAACTTGAGGAGTTAACAGCCCCAACCCATGAGATCAGATAGGCATCGGACACTTGGATGCAGATAAAACACACCTTCTGGCAGTATGTAGATTATTTGCCTCAAGGCAAAATGAATTTGTGAGCAGCTTTATAAATTACAGGGCAGGAAACTCTTTAGAAGTTTTCTAATGGACACGGAGTCCTAAATGGAAAGTACTACTACAGTAATCATAATTGCTCTTTTCAGAGGTCTTAATGTCATTGGTACTGTTTTTACTTAGCAAGCTGGGTTATGGTTTCGTTTTACTGAATTCAAAGCAGGTCAGGTGTAATGCTGCCCTCAGTTTCCTAATCCTGTCTTCCCCATAAAGTCTAAATTTCTTAACTGTAAATTTTCTTCCCCCAGAGGCTTTTAGGGTCTCTGGGGAAGCAAGGCTGTGCTATTATAGAGATGGCTTGTAAGTGGGTAAGCAAAGAGCTTCTCAGCAGACATTCGAGTTGGGTTTTAAGAAAGGAAAGCATGTATTGTATTCTACCTGGATACTTGACACCAAAGCATACCAGGAACTTTATACATCTCTCAGTTTTCCTCTCACAAGAACACTACATAATGGGGAATTATTCTCATTTTATAGAAGAAACTGGAGGCCGCAGATACTAAGTGATCCTTAGTTAGTATCACTTAGTAAGTATAAGAACAAGGTGATACTTGTTCTTCCTTCTATACCATCTTCCTTTAAATATTACTCTAACCAATGGTATGATGAGAAGGGCGGGTGAAGATTTATGGGGGGAGAGGAAGAAAGGGGAGTCCTAGAAACAGCATCTGGCATCAAAGCAACAACTTGATAAAATAAAGAGAAGTAGTAAAGTCTTCCATTCACAAATCCAAGTGAGCTCTTATGTTCTAGACACCATATAAAAGTTAGTTGACTTGTGAGTTAGGTACTAGTTGGGGAATGTTGACGATCTGGCTGGAGGATGACCCGTGAAAGAATGGAAGTTTGCAGGGCACCTGGGTGGCTCAGTTGGTTAGGCAGGTGCCTTTGACTCAGGTCATGATCCTAGGGTCCTGGGATTGGGTCCTGCATCGGGCTCTCTGCTCGGCGGGGAGCCTGCTTCTCCCTCTCCCTCTGCCTGCCGCTCTGCCCACTTGTGCTCTCTCTATATCTCTCTTTAAAATAAATAAGTGAATATAATCTTAAAAAAAAAAAAAAAGAATGGGAGATTGTTTGGGTAACTCTGGCCTAGAAAGCTAGGTAAGAGGTTAACTTTGAGGGCCTCAGGAGCACCTAGAACTCTAGCTGTGTATGTTGCTTTTGTGATTGATTTGGTCTCCTCTTGCTTTTCTGATCAAAGGCAACCAGGAGACACATGAGCTTTTCTGGGGTAGTTTCAGGGAATTAGAACCTTCTACACTCAAACTGAGGTTTACCTGGAGAGGTAGGTGAATCACTTGGAGATAGTGAAGTTTATACTTCTCTCTCTCTCTTTTTAAATTTTTGGGTGTTAGGATCAAAGTCAATCATTACGTTTCCTGATAGAAGAATGAGTGGTTTTCAAATGTGTTTTTCCAAGTAAGCAATTAAAGAATGGTTGCGGTGACTTAAGTTACTTTGTCGTTAGCACCACTGATGTCCCTTCTAGCTGTCCAACATTCGCCAGGATGATCAATATTCTTCAGTGCTTCTCTTGAACCCACCATTCTCTCCTCTCAAGTTTCTTATAGTCCTCATCACTCCTTAGCAAAATTATCTGTTTTACACACTTATATCTATCACTTGATTGTTAGTCCTGGATGGCAAGGGGAGTTTAGTCATCCCTGCCCCAGCTCAGTGCTGGGAACATAGTAGGTGCTTAATAAGTCTTTATTGAGTTAATTTAAAAAAACTTTTTTTAACTCTCAGAGGCAGTGTATTAATAATAGTGAGCAGTACAGGACAGTCTAAGGTTCCACTATATCTAAGTCTGCGTTAAGTCCAAAGCAGCAAAATCTATACCTGGTCACATCAGGCAGATGCTAATTACTACCTGCTGCCCCTTGGCCCTTCTAGATAGTCCTCAGATGTGAAAATGCATTTGTAGCTTATCACTTGATTGGTACTAGTACGCTGATATGGTAGAACTGTTGTTACTTTTGGTGGAATTTTCCATTTCATGAAAAGAGCCTTGGAGAGGATATTTTCACTACTGGGCTTCTCCCACCAGGAACTGGAGCTTGTTTTGAACTACATGTACCCACAACTTTGTAAACCAGTGAACTGGATAAATGCACAAAGTCCTTTGATGTTGCCTCTAGGAAAATAATCTTCCTCAAAGTTCAAACTTGATTTTTTGTTTGTTTGGTGTTTTGTTTAGTTTTATTTTGTTTTGGTTTCAAAAATCTTATTTAAGGGAGTTAGCTAGATTTATCCTCTTATTATGACCAGACATTTTGCTTCCAGTTTCTGGCCACCAATCTTTCAGAAATTCACTGCCACAGGCCTCAAGTGTGTCTCATTTTTTAAAGTGGTAATTGAAGAGACTCTTCTTTTTCTCTGTGGAAATTTCGGACGTCCTAGAGATTGAGGGGTCAGCAGCATCTCAGCAAAGAGGATGAATATCGGAGTGAAAGTCTGAATTATTCTTTTTTTAAAAATTTATTTATTTTTTTATTTGACAAACAAAGATCACAATTAGGCAGAGAGGCAGGCAGAGAGAGAGAGGAGGAAGCAGGCTCCCTGCTGAGCAGAAAGCCTGATGTGGGGCTCGATCCCAGGACCCTGAGATCATGACCTGAGCCGAAGGCAGAGGCTTAACCCACTGAACCACCCAGGTGCCCCTGAAAGCCCAAATTATTCTTGACATAAAAATGGTTTTGCTATCATGCTGACCTGACTTTTTGAACCCCTAAGTCCAAATTGATCGTGTTCATAGAATAGAAGCCACCTAGGTAATTTCTCATCAGAATAGATCCCTACATAGTTCCCCTGGAAATGACACCAAGAAAATCTAGCATTTTCAATTTCTCCCTTGAGAAGAGTCAGGAGCCTTGATGACTAGGTATTTCAGGTGGTAATTTTGTTCTTTTTTGTTCACTTAAACCATGTACTTAAACAGTTAATAAACAATAAGCATTTGCTCTGGTAAAGCACTGTACTAGAAGGAAGAGACGAACACTTGGATGGTCTTCTTACATAACTACTTACAATCTAGTTGAGGAGAAGGGACATTTGAAACAGTACAGTGTCACAAGCACTGATAAGGGACATATGTGACAAGTAAGTATATAAATGTCAGATTTTAAGGCAAGTTGTGCCTTGACGGAAGTGTAGGAGAAAGGGCAAGACAAGAAGGATATTTCCATGTGACCTCTGGTGAGGAAACAGAGCAATGTGACTATTTAGAAAGGTGGTCAGTTTGCCTGATTTATATAAAACAAAGGTCCTATCCAAAAGATGTACTCTGAATTTTAACCCATCAGCTCAGGGCCTTCACACATGTAGTTACCTCTACTTTTGCACCATGACCTTACCTATTCCCTAACTTTCCATATAACCAACCCTTGCTCAGTTTCACATTCCATCTTAGACTTCCTCTCTCTCACCAGTGGTCTTCTAACCACTCACACTTAGTGGTTTTCTTGAACTCTTAACCAACATGAACTTCTTTTAAATTTCAAATGTCCCTTCTCCTCAATTGGATTTCCATTATGGTAGGCCATGCGTCTTCAGAGCCCGAAATATGTCTCTGTATTGGAATTGGCTGTTTCCTCTATTCCTGCAAAGACTCTAAACAGCCTGAAGATGGGACCAACTATGTCTTCTTGACTTTTTGTTTTGTTTTGTTTTGGTTTGGTTTGCTTTTAGACTAAGGGCAGCATCTGACACCTACTGAGCTCAATAACTTGCTGTTGAGTGAATTAAGCGATGAACGAAATAGTGGAACAGACTTGGTGGACCGAAGGTGTGAATATCACTAGAATAAAGAGAGTGGAGGGCCTCTGCCTCTCTGGAAACTGTGGCAAAAATTTTAGGGGTCAGGAATTAGGGAAGCATGGGATGGAAGAACGGGGAGAGAAATGATTAGAGGGTGAGAAGGCGAGGAAAAGGAAAAAGGAAGGCTACCACCTAGTTCTAGTCATTAAACTTCTTAACAGTTTTATTGAAACAACAGCTGATTTTATAATTGTTATCTCTCAAGCATCAATTATTTGGATGCTGATTTTGAATTAAGTTGTTTTTAATGTCTAATACTCAAAGCATATTTGTCCCGTGCTAATTCTTGTAGTAGAATTCCCTTCCCGTTCTTCCTTTCACCCATGGATTCTCCTTCACTGGTTAACTCATTTAATGAATATTTGAGGACCTATTCTATGCGAAGTTTATAAAAACGTTAGTAACTGTATAAGTCTTGTAAAACATCCCATCAGTTTTCCTAACTGGGCATAAGGATATTTGACAGGAAATCTTAGCTATTGTGAATAGTTTAGCAATGATAATTTGAGGAAGGCCCTTTAAATTTTTTATACTAGGTTACAGGGTGATTAAAAAATAAATCTTGGTCAGCTTCTTCCCTACTCCTACCTTCTTTACCTATTACCTATTACCAGGAAGTAAATGGCTGAGAATTCAGAGTTCCAAAGGTTGCTTTCACATTGTGCTAAACTCTAATGATTTCTTTAAAAAGATTTTATTTATTTGAGAGCGAGAGAGAGAGAGCGAGAGAGAGAGAGCATGAGTAGGGGAGGGGCAGAGGGAGAAGGAGAAGCAGACTTCCTGCTGAGCAGGGAGCCCAAAGTGGGGCTTAATCCCAGGACCCTAGGATCATGACCTGAGCGCAAGGTAGATGCTTAACCCAAGGCAGATGCTTATCCGACTGAGCCACCCAGATGCCCCATAATCTCTAACAGTTTTTAAACAGGAAGAGGAAAGGCAAGGTGAAAAAGGAAGTTTCTTCCCCCTCATCATTTTCTAGTTCCACATTAGAAACAAAGGGTGTTACTCTTACATTTAAGCCATTTCAGGTGCTCCCCTTAGCATTAAGCAGTGCTCAGTGAGTATGTGGGTGCTGCGGGAAAGCCCGCTGTGGTCTGCTGCCTCCTGTGTTCCCTGGAGGCAGAACATCCATACCCAAATACGCAGCTTGGGTGACGTCAGAGTTGGCTTTTTCTTATGTTCACTGCTACACCTCAGTAACGCATGCTCCCTGATGCAACAGGAACCACGTTGTTCTAGTAACGGTGGTATTATCTGGGACTCAGGAAGTTGCTAGGAAATCCAATTAGTGACCGCTGGAAGACTGCCAGTGTTTCAGATTATGGACAAATCAAGTTTGCATAATAATGGGAAGTCTTAGCTGTTATAAATAGTTTAGCAATGGTAATTTGTTTATGCCATAATTCAGCATAGTGGGTTACCCATGAAGTCGAAGTACACTGATGGAAAGACAGTTTGGGAGAGATGTTTCAAATGACTCTGACATGCTTAACATACTTCCAGTGGTCATTCCTGATCTGGCCCGGGAGCTCGCTCTCACTCATTCTCTTCTGGCACTTTCTGCTATCACTAGGTCTCAGATAAACAATGACTCTCTGTTGTTCTGCTTATATCTGTTGTAATTTTTTTTTTTTTGAGTGTCAGTATCTTTATTGTGTTTCAATACTTGAACAAATTGGTGAGATAATGATATTAGGATTTTATATTCTTTGGAGCTCTCAAGTCTTCCCATCATTGATGAAAGTATTCATTTCAGTATTTGCTCTATTGTAATTCTAATTGCATTGCATTGTTCTCTCCAGACTTCCCCTCTTCCTCCCTTCCTTTCATTCTCCTAGCTTCTTTTTTCATAAACCAATAAAGCATAAATACACTATCTTTTTAGATATAATATGAGCCTACATTAATCTAGTTTTTTTCTTTCCTCTTTTTGGAACTTACCATCTAATGGCCAGCTAAAATGGCCTCTTTATATTCTCATCCTATTTGACTATTTGGAGGGAGTGCCCTGGTCTAAAAGCTGGTCTTGCTATCTAATCTGCTTTCCTGGTTCTTTTATTATCTCGGACAACACTTTTTGTTTTATTTATTTCCTTCATTGCCCCTCTTCTTTTGTCCACCCTTTGAATGCTTGATCGGCTAGCATTGTTTGTGGTTGTAAATATAGAAAGACTTATAATAGTGCTTAATAGATTGGGATTTATTGACATCAAGCTGACAAGAAGTCCTGTTGCAGTTCTTTTCCACCCAACAAGGACATGCCTTAATTTATTAACCCCTTCCCCCCAATATATGTAAAGAAGCACCCACAGAATACAAACATGCAGATTATTGAATTATAAAATGAACACCTGTGTAATCATCATCCAAGTCAAGAAATAAAGTATTGTCGATATCCGCCGGACACATCCACTGTTGCCCATTCTAATCCCTACATCCTTTCTCAATCCCTCATCCTTTCTCAGTTGATTTTGTGGTATAAACATAGCTGGAGAAACACTACTTAAAATAGTAAGTTTGTGTGTCGTACAGAGGCACGATTCATTTTGTCACCATCTAGCCTCTGCGGTTTGGTTTCACAGGGACTGCAGTTTCATTTTTTGCCATGCAGTAAGCTTTGGGTAAGTGAGTAAAATACGTCCTCATTAAAGTCGGGAGCAGGAGAAACCCATTTTTGTAGAATGAGACTTTCCATTTTGGATGCTCTAGGTACTGGGATCTCTTCGTTGTTTAGTGTTGGCAGAATCAAAATAGGCAGGACAGTGTTCTTCCTCCCTCTCCTTCCTTTCCTGGAGCCTGGTATATAAAAAGTTGGTATGGAGAGAGCGAAAGATGCTCTTTCAGCAGAACTGTGTGTGAACACGGGTCTGAACACTGGGAGAGATTAATACTCTCCCAAATTTTATGGTAATTGCTTCCTTATGTTTCCCCAAGTTTCTACTGCCTCTGTATTATTTGAACTGCACTAACTGTATTGGGTATACTAACTACAGTTGAGTTTTGTCCATTTCTGACCCTTTTATATATAGATGTGAAAATGCGTTTTGTGAGTTTAGTTTCTTTTGTTCAACATTTATTTGTAAAAGTCACCCATATTATGTATGGTATTCATTGCCATATGAATTTGATTACATGAATATACCAAAATTTGTGAACCTGTTCTACTTTGGATGAACATTTGGATAATTTCCAGTTTGGGGATATTATGAATAACGCTGATAGGAACATTCTCATCTGTCTCCTGAGGTACATGTACATGTATTTCTGTGAATATATACAGAAGAGTGGAATTGTTGGGCTTCGTGTTTTTATTTGGAAGAGAAGTCCTCTCCAGTGATGTGACACACCCAGGAGGAACACACCCAACATGACCCATAGAATCACATCCCAAAACTGATTCCATCTTAGAGCAGGAGAGCAAAAGTGAGGTTGACTTGCGTGAATGGAGGGGGTTTCAGTTGTCTGGCTCATTTGGCTGTTGAGAGAAGTATCTGGTCAGAGAGTGAGGTCGTGGGAGGGGGAGAGGGTTCAGTTAGACGTTAGTGGAGAAACTCCTCTACCTCTTGGGGATGCAAGGGATGGGAAGAAAGGTTTGGGCTTGGCTCTATTTGGAGATCTCTTAGTTGTTTACCCATGACTAAATAGCATCAGTGTAATTTAGAATCAGAAATTTGGGCAGATGGTCATGGAAAACTCTCTCTGAGAAGGTGACATTTGAAGAGAAACCTAAATCTTGAGAGTCAGACACTTTGGGGAAGAACATTCCAGTGAGGGAAGACCATGTACAAGTGGGGACACATTTGGAGACATTAAGAAACCGCAAGATGACGGGGAAGGCTGGAGTGCAGTGGGTAGGAGGGAAGTGGGAGATAAAAGATGGGGAAGGCAGATTGGAGGCAGGGCTCGTTAGGGCCAGTGGCTCATGGTCGGGAGTCAGTGGACCTCAATATAATGGAAGAAATATTAAGTAGTAAACAGATTTGGTTCATGTTTGAAAGGGATTACTCTGACTGGTTTGTGGTTGTAGCCAGAGTGGCAGCAGGGAGACTGGAGGAGGCTGTGCCTCTGGGGGAGATGACATTGGCTGAATCATAGTAGAGAGATGATGGGACTGAATGTAAGAAGAGAAGTTGACTGTGTTATTGTGGCTTGAACAATCCAGTGGATGGCAGTATCACTAGAGACAGGAAGAGCAAGGGTAGGAATAATTCGGGGTGAAGGGAAGAGAAGCAGCTATGGGAAAAAAGTTCTGGTGTGTCCATGTCAAGTTTGAGAAGCCTATTAGATATTTCGAGGAAGCATTCAGATACATGAATTTGGAACTGAGAAGAGTGTTCTTTATAGACTATGAACAAATCTGTGTATCTCTGGGCCCTGTCACATGGCCTAGCACATGGTAAGTCCTCAGTACCTATTTGATGAATGAATTTATTCAACAAATATTTATTAAGGTCCTTTTTTTTTAGATGATTTTTTTAACTTTTATTTTAAATTCAATTTAAGTAACATATACTCTATTATTAGTTTCAGGGGTAGAATTCAGTGATTCATCAGTTGCATAATAACACTCAGTGCTCCTTATATCAGGTGCCCACCTTAATGCCCATCACCCAGTTACCTCATCCCTCTATCCACCTCCCCTCCAGCAGCCCTCAGTTTGTTTGCTATAGTTAGGAGTCTCTTACGGGGCTGGAACACTGATTAATAAATAAAATAAAATAAAATAAAGAGTCTCTTATGGTTTGCCTCCCTCTGTTTTTATCTTCTTTTAATTTTCCTTCTCTGGAGGTCTTATTCCATGCCAGGCACTCTTCTAGGAGCTGGGGATATAGCTAGGAGCAAAACAGGCAAAAATTCTTGTTTTCCTAGAATTTAAAATATAAGCATACATGTATGAATGAATTGTGTATCCCAAACTAGATATTTAATAAAGGATTTCTCACTTTATTTTTTCTTCTAGGTCTTTAAAAATCTTTGAAAATATTAATTAAAGATGGAACTCTCCAGTGGGATTAATTATAAGAATAGTGTCTAATGAGACCTGATTATAATAACCCAATTTTCTTTTTTTTTATTTGATTTTCATTATATTTATGGATAGTCCGAGACCTTTGTATCATTTGGTGGTACAGTAATTTTGGTAGATGGGTGTTGTTTACAGGTGCTTTGAAGTCGATTTCTAATTTTCTCTTGAAAAATGTTATTTACAAGCGCACTGTTTTCACTAGCAGGTGTGAAATGGCTGTATGCCACTTGGAGAAGGAGCAAATGTCACTTCCGAGGTTTGTGATAAAATTTCCTGATAGATTCCTCAGGTGGAGTGGGAGACCCTCCTCGGCACTGTAACACTCTGTACTGCCAAGGTTGAGGAGCCAAAGGGAAAATCCGTATGCCTGTGGTCTCACCACTGTGCTAAATATAGTTCCGAGAAGCTCTGTGTTAGTTAATATTCTGTGAATGTCATTAATGTCTTCTGAGCTGTCAGGGAGTTTGTAACTTGGAACAACCTGCAGTGATTCTGTTTTGCCCAGAGAGTTACCTATTAAACCACACAAATAACTAGTTTCAGTAAATCATTCTTAGGCATTTAGATGCTTTTATATTAAATATCAACGTTAATACCCAGAATAGATTATTCACTTTCTATACTAAGCCCTACTAGTCATGATGCTAAAAAAATCTATTTTCTGGGGCACTCGAGGGGCTCAGTCTGTTAAGTGTGTGATTCGATTTCAGCTCAGGCCATGATCTCGGGGTTGGGAGATTGAGCCCAGTGTTGGGCTCTGCGCTGGGCATGGAGCCTACTTGAGAGTCTCTCTCTCCCTCTGCCCCTCCCCTGATCGTAGTCTCTCTGTCTCTTGAAAAAAAAAAGGAAAAAACAAACAAACCATGTTTTTCTGACCCGGGTTTTTATTGAAAATAAAAAGCTCAGGAGCAGGTCAGTTATCTTTTGTCTCATCAACAAGGTGGATATTTCTCAGAAAGTTTGTTTTCAATCAGGATTTTCCCTTTTGATTGCCTTCATCAGGGAAAAGACAGCCTTTCTAAATGAAATACCCCCAGTCTTGCCAGAATTAGGAAAGGGAAATACTTAAAAATTTAAAAGGCCTGAACTTAAAAAGAAGGTCGTTAAAATGCTTACATATTGGGGCACCTGGGTGGCTTGGTCTGTTGAGCATCTGCCTTCGCCTCAGGTTGTGGTCCCAGGGTCTTGGGATCAGGGACCATGTCCCCCACACCCCAATCCCCACCCTCCTACCTCCCCACCTTCTACACCCCCACCCCCCATCGGGCCCCCTGCTCAGTGAGGAGTCTGCTTCTCCCTCTCCCTCTGCCTGCCACTCTTCCTGCCTGTGCTCTATCAGGTGAATAAATAAAAGTTTAAAAAAAGATGCTTACATATTAAAGGATGTGTTCATTATCCACAATATGTGCTTGCAAGAGAATCTGCAGGTACTGACTTGGGAGAGCTTAAGAAAAACTTTCATAACTGTACATTTTATGATTTAGTATGTGCTCTCTCCTTTTTTCTACCGGTTCAGTGGATCCCCACTTGGATCTTTTGACTCCCTGCACCAGCTCCTCTAGATTAAGACTGGGAGTCAGAGTCTCGTGATCTGTAAAGAGACTCTACCAGCACAGCCAGGATCCCTTTCCTTCTTCTGGGGACCATGCTGTGGGCGGGGAAAGATGGGCTGTCAAAGGCCGTTAGGTTGTGAAGGTCATGCAGTCCTTGCTGAAGATTTTGACTCATCTTCTGTAGCTGAGGCCACATATCTGGAGGATTTTAGCAGAGGAGGAAGAGAGGCAAATTCGTCTTTTAGAAATCTGACTGGGGGTCATGGGGAGGAGGACGGTGGCTGGGCGTGGATCTGGGAGCAGGAGACCAGGAGACGAGTGTCTCCCACTCGCACCCCAGCTTTGTGTTCAGTATTCTCTAGACAGAAGCTTAGGTCTCTGCTTCTAGCAAATAGTTTGGAGTACAAAGAAGTTGCAACAGTTGACAGAAACAGCTAAGTCATCATCTTCACTCTTTCCTGAAGCCCTGATCCCATTTCTCCTTAAGGTTTGTAGGAAGAAAATCTTCACTGGGATAGCCTTTCTCTGTATTTGTTCCAGGGTCACTTATCTTCTACCAATGCAAAATTTAGTTCCTTTTTTTTTTTTTAAATAATGGGCAGAATTGGGAAATCTCACTTTGGGATATGGCCTGGCCCTTCTTCATAACCTGTTCATCCAAGCAAACTTAAGTAGGTTATTAAAACAGGCATGAAGAGACTCTCCGGTGACACTTCCTTTTTTATTCAAAGTGTAACAAAGGGAATATGTTTCAAGAACTTGACGGTGCTCCCCTAGCTGGTGAAACTGCTGCCCTTATCTCCTGGTGCTGGTGGTACGTTCACGGGCTCCCTAGGGAGGGCCTTGGGGGGCTCGGCTTGATGCCTAAGGGTGTTGAGTCTCTCCTGGAGTCAGATGGCTCTTTTCTTGGGATGGAAAAGAAATGGAATTTTGGTATATGAAATTCTTTTTTTTTTTTTGAGAGATTTTCTTTATTTATTTGACAGACAGAGATCACAAGTAGGCAGAGAGGCAGGCAGAGAGAGAGGAGGAAGCAGACTCCCCCCTGAGCAGAGAGCCCGATGCGGGGCTCGATCCCAGGACCCTGGGATCATGACCTGAGCCAAAGGCAGAGGCTTAACCAACTGAGCCACCCAGGTGCCCCGGTATATGAAATTCTTAAGCATGTCCATATCACTGGGGATTTGTCTTCTTCTTTTAGGATTAATTTAAGTCTTATTTCAGTGTGAGTGTGTTGAGGGGCAGATGATATTTGAAATCAGCTTTCCTCCCTAATTGATGCTTCAGGTAGGAAGGAAATTGGGCTGAGAATCGAGAGAGGCAAGTTTTAAATGTACTCCATTACTAATTTAGATAAAAATTAAATAAAGTTTTTTTATTAACATATAATGTATTCTAGGGGTGCAGGTCTGTGAATCGTCGGGCTTACACACTCACAGCACTCACCATAGCACACGCCCTCCCCAGTGCCCATCCCCCAGCCCCCATCCTTCCTCTCACCAACCCCAGCAGCCCTCAGTTTGTTTTGTGAGATTAAGAGTCTCTTATGGTTTGTCTCCTTCCTGATCCCATCTTGTTTCATTTTTTCCTTCCCTATCGCCCACAAATAAAATTTTATAGTGCATAATCTTTATACTCATTTTTATATTTGATTTTATTTCTTTGATTCTCTTTTTATTTTAATATAGAGACCTAGCTCAGAAAATCTTCCCATCAACCTATCCATGTCCATGTATTTTTTTCTCCCTACAATATCTCTAGCTTGAATGTCTTCAAGTTTCTTCTGACCACTCTTTCTTGAAAATGGCTTGAGATCTCACCTCATACACTGAAAGAACTCCAGAGCAGTCTCACATCTCTGAAGGGCTAGAAGGTGGGTATGTCAGTGAGTCTGCCTTACAACGGGCAGTCTACATTGATGATTTAATGTGGAGTGCTACAGACAGATGTTAGAACCAGATCACCTGGGATTGAACCCTGCTTGTGCCACTTCTTGTGTGATCTTTGTCAAATTACTTCTCTGTTCCATCTTTTTTTTTTTTTTAAGATTTTATTTATTCATTTGACACAGAGAGATCACAAGTAGGCAGAGAGGCAGGCAGAGAGAGAGAGAGGAGGAAGCAGGCTCCCCGCGGAGCAGAGAACCCGATGCGGGACTCGATCCCAGGACCCTGAGATCAGGACCTGAGCCGAAGGCAGCGGCTTAACCCACTGAGCCACCCAGGCGCCCTCTGTTCCATCTTAAAAATAGAATAGTAATTGTTTTTTTGCCTTATAAACTTATTTCGAGGATTAAATGAGTCAGTGACTTAAAGGCTCATTGGGACGATTGAGTAAATGAATATGCATGAGACCCTTAGCACTGTGTTTGGCATTCAGCGAACATTATATAGATGTCTATTGTTTTTTCACAGCTCATTTTTCCATGATTCAGTGGCTCCTACCCCCTCCAGGCTAGCCTGCTGATCCAGCCGTGCCCTGTTCTGTACCGTTCTGCCTCGTGCCACACATCAGCCTTTTCCCTTTATTCTCCTGAAGGCATTGCATGTATAAGGCTGTTGTGAGTAATAATGACTCTTTGTAATAACAGCTATTATCTGCTGAGTGCTAACCCTGTGCCAGCACTGTTACAAGTACTTAAGTATCTATTAACTCACTTAATTCTCATACCGGCTCTGTAAGAGAAATATGATCAGCATCCTCATTTTACACTTGATCTTAGCCAAAAGGCCGAGAAGCAATTAGCATACTCATTTTACAGATGAAGAAACTGAGGCACAGATAGGTTAAATAACTCATCCAAGCCTACCCAGTTAGTAAAGATTGAAGCTAGGTTTTCAAACATCATGTACTTACCGTTCTCCTGGCCCTTGATGTATAAGGAAGTACCTTGGTTTTCTTTCTTCCCGTGAATGATTTCCTTATATTATTCTTCTCATTTGGGACGTCAGATTCCTTATTCCTGCTATTACTGCTAAAGGCGCTGGGGCCCTGAAGGAGGGAGAAGGATTCTTAGTTTGTAAAGAGAAGCCCAAGGAAAGGCTTAGAGTAGACTGAGCCCCAACTGTGTGCCAGCATTGTGTGAGGCCCTCCCACATATACTCTCTCTGGAATTCTCACCACCACAGTTAATTACTATTATTGTCCTTGTACAGAAGAAGAGGCTATGTTTCAGGAAAGTAAGGATTGGCCTCAGGTTATACTGCTCATGAGCTGTGGAGAAACAGATTGTGACCAGGTCCGTCTGGCCCCAGAGTTATTTCATGGTACCAGCCTGGCTTTCTCAGGGTCAACCCTGAGCCTTTCTGCCCTCAAGCACTCCATGCTGTGAATTAGTTCAACTGGTGACTTTCCTTTTGGTAGACCTCTTCTCCTTTTTTAACCTCTCAGATTTAGCTTTTCTATTAAACTGTTTCAAATAAATGAACAAATATTTTAGTGTTGATTATGTTAATGTTAGGTAGGAGTAGCTGATGAATTAAGGATTCTTTTATTTATTTATTTATTTATTTGACACAGGCAGAGAGATCACTAGTAGGCAGAGAGGCAGGCAGAGAGAGAGAGTGGGAAGCAGGCTCCCCACTGAGCAGAGAGCCCAACGTGGAACTCCATCCCAGGACCCTGAGATCATGACCTGAGCCGAAGGCAGAGGCTTAACCCACTGAGCCACCCAGGCACCCAAAATGCATTAAAAATTCTTTTTTTTAAAAAAATATTTTATTTATTTATTTGACAGAGATCACAAGTAGGCAGAGAGGCAGGCAGAGAGAGAGAGGAGAAAGCAGACTCCCTACAGAGCAGAGAGCCTGATGTGGGGCTCGATCCCAGGACCCTGGGATCATGACCTGAGCCAAAGGCAGAGGCTTTAACCCACTGAGCCACCCAGGTGCCCTGGATTAAGAATTCTTATTGAAATATTTAACCTTATCATTCCAATGGGCTATAAATATGATGCCAGTAAGTATCATCAAACTTTGTTCATCTGAATAACATCTTATAGTGTTATTCGATGTTAGAGCATAGCCTTTAACACCTCGGGAGGGAGGAGCGTGTGTGTGTGTATGTGTGTGTTGTACACAGGTACCATTTCTCATGAAGTTCTCCGTGAAGTAGGACTATCAGGACCCTGTGTAGGTCTACTCAAAGCCACTACCCTGTTGAGCTGCCGTACTTGCTGTCCCAGATTATTCTGGCAATGTATTTTAAGGGTTTGTATCTGATAAGGATTTGTATCACACAGTGAAGAGAGTCTATAAGATTGATTTTTTTTTTCATGGATGATCAGCTTTATTGCAAGGCAGTTTATAGAGTCATATTCACATCGTTGGTGATGGAATGTTACTTGGGAACTTCGGGTTGTCTGCCTTTAAGATATACTTACCCACTGGGTTTCCAGAACTCACTGGTTGGTAATGGTCAGCTTCCAGAAGCTAAGGGATTGCGGTCATTAGTTTTATGTTAATGTGCTCTCAAGGTGACTTTCTTTAATCTTTTTGATTTCTATGTGAAAAACAAAGTGTTGAGGCAAACTGCTGTGTACAAATCACCACAGATTTCATGGCCTAAAACAGTACCCATTCATTATCTCGTAGTTCTGTAGTTAGAAGTCTGAGCATGTTTGACTGGATTCTGTGCTCAGAGTCTCACAAGGATAAAATCAAGATGTCCTAAAAGATTGTACATGGGAAATATTTTCTCCTCTCTAAGCTAGAGATTATATAATCATTTTAAGGACAATCCAAGACCACTTGATATTCGTTTGTTTTTTTTTTTTTTTTTTTTGGCAAAATAATTTTATTTTTCTAACACATGGTAAACATATACATCCAACATGCATTCATCTTGCATATTCACAAATGACTTCTAAATTACAACAACCGCTTTGATATTGAAACACGTACTCTTAGTTGAGATATGAAAAATGCTTTTAGATGCATAACATTCTGAATATATTGGTCACAGCAGAATTTGCTTTAGTTAGATTAGTTCTATGAATGTGAAGCTGTGAGAAGCTACTTCTGCATCTATGGCTCCAGATGAACAGGGTGCGGCATCACCAGCCTGTATTCGGCAGAACAGTCATTAGTTCTTCTGGTGATGGAACCACTTATCCACATCTGTTGGTACTGTGCAGGCGGATTCGCATGGTGGCGGTAAAGCATCCACGATAGCTTTGGCAGCATCCGGGTCACACTTGAAGGGGCTCCCAGACACTGTAGTATTCATGCAACTGATTCCCTTTCCATCGGTTTTCTTCGTCACTAATGCTCTCCAATGGTCATGAGTGCTTTTAATAATATCAATTGCAAAATCCTTATCTTTGAATTCTGCATTGAACGCAAACTGGTTCTCTGGTTTTCCATCAGGAACCTTGTACCTTCTGAACCAGTCCACAGTAGCTTCCAGGTAGCCAGGTTTCAGCCGCTTAACATCATTAATATCATTGTAATTGGCTGCATCAGGATCATCCACGTTAATGGCAATGACCTTCCAGTCAGTTTCCCCTTCATCAATCATAGCCAGTATGCCCAGAACCTTCACCCCAATTATTTCACCTCTTGCACATACCTTACTTCCAATTTCACACACATCAATGGGATCATTGTCACCACAACAGCCAGTATGCTTGTCATTGTGTCCTGGGTCTTCCCAAGTCTGGGGGATGGCACCATAGTTCCAGATATATCCTTTATAAGGGAACAAATTTGCAACATAACGGAGTTTTCCTTTCTTCACATCTTGTTTAATTGGGTTTAAAGGGTCCTTTGTAGCTATCTCCATTTTTGCATTAGACCAGCGTGGTACTTCAACTACCATGTGAAACACGTCCTTATCTGCATAAATTGGAACATCATGAAATGGAGATATATATTGTCCTTTTTCATTTTTGAGAAAGACTCGGTACTCGAGGGTGAAGGGCGCGGCGCGCTCCTCGCTGCTGAAGCCGCTCATGGTGCCGCTGACTAGCCACCGCCACCACAGAGCCACTAGCCCGCACGCGGCGCCGAATGACAAGCGACCACTTGATATTCGTATTGGAAAATGTAGCTATAGAGATTTGAGAGGATGAGCATTTTGATATTCCATTTAATTTAATTTAATAGTATTGAGTTTCAGTATTTATTCACACAACATAATTTCGTCTCGTAGTCAACCGGCAGACCATCTTTTCCTGGACTAAAAAACCCTGTGCTGAGAACATATCTAAATTGGACTTTCGGTTTTGCCAGTTGAACAAAAGATTTTTCCTTGTCTCCATTTCTCACTCTAAAGATGGTATCAATACTACTTTTTTTTCTCCTTATGTATGTTTCATTTTGTAAAACACGTGCTCAGCAGAGGCTCAGTGGATGGTACAGAGCTTTTGATCTCAATTTCTTTCTTCTGAAGCCAGTGTTCATCTCAGATTTTCACACTAGGAGAAGTAACCTCTTTGCAAGGGGACTGTGCATACCTCATCTCTTCCTCCCATCAGTCCTTTGGCTATGTGTTGCAGTAACATGTGACATTTGCACTGCATGTTACAGTTTACCAAGGGAACATGACCTGTTCAGTATCTGCGATGGACTGAAAGTTTATGTCCTTCCCCAGCCCCACCAAATTTATGTGTTGAAATCCTAACCCCCAAGGTGATGGCATTAGGAGGAGAGGGAGGCCTTTGGAAAGTAACTCGGTCATGAGGGAGAGCTTTCATAAATGGAATTACTGTCTTTATAAAAGAGACCCCAGAGAGAGCCCTTGCCCCTTCAACCATGTATGGTTCAGTGAGAAGATGAGGAAACAGGTTCTCACCAGACATGAATCTGCCTGAGCCATAATCTTGGACTTCCCAGCCTTCAGAACTGTAAGAAATCAATTTCTGTGGTTTATAATCTGTCTAGTATGTGGGATTCTGTTACAGAATCCCAAATAAACTTAGAGAGTATCTAACTTGATTCTTTCTAAAATTCTGTGTGGTAGGGAGATGCCTGGGTGGCTCAAGTTAATTAGGTGTCTGACTCCTCATCTTAGCTCAGGTTTTGATCTCAGAGTTGTGAGTTCAAGTCCCGTCCTGGGCTCAACGCTGGGCATGGAGCCTACTTAAGAAGAAAAGAAAAAATAAGATTCTGTGAGATGGATGTTGTTATTACTTCTGTTTTATAAATAGGGCGAATAAGATTCAGGAATTAAATGATTTGTTCAAATTCACCTAAGAAACAGAGCCAAGACTGGCACTTACATTTCTGACTTCAAATGCAGTGCTGTTTCTGCCTCATCTGAGCTAAGCAGTAAGAGGTCAGAGAAGCATAGAAGGACCCAGACATACGTAAAAACAATTTCAGATACGAGGAGTGACTTCAGTTCGGGGTCATTGTCCTTCTTGTGCTGTTTGAACTCTAAATTTAGGCTCTTTTGGTTTTTCTTCTCAAGCTTGTTTTTCCAGAATCCAAATCAGCGTGTTGGCAGTGTCCTGCACGACTGTCAATATCTACCCTGGGGTACAGTCATGCCTGGTGTGGGAGGAAGTGACTGCGCCAAAAGGCTATCTGTTAACACTGCCTCCTTGATAAAAGGCAGTTGCGCTATTTTCATATTGGCCTCACATGTTTATAATTCACATGTTTCAACTGAAGTGTGAAAAGGGAGGGGACAGGTAAATGGGGTTCTCTAAGATTTGTATCTCTGAGACTTTGTGGATCCCCTTACAGGATGATTAGCACAAGAACTTACAGACAGGGGTGCCTGGGTGGCTCAGTGGGTTAAGCTTCTACCTTTGGCTCAGGTCATGATCCCAGGGGCCTGGGATCGAGCCCCGCATCGGGCTCTCTGCTCAGCAGGGAGCCTGCTTCCTCCACTCTCCTCTCTCTCTGCCTGCCTCTCCGCCTACTTGTGATCTCTGTCTGTCAAATAAATAAATAACATCTTAAAAAAAAAAAGAATTTACGGACAAAATATTCTAAATAAATCCAGGAATTTACTCATTCTTAGCATTGTTTCCTAATCCCATACCTAACACAATTATTCATGTATCCATGCATTCCAGAAATAGTAGATCTAGTAGCAATGTAGATTAGGGGATAGGAAATGGGCCTTTGAATCCAGGCTGGCTGAGTTGAAATTCAGACCCTGCCACTTATTAGCTGGGTGACCTTGGCAAATAACTTAATTTCTCTGTACCTCATCTATAAAAGGGGGGTGATAATAGAGCCTACTTCTTAGGGTTTCTGTGAAGATGGTGAATTATTAAATGTAAAGCACTTGGAACAGTGTCTGTGACCACTTCTCAAGTGGCCCTCAAAGATGTCCTGCCATCATCCCCAGAACCTGGAGCTACGAGGAGATATCACAACCACGATCCTGTTACGTGAGCATAGTTGACCTTAGATAAGGACCCTAACCCATGGCCCTCAACTAATCATACAGGTCGCTTTAAAAGCAGAGAACTTTCTCCAGCTGATGGTGGAAAAGGAAGTCAGAGAGATTCCGAGTGTGAGAAAGATGTGATGTGCTGTTGGTAGCTTTGACAATGGAACAGGCCAGGTGTGAGGGAATATGGTCAGCCTTGAGGAGCTAACAGAGACCGCTGGTAGGCAGCCAGCAAGGATATGGGAATCTCGGTCCTACAGCTGCAGGGAATGAATTTGGCCAACAACGTGAATGAGCTTAGAAGCCGATTTTTCCCAGAACCTTCCAATAAGCTCATATGACTAATAGGTAGACTTCAGCCTCATGAGACCCTATGCAGAGAGCCCAGGCAAGCAAGCCTGTACTTCTGAACTACAGAATTGTGAGACAATGGATGGGTGTTGTTTTTTAGCCACTAAGCTTGTCGTAATTGGTTATGCAGCAATACAAAACGAATACAGTTACCAAAGTGCATAATAAATATTAGCTCTCATTGTTACATTTGTTTTGAAGGTGTTCAATGATTGATGTACTGTATACAACGCTGGGGAAACAACAGTGAATGAAATACAGGATTTAGAGTGAAGAAGATAAACAATTTCATTTTTTGCTGACATCCGGGCTCTATGAACATCCACCATATATACATTTCTTCTTTTCTTCCTTGCTTTGGCTCATGTCTTTCATGATAAATATTAATTCTTAAGTTTCTCTTATTTTTAGCCAGTGGCTAGATGCTATTCAGCCATCAGCAGCAACTGATTGCCAGGAGAGAGTTGGGAGCAGGATTTATTGGATGTCTCCTGTGCAGAACCGTTAGGAGCTGTGGGAATCTCCTAGCATTTGTGCTCCAGTGTTGTAAGGCATACAATGGGGACGTCTGTTTTTAACAAAGGATCTATATAATCCTTTATCTCTAGAATCCACCACCTGGTGTTCTCAACAGCCCTGAGCACAGAACAATTCCCAGTTTAATCAAACTGGAATATAAAAGGAGCAATGGAGGCTGCAGTGTGTGATCCCCTTGAAGTTGTTCCAAGGGAAAGGGACCTTTTGTTACAGAGACAGCTCATTTTAGAGTTCAGTGGCCTGTGACACTTCCCCAGCTGGCAACTCAGCGGGGACCTTCTGATACTTTCCTACACTCAAAAGCCATTTTTGGTGGGCAGAACGGTGCAACGGTCATTAAGGGCTGCTTGGTGGGAGGGGTGGAGGTAGGGGAGAAGGGCAGCAATAAGGGAATAGTGGTATTGGTGAGTGTGCCTGCAGGGACCATTATTTTTATTCAAACATGAGATGTGTTCATTTTCCGAGTCTTTGCTTTATGATGAAGTTGGGCGGGGGAGGGGGAGATTATATATATTTACTAAGAGCCGGGATGATAATATCACTGGAGTTTTGTTTACATTTATTTTAAAGGCCCTTGGATTGGAGCTGGGGTGGGAAGAGGGAACCTAATCTGTTCGTTGCCCATAATAATTTTGAAGCATCCTGTTCCCTTCCTGAACTAGGAATTAGTTTCTTCCTATTGAGATTTTTCAGAGGTAAGACATGAAAAATTCCAAAAGCCATTCCAATATCAAAATACATTTTATAGAAACCTAGAGTTATAAACCTAGGAGGTGTCTCGGGGTCATGAGGTCTCATTTGGCCACGCTTGCCCATGTGGGCCGGAGTCTCATCACCACGTCCCCAGGGGAGATCATCTAGCATTTGAACAGTGAGACACTTTAAAGAGCAGGAGCTTGGGGACAGACAGAGTTGTTTTTAGATCGTTATTCTATTACTTTCTGGCTGTGTGATCTTCAGCAAATTATTTGTCTTTCCTAAGCTTCAGTTTCCTTACTGGATAATGGGGATAATGCTATCTCACCTTTAGTCTAATTGTGAGGATTAAAATAAATAACCAATGTAAAGTGATGTCTAGTAATTTCCATCCAGTAATTTTTAAATTTTTAAAAAAAAATTTAAAAAAGATTTTATTTACTTATTTGACAGAGAGACAAAGAGAGAGGGACCACAAGCATGGGGAGTGGGAGAGGGAGAAGCAGGCTTCCTGCTGAGTAGAGAGCCTGCTGTGGGGCTGGATCCCAGGACCCTGGGATCATGACCTGAGCAGAAGGCAGATGCTTAATTACTGAACAACCCAGGTGCCCTGCACCCAGTAATATTTTTAAAAATTTCCTGTGTATAAATTACTGCCATATTGACTTGGGCAAGTGTCAGTCTAGTGTGGAAAGCCTGGAAGATAGGGAAGAAGGAGGGGCGGTAGACTAAGTCCCTGAACTTCACACTCTATGTCCAACCGGTTACTTGGTATCTCTTCTCAGGTGTATGAAAGGCATTTCAGACTTAACACATTCAAAACCAAGATCCCATTTTTTTTTTTCTTCAAAGCTGTACCTAGTCTTTCCATGTCAGTCAATGACAACTCCATCTCCTCTTCCCATTGCTATGACCAGATCTTTGATGTCATCCTTGATTCTTCTCTTTCTCTCACCCATTCAACCTGTCAGGAAATTCTGTTCACGCTCTTCTCAGATTATGTCAAGAGTCCAGCCACTTTATACCCTCGCTGCTGTTTCTGACTTTGGTTCAAATCATCAGCATTTTCAGTGCAAGAGACAGGAGTGATTCTGTTCAAGTATATCAGACCAGATAGTTCTTTGGCTCAGAACTCTTCACTGGGCTCCCCGTGTCCTTAACTAAAAGCCAAAGACCTTCTGGTGGCCTACAACAAGGCTGCTGAAGTATGGGACATGGACATGAGTCTCTCTGCAAACTGTCACTAGTTCTTGGGGACATTAGGAGCTTGTGTCATAATGTAAATCAGCGATGTCGCTAAACATAGTGCTTAATTTGCCTGTCATTCTGTTCTTACAAGACTTTCTCAATAAAGGAAGCGGTGCACTGATTGCCGTTCTGGTGCCAACTCCTCCACCTGCCCTCAATGTTCTTTCTTTGACCTCATCTCCCGTTCTCGAGTCCCCCTTCTCTGCCTGTTCTTAGTCAAGCTGGTCTGCCTGTTGTTCTTCAAACACAAACACTGGCTGCACTTCTGCCCTCTGCACAAGCTAGTTTCTCTGCCTGAAATGCTTTCCTCCCAGATGCCCAAGGCTTCTTCCCTGGCCACCTTCAGGCCTTTACTCAAATGTCACTGCTTCTGTGAAGTCTTCCCTGATTACCTTGACGTTTCCTCTCACACCTCACTGCTTTATTTTTCTCTAAAACTCTTATCTCCCTTCAAATTGCTAATATAATTTATTTATTCATTAAAAAATCATCATCCTCATTCTATTGCAATGTCAACTCCATAAAATAGAGACTTTTTAAAAAATTTTGTTTTCATTTAACCCTGGCATCAAGAAAAATGCTGGTAAATAGTAAGCACTTGGAAAATGTTTGAATTTGAAAGTAAAAAATGAAATGGCTTGACAGAAGGTATATTTTTGTTTGTTTTATGGGACCATATTTTTAAAGCTTTAAAAAACTGTCCAGAGGTACTACTGTTTGAGCCAGGAGTATGTTCTGTCAGGCTGGGATGGAACTTGGGATGTCCAGGAAGGCAATTAAAAGACTTATACAAATCAGGGGTGTCTGGCTGGCTCAGTTGGTGGAGCAGGCAACTCTTGATTTCAAGGTTGTGAGTTTGAGCCCCATATTGGGTGGAGAGATTACTTAAAAAAAAAAAAATCTTTTTAAAAATAAAGGTCTATGCAAATCAAAAACTTGGTCAAACAGGCAGTGTTGACGGTGAAGTTTATGAGTAGCTCATCATTATTTGATGTTTCTATTCCTGCCAAAATAATACTATCTTATTGTTTAAGTTTAATTTAATTTATTTTCCTTAATGAGTATGAGTTCCATATTTTTGCTCCTTCTAAAATTTTGTTTTGTGGAGTGTCAGCATTCATTTTTTTTAAAATTTAATGACTGGTCTTACAATATTTTAACAATCTGTATCAACTTATATAGAAGTTTCTCTCTATATATGAAGATATTAAACAGCTGTAGGCTTTTGTAATTGCTCATATTTTTCTGTCAGACATTTGCTTTTTCATCTCTAAGGTTTGTACCATCATAGTTTTGAAATTTTCTTTAGTTAAATATGTTGATCTTTTACCTTTTTAATATCTTCTCTATCACCTTAGGGTTTAGTATTCAGCCTTCCTCCAGTCTTTGAATTTCCAATTTTTGTACTTTGTATTTCGAAATGCTTTTTGATTTACATGAAAGTTGCAAATATAGCATAGAAAGTTCCTGTACACTCTTCACCCCGCTTCTCCAAATATTAGCATCCTGCCCAACCATAGCACAATTATCAAAACTAAAACATTGACATTGGTGAACTGCTATTAACTAAACTTTTGACTCTATTTGCATTTCACCATTTTCTGGTAATGTTCTGCTTCTATTTCAGAATTGAGTTTAGGGTCCCGCATCTCATCTCATTTAGCTGTCATGTCTCCTAAGTCCTCTCTTTGAGTACTCACATCTTCTTAGCTGTTAACATTGTTCCTCAGTCTTTCCTTCTCTTTCATGATGTTGATACTTTTGAAGACAACTGGTCAATTATTTTGAAGAATGTTTCTCTGGTTTGACTGACTTTTCTTTCAGCAGATTGAGGTTATGTGTTTTTGGCAAGAATACAATAGACTTAATGTCCTTGCCCTTCTCTGTGGCATAGCATGGGATTCATGATGTCAGTATGTCTTATTACTGCTTATTACTGGTGATGTTAACCGTGATCATTTGGTTAAAGTGGTATCTGCTGCATGTCTCTTCTGCAAAGTTGCTATTTTCTTCTTTGTAATTAATAAATATCTTGGCAGGGGAGGACATTTTGAGATGTTGGAAATACCCTGTTTTTCCTCAAACTTCTGCCCACTAATTTTATGATCTCTCTGTGGATCTTGCCTCTAATAATTATTACAGTGGTGTTCTAATGGTGAATTTTTTTTACTTCCCTTGTTTGTTCTACTTTCATTAAATGGAACTCTTTTGTAAGAAAAATCTTTCTCTTTGGCTGAATTCATTCATTCATTCATTCATTCATTTATTCATTCATTTGAGTATGGACTCAAGGATATTTACTTTGTTTTTCTGGGCCATAATTCAATACTATTACTATTGTTTTGTTGCTCAAACTGTTCTAGCTTAGTACCACTGGGTCATTTTTACATGTCTCCATCCTTTTTTTTTTTTAAATTATTTGAGTTTTTTTATTCTTCTATTTTTACTTTTAAAATATATCTGTTTGGGGAGCACTCAAACAGTAGGCTCAGTCGGTTACGTGTCTGACTCTTGATTTTGGCTCAGGTCATGATCTCAGAGTCATGAAGTCAAGCCCTGGGTCCATGCGGGGCACAGACCCTGCTTGAGATTCTCTCTCTCTCCCTCTACTCCTCCCCTCCACTCATTCTCTATCTAAAAAAAAAAAAAAAAAAAATTAAATGAAAAAAGTGCATCTGTCTTTATTGGGGATATGAGGAGAAGTGGATGTAGGTTGGCAAGGTCTCATGGAGGCTCAAGTGTCCAGTTAGGTTTTGTGGCTTTTCAAGACTCCCTTCAGGTAGAAAGATCCTTGGACACAGGGAAGCTGGGTGCCCTGGGTCATATGATTGTTGCTGTTTAAATCATTTGCTGTGAGTAGGGTCTCAAATATAGCCTTGGTTCCAACTTTGGACAATGACCTGACACATGTCATCTTAGTGATTCTGAAATTAATACATGATAGCAGAGATAGAAATCCCAGCTTCTTAGTTCCAGCCCAATATTATTTCCGTGTTCTTAAGAATGCTTAAGGCTGACTCTGCTACTTCTGAGAATATGCCATCTGGTTGTCTGTCAGCTCTGTGGATTTTGAAACATGAGGAAAGATGGAGAGAGTGGTAGCTTCCTGGGTGTGTGTAAACTTCATTAAACTGATCATTTTCATTCCTGTTTTCATTGGAGAAGGCAGTGACACCGCCAAGTTGTGAGTGCTTGATGCCTCAGATAAAAATGGATGTTCACGTTAAGAGTTTTGGTGTTGGGTTGCCTTCTTGGCATTTCCAGCACTCAGCTGCTTTCTTCTAGTGGTCACCTGAGACATCTGGCTGAACAGTGTCTAATCCCTGTGCTCTCGTCCGTGACTAACCAGCACTTCTCTTGCTGGATTCGTCTCCAGGGATCACAGGACAGCTTGGCTTCTTCCTTCCTGGAGCAGTGCTCTGTTAACGCCAACCGTGGGGAGCTGGGTGTAATGTAATACAGATACTTGGAATCGCTGAGTCACTTCACAGTGACCGTCATGCCTGTGAATGTGAGGGAGCAGCCTGGAAGGAAAACAGCCTTAACAACGTCACTAGACTTCTCAGACACTCTCATCTTCCCCACATTTGTGTTAGACATTTGGCCGTGTAATGAATTCAGGTTGAGTCAAGAAGAATTTTCTGATATTAAGGATTGAGATAAGTGAAAAAGATTACCCCTGAGATCATATTTGTGAAAGTGACTTAGACCACATGAATAGCCCTTTAATCCTTTATTGCCATATAGATGTTTTTTCTTTATTATTTTCTGTTTTGGCAGCCTGTTTATAATTTGAAAACTATATCTACTTGTTCACCAGTTATAGATTGATAAGCTATCAGTTTGAACCAGGGATGAACTGTCTAATCAGGTTGTTTAGACCCTATCTCGGGAGCCTGGGTGGCTCAGTTGGTTAAGTGACTGCCTTCGGCTCAGGTCATGATCCTGGAGTCCCGGATCGAGTCTTGCACTGGGTTCCCTGCTCCCTAGAGAGTCTGCTTCTCCTTCTGACCCTCACCCCTCTCATCCTCTGTCTCCCTCATTCTCTCTCTCTCGAATAAATACATTTAAAAAATTAGACCCTTTATCATAACGAAATATAAAATTGTGAGAAGCTCTGGTGCTCATGGCGGGTAGAGAGCATGGGGGACTGGAGAGGTGAGCTGCTGAACTCCCTTACCAAGTTCTTTATCTTTGGTGCCTCTTTTTCTGCAAAGAAGAATCCTTAGCTTAAATCCCAATTGTCTAGAAAAATTTATTTTTTCAAACTATATTCACTAAGCCAGTTACTGTGTACCAGGCACTGCGCTAATATAGCTGGGAAAGCACTCATAAACAAGATGGTCTTGACATTATGGAGCTTAAGGTCTACAGCACTGGTGCCCAATAGAAGTATAATGTACACACATGTAGCTTAAAATTTTCTGGTAGCTATGTAAAAACAAAAAAGCAAAAAGAAGCAGATAAAATCAATTTTAAAAATATAATTAATATATATACTTAAAATGTAAATGTATAATCAATATAAAAATAGTGAGATATTTTACATTCTTTTTACTGCATTCAATCTTCAAAATTTGGTATTTTACACTTGTAGCACATCTCACTTTGGATGAGCCACATGTTAAGTGCTCAACAGCCTCATTTGCCAGTGGATACTGGACAGGGCAATGCAGGTTTGACTGAAAAATAAAAACATTCAGATCATAATGGTAATAAGCGCCTTAGTGAGGGAGGAAACTCTGCTTGCTCAGCACTGGGGAGCTGAGACCTGAGGGATGAGCGGGAGGTGACCAGAAGAAAGGAAGGTAACAGAATTCTAGGCAAAGGGAACTGTGTGATGTCTTTGAGTTGAGAAAGGAGTGAAAAGGAAACCAATATGTGGAAATTTGTGAATGAGGGAGAAAATGATGGTACTAAGAACAGGAAAAGAGATATCATCCAGACAGGAGAAATCTAGTTCTAGAGGAAGGATAATGTTTGATTTTAAAATGTTGACTTTCAGGTGCAAAAAGCAGAGATGGGGGAGAGGCAAACGGGAGAGTGGAGAGACTAGAGGTTCAGCCTTCCGAGTCGACGGAGCTGTGGCTTCTGTTCAAGTCCTAGAGTCTGAACTTCTTTTCAGGGGCCACTTGTTAGGTGGGCTGGAGACCACAATGGGCAAGAGGGAATCAGGTCCATTGGTTAATGAGCTCAGGAGGGCGAAGAGACGGTGAACATAAAATTGTGTTCTAGAGAAGGCCAAAGGTCATGATGCGGAGATCAAAATGATGACGTCTTGGGGTCGAAAGGAAAAGGAATGGAAGATAAAATCAAAGGGTTAGAAGCTGGGAGAGGGGGAATGGAGTGGGAAGCAGAAATAAGAAGGGAAATCAAAGTTAGAAAGTCAAAAGTGATAGGTGATTAGCTGCCTGTGGCATGGTGAATGGTGAGTGAGCCAGGTTTAAGGTGAAGGTGAAGTGATAGCTCTCATGTTACTAATGCTTCTACAAACTGGTGGTTTCAGAGGAAATGACCTGGAGACTGAAGAGAGGCCCGGGAAAATGGGCTAATCTCTCTAAGAGCCAAGATATGCTTCTAAGCCGGGACAGAAATCTTCCTTGCTTGGGCACTGTGGGAAGCCTGCTCCGACTGGTACCTCCCTTGCTCTTACAATACCAGACCCAAGTGAAGTGTCTGCTACTCTCGGCAAATCTTACAGAGGTGGTGGTGATGAAAGCTGGTATTTGTCTTTCAGCTGGGGGCTCTCCTCCGCCCATCACAAGGAGCAGGCAGGGGATTCCTAGATCACTAGGCTCCTGGTCAACCACCACTAGTGTTGAAGCTTCAACATCATCGTTAAGTCACTAAGAGCTTGCTGTGTCCATGCGGAGATCACATGACAAAGCTTGATTCCTAAGCTCCCAGAGTTTGTGTTTCCGACCCTTTCACCTGGAACACTGAACCAGCGGTGTCAGTTGTGAGAGAGATTGAAGGCAGCAGTTCTTTCAGGCCTTTTGTGGATGGGAAGGGAGAGAGAGAAAGGGGAGGTGGTAGAGGAGTTTGGAAGCTATAAAGGACCAGATTGTTCAGGGTTTGGAGGTCATCAGAAGGACTTTGCTTTTTATTCTAGGAGTAATAAGAAGATGGGGGAGTGTTTTTACATAGAGGAGTGTTCAGAAGATCTGATTTGTGTTTTTAGAAGTTTGCTCTGGCTGCCTTGAGATCAGCTGTATTGGATCTAGAGGGAGAGTCAAGTTCCCCTTCTAATTCTGGTCTTGTAGCTGGTCAAAGGTCTGATTCCCAAGTGACAGCAAAAGAAGCAGAAACAACGCACAGAGGCAAGAAAGGAGGAGCAGGACAGGGTAGCACAGTCGCGGGAGGTTCCCCTGCCCACATTCTACCGGCTTGCCAACGCAGCCGACGTCAAAGGAAGTCGAGCATGCAAAAGACGTCTTTGAAGTTTTGTTTGAAGAGAAGCCGTGCTTAGGAACGGGTTTGAAAAACTTGAAAATGGGATGATAAATGAAGGGCTTGCCATGCTGGGGGGCTGGCCCACATCAGGTGTGCTGAGAAGACTGGCCAGAGCAGGCCCCAAACAGAAGCTCCCTGGCGGGACTGTTCAGTCCTGCTTCTCCTCGGCCACTCCGCCCCCACCCCCTTATGGAGGAATCAGAGGGGATTTGCCTCCAGAAGGACCATCTGAGAATGGAAGTCCACTTCTTTCACTCCCTGTCCTGACAGACTTCCGCCTCTGGGCCACCTGCCCTTCACCCCAGTGGACCAGCCTCCGTTCTCCCTGTAGCGAGGCCCCTCTGAGGCCCAGGTGCACTGCGCCCTCTCACAGTTTATCGTGCACAGGGGAGACAGAAAGTTCATCTCTGGCAGGTAATTTTAGTGCAAACCTTTTGTAATTACTAAGAGGAAATTTCAGGGCACAGGCTGCATGCAATCCTTCTTCTCCTTTGGTTGGAGTCAGTTAACGATGAAGTAGTGGCTCATTTTGTACCTCTGCCTTAGCTGCAGGATGTCAGGGCATGTTCTAGAAACCGCTCCGCACAACGCTTGGTAAATGAACTCTTCCTTTCTGTTCAGTCCTGACTCCCAAACCTTCCAGAGCTGGGCTGGACTGGTTCAGTTGATCTGTTTCTCTCTCTTTCTCTCTGCCTTTGAGATTTCTGGAAAGGTAAAGTCCACTTGTGTGGGCTCAGGCTTATCTCTTCAGCCGCAGGCTGGGGTCGTTTCTTTTCAAGCTGCACAAACCCCCAGGTGGTTAGCAGTCTCTGACTTTTGCCCTTGGACCTTGCTGGGCTCACCCCCACACCCCCTGCCCCATAACTCTTCAGCTCCCTGGCCTGCTCTGCTTGGTTAAGACCTCTGTGTCTGTCTGCAAAGCCTCCGCTTTCTCCTCTATCTTTTTTTTGTTGAACCTCATCTCTCTCTCTCTTTTTTAAGATTTTATTTAGTTATTTGACGGAGAGAGATCACAAGTAGGCAGAGAGGCAGGCAGAGAGAGAGGAGGAAGCAGGCTCCCCGCTGAGCAGAGAGCCTGATGTGGGACATGATCCCAGGACCCCGGAATCATGACCTGAGCCAAAGGCAGAGGTTTTAACCTGAGCCACCCAGGTGCCCCGAACCTCATCTCTCTTTACAGGACTTCACGACCTGCCCTTCCAGACACAGCTTAGTCTGGCCCCTCCTGTCATCTTTTCCATCTTGAGCCCTGGGACCTGAAACAGGTGAAGCCAACTTGCTCTCATGTAAAATCCCAGGGCCCCTATGCTGTACATTATACAACTTTTTTTTTATTCTTTTTTTTTTTTAATTTATTTGACAGAGTTCACAAACAGGCAGAGAGAGAGAGGAGGAAGCAGGCTCCCCACGGAGCAGAGAGCCTGATGTGGGGCTCGATCCCAGGACCCTGGGATCATGACCTGAGCTGAAGGCAGAGGCTTTAACCCACTGAGCCACTCAGGCGCCCCTGTACATTATATAACTTTAATAAATTTTGAGAATGCAACTCAGTCATTTTGCAAAGGTCATATCTGTGGATTTCTATGAATCAGATTTCTTTTTCAAGGTTTTTCTAAAAGGTATTGCTTTTATTTCAAATTTTTACACTCTGCATATGTTTTCTAAGTATCTAACCCCCGAATGTACTAGTACCTCTCTTTAAAGCTCTACTGTTTTTGTTAAAGAAATATTGTGTGCTCTCTCTCTTTCTCTCCATCTCTCTGTATATATGTATATAAGGTTAAATGATTTTTATAAAAAGCGTTCAGAAAAGATTTGAATGTACATTTTGAACTTTAAATTGAGATGTCAGATCTTTTTATTTAAGTAATTACAGTTGAAAGTAGTTTTAGTCCTAATTTTATAAGAGGTAAATCCTAATAATTATATCCCTGTGTACATTAGTAAAGATGGGTATTTCTGTTAGAATAAAACAAAGGTTCATTGGAGTTGCCTCGGGTGGGGTTCTGGCTTGGTTGCAGGTGCCCGGAAGATTTAAGGTAGTGAGTAGGGAAGCGTCTGTAAGCTACATGTTTCACAAGTGCAGGCTTAATAGGCTGGGTAGGGGAAGAAACAATATTTGCCTTCAGTCTGGCTTGAGTCAAGCTTTGGGAAGAATATTGAGTTTTTAGAACTTAGGGAGGACACCCCACTGACCCTTCTTGGATCTCCCCCCACCCAGTTGTAAATTCCCTTGAGGCCTAATCATATATGAAAATATAAACACAGAAGGGTCATTAAGTAGCCTATAAAGAGGCCAAAGTGCCTGTAGATTCTCTACCTTCCTTTTGTTGGATTACCTATTAGTGTTTCCTGGTAATGCACAATGAATTAGGCATTCAGAACCTTTCGGGACTCAAACAGAAAAGCGTTTGCAGAGAACGCAGTGTGACTGGCTTTGAAGCGGGCCCGTACGGACATCCCTCCTTTTCTTTTCTGACTCCTGACTTAGAAACGCAGGTGCCTCTACAGTGATCTTTGAGTCTTTGCTGGATTCCATGTCTGCACTCTTTGCTTCATCTTGATCTGTGGCTTTTAACAAGTTATGTATCAGTGGAGCTTATTATGGGAGTCTTTTCTTTTTAAAAAAAATTAAGAACAAAGGGAATACAGTTTAGAGATTTTTTTTTCCTTCTATTCATATGCCTCCTACTTGTCACTGTTTCCATCAGGATGACTTTTTTGAAAATTTATACAAGCACTCCACGTGCATTGTGGAAAAATTTTAAAATACAGAATAACTAAGAAAAAAAGAAAAAGTGACTCCCAAATTTCACCACACAGAAATGACCTGTTTGGTTTATAGCAGTCTTCTCAGTGGCATCCACTGGCACATCTAAGTTTCTAAGAACTCTTCGTGGGGCTCCTGTCTGCTGTGGGTCTGTGTATAAAATTTACCGTTACTAGAAGCACAGAGAGACAAACTCTTCCTGAAATGAAGTATAGCAGGTTAATGACAAAGCGGCACCACCCCAGTGTAATGTGCAATTAGCGCCCAGGGGAATGGCGCCGGTTGCATGTTTGCTGTCCCATGGAACCACTTGGCTTTGTGAGAACAGAGGAGGTCCCTGTCAGAGCAGTGAACACAGACTGAACTGCGGCCTGACAAACCAAACAGTGTGGGATGGCTGTGGGATCGCTTAGGGCCTTTTTTTTTTTTTTTCCCTTTCTCTCTTCAAAAAGTCTTTGAATTCTTTTCAGTGTCTGGCCTAATCTAAAATTAAAGAAATATTAAAGAAAACACCTCTAAGCTCTACTATTACTTATTAAATTTTTTAAAAAAGAGTTATGGTGGCAACATCCAATGGTAATGGCAGTGTGGGAGAATAGATACATTCCTCTGTTGCTAGTGACTTTTCAATCGCTCCAGTAGTTCTGGAGCGCATTTTGTCCAATTACAGTGAGAGCCATAAAACTGATTTTGTGCCCTTTTCCTCAGTTATCACTCACATTGTGGGATATAGCTTGAGGAAATAATCTAAAAATAGAAAGCAATTTATATAAAGATGGTTACAATTCAAATTATGGGTAATCAGGAAAGCCGTCATCAAGAGATTCCCCTTCTGTTTTACCATCCTCAGAAATGTGTTTTATCCACTCAGGAGAGCTTTTCTAAGTAATGAAGCCTTTGAATGTGACTGACACTGCGGATAAGAGAAACCTCTCTTGTTGAGGTGAAAAGATGCATTTGGCTACTTTCTTTCTTTCTTCCTTCCTTCCTTCTTTCTTTTTTTAGTATTTTATTTATTTATTTATTTTTGACAGAGAAAGAGAGTGAGAGAGCGAGAGCATACAAGCAGGGGGAGCTGCAGGCAGAGGGAGGAGAGGGCGAAGCAGGATCCCTGCCCCAATGTGGGGCTCCATCCCAGGATCCTGGGATCATGACCTGAGCTGAAGGCAGACGCCCAACTGACTGAGCACCCAGGCACCCCAGTTAGTGACTTTCTGTGCAAAATAAGCAGCTTGTGGATTTTCTTTAGTCCTACCAAATTTTCCCAAGATAGACACTAATGTTGATTTGAAAGATACTAGAATACAGAGTGAACATAGAGGACATCTTGAACTCACTGGCTGCGACAGGCCCTTCCACTAGTGTACGGGCCGATGTCTGGTCATTGCCTGATCACCTTATTACCTCTTGGGGCAATTTGTCAGCAATTCTGCTATTTAGAAAGCTCTTTTTTATGTTAGAACAAAATCAACCTACTTGCAACTTCTGCCTATTCATTTCATTTCAGCCTTCTGAGGACATGTAGAATAAATCTAGCTTTCCTGTAAGTCTTTTCTTTTTTTCTCCCCAGGCTAAAAAGCCTTAGCTCTTTTAGACTTTCCTCAGATGTTCAACATATGTTCAACATATGGTTATATTTTTCTGGACGCATACCAATTGGTTGATGTACTCCTTAAAGAATTCAGAAGAAAATGACCGCAATGCCCAGAGTGTAGTCTAAACATTGAAGAGAAGGCCTGGTTCTTGACACCACGATTTCAGGAATATTAAGACCTCATTAGCTTTTATCCATGCCATGTATCTAGATTGTGTGTGTATACACTAAAACCCGCTAGTATTTTCATTTGCATGGCCTGGCCTCTTCTCTATCCTGTAGAGTTGCTTATTTGAATCTAAGTGCTATTTCCTGTTCTTTTTGGGGGGGGGGTTATAACATATATTTATTTATTTGTTTGCTTGTTTATTTATTTATTTATTTATTTATTTAGTGATCCATAGTTCATTGTTTATGCACCATACCCAGTGCTCCATGCAATACATGCCCTCCTTAATACCCACCACCAGGCTCTTATATACGATCTTTTCAGGGAGGAATAATTTAGATGTAGTAACAGGCACTAATCTGAATTTTTGTAGATATAAATGTCAATCTAACTGCCACCCAGGTCAACACATGGAATTTTTCCAGAATTCCAGGAGGTTCTCTCACGTCCTCTCACAGCCAGCAGCTCCCCAAATGTAACCACTGTTCTCGCTTCTATTTACCATGAATTAATCTTGCATGGTTGAACTTCATGTAAATGAAATTGTGCAATTTCAATTCTCACCTGGTGTCTGAGAGATTTATTTATATTGCTGAGTAAGGCAAAAGATTATTCTTTTTATTGTTATGTAGCATTCCATAGTATAAATTATACCACAATTTACCTATCTGTTCAACTGTTTGGCTTTTTTGGATAAAGCTACCATGACAATTACAGTACATGTCTTCTGGAAGATATACGTACTCATATCTGTTGATTACATATCTAGGAGTAAAACTGATGGGTCTTAGGATACATAGCTGTTTTGCTTAGTACATACTGTCAAACAGTTTCCCCAAGTGGTAGTGCTGGTTTATGCTCTCACTAGTAATGTATAAAATTCCAGCTTTCCATATCTTTTCCAGCACCAGTTACTGTAAGTCCTTTAAGTTTTAGTCATTTTAAAGAGGTATAAAGTGCTATCTCACTATTTTTTTTTTAACTATTGTTTTACTTTGCATTTTTTTGACAACTGATTACCAGTATAGTTTTCATGTAAAATTAATCGCGTGATTTAGCTCTATTGAATTCGCTTTGGATTGCTACTTGGTTGTCCCATGAATTCCGTACTCCAGCTAGCTTTTTGCCACCCACTCATTTATTTATGTCGTTTATCTTCCAAGTCTTCATCATACAGGATGTGGACAGATTGTGGTATCAAACCCCTCTAAATTGATATTCGTGCTTTGATTGGCATCCTTTGGTAGGCCATTCAGCCAGTTCTGAAATCAACCCAACTGTATGATTATCAGCTCACATTTCACCATGCTTTCAATAAAACTATCTAGAAGTACTAAAATTCAAATCCTTGCACACCTATAATATTCTTCTGATCTATCAGTCTCATTGGTACTCCTATCAAAAAATGAAGTCAATTTAAGTTGGTATTCTTTGAGAATCCACATGTTCCCCATTAATCATTTATTCCCTCTCTGTGAGCCCACAAATCATACTTTTGATTTCCTAATGGTATATCTTTCACTTTATAAATGTAGGACAACATTGCAACTTCTGGTTTTTCATAGTTCTATGGTCTTATTAACACGAATATGATATGCACATAAGCTATCTCTTCATTTTCTTCCCTGCACAGCCTGGCATCGGGACTGGTGACTCTGACAGCCAGCTGAGTGGCTCTTTCCATATAGCTATGTGGTTCTTAGAGGAACCATGGTGAGCAATCTCTGCATAGTAAGATTTGTTGTGTATCAGCAGCACTTCAAGCTTCTTGACATTGTGGACGAGGAACTTCCGGAAGCCACTGGGCATCATGTACTTTGCTTTCTTGTTGCTCCCATAACCAGTATTGGGCCTCAAGATCTGGCCCTTGAATTTTCTGTGTACCCTCTTGTCAATGCCTCTGGATTTCCACCAGCTGCACTTAATTTTGACATATTGGTTGGGCTGGTGCTGGATGAACTTCTTGGTCCTCTTTTTAACAATCTTGAACTTCACTAGAGGTCTGAGGGTGGCCATGATGCTGAGTAGGAGAGGGCTACCACCACTGCAGGCAGCATGGAGGAAGAAAGAACATTTGGGGTACCAGGTGGTGGGTATTATAGAGGGCACGGATTGCATGGAGCACAGGGTGTGGTGCAAAAATAATGAATACTGTTATGCTGGAAATAAAAATAAAAAAAAAATATGTAAAAAAAACAAAAAACAAAAAACAAAAAAACAAAAAAAACATTTGCAACTTCTTACCTGAAGCAGAAGTATGGTTTACAATGGTCTCCTTGTTTCTTTTGATTGCTGTGTTTAAACTGACTTTCTTTTTTATGAATGGAATTCTTCCATAAAGATTTTAAGATAGCTCATGAGTTGACAACTATATAATAAGTATGTTTTGGGAGGATGAGCATTAAGAAGTATTTTGCAATGTAAATAATCATTCACTAATTTATCTCTAAACTTGAATTTCTAATTATCTGATTTTCCTAGTCACATAGACACTAACATTTTACTTTTGCAAATGGGCAGAATGATGACAATGACCGATAATGGGAAAGATTTAAAAAAAAAAAAAAAGAAGGTAGTTCAAAACTATAAACCACTGGAGGTCATTTAATGAAGTTAGCTTGATCTATTAAGTTGGAGCTTAGTGGGCTTAAAGAGAGAGTCAACTTTTAAAGTGTCTCAGGCATTAAGAGAATCTGATTTAGACTTGAGAAATCTGGAAGCAATAATAGAAATAACCAATCTGTATGATAGGACTAGTTGCTATGTTTCTTTGTGCTTTAAGCAGGAAAAGCAAACATTTCATGGCACATATCCAATTGGCTAGCAGAGCTGCAGTAATCAACTGAAGAGTTTTTGGCCACCATAAACCCAAGTAAGCCTTGTATTTTATGCTTCTCATTATATTGTATAATAATAAAATTATTAAATTAAAAAGAAACTAGAGGTTATCTAATTTAGTCTTTAAAATTTACCTATGAGGAAACTAATACTCAAGGAAGCTAAATGATTTACCTAAGTTTTACCACCCGAGGACTATTGAAGAAGCAGACAGACAATGTTTCTGCTCTCATGAAGAACACATTTTAGTCGAAAGGGGACACAGAAGAAGCAAAACACACATATTTGAAGAATAAAATAGATGGTGGTAAGTGTTAGAGAAGAGTGAGATGCATTATATCAAGTGGCCAGATTCCCAATTTAGTCCTCTTTCTGCTTTACCAAAATGCTTTCTAAATGACTGTTTCAGAGAAATAGAGGAGTTAAATGACACAGTACTCTGAAGGTGTATTGAATGTCACAAAATTTATTTTCTTTCAATCAACTTATCCCCATTTGTTTTTTGAGAAATCAAAATTCAGACAGCATTTCCAGAATGAAGATATATATAAATGAAAAATATACATAAGACGATCAGAAAGTCCAGCAGGGCTGCCTAGGGCAAGTGAAGCATATATTTTCATCTTCAAAACTGTTTGTTCAGATATATTAATTAAAGAGAAACTTCTTTTCTCAGAGGAGTTTGATGAAATGTTTTTAAGGAACATTGGAAAGATGTTGCAAGAGGTCTACTCCAATCCTAGTTTTTGAATTGAAGTTGTCTTGTGTAGAGTTCGTCTACTTTGGCTGTCCTTCAACTTTCCTGCCACCAAACAGGGAAAACATTCAGCACCAAGCAATGTATTAGACTTGAGGGAGATTAAAAAAAAAAAAAAAAAACAAAACTGAGATAGGACCCTGGGCCTCAGGAATGCCATACTCTAATTAAAGAGAAAAGATAACAGTACCAGGTGGTAAGAGTGTTGAGCAATTGGTACAGATAAGAGGTTTGATAGAGATCTGAAGGAGGGAGAAATGCCTTTCTGTGGGTGGAAGGTTTCTTTGAAGGAGTTATAAGTTGGGCTGGACTCTGGAAAATGCGTGCTTTGAAAAAGAAAGCTGTAATTACAGCAGTGCTTGAGGAAGATTTTCCAAATAAAGCTTTTTTAGGGAGCAGGGGCAGAGGCAGAGGCTCTTATAGCTCTTCAGTGCTATAGATATAACGTCTGCTGATGACTGATAAACCTGGGTGGCTGGATGCGGTGAACGGGGTGGGGCAGAGCCAATGAGGAGATGGGAGAAGACTTTGTAGTCTGAGTCTGGGTAATAGATGACTTCATTCATAGGACTGAGGAAGTCTGAAGGGAGATCTGGTTAGAGGGTCAGGTAATATTTGATTGCAGGCATGGCAAGATGTTGGCAGCAAATCTGATTTAAGATATCCATCAGATGATAGCAGAGAGGAACCGGGGGCTAAGACTAAGGTAATGGCAGAGTTGAAGACTCACGTGCATGAGCACTGGTAAGTGAGAGAAGAGGATGTGCGAATTCTAAAGTGAAACATTGACCAAGAATCACTGAATCTTTTCCTTGGGACATTTCTAATTGATCTCTTAGAGTCAAATAATTTTCTGGCAGCTGAAGAGAGCTGAGAGTTATTATTAATCTGATACTCATCATACTTGATGTTGATGAAAGTAAGTAGGATAATCTGTATTTGTATCCACCTAGTCCCACTCCTGCTTACTGACAGGATAAAATACATATGCTATATATTGTCTATATTCTTTATCTATATAGATACAAAGATAGGTAGATAATATATACTTATTTTTATGTCTATTTATCTATGTCATGTAGTTTATCACCCAGAACAGGATTTATTTGTGGGCTGAAGGAGGGCACGGTTAAATCATGCCAGGACGACATGTGTAAGCCAGGACTGCACCAGGTAAAGCAGTTAAGCAGGAGCCTCCTACATATCAAGAAAGTATAGCACAATGGTGAAGGGTATAAGGTTAAAAAAAAAAAAAAAGAAAGAACAGTCTCTAACATTTTATTAGTATGTGATCCTGAACAAACAATTCGACCTGTCTAAGCCTTGGTTTTCTCAACTTTAGAATTTAAGATAGTATCTTTGTTACTCTATAGCTCTTTTTAACACAACTACCAGAGCGATCCCTCCAGAATGCACTTGAGTTCTGAGTACATGGGTGAAAGCAGGGAGACCAGTCAGAAAACTGCTTTGTCCAAACCAAAGGTGACTTTAGTTTGGACCAGAGTAGTAGTAATAAAGATAATGAGAAGATGTAAGATTCTGGATATAATTTGAAGGTAGGGCCTATAAGATTTTTTTGGTGAGAGAATGAGATGTTAAGGATGAATTTTAAGTTATTTGGGGGCTAAGTAACTCAAGAATAAACACGGTGTTCCTCAGGTTGGGAAGACTATGAGTGGAACAGAAGATCAGGAGTCCCATTTCTGAAATGTTACGTTTGAGGGGGTGTCTGGGTGGCTCAGTCATTAAATGTCTGCCTTTGGCTCAGGTCATGATCCCAGAGTCCTCAGATCGAGTCCTACTTCAGGGTCCCTGGGCTCCTGCGCAACAAGAAGCTTGCTTCTCGCTCTCCCACTGCCCCTGCTTGTGTTCCCTCTCTCTGTCTCTCTCTCTATTCAAATAAATACATAAAAAGATTTTATGTATTTATTTGAACACAGAGAGGGAGAGTGCACAAGTAGGCAGAGAGGCAGGCAGAGAGAGAGAGAGGGAAGCAGGCTCCCTGCTGAGCAGAGAGCCCGATGCGGGACTCGATCCCAGGACCCTGAGATCATGACTTGAGCCGAAGGCTGAGGCTTAACCCACTGAGCCACCCAGGTGCCCCTAAATAGATAAAATCTTTAAAAAAGAAAAAAGAAATGTTATGTTTGAGATGTATATTAAACATCTAAATAGAGGTATTAAGTAAGATCCTGAAGTCTGTAGTTTAGGAGAGAGTTCGAACTGGAGATGTACACTTGGAAGTCATCAGATGAAGGATATGAGACCAGATAACATCCCTAGGAGAGTGGTGGTAGATAGGGAAGAGGAGAGATCCAAGGCCTGAGCCTTGCACATTATGGCTAAAAGAGAAGGTAAAAGAGAAGGAAGGAAGCAGCAAAGAATATTGAGAAGGAGCAGCTGGAGTGGTAGAAGAAAAACCAAAGTGCCTTGGGAGAGAACAAATTAATATTTATTAATGGGAAGAAGATGACCAACTGTCTCATATACTTTTTTTTTAAGATTTTATTTATTTGACAGAGACAGAGCATAAGCAGGGGGAGCAACAGAGGTTGAGGGAGAAGCAGGCTCCCCACTAAGCAGGGAGCCCGATGTGGGGCTTGATCCCAGGACGCCAGGGTCATGACCCGACCTGAAGGCAGACACTTAACTGATTGAGCCACCCAGGCACCACTCTCACATACTTCTGATAGATCAAGTCAGATGAGAACTTGGAATTTAGTGACATGGAGGTCTTTGGGGAGTGGCGGGTACAACGTTTAAAATAGAAGGGTTTAAGAGAAGATGGGAAGAGAGAAATAGGCGACAGCAAACCTAGGTAATTCTTTAGATTTTCTCTAACAGGGAGAAAAGAAATGAAGTGATAGGTGGAAAGGAAAGTGAGATCGAGAGCATTTTTCTCCCAAGATGGACAATCATCAAGTAGAAAAGAAAAAGAATGGAAAATATAGCAGTGAGAAATGAGATTTGTGGTGCAATGTCAAAAAGGAGTAGAGCTAGCACACAAATTGGAGTGTATTGTCTTTGCTTATAACTCAGGCAGTTCACCTATAATAATAAAAGCATGTGTCAATAGGTAGGCGAGGGTTAATGTGAAGAGAGGTCATAGCCCCTGGTTTGTTCTGGGTATGAGCCTGGCCATTCCTTAAGTGACTTACTGTCTGCCCAGTAAGTGTAGTAGCAGAGAGCTGCATGTCCACTATGGACCCTTTAATAAGACGTGCTATGCCCAATATATTAGTGTGAGTTTGGTGTTTCCAGTGTTTAAGACAACAAACGTCTTGGGTTTTATCTTACTTCCATGTAAATTTCTCCAAATCAAGTTATTTCTCTAAATTTCAGTTTCTTCATTTATTGAGGAAAGAGAGAGGCAGAGAGAGTTTGCCTCAGTCTCATTGCTCTTCCTAGAGATGACTACTGTTATCAGCTTGGTATGTGTCTCTCCCTTTACAAACTGGCCTCTGGTGTTTTTATCAGATTAGCAAAGTAGTATTTTGTCTTTGTAAAAATCAAAAGAAGAAGAAAAAATCAACCATTTGTTATCTCACTACACAGAGATGGATATTTTAGTGTATCTCCTATTAGTCCTTTATTGCATATATTTATAATACACATATTTTATATAATTGTAATTTTAGTGCATGTACAGTTGCCTGTCTTTAAAAAAATTTAACATTATATCATAGACATTCTCCCATGTTACTAACAATTTTTTTAGAAACATCTTTTTTTTAAATTTTTTAATTTTTATAAACATATATTTTTATCCCCAGGGGTACAGGTCTGTGAATCGCCAGGTTTACACACTTCACAGCACTCACCAAAGCACATACCCTCCCCAATGTCCATAACCCCACCCCCCTTCTCCCAACCCCCCTCCCCCCAGCAACCCTCAGTTTGTTTTGTGAGATTAAGAGTCACTTATGGTTTGTCTCCCTCCCAATCCCATCTTGAGAAACATCTTATTTTGAATGAGAGCGTATTTCTTTAGTTAGGCATGGTCTCATAATTTACTTAACCATTTACTATAATCTAGCTGTGTTTGAGGGATGAGACAAGCCCAGGGTCCCCCTACTACTCTGCCATCCTAACTCCTTTGGACAATTATTTACTATAATATTGGAAATTTCCAATGTTATTGCAATTATAAATAATGTTGGGATAAATTATCTCTGTTTAGAAGGTGAGAATATTTCTTTCTCTCTTGAATAATTTGTGTCTTCCTTTATTGACCCCTCTGAGTTTTTTGTAGGGAGGGAGACTAGGTACCATGTTAATTATTGAATCTCTTCATCTGGGTAAGTGCCTCACATCTACTGAGCCATTTATATCAAAGGAATAATGGTGGGGACAATAATGATGATCATGCATCTTTGGTTACTTATTAATGCCATCTGCACGGTAAAACATTAATGAGCTTACACTTTTGACCCGTGAAAAGTGCTTTTAATTAGAATTCTTTTATTTGACTTTTTGCTATTTGATTCTGCCAGACTTCTGGATCCTTTGAACATATTGTCCATTGTTTGGAGTACTAAATGAGCTTGCTGGTTTTGAGCTGACTTAAACATGATGATAGAAAAACAATGATTAAAAACAAATATCCCTCTAAACTTTGGACATTGCACTGAATATAGGATGAATGTTATAGTGATTAAGAATTCCCACAGTCTATTTTGTTTAAAAAAAATCATAAAACTTTTGCATAATAGACACTCAGGATTACAAATGAAAACAAAAACATAAAAATGATCCATCTAAATAGTAATCAAATAAATAAAAATAACTACTAAAATTAGATGACCTTCAAACCTATGAAATTAATAAAGACTTTTTAAAAATGAAATATCTCAATTTTGTGAAGAATAAAGAAAAATAAGTATTCAAAAGAGCTTATTGGCCAGTGAGCCTGTAAAATGATTCTATTTGGTCAACTTGGAAATAAACATTAATGCCTTAAAACCTGCCTTTTCTTTGAACCAGAATTTTTACTTAGAGAAGTGTATCCTAAATAAATAATTATTACTATATATTTTGGTAGAATTTAGCAACAAAAATGTGCATTTGGCATTTTAATATTAAGAAATGAAAAGAAATAGTCTCAATATTAATTTATTCAGTCAATACATATTATTGAATCCTGGTATATGCTAAATTCCATCATTCCTCAGTATCTTTGGGTACAATGGTGAACCAGGTAGGGTTTTTCCCATCAAATACCTATAGTCCAGATGATACATCCATTCCATGGAATTCTAGGCACTCATTAAGAATGTTGCTGTATACTCTGGAAAACAATATGGAGGTTCCTCCAAAAATTTGAAATAGAGCTACCCTATGACCCAGCACTTGCACTACTGGGTGTTTACCCCAAAGATACAAATGCAGTAATCTAAAGGGGCATGTACACCCCAATGTTTACAGCAGCAATATCTACAATAGCCAAACTATGGAAAGAGTTTGTATGTCCATCGACAGATGAATGGATAAAGAAGATGTGGTATGTACGTATATGTGTATATACACCATGGTATATTAGGCAGCCATCAAAACATGAAATTCTGCTTTTTGCAACAATGTGGATGGAACTAGTGGGTATTATGCTAAGCGCAGTAAGTCAACCAGAGAAAAACAATTATGATCTCACTGAATGGTATGTGGAATTTTAAAAACAAGGCAGAGAATCATAGGGGAAGAAAGGGAAAAAAATGAAACAAGACAAAGCCAGAGAGGGAGATAAACCATAAGAGGCTCCTAACCTCAGGAAACAAACTGAGGGTTGTTGGAGGTGAGGGGGATGGGTAATGGACATTGGGGAGGTTATATGCTATGGTGAGCACTGTGAATTGTGTAAGACTGATGAATCACATACCTGTACCCCTGAAACAAATAATACATTATATGTTAATAATCAAAATAAATAAAGGAAAAAAGAAGGCAGGGGTGGTGGAGAATGATGTTGTAGACTTCAGCTTCAGCCAGGATGGAATTATGGGTTTGGATTTACTCTACTATGTTAACTGAAAAGTACCAGAGAAATTATACAGAGTAATTTTTAAGTATGGGACAACAAGCAGTGTAGGACTGACAAAAAAGAAATAAACCAGATGAGTATAAGATAATACTAGGTTATTATCTAGAGGAAATGAGATGGGGGGGGGGAGGAAAGTCTCTGCTAGTCTTGCTGAATTAAAGAGATGGAAGTCAGAGTTTGGGGAAGTCAAGGCTGCCAGAATTTTTAGAGTGGAGTACTAAGGGGCAAGAACTCAAAAAGAGAGAGCTCCAGAGATCTCTAGAGGGATCCCCTGGAGTGTTTGAGTAGTGATCTGTGCACATGTGAGAGGATATTGAGGCCAAGGAAGTAACTGCTAGAAGGATGAGTAGAAGAATATTTGGAGCACACAGGGTTGGCAAATATTCATGTTTTTACCAGCTAGAGCTCAAAGATTTCACAGAGCACAATACTTGGAAAGTTACCACTTTAATAATGGAGATAAATTGGACTTGACTAAAGGCTGCTCTGGGCCTTCTCTAACAGAGCTTAAAAGCAAAACTAAAAAGGTTGCAGCTGGTTGCAAATAACTGTACATCAGAACAGAATCCAACAACCAGGGATGTAAATTTCACTCTTCCTGGCAATCAATAAAAAATTCTTGGTCACGCATAGAAGTAGGAACATACAAACCCACAGTCAGAGAAAAAAACGGCCAATAGAAAGAAATTCAGAAATTACAAAAATGCAGGAACAAGCAAAAAGAGGACATCAAAACAGCTTTTATTACTATATTTTTTATGTTCAAAGAGGTAAGGAGAACATGATGATGAGAGGAACTTAAGTGAGAAGACAGAGTTTAGAGATGAGAAATAAAATATAGGAAATGAGAAATACACTGGATTAGATTAACAGCAGAAGGCACTGTAGAAGAAGAGATCAGTTTGAAGACACAGCAATACAAACTATCCAAAATGAAGCAAAGGTATAAAAAAAGTTAAAAAGGAAAAAAGCATCAGTGATGTGTGAGGCAAAAGAAAGCAGTCTAACACATGTGTTACTAGCAATATGGAATCCTAGGAAAAGGTGAGTAGAAAAAATAGAAAATAATTATTTTTGGAAATGGGCAAAAGTTTGCCCATTCAAAAGAAGTTGATTGAAAAGGGGATGGTAACTTTTTATTATTATTATGGTTTATCTCCCTCTCTGGCTTTGTCTTATTTCATTTTTTTCCTTTCTTCCCCTATGATCCTCTGCCTTGTTCTTCAAATTCCACATATCATTCAGTGATATCATAAGATAATTGTTTTTCTCTGATTGACTTATTTCGCTTAGCATAATACCCACTAGTTCCATCCACATTTTTGCAAAAAGCAGGATTTCATTTTTTGATGGCTGCCTAATATTCCATATATATATTCCATTGCCATATATCTACATCCCATTCTATATATATTCCATCCACATTCCATTCCATATGTGTGTGCATATATATGCACACACACACACATACATACATACCAAATATTCTTCATCCATTCATCTGTCAATGGACATCTGGGCTCTTTCCATAGTTTGGCATTGCTGCTGTAAACGTCGGGGTGCAACGTGCCCCTTTGGATCACTGCATTTGTATCTTTGGGGCAAATAGACAGTAGTGCAATTGCTGGGTCATAGGGTAGCTTTATTTTCAACTTTTTGGGGAACCTCCATGCTCTTTTCCAGAGTGGTTGCACCACCTTGCATTCCCACCCACAGTGTAGGAATGTTCCTCTTTCTCCGCATCCTCACCAACATCTGTAGTTTCCTGACTTGTTAATTTTCGCCATTCTGACTGGTGTGAGGTGGTATCTCACTGTGGTTTTGATTTGTATTTCACTGATGCTGAGTCATGTGTCCTGTGTCTATTGGCCATTTGGATGTCTTCTTTGTCATGTGTCTATTGGCCATTGGATGTCTTCTTTGCAGAAATGTCTGTTCATGTGTTCTGCCCATTTCTTGATTGGGTTATTTGTTCTTTGGTGTTGAGTTTGATAAGTTTTTATAGATTTTGGATACTAGCCCTTTATCTGATATGTCACTTGCAGATATCTTCTCCCATTCTGTGAGTTGTCTTTTGGTTTTGTTGACTGTTTCTTTTGCTGTGCAAAAGCTTTTTATCTTGATGAAGTCCTAATACTTAGTTTTTGCCCTTGCTTCCCTTGCCTTTGGTGATGTTTCTGGGAAGAAGCTGCTGCAGCTGAGGTTGAAGAGGTTTCTGCCTTTGTTCTCCTTAAGGATTTTGATGGATTCCTATCTCACTTGAGGTCTTTCACCCATTTTGAGTCTATTTTTGTCAATGGTATAAGGAAATGGTGCAGTTTCGTTCTGCATGTGGCTGTCCAATTTTCCCAACACCACTTGTTGAAGGGACTGTCTTCTTTCCATTGGACATTATTTCCTGCTCTGTTGAAGAGTAGTTGACTATAGAGTTGAAGGTCAATTTCTGGGCTCTCTGTTCTGTTCCATTGATCTATGTGTCTATCATACTGTCTTAATGATTACAGCTTTTTAATAGAGCCTGAAGTCTGGAATTGTGATGCTGCCAGCTTTGGCTTTCTTTTTCAACATTCCTCTGACTATTTGGGGTCTTTTCTGGTTCCACATAAATTTTGGTATTATTTGTTCCATTTCTTTGAAAAAAATTGATGGTATTTTGATAGGGATTACAAAAGGTAACTTTTTGGATGATGGATTCTATATCATGACTGAGGTGGTGGTTAAGCAACATTGTTCATATGTCAAATCTCATAAATTTATACTTAAAATTGGAAATTTTACTGTAAACTTAAAGTTAAAGAATGGTGTCTTTCCAAAAAATGATGTGGAGAAACATGAAATGGTGTTCAAGAGGTAGTAGTTTAAAAAAAAAAACATAAAATATACTTACATTAAGATTACAGTTTTGAAAAAAAATGTAGAAAAAGACTGAAGTGATATATGACAAAATATTAGCAACACTAATTACTGTATAAGAAAAAATTAAAAAAATAAATTATTGTTTCTTATTTTTATCTTTATTTTTAATTTTTATTTAAGTTTTTTTCCCACCAAGAAAATACAGTATTGATGTACCAAAGAAAAGAATTGCTAATTTTTTTCCTCAAGAAATCTCATAGTTTGGGTGATGGTCTGCACAAACACATGCTAATGGTTCCTGAGAGAGAGGAAAATATGAATATTTTCCCTCTGAAATGGAAAAGACACCAGCATCTTTGTAGTACCTCTGTTCCCCAAATTAGCTGAATATAGTAATTCAACATCATGACTTGTGTAAAAGAGTACTTTTTGATAATATGGTGTTGGAAAACCAATTCAACCAGTGAAATCTGAGAAGATAATTTATTGGCTCCTATAAGTGAAAAATCTAGACTTCAGGTATAGCTGGATCTAGTTTCAAGCATCAAGGCTTTTCTTCTATCTCCACAGCTTTCAGCTCTGTTTTTCTTTTTGATGACTTCATTCTTTAGTTGTCAAGTAGCCTTGATAAGTGTTAAGTTCATGTTATGGAGTCCATGTATAGTTTTCGTTTCTGCCATATCACCATATTGCTCATGAGCTAATCAGCAAACACTGGGGAGGCAGTAAGGAGATGTGGCTTGTTCATCTTTCCAGTTTCTCCCTGTGGTCTCTTGATGAGTATTCATGTAGTCTATGGAAATTCTCACAATCGGAGTCCATTCAGATATTTACATACCTTTCTGCGAACTTCACCCTTAATCCTCTAGTCTCCAGATATCTGAATGTCTGTCCAGACCATTAGCAGGTCCCAGTGCATCTGTATAGATCTAATCTCAGACCATTGCTATTGACAAGAAAACTGGACAAAGAGATTTCAAATTTCTACTCAGAGCGAGGTTTCCCTACTTCACTGTCCCTTAGGGGCACCCCTAAATGTGTATGAAACATTTCAACAACCCTTTTAGCTGGTGCTTGAAAATCATGCAGAGTCTTCTCTAAACCCAGTTCTAGATTTTTTCCTCTGTAGTCAGTCATTCACAGGTCACTCTCCAGAATCCTAAGTATGAGCTGAAGAGGGCTGGCATTAGGTCAGAGGTAGGCATGATGGAATTATTAACCACTTGTTCATACAGCTTATGCTTTTAGAATGTGTTTGTCCTTTGAGACCTATAGAAAAACACTTCTACTTGATGATAATATGCTCCAGGGTGAACTCAGTTTATGGTTAGGAAGATGAGATAATCCAGTCACAATGGTCATCTGGTGTCCCGTGACTGCACAATTAGTCTCTGTCAGAGTTCAACAGCAAGGTGTTTCTCTTAAGGGAAATAATGATTTGCAGAAAAGGGCATAACCTTCACCAAAACCCCTAGGGGCCACCACATGACTCTTGTATTGGTATTTGACATTGGCTCTATTCAGCATCCTTATTTTCTCATTTAATATTTTAAACACTTTGGATCTGATGAGTCATAAAGGCCAAGTAGCAGAGCTTCTTGAACTATGGTTCATACCAGATAGAAAGCTCTCTACTGATTTGTGTCCCACTCAAAGTAAGAAGCTTTTAGGTTCAGTCAATGTGTCAGAGAAACACATTAGTGGGAATGTTTCTCCAATTCCAGAAGAAGGCCATGAAATCTTTTGCTTTTTTTTTTTTTTCCCCCTGTGAGAAAGGGTAGAAGGTTAGTAACTTTACCTGCACGTTGGGGGTGCTATTTCAAACTGTCCCACATCAGTGGACTCCCAGAAACTTTATTGAAGTTTCAGATCCTGATATCATCTTGGATTTTCTTCATTCTTTTTATATACATTGTCTTACCAAGTTATCTAGTGTAACATGCTTCTTTTTGTCATACGGAGGATCAGTGAGATACGAGATGGCATTTTTAAGGGATCCATTGAGTAGGTTTTTGTACAGATCCAGGAAATTGAACAGAAGGAACATGAAGATAGGGATTTTGATGTCTGCATACTGAAGAAAAGAAATAAAGAATTTTCTTTATTAGTAGCTATATATCAGATCCTAAGGACAATATTGATTTACTTAAGCAAAGTGACTACCTCTAGAAGAGCAGATACAATTAGAGATGCTACTTGATTAAATTTATAATAATCCGCTGTTATTCTGTAAGACCCATCTTCCTGCTACAATGATCAAAAGGTAAGGTAAATGGAAACATGATAAAAATCACGATCCATGGGCGCATGGGTGGCTCAGTCAGTAAGAGTCTGCCTTTGGCTCAGGTCGTGATCCCAGGGTACTGGGATGAAGTCCCATGTTGGGCTCCCTAGTCAGCAGAGAGCCTGTTTCTTCCTCTTGCACTCCTCCTGCTTGTGTTCCCTCCCTCGCTGTGTCTCTCTCTGTCAAAAAAAAAAAAAAAATACGATCCATGCATCTTTCATTTTTGATGGTGGAACTCATGTTTGTATTAGTGGTTGGGAGTTCAAAGAGTTTTTAATTGTCCATTTCTATCATTCCACAGTTCAGGGAACTAATGTGCAAATTCTGGGTCTACCTCTTCCAACTATACACCCAACTTGGAATATAATCACACGATGGCTTTATGGTTGCACTGGACCTATGAGTAGATGGGCTTCTCTGATATTATAATCCCTAACTATGAATGCTGTATTGCAGGATAGGTCTCTAGGAAATAGCACATAGCACATCAATAAAGGTTTAAAGTACTGGGTATTTCCCTTTTTGATAACTTCTCTTGTCATATGGCATACTTCCCATATCTTCCATAAAAAATGCTAGAAGGAAGATGGCCAATACTTGCTTTTCCATGGCTGCAAGTATTTTTTCCTCAAAGGTACCTTTCCTTTCCTTCCAGGTCTATGAAATGATCAGAGAATGGGATGAGGAGAGTGGCTTCCTATTATAGTGGCTCAAATCAGCCTTTTATCTGCCACACCATTAATACCAAGTGGATTTTTATTGTATTCAGCCTCAGTCAGGTCTGGTGATAGTTTCCAGACTGCCCTCATTGCCTTAAGCCTCTGTTGCCTGTAGGTATACCTGACAGAGATATCTGTCCGGTTACATTCTGCGATGGGCAGAACAATGCTTCTAAAGATGTCCACAATTTGGGGTGCCTGGATGGCTCAGTGGGTTAAAGCCTCTGCCTTTGGCTCAGGTCACTATCCCAGGGTCCTGGGATCCAGCCCCGCATCCAGCTCTCTGCTCAGCGGGGAGCCTGCTTCTCGGTCTCTCTCTGCCTGCCTCTCTGCCTACTTGTGATCTCTGTCTGCCAAATAAATAAATAAAATCTTAAAAAAAAGAAAAGATGTCCACATTTTAATCCCTGGAACTTGTGAATGTGCTAAATTACATGGCAAAGAAAAATTAATGCAGATGAAATGAATGTCACTAATCAGCTGACCTTAAAATAGAGAGAGCCTGGATTCTCCTAGTGGACCCAGTAGAATCACAGGGATTCTTAGAAGTGGGAGAGGAAGGCAGAAGAGAGGGAGTATCAGAGGAAGTCGGGACAGGGAACAATAGTCAGAAAGCTGCAATGTTACTGGCTTTCAAGATGAAGAAAGAAGCCTGTAAAAGCTGAGAAAGGCAATTAAATGGATTATTGTCTGGAGACTCCAGAAAGGAATGCAACCCTGCTGATACCCTGCGTTTAGGGCTTTTGAATTCCAAAAGTATAATAGAATTTTGTATTGTTTTTTGTTTTTAAAAGTTTGTCTTATTGGGATGCCTGGGTGACTCAGTTGGTTAAGCATCTGCCTTTGGCTCAGGTCATGATCCAAGGGTCCTGGCTTCCAGCCCCGTGTCAGGCTCTCTGCTCGGTGGAGAGCCTGCTTCTCCCTGATGCTCTGCCTGCTTGTGCTCGCTCTCTCTCTCTCTGTCAAATAAATAAATAAAATCTTAGAAAAGAAAGTTTGTCTTATTTATTATTTTATAGAGAGAGTGAGGGAGTGCAGGAGCACGAGCAGGAGGAGGGAAGGGCAGAGAGAGAGAGAAAGACGCCTCAAGCAGACTCTTTGCTGAGCGGGGAGCCCCACACGGTGATCCCAGGACCTGATATGACCAGAGCCGAAATCAAGAGTCGACTGCTCAACCGACTAAGCCACGCAGGTGCCCCAGAATTTTGTGTTGTTTTAAGCCACGAAGTTTGTAGTAACTTATTACAGCAGCAATAAAAAATAAGCAGATTCCTAGTTTTAAGAAACTAAAGGGTTATTTTTGGTAGAGACGTACTGAAATAGATTTTTCAAGTAGCTCACAGAACCTCCAGGAAGGCGGGAAGGCAAGCCCCAGAGGTCCTTGTCAGAAGCCATAACACAGTCCGCCTGCAGACATGCTTCACCGACCTGCAGCACCCCCCTGGGGCATTGTACTGTCCACAGCAACGCTAGACACTGGGCCTCAACCACTGTCGCTTCTGGAGAAATAAGGAATGAGTCGCTCCCTACTTGGATTCCTCTCGTCCTATTTGAGTGCTTCTGTTCCCATTTGCATCCCCACCCAGGCAGGGTTTTGACCCTTAGAGGACAACCAGCAAGCCCGAGTCTGAACTCCTTCATTTTTTCCTCTATCTCCTCTCATTCCCAGATTCCCCAGTGACTAAGAGGGTTTTTTTCTCCTTTCTTTGAGTTGAGAGTTCTATCATATCCTGAGTTCTCTCGGGCTTCACTTTCCGGTGTTGTCTTTCAGGCTCTCTGGCTCTTGGTACTTCAAGGAAAGCCCATGGAGTCTGCAAATTTCCATTCCTTCTTAACGAAACCTGGGATCAAAATTAAAAATGGAACCAACAAATATAATTTGCCCATTAAAGCTGAACAATATAACTCCTTTGGTCTTTAAACAAAGAGAAAGTGTTAAAGGTTCTTGATACCAGGTTGGTATACCAGGATAGTATTTCCAGAATAGCATCCCTGCACCACCAGCTCTGGAGTGGATGCTTGAAAACAAGCTGTTCTTATTATTTTATGTGAATATACCTATTCAAATGAAACCAGTGAGTAATGCTTAACTTTATGCATAAATATTGGAGTTGCTTAGCAATATACTAGAGCTCTATACCATTTACTCACTCGTTCTCTCATTCATTCATTTGACAAATATATATGAAGAGGCCATTATATACTAGGACTAAGTGTTCCAGAACACTTAGTAACACCATAAATTTTTTTAGAATTTAGGCAAAATCAGTGTTAGGTGCTTTTAATAGTGATATTTTTTACAAAGCACTTCCAGGTTCTTTAGTAACTAAGTTGCATATGGCCCCAAATGGATTCGGTATATACCAAATCTACCCGTTAACCAATAGTAATTTTTCAACGTAGTGTCCCAGTTCAAGGAGGCTAAATCATTTCCTCTGTCCCCCGCTCAGTATCGGCTAAGTCTGGAGAGAATGATCCACTTGGTGCTGAGTGGCACTGCAAATCTTTCTGCTTGACCAAACCCAATCCAGCATAACTGGCACATTCCCGGTTCTGTTCACTTATTTTTCCTTTTTGTCCAGCCCTGGCCGCAAACTCTGACATTGGCCATGGCAGTGGTAAGTTGTACTGAATCCAAGAAGTGCCGCTTAGCTCACTGATTTCTGGAAAGGGAAGCCACTGGTAAGATTGGATTGGTGTCTGTCTGTTACTGAGGAGAAAAGGCAATATCCCAAGCCGCACAGTCCTGACTACATCTTTCTGACCCTCTGTTTTCTATTTTTTTGTAAATTATTATGATTAGACTTTACATAGTGAGGTCATTGAGGAAGCAAGTAATTGGAAACATCTTGGTTATACTATAGCTCATATGTAGATCATAGCCAGTTAATAAGATAGTATGTTGGGCTCATATAAATTTATAAAACTTAATTTTAACCAGTTCTCAGTAATGATAAAAATATAAGCAATTTTCCAGAGGCCATGTGAATTTTTTTTGTATGTGTGATGGAGATTTTGAGTGTTTTGCTGTATGTGAAATGGCAATTTTTCATGTGCAAAATCAGCTTTTCGAAAGATAGCAGTAGATATGTCAAGATAAAACTGAAGATGCTTACCCATGCAGGAAAATGTCATATGTAGCTAGATTGACTTGTAAGTGCAAAATCTTCTTATAGCTTTTTTAATCCTCAAAAACGTGTGTTTTCCCTGTGTGCTAGGAACACTCGCATGGGTAGCTCACCAGTTGTGACATGCCTAGTATGAGGACTATTTCTTTGGAAAATGAACTCAAATTACCTGTACTTCAGGGACTATTAAGTCAAATGCCTGAGAGATTCTTTGGAACCAAGATGATTAAGATATTTTCTAATTTTTAAGCTGATTCTATGCAGCATATATGTTCCTAGAAAGCTATTTTAAACTATGTATTTGTAAAGTTCATCATTTTTCAGTGTAGTAAATGATATTATTATTATTTTTTTTAAAGATTTTATTTATTTATTTGACAGAGAGATCACAAGTCGGCGGAGAGTCAGGCAGAGAGAGAGAGAGAGAAGCAGGCTCCCGCTGAGCAAAGAGCCCGATGCGGGGCTCGATCCCAGGACACTGAGATCATGACCTGAGCCGAAGGCAGCGGCTTAATCCACTGAGCCACCCAGGCGCCCCTGATATTATTATTTAGAGGAATTCCCAAACAAGTATCCAGAGCAAAAATCATCTTGCATTCTGACTAATCATAACATAATTTAGCTATTTTGTAAATTTTTTTTCTTAAAAGAGGGCATACCTACTTTATATTTAACATAGATTAAGGAATTTGCAGGTGCTAGATTTTTATTTGTTAATGTATAAAGTGTACAGATCTTAACTGTACATTTTGATAGTTTTGACAATGTATCTACCAAAGAGAACATCCCAATAAAGATGTAGAACATTTCTACGACTTGTCCAATTGCCTTACCTGCCTTTGCAGTCAGTCCCCTCCGTCTCCTCCTCTCTCCCAACAATTGTTCTGTTCTCTATTATCATAGTTTAGTCTATTCTTGAACCTTCTAAAAATAGAATACACTCTTGCATTTGGATTCTTTTGCTCAACAAAATGTTTTTGAAATTTGAGATTCATGTTGATATGGATATCAATAGTTCATTTTTTTATTACTGTGCAGCTTTCCATTTTATGATTATATCACAATCTGACCATTCTTTTATTGATGGATGTTTTCGTTTCCAGTTTCGGGTCACTAGGAATAAAGCTGCTACGAGCGTTCTTATTAAAAAAGTCCTTTTTTTTTTTTTTTTTTTGCCTAGGAATAGAATTCTTGGGTCATAAAGTAGGAATATGTATCACTTACATAGAACAAAAATTTTCTGAAGTGGTTGCTGCATTTTTCTCTCCAATCTGTAATATGAGATTTCCAAATGTTTCATATCCAATATTCACATTTTAAGTTTTTAAGCTCTAGTTATTTGAGTGGTATATAGTAGTATCTTGTGGTTCCAATTTGAATTTCCCTGATGACTAATGATGTTGAGCACTCTTCACTTGCTTCTTAGTCATTTATGTGCCTTGTGTTTCTTCTTTCTTTTTTTTTAAGAGACATTTTCTTTATTTATTAGAGAGAGACAGAAAGAGAGAGAGCATGCACAAGCAGGGGGAGTGGCAGGCATAGGGAGAAGCAGGCTTTCCGCAGAGTAGGGAGCCTGATGCAGGGCTCAATCCCAGGACCCTGAGATCATGACCTGAGCCGAAGGCAGACAGTCAACCAACTGAGCCATCCAGGCACCCCTTGTGTTTCTTTTTTTAATTATATTTTCAAGTTATGCCTATTTAAAAAATTGTATTGCATTTATTATTGATTTATAGTAGTAGTTTATATATTCTGGATACCAGCCCTTTATCAAATATGTGTAAGTAATATTTCTCAGTTTCTGGATTATTTATTCATTTTCTTAATGTGTTGCTGATGAGCAAAAGTTTCTAATTTTGATTAAGTCCACTTGATTATGTTTCATTTATGATTAGCACTTTTTTTGGTCTTGTCTGCAAAATCTTTACCTATCCCAAGGTCATAAACATGATCTCTGAATTTTTCTTCTAGGGGCTTTACAGTTTTAAGTTTTATGCTCAATTGCTAACTTTTTATATGGTGTAAGATAGAAGTTCAGACTCTCCTTTCCCATATGCGTATACATCTTTTTCAGCACCATATGTTGAAAAAGCATCCCTCCCTCCCACTTAATTGCATTAATACCTTGTCAACAATTTTCCATCTAGAAAAGATCTATTATTTGACCCAATTAAATTCCACCAATCTAGTGTATATCTACACACTAATATTAGACTCTCTTGGTTACTGTGGCTTATAGTAAACCTTGAAATCAGTTGGTAAAAGTAGTTTAATTTTGTTATATGGACTTCATAACCTGAAACCTGAAATCATCTATTACGTTTGTTTCCTTATGGATTTCTTAGGATTTTCTATGTACAAAATCAAGTCATCAACAAATAAAGACAATTACAAATTTCCTTTTCTAATATTTGTGTTCTTTAAAAAAATTTTACCTCATTGCACTGGCTAAGATTCCCAGTTCAAACTTAAATAGAAGAGCCATTCTAGGAGAAATTGTTTCTAATCTTAGGAGAAATATGTTAGTCTTTCACTGCTAAGTATAATGTTGACTGTGTTTTTTATAGACGTCCCATTAAGTAATAAGATGTATATTATTATATAATCTGCCACCAAATCCTCTCACAGAACGTTTAAAAAAACTTGTAATCTCCTGAGTGACAGGGATGCTAAGAGCATCTCATGTTAATATTTGGTCTTTGATCTCAGTTCCTGACACTGAGTTCCTAAATCCTTTGGAATTTCTGGAGTGATAGGAGACTCTTGTTCTAATGAGGTGATAGTTGGTGGACTCATTGCCATCTGGATAATTATCCAGACAACTTTAGGAGGGGGACTGGTCACCAGAAAGACCAAACCATAGTTAGTAGCTTGGAACTTTTAACCCTCCTCTCCCATCCTCAAAAGAGAGGATAAGCGTTAGAGATTTAATTAAATCTTCATTATGCCTACATGACGAAGCCTCCATAACAATCCCGAAAGTACAGCGCTTGGAGAATCTGGGTTGGTGAGCACAGCCATGTGGTAAGAGGGTGGTACATCTTAACTCTACAGGGACAAAAGTTCCTTAAACTAAGGATACTTTTAGACCTCACCTTATGTACTTCTTCATCTGGTTGTTTATTGTATCCTTTATCATATCCTTTATGATGTAAACTGACAAATGTAAGTTAAGTATTTCCCTGAGTTCTGTGAGACATTCCAGAAAATCATTGATCCTGAAAAGAGGGTTATGGGAACATCTAGCTTATAGCTGCTCAGTTATAGGGATGGGAGGTCCAGAGTTGCATCTGGCATCTGAAATGGGTAAAGTCTATGAGCCCTTAACTTGGGTTATTTGACCCTGACTCCAGGTAGATAGTATCAGAATTGAATTGTAGGACACTTAGCTGTTATCAGATGGGTTGGTGTAGGGGAAAACCCCATACATTTGATGTCGGAAGTGTTGGTGAGAGCAGAGGAAAGAAAACCATAGTTTCTTTTTATGATTTTTAAAATCACATTTAAGATATTCCCTTTCTATTCCCAGTTTTCCCAATTTATAGACTTGAATTTTATCATATTCTATGTTTTTAATGAGATACTGTTATAATAAATTACACTGAATGGCTTATCTTGTATTCCCAGGAAAGAGCCTATTAATAATGATATGTAATACTCTTTATATATTACTAGATTTGATTTACTAATATTTTGTCAAGAATTTTTGCATTTATATTCAGTAGAGTTATTGGTATCTACTTTTCTTGAAATGGTCTTGTCAGGTTTTACTATTAGGTTTATCCTGGCCCCATAAAACACATTGGGAAGTTTCCTCCTTTAATTTCTGAGTTTGCTTAGAATTTGTATTAGTTCTGCCTTTAATGTTTGATAGAAGTTGACTAATGAAACTACTTAAGTTTTGAGGTATCTTTGTGGGAAAGTTTAAATATTTCCATAAATGTAAATATCTTAAACAGTTATATGAATGTTCAGAATTTTTTTTATTACTTCTTGTGACAGTTTTCATAATATTTGTTTTTAACGGATTTTTCCCATTTGATCTAAGTTAGAAAATTTATTGACATAAAGTTTTTCATGATACTCTCTTATTCTCTTAATGTCCATTGTGATGTCTTTTTTTTTTTTAAGATTTTATTTATTTATTCGACAGAGAGAGATCACAAGTAGGCAGAGAGGCAGGCAGAGAGAGAGAGGAGGAAGCAGGCTCCCTGCTGAGCAGAGAGCCCAATGTGGGACTCGATCCCAGGACCCTGAGATCATGACCTGAGCCGAAGGCAGCGGCTTAACCCACTGAGCCACCCAGGCGCCCCACAGTGATGTCTTTATTCCATTCCTGATATTGGTAATTTGTGACTTTTCTTTCTTTCTCTTTTTTTTTTTCTTGATCAGTCTTGACAAAGTTAATCACTTAGAAAATCTTTTCAAAGATTTAGCTTTTGGCTTTTTTATTTTATCTATTGCCTTTTTTATAATCTCATTGTTTTCCAGTTTTAAATGTTTTCTTTCTTTTAATTAATTTGAGTTTAATTAGCTCATCTTTTTCCAGCTTCTTTATGTAGAAGTGTAGGTCATTATTTTAATATGTTTCTTCTTTTTAATACAAAGCTAGAAACTACCCTGAAAGCACAATTTTAGCTATCTCCCACAAATTTTGACTTCTTTAACATCTTGCTTGAGATATTTTCTAACTTACTTTTAAATTGTTTCTTTGACGTATGGATTATTTAGAGATAGGTTTGTTAATTTCCAGAGTCTGGGTTTTTTTTTATATGTCTATTTACAACTGATTTCTATTTAATTCTGTTGTAGTCAGAGAAGTCCCCTGTGTAATTAAGTTCTTTGAAAATTTTTGAGATTTGATTTATGCCCTATCACATGGTCCTTGTAGGTATTTGTTCCATGTGCATTTGAAGAAAAAGTATTTTATGTGGTTGTTGGTTGTACTTTATAAATATGAAGTACATCAGTTTGGTTTTTAGTGTTGGTTAAAAATTCACTATCCTTATTGATTTTTTTCTCTATTTGATACAGTAATATAATGACTGAAGGAAAAAATGTATATTCCATCTCTGTCTATAGATTTGTCTCTTTTTCCCTTCAGTTCTGTCCGTTTTTGCTTCATATATTTTGCAGCTCTGTCATTAGATGCTTATGCATTTAAGATTACCATATGTTCTACTTAAAAATAAGTGTTTACTATGGTGAGGGCTGTGAACTGTGTAAGACTGATGAATCGCAGACCTGTACCCCTGAAACAAATAATACATTATATGTTAATAAAAATTATTTAAAAAAAAAAGATTACCATATGTTCTTAATGAATTGACCTTTTTAGCATTACGGAGTATCCCTCTTTATCTTTGGTAAAATTCCTTGTCCTGAAGTCTATTTTGTCTTATAGTAACATAATCAACAAGAAAATAGTAGACTTTAAAATGCTTTATGTTTATTTCTTTTATCTGCCCACGACCTGTCCCTCCTGCTGTCCTTGGCCGTGTTAGGACACTAGCAGGCCACAGGTGGTATCAGGCACTGCTGGTCACTGCAGTTCTCTTAATCCTGGCAGTACTGAGATCAGAGCAGGGAAGCCACGTGAGTAGTTTGTGTCTCAGGCTATCTGAAAAGGAGGATTTGGCTTTCTCTACTTTGGGAAATGTTTTTGATTTTTGCTTCTGTTAAGCTAGTAAAGGTATATTTTGCCTGAGGGAGATTACAACTGAAAGTATTTTCAGGTGGTATCACTTTGCTAAGAATTATAAAGTTCATTTTTCTTCAGCTGTCTTGATTTTCAATATTTTTACATACTAGAGGAGTTCTATGGCATTTTGATTTGAAAAGTTTGAGATTCACTGCACTGAAAGTTCCAGTCTGAGAGCCAAGAAAATGGTATTTTTGCTTGTTTAAAATTCCAAATGTATGACTTAAGCCCAGTCCTTTAAAATTTATCCCAACAAAGAACAAAGATAGTGATGTTTATCCTAACCTACAATTCATGGAATTTTATAATTGGATATGACCTTAGAGATTATCTGCTCTTACCTGGTAATTTTATGTGTAAGGAGAAGGAGACTTTGAAAAACTCAGTAATTTGCCTCAACACATTCAGTTTGTTCAAAGCTGATTGGAATTTGAACCCTGGATTCTTGTTACCAATCTAATGCGATTTGTTTTTTAAATCAAAGTATGGTAAATTTAGAGAACATTTAGAAAGACTGCAAGATTCCAAAATAATGAGTCTACACAAATCGTGACTAATATAATGTGTTAAGTGATATAAGACATTAAAAAAATGCTGTTCTGTGAATTTCAAAAGGCATATTTATTTTTACAGCTGAGTTTAAGCTCAAGCAAATATGTTAGAAGAGCCCCACAAATTCTTGTCAAGTACCAAATAATCTGATTTAGAGAAAATATCACTTTCTTCTTTATTATTCACATAAAACACCAATTTGTATAGCTTTCAAAGATTACAAATGTTTCATTTGACCCTTACAAAGAGCAGTATAAAAATAATTGCTAATATTAACTGTTTACTGTGTGCCAGGAGCTATTCTAAGTGCTTTCTACCTATTAACTTCATCCTTAAAACAGCCCTTATTACTATTACCGCCCTTATTTTATAGATGGGCAAGCCAATGCACAGAAACAAAGTGACTTTTTCAGCTTTGAGGCTGAGCCAGGACTGGCCCTAGAATGGATGGATGTTTCAGCCACTTTGCTATGGACCTTCTTAAGTGGGCAGAACAAAGGTACAGATTGTTCTTTATCTCTTTCCCATGGTTTGGTTTGGTTTTATTTTCCCAGTGCTGCTGTTTACACAGAACAACTTTACCTAAGTACCCCTTCCAAGGCCATATGATGCATTATACAATTTGGCACTGGCCACATTTAGGGCATTAGAGAGAATGTTTCTCATAGTTGGTTTTTTTTTTTTTAACTTTTTATATTTGAGCCTTCAAACCACAGTGATTAATCCTTAGACGATATATCTTGTTTTCTACTTCAACTTTTATGACCAATAGGTCTTTCCTCTGTTACACTATTCAACTGGCAAAATTTATTTCAGAAAAAGATGTAATTTCATGTAATTATTTTTCTCTATTCTAAAAAAAAGAAGAAAATCAACAGAATGAAAAGACAAATCATAGACTGGGAGGGAATATTTGTAAAAGACTCTTTTTAAAATAATTTTTTATTTTTTTAATAAACCTATAATATATTATTAGCCCCAGAGGTACAGGTCTGTGAACCGCCAGGTTTACACACTTCACAGCACTCACCATGGCACATGACCTCCCCAATGTCCATAACCCAGCCACTCTCTCTCCTTACCCCCCTCTTCCCAGCAACCCTCAGTTTGTTTTTTGAGATTAAGAGTCTCTTATGGTTTGACTCCCTCCCGATCCCATCTTGTTTCATTTGTTCTGTAAAAGACTCTTTTGATAAAGAACTGTTATCTAAAATATACAAAGAACTCTTAAAACTGAACGATAAGAAAACAACCCATAAAAAAATAAGCCAGAGACCTTAAGTGACACCTCATCGAAGATCTACAGATGGCCAATAAGCATATGAAAAGATGCTCTATGTCACTCACATGTCATCCAGGAAATACAAATTAAGGCAGCAACGAGGTACCTGTACACATCTATTAGAATGGCCAAAATATAGAATCCTGACAATACCCAGTGCTAAGGGTGTGTAAGAACAGGAAGTCTCCTTCATTGCTGGTAGTAATACAAAATGGTACCACCACTTCGGAAGACAATTCGGACAGTTTTTTAGAAATCTAAACATACTCTTACCAAGTGATCCACCAGTTATGTTCATTGGTATTTTCTCAAAGGAGATAAAAACATGTCCGCACCAAACCTGCACAAGGTTGGTGGTAGCACCTAAAACTTGAAAGTAACCAAGATGTCCTTCAAAAGTGAATGGAGAGATAAAACTGTGGTACATCCAGACGATGGAATATTATTCAGCATGAAAAAGAAATGAGCCATCAATCCACAAAAAGATGTGGAGGAAATTTAGATGCCTATTACTAAGAGAAAGATGACAATCTGAAAAGGACACATACTATATGAGTCCAGCTTATGACATTCTGGAAAAAACAAAACTATGGAGACAGTAAAAGGATCAATGGTTCCTAGGGGAAGTGGTAAATAGGTGAGGCACAGAGGATTTTTAGGGCAGTGAAAATATTCTGTATGGTACTGTAATGATAGATACATGTCATTATACATTTGTCCAAACACAGAATGTACAGCAACAGGGGTGAAACCTGATGTCAACTATGGACTTGAGTGGTTATGGTAGGGCAATATAAATTCACCAGTTATAAAAAATGGACCTTTCTGGGGAATGTTGATAATGGGGCAGGCTGTGCTTGTAGGGGTCAGGGAGTATACGGGAAATCTCTATACCTCCCTCTTCATTTTGCTGTGCGTAAAACTGATCTAGAAAAATAAAGTCTTTTTTTAAAAGATTTTATTTATGTAATAGAGAAGAGAGAATATGAGAGAGCATAAGCAGGAGGAGTGGCAGAGGGAGAAGAAGCAGGCTCCCTGTGGACCAAGGAGCCCATGATCTGAGATCATGACCTGAGCTGAAGGCAGATGCTTAACCAAATGAACCACGTAGGCACCCTGAAAAATAAATTCTTTAAAAGGAAAAGAAGGGGCACTGGGTGTCTCAGTTGGTTGAGTGTCTGACTCTTGATTTTGGCTCAGATCACCATCTCAGGGTTATGGGACTGAGGCCCATTGTGGGTGCTATGCTCAGCAGGGAGTCTGCTTCTCTTCCTCTCTCTCTCTACTCCTCCCCTACTCTCTCTCTCTCTGTCTCTTTCAGATAAATAAATAATTCTTAAAAAGAAAAAGAAGATAACCATTTGTATGTCTTCATAGGAGAAGTGTCTGTTCATATCTTCTGCCCATTTTTTGATATGATTGTCTGTTTTGTGTGTGTTGAGTTAGAGGAGTTCCTTATAGATCCTAGATATCAACCTTTTGTCTGTACTGTCATTTGCAAATATTTTCTCCCATTCCGTGGGTTGCCTCTTTGTTTTGTTGACTGTTTCCTTTGCTGTGCAGAAGCTTTTGATCTTGATGAAGTCCCAGAAGTTCATTTTTGCTTTTGTTTCCTTTGCCTTTGGAGACATATCTTGAAAGAAGTTGCTGTGGCTGATATTGAAGAGGTTACTGCCTATGTTATCCTCTAGATTCTGATGGATTCCTGTCTCATGTTGAAGTCTTTTATCCATTTTCAGTAAGAGAATGGTCGAGTTTTATTCTTCTATATAGATACTTCTCCAGTGAAGACATACAAATGGCTATCAGACACATCATCACTAGCCATCAGGGAGATTCATTGACATTCAATGACATTGAGATACCACCTTACACCAGTTAGAATGGCCAAAATTAGCTAGACAGGAAACAACATGTGTTGGAGAGGATGTGGAGAAAGGGGAACCCTTTCCACTGTTGGTGGGAATGCAAGTTGGTGCAGTCACTTTGGAAAACAGTGTGAAGATTCCTCAACAAATTAAAAATAGAGCTTCCCTATGACCCTGCCATTGCACCACTGGGTAATTATCCCAAAGATACAGACATAGTGAAAAGAAGGGCCATCTGTACCCCAATGTTTATAGCAGCAATGGCCATGGTCGCCAAACTGTGGAAAGAACCAAGGTGCCCTTCAATGGATGAATGGATAAGGAAGATGTGGTCCATATGCACTATGTAGTATTATGCCTCCATCAGAAAGAATGAATACCCAACTTTTGTAGCAACATGGACAGGACTGGAAGAGATTATGCTGAGTGAAATAAGTCAAGCAGAGAGAGTCAATTATCATATCGTTTTACTTATTTGTGGAGCATAACAAATAGCATGGAGGACAAGGGGTGTTAGAGAGGAGAAGGGAGTTGAGGGTAATTGGAAGGGGAGGTGAACCATGAGAGACTATGGACTCTGAAAAACAATCTGAGGGTTTTGAAGGTACTGTTACGCTGAAAAGAAATAAAAAAGAAAAAGAAAAAGAAGATAGAAGAACAAAAAGGAACTAAGTGACCCACAGGATATAATAGACATGGAAAGAAATTTAGGAGGATGGAACTGAATGAGGGACACAGACTTATATGTAGAGATAATGAGGCCGTTTTATATTTTATAATGTTTATTTATGGAGCATTTCCCATGAGCCAGGTACTGGTCAAATATTTTATAAATCTCACAATTTAATGAAGTAGATGCCATATTATTCCCATCCTATTGTTGTGGGAATGGAAGCTTTGAGAGGGGGCAGAAACTGAAGTCTCATTATAAGCAATAAACAGAGCTGGGACCTGAATCCAGGTGGATTTGGCTCTGAGGGATGTCCTCCTAATCACCCTGCTCTACTGCCTGTGAGATGCTTATGGGACCACCTCGTAGAGATATCCATTAGACAGTTTAAAACAGAAGTCCAAAATCCAGGATTAGCAATAAATGAGTAGGTAACTGTAGAATGGAAGTGGCTGTTGAAGTGAAAATTAACTGAAGACAAAGGAGATGATTTGCCACTTGCATGACTTTAGGTGAGAAATAACTTCGTGATAGAGAAGGCAAGGAAACACTGAACGTGTTATTGGCATCCAGGCCAAGGAACATGTTAGTCATCTGTTATGGGGTGAGTTTATTATGGTCAGGTCTAGGGTCAGGGGATTGATGAGACTGATTAGATTCACAATTTAGGCCTTTTAGGAAAATCAACATTAAGCAAATTATTAGCATCCACCATTGGTTAAGAATATTCAGAATACCCTTAAGTTACTCCATTGAAGAAAGCTAACTTTGAAAAGTCTTATCTTACTTTCTAACTGGGAATTTGTGACAATTGTCACAACAGAAGAAATGGCTTTATTTAGGAAGATTTCTTCATACACAGTAAACTCAGACTGTACCTACAAAGTTATCCATCCCCAGTCAGATGACCCACTCTAAGACAAATGGTATTGTTTTTCTTTTCTGTTTACGGTTGTCCACATACATTGGAGATTGGACCTCTAGTGATCCTCCAAGCCATCTTCTCTCCTTTGGGGATAATGCTGTGGCAAAATACTGTGGATTCTGTAGTTTGAAATGGACAAGCACTCACTCTGTGCCATGTAGAAGACACAACGTCATGACCCTGCCCCCTCGAAAGCTCAGCCCCTACTTCCAGCTGAGATCAGGGCTCTCTAACCTTGATTTAAAGATGGATAAAGATGAAATGTGAAAATAATGTGTCTTTTACCTGGTTATGTTCTGCTACTTTAAAATTGTTTAGTCTTGAAACTTCACATGGTTTTTCAGCCTCTTTCCCCCATTAAACTAATCTGAAGATAGTTTCGGTCTTTCTCTGCTGTTGGGGTATATATATATTTTTAAGATTTTATTTGTGTATTTGAGAGAGAACACAGAGGGAGATAGAGAGGGAGAAGCAGACTCTCTGCTGAGAGGAGAGCCCGATTCAAGGCTCCATCCCAGGATGCTGGGACCATGACCTGAGCCAAAGGCAGACACTTAATGAACTGAGCCACCCAGGTGTTGCTATACTATTGGCTTCTTATACAGAGATTCAAGACATTCATCAAAAGCAGTATTGAAATAACATTTTTCCATCTATTTTTTTTACTCTCAAGAAAATGTTTATATCTAAAAGCATGTGAATTTGCAGTTTCTCAGAAACAACTTGAAAGGAAGACTTTGACCTTCTTTGTTTCCACTTTTTTTTTTCTTGGGAAGAGCTACCTCGGATCAGAGATTTCTAGATTTCATTACAGTTGCACCAGGGACAGGCATCGTGACACTGGGCAGAGTATTCAGATACTCTGATCCTCAGTTTCTTCATTTGTGAAGTGAGGCTAACACCCAGGCTTTAGAATGTGAAGATGCAGTGAGATATGTCTTCCATATCTGTCAAGTGTCTTGGTCTGATACGTACTTGTGTCTCTCTTGTCCTCTCTCCCTCCTTATTTAACTTATACTTCTTTCTTTTCCTCCTGCTAGAAGGGAAGGAACTGAGGGGAATAATTTTGTGTCTAGATAGATCTCCAGTAGTGCATGGGAAAGATTTTTCTTTGATTCTGCCTCTTACACATTTTCTGTGCTCTCCATTCCAGCCTACCCTGTCTAAACATCCTGTTTTGAGATTGTACTCTACTCTGCTATTTGATATTTCTCTCAAATATACCTTTCTATTGCTTCCCCCATTTCCCTGTTTGTTTGTTTGTTTTTTAAGAGCAGTCCCCAAGATTGCTACATCTAAGAAAGGAAAAACAATATATGAAGATAGCTTAAAGAGTAGGATAAAATTGCACTTGAAACCCTCTCTTGTAATTCTGTGTGTGTCTAGAAGCTGAAAAATACACAGGTATATTGCACAATCTTTACCTGGCAAAGTAGTTGTACAGAATGGAGGTCTTCAAACTTCTTTGTACTGGAATATACATCTGAATGACATTCTCCTGTTCAATATACTTCTTTGGAAGCAGAAACAAGATGGGTTGTGGGTTATGGAAAACTAGTTTCTAGCTGTATCTGTACCTTCTCCCTCCGCCTCTCTCCTACACAAGAAATGCAAGTGAATTTGGGTGAGATGATTATGGGAACAACTTTTAATCTATCCTTGTGTATAAGAAAAGTGAATCATTTTTACTACTTTTTTTCATTTATTTATTTTCAGCATAACAGTATAATTATTTTTTCACCACACCCAGTGCTCCATGCAATCCGTGCCCTCTATAATACCCACCACCTGGTACCCCGACCTCCCACCCCTCCGCCACTTCAAACCCCTTAGATTGTTTTTCAGAGTCCATAGTCTCTCATGATTCACCTCCCCTTCCAATTTACCCGAACCCCCTTCTCTATAACTCCCCATGTCCTCCATGCTTTTTGTTATGCTCCACAAATAAGTGAAACCATATGATAATTGACTCTCTCTGCGTGACTTATTTCACTCAGCATAATCTCTTCCGGTCCCGTCCATGTTGCTACAAAAGTAGGGCATTCGTCCTTTCTGATGGAGGCATAATACTCCATAGTGTATATGGACCACATCTTCCTTATCCATTCATCTGTTGAAGGGCATCTTGGTTCTTTCCACAGTTTGGGGACCATGGCCATTGCTGCTATAAACATTGGGGTACAGATGGCCCTTCTTTTCACTACATCTGTATCTTTGGGGTAAATACCCAGGAGTGCAATGGCAGGGTCATAGGGAAGTTCTATTTTTAATTTCTTGAGGAATCTCCACACTGTTCTCCAAAGAGGCTGCACCAACTTGCATTCCCACCAACAGTGTAAGAGGGTTCCCCTTTCTCTACATCCTCTCCAACACATGTTGTTTCCATTCTAACTGGTGTAAGGTGATATCTCAATGTAGTTTTGATTTGAATCTCCCTTATGGCTAGTGATGATGAACATTTTTTCATGTGTCTGATAGCCATTTGTATGTCTTTATTGGAGAAGTGCCTGTTCATATCTTCTGCCCATTTTTTGATATGATTGTCTGTTTTGTGTGTGTTGAGTTTGAGGAGTTCATTATAGATCCCGGATATCAACCTTTTGTCTGTACTGTCATTTGCAAATATCTTCTCCCATTCCGTGGGTTGCCTTTTTGTTTTCTTGACTGTTTCCTTTGCTGTGCAGAAGCTTTTGATATTGAAGAAGTCCCAAAAGTTCATCTTTGCTTTTGTTTCCTTTGCCTTTGGAGACATATCTTGAAAGAAGTTGCTGTGGCTGATATCAAAGAGATTACAACCTATGTTCTCCTCTAGGATTCTGATGGATTCCTGTCTCACGTTGAGGTTTTTTATCCATTTTTAGTTTATCTTTGTGTACGGTGTAAGAGAATGGTTGAGTTTCATTCTTCTACATATAGCTGCCCAGTTCAGCACCATTTATTGAAGAGACTGTCTTTTTTCCACTTTTTTCCTGTTTTGTCGAAGATTATTTGACCATAGAGTTGAGGGTCCATATCTGGGCTCTCTACTCTGTTCCACTGGTCTATGTGTCTGTTTTTATGTCAGTACCATGCTGTCTTGGTCATCACAGCTTTGTAGTAAAGCTTGAAATCAGGTAACGTGATGCCCCCCGTTTTATTTTTGTTTTTCAACATTTCCTTAGTGATTCGGGGTCTCTTCTGATTCCATACAAATTTTAGGATTATTTGTTCCAGCTCTTTGAAGAATACCGGTGGAATTTTGATCGGAATAGCATTAAAAGTATAGATTGCTCTAGGCAGTATAGACATTTTAACAATGTTTATTCTTCCAATCCAAGAGCATGGAATGGTCTTCCATCTTTTTGTGCCTTCTTCAATTTCTTTCATGAGTGTTCTGTAGTTCCTTGAGTACAGATCCTTTACCTCTTTGGTTAGGTTTATTCCCAGGTATCTTATGGTTCTTGGTGCTATAGTAAATGGAATCGATTCTCTAATTTCCCTTTCTGTATTTTCATTGTTAGTGTATAAGAAAGCCACTGATTTCTGTACATTGACTTTGTATCCTGCCACATTGCTGAATTGCTGTATGAGTTCTAGTAGTTTGGGGGTGGAGTCTTTTCGGTTTTCCATATAAAGAATCATGTCATCTGCAAAGAGAGAGAGTTTGACTTCTTCATTACCAATTTGGATGCCTTTTATTTCCCTTTGTTGTCTGATTGCTGTTGCTAGGACTTCTAAAACTATGTTGAACAAGAGTGGTGAGAGCGGGCATCCTTGTCGTGTTCCTGATCTCAATGGGAAGGACGCAAGCTTTTTCCCATTGAGGATGATATTTGCTGTGGGTTTTTCATATATAGATTTGATGAAGTTCAGGAATGTTCCCTCTATCCCTATACTTTGAAGCGTTTTAATCAGGAACGGATGCTGGATTTTCTCAAATGCTTTTTCTGCATCAATTGAGAGGACCATGTGGTTCTTCTCTCTTCTCTTATTAATTTGCTGTATCACATTGATTGATTTGTGAATGTTGAACCATCCTTGTAGCCCAGGGATGAATCCCACCTGGTCATGGTGGATAATCTTTTTAATGTGCTGTTGGATCCTGTTTGCTAGGATCTTGTTGAGAATCTTAGCATCCATATTCATCAATGATATTGGTCTGAAATTCTCCTTTTTGGTAGGGTCTTTGCCTGGTTTGGGGATCAGGGTAATGCTGGCTTCATAGAAAGAGTCAGGAAGTTTTCCCTCTGCTCCAATTTTTTGAAACAGCTTCAGGAGAATAGGTGTTATTTCTTCTTTACTATTTTTTAAAAAAAAATTAATAACAGTTTATTGCCTCTGGGTACTTGGATAGCTCATTCGGTTAAATGTCCAACTCTTGATTTCAGCTCAGGTCTTGAGCTCAAGGTTGGGACTTCAAGCCCTACATTGGGCTCCACACTGGGCATGGAGCCTACTTAAAAAAAAATTAAAAATTAAAATATAAAAAAGTAACAGTTTTCTCAATCTTCACAACTGCTTATACCCTGAGTCTCAAAATTATAGTTAGTTATAAATTGCTCCTTTCAAAAGATCTGTTAATCCTCTATAAAGTAAAGTGGTTGAATTTGGTGATTTTGAATGTTACTTTGAACTTTTTAACATTCTAATTCCTCACATTGTGCCACAAGGTCCCAGATCATATTGGTAATGGATGGCCAGTTTGCTTCTGTGATGTAATACATTTCTGCTGTTTGTAGTAATTTGTTATGCTCTAGGAAACTCATACACCCAGCAAACCTCAGCTTTAGTTAGTCCTGACCTATGTTTTAATTTTGTCTTCAGTCGTCCCTCTCATGTGCTCCGTGACAGGACATGTGTCTTCCGCGGGCACGTGCATCGAGAACCTGGACTGTGGGCTGCTTTTCCTGCCTTCTTCCCATGGAAACCCTGTAGTCTTTCTGGTCTTTCTAAGGCACTCTCTTTTCTGTTTACCTGGCAGTTGATCCTTATGGATTCGCTTGACCAGTTCCCACTGTGATCCTTCCAAGGGAGTGACTTCAAGCCTAGACTGGAACTGAGAAGAGATTTTAGAAAAACAATTCTTGACCTCCTTTCACTGCTGTGATTTTAACTGATAATTTTCATGTCAGGGTGATCACCAGGAAATTTTTTTTTTTTAAGTCATTATCTAACAATTTCGCAAGAGTGTCGTTTTATGCTGATGAGGTAATTTGTCCCCTTAGGAAGAGCTATTTCTTGAGTAATTATTTTGGGTACTAAGTGACAGGCTCAGACTATTTTAGGTCTCCGTGGCCTTGTCTCATGACATGCATTTACCTTGAGGATAATGCAAGTGGCAGGTATTGCCTGTGACTCATTGTTCCTTCAGGAGCTCACCGCACTGTTCATGTCTTTAGCAGACAGCAGCACGTGACAAGGATGGCTGGGGAGATTGGCTGCCAATGTACTTCTTATGTAAGATTGGCCTAAAAGATAGTCCGTGTTCCTTATGAAACATCTTTTCACTCCAAGTGGACTTTTTGGTGACAGCCCAAGAAATTCACTAGATGTGAGAAAATATGGGATAACCAAATATCATATTTGATAGTTTTATGTAAGTCTTCTAATTTGAAGCTGTCTCATTTAAACTAATATGGGTTTCCATAAAGTTAAGTTTATGTTTCCTAAAATGCAGACTTATTAAGCCATATGTTAATTTGTACTAAAAGGCGTAAAGACACATGGGCTGTTTAAATTAATTTGAAAATATTTAGGATAAAACCCTTCCAAAGTTTATAAAATGCAATGTATTTTCAGGTTGATGACTTATATTAAAATAACATTCAAATCTTTCAATTTGAATATTATTCTTGCTCCCAATTTTCCTTAATGTGGCCAATGGGTCTGTTGAACGCCCCATCTTATCTTTCCACGGCCAGGGTTGTTTTTACACAGATGCTCTGTTTCAAATCCATAGCTCAAATCTGAGTGCCAGAGTTTTTCAATGACTAAGAGATAAAATGGTTTTTCAGTAATACTGCCTTTTGAATATCCAAAACTCTCTGAAGACAAGGGTGAAATGTCCATTGCCTACTGTGCCCAACAATGGTGTGAATGTTCAGATAGACAAGATAATTCTTATTCTCTCAATTTTATATATGAAGAAACTGAGATTCAGATAGGTTCGATTACCTACTCCCAAATATATAAAACAGCAGCAAAATGGAAGAATATTCCACTGATTCCAGACCAAGAATTTAAACATATGTGCTCACAAAAATATTTGGACAAAATCACAGAGTGTAATGCAATCTCACTATTTAATGGATTTTATTTAGTTTCGCCTATACACAATTTAATTCCTAGCCATCAGCTATAAACTTTTCAGCTCCTTGGTGGTTTTTTAAAATATGAAGAAAACCTTAAGCCAAAGACCTAAGGCACAACCCACAATTTTTCCCCTGATGATGACATTTTGCAGACATGGTTTTTCCTGCTGTCAGAGTGTGATAAAAGGCTTGGGTTTACAACTTGACTCAAGCCTTACCTGGGTCTTGCCAGGAAGAAATATGTGCTTCACTGAATTAACAACAGATCCTAAAGCAGAAAGAAAAATCAAGCTAATCCTCAGAGTCAGTATTTTGTCCCTGTAACCTGCAGGTGTGTGTGAGGACCATAGAAATCAGCTTAACATAATTTCCCATTTTTCTCTGTTCAACTTCTGAGATGGCCACTGTTGGTTTCAGTCTGGGGATTTCATCTTACAGAGCTGTCAAAAATTCTAGTAGCTACAAGGAGAGAACCCTAAAGATAAAGTTCATGACTGATTCATGACTACATTTATCCAAAACAGGAATGGAATGTTGAATGGCAAGAAACACAAGGATGTTTTTTACATTCCAAAAGTTAGAATTTCTGTATAATGAAAAAATAACACCTAATATTAGTATGGTACTTTTAAGTTCATAACGTGCTTTCATTTAATTCCTATAATAATCCTATAAGGTAGTGGAGTTGTTGAGTTACAATAGTACCCAACACACACACACACACACACACACACACACACACACATACACACACACACACGTTCAGTTTCCTCTCCCAAACACTACCATCTCCTCAAACTATTGTATCTGTATGACACATTATTAATTTCTAAAATTCTTGAAAGGTAAAAATGTTCCCATAGCTATATTCAGCTCTTAGCTACCACTCCCTGAAACTGGGTTTAATCTTTACCATCATAGAAAAGCTCTTTATTATTGATAACTTTGTTGGTGCCAAATCTAGTGGATTTTTCTATGTATCATTCAAAGCTCTTTGCAGTTTTGGATTCTGTGGATCAACTCCATCTTTTCCCCATTTGGTCTTTCTTTTGAGGGTTCCTTACCATAGTTTCTACAGCAACAGAGTAGTTTTACTCACACTACTATTTCCTTTCTCTCTTGGATGTCTTTGCTGGTGGCTCCTTCCTTTCTTTTGGAAAATGGGCACATTCCCTAGGCTTGAGCTTATGATTCTTTTTTCTTTCTGGCTCTTCTCTCTCAGTCAGGACCTCAGGAACTCCCCCCCCCCTACCCCCCAGCAGTAATTTTACCTATTTCTATTCATCCTCCTCTTCCACTTTCAATAGCCACCCATGTTCCACCCTGGCCCCTTCCCTTCTGGCTGGTGACTGTCCTGCTCCTATATTGAGAAAGCAGCTCTATTGAGTGTGAGCGCCTTGGCTTTTTGTCCATAAGTTGACCTCTAAATGCACTCACTGTGACCCCCTCTCCTCCAGTTTATGAGGGAAAAGTGCGACTTTTTCTATTCAAGACCAGTCCGTATTCATGATGCTATTCCATTCTGTCCTTTCTGGAAATAGAACCTTATTCTATTGATTATTTCCTTCTTATATGTTCCTTTCAACTTATCCCTCTTTATTGTTTGGAGCCTATACACATGTTAGGTCTTCCCAGTCCTTACGAGGTCTGTCTCTACTTGGCGTTCTCTCTAGCTACCATCCTATCTTGCTCTTTCGCCATAAGGGCAAGCCCCAGTAAGGAAGAGTTTGTGGATGCTCTGTTTCCTCTCCTTTAACTCTTTAATTCAGGTACTAATTTCAGCCTTCGGCTTCTATTGAGGCTTCCAGGGAAATTTAATTGCCCTACATCACCAGTGTTACTTAATTTCTCAGAAGCCATTGACACTGTCCACTTCACCCCCTTTCTCAAGACTTTGCTCCATTGATCTCCATTAAGCCACTCTCTCTCAGGTTTATTCTTTGTTTCCTTCAGGCTCTCCTCTTTCCTCATTCCTCAAGTTGTTTTTCTTTCCTTCCTTCACCACTGCCCTTAATCCCCCTATATTTCCTCCTCCTCCTCCTCCTCTCCTTCTTTTTCCTCTTTCCCCATTGATTCTCTCCTTTTGTCTACAAGTTTAAAACCCTACAGCACAGGACAAGCAGCCGATATTATTCACAGACGCCTCCCAGGGGAGTGTTTACTTTGCTGGCCTTACTGTCTTCTTTCTGGCCCACTCAGCAGCATGTATTAAAAAAGTAGGTGAGTTGGAATGGCTATTATAGAAATAGGTTTGGATCAGTTTAAGTTTCTGAAAAAAGTAAATAATTTGCAAACTTCAGAACTTTAACCTTTATTAGTGACAGATTGCTGGAGACACACCTCACGAATGATTGGGACACAATAATATTATCATGGTAACATGATTGGTTAAGGCTGATAGGTCAGGTGTTTAAATGATTGTTGAATTCACTTGAATTTAATGTTTGTAACTGTGGAGTTACTTCCTGGAAAATGTAGAACCGAAGAAAGATTGTTTCTTTTTTTAATCTTCCAAAAGACTCATTAATTTAATTAATTTAATTTCATTTTCTTACAGTGTTCCAAAATTCATTGTTTATATACCACAACCAGTGCTCCATTTACTTATTTATCTTACAAATAGGTTAAGGCCTTATTCTATAAACATACTGGAATCGGAGGGTCCGTGTTCTTAAATTCTTGGAACTGAGCATTGAGACAAATCTTTCGTTGGGTTTTAATGGTTTGGGGTACCCAAGAGTCTTGTATTATGATAAACAGCTTCTAAGGGAACTATGATATTAACATTCATATTAAAGAGAACTTTCAAGGATAGGGTCCCCAGAAAAAGAAGTTTCTGGTATCAGGAGAGGATGAACTGAATGGAATACCCACACATTAACTTGAATTGCTCTGTCAAGTTATAATATCTTGAAACCTGGAAGGAATAGTTGAGAGATTCATTGAATCAGGGCAGCTTAGGTCTTGAAATATTACATATCTTCTCACAGTGGTTTTTAGGATAACTTTAAATTTTATGACCTCAGTGAATATAAAATTTGAATGGAAAAGATAATGTTTTCCACAGACTTATAGCGAGCACATTTCTTCCTTTATTTTTATAATCATTTGAAGTAAATACTTCAGTCATGGCCAACTATTAAATCTGCTTTTCCTTTAATATTTAAGGCTTCGAAGGCCAAAATTTCACCTAAAATTTGCATTGACTCAACTGATATTTACTAATATTACCTTTTTTCCACTCTAGCTGTCCCTATCTACTCCTGTTTTTAGCCCACTTCAGTAACTGTATACAACAGCCCTCCTACAGCAAACACATGGATTTTCCTCAGCAACATTAGATTAGAAACTTTCTCAAAGGCAGAAACCAGGTCTTATTTTTTCTATTCTTCAAGTGCTTTGTACACAATTTATGTGTAGTAAATAATTTTTAGGAGCTTTTGTGCCATCAGCAAGTAAAACATTTATAGGAAATATAGATTTTTAAAAGGTATTTTATTATCCTATTAACAAGAGAAACTTATGATCCACAGAGTAGCATAAAGCAGAGGTTGGCAAACTTTTTTCTGTAAACAAATAGTAAAGATTAGAGGCTTTTCCAGCTTTACAGTCTCTGTTGCAAACCCTGAATTCTGCTGTTGGTGTGTGAAAGCAGTCATAGTCAAAGGAGACAAGACACTCTATAAACAATGTGTGTGGCTGTGTGCCAATAAAACCTTATTTACAAAAACAGACAGTTTGTACTTGCCTTCCAGGCTATAGTTTGCTGACCCCTGTATAAAAATATCCTTTAAGCCCACATATATGTAATAGTATACTAATATATGTGTATAAAAATATACACATGTAATGTATAATTTATATTATTATATATAATTTTTTTTAAATGACATCACAAAGAGATTGCTAGATATCCTTTCAGGAATATTGGAGCCTCTGGGGATTGTCATGAACTGTCAATCACCCAAAGGAGACAAAAATTGGTTCTTTATGGATGGAAAAAAATTCTTAGTTATTAGAATGGTTTGTGGCTTTCCAAAGTTCAGCTTTACTCAACAAAATCTTGCTCTGTAGTATTTAATTTGGTGGTGGGGAAAGGCTGAGGTTAAAAATGCCTAAAAAGTCTGCTTTGGAAATTAATAGTAAAAAAGGGACTAAGAAACACTGTAGTAGGGATATGAACCTTTGTCTTCAGTTAGGCTCTTTTTCAACTCTATTGTTTGTGGATAACTGACAAATTAGTTATGCAAATAATTCTTGTCTGTAGACTTAGAAATTATATCTGCACAGTGGAAAGATACCCCACCCCAGACACCCCTCACCAGGAAAAAGCCAGTTTTTTTGTCTATTTGTGAATTTATTTCAACATTCATTTCTTCCATGTAAATTTGTGGTTCTTTAATTTCTTCTTTGAATTGATTGAAACCTTTACCTCCTTCCCTCATATAATAATTTATAATATGATAAATAAAAATCTTCTACAAGTGTTGTTTTATATCAGTCATGATCTTAGCTTTGCCAAAAAGATGTAATTTAATAGTTTTCATTGGTTTGTACACTCCTTGACATGATATTAAAAATATTTTTATATCATTATATATTTTAAAGGTCATCAATGTTCTAAGAAATGTATCTTTTTAAAAAATGTACCTCTTATTGCTAGTAAATAATTTTTTATGAATAAGCATTGATTTTCTTCTTAAAAACATGCTGAATGTTGAAAGTCATTAAGTGTGTCAAAAGTCCATTACTTAATTTTTTTGGCACAGTGCTTGTTTGCTTTTAGTTCCCCGTTGACTTTTTTGAGGACATGGGCCAGTGGACGTGAAGGCCAATGCTATTTTCATGGCTCTGTTGACAGAAGGTTGCATGTGTTGCCACTGTGAATCTAAGATCATTTGGGGGAGAGCGCTGGGCCCTGGCCTCACAAGAGGTGCACACGAGGTGTAGGACACTGAGCGTGCTTTGACACTTGCTTTGGCTCAGTGTGCCTGGTCAAGATTCTGGTTTGGCTTGCAATTTATTTCGGGAGCATGGAAGTTCCACAGTTTGTCTAGCTTTACATTTATATTGCCAAATCCTTCTGCCCTTCTCCTTACTCTTAGTGCACTAACTCTCACTCCCTGCCCCTACATGAGTATTTTACATTCTTTAAAACTGCAAGATGGAAGCCAGAATTTTAGAAATGAGTTTTCCCAGTTTCCATCCTGAAAACAGTGTTTAACTCTTTTGTTAAGCCTTCTATCCCTTTGTTTCTTCCTCTTGTTCTATCCCTCAGCTTCCCTCTTTGCAGCTGGTAAGTGAATGACTCTGGGCAACAAGTACCAAATCTCAGAATAATGTTAACTTTCGTTCAGGAAGCCAAATAAATGTTTCATGCACAAAGGGGGAGACAGAAGATAAAGTGATACTTTTCAAAGTGGATACTAGTTTTAGGATCAGAGTAATGAGACGGAAGTCACCTCACCTAATATCCTATAAGGCAAGCCCACTGTTATAAGTCTATGTGTATCCAGTCTATCCATATTTTTCTTGTTGTTACAAAGAAATATAAATAGCAACACTTAGGAAATCAGCCGGCATATTATAAAGTAATGCTAAATTAAATCCAGTGGCAAGAAGGATGATCTAGACCTCTGATGTTTAAACCGAAGAGCATCCTAAATTTGAACTTTTGGTAAGATCTAGTTAACAGTTGGGGAGGCAATCTGTGGTAAGTGTCTGCAATTCTTAAGTAATCTCTGCCTACAGCAGTGTCTAAATAAAGCAATTGCTTTTTAAAGAAATCATGATATTGGGTTTTATCTTTGTTACATACATGCATTTGAAAATTAATAACAAAATGGCAATTACAATGTTAAAAATGAGCAAAGAAACTAACCCTACAGTAAAAATACAACCCAAGGAGGAGTCAAGATGGCGGAGAAGTAGCAGGCTGATACTACTTCAGTTAGCAGGAGATCAGCTAGATAGCTTATCTAAAGATTGCAAACACTGCAAATCCATCGGCAGATCGAAGAGAAGAAGAACAGCAATTCTAGAAACAGAAAAACAACCACTTTCTGAAAGGTAGGACTGGTGGAGAAGTAATCCAAAGCGACGGGAAGATAGACCTCGTGGGGAGGGGCTGGCTCCCGGCAAGTGGGGGAGCAACGGAGCACAAAATCAGGACTTTTAAAAGTCTGTTCCACTGAGGGTCATCGCTCCAGAGGCTAAACTGGGGTGAAGCCCACACAGGGTAAGCGTGGCCTCAGGTCCCGCAGGGTCACAGAAGGATGGGGGGTGTCCGAGTGTCGCAGAGCTTGCGGGTATTGGAACGGGAAAGCTGGCTACAGAGACAGAGCCGACAGTAAGATCACAGCTCGGGGTGACCTTGAACCAGTTGCAGGCTCTGTGAGCTCGGAGCGCGGCCGGAGGTCAGGCAGACGGGAGTTACTGGGCGCTGTTCTCTGAGGGCGCACTGAGGAGAGGGGCCCCGGGCTCTCGGCTCCTCCGGGCAGGAGACCAGGAGGCTGCCATTTGTATTCCCGTCCTCCGGAACTCTACGGAAAGCGCTCAGGGAACAAAAGCTCCTGAAAGCAAACCCGAGCGGATTACTCAGCCCGGCCCCTGGTAAGGGCGGTGCAATTCCGCCTGGGGCAAAGACACTTGAGAATCACTACACCAGGCCCCTCCCCCAGAAGAACAACAAGAAATCCAGCCAAGACTAAGTTCACCTACCAAGGAGTGCGGTTTCAATACCAAGGAGAGGAGCAGAATTCCAGAGGAGGAGAAAGCAAAGCACGGAACTCATGGCTTTTTCCCTGTGATTTTTTAGTCTTGCAGTTAATTTAATTTTTTTCTTTTTCATTTTTTTTCTCTTCTTCTGCTAAATTTTTTTTTAGCTTTTACCCTTTTCTTTTTAAACGTTTTTTAACTAGTTTATCTAATATACATATATTATTCTTTTTTATACTTTTCTTTATTCTTTTCTTTTTTTAAATTCTTTTCTTTCTTTTTTTTCCTTTCTTTTTCTTTCTTTCTTTATTTTTGAACCTCTTTTTATCCCCTTTTTTCCCCTCACGATTTGGGATCTCTTCTGATTTGGTTAAAGCATATTTTCCTGGGGTTGTTGCCACCCTTTTAGTATTTTACTTGCTCCTTCATATACTCTTAGCTGGACAAAATGAGAAGGCAGAACAATTCACCACAAAAAAAAAGAACAAGAGGCAGTACCGAAGGCTAGGGACCTAATCAATACAGACATTGGTAATATGTGAGATCTAGAGTTCAGAATGACAATTCTCAAGGTTCCAGCTGGGCTCGAAAAAGGCATGGAAGATATTAGAGAAACCCTCTTGGGAGATATAAAAGCCCTTTCTGGAGAAATAAAAGAACTAAAATCTAACCAACTTGAAATCAAATAAGCTATTAATGAGGTGCAATAAAAAATGGAGGCCCTCACTGCTAGGATAAATGAGGCAGAAGAAAGAATTAGCGATATAGAAGACCAAATGACAGAGAATAAAGAAGCTGAGCAAAAGAGGGACAAACAGCTACTGGACCACGAGGGGAGAATTTGAGAGAAAAGTGACACCATAAGACGAAACAACATTAGAATAATTGGGATTCCAGAAGAAGAAGAAAGAGAGAGGGGAGCACAAGGTATACTGGAGAGAATTATTGGGGAGAATTTCCCCAATATGGCAAAGGGAACGAGCATCAAAATTCAGGAGGTTCAGAGAAAGCCCCTCAAAATCAATAAGAATAGGCCCACACCTCGTCACCTAATAGTAAAATTTACAAGTCTTAGTGACAAAGAGAAAATCCTGAAAAGAGCCCGGGAAAAGAAGTCTGTAACATACAATGGTAAAAATATTAGATTGGCAGCTGACTTATCCACAGAGACCTGGCAGGCCAGAAAGAGCTGGCATGATATTTTCAGAGCACTAAACGAGAAAAACATGCAGCCAAGAATACTATATCAGCTAGGCTATCATTGAAAATTGAAGGAGAGATTAAAAGCTTCCAGGACAAACAAGAATTGAAAGAATTTGCAAACACCAAACCAGCTCTACAGGATATATTGAAAAGGGTCCTCTAAGCAAAGAGAGAGCATACAAGTGGTAGATCAGAAAGGAACAGAGACAATATACAGTAACAGCCACCTTACAGGCAATACAATGGCACTAAATTCATATCTCTCAATAGTTACCCTGAATTTTTTTTTAAAAGATTTTATTTATTTATTTGACAGAGAGAGATCACAAGTAGACAGAGAGGCAGGCAGAGAGAGAGAGAGGGAAGCAGGCTCCCTGCTGAGCAGAGAGCCTGATGTGGGCCTCGATCCCAGGACCCTGAGATCATGACCTGAGCCGAAGGCAGCGGCTTAACCCACTGAGCCACCCAGGCGCCCAATAGTTACCCTGAATGTTAATGGGCTAAATGCCCCAATCAAAAGACACAGGGTATCAGAATGGATAAAAAAACAAAACCCGGGCCCCTGGCTGGCTCAGTGGGTTAAGCCGCTGCCTTCGGCTCAGTTCATGATCTCAGGGTCCTGGGATCAAGTCCCGCATCGGCCTCTCTGCTCAGCGGGGAGCCTGCTTCTCTCTCTCTCTCTCTCTCTCTCTCTCTGCCTGCCTCTCTGCCTACTTGTGATCTCTGTCTGTCAAATAAATAAAAAAAATCTTTAAAAAAAAACCCCATCTATATGTTGCCTCCAAGAAACTCATTTTAAGCCCAAAGACACCTCCAGATTTAAAGTGAGGGGGTGGAAAAGAATTTACCATGCTAATGGACATCAGAAGAAAGCAGGAGTGGCAATCCTTATATCATATCAATTAGATTTTAAGCCAAAGACTATAATAAGAGATGAGGAAGGACACTATATCATACTCAAAGGGTCAGTCCAACAAGATCTAACAATTTTAAATATCTATGTCCCCAACGTGGGAGCAGCCAACTATATAAACCAATTAATAACAAAATCAAAGGAACACATCAACAATAATACAATAATAGTAGGGGACTTTAACACTCCCCTCACTGAAATGGACAGATCATCCAAGCAAAAGATCAACAAGGAAATAAAGGCCTCAAACGACACACTGGGCCTGATGGACATCACAGATATATTCAGAATATTTCATCCCAAAGCAACAGAATACACATTCTTCTCTAGTGCACATGGAACATTCTCCAGAATAGATCACATCCTCGGTCCTAAATCAGGACTCAACCAGTATCAAAAGATTGGGATCATTCCCTGCATATTTTCAGACCACAATGCTCTGAAACTAGTAATCAACCACAAGAGGAAGTTTGGAAAGAACCCAAATACATGGAGACTAAACAGCATCCTTCTAAAGAATGAATGGGTCAACCGGGAAATTAAAGAAGAATTGAAAAAAATCATGGAAACAAATGATAATGAAAACACAAAGGTTCAAAATCTGTGGGACACAACAAAGGCAGTCCTGAGAGGAAAATATATAGCGGTACAAGCCTTTCTCAAGAAACAAGAAAGGTCTCAGGTACACAACCTAACCCTACACCTAAAGGAGCTGGAGAAAGAACAAGAAAGAAACCCTAAGCCCAGCAGGAGAAGAGAAATCATAAAGATCAGAGCAGAAATCAATGAAATAGAAACCAAAAAAACAATAGAACAAATCAACAAAACTAGGAGTTAGTTCTTTGAAAGAATTAATAAAATTGATAAACCCCTGGCCAGACTTATCAAAAAGAAAAGAGAAAGGACCCAAATAAATAAAATCATGAATGAAAGAGATCACAACTAACACCAAAGAAATACAAACAATTATAAGAACATACTATGAGCAACTCTACGCCAACAAATTTGACAATCTGGAAGAAATGGATGCATTCCTAGAAACATATATACTACCACAACTGAACCAGGAAGAAATAGAAAGCCTGAACAGACCCATAACCAGTAAGGAGATTGAAACAGTCATTAAAAATCTCCAAACAAACAAAAGCCCAGGGCCAGACGGCTTCCTGGGGGAATTCTACCAAACATTTAAAGAAGAACTAATTCCTATTCTCCTGAAACTGTTCCAAAAAATGGAAATGGAAGGAAAACTTCCAAACTCATTTTATGAGGCCAGCATCACCTTGATCCCAAAACCAGACAAGGATCCCATCAAAAAAGAGAGCTATAGACCAATATCCTTGATGAACACAGATGCGAAAATTCTCACCAAAATACTAGCCAATAGGATTCAACAGTACATTAAAAGGATTATTCACCACGACCAAGTGGGATTTATTCCAGGGCTGCAAGGTTGGTTCAACATCTGCAAATCAGTCAATGTGATACAACACATCAATAAAAGAAAGAACAAGAACCATATGACACTCTCAATAGATGCTGAAAAAGCATTTGATAAAGTACAGCATCCTTCCTGATCAAAACTCTTCAAAGTGTAGGGATAGAGGGCACATACCTCAATATCATCAAAGCCATCTATGAAAGACCCACTGCAAATATCATTCTCAATGGAGAAAAACTAAAAGCTTTTCCGCTAAGGTCAGGAACATGGCAGGGATGTCCATTATCACCACTGCTATTCAACATAGTACTAGAAGTCCTAGCCTCAGCAGTCAGACAACAAAAGGAAATTAAAGGCATCCAAATTGGCAAAGAAGAAGTCAAATTATCACTCTTCACAGATGATATGATACTATATGTGGAAAACCCAAAAGACTCCACTCCAAAACTGCTAGAACTTGAACAGGAATTCAGTAAAGTGTCAGGATATAAAATCAATGCACAGAAATCAGTTGCATTTCTCTACACCAACAACAAGACAGAAGAAAGAGAAATTAAGGAGTCAATCCCATTTACAATTGCACCCCAAACCATAAGACACCTAGGAATAAACGTAACCAAAGAGGCACAGAATCTATACTCAGAAAACTATAAAGTACTCATGAAAGAAATTGAGGAAGACACAAAGAAATGGAAAAATGTTCCATGCTCCTGGATTGGAAGAATAAATATTGTGAAAATGTCTATGCTACCTAAAGCAATCTACACATTTAATGCAATTCCTATCAAAGTACCATCCATCTTTTTCAAAGAAATGGAACAAATAATCCTAAAATTTATATGGAACCAGAAAAGACCTCGAATAGCCAAAGGGATATTGAAAAAGAAAGCCAAAGTCGGTGGCATCACAATTCCGGACTTCAAGCTCTATTACAAAGCTGTCATCATCAAGACAGCATGGTACTGGCACAAAAACAGACACATAGATCAATGGAACAGAATAGAGAGCCCAGAAATAGACCCTCAACTCTATGGTCAACTAATCTTCGACAAAGCAGGAAAGAATGTCCAATGGAAAAAAGACAGCCTCTTCAATAAATGGTGTTGGGAAAATTGGACAGCCACATGCAGAAAAATGAAATTGGACCATTTCCTTACACCACACACAAAAATAGACTGAAAATGGATGAAGGACCTCAATGTGAGAAAGGAATCCATCAAAATCCTTGAGGAGAACACAGGCAGCAACCTCTTCGACCTCAGCCACAGCAACATCTTCCTAGGTACATCACCAAAGGCAAGGGAAGCCAGGGCAAAAATGAACTATTGGGATTTCATCAAGATCAAAAGCTTTTGCACAGCAAAGGAAACAGTTAACAAAACCAAAAGACAACTGACAGAATGGGAGAAGATATTTGCAAACGACATATCAGATAAAGGACTAGTGTCCAAAATCTATAAAGAACTTAGCAAACTCAACACCCAAAGAACAAATAATCCAATCAAGAAATGGGCAGAGGACATGAACAGACATTTCTGCAAAGAAGACATCCAGATGGCCAACAGACACATGAAAAAGTGCTCCATATCACTCGGCATCAGGAAAATACAAATCAAAACCACAATGAGGTATCACCTCACACCAGTCAGAATGGCTAAAATCAACCAGTCAGGAAATGACAGATGCTGGCGAGGATGCGGAGAAAGGGGAACCCTCCTACACTGTTGGTGGGAATGCAAGCTGGTGCAACCACTTTGGAAAACAACATGGAGGTTCCTCAAAATGTTGAAAATAGAACTGCCCTATGACTCAGCAATTGCACTACTGGGTATTTACCCTAAAGATACAAACGAGTGATCCGAAGGGGCACGTGCACCCGAATGTTTATAGCAGCAATGTCCACAATAGCCAAACTATGGAAAGAACCTAGATGTCCATCAACAGATGAATGGATCAAGAAGATGTGGCATATATACACAATGGAATACTATGCAGCCATCAAAAGAAATGAAATCTTGCCATTTGCAACGACGTGGATGGAACTAGAGTGTATCATGCTTAGTGAAATAAGTCAAGCAGAGAAAGACAACTGTCATATGATCTCCCTGATATGAGGAAGTGGTGATGCAACATGGGGGCTTAAGTGGGTAGGAGAAGAATAAATAAAACAAGATGGGATTGGGAGGGAGACAAACCATAAGTGACTCTTAATCTCACAAAACACACTGAGGGTTGCTGGGGGGAGGGGGTTTTGGAGAAGGGGGATGGTGTTATGGACATTGGGGAGGGTATGTGCTTTGGTGAGTGCTGTGAAGTGTGTAAACCTGGCGATTCACAGACCTGTACCCCTGGGGATAAAAATATATGTTTATAAAAAATAAAAAATTAAAATAAATAAATAAATAAATTTTAATTTTAAAAAGTATTAAAAAAAAAGAAAATAAGTTTAAGAACATTAAAAAAAATATATAACCCTAAAGTCAAGTTTACAAGCATAACCAATCTCACTAACAAAATAATTGCCATTAAAAGTGTGTGTGTGTGTATTTTAACATCTTAACCATTTTTAGGAGACAATTCAGTGACATAAAATACCATCACATGGTTGTGCAACCATCACCACCACCCATCCCCAGTGCCCTTTTCATCTTCTCTCCATCCCCCAGCAATGAATGACTTTCTGTCTCCAGGAATTTGACTCCTCTAAGTACCTTATCCGAGTGAACTCATACAGTATTTGTCTTTCTGTGACTGGCTTATTTCACTTAGATAATCTCCTCAAGGTCCATCTATGACATGAGTCAGAATTTCCCTCCTTTTTAAAGCTGAATAATATTCCATTGTATGTATCTATCATATTTTGCTTATGCATTCATCTGTTGATGGATACCTGAGTAGCTTCCACTTTTTGGCTATCTTGAATAATACTGCCATGAACCTGGGTCTACAAATTCCTATTCAAGCTCCTGATTTTAATTATTTTGAGTAAGCTGGAAGTGGAATTGCTGAATCATATGATAATTCTATTTTTAATTTTTTGAGGAACTGCTATACTGTTTTCTATAGTGACCACACCATTTTTACATTCCCACTGCAAGCACACGTGGCTTCCAGTTTCTCTACATTCTTGTCAACACTTGTTATTTTCCATGTTTTTGGTGGTTTCTATCCAAAGCATTTCCCTAATGACTAATGATGTTGAACATCTTTCCATGTGTTTACTGGCCATTCGTATCTCTTTTTTTGGAGGAATGTCCATTCAGTCTTTTGCCCCCTTTTAAATTAAGGTAATGGAAATGTAATGGCCTTAGGAGTTTTTTTCATACAATATCCAGCTAAATCTTTGGGATATTTTAGGGGATTACCCAGTTAATGATTCAGAGAACTCTCTTGAAAATATAAAAATAATGCATGCTTTTTGTTTGAAGATGAGACTCATGTATTTCCAACAAGGTCAGCCATCTGCAAAATTCATCTGGCATCAACCAAAAGATCAGCCACTTACAAATACATAGGCAAATTTATAACTAACATTTGTGATTATGAATAGGTGATAGTTGGCTAAAATATTTCTGTTACACATCAGGTAAATATTACCAGGTGTTAAATGGAGAGCAAGTCCTTGGATGTAAGGGGATGAGACCTCTTTTTCTGTTCGGATTTCAGCAAAGGGTCAGTGATTTGTTAGTGTCCCAGTGAAGAATGCTTAAAGTGATAGCCTGTCCTTAAGTCGTGGGAAAAAAAGGTTGAAGAATGGGTTCGAGAAATCTGAGTGGCCTTCAAGGTGACCCTACAAGACCAGATAACTTTGCCTGTAAGTGCAGGAGCTGAAAACCTCTCCATCCAAGTCCATCATATTCTGGTGTCACCTTGCTTGACCCACCTAATTTCTCATTTCTCTTTCCAAATGATTCTCCACCAGACTAACTTGTTCTTCATTCCAAGAACCCATTATACTCCTAGAGCAGGTACATCTCAGAGCATGATGTATGAAGTTAATGTGACAAGTTTTCTAACAGTTTCACTTCATTTCAAGCCATGATCCTGAGGGGTTATAAAAACAATGTCACTAAAATCGGAATTTTCCTGTATTCAGGTCCCAGAGGCTTAAGGTGAGCCAAGGCATCAAGTGGAGAGCCCATATTGCCTTGGAGTCTTCTGTCTACTAGGTCTACACCTCCACAAACCTGGAGAATCATTTTCTAGCTCCAGATGGTGACAGTTTGCTTTCACTCACCCTATTCCTTTTCTCCATGGCAGGAGTCCTCCCTCTTTAATTAAGAGCCCAAACTTTTGAAAAACAAAAACAAAAACAAAAACAAAACAGGAGACATTTTTCTCTCTGTTGCTACGTACCTCTCCCATGATCAGGCATGTAGACCAGTATGCTGACTGCACAAGGGAAATGGTGAAGGAGGGCTGGCGTGAAGTGTGTGTGGGGATGAAACAGTGCCAGAAGAATGATCAGTTAATATTCAAAAATGTATCTCACTATACTAACTTCAACCCTTTTACATCTGGTCAGTGGTTCTTCCTCTTTCTCACCTATTTTGTTCTACTCTTCTTGCATGCTTTGGTTTAGTTCCTTCCCTCCTCAAGGTACCTGCTTATTTTCCCTTACTATAGCCCTTATACTTTGTATCACACAGTTTGATGTTGAATGTCAATAACTACCGCAGGGCTGGAAGAAAAGTCACCTGACTCAAACTCTTGTTCCAGGCTAGGATTTCTAAGGCACCCCGTCAAGTGTTTGTTTAACCCAGTCATTCTCAAAGTGATTCTGTGGACAGCATGAAGTGAGAGCTTGTTAAAATGCAGATTCTCCAGTCTCTCTCTAGATCTGTTGAGTCAGAAGCTCTGAGGTCAGGTTTAGAATTTGTTCTCTAACAAGCCATCCAGGGGATACTGATGCACACTATTTGAGAACCACTGACTTAACCTACATTAGCCAGTGGAAGGAGAAGTTAGCTAACAGAGATGACCTCAATGTTTGAATGCCGGTTGTCTGTGCTTGAATACTTCTAAGTGACGGGGCACTCATAATCTTGGAGAGCATGATTCTAGCCATCTTTGGAAAACATTGACCTATATTGGTCTTAAATCTTTATTGGTCTGGTATCTCTTATCAATAACCAATATTGTTCATATATAGCTTCCTAGAGCCACAGCAGAGAAGTCAAGTCTTCCATCTCCACGACAGACTGAAATATCTCAATACAACTATCATTTGCCTGTCCCAGCTCTTCTCTTATCTAGGCTCAAAGTGGCATGAGTTTTTAATTCCTCACACTGTCTTTTTGGCACACTGCTGAACACAATCCCATTTGTTTATGATTCTCTTTAATGAGCTCTCACAAAATTGAATGCTGTAGCTTAGGGTCTGAGAAGCTAGATTGGAGTGGTTATCAATTACTTGCTTTCAGTACTATACTCCTAGTACCATAGGCTAATATGGTCTTAGTTATTTTGTTTTGTTTTTTGGTTTTTTGATGGACACATTGTTAATTAATACAATTAATTAATACAAAGCATATTGTCAGCTGAAAATTTTCTGTTCTCTACCCTCATCTTACTCTTTTTCACAGATACCAATGCTATATCACATCTCCTCTATTTTATACCTGTAGGGGAATTTCCTCAGATGCAAGTGTATAGTTACGTCTATTATGTTTTCTAATTAGTTCTTTGTCTGATGATTAACTGACACAATTAACTTTCAGAGGATATATGTATCTCCTATCCCTTGAAAAATGTCCCAGATGGCTTAATAGGTACTCAATAAATTAGAAATGTGTAATTGATGTGTTAATAGAAAATTTCAGTGCAAAAGAAGGTCACCTTTTTCTTGAGTTTTATAAAAGGTATTCATTGGACACTAGGTTTATTGCTTCAGGACCTACAACTTATGACTAAATATAAAGTAACAGCACCACTTGCTTTCAGTAGCAAACATCCAGAATCTATACACAGCGGTCTTTGAAGTTGTCCTATTGGATGATTATGTTATCAATCAGGCTGTAATCTGTCAAGATAATTTTGTAGTTTTGTCTTTAGAATTGCTTCCAGAAGCTACTTCCCGAGTCACATAAGAAAAGTGTTCTTATTTTGTATTGAGGTTTTTTTAAAATTCAAGTTGGAGTTCTTCATATTGGTGCCCACCTCAGCCTCTAATATCATATGCCAAAACCTGTGTGTGTGTGTGTGTGTGTGTGTGTGTGTGTGTGTGTATGTATGTATAAAGGTAGTACTTCACAGAAATTCCAATGAAGACTTTTCTAAAAGGTTTCCAGCAATGGCGATGTCCTTGGGAGGCGCAACTAACACAAAACTAGACCTATACCTTTGTATGTTTTCTTCTTACAGTGACCTTGCCTCACATACTTACTGCATCAAATGTCTCCACCCTAACAGTAGAAACAACAACAACAAAAAAACAGATTTGGCCTCATAAAACAGAATTGGAACACTTGTGGATCAAAGTATCCAGGCTTCCTAAAATATTAGAAAATAAAAAATATATTCAGTAAAGATTATAAAATATACTCAATTTGATAAGACTAATAATGCAGTCATCAAATGGAAAAGACATGAGCTTTCTTATCCCTTATATATAATGTGTGGGAAGAGAACTAATATTTATTAGGTTCCTGGAATATGCCAGTCATTTTACGTTGAGTCCACAAGAAGTAGAACCGATTATACCATTTCATAGTAGAGAAAATTGAGGCTTTGAGAGGATAAGTTGCCCAAGGTCACAAATCAAGTAAGTAGCAAGGGACTTTCAGTCTTCAAATTCTGTTCCCTTTCTACTACACTATATGAGAAATACTACAACGAGAAGATATAGTTTCTGTCCCCATATAGCTCAGGGAACTTTATGGAAAAATATATAAAGATAGGATTTTTTCCATTCTCTGTACAAATCAAAGAAAGCCAAGTTAAAATTAAAGATGAATTGATTGAACAAAATAATTTTTAAATGGCAGTGTTTAATTTTTATGAGTTGATTAAAATTAAGCTTTTTTCTGTAATATGGCTATTTTGAAAGAAATTTAGCAATATGGGTCAAGAGCCATACAAATGTTGGTACCCTTTTGTATATAGCCTTTATCTTTTATCTGTTTTTGGAACTTCAGCCTAAATTCTAAATTCAGAAAAATGGAGTAAAGGTATTACTGTCCGAGATGGAAAAAAATTCTCCTGTATTTCTCCTTTACTCCCACACTATTACTACAGTCACAACACTGCTGATACCGTATCTGTGGGTTTTCCACACATCTAGTGATTCTGCATTATACCAGCTGCGTGGTCCTATGATTCAATTCAATCCTGACACTGTCTACCTAAAGTTCGTGTCGGATTCCATAAGTTAAGGGCTCAGCCCCACAAGATTGCTCTCACTTCAGAAGCAAATCACAAGTTCCAGGTTGTCACCCAGGCTCCTGACCAACCCACCACAAATCAGGGTTCTTATAACCTCCTACTTAGGTTTGAAAATTTGCTAGAATGGCTCATGAAACTCAGAGAAATGGTTTTCTAGTTTATTGTAGAGGATATAATAAGGGGTAGGAATGAAGAACCAGATGAAGAGATATACAGGATAAGGTTCAGTAAGGTCCCCAAGTGAGGAATTCTGTTCCCATTGAGTTGAGTCACATGACCCCCTGGCATGTCCATGTGTTCACCAACTAAAAACTCTCTGAACCCCATGCTTTTGGGATTTTTAGGGAAGCTTCCTCATGTAGGTGTGATGACCTTTAACTCAGGCTCCAGCCTCTCTCCTATTATTTGGAGAGGGTGTGGGGCTGAAAGTTCTGAGCTTTAAACCATGGCTTAGTCTTTCTGGTGACCAGCCTCCATCTTGAAGCTATCCAGGAGACTACCAAGAGTTGTCCCATTAAAACAGAAGATACTCTTATCACCCAGGAAATGCCAAGGGATTTATGAGCTCTGTATCAAGAACCAGGGTCAAAGACCAACTATTAAAACACCAAGATTCTTCTAGTGCTCTTATGGCTTAGACAATTACAAGGGTTTTAAGAGCTCTGTTCTAGGACCTGGGAGAAGACACCAATAAATACACGTTCTCTATTATTTTACATTAACAGTTTTGAAAAACAGGAAATAATTAGAAACAACCTATATATCCAATTTATTACCTAAATGGTCATGTAAACATTTGCTGGGTCTATTATGTAACCATTAACATAAGAAGTATAAGATTAGCATTAAAAATGTTTATATTGTAATAAAGTTACATTTGAGTATAAAATCAATTATGATTTATGTTGTAAGAAACAAAAATATAGTCTAACGATGATATAAATAGATGAAATACTGATGTATTATGGTGATGGGATAGTTTTAAAAATTGCGTTTTTAAAAAATTTTCTATTCATCTCTATTAATCTCATAAGGAAGGGAAAAATCTCCAAACGTTCCTAGTATTCTTTGCTGTTGCAAGACAAGTCACGCTCTTTGTTTTTCTAAACTTCCAACGAAACTAAGTTTTTGGAAACCAGTTTTCTTTATGGGATAATTTTTAATGAAATATTTGTAGCTCAATCTTCAATAGTTGTCAGTAAGGGAGAAATGACACATTTAACACTTAAATATAATTGTCACAGCCTCTACGTTCATTGTAAATCTGTACAATTAAAATTTTATGGCTTTCTAGGATTAATGGTTGAAATTGGAATGCAAGTTTAGTCTATAGATTTCCAAAGAAAGTACTTCCTTTCATGGACCCTGGGTATAGACACAGGATTTAGAGGGCTTGCTCCTGAGATGCAAATTTTCTTTCTGGAGAAGGCTGTTGGGACTTTGTTACATATTTTTGAAAGAAGTATTTTGAAAGAGGGATGGTCCCTTAGCTTTGCTGGGACCTCAGCTTGGGACTTGGTGACCCTCTGGCCGTCAGATAATGTGGTAGAGGAGCTGAACCAGCATGGGTGGCTGGACAGGAGCCAGGAATTCATGTTAGATATGGGCAGGCATGAACTCAAAGACCAGTGAAGGAATAAGTGGGATGTGGGTTTAGTGAGAGGTGGATAGGTTGGAGAGGGTTGGGTACCAGACAGGGGACAGAGTAGAGCTGGGAACAAAGGCAAAGCCAGGGTAGAGCTCCATCTGGGACGGAGCTGGCTCAAAATAAAAGACATGCTCACAGAATCAAAGGGTGGGCACAGACTTGTGCAGTAAGCCTCATCAAGAAAGCAAAGGCAAGAAACAAGGGCCAGGGATGAACCTGGGCTGAAGCCCGGGGAAGACTGGTATTGCAGATAGGAGCAAGGGAAGGAAGGTGTTCAGGTGGCATTGAAATTCTTCCCAAATCCTGCGGTCTGTTATGACTGCTCACACTCTCCAGGTGCAGAGGATCCTGTGTCCGGAGTTCCCCAAAGGAGCTCAGTAGCATCTGACTAAATGCCAGCTGGCTTTCTGGATATGGTATCTCAACCAACATCCTCCCTGAGGCGCTACCACTGCTCCAGTGTCTGTAGCCCCGACTAAAAGTCCTCCTGACTACTGGGAAGCTCCTTCTCTTTAGAACTATGGCTTACTTAGAGAATAGGTATTCTTTGATAACTGCCCAGATAAGTGGTCCAGAGTTCTTCAAGTACTTTCAATGCTATACTTTTAAAAACATAAAACATTAAAATTAAAAAAAATGCTATAATTTTTAAAGTATTTGTCATTTCAAACAATCAGGGATGGTTTCTCTGATAATCTTTACAGATGATTTTTAATCTCAGAATATATATGTGTATACACATCTCATTCCTCATGTAGATATTTATAATATGTATATATCCATATAAATACATTTATTTGTATATTTATACATATGTATACACACATACATATTGCTTATCTTGTTTTTGTTTTGGAAAAAGTATTTTATTTTTTTATTGAAGTATATTTGACATATTGAAGTATATTTGACATATGACATCATGCAAATTTAAGATGTACAACATATTTTTATATTGTAATGATATTACTGTTATAGTGATAGTTAACACCTCTATCATGTCACATCATTATCTTTATGTGTGTGTGTGTGTGTGTGTGTGTGGTGTGAGAAGGTGACTAAGATCTAGTCTCTTAGCAAGTTTGAATGATGTCTATATTCTGTAGAGTGTATTAGGTCTCCAGAACTTTACTTATCTACTAATTGCAAGTTTGTTCACTTAGATCTCTTTTGTCCAACCCCCAGCTCCTGGCAACCACCAATCTACTCTTTGATTTTATGAGTTCAGCTTGTTTAGATTCCATATATAAGTGATATCATACAATATTTGTCTCCCTTTGTCTGATTTATCTCAGTAAGCGTAATGTCCTCTGGATACATCCATGTTGTTGCAAAGGTAGGATTTCCTTTGGTGGGTAATATTCCATTACACCTAGATAGGTAATAGATAGATAGAGGTATATAGAGATGTATATCCCCATTGTACCTCAATTACATTATTTGAAAAATGGGCATAAAGGACTGAACTGTTAAGGCTACGAGGAATAAATGAAGAAACACTTGCAAAAATCCTTAGGATGTTATAGTAACATAAATAATATTATTATAATTTTGGTGGATTTACCCAAAGAGAAGGAATGTTGGCATACTTTACAAGATGAACTGCTATTAAAATGTGTTTCTGGTTTTGGAGATATCATGCCAGCTTGGACCAGATTTTTTTTTTTTCTAGGAAGAACCACTTGTTGGCTCTTCTCAGAAATGTGAATGTTTGTATGGTAACAACCGTACCTGTTTATGTAGCAATATGGTTATGCTTATATTGCAGTCAACAAAAAGAATAACAATTGAATAGGCAATTGAGGCAAATATTTATGATTCATGTTATAAGATACAGTATAAAGATGAAGGAAATGCATGAGATACAGATATATTATGGTGAGGGAATAGGATTCTCTTTGCCCCTCTCTATGCTCCTGGTACTCAGTGGCTGCTGGTTGGTGTTTGTGGGGTAGGGAGAACGAAAGCATACTTCTACAAGATGCCAAGAAATTTTTAGGAATAAGAAGGTGAGATCTTCACTCTTCCCTTTTGAGGTTCCATATTGTTAGAACATCTCTCCTTGTGGGCTAAGGTAGTTCCAACCAAAGTCATTAGTCAGGGAAGGAGACCAGATTTCCCCACCCAGGAAGGAAATCTCTGTGAGAAGGGAAAGGTTCTAGGTTTGTGGTACATGTTACATACAAGGACTAAATGGCGATAGGGGAGGGCTGGTTCAGAACTGCTCATCTAACGCTTGCAACAACTCTATAAGGTAGGACCTGGTCATTCTATTTTTCCCACTACAAAATTTAGGCTTAAGAGAGGGTATGCAACTTGCTCCAAGTACGAGAGCTAGGAGATGACTCAGAGTTGGGGCTGGGACCCCATCTGTCTCTAGGGTCTTTGCATCTCACTGTTGCACTCTCCCTGATACTTAGGATCTTTACATAGTTTTCATCCTCCTTGGCTGGCAAAATGAAGAGATGCAAGTCAGGGTTAAGGATGAGGCAAATACTTTAGTGAGGAAGGTACTGGTAATTACAGAAAGGGAACCTAAAAGGGCTTTGAGGTTTCCTGGCCGCCTGAAGGAGGGTGATGATTATGTGATGTAATCCACAGTCTTCCCCGACTTTTGGAAATAAGAACTGAGAATTTTCAAGACAATTGCCTAAGATTAAAGGTCATTCTGCGGCCACATAGAGATGTGTGTATTTTGTTTTGTTTTGTTTTCTGTGCAAACTTGGTCTTTCTGAACCTTAATGATCTCATCTATAAAATAAGAGGTTTACACTAAGTCATTGTTAAGCTTCTTTTCATGCTGTAATGTTTGTGAGACCAGGAATTTATAAGCTTTCTCTGGTATTTAACCTTTGGTCTTAGTGTCTTCAGCACTATGATCAAAACTAATGGACTCAATTTAACGTTTATGTGACAGGTAAGGAAGCCAGGATAAAGGACTGAAGGAAGGTTATGAAGCAGGGAATACGGCAGCAACAGTTTTTACAGCTATGTATTAAATGGAGTTGAAAGGATAGAATTCAGGATCTCAGAAACCGGTGGGTAAAGCCAAAAGGCTGAAGTTCAGACAAGTCCTTCCAGGGATTGATTACATTGAGAAATGGATAAGATTCGGTCATGCCCAGATGTTAGCAGGCTTTAATTAGATTGGCCAGTTTGAGTTAGAAGAAAGGATGAGCCATCACAGGGGTATGTTGGCTGTCCGGCTCCCCATCACACGGCCCGGCTCCCTCTCTCCAGAGCTGGTACATGTAGTTCTGACGCTATCACCAATAACTCTACTCCCAACAGTGCAAAGCTTTCTTAGCCTTCATTCAGGTGAGCCAGAGAATGCATATTAATTAAGTAAAAGAAAAGTCAAACCAAAAAAACCACAAAAACTTAGAGGGACACAAACTTTACAGAACGTAAATTTCTGGGTCTTCTTTGAGAGAGGAACCACCTTCTTCCTTCTTTCTTCTCATTTTCCTTCTCCCTGGTTCCTTTCCCTCCCTCTTCATTCTTTCTTTCTTTTTTTTCCCCTTTTTAAAAAATAGATTTATTATTTATTTATTTTTTAAAGATTTTGTTTATTTTTATTTTTTTTTAATTTTTTATTTTTTTATAAACATGTATTTTTATCCCCAGGGGTACAGGTCTAACAAACCATAAGTGACTCTTAATCTTACAAAACAAACTGAGGGTTGCTGGGGTGAGGGGGGTTGGGAGAAGGGGGGTGGGGTTATGGACATTGGGGAGGGTATGTGCTTTGGTGAGTGCTGATCCTCTTCATTCTTTCTTTTCCATTCCCCCAGCACTCACTGAATCCCATGTTTCAAAGTCCGCGCTGGACACTCTGACCAACACAAGATAAAGGAAATGCGTTTCCAGCTTCTCAAGTTGCTTTCAAGCGACAAGGCAGACAGACACAGACAAGGCGCTGCAGTAAACTGGATTTATAAAAATCCACCTCCGGGTTGCTTTCCCTCACCTCCAGCCAGGTCTGGCTGCCCCACCTCAAGCTGGTCCGTCAGTCAGTGTCATCTCTCCTCCCCCTCCAACTGTCGGGGAGCGCGGGGGGGGGGGCGCGGAGGGCGGGGGGGGGCGGATAACCTCTTAAATCTCACTGTGCCATATCAAGCAGATTCCAGCTGTCTGCTCTCTGAGCAGCTAGGTCTTCCTCCTCTTTTTGTTAAGACAGTTTCACAGAGGGTTTTGAAAAATGGCTTTCAGTATTTGCTCTTTTTATTGGTGTTTTTAGGACTTGATTGGATGCTTATTTTGTGTTAAACACTCGTATGTTATTTCTAACCCTTGTATTATTACTCCTCCTACTATCGTTTCATAGATGAGATAACTCAGAGAGGTTGAATGACTAGTCAACGGGGAAATAGCTAGAGATGGAATTTGAACGTGGCTAACTCAAAAACCCAAGCTCTTTTCACTGCCTCTGTGTTTAAATGACAGAGGGCAGGTTCCATATAGTCTTTTTTAACTCCTCTCCAGAGGAATTCTACTTCCAGGCTTTTTTGTTGTTTGCTTGTTTCTTTCAGTTGTTCTGTTTGTTGAACCTACCCACAAAATAGAATATATGTTTAAAGCTAGGCTATTAGTTTTAAGATATAAATGGGACCCCTTCTAGCTTACTCAATGAACATAGGATCTGTTTTTGCCATCAGTTATAATCTCTACTATGATAGTCAATTAAAAATTTAATAATTAGAAAAGCTCCCTGAGTGGAATAATTTTTTAAAAAAATTTTTAAATTTTTTAAAATTTATTTTAGGTGGGGAGCAAGGAGGAGGGGCAGAGGGAGAGGGAGAGAGACTCTCAAGCAGATCCTGTGCTGAGTGGGGAGCCTGGTGCAGGGCTTGATCTCAACACCCTGAAATCACAACCTGAGCTGAAACCAAGAGTGGGACACTTACCTGACTGAGCCACACAGATGCCCCTGAGTGGAATAATTTTTTGAAGTTAAGACCTTTTCCTCTTAAAAATGAATTAAAGCTTATTTGTAAAAAATATATATGGTCTCATAAGCATTAAGGTTAGTTGTGCAAAACACATGTGGACTTAATAGGCATCAACAAAAGCAAAAGGCAATTATAAATGTGCCCTTCCTGATTGGTGTTATGTACAAATCCAGTGTATATTCACTAGACTTGTAGAAGCTGCCAGAAAAAAAAATCTCACTTTAGTATTGTAAAGCTTCAAAGTAACATTGTGAATTTTGTAGCTGATTTGGTTGGAAAGACTGTAAGAGAAACCCAATGGATTATTAATCTCAGCATTGATTACATCATTCTTGCTGCATTAGTATTAATTTACCATAAGAATATTATACCAATATACTTCTGTTGTTACACAATAATAATCAGTAGGGGAAAATTTAGCATTGAATTGAGATGAATTTTAATAGATGGTAACATTGATTTGTGCTCATTCTGTCATAATGGAATTTTTATTGAATTGGTGAACAGATGCGGGTTGTGTCCATCTTACAATAGTATCTCAAGCCATGTCCATATGGGGCACAGATATTAGTGCCAGTGTTCAAACATAAGGGGTTCCTTTAACCTCTTTTGGTGTCAATTTTTTCATCTGCAGGCACACATTATATTGCATCAAAAGAGTGCCTGGCCCATCACTAACATTTAGTGTGGGTCTACTCTTATAACTGATGAAGCCCTTTTTAAAAGCAGGTGTATTATTAGTAATGTTGCCTGGAGCACCTGTGACAGAAGCTCAAACCCACCCCCCCGCCAAGGGTCAGAGATATTAAACCTGCTTAAATGTGGACCTCTGGTTTCTTACCTAATGTAGCTTACAATCCATGAGGGAGAGCCCTGGAGGACTTTGACAACATTTGAAGGATGGGATCTTTTAAGAGGGGAGAGGAACAACATTTCAGATATCAGTCATCAATGAAGTTCTTAATTTTCAAGTTTTTCCAGACTGTAATTCCAGTGCATGCTCACACAGAAATGTCAGTCCTTCGTCCCAACGAGCTTTAAAAACCCCACAGAGCATGGCTTTCATCTTGGAGACTCACAGTACTCAGTTTACACTGTAGAGTTCTGGGAGATGTCATGCAAAGAAGAAGCCTGTTTTATTTCACCCAACTTTTCTCAAACTTACTTGATGATGGGACCCCTTTAAAACCTACCACCCTAAACAATCTGTGTCATTAGTCTTCTGTGGACTACATATAGAGAAGAGCTGATTCGGAGAGTACTTAAAACTCAGCTGCCTTTTCCTTTTTAAGACACATGGGTTTAAAGCAAATCGTGTTGAGAAGTAGCTTCCCAAATTTACCTTTCATACATATCTAACAAAAGCTTATTTAATGTGGTAGGTAGCGAGTTCATAAAACCCAGGCGAGGCACTCAGAGGCCATGTATATGCTAGATATGTCTCTGTTTATTTATGTTTTATTTTTTAAAAAAGATTTTATTTATTTGAGAGAAAGAGACAATGTGAGCACGAACAGGGCAAGGGTCAGAAGGAGTGAGAGAAGCGGGGCTTCATCCCAGGAGACTGAGATCACCCCAGGACCCTGAGATCAAGACCAAATGCTTAATCAACTAAGCCACCCAGGCACCCCAATATCTAAAAAGAACATTTAAGACTGTGGTAACTGTGTTTATATTCCCATCCCAATTTCTTGAGGACCACAAAGATGAATTTGGGAGGAAATGGCCATAGGGGAGATAAAATCATATTATATCAGGATAAATTTGCATCTAATGATCCAGGCTTTGGTGTTCCTAAGTTTTATTCAAATATTGTTTAGTGCTTTGTGCAAACAGTGCTAGGTTTGTTCTTGAAACACTTGATGGTCATGTACTTTACAGTTTAGATTTTGAAGCTCATTATTTTTCGACATTATGTTATGTATCTCATTCTGCACAACAAATTACTCCCAAATTTAACCTCTCAAAACAACAAACATTATTGGGTGCCTGGGTGGCTCAGATGGTTGAGCATCTGCCTTCAGCTCAGGTCATGATCCCGGGGTCCTGGGATCGAGCCCCACATCGGGCTCCCTGTTCGGTGGGGAGTCTGCTTCTCCCTCTCTCTCTGCCACTCCCCCTGCTTGTGCTCCTTCACTTTCTCTCTCTCAAATAAACAAAATCTTAAAAAATAAAAACCAACAAAACAAAAAAACAAAAAACAACAAAAATTATTATTTTATGCTTTTGGGGGCCAAGCTGCAACCAAAGTGCTGACTAGGACTGCAGTTATCTGGTGATCTCGAGGCTGGGTGTGGGAGAATCTGTGTCCAGGCCCACCAGCGTGATTGTTGGTAGGATTTAGCTCCTTGTGAGCTGTTGGACTGAGGGTCTCAGTTGTTGACTGGCTGTTGGCTGGAGAGCTCCCTCAGTGCTTTTCCAAAGGGTGGCTGACACATGGTAGATGGCTTTTACCACAGCAGACAAGTGAGAGAACAGGAGAGGGTTAGCAAGATGGAAGCCAGCCTTTTCATAACTTCATCTCTGAAGTGACATCTCTCATCACTTTTGTCATATTCTGTTTGTTCCCAGACCCAGCCTGCACTTAAGGGTATGAATTATACAAGGGCACGGATACTAGGCAGTAGGGATCACTAGGGACCATTTTAGAAGCTGCCTATCATACACATTAAAAATCCTGGTGTTAAAAAAAAAAAAAATTGGTGGCACAAGGGTGGTGCCTGAATGGCTCAGTCGGTTCAGTGGCAACTCTTGATTTTGGCTCAGGTCATGATCTGAGGGTCGTGGGATTGAGTTCAGCCTCGAGCTCTACACTCAGCCAGGAGTCGGCTTGAGATTCTCTCTCTCCCCCACCCTCTGCCCCTCCCCCCACTTATGCACTCATTCTCTCTCTCTCAAATAAGTAAATAAATAAATATTTTTAAAAGAACATCTAATTCAGCAATATTTATAATAAATAGTTCTTCATAATTAAATGAATCAACATGATTTGCAATGTAGTATTTTAGAAGTCTAGATCCTCAAACTTTTACTTCCATTCTGAAGCACCATTCTGTTACACTGTTTAGCACAGAGCAGCTAAGAATCGGTGCAAAAAAACAGAAGTAGCAAACAAGCAAATGCAAATCCCAAGCAGAAGTTAGACTAATCTGCCATTTCACTACTTCACAGAGTTCCTAGCCTGGAGATTTTTGTTTTTGTTTTTGCCCTTTTCCTCAATTCCTAGGTTGAAGCACAAATGAGCAGAATGAGTAAGAAATGATAATAAATGCTGAGTAACTTTGGTATTAAAATTCTTCCTTTCTTTTGGGGGTCAGCCTCTTTAGGACTGCTTCTGAATTCTTAGGTCGTCTTGAACTTGGGATACCTTCCCAGATGGGCGAGTTCATATCTTGCACAGACAGCTTTTTTTTCTTCATCCAAGCACTTTGAAGACATCTCCTACCCCCAAGAGGTATGGAAATGTGGAGAGATGTTTTTGGTTATTGCTGTTGACTAGAATTGCTCTTGGCTTTTAATGGTCATGTGCAGGATGGTCTCACCCCATAAATAATTGTCTGGCTCAAACGCCAGTTGTGCCGCCAAGTGAGGAAAGCTCCCTCCTTCTCTTTTCAGTCCTGCGTCTAGTTTAGGTTGTATGCTCTGGGGGAGAAGGACATATTGGACCCTGTTTCCTATCCTAACCTCAGGGCCTAGAAGAGCACCTTGTAAGTAGTGACTGCTCAGTAAATATTTGCTGAATACAGTACTACTTATAAAGACAATGATTGGGGCGCCTGGGTGGCTCAGTGGGTTTTGGCTCAGGTCATGATCCCAGGGTCCTGGAATCGAGCCCCCAGCATCGGGCTCTCTGCTCAGCAGGGAGCCTGCTTCTCAGTCTCTCTCTGTGCCTGCCTCTGTGCCTACTTGTGATCTCTGTCTGTCAAATAAATAAATAAAATCTTTTAAAAAAAGACAATGATTAATTGGTGGACAATGAGATATAAAAACCTGCTGACCAAATTTCAATTTCCTTAGGCCTTAAGTTGGAATACCTGGTGTTGGGTTCCTGGATATAAGTTTTCAAGAAAAGTCTCATAGATTTTGTGTATGTCAACTTTGAGTTTACCATTTTGGGGGTGCTCGCCCTGTGAGCCCAAGTTCACTGTGAATACGGATTGTGAATGTAATCTCAGCTCTGAGGAATCACGGGCTTAATTTTATTTTGCATATTTGTATTTAGACAGGGTAAAGTATAATATATTCTTTTGGGGTAACTGTTTAACCCTGAATTTATAATGATATTAACTTGAAAATGTGATTCCCTAGATTTCCTGGAAAAGTTTGAAAACCTTATAATGAAGCTCTAGAAGTCATAGAGTCTGTTTTCAGTTTGTAAAATATGGTATTCAAGGTTAGAAGGAGTAAAAACAGGTTTGTAAGGCTTTGGATGGATGTGATTCTTCTTTCATTAAGATTTTCCAAAAAGCAAATTGGCTATAAATATGTGGCTGTGTTTCTTTAAAATACCCCAAAATACATCAATGATCAAAAATACTGTTTCAATGTAATTTGTATTTTATAGAAACTACATTAAAATACTTTTTCCTCAATATGTCAATGAAAATTTTCATATTAATTCACTCGTCCTTTCTCTTCTTCTTAATGTTAATTTTATTATTAATAAGCATGTTACATGCAAATTGCTCTCTTGATTGGCATTTAAAAAGTCTGTTCTCTGGGGATGTCTTTGCTTTGCATTTCTAGTTTTTATATCATCAGAGAACAACTTTTAAAACATCAGCTGGATCACAAAACAAATATTTACGAATTATTTTTCTGATGGCATCAAGTGTGCATTTCACCTTCTCCCCTCCTTCTGTACTTATAGTATATTCACATGTTGAGCATTTAACATTTTCTTTATGATTCCACAACTGAGCATCTTTCCCACCAGACATCTAATTAATGTTTTTGTCACAACGCACATTTTTTTTTTGTGGCATAAAATTGTGCATTTTTTTTTTTTTTTAACTGGAAGGGGGCGTTTTAACCAGGGGAGCTGACTTATCTGCAAGGCTAGGTTCAGCGTGGCTATTTCCATAATGGTCCCTGCTCGTTCTGGTTTTTAATTTCTTTTTTAAATGTAGTACCAAGTCTCTTGGAAAATAATGGTCACCCAAAAAAGAAAACCACTCCTACAGAACCACCACTTTCCTGAGAATAATTGCCATTATTTATAGGCTGGTATTCGTCTGGTTCAGTTGCTTTTGCCAGTGCACGCAGCGGCAAATCTCATCAGACTCTGTTCTCCCAGGCATTTCTTCTCCCCCACGATATGCAGAATCATTTCCTTTGAGTAAATATTTGGAGGTTCTGAAGTAAGCTCATTCAGCTATGCTCTATTTCTGAATTTGCCATGATTGAGTGGTGGCGTGTGTCTGCGGGTGGTTAGGTTGCTCGGTCCTCTTCTTTCCTCCGAAACCACCTTTTGGGGATGGGAACCCTGAAATAGGGAGAAGATTTGGAGGAGGAAAGTACATTTAGGCTGTCATTTCTGTTTTAACCAGAAAAAAGGTTTCAAGGCAGAACCTGTGGTGGGAAAGCAGAGGATGGTTCTCAGAAATAAATGGCCACGGAAGAGCCTCGAGTTGGGTGATGTCTCGCTGTGATGACCATTGACATATTTGTGCAGCTCTCGAGAAAGGATTTTTCAGATTCTATAGGAAAGAAAGTCACCGACCAAAATTAAATATCTAGACTCTGGACCCTTCGTATTACAAAGGCCTGAGAAATTGGAAATATAAGATTAGTTCTGCTCTTTTTTTTTTTTTTTCTGAGCTAGAGTTATCTCAGAAACAAAGGTTAGAGCTGAACGGGTTCTTTACTGCTCTCTAATTGAGGGGCTCTGGATGAGCCCCCCCGGGAGTGGGACAAATGACTCCTCTGTCTGAATGGCTTCCTCAGGACCCGCCAGCCCCGATTTATTTCTTTGCCTGTGGGTCCTCATTGCTTCAGAGTCAGAGCACCACTTCCTCAGGGTCGAGGGGGCGCATGGTTGGAGAATCATGAGCCTCCAGCCCTCATTGACGGGTCTAAGGGGCAACTCTTCTTTACTGGAAGGATCAAAATAAATGCTTCTTGGCTTAAGTCAACCAGCCTAAGGGGGAATGAAACAAGTTGAGGGGATAGGAATAAGCTGATAAAACCTAAGAGCACTAAGTCATAAAAGGTCTTTTATCTGATTTCGGCTTACGAGTTCGGCTGGGTTTCTTGACATTCCAGAATCACTGTGAAGTCCTGAAACCATCATGCTGTCTTTCATCTCTTTGAGTAGGAAGGAACAGAGCCTTAAGTCTATCACAGTATCGCATAAAAATATAAGTTCTCTCAATCATACGAGCATTCTCACCTGTTTCTAGAAGCCGTACTGACTACTGGGTGGTTTTCAGGGAGGGCTTTCTTTGCCCTGCACCAAGGAAGACCCACCTCCCCCATAGAAGTTTGAATCAAAGGTCTAGTTTTCAGATTGTGGCTTCTGGATAGGTGCTTCGGGGGTTTTGTAAATATTTGATTCAAATATTATTTCCATATTCACCGTAACTGGTATATTAATAAGGGTAAATAACGCTAGCTGTCATGACCGAATACCACCCTTAGTTGCTGAACACAGTAAAAGTTTTCTTGCTGTTCCAAATCTATTAAGGGTATTCCTGGTCTGCAGGTGGCCTTCTACAGGGACTTTTGGGAATAGGCTTCTTCCATCTCATGGCCCTGTCCTCTTGTCTGGATCCTCAGGGTGTGTTCCAGACCCCGGGCTGTTGAGGAAAGGGGCAAGGGATGCGTGTGGCAGGTCTATGAGGGGCGTACGCCACTTCTGCTCACATTTCATTGGCTAGATCTCAAACAAATGGCTACAAAGAAAGCTGGGTAAATTGTGGTTGAGTTGTGTACCAGGGTGGAAAAGGAAAAAAAGAGCTGATTTTTGTGAAGAACACAGCTGTCTTTACCAGCATTTTTTTTTTAAAGATTTTATTTATTTATTTGACAAAGAGAAGGATCACAAGTAGGCAGAGAGACAGGCAGAGAAAGAGGGGGGAAGCAGGCTCCCTGCTGAGCAGAGAGCCCGATGTGGGGCTCGATCCCAGGACCCTGAGATCATGACCTGAGCCGAAGGCAGCGGCTTAAGCCACAGAGCCACCCAGGGGCCCCCAGCATTTTTTTTTTTTTAAAGGATCTTTTAAATCTTTGGAGACCACAACTTCTTAAGATGTTACCAATTTTAACTTGTTTTAGTGCAGACTTCGGAATTAAGCTTATTTTGCTTTATTTAATTAGAGAATAACCTAAAGTTGCAAGAAAAGCTGTTATAAAAACATCTATCACCATGTGCAGTGATTTGTCTGTAGGAATCGCTGTCATCACCCTCGAAAGTAGTTGCAAAGAAAATACAAAAATAAATGAGATCCTAAAACGGATGTAATTCCGCAAGTCATCTGTAAATCCTGATCTCATTCATCCAAAAAAATCTTCCATATTCTCAGTGACTGACTTTATAGTCTTTAACAGAGATGTGAACTTATAAAATAAATTTATATCAATAAAATATTTCTTTCATCTGTTTTAGATCTCTTGGGATTTTATATAAGATTTATCTTTAAAAAAGAGTTCTATTGCTTAAATTTAAAAACAGTGATGTCTACAGTCTTTCCCAGCTCTAATTTATAACGCTTTCTATTTTTATTTGTTATTAAAAGGAAGAGTAACTCTTGATTGCATATAAATTATGCAATGCAAATTACACAAATTGTTTTTCATAGTAAAAAGTTAAGTTTCACTTCAGTAACTATTGCACAATGTGCTTCGCCAAATTGTATTAAATCAATTATTTTAAAAATTCCTAGAGGCTTGAAATCTCCGGAGGTGCTTACCAGCTGATAATCAGTGCTAATAGTTTCCACAGTTTTTTTGATGTTTTGCAATTGAAACATTCTTTTCCTTGTCCATAACCAAGCTCATCTCTCTCTCTCTCGGTAACTATAATGTCGAGTCAGGGGTCTGTTTAATTAAAGAACCACAGGCTGGCCAGACCCCAGCATCGATTCTTTTCTCCCTTGGATTTCTTCTTGATTAGGTTTGGACATTTGCTTTGGGACTTACGGGCTCCCCTGCTGTCCCTTTAATGGAGCAGCCCCTGCGTACCTCACTCTGGGCTGCCTTGGGCCTGAAATGGAGAGCCAGGCAACTCAGCCATAAATTAGATGTTGCTGAGGCGGGAGGTGCCATAGCTTTTGTTTTCAGGGTTGCAGTTTGAGGCGAAGGTCATAATTCGTGTCCCCGTGACTGGTGGAAGCCGCTGCAGGGTTGCTGAGGGAGCAAAGTGGATGGGGAGAAATGAACTCAGGTGACCCCGATTGCCTTGCATACATGAAGCCGAGCGAGCTGGGCCTCCCCTGGGGGAGTCCTGGCATAGGGCCAGGCTCTTAGATCTACCGCTGCCCTCTACTGGATCAACGTAGGTGTCGTAGATGCACAGGGCGGACTTTTTAAGAACAACGTTGGCTTTATAGAACTAAGCACTGAGGAAGTGGAGAGCACAAAACATTTCTGATTCCAACTGTGTGCCATTAGCCAGTGACCGTAGTTTGCTTGGTTTGACATCTGGTTGCCCTGAAACTAGTCCCAACTGTAAGATCTGCTAGATGGCATTCTGGATTGATCTGGCACACTTGGATTCTGCTTGATCTGGCATACTTGGAAAGAAATACCATTTGGGATTTGAAAGCAGATGCATTTAGATCAGACACAAGGGAAGGTAAACTACTTCAGAACGCTGAAAAGAGCCCGCTACTTTAAAATAGTGTTTTCATTCAGGGCTGATTTTGCATGTCAAAGCAGATCTGGGAAGTAATTTCCCTTAGAAATTACTATTATTTCTATTACTCTTAATCTTTCATACACAGAACAGTATAGAGCCCATTTTCTTTAGCCCCCAAGGGTGTCTTATATGAGAATATATGAGGGACCAGTCACTCTTCATGATATTCTTCCATACTTTCTCATTTTCCTATTTATTTTCAGTCTTTTGGTTTTTTGACCACACCCCCATTTTATCATTCATCCAACCCACTGTGAAGATGGAAAAAAATGGTATGCCACAGTGGGGACAAAATCAAAACTGTTTTATGTACACCTTTCTGGAAAAGAAAATTAAAAATTCAGTTAAGAAAAAAACAAATTAAATCAGCCTGCTTGTTGCTCTACCCCGGTTAGGGCCTGGGAGACTGACCAGTACCCAAAGGCTGCCTTGCCTTCTGCCTTTCGCTTGAATTCTGCCAGTGTGAGTGAGGTTAGGCTGTTTATTTCCCCAGCATCCTCCCTGTGAGGTTGCTGCCAACTGGTGGTGTGTCAACTACAGGACACAGCTCCTGTCCAGCCATCCTCTCGACCTCGTTTTCTCTCTACAGGTTCAGGAAACCACTCCCTCCCCCAAACCCTACTGGCCTTGGGTGGTAATGGGGCTTACCAAGTAATGTGTAACATCCTTCCCCTGTTATCTTACAAATATTCCCTGGATATACTCTCCTCAAATTACTGCTTAAGAGTTTCATATCTTGCTGAAAACTCGGGTAATAAAATGATCATACTGATAAGCATTTTGATGTATGTTGTATTTCCTTCCCTGCCTTTATTTATGATCCCATGTATGGGTGACAGATTTCACTTAATTTGTGTGTATACTTTTATATCTTATATTTTCCCACTTATAATTACTTATGACTCCCCTGTTTGTAAAAATCTTCTGTACCCCAAATCATGATTTTTATTGGCCTACATTTTGTTCTACTATATGGCTACAACTTAAACTTATTTTAGTATTCACAAGCAACCTTATCATCTACCTTCTCTTCATCTCCTCAAACATAGTTTCTCCTTATTTCTTATGTGTTTGTTTCACAGTTTTGCTTCTCAAGAGAGATTTGACTGGGTCAGTGTGTCACTCCCCATTTGGGAAGACCCACAGTGGGCACAATCTTAAGCCATGTTTCCTTATGGACAATGAGCCTCTTTAGTGTTCAGTCTTCACTCGTGTCAGTGGTTGAGTGACTTCTCCAAGGTTGCATTCTAGTGAATTACAAGGGTGAAACTTGAACCCATGACTACTATCTCTAAATTTGGGGTTTACCTGCTCCAATATGTTGTGTTTACTGAATTGCAAAACTCAGATTCTACCTCTAAACATGGAAACCACTGTTTTAAGTTAAGGAAAAATATTAATTAAAAATACTGTGTAGTTCTAGGGGCACCTGGGTGGCACAGTGGGTTAAGCCTCTGCCTTCAGCTCTTAGGGTCCTGGAACAAGCCCTGCATCTGTCTCTCTGCTCAGCAGGAAGCCTGTTTCCCCCACTCTCTCTCTGCCTGCCACTCTGCCTACTTGTGATCTCTGCCAAATAAATAAATAAAATCCTTTTTAAAAAATTTAAAAAAAATATGTGGTTCTAAATAAATGAGCTATGAAGTCATGAAAAGACATGGAGGAAATTTAAATACATATTACAAAGTGAAAGAAGTGAGTCTGAAAAGTCTACTATATGATTTCAACTACATGACATTCTGGGAAAAGATAAAAGTGTGGAAACAGTAAAAGGATCAGTGGTTACCAGGGGTTGGGAGGGGCAAATAGGTAGAAACTATTCCTGATAATATTATAATGGTGGATTCATGTCAATGTATATTTGTCCAATCCATAGAATGTAAACACCAAGAATGAAACTCTTAAACATCAAGAATAAACCATGGACTTTGGGTGATCCTGAGGTGTCAATGTAGGTTCATCAGTGGTAACAAGTGTATCATTCTGGTGTGAGATGATAGGAGAGATTAAATAGGGACAGAAGATTTTTGGGAACTCTCTCTTTTTCTTTAAAAACTTAAACCTAGTCTAAAAAGCCAAGTCTATTTTAGAAAATACAAATTTCCTTTTGAATAGGTATAGTATTAATTTTCCATGCCAACAGACTTGCTGTGTCTGATTAATTTTCCTTTAAGAAAAATGACCAGCTTTCCTCTTGTATCACAAATAGCTACAATAATTGGCATTCCCATCTCTGGGGCTTTCTCAGCGGAAATCAATTTTCCTATTGTTATTTTAAAGCAGCATCAGCATTGGTCTCCTATATTCAGATAGTGTGGACACATAATCAATTATGAGATGTATCTAGCTCTGAGGATGTTTTCCTGCTGGAGAGTTTTATACCTGAGTCTGATATAGAGAGAAGATATTAGAAATAATTTTTATTTAAAGCCATGAAGATTTAGAGGAATAAACTAAAAGCTTAATTTGAGACTTTCAAAATCCTAAAATCTATCCAAGCATCCATCATATAGGACAGAATGTTTATATTACCTCCAGAATTAGATGTACAACTGTATGTATGTTGCATTGAGTTAATCTGACTCTCAATTCTAATGTACACTATATATATCTTTTCTTCAAAATATCAAGTACAAGAACTTAAAGTTCAGAGTTCTGAAATGCCAATGCATTAATTTCTTTTGCCTTAAACACTATAAGAAAATTTTCTTCAATAGAGAGGACCGTAATGAGCATATGTTGGATAGGTTGCCATGTTGGTAGCTCAAAAACTAGCAACTGAGACCAGAAGGTAAACAAGAGTCTGTGCATACACACATTTTTTGAGATTGGGGGATTTGAGAAATGCATAAGGGATTAATGTCTAATTAGTGTTGTGTGAGTCATAACTGTTTGTACCGACCATGCATGCTTCCAGAGTCTCCTTCTTGTTGGTTAGGGGTTACGGTGACGATGTTTTAGAAATCTGATCACCTCCTGGTTTGTAAAATCGGGACACCCTGGACAGAGAGTTTTGGTTTTCCTTTTGTCTCTTGAGATAGATTCATAGACAGCTCTTGTTATTTATACTAAAGGGGGGAGGAGAGAGCTGTAGGTCTGATAAAATTGGGTCATCCTAAGATCACTTCTATTTGGGTTTAAAATCATTGTTTAATTTTAGATGACAGACAAGCTTTCTTAATCTCATTTTCTTTAGGTCAATCTTAAAAATTGTATTACTTGAACATACAGTGATAAAAGGCAACAGAGGCATTTCTGAGACATGCAGGGTGGTAGGGAAAGACTTAAACTTTACAATGGATATTACCATGTGGTTCATAAACACATAGACAATTTAGTTCTGTGATATTTGCTCACAATGTTGTCTCTTTAAAAGTTGTGTACTAATTAAAGAATACAATTAATAAGACTATGATTCTGCCATCAACTTGCTATGTGATCAGTGTGGGCTGAGAGTAGAATGACCACCAACCAAACCATGCCCATCTGCCTAGGACTGAGGCGTTTTCAGGGATGTGAGATTTTCAGTTTTAAAATCAGGCTGAATCGTTCACTTTAGCTCAGGGGAGTAACTGAGTCCAGGGGAAGGATAGGTTCTCTTAGCAACTTGAGCGAGGCGTATGTCGCAAAATATACAGCCCTGGGGACAGTGAGTAAAAATAGTGGATCAAGGAAAGGGCCAGAGTAGAGTGAAGAGACTGAAGATAATGGCCAAATCAAAGTGTTAGGCAGTGAGTGGGAGTCTTTGTACAGAGCCAAATGAAATTAGGACAAGCTTGGTCCATTCTAGGTGGATAATGAGGAATTATTCCTCCAAGAATTCCAGAAGAGATGGCTGCTGTAAGGGTTTTCTGTTTGGTTTCTTCTGCTAAAAGGACAGTCCTGTGTGGGCACTTACAGAGCTCATAGTGGAAGCCAGCACCGTACTTCAGTGGGTAGGCTATTTCTATCTTATACAAGGGATAAAGTAAATGTTTCATTCTCATAATGAATTCTCATTTCTTATTTTCACTGAAAAAAAAAGTACTGAGTGTTTTATTTTATGAATATTCAGGAGAATTGGGTGGTATCGTATGATACTTCAAAATGCATTCCCTAAAAGTTGCTTCCCAACTCCCACCCCCATTGATGAGATGGTCTGACAGGTGGTGGTGGTCTGTGATTATAGAGTACTTTATCCCTATAAGGAGGAATTTCTTCCTGGATCTAAATTGGTAGGATTTTTGTCCAGCTTCATTTTATATGCTTGCTTTTCTCCATCTGTGGGCAGGACAGATGCTGCCCTGAACTCATGGTACTTTTACTTAGTCAACAATACGCATTAACTATTCCAAAAAAAATTTAAATGGGAATATTTGAATGCACAGAAAGTAGAGGTAGGGAAATAATGAATCCAGGAGTGAATTTACAAAATGCATGCTGAGAAGGTCTCGGGTGGACAAAGGTCATAAATTGGTTCTATGCCCACAGAGAAACATGGTCTATTACATGAGTCAGTGTCTATGAGATAAGAAGCCAGTGACAGAAGAGAAACACAGTGCTTCTTTGTACCAAGGCAAGAAGGCTTTTTTTTCCAGTGGTCTTCATAAGGATACTTTGAAATTAATGAATATCATTCTCAACAGTACATTGATGGGAGTTCAGAGAAATGTTTCCCATTATGTTTCTCAAAGGCTAATGGTGTAACTGCATAGCTCAATACAACAAAAAAATCCTATGTTAAATATTTTACAAAACAAAGTATGTATATATATACGTAATTTTTTTAACAAAAATTTTAAAAAGCCATCATAAGATGGGAAGAACTAAATGAGGCATTCTAGATAGGAAGATCTCCACGGGCTTGGATCATTCCAAGGATAGATAAATTATCCAGAAGACTGTCCGTATTTTCTATCCTTCAGGCAATTCTCCATAATGATGTTTCCCAATAAGCATTTGAAACATTAAAAGCAATGAGTTTGATGAGATTCTGCCTGACAAATGCTTCCTGGAATTGATTCTGCTTTGTGGCGTACTAATGTCCAGAACTCATGGGATAAAATTCCTCGGGCAAATGTTGAGAATTCAAACATGGATGCCCTGGAGAGGCCCTTTATTTGTGGTGGGCCAAGGAGCGGTCTGCTGCAGTGCCAATGCTCTCCTTACAATTCTGGTTCCTTCTTCCAACACATAGATGAATGGAAGAGCCCCACATTCTACACCTGTAGAACAGTATGGTAAGAATTTAAGTATGCAAAAAAAGTTAAGCTCTTTTTGAGTCTGGGTCCATGGAGAACTGAGATCCTTTTATGACTGGGCTTCAGTTATATCTCTTTGGCTTCATTTTGACCCTCTTCCAAACATCACCTCAGAATGGTACTTGGAATCTCTGCTTAACTCACTTTTTGACTTTTTCTTTTGTTCTCAGAATACTGTTGAATGTCCCCAACACTGAGCATCTTGGCCTGTTTTGACCAGATCAATCTATTGTCTTTCTTTCTTCTCTCCCTTCTCCTTTCCCTCCATCCTTCCTTTCTTCCTTTTCGTCTGCCCTCGTATAGCCCCCAACCCCCCAACTTTAATCCATATCTAAATTCACAGACTTTTAGAGCTGTTACGTAAAACCCAAACCCTGTCTTCTCTACCTGAGCTCAGCCAATCTGGTAACCCAGAACTCCATATCCTCACAGAGTTTCCACTACTCTCCTTAATTAAATTTCCAGGCCCTTATTTTTGCACAATTGTTTCTTAGTAAACACACATGAACATAAATGTGATTGTCTCTGTAATTTATTTCAGTCCAATTACTTTGTTATCAGCCAGTCTGAAGACATCCCCGAATTAATAATGTTTCCTTTAGCAGGGGTAAAACTGTTTTTTTTAAATTATGCCATGTTCTATCTAACAGTCTGGGGATTACATGATCTTGTTAGTGATTTTATCTTGGGATGCTAATCACATTATACACATGTCCTCTTGATATTTCTAATGTTTTTATAGTTCATGCAAGCTGTATATTTCCTCGATATTCATGAAAAACTGATACTTGGAAAAATATTTTTATTTGATGTGTTCTTAGAAATGGAGATCCTTTGGGTTTATGAGCTATGAGACATTTTCTTTATCATTACAGGTTTTTCAGTGACCATTTTAAAAAATTTGTTTTATTTTATTATTTTATTTTTTATTAACATAGAACATATTATTTATTTCAAGGGTACGGGTCTGTAATTCATCAGTCTTACACAATTCATAGCACATACCCTCAATAATCATTTTGATACTTCATATTTTCTGTCGAATTTTGTCAATAGACATACTCTTTTTTTTTTTTTTAAAGATTTTATTTATTTGACGGGGGGGCATCACAAGTAGGCAGAGAGGCAGGCAGAGACAGAGAGGGAAGCAGACTCCCTGCTGAGCAGAGAGCCCAATGTGGGGCTCGATCCCAGAACCCTGGGATCATGACCTGAGCTGAAGGAGAGGCTTAACCCACTGTCCCACCCAGGCGCCCCCAAGAGACATATTCTTAGGAGCACTTTTTAAAAAATTTTTTTCAGTGTTCCAAAATTCATTGTTTATGCACCACACCCAGTGCTCTATGCAATACATGCCCCCCATAATACTCACCACCAGGCTCACCCAACTCCCCCACCCCCTTTCCCTCCAAAACCCTCAGTTTATTTCTCAGAGACCACAGTGGCTCATGGTTTGTCTTCCCCTCCGATTTCCCCCAACTCCCTTCTCCTCTACATCTCCCAATGTCCTCTGTGTTATTCCTTATGCCTTAGGGTTGACCAAATTCTGCTGCTCTATTGGTAACCATGAGACTGATCTCTTTCCTATTATGGAATTAGCATTTGGCACCTATTTGTGAATTAATAAAATTGAAGTGCCACTTTCTATGTTAAGCAGTATTTTTCACTTCTTTGGCATTTCTAGCTACTCTTTATTTTTTTTTTAATTGTGTCCTTGGGGTAGTCATTTATTTTGGATCTTAAATATCAGCCTTTCACCATTTGTCCTTTTATTTTTTATTTTTTTTAAGATTTTATTTATTTATTTGACAGACAGAGATTACAAGTAAGCAGAGAGGCAGGCAGAGAGAGAGGAGGAAGCAGGCCCCCTGCTGAGCAGAGAGCCCGATGTGGGACTCATCCCAGGACCCTGAGATCATGACCTGAGCCGAAGGCAGCAGCTTAACCCACTGAGCCACCCAGGTGCCCTCATTTGTCCTTTTAGAGACTATGTCATGAGGCTGAGCTCAAAGACTTGAAAATGATTAGTGTTTATCACGTTATAACTGTTCAGATAGTTTATCACCTGCTCTGCTTCCAGCTTGTTCATAAATTCAGGTGTTTAGTACCTGAGTGCATCAAAATGTTTTGAAGTATTTTAGCAACTAAGCAAGCCATGCAATGAGGAGGAGTTTCAAACAACTTGATGTGGTTATGGATGTCAAGGAAACTATGTCATTATATAATGTTTGACAGTAGCTCTTTTTTTTTTTTTAAATACCATAAAAACAAAGCTTGTCTGGTACTGTTGGAGAAGAAAGTGTACAATAAAATGCACAAGCCAACTGAAAATTGCACAATCTGCATTAGATGCAAAATGCTAGGCATTAACTGATATGTTATTTTATAATATAGAGGGATAATATATCGAAAGGTGCGGCAGAATGGGAGTAGGAGTAAAATTTCCTTTTTGAAATAAGTCCAAGCTCACACTATATTCTCAAAATATACTGTATGCACTGGGTGGTTGGGGGGTGTCCAGGATTGTTTCATTAAACAAACAGATGACCTCATCTTTGCTATATACAAACTCATGGGATGGAATTCTAAAGAGATATGATAGCATAATCAGTAAGATGATTGAATACATTGTCCAGTGATAGACAACACTGTTAGAAGCTATAGGGGCTGCAGGAAATGAAAGACCTATTTTTTGGGTTTGTCCAGTTCATGCTTTAAGATGGAAGAAGTGTGGGGCACCTGGGTGGCTCAGACGGTTAAGCCTCTGCCTTCGGCTCAAGTCATAGTTTCAGGGTCCTGGGATTGAGCCCCACATCAGGCTCTCTGTTTGGCAGGGAGCCTGCTTTCTCCTCTCTCTCTGCCGGCCTCTCTGCCTACTTGTGATCTCTCTCTGTCAACCAACCAACCAAACAAACAAACAAACAAATAAATAAATAAGGAAGAAGAGGGAATGTGGCACGTGGGGATACTAAAGCTCCCTATAAAGGAAAAAGGATCCTAAACTGTCGGTAATGAATGAAATCTTTCTTCTTCTTCTTTTTTGTTTTCTTTTCTCTTTCTCAAGGTGTTTACATGTAGAACAAGATTTCAAGGAGGGAAGAAATGATGTTGTTTTGGGTGTGGTAGCTTTTGATTCTGAAAATTGGGGTTTCCGTTTATAAAATATGAGCTTAAAGTGTGACAAGAGGAGGTGGAAGTTGTCCGGCAAGGTGAATGATTTTATAGAGAAAAGGGGGAAAGTGAGGCTCTTTTGAAGCTATCCAACCTATGAAAAAAGGACTATATTTCTTAAGAGATGATTTGACGGGCTTTTGGGTGGCTTAGTCAAGTAAACGTCTGCCTTCAGCTCAGGTCATGATCCCAGGATCCTGGGATCAAATCCTGCTTTGGGCTCCCCTCCCCCTCTCCCTGCTCCTCCCCCTGCTTGTGCCATGTTCTTCCTTGATTGAGCAGTTCTTTTCTTATTTTATAAACTATTAGACTCATTTTTTATGTAACAAAAAATTTTTTATGTAAAAAAATTTTTTTATGTTACATTTTTATGTAACAAAAAATTGATTTTATACCTCTCCCTTCCTTAACCTTCAACGTAGATAAATAACTGTAGCCAGATGACACAGTAAAATGCTCACTTATGTTTTTCTTTACAATTTGCTTAAAAGGACATGTTTGGAAGACTTAAGATGTCCAAAGATATGTACAGGAATTCAGTAAAGTGTCAGGATATAAAGTCAATGCACAGAAATCAGCTGCATTTCTCTACACCAACAACAAGACAGAAGAAAGAGAAATTAAGGAGTCAATCCCATTTACAATTGCACCCCAAACCATAAGATACCTAGGAATAAACCTAATCAAAGAGGCTAAGAATCTATACTCAGAAAACTATAAAGTACTCATGAAAGAAATTGAGGAAGACACAAAGAAATGGAAAAATGTTCCATGCTCCTGGATTGGAAGAATAAATATTGTGAAAATGTCTATGCTACCTAAAGCAATCTACACATTTAATGCAATTCCTATCAAAGTACCATCCATCTTTTTCAAAGAAATGGAACAAATAATCCTAAAATTTATATGGAACCAGAAAAGACCTCGAATAGCCAAAGGGATATTGAAAAAGAAAGCCAAAGTCGGTGGCATCACAATTCCGGACTTCAAGCTCTATTACAAAGCTGTCATCATCAAGACAGCATGGTACTGGCACAAAAACAGACACATAGATCAATGGAACAGAATAGAGAGCCCAGAAATAGACCCTCAACTCTATGGTCAACTAATCTTCGACAAAGCAGGAAAGAATGTCCAATGGAAAAAAGACAGCCTCTTCAATAAATGGTGTTGGGAAAATTGGACAGCCACATGCAGAAAAATGAAATTGGACCATTTCCTTACACCACACACAAAAATAGACTGAAAATGGATGAAGGACCTCAATGTGAGAAAGGAATCCATCAAAATCCTTGAGGAGAACACAGGCAGCAACCTCTTCGATCTCAGCCGCAGCAACTTCTTCCTAGGAACATCGCCAAAGGCAAGGGAAGCCAGGGAAAAAATGAACTATTGGGATTTCATCAAGATCAAAAGCTTTTGCACAGCAAAGGAAACAGTTAACAAAACCAAAAGACAACTGACAGAATGGGAGAAGATATTTGCAAACGACATATCAGATAAAGGACTAGTATCCAAAATCTATAAAGAACTTAGCAAACTCAACACCCAAAGAACAAATAATCCAATCAAGAAATGGGCAGAGGACATGAACAGACATTTCTGCAAAGAAGACATCCAGATGGCCAACAGACACATGAAAAAGTACTCCATATCACTCGGCATCAGGGAAATACAAATCAAAACCACAATGAGATATCACCTCACACCAGTCAGAATGGCTAAAATCAACAAGTCAGGAAATGACAGATGCTGGCGAGGATGTGGAGAAAGGGGAACCCTCCTACACTGTTGGTGGGAATGCAAGCTGGTGCAACCACTCTGGAAAACAACATGGAGGTTCCTCAAAGTGTTGAAAATAGAACTGCCCTATGACTCAGCAATTGCACTACTGGGTATTTACCCTAAAGATACAAACGAGTGATCCGAAGAGACACGTGCACCCGAATGTTTATAGCAGCAATGTCCACAATAGCCAAACTATGGAAAGAACCTAGATCAACAGATGAATGGATCAAGAAGATGTGGTATATATACACAATGGAATACTATGCAGCCATCAAAAGAAATGAAAGCTTGCCATTTGCGATGACATGGATGGAACTAGAGCGTATCATGCTTAGCGAAATAAGTCAAGCAGAGAAAGACAACTATCATATGATCTCCCTGATATGAGGAAGTGGTGATGCAACATGGGGGCTTAAGTGGGTAGGAGAAGAATAAATGAAACAAGATGGGATTGGGAGGGAGACAAACCATAAGTGACTCTTAATCTCACAAAACAAACTGAGGGTTGCTGGGGGGAGGGGGGTTGGGAGAAGGGGGGTGGGGTTATGGACATTGGGGAGGGTATGTGCTTTGGTGAGTGCTGTGAAGTGTGTAAACCTGGCGATTCACAGACCTGTACCCCTGGGGATAAAAATATATTATATGTTTATAAAAAATTAAAAATTTAAAATTAAAAAAAAAAAAAGATGTCCAAAGATAGAGCCAGCTCAGCCTTGCCTATGGCCTCACATTGAAGGATATTTTATTTCTAAAAGACTATGGAATGCTTATCTCATCCTACTGCCAGTACACATTATTTTAATAAATATTTTAGTACAGAAAATAGGAATAGCAAAACAGAATTAATATATTTTAATAACAAGATGACCGACCTCACAGAAGAGAAGGCTGTATGAAAGTAAACAAGAATTGAACTAGAGGAGGAAAATAAGGCATTGTAGAATTAAATGCAGAAACCTGTGGCATTTGAGTTTGTAGTAAAAGGGCCTAAAAAATGATTGATTGATTGATTGACTGATTTATAGTACAGGCAGGAGGGACAGAGGGAGAGAGAGAATCTCAAGCAGGCTCTGCACTGAGCACAGAGCCCACCATGGGCCTGGATCTCATGACCCTGAGATCATGACCTTGATGTGATCACCCCTGAGGCAAAACCAGGAGTCAGACATTTAATCAACTGTACCACCCAGGTGTCTTGGGCCAGATTTAGTTCTTATCATGTAGGTGATTAATTTTTCCTCTTCCATTACCCACACACCTACCCCCCAATCCTGCCAACTATATTTTTAGATTTCTTATCTTTTAGGTTCTCTTAGAGTTTCCTTTTTCCAGTTAGTCAATCTAAAAGCACGAGAATGACACAAATGGTGAAAAGTCTGGAAATCATACTGTATGAACCTTGGTTAAAAGAAAACAGGGCATGCATTGAAAGGCTGTCATCCAGAGGGGCATTTAAGCTGTTCTGTGTGGTTTTCATAGATGGGACCAGGGTCAGTGGGAAGAAAATATGTCAAAGTCGGTATTCAGTTTCTCAGAGTTGCCAAAACTGGGCTAGGCTGCTTGAAGAGGCAGAGAGCTCACGATTATGGGAGGTGTACTTAGCTTATTACCTACTCTGTCTTGTACTTTAAGTCTCATTTTGGGGGAAGGGGCACCTCTAGGGTTTTACTGTGTCAGCTACCTCCTTTCTTTCAAATGGCCTTCCCTCTCAGACTAGATATTCTCATGTCTATCCCTCTTATCTGAGCTCTTTTACTCCTAATTTTCTTATCCTCCACGTATTCCATCTAAGTGATAAACAGGCACCAAGACCTATGAGTTTGACCTTCTCACTGTCCTTCGAGCCTTCCCTCTTCTTTCCGCCCTACTCCCATTCCATCATAGTTCTTGTCTCCCCTTGAGAAGTAAGTTTTGGAGGGAACGAGTTGCCTTTTATTTATTTAATCCTGAGTTAGTTATCACAATAGCCGAACACTGAGAAAATATATTTAGAATGAATACATGACCATCAACCATTTATTGCGACGCCACTTTTGCTTTAAGTGGCAGGTTGATCAATTCATTCAGTAAATATTTTTGAACATCTACTATATGCACTGGGGATAGATGAATGAGTAAGACCCCAGTGGTTTTCCCCCAAAAGATCATAGCCTAGTTCACAGGAAAATATGGAAACAAAATTTGACTTTGCTCGGGCAATGTTATAAAGAGAAATAGACCTGATAAACTTAACTGATCAACTCGGCTGGGCCTCCAGAATATCCCATTGCCACCACTCCTCAGGAGCCTGCCACAGGCTCAGGCAGGAGTTCTTTGGGAAGCCATTGGCAGGTGTGAGTTTCGCGGGGCTGAAGGTAGATCCTCCCGGAAGTAACAGAGGATGCTAATATATGAATGGGTGAACTAGCAAGTTCAGGAGAGCAAGCCAGAGGTCTGGTTCTGACTACTAGTCTCTCTTTACTAGGAACTATCCTCCCTTAGCCCAGGGATTCTCGTGTTTTCATTTTTCTACTTGGCCTTCATCTGTTTCCATATCACATTCTGTTCTATGCTGGTTCACCATCAAACTGGCCACTCCTTAGAATGAGAGTGTACGTAGAGCTACAGGCTTCTGATTTTTCCATTTACAGATGTTTAAAGCTCAGACTCTCTGCTTGGCTTCACAAACATAGTTAGCTGTTTTACGATCACCCTGGTTATTTATTCTTCTGTTTTCACATTTATGGATCCAAGCAAATGCACACAAGTTTAGGCACTAGAAGCCTCTCCAATGTTATATGTTCTGTTAACCAGTTCATTGGAAATACTTATAAATGTCTGTGTCCTTCCCCCCCCTTAGTTAGTGTCTTGTGTAGCTTCAGTGAGAGTGGTTTTATAGGCTACCTGGATTTAAGAAGGGGAAAAAAAAGTCTTGACTGAGTGTGGCCTGGAAGACTTTCCCTCATTACTACACATACATTTCTCCCTACTTATTTCTGGTCTCCAACTAATAAATGCCCCCAGACTAGAGTCTTTCTGCAACAAAATGTGATTTTGTTACTTTATCTGTTTCATGCTCTTCCCACATAAGCAGTCCTGGTTTTACAATTTTAATAAAGGAAGAAAATAAAGACAGGAATGTGCATGCATGTGTGTGCTTATCAATATGTTTACTTATGTGGGTATACGAGAAACAGAAGAGTCAAGGGAGGAAGACCAAAAGAGGCAAAAAGACAAGTAAGTACAAGAAATAAAATTTGGAATTCTGTATTTGTGACCTCACTTTCCTTTTTTGTTGTTGCTGTTGTTGTTTGGTCTCAAATTTCCTCCCATTTAGTCTCTAATTGTTCTGACATTCAAAATGCCAGACGTTTGAAATGAGCTTTGTCTCCTGAACTCTGATGCCAGGCTCTGTAGACTGAGTGACCGACTCCATGTTGCAACCTATGACATCCCTAAGCCATATGATGCCATCACATCGGAGTCACATGAGGAACAAGTGAAGTTTAAAGTGTGCAGGTGGAATCATGAAAGATACCCTCGGGTTACTTTCCAAAAGCATTTGACTTTTTTTTAAATGTCGGCGTTCTGATTTTATTACCTAGCCAGTTACCCATTAACCAAAAATGTGTTATATGCCAGTGATGCAAAACGTATTTACTTTATCAAGTTATCCCATGGCTGCCTTGTCATGATTGGGAGAAGGTAGGGAGGTAGGAAAGAGCCAAAAATAACATGTCCGAGTCTTTCCAACTCATTTAAGTTCCGATTAGTGTAACAGGTGTTTGTTTTGGTTATTACTTTCTAACTCTTGAAATCTTCTATCCATGTGCCTGTATGATTTTGTGTTTCTCTTTCATCTTTTTCTTTTCAATCAGAATTAAAGAATCAAATTCTGTTATTTACTGCTCGTCAAACTCAACATCTCTATTGGTTTCTGGAGTCACAGGAATGGAAGTACCTTGCCACAGCCTACTTAGACCTCTTGGGTTCAAGATCCCATAGATCTTTTTTCCTCCGTAGTTCATTCCAGAATTGGATAATAAAGAATTGCATGTTTTAGACAATGTAATATATCCAGTTCCAGACTAAGGAAAAAAAAAAAGATTTTGCCATGGGTAATCTCGAACTTAAAAATATGTCAACTCTATAATGAAAATTAGACAGAACATTTAAGTCAAGCACGAACTAATCATCTTTCTAAACTTATCCAACGCTCTCTGCCAACTCCTGATTATGTAGGAGTTGCTGATTTGTTTTTCAGATTCTCTAGGGTCTCCTGAGGTCATATTCTGTCCTAGGATTCAGGTTTCTAAGCTTAAATAGAGGCCCAAATTCTAGGCTGCTGCTTTTAAAGAGGAGAGGGAGGAAATGCCCACCCACCCATCCCCCCCTTTTCTGAATCTTGAGAGCCTGGTGTAGGGGTAAGGCCAGCTCTACTTTGGGTCAGATTAAGTGGCAGCTAAACTGCCTGACTTTGGAAATGTTTCCAAAAGTACCACCTTACCTTGGTCTGAAAATCTCCTTTAGTGTATTTTATGCGGAGACTATTGTTTTCAAAACAGGCAGGACCAGGTCTGGTCATTGTTAGGTAGTATATATTGAACAAACAATCAGGGCTTATCTGTATTTGTCCAATGGATGGAGTTTTTTGTTTGTTTGTTTGCGGGCAAAGAGAAGTCCTAATTTAGTTGATCTGATCAGCTAAATTTATTACTATGAATAGACAAAGATTGTGACCAGAGAGAGTATCGCTGGAGGAAAACACTGATAAGAGGCAAAAGGGGAAATTTGCTGCGCATCTGAATACAGATGCTGAGAACCCTCTAGAAATACTGAATCACGTATTTGGAGAGTTGGGCCCAGGAATAGGTATTCCTTTCCACCCAAACCCCCTCCCCCCAAATGCAGGAAATTTAGTCAGAGCCACGATTGGGAATTATTCCAAAAGAAGGTTGTTTCCTAGAATGGTTTTGAATATAGTGCTTTCTGGATACATGGAGACACAATAGATGGCATATGAAATGCTTGACTGAATGAATGAATGAGTCAGGCCCTGTGGAGAAGCTTAATTACACTTACAGCTTTGCTACCTTGATTGCATCCAAGCCGCACTGCCAGCTTCTCAGCAATGATCCGAGGATACAGACAAGACAGGAAGAGCAATGAGGAGACAAGCCGAAGATGACGGTTTAGATAGTTTCTTGGGATGTTTTGGGTTACATCTGGTCTCCCTTGCTCCCCCCAAAAGAGGCAGATTGACATCTCATCTCCTCTAGCCGGCTTATAGCATATGCATGATTGAAAGTAATTTATGGCTCCTTTCCAGGCTCAGCCTCCAAACAGGAAAGCTGACATTAAAATGGTGCATGTGACAGAAATGTGGCCTTGCAGGAGCCCCAGAGGAGCTCCAAATCAGATCAGCTGTCCTTCATCAATCAAAAGTTGGCTGTAGCTCACTCCTCTATTTGGAACAAGTCTAGTCTTCCATAATTATGGCAGAACGGTGGGTTCATGAATAAGGTTTTAGCATGAAACTCAGTACACACTTGTTCTTGGAATCTCAGCCTGTAAAATGAAACGTCTCAAGGGTGAATCAGCCTCCTCATCTGCAGTACGGCATTTAGAATGTCTTTGTGCATTCTTTTTTATTCTTGGATTTCTCCCTCCTTCTTTCAGTGCAAACATGTGGCTGGTGCTCAGTCAGGGTGTCCTTATGCACGCAGCTGAAATCTCCAACTACAAGTTGGGACTGGGGGCAGTCTTCGATGAAGAAACCCTGGCTGAGGGGAAGACTTGATCTCTGCGCCATTTAGCTGAGTACTGTAGTAATCACCCTGCAGCACACATCCATTGTGACGGGATATTATTATCTCCATTCCTTGGATGAGGAAATGGAGATTCCACGAGGTTGAGAAATTTGCCTAAACTGACATATGCAGTAATGTAGGTTGATAGTCAGGAATGAAGGGCCAGACTGGAGAGGAGGAGGAGAAGGCACAAAAAAGAGAGGATGTGAACGTCCCAGTCATGAAGCAAGAGGAAGATGTAGAAAGGAGCAAGAAGAGGGGTCAAATGGGTGCACTGTTTTTTTTGTTTGTTTGTTTGTTTTTTATGTCAAACCCTATTTACCTGGAGTTTAGTTATAAATCATTGGAAATATCCATTAGCTATGCACTCACTGCTAGTCTAAAGTCTCTTCTCGCAGAAGCCCAGTAGGGGAAATTTTTTGGGCAGAGCTGGATAACAGGTCCGGTGCCAGATCAAGCACACTGGGGATTAGAGTTGACCCGTGGACATGACATTCTCTACCACTGGTATCAAGCAAATGTGACCCAGTCAGATAGAGCTCTTACCTGCCCCAGCTCTCCCCTCCTACACAGTCAGCGAGCACGAGACATGCGTGCTCCAGGAGACAAGTGGTTTGTGTCCTCAGCTGGTCATTGCTCTGTGTCTCTCACATCTCAATGGCAGCAAGTTGTACCCTGAGTCATATCACGTCACATGATGCGGTCAGGAAAATATGCTATCTGACACATGTTCCCTCAACACTCAGTGTGCTCACCTATAGATAAAATAAATGTGGCAGGACAGTAGTTGAAATATTAGTGGCACTTTTCTTCTTGATATTTTCTTATACTCTTTGAACATTAAAGACAACTTTAAAATAGCTACATTTCAGGGTGCCTGGGTGGCTCAGTGGGTTAGGCCTCTGCCTTCAGCTCAGGTCATGATCTCAGGGTCCTGGGATCGAGCCCTGCATCGGGCTCTCTGCTCAGCGGGGAGCCTGCTTCCTCCTCTCTCTGCCTGCCTCCTCTGCCCACTTGTGATCTCTCTCTGTGTCAAATAAATAAATAAAATCCTTAAAAAAAATAAAATAGCTACATTTCTTATACTCTTGGACTGCGAGTCACTACCTATTAAGTGAACCTTAGCCCTTGAGCAGAACTTGGTGCGATACCTGTAAAATTTTTAAAAATAAACAAGTCTAATAATTTCAGAACTCTGACCGTTATGCAAACAGAGAGAATTGAGGTTTATTTGTGGTATCTTTATAACTCCCTGGAAAGTAAATATTAAATCCATGTTTTCCATTAGGAATCTTGCTTTCAGTAACCCAGTCCTTGAAGAGATCATCAGGGAGATCACTGTCGATTTAATGAAAGTTTGGGAATTGCCATAGTTTGCACTCACAGAGAAATTTTTGTCATCTGGGAACACAATAATGACAAGTCTAATATATGTTTTTAAGAACCAGGCACTTGAATCTCCCTGCACTATAATCATCTTTCTCTTTCCCTTCCCTTCTCTTCTTTCCCTTCCCTCCTCCTCCTCCTCCTGCTCTCTCCTCACCCTTGCTCTTGTAGCAGGGAGGGCTCAGCAGTAGCTCTTCCAGGAATGGGAGTCCGCATTGTACTTTTCTTTCTTTTCTTTTTTGAATGATTGAATTGTTAATCACAACAATGCTCTCTGCCTGTCTCCTCAAAGCTGCCATCAATCCTGGAAAATGTTTACTTTGATGAGAGTCAGTTAAGGGAACAAACTGAATCAGAATTCTGAGGGTTATGAAAAGCACAGCGAAATTGTGTAATATGCCCTAAATAAAATGAGATTGGACTTCTGTTGGAGGGTTTGGAGTGGGGAAGCCACATGATTAGATTCCTGTTTCACAGATTTTCTTGGCTGCAGCATAGAGAAGAGGCAAGGCTGGAAGAAGGGAGACCACTTGGTCATAGACGCCTTGACAAAAGACTGAGGTAGCCTGGGCTGGTGTAGGGAGATACGCAGGAAGTAAAATAACACAGTATTTACTGGCAGACTCTATGTGGAAGATCAGGGGACGTGATATATCCTTATTGATGAGAAACACAGATTCTCCATGGAAAAGATGTGCAGAGAATGAAGTGGGGTTTTTTCTAGAGCTTGGAACTGATCGTTGCTCTAACTCTATATGTGATCTTTTCTTTACTAGATGAGAAAGTCCAGGAAGATAGAATCACACCGTGTAGTTTCTCTCTACCAGTTTGGTATCATGAAAGAACTCACAGAATAACTGGGGTTTGACACCAGCTCTGCAATTTAGTAACTTTGAAGTATTGGGCAAAAATACTTAAGGTCTAATCAGAGCCCATGTTGGGCCCCAGGAAAATAGCCGTGAAGAAGAATGAAAAATCTCTACCTTTATTAAGCTCTGGCTGGGAAGACAAACAACAAGCAAATAAAAAACTAGAGAACCACAAATTGTGCTAACTGCTATAAAGGAAATAAAAAAGGGTGATGAGATGCAGGTAAAAAATGAGAATTGATTGGCTGCTCAAGAGTTGCGGGGAGAAACATTACAGGCAGCAAGTGGAATGGATAGCAAGTGCAAACCTGCCCGCGGGAAGGGGTTGGTAGGCCTGGTAACAGGTGCTTCTGCGGAAGGAGACCGTGAAGGCTCTATGGAGATGGGATTTCATTTGAAGAGTGAGAGAAACCATAGGTGAATTTTAAGCAGGGAAATCATCAGGCTCAGATTTACATTTATCAATGTCATTCCGGCTAATGAATGGAGAAAGAATCAGGGAGAAAGTGAGAGATTAGCTAAGAGACATTACAGTTCTCCAGAAAGGATAAAGTGATTCAAATAATAATAGTGTGTCTATAACCTTATACTCTTGTAAGCATGTTTTCATAAATTATATATTTATTTTGTCTAAGTTTAAGACAAAAAACCCTACTAAAAATATATTACTCAATTTATAATTTTCCATAATTTTATTATAAAAATCCAGAAAACTTCAAAAAGTTTGACACTATATGCCTACCACCAAGATTCTAGAATTAACCTTTCCCTATTCTTGCTTTGTGGTATATATATCCCTCTAATCATTCCTCCATCAAGTCTTATTTTTTGGATCCAATTCAAAGTACAAGTATCAGTACACTTCACTCCTAAACACTGCAGCATGAATATAATTAACTAAGAATCTTTATTTTTTATAGTGCCTTTTTTCTTTTGTCATAAAACATACATATTTGAAATACACAAATTTAAATGACTATTCAATGAGTTTGCCAATCTCTTTTTTCTCTCCTTTTGGGACCCAAAATGATGACATTTTATGAGACTCATTGATATTATCCCACAGGTCCTTAAGTCTATAAATTTTTTTTCAGTCTTTTTCTGTTATTCAAGTTGGATAATCTCTTCAAATTCACCCTTTTGTTATCTCCAGTCTGTTAATCTTATCCAGTGAATTTTTAAAAATTTGTTTTGTATTTTTCAATTCTACAATTTTTTTGGTTCTTTGTTATAGTTTATGTTTCTCTGACAAATTTTCCTGCATTTTTTATTATTTTTCTTTGTAATATTTTCTTTTTAATTTTTTTGTAATATTTTTCTTTGTAATATTGTGCATAGCTATAATATCTACTTTAAATCCTTGTCTTCTCATTTGAACATCTGGATCATTTTAGGGTTAGTCTCCATTGATTGTTCATTCTTTCTTTCTTTCCTTCTTTCTTTCTTTCTTGGGGGAGAAGGAGCATAGAGGGAGAAGAGAATCAGGATTATGACCTGAGCTGAAACCAAGACTGGGACGCTTAACCAACTTAACCAACAGGTGCCCCAGGAGAGAAAGAATCTTCTTTTTTTTTTCTTTTTTTTAAATTAAATTAAATTTATTTATTTGACAGAGAGAGAGATCACAAGTAGGCAGAGAGGGGAAGGAGGAAGCAGGCTCCCTGCTGAGCAGAGAGCCCGATGTGGGGCTCAATCCCAGGACCTGAGATCATGACCTGAGCCGAAGGCAGAGGCTTAACCCACTGAGCCACACAGGCGCCCCAAAATCTTCTTCTTCTTCTTCTTCTTCTTTTTTTTTAAAGATTTTTATTTATTTATTTATTTGACAGACAGAGATCACAAGTAGGCAGAGAGGCAGGCCGGGGTGGGGGGCAGGTGGGGAAAGAAGGCTCCCTGCTGAGCAGAGAGCCTAATGAGGGATTCCATCCCAGGAACCTGGGATCATGACCTGAGGCAAAGGCAGAGGCTTTAACCCACTGAACCACCCAGGTGCCCTGAAGAGAGAGAGAGAATCTTAAGTAGGCTCCTTTATCAGTGCAGAACCCCCTGTTTAGGCTCGATCTCATGACCCTGACATCACAACCTGAGCTGAAATCAAGAGTCAGAGTTTAACTGATTGAGCTGTCCAGGCATCCCAATTGTTTTTTTCTTTTGAATTTGGTTCATATTTTTCTTTTTCTTTGTGTATAAAGTAATTATGAGGGGTTGTATCCTGGACATGTGGGTGATACTCTGGGTAGACTCTGGATTCTGTCAAGTTCTTCAGAAGAGCGTTGATTTTTTTCAACTTAAAATAAAACAAGAGCTCTGATCCTAACCTAAAAACTCCAGTTTCTGTTGTTAGTCGATTATGTGTATTGACTGATTACTTTTCACAACCCTATTGATTTTATAAGGTAGACCATTTTGAAGATGAAGAAACTGAGGCACAGGGAAGTGACTTGCTGGTACGTGGAGAATCTTCAGAGTCTAACCCTCAAGCACTTCTTGAAATGGAGTGCAAGACATGGGCATAGACATAGGTGGGCAACTCTGGAAACCATTAACTACTTAGAATTTCTCTAAGACTTGGAGAGACTAGATATGAAAGGTTGGTGGAAAGGGAAGAATCTAAGAATATTCTGGGGCTTTGGCTTGAGCAATGGGTTGTGGTGATAAAATTTACTGATATAATGAAAATAAGAGGAACACCTATATTTTGCTGCTGCTGCTGTTGTTGTATTATTTTAGATTTGTCAATACAATTCTATTAGAATTCTATTAGAAATTCTATTAGACATTCAAATGGAGTTGTCCAGTGGGCAGTGGGAAATATGAGTCTGGAGCTTGAAGGGAGGTTGGATTAGGGCTGGAGACACAGCTTTGGTAGTCATCAGAGTATGGGCATCTTTTAAAACCATTGGATTAGATGAGGTAACTAAGGCAAAAGTACAGAGAAGAGCCGCTGGCTTAGGTAAAATTCCCAAGGCACATGAAACACTAAGAATTTTGGGTAGAATTTGGCAAAAGAAAATAAGAAAAAGCAGTCAGTAATTGTGAAGGAAACCAAGGAGAGTGTAGTACCATGGAAGCCAAGAGAAAAGAAAGTTTTGGGGAGGTAATAACATGTATGAAACGCTGTTGGAAGGCTTAGAAAGATGAGGACAGAAGAGTCTCTGTTGGATTTAGCAAAGCAGAAGTCAATAGAGTAATAAGGTTGGGATATGTATTGGAACGAAAAATCGATATTTGAATGAGGAAGTAGAAACAGCGCATTCTGAACCACTGGTTAATAAGGTTTCTTGTGAGTGAAGAACAGGAATGAAGAGAAATTTTTTATGCAGGTGGAGATGATACAGTAGAAAGGGAGACATTTATCAATATTAGCCATTGAGCAAATAGCTGATTTAAACGATTCACTGGTTTTGAAAAGTCAAATGATTTCTGCACAACTGCTCTGTAGACTATAAATTGCTTTAAGAAGAATTTGGGGACTCTATTATTTCTAGGCTTTGTAATATTGTGGGTTTTTCTGTTTATCTTTTACAGTAAATACCTGTATGTTGATTGATGTTTAATGAGTGCTTTTTCTAAATCATCTCTTTTTGGAATTTTGACTAGTTGTTTTACACTCCTGGATTTCAATATTCTGATTTGAAAATGTATGGTAAATGATGAAGAACTGTATTTATTGTTATAGAGTGAAGTTCAAACATATTGCTGAGTGGAAAGAGTAAGGGGGGAGTTGAAAACAACATATAGTGTATAATTTCATTTTTGCAGAACTGTATACATCAATGTATTTATTTCCTTCCATTCATTTATTTCATTTGTCCACATCTGGAAGTATTTTTAATAGAATATCAAAATGGAACTGTTTATCAAAATTTAATAATGTGAAATAGAAAAATAGAAATTTCTATGAAATAGAAATTCTCTTTATTCTCTAAAGAGAGTAAAGAAGACAAAACCAGGAAGAAGTAGATAATATTTTCTTTCCCAAGGTATGCCATTTTTATCATTTGCAAAGGGATAAGTCTCAAAATCAACGTGGATTGCATGGAGAAAAATCCAGATTGGTTTATGTGAGCATGAGCCCACGGAAAAGGACCATGTTAATTTTGAACTTACTACTACTCCTAAGTGGGGAAAAAAAAAAAAAATCAGCCTGACTCCAGGTGTCTTTTGATTCTTATCCTTTCCCATTTTCTATAAGCCATTCCTCCCACAAAGCTTCCCTCTGTCTCTGCTTCGCTACCAGTACCAACCCCACCTCCTGACCCAGTTCTTTGGGTTCTGGCTTTGCAGATTTTGTCGGTTGAATCGTGCATCTTTCTTTTTATTCTTGGCTTTACCCAGAGAATGCTGAGTTCCAGCTCAGTGTCAATTCTGGAACACAGATTTCCTCCCTGGCTCTGCAGGACAAATGCTACTCTGCCAGTACTTTTTGTGGCTTTGTTCCACTCTATCTGCAGTGGCCAATAGTAGGCATCGTGTTCTGGTGCCCTCTGATGCAGTCTGCCACTTGCCCGACGACACCTTGGCTTCCATCCCTGTGTACCAGTGTTCTTTGTGATTGCCCTTTGTGAATTAGACATGCTTTATAAGAAATTGGTAACTGTGCTTACTTTTGGCTGCTGGGAAATGAGTCTTAAAAGTCTTGATCCTAAAAAAAAAAAAAAAAAAAACTTGTTATTTTTCCAATAGTTTTCTTTGCTTTGAAAAGTTATCTGAAAGTGAAGGAGTTGAAGGACATATTCTTGGGCTGTTTACTCTGCCTCTGAGGCCCTCCTTCTCTTTCCTTATCTAGTACAGCCCTCCCTTCAAGGTTCCCCTGAAATCCCAGGCACTCTGTGCAACCCTCGTCACCCCCGCTTTGGGGAACTGCCCTTTCTCTGTGTTTCGGTATCACAGAATAGCTGCACTGTTTTGTTTTCCTTTCCAACTTAACCTGTGCTGCCTTTCTGATAAGCATAAGCTTTGTTTTTCCAATTAAACAATCAGCTTTTTTCTTCCCCTCACTCATTGATTCCAGGGATAGGCTCTGGAGTATGAATTCCTGGAATTCCGGCTCTGTCGCTGGTGAGCTGCACTATCTTGTTCAAGACACTTACGTTTCTATGCCTTAGGCTCCTTCTCTGTTCAATGTGGTAGTAATACCCATATTTGGAGGCTGTTGGGCTAACATGGAGCATGTTCAGTACAATGCCTGGCACACAGCTGGTGTCCAGTAATTTGTATCTTTTGCATTCTGATTGTTACTTAACTCCTCTGTAGCTGGAGGAACTGGAGAGATAGTTACAAAACAGACAATATTCTACAGAACTGGTTTCTGCCCTGATAGAATTCACATTCTAGTCCTTAATAAGTGATTACTCAATTATTTCTTTAAATTCTACTCTTTTAAGAAGTACAGGGTGCCATGAGCGTGTCTTCTGACTTCCTCTGGAGGGTTTGGGAAGGTCCTGCTAAGGAAGCAATAAATTACTTTATTTTTTTTTTTAAGATTTTATTTATTTGACACAGAGAGAGAGAGATCACAAGTAGGCAGAGAGGCAGGCAGAGAGAGAGAGGAAGGGAAGCAGGCTTCCTGCTAAGCAGAGAGCCTGATGCGGGGCTCGATCCCAGGACCCTGAGATCATGACCTGGGCTGAAGGCAGAAGCTTAACCCACTGAGCCACCCAGGCGCCCCAATAAATGACTTGAAATTAGAAAAAGGGATAGATAGGGATCAGATTAATGTCAGGAAGAGTATCAGCAATGAGAAAATCGGGAAGGCAAAGGGAACAGCATGTGTGGGGAGGCAGTCCATGTGGCTGGAATTCAATGATCAAATGAGGAGAGAGTTTCTAGACAGCCACCCCTGGGTTTTAATGTCTCATCATTTCCCTAATATCTTGTGCCTACATATTAAGGAGCCTAATTAATACTTGTTAATAATTAAGTCTATGTGGATAAAGCTGGTTCATCGGATTCCTTTAGGCACCAAAAGAAAACGGTTTTCTGGGTCACTGATGTATAAGTGAGGGTCCAGTCAGGAAAAGAGGAACATGTTGGGCATTTCAACACTGAGAACTTAACATAAGGAGGTGGTTATACTGGCGTCAGAGAAGTGAAAAACCAGAGTGACACCGAAGTAGCAAAGAAGGAGTAATGGCAGGAAGCCGCCACCTCTACAGACCAGAACCTCAAGCTGGTCTTCATTTCATTTTTTCCCTACATCCAGTCTCTCGCAAAATCCTCTAGCAAAATCCTCTCGCAAAATTTCTAGTCCAGAGGAGATGGAACTCAGGCCTGAGGTGAGGGTAGAGGAAGGTACGTGGGGGAAAGGGAAGGAAGCAGTCTCTCTGCTGCTACTCAGCAGATGCTGGGAGGACATTCCATATAGTGCTGGTACCTGTATCTCTAAGAGTGAACCATTCATGTCAGTTCTACGCATACTGAAATAAAGGAGGAGACCAAGACCAATTGTCCATCCTGGACTGGAGGGCCATTGCTACGATAACAATGATAGGAACAGTCAAAAGCAGGAAGGAACCTGCCTTCTAGTCTTTCTCTAGTAGCCATGATGGGTGGAATCCAATAGGGAGTCAGAAAACAAAGGGGACACGTGATCTGCAGAGCCCCAATACCAGCATCACACAGCATAGGATAGAAGGGTGCAATGAAGTTTCTATTTTTATGATGGGTTTATAGAAAAGATAGAGGGATTGGGTGTCGACTCTTGGTGCGCATGGGGTCTTAATTTTGGGGCTGTGGGATCAAGCCCCTCCTAGAGCACCATGTTCGGTGCAGAGTCTGCTTGAGACTCTCCCTCTTCCTCCCCTCCACGCTGCTGTCTCTCTCTCTCTCTCTCTAAAATAAATAAATAAGTCTTTAGATTAAAAAAAAAAAGAAAAGATACAGAGGATAGGAAGATAAGAACAAAGGAGAAGGTAAGCATGTTCATTGGATATCAAGGGTGACATAGTCTTGCTTTGGATAGCATCCGATTTTCCGATTTCTGACCTTCAACATATAATAAGTTACTTTAAAAAGACTTTGCAGAAAAGAGATTCCATTAACTCTTTCTTTGGTAGTAATAAGATGAATTCCTCCGCCAATGTACAATCACAGTGAAAACCTCTTTGTATGTTTATGCCACTGTCATCTGAGTTGGAAATATGTATATATGTATATATGCACATATGTGTAAAAATAAATAATACATACATGTACACACGCATAGATATACACATCCATATTTAAGTATATCATATTTATTTAAGTCTGTATTTTAAATGATGGGAAAAGAACAGATTTTGCAAACTCTCACCTGTGGCCTTAAAGCTGTTGAAAACTAGCACACCTTTCATTAAAAGGAGACTGCAGGTCATTCCGTAGGCCTAAAAGGGTCTTGCCATATACGAAATCTGTTGCCTGTGCATGCCAGGGAAAGCTCTGCTTCCCTGCCTTTGCCTTGCTGGTTGACTGTAGACTCCCCGGGATCTGGGGAATCACTTGTTCCTTTTCTCCCAGCTTATAGCCTAGGTTTCAACTGTCTAGTGAAGCTGAGCAGGCACCACCCAGAGCCCTTTTTATTACTCCCTTTGCCCTGAGTTTCATGGTATGGGAGAGTTCACCTAACCCACAAATCATACTTTACAAATCATTGCTCAATATTTATGAATAAAAATATTCTTAAAGGTTAGCCACTGTTAGGACACTAAGTTGATTGAATTCCAATCGTAAACAAATGGATGTTTGGGTCCCCCCAGATAGTTCCAACAAATACAAAAATGTGATATTAATTAGCTTTCTTGGAATATTAAAAGTAATGATTGGATCCCTGACAAGTACCTAAGAGACACAGATTTAGGCATAACTAATTTTTTCCCATGTGTATTGTATTAAAAGATATGTTTGCATGGAAGGTCTATTTAGTACAGACGTGTGATTTGACCAATTCCCTCAGTACGACTGTACTTGACTTAAGCACTTTACTTCCTTTATTTCAACTCTCCTATTTCTCCAGAGAATTAGTGAAATAAGTACTTCGGTGGGGAAGGAACTGATACTACAACATTTTCATATAAAAGGAGCATTGAAAATGTTACTGATCATTCAAATTGACTCATCTGTCTCAAACATTCATTTCCTAAAAAATAATCCCTTGTAATAATTGAAAGCTTCTTGTTTCATTTCACCTGCTTTTCTTGCTCTGATTTTCAGCATTAGAAAGCAATAATAACCTTGGTACAGATAATTCCTGTGGATCATTATAACATGGCTAGCCCTAGCTGGCATTAATCCCTCAGTAATGCTGAATACTTCGATTCCGTTGAGTCAACAAAACCCACAATTACTGACCGTCACAAAGCAAAGTCTGATAATTCAGTGTTCAAATGTAAAACAAAATGCAGTTTTTATCAGTAATATGAAATACAAGTAAACAGATAAATATATTTTTCAAAAATAGGGGCTTGTTACAGAGACCTAAATAATTACTCAGATACCAGTTTTTTTAAAAAAATAAAGTATGCATTATTTATGTGTTTGTTTTCCTGCTGGTAACAATATTTATGTGAGAAACAAGAGGAAAAATTCACAGTGCAAACATAGCATGAATCTTTGATGGGGTTTAATCTGCATGACATTTGCTGCCTCTTCACAGGACCCATTATGGGTTTGAAAGACCAGTCATTAAGTTAGTTCATTTATGCTGGATGCTTTGCTTTTCATTCGAGTATGTTACCACAAAGTGCTGGGTAGTGCCTTGATTATGTTGTAGAGTTGCATACTTCAACATGAATGCATTAAAATGTTATCTGCCTCATACAGTAAAGCATAAACATTGGACAGAATTATGAAACACAATTATTATCTTTAAAATAAATGGCAAATTGAAAACAAAATAAACCCAAAGACTTATTAGGTACATTTCTGTACCTTTGTTAATGATTCTTCACTGTTGGCAATCAAACCTCAGCTTCTGTCTCTTTCTAGTCTGGAAAGAAACTGTTCATCCTCAACTTGATCAAAGACCCTTTTGGGGGCTTTTCCACCATAGTGAGTCTTTTTAATGGCTTCACTAGGTAATCATTTACTATTACTATAAAATTTAACTTCCTGGGGCATCTGGGTAGCTCAGTGGGTTAAGCATCTGCCTTCAGCCCAGGTCATGATCTCAGGGTCCTGGGATCAAGCCCCACATTGGGCTCTCTGCTCAGCAGGGAGCCTGCTTCTGCCTCTCTCTGCCTCTCTCTCTCTCTGCCTGCCTCTCTGCCTACTTTCTTATTGGTGCAGTCTTTTGTCTTTAGCCTTTTTCACTTAGCACTACTTAGTTCTCTCACTATCTTAGTTCCAGGTACCCAGGCTCTTACTTCCTCCTAAATAGGGTAGAAAATTGTTCTTTGGATTCACCGGGCTGCTGTCAATGGAAATTACAGATATGATGTTCTTCTCCCAGGCAACAGCACGGAACAATCACATTTTTCCCTTCAACTATACAAAGACTTACTAGTTTCATTTGCCTTTCTTTAAAAAAAAAAAAAAAAAAAAACCAAAAACCTACTCTGAGCTTCTTTTCTCCTTTCTTGGCAAATTGCTTAGTTGAGTACCTTTAAAATGAGATGTATATCATATCAATTCCATAGCCACTGTCATGCCCAAGATCTAATATGTTTTCTTCCTGTCTTAAAGAGGCCATTTATGCTAAGTTAACAATCTAAGTAATATATCGGAATGTAACTTTGAAAACCACATTGAAATTCTTCCAGAAAGCAAACAAAAAAGTATAAAATAATTTTAAGACAAATTCAGATGTTAGGGAAAATAATAACTATGTGTAATGAAACTTGTAGCTAAATTAAAACAGCTCCCCACAATAGATCTTGGTTGACAGAGCTCCTATTTGGGGAGGAGGTAGGAAAATCTGTGTTAAGAGCCAAGGAGATTTCTGAGACTGAAGAATCAAGAACCTGACCCATCTCTTGTGAGTTTCAGTGTTATTAGAATGTCTTCAGTAGACAGAGTTGATGCTAACTGAAGTCTGCTGGCAGGAAGAAATGTGCCAGCATTCCTAGGGAATGTGCCCAACTGGTACTTCAGTTTTAACACCAAGGTTTGCATGTTGAAACTACTTTTGGTCAAGCCAAAAAACTACTTGGGTCAAGTTTTAGTTGGAGTGACAGAATATTTGATCATGACCTAAGAAAAGTGCAGTAGGTACCAACAAAGACATCATCACTACAAGTGGACGGGTATCCTCTGGGCATCCAATGTGCAGTAGCTGTGTGATGTGGCTACTATTGTGCAGTTACACTAGTGGTCTCGTTGGACTTCCCGGTTTTCTTCACTTGGAATCGAGAAGTAAGACTGACCACTTCAGACTGAATAAACATGAAGAAACATACACAGTTCAAAGCAAGTATGGTTCCCAAAGGCAAATATAGGTCTTCAGCTAATGAAGTAATTAGTGGTATTATACACCTTTGTACTCTAAGCTCGATATAAAAAGTATCATCAGTAATGTAAGGTTGAAAATGTTAAGATACTCAGAATTTATTCTGAACTTCCAAAGAATTTCTCTTACATTATAACATCATGTTTGTTACATTAATTTTTTTTTTCTTTTTTTTTGGCCAAGAAATGAAATCTTGCCATTTGCGACGACATGGATGGAACTAGAGGGCATTAGGCTTAGCGAGATAAGTTAATCAGAGAAAGACAATTATCATATGATCTGCCTGATAGGAGGAAGTTGAGAGGCAAAGTGCGGGGGTTTGGGGCTAGGAAAAGAATAAATGAAACAAGATGGGATTGGGAGGGAGATAAACTATAAGAGACTCTGAATCTCACAAAACAAACTGAGGGTTGCTGGGGGGAGTTGGGTAGGGAGAGGGTAGTGGGGTTATGGACACTGGGGAAGGTATGTACTATGGTGAGTGCTGTGAAGTGTGTAAACCTGGCGATTCACAGACCTGTACCCCTGGGGCTAATAATACATTATATATTAATAAAAAATTTTTTTGAAAAACTTTTTTTTGCAGGGGTGCCTGGGTGGCTCCATTGGTTAAGCATCTGACTCTTGATTTTGGCTCAGGTCATGATGTCGGGGTTGTGAGATTTGCCCCGTAATGGGCTCCATGCTCAGTGCAGTCGGCTTGAGAGTCTTTCCCTTTCCTTTTGCTCCTCCCCCAGCTCAACTAACTAACTAAATAAATAAATAAAATCTTTAAAAAATCTATTTTTGCAAAGGTCTTATCTCTCTCTCCAACTTTTGTTTATTGAAGGGCATGGCTTTATCTTCATTCTTGCTTCACCTCCCATGGAATACAGCAAAGTGCTTTACCTAAAATAAGCGTTAAATTTAAGTGTTAAATTATGGAATGAAAGCATAAATTTGGAACACCCAGAATATTTCAGATACTGAAAGATACACACATTTTTAATGAGCCATATTTATTTTACTTGAGAAAATAATTTTTTTTTTTTACAACTAAAGTTGACAATCATGGCTATGGTGTTATGATGCACAGAGAATTGGTTTAAGGAGATGAGTTTCAGTGAAAAGAAGAATTAGCTCTCAGATGTGCAGCCAGAAATTCTAATTTGTATTTGGAACTTGCTGTTATGTATTTTTGGAAGGTCTTTTGATCTCAATTTTCTAATTTCTTTGTCAATTTTATTTGTCATTATATATTTTACATATTGTATTAAAGTGTGTTCCAGTGGTTTTATTCTCAAGATTTAATTTTTTTAAAGATTTTTAAAAATTTTTATTTATTTATTTGACACACAGACAGGCAGGCAGAGAGAAAAGGGGAAACAGGCTCCTCCCTGAGCAGAGAGCCGGATGTGGGGCTCCATCCCAGGACCCCCTGATGAGATCATCACCTGAGCTGAAGGCAGAGGCCCCACCCACTGAACCACCCAGGTGCCCTCAAGATTTAATTTTTAAAAGTTTGCATCCTATTCTCTTAAAAAGTTTGTATCTTGTTTGTAATGGTTGTTTATGTGTGAGTTTAGCTGGCCTATAGAACCCAGATATGTGCTCAGACATTATCCTAGATCTTTCTGTGAGGGTACTTTTGGATAAGATTAACATCTAAATTTCATAAAGTAGATTTCATAAAGTAGATTGCCCCCCTTAATGCAGCTGGGTCTCATCTAATCAGTTGAAGGCTTGAATAAAACAGAAGACTGACCTCCACAGGAAGAGGAAATTCTGCCAGCAGATGGCTTTCAGACTTGAATTGCAGCATCAGCTCTTCCTTGGTGTCTAGCCTGTTGGCTTATTCTTGCCGACTGCCACAATCATGTGAGCCAATTTCTTAAAGTAAATCCATCAATCAATCTATCTATCTATCTCCTATTGGTACAGTTTCTCTGGGGAACCTTAACTAACAGAAAGTTAATGAAAGAAAAAAGAACAGAAACCATGGTATAACAGGATTGTCATGTACAGTAGTTTCATTGCAGAAATGAATTATTTGGTATTCTCTTTGATTTTGAGAAAATGTAGAGAAAAGGAGAATGTATTCAGTGACGGATACAAGGAACAGAGGAAGACATTAGAATGTGATACTATCACTAATTATCCCCTTGTATCAATTTCTCTTTAAGTGATAAGATCCCCTTTCACATCTTCATTTATAGCCATGTGTGGTCTTGCGTCTAAACTCTGTCCAATGGTATATGCAATCGACTGGATGTTTATCGAGCTCCCAAATTCATATATTGAAATTCTATGCCCCAATGTGATGGCATTTAAAGATGGGGCCTTTTGGAAATGACTAGGTCATGAGGGTAGGGCTGTCTTTTGAAGCAAGGATGTAAGTTTCAGGGTCATTGGAATGGTATCAAATCTTAAATTTATGTTTAAAACAGACTAATTATAGATAGAGGAACAGAAGGTCAGTACACACATATACACTCAGTGATTGTGTCCTGATTATGTTATAGCCTGTCCTGATTATGTTAGCAAGCCTTTTCTCAACCACTCTCCTTGGGGTCATCAAAACCTCACAGGGTAGGGTCTAACAACTAAAATTCCTAGTGTTGAGGGGTCATGACGTTTGCATGTGATTTCCTTGAATGGAATGTCTAAACAATGGTTTACTACCGTGATGGAAACATCCTGGTCCCTGAATTATGAATCGAATATTATATCATATATGCCTGAGTGTAAGAAGTAACAAGGACCCAGAAGGAGTCTTTCCCAAGTCTGTGTTTTAGACTAATAGAAAAGGCTGTGAGGCAGCCTGAGGAGTTATGCACTCCTTAGGAGTGTGCTCAAGAAGGTAAATTCAACCACACAAAGGAATTTAGGCAACAAAATTCATAACCTTGAGATTATAACCCCAAATAAAAAATGGATCCAGCACTCATTTAAATGATTAAAATGTGGGAGAAAAGACAAATCTTCCATTAAAAAATCAAATAATTTAAGCAGATTCTGCCCTTTCAAGAAGGTGGAATAGAACTCTTTATCCCTCACGTGAGGACCACTTATTGGCTTAATTCTGAAGAATACAGGAAAAATAAGGAAGAATAACTTTATAGTGGAGAAATCTGGCAAATGCTGCATCAGCTGGGCCCCCCAAGTTAACCCTACCAGTATATACACTTGACATGACATGATAAGAATGACACTTCACCTCCGTGTTCTTTTTCTCCAAACTTATAATCTCAGTGAAATAATGAGAACAACAGCAGACAAAAAACCCAAAGTGTGTGACATTCTATACCATACTTGACCAATACTGCTCTACACGGTCAAGGTCATCAAAAACAAGGAAAGTCTGGGAAACTATCACAGCCAAGAGGAGTCTAAGGAGACAGGACCACTAAGTGCAATGCATCCTGCATGGGATCCTGAAACAGGTGAAGGCTATTCAGAAAAACTAGAGAAATTTTAATAGTCATGGTTTAATTAATAATAATGTATCAGTATTGGTTCATTAGTTGTGATAAATGTACACAGCTGTCTGAGATAACGGGAGAAACTGGGTGTGGGATATATGCCAACTCTCTGTGCTATTTTTGCAACGGTTCTAAAAATCTCAAACTATTCTAACATGAAAAGGAGTTTGTTTTTTAAAAAAAAGAAATTTAGAGATAAAACATATGCTTTTCTTCTTAAAGAATCAGTCTAAGCATATAGTTCACAGCAAAACTGACTACAATCCCGTTTCTTTCTTCTCTGATTCTCCAGGTCTCTGAAACTCCCTGGTGGACTCTCTCTCTCTCTCCCCATATCCCCACTGGTTCCTCATTTCATGTCTCCCTGGTCACCTTCTTGATTATATGCTTCTGTAAGCTCCATCTTCCTCAATACAAGAAGTTCCCCACCAGGCTTAGCCCCATGGAAATTTAGTTTGTCCTCTGTTGCTACTGTTTTTCTTGGAGAAGTTCGGTGGCCAGGCTCTTGTCCTCTGCACTCTTCCTCATCTTTGTTTCATTTCTGGCGGAGGGCTGGGGTGGATTGTGGACCTGTTGGTCATTCTCAGTCCCACTACGTGCACAGATGACAATAAATTAGCAAATTAAAGGGGGGGGGGAGAAAATGTCTTTATTTTGGAAATGTTATTGCTAAATTAGCATAGGAGGAAGTGACCAGCCCAACATAATATAGTTAGTGACCAGAAGATCCCGGACTATTCTCCTCCTCTTCATTTTTTCTGTTCTTCAAACACCGAATTCAAATTTTTGCCATGATTGAGGAGAATTGCAGGCTTTCATGTGGTGATTCTTCTTTCTTGTCAACCAAGAAACATGGAAAGAAATGAAACAGGAAATGAATACACTGGAAGGATGAAACTGACCGAATACTGTTATATTCCCTTTAACTTAAAGAATATCTAGAGATGTGCATCCAATAAGAAGGCTTGTGTCAGCAGCATGACAACCTGCTTGATGAACTACTGCCTTATGGTACTTATAGTCTCCAGAACTATGGGGCTTCTTAGCGCCAACCTTCAAGTAGATTTCTCATTAAATAACCTGCAACCATTGTTTTTATTTAAGCCTTTTAGGGCCTTAGGAAGCAAACATCTTGTTTTTTTTTTTTTTAAAGATTTTATTTATTCATTTGACACAGAGAGATCACAAGTAGGCAGAGAGGCAGGCAGAGAGAGAGAGAGGAGGAAGCAGGCTCCCCGCGGAGCAGAGAACCCGATGCGGGACTCGATCCCAGGACCCTGAGATCATGACCTGAGCCGAAGGCAGCGGCTTAACCCACTGAGCCACCCAGGCGCCCAGCAAACATCTTGTTTAATTACTTCTGTCTTTATCGCTTCATTCAGGTGGGTAGTCATTTGCTCACGTGCTCAGGCATCCATTCATCCATCTTCAAGGTGCCAGACACTGAGCTAGATGCTAGAAACACCAACATGAGGAGGCATCATCCCTAGAGTCAAGGTGTACACTGCCTACTAATTTAAGTGTTGATGAAGAAAACCTGACAGTGTTTCGTGTAAAATCTCTACAGTTCTAACTTAACTGTCCTCATGAAATATTGAACCCCATTTCATGACCTATTAGATAAAGACTCAAAGGGTGTCTATAGTAAATACGAGCGGAGAATTCTTAAAAACCACAAAATTCAAGAAAAGAAATTTAATTGTACATCGTTTCTTCTCTCTTTTTAAGTGTAAATATGTATACACACACATGCAAGCATAACACTTTCCATGTCAATCAATAAAAATTCAGTCTCAGAAAGACGCTGAAACATTATCCTACCAATAATTATTTTAAATATTTATAATTAAAATTGTATAAATGTATCAAGTCCTCTGTTCCCCTGTGCCTCTGTGACTTGGGTTATCCAGTGATGATTTCAGTATCTGTATGTCCTTTGTGCACCTGTGGGTGCCAGAGCTATCTCAAGTGTTAAATCCAACCCAGACAATTTAGCTTCCCTTTACAATAGAAATCAAGAAATATTTTCTCATCAGTTATGCATAAGGGAATGTATTGAATATATAGCCCAGGTTATTGTAGATGGAGTTATTAAAGAATGAAGTTCTTTTACGGACTTAGACAAGAAAGCATAACTACAATGCTTTAGCACCTAGTGGCAAGACTCAGGACATTTGTTTTTTTTGTTCACTACATCCTGACACTTACCTATAAAGTTCAGTGTCATTGCATAAATTATGAATACTAGCTCTGTTTGGCACAGTCCCTGAGAATAAAGAATGTTATTGTCCTACCAAAGAAGAAAGACTTCAGGATTATATTACATCATTCCCGCAGCTAATCAGTCTGTTCCCATGCCACACTCTGTCCGTGGTTGCCTTTGAAAATTACAATTTCTTGCATAGTCTTCGGTGCCATTCCTGGTATTCAGTCAAGGTATAATGAAAACATTGTCAGTTGCTGCTCAAAGGCAGAGGCAGAAAAAATGGCTGCAGAAACGTTCCAAACCAGCTAACTGCCTGAGTTCTAGGAGACATTCTGGGAGAAATTCTTCACGAGAATAAAAATAGCAATAGTGAAAGTACATTTCCTTTGCCTGCATCATCTTATTTAAACCTCACAAAACCCCTCTGAAGCAAGTGTAATCACTATTCGCATTTTACAGGTGAGGATATTGAAGGTCTGAGAGATAATTTGCTGAAGTTCATACGTCTTATAAATGGTGGAATTGAAATTAAAATGGAGAGCATGCTGTCCTTGTAACCATTAGTTTTTAAGGAATTTGTATTTCAAAAAAGAATGACTTAAGCTCTTTTTTAAACAGCTACTGTTTAGTTTTGGAACAAGATCTAGATTGGTCATACTTCGAAGGAGAGTTACAAGTAAGTTACAAGTTACAAGTAACAACTCATTGAAATGTGCCCCCAGTTTTGTTTTCATTTCTGCCATTGATCAGGATGTTAGAAATGTGTATGTGTCTAGACACACACATACACGTGTCATTTCACGTATCAGGCTCCTATCTTAACATTTTAAGTTTCACGTTGTGATTCTTGTGTCAGCTGAGCTTTCTTGTTTTCCTGATTTTGTTCATGATCTTCTCCTTATTTGGAATATTCTTTCTCCCATGTCTACCTAGCTAACTCCTTCTGAAACCTCCAGCTTTGATCAGTTACCTCACCTAATCCTCATAAGCAGTATTTTAACATTTTACCACTCTCTACTGAACCCTCACTTTATATTTAGCTACCTATTGCTGCTCTAGCAAACCATAAACCCAGTGACTTAAAACAACAGGAACACATTATCTTGCAGTTGTAGGAGTCCAAAGTCTGAAATGAGTACTGCTGGGCTAAAAGCAAAGTGTCAGTAGGGCTGCATTTTTTTCTGGAGGCTCTAGGGGAAGATATATTTGTTACCTTCCCCAACTTCTGGAGACCAGCTACATTCTTTGGCTTGTAGTCCCTTTCATCTTTAAAACTAAGAATATAGCATCTTGAAATCTCTCTGTGATTCTGACCCTCCTGCCTTCCTCTTTTACTTATAAGGATGCTTGTGACTACACTGAGCTCACCTAGGTCATCTAGGATAATCCTCTCTATCTTAAGGTCAGCTGATTAGCAACCTTAATTCTATATGCCACCTTAATTCTTCCTTGCCATGTAAAATAGGTTTGGGGGATTAGGGCATGGACATTTTTTTACACAAAGAGATATCTGTAGTCCCACGTTCATAGAAGCATTATTCACAATAGCCAAGGTATGGAAGCAACCTAAGTGTCCGTAATACACACACACACACAAACATAGACACAGACACACACACACACAGAGAAGAATATTATTCAACCTTAACTAAGAAGAAATCCTGTCATTTGTGACAACATGGATAAAACTGGAGGACGTTATGCTAAGTAAAACAAACCAGAAAATGAAAGATAAATACTGCATACTATCTCTTATATGTAGAATATATATTTTTCATATACCAGAAAATGAAAGATAAATACTGCATACTATCTCTTATATGTAGAATATATATTTTTTAAAAAAGAAGACAGATGTATAGATATAGAGAGTCGAAAAACGGTTGCCAGGGTCTAGGGAGTGAGGAAATCGACTATTTTTTGTTTGTTTTTGGTTTTGTTTTTTAAGAAAGGGAGAGTGGGAGGGTCTGCAAAAGGTAGAGAGAATCTTAAGCAGTCTCCATGCCCAGTGGAGAACCCAATGTCCGGCTCCATCTCACAGCCTTGAGATCATGATTTAGTGGAAATCAAGACTCAGATGCTTAACCAACTGAGCCAGCGAAGCGCCCCAGGGGTGGGGAAATAAGGAGAGGCTGATGAAAGGACGCAAACTTCCAGTTATAAAATGAGTAGGAAAAATACAGTCTGAGGATCCAATGTATAACATGGGGACCAGAGTTAGTAACATTATATTGTGTAATTGAAATTGGCTAAGAGAGTGGGATTTAAATGTTCTACCCTAATAAATAAATAAATAAGGCAGATATGTGAGGTGACAGATGTGTTAATTAACTCAGTGAAGGTAATCCTTTCACCACAGGTAGTGAGAGGATATATATAAAAATATATATTTGTATATATAATTATCACATTGTATACTTTAAACATCTTGCAATTGTATTAGTCATTTATACCTTGATAAAGCTGGGGAAAAAAGAAAGAAAAGAATCCTCCCTTGATTCTATGGCCTTCTCCAGTGACGATTCTGTTGTGCCCTTCTTGAAAGACAGCTACTATATAGGCTTCAATTAGTTCTATAGAGTCTATTTTAGGTGTGTCAGTTTTGTTCCATCAAAATGTTTATGTTTCTCAACACCAATATCATAGTTTATTTATTACTATTATAGCTTTAGAGTAAGTCCTGAAGTCGGGTAATGTAAATCCTCAAATTTTCCTTTTCTGTGTAAAATGCTTTGGCATTTATTTTTTCAAAGATTTTATTTATTTATTTATTTATTTATTTATTTATTTATTTATTTTGACAGAGACAGAAATCACAAGGAGGCAGAGAGGCAGGCAGAGAGAGAAGGAAGCAGGCTCCCCGCTGAGCAGAGAGCCCCATGTGGGGCTCGATCCCAGGACCCTGGGATCATGACCTGAGCCAAAAGCCGAGGCTTTAACCCACTGAGCCACCCAGGCACCTCTGCTTTGGCATTTTATGGGCCCAGCACGCTTCCGCTGCGCAGCTCTGCTTGCTTTGGCATTTTAAAGAGCTATGGATTTTGGCATAGAAAAAGAACACACTAAACCTGAGAATGTGGTGTACTGAAATAATAAAAATAAGAGCAGATAATAACGAATAGAAAACTAGATACAAAAGTGAAGAATAACAAATCAGGAGTTGGTTCTTCAAAAAGACCAATAAAATTGATAAGCCTTTGAAGTCCTTGATCAAGAAAAGACGAGAAAAGAAATAAAAGCAATATTAGGAACAAAAATGGGGACCATTTAGATACAACATAAGCTATAAGAGTACTAGAGAATATTAATAAGCTTATGGAAAAAATTGAAAAGTTATTTGAATTAGATAGTTTCTTAGATAAAAATATAACTTACTGAAACTAATTTAAAAAGAAATAAAAAACTTGAATGGTTTAATAAATATCAAAGAAATGAAATTATGCCCACAAATAAATTTAGGTAATTTTAAAACTGAATTCTTCCAAACATTCAAAGAATTTCATAGTAAAATTTTAGCACATAAATAAAAATGAAAAAAATCATAAAGGACAAAAAGGTATATTTTGATAAGAGGAACAATAGATTAAGAAGATACTGAACTGAAAAGGATACATACCAAACAACAAATACACTTAAAATATGGAAAGCAAAAGCAACAGTGGTTTGAAATAGTTAAATCACCAACAGTAATTAGAGATTTTACTATACTTACCTCAGAAATAGAAAATAAAGCACAAAAAAATAAGCAAAATGTAAACGATCTGATTAATATGGGCAAACATCTAAAACCAATTGATATATGAAGACCGACCCGTCTATCGTTAGGGTCCTGGATAGTGCATTCAGACAAAATAAAATGAATGTATAAAGATCAAATGGAAAAGTTGAAACTGCTATTGATTGCAGATGATACACTCATCAATAGAGAAAATCTAATAGCATCAACAGATAAAATATTGGAACTGATAATTAGGTAATGTAAAAGCAAATAAGGTGTATCCACAAAAGATTTATAAAGTATCCAGGAGTTGATAAGATACAGAATCCAGGACCCTAACGATAGCCGGGTCGGTCTTCATATATCAATTGGTTTTAGATGTTTGCCCATATTAATCGGATCGTTTACATTTTGCTTTTTTTTGTGTGTGCTTTATTTTCTATTTCTGAGGTAAGTATAGTAAAATCTCTAATTACTGTTGGTGATTTAACTATTTCAAACCACTGTTGCTTGGGGTGCCTCCGTAGTTCAGTGGGTTAAGCAACCAGCTCTTGATTTGGCTCAGGTTATGATCGCAGAGTCATGAAAGCCCCCTGGGAGCTCGCACTGGGTGTGGAGCCAGCTTAAGATTCTCTCTCTCCTCTTCCTCTGCCCCTCCCCTCCAACCCTCCCCTCTCCCCCGCCCCGAGCCACTTGCTTGTGCACTCTCTCTCTTAAAAAAAAAAAAAATGTGCAAGATCTTTATGGAGAATATTTTATTTTATTTTATTTTTAAAGATTTTATTTATTTTTTTGACAGAGAGAGAGATGACAAGCAGGCAGAGAGGCAGGCAGAGAGAGAGGAGGAAGCAGGCTCCATGCTGAGCAGAGAGCCCGATGCGGGGCTCGATCCTAGGACCCTGAGATCATGACCTGAGCCGAAGGCAGCTGCTTAACCCACTGAGCCACCCAGGCGCCCCTATGGAGAATATTTTAAAACTATTTAAAGATACCAAAGAAGATAGTGCTTAATAGTAGAATACATCATATTCATCTAGGAGGAGATACAAGATTTTAAAGATGCTAGCTGCCTTTAAATTAGGTATGTACTCAATGTATTTTTTTTTAATCACACGTTTTCTCACTTCATGTAAAATTTTCATATGTATTTTTAATTATCTGAGGAGTTGTAAAGAGCTTTTGACCAATTGAGTCAAAAATTATGTGGAAAGATAAAGGTACACAAAAAGATAAATTTATAAAAAAAGAAAAGACAGATGCTTTACCATACATGAGCAATCAGTAATAAAAATGAGGTCTGTCACAGGAACATACATTATATCAATGAAAGAGAAAGGAAACTCAGCACATCTCCCTTATGAATGGGAAATTGGCATGATAAGGTTGATATCTCAGAAATATGGTGAAGGGGATGGATTATTAGTAGGTAGTATTAAGGATCTAAAGTCTTAGTAGGGGGAGAAAAATAAATTTGGATTCCTAACTCATACTTTATAAAAAAATAAAGTTTGAAAGGACTGAGGACCTAAAAATTGAGAGATAATGCTCTAAAGCTTATAAAGAAAATATAGAAAGATATCTTTGGCTTGGAATATCTTATTCAACAAGATAAAAAGGGAAAAATATGAATTTGCCAATAGCACAATTAGAGTTTCTGTTACACAAAATTGAGATAAGTGGCTGGGGACAATGGCAATGTCTAACAATGACAAGGGGTTACTACCTAGATTATGTAAGAAATTGCTGCAAACCAATGAGAAAGAGAACACACAATAGAAAAATGGGGAAAGGATAGGAATTAGCAAGTCACCAAAGAGGAAACCCCAGTGGTTAACATGCGTAAGAAGAGATGTTAATGTCAGTAGTAATTAGATAAATAAGAATTACAATTTAAAACTTCCTAATTTATATACATCAGATTGGCAAAAAGTAGCAGGTTGTATGGTAACAGATGCTGGAAAAAGAATAGAGATTCTAAATGCTCTCCAAGGAAGTACATACCAGTGTAGCCTTTTGAAAAAGCAATCTAGCAGCATGGAGGGGAAATTTGATCTGTGTATATTATTTGAGCCAAAATGTATATGTCTATGTGCTTATAGAAGTCTATTAGGGATAATGTACTAGAATACTGAACCCATCCTACTTGTGGTAGCAATAACCAAGAGTCTGTTACTAGGAAATAGATAAAGGTTACATTGAAAGCATTACATTGAAAGGTTACATTAGAACACGCAAGGTTTCTGACTTAGATATACATACAGCAACATGGATACACCTGAAAACTCAGTGCTAAGTAAAAAAAGAAACTATTTAAGCAATGCCACACTTCCATTTATATTAAATGGATTAAAATGCATAGGGACACAAAATAATATGATGACTTATATTTGTCAGCTCAGACTGCCCAAAAATACCACAGTCTAGATGGCTTAAACAACAGAAATGTATTTTCTTACAGTTTTTGAGTTGGTAGTAGCATGGTTGGGTTCTGATGTGAGCCTTCTTTCTGACTGCACATGGCGCCTTCTTACATGGGAGAGAGACAGAGACAGAGACAGAGATCCTTCCTTTTATAAGACGATGGTCTTACTGGGTTAGGGCCCCAAACTATGACCTCATTCACCAGTAAGTACCTCCTAAAGACCCTATCTCTAAGTACATTGGGGTTTAGGGCTTCAACATGTGAATTTTGGAGGGACACAATTCAGTCCATGGCATTTTACTCAAGCTTCCCAAACCAGATTCATGTCCTTATTACAGAAAAAATACATTTATTCCATCCCAATAGCCCCCCAAATCTTAACCCATTCTGGCATCAACTCTAAAGTCTAAAGTCTGAAGTCATATCTAAATATCATCTAAGTAAGATATTGTGAAAGTTGAGGTATGACTCATCCTGAGGCAGAATTCCTCTCCAGTTATGAACGGTGAAATCAGACATGTTATGTGCTTCCAAAATACAACGGTAGACAGGCATAGGATAGATAGTCCCATTCCAAAAGGAAGAAATGAAACAGGAGGAAGGGATGACAGATTCTAAGCAAGCCAAAACCTGCCAAGGCAACTATTGAACTCATTTGGTTCAATATTTTATAAGAACTCCAAACCCTAAGGCACTGGGCAGGGTCCTATTGGCCCCCTGAAACTGGAAAGATGGTCCCACTCTTTGAATGGTGGCAGAAACAACTTTGCCCCTTGGCCTGTTGGGGGGAGTGACAGTGGTATAATTCAGTACTTAGCAATGATTTTTTTTTTTTTTTTTGGTAGAGATACATACAATTCTGACATAGTAAACAAAATAGAGTGGGTACCTCTAGGAAAGGAAGAAAATGGGAATGTGAGTAGGGAATGAAGAGAAATAAATGCTAAACAAGAATGAGATCTTGCATGAAGCTGTGACCATAGCGTGTGATCAACAGAGAAGTAGGATTACCTCACTAACTGCTCTTGAGGTCCAAAGAGAAAAAAATGAATCTAGCTTCCCTTTCTTTAACCTTGTGCCTGAATAATTAGTTACAGCTCATAACAATTCTCCTTGTATGACCTTCTGCCGTGGAAATTGAGAAAACAATTCCCATGATATGTTGATGCCTTGGCTAAATTTTGACTTTTCCAGATGAGCCTTAAGAAACAAGTATAGGTTTAAAAATAAAAAACAAAACCCATAAATGTTCATTAGCCCAAAAGGAAAAAGAGGCAGAGGGGAGATTCTGCCTACAGCTGAACTCATTTGGTTATTTAGTAGGAAGTGGGAAAGGCAGTGAGGAGAATAGGGTTTCCATTTGGTGACTGGTTCTCAGGGTTCACTTTGCTCTGCATTGTCTTGCGGGAGGCATGTTTAGGTTCTAGTTTGACGCTCAGGCAGGGATGTCTCTCCTGCCTCAGAGTACTGAACTTTGGAATGTCCTTGAGTACCTTACTGAGCACTTGGCTAGGACTGACTGACCAGAGCAGTTTTCCAAGAAACCTTGGTTCTGCCTGGAATTATGACAGGAGCAGCATCTGACGGAGTGTAGGTAACCTCTAGAATGTCAAAAATGAATTAATACTCTATTTTCATAATAAAACACCATTTTAGTTGAATTCCAGGCTAGCCTCTAGAGCATATACATTTTTCTAAAAACAGAGAAGGATATCTGTGCCTCTCTTGGCTCCCGGCACACTAACAACTTTTAGTACTTTTTTCCAAATGTAAGGTTCTAATCTTTTATTAATGCTCAGCTCACCATATTTAGGGAGTCAGTCTTTTCTATGACTCTCCTTCAATTTGAACTTCTCTGCTTTGTTTGGTCTGAGGAAGAAGTATCTTTGTTTCTCATTCTGAAATTAAGACATACTGATTTATTTCTGTGGTTCATGGGGGACTGGATGTTTATTTCTTTCTTAATTGCATACACTGTTTGTAAACTTCTAACAAGAAGCAAAAGGAAGATGCATTAAACAATAAACTTAATGGCATAATATCATTTAGCAACCTACTTATTTGTGTTTGGGGGCATACAAACAAATGTAAACATTATTTGCTAAGAAATAAATAGTGGGTACAGAAAAAAATAAATTTCTGGAATAGGTTCAGGACAAGCCACCTTTTTTTTTTTTACCCCCACCCCCCAACCCCATGACACTCAGTTATGTTTTTCTTTGCAGGGAATTATGTGCCAGGATTTTAGATCTGTGATCTAACTCTTTAATCTCCGTCCTTCTGAAAAGGAGTTAGAAAATTATGTGGCAACCAAACCAAAGTTGGGGATACAACTCAAATTTCCAATTTTCTTGGATTTTAGAATTATGGCAAATTCAGAAAATAGAAAATGGACACAGTAGAACCTGTTTTCAGTAAGAATCTGAAAAGTTTGATTTGGGGGCAGGTGGAGTTTCAGCTGTCCATGGACTCTTTGAAGTGTCCCTGGCATTAAGCTAGAGCAATTGGCCATCAGGACAGAGTGTGGAGTAGAAGTTCTATTTTGGGAGCCATTGGTGTGGTTTATTGAGCTATTATTATGTGTCCAGTATTGCACATATGTTAATTCATTTTACAGATAGGGAACTCTGGCACAGAAAGATTGAATAAACTGCTTGAGGTCCCAGAGCTACTAAAAGGCAAACTGGGATTCAAACCCAAATAGTTATTGAGGAACTTTGTAGTTATCAATGAACTTATGGGGGGAAAAAAAGTCCTAGAGGGACAGAATTTATAGAATTAAAATCTATAGAATTAAAGTGACTGTTCTTTAGAGCCTACGAGCCTATATTTTCTATTTTGCTTGGTATTTACAATGGAAGGTGTTTCTTAAGCTTTGTGCCATGCTATGACATAGTTTGAGATGATGAGGTATTTTATTGATCTACTAAAAGGACAAATCAAAGGATGAATACCCAATTTTTGTAGCAACATGGACGGGACTGGAAGAGATTATGTTGAGTGAAATAAGTCAAGCAGAGAGAGTCAATTATCATATAGTTTCATTTATTTGTGGAGCATAACAAATAGCATGGAGGACAAGGGGAGATGGAGAGGAGAAGGGAGTTGAGGGAAATTGGAAGGGGAGGTGAACCATGAGAGACTATGGACTCTGAAAAACAATCTGAGGGTTTTGAAGGGGCGGGGGGGTGGGAGGTCGGGGTACCAGGTGGTGGGTATTAGAGAGGGCACGGATTGCATGGAGCACTGGGTGTGGTGCAAAAACAATGAATACCGTTACGCTGAAAAGAAATTAAAAAAAGAAATAAGAAAAAAAAAGAAGTAGAAGGGTTTGGGGTATCTGAGTGGCTCACTTGGTTAAATTTCTGCCTCTTGATCTCAGCTTACATCTTGATTTCAGGGTCGTGAATTCAAGTCCCATGGTGGGCTCCCCGCCCCTTAAAATTTTTTTGAACACATAGAACCTGGCTTAAGAGTCCTAACTCCAGACGAGATCTGTCTTTCTAATAGCAGCATAAGGGCTCCACTATGAACTCCATATCGTAGTAGGTAATTCTGACATACATCATCCAAGAAATTGCCTAAATCAGATTGCTGGGATGAAGAAAGTAATTCTGCAACATCAGTACTAATGCTTTGTCCATGCTGTCGACAGTCTTTATAAGGTGGTGTTGGTGAAAATTTCACCTCCAACTATTGCATGAGTTTGTCAGCTTTGCTAGATTTAGGTGAATTAGTATTGGGGCCGTACCAGCCCTTTGAATGTGCCTTGGAGAAATGGATCCTTCCACTGTGACAGATCAACAGATGTAACTTTTCCCATTTATAAACTTTTGGTGGAAATATTCTAAATACCTTGGAGCCTCATATCACAGTTCTACCTCTGTATTAAAGTCCTCCTTTGGCCCGCACTAGGGATAGGAAGCAAACCTCTTTGTTCCTCAGACTTTTGTTATTGTGGTTGTTTTTAGTTGCATCTTTATTGGCACCCACACCAATGTATTACCAGGACAGGTTGTACAATGTCAGTGAGAAACTGATAAGGACCTATATTGGACCAATAAATTGTCAAAAGCACTACAGTCCCTATTCAGCATTCTCCATGCTACTTGTTTTCAGAGGAGGTCTCTCTCAATATATCAATCCGAGGAAGTAGACTGGGGAATATTGGGCATTTCCATTCTTGGTTAAATAGACTAAAGATCTATTTGGGTACTAAGTCTGCTTCAACTTAGGAGGAGTTGTTACCAATTGCTTTTCAATGGATTTTTAAAGTTCTTTTGCTGGCCATTATTACCTTCTGTTTACAGAAGTCTTAATCATTTTTTTCCCCCAAGGATTTGAGAATGGATAGGTGTTCCTAATAACATTTCTTAATTAAATAACACTTAGAGTAAAAATCTAGATTAAATCACCAACACATAGAGTACTAGAAATGGAGACCATCAAGATAATAGCAGAAATCAAAAGGCCTCTGGCCTACTTAGTGGTACTAAAACAAATCTAGCTTAGTGGTTTTCATTGGATTCAGTTCTTCAGCTCTATGGTTTCTTTTTTTTTTTTTTTAGCTCTATGGTTTCTAATATTTCTTTTTTTATTTCAAGAGTCTGGTAACAAATATCTTAATAGAAGAAAATATAATTTTTCTCTTAAAGGAACTTTAGGCTTCACAGAAAACTGTGTACCTTGGGAATCTCTATTAGCAGTTATGGATAGCACAGGAATGTGGTTTAAACAACAGCAGCAATATATTTTTCAAAAGATTGTATTTATTTATTTCACAGAGATCACAAGTAGGCGGAGAGAGAGAGAGAGAGAGGGGAGGAAGCAGCCTCCCTGCTGAGCAGAGAGCCTGATGCAGGACTCAATCCCAGGACCCTGGGATCATGGCCTGATCTGAAGGCAGAGGCTTTAACCCACTGAGACACCCAGGTTCCCCAGCAATAATATTTTTAATATCCTAGATTGTCTTTCCAGAGAAGTATACCTTTCCCCACGTTCTCCACTTTGTTATCAATTCTACTCTTCATCCCGATTTGTGGTGGTGATATTTTCCCTCTGTTCCATTTAATTTAATTTTAAATTCGTGAGTTAAAAAAAGAAGAAAAATAATAAGATGCTCATTATTACTAATATGGACTTAGCGCTAGGGTGGGTGAGATGGTTGAAACATGTCATCTAATTGGAGAGAAGAGATGTACCTGTCCGGGTTGGTCATGGTGGGCTGTCATGGTGGATCAGAGTATTCTGTCTCAAAAATGATAGAAATTTATTTCTTCCTCAGGTAACTATTTATTGTTGGCTGTTCTGGGACGGTGGAAGGCCTCTACTCCATGCAATCATTCAGGAAACCAAGCTGACGGAAGCTCTGCAATCTCGAACCAGTTGTTCTGTTCATCCTTGACACCTTCATCCTTTGGGAAGGGGGGAGAGCATCGAAGGGCTCAGGAGGTTGTGCCAGTCTAGCCCTTTTTATCATTTTACCATTTCCACCCTTTTTCCGTTGGAAAGGATGTAGTCATTTAGCCACATAACTGCGAATGAATCTAGGAATCATGGAGGAAAGGGTGAATGGATTTTAATGGACAATTAGCAGTCTCCGACATGAGATTTGGGAGAGGCCAACAGTGCTAAAACAATAATTTTTAAAACTGTATTTAGAAGTTGAGAGAAGGTAGAAATCAGTGTGGAACAAAATCTTCGGGAAGACATGGGACGTGATGGAACAAAAAAACTGGATAAATGAAGAAAAAAGGTGAGAAAAGGGGGAGGGGGCGCCTTTCCTTCATTTTTCCAGTCTTCCTCCTTTTTAGCGAGAATGTCTCCTTTCCATTACAATGTCTTTAATGATAATGTCATAAATTCTGTGACTGTGTCTCTTTTTAGTAACACTTTGGTCATCTCACTCAGACTTTTCCTAATTTCCTCCTTTTTGTTTTTCTTCTGCACAGATTACTACACAGGTGTGTGCATACACACACACACACACACACACACACACTCATTTACCTGGCAAAACTTGCCTTTGTTTTGTGCACTCCTCTGATCTCTGCTCCACGATCTATTGCCTAATGATTAAAACAACTTCCATTTCTTTACATGCCAGGTGGGCACTGTATTTGGGACTGTGGGTACAAAGGTAAAGAAAACAGAGTTCTTGCCCTTGAGAAACATGTGGCAGCAAAGCTAATCAACTAATTCTTGAACATCATCTGATCTGATCCTTGCTCTAATTTGTATGTCTGGTGTACTAGATATTATTATGCTCATTTTGTTGATAAGGAATTTGGAAACCATAGTTTAACTGACTTCCCCGAATTTAGGCATCTATACAGATAGTGATATAACTTTTTCACCCAACTGGATCCTACTCTACTACTGTTCCAGATTACTCAACTTCCTCCTATGTTCTCTCTCTTACTTCCTTGCTCCTTTCTATCTATAATATATCCAGTAATTAAAATGATATATTTCATACACTCAGCCCTTTATTTCTATAAATTCACTCCATCCTTACATTTTCTTATACTCTCAGCTAAAATATTTCTACTTCAATTTTTAATTAAACAAAAGGATGGCATAAAACTGATCTCCAGTGCTATGGCATTGAGTTATTTAATATTGAAATATTTAATATTAATATTTAAAACAATAAGCATATTTTAAAAGTAAAATGTGAAGTGGTAACTTCTGAAATGGAATCAATATTTAAGAGCTTTGTGGGAAACTTAGGAATTGGGAATTTAGTAGGGAAATGTACTGTACTCCTGCCAAAATTATGAAGTAGTGAAACGGACTCACTTATGTCCCCCTCAGTTCCTCAAGAGAGGCATCCATCCATTTCTTTCCAACAGTGCAGTTCTTGTGGACCTACTATATGTAGCTACTGTCTGGGTGTGGAGAATACAAAGACGCAGAATCCGCCCTGGAAGGGGAAGGCAACTGAACCAAAAATTATAGAACAGTATCCCTCTGCTGTCCAGAGTCTCCTGTTTCAAGGTTAGATCGAAGTCTGACTCCCTCGGACAGTAAATCAGGCCCCGGATCTTTCCCTGCCTCCTTCTGTAAATGACTTTCTCTCACACGGAACATAGATCTCATAATCTCAAAAGGTGTTACAAGCTAAAACTAGAAACAGCCTACCAAAAACAAAAGGGTTAAGATAAATTCATGTATAACATGCACCGTTGGGTCCAAATGGAGACTAAGACACCTCTAACTTCTGAAAGTGATGACAAGAACAGCCATAGCCATCCATGTTTCTTTGGAATCACTGCCACCAGGAAAATACTGTGTTGTATAGAGAGAGTCAAAAGTAAAAAATAAATGTCGAGTTTGGAATACAGCTCAGCGTGTTAGGCTTCCATATTGGGAAACTTAATTGACTTTTTTTTTCCTCATTGTGATCTGAGGACACTTTGAAATTACCATGGAGAGAAAATTATGCAAAAAAAGAAAAGAATACTTTCGAGAAAGATAGCAAGATTGCTTAATTACCTACACTAGGCATAGACTTGAATGGTCTCTTTATTAGAGTAATGCCTCAAAGAGGAGAAATAAAATCTGAACCAAAGGATGACAAAAGGGACGTATTTGAACTGGTAAATCTAAATACAAAATGCTAACAACAACACAGCCCTAAAAAGATTGCTTCCTTGTAAGGCCTTAAGCTTTACAGTTGGTTGAATGTTTGTCCTGTTAGTGTACTGCTATGCTCTTCCTTCCCAGACACCCGGACCTCCCAGCGTCTGTGTCTGCATTCCATTTGACTAGATTTAAAATGCTAATGGATAAAGCTTCTGGATTCTGGGCCTGGCAGACTTTTTTTTTTAATCTTTCCTGATAAAACATTGAAAAACACCACCAAGGTCTTCCAAAATAGGACGTGTGGTAGATGCATTCCATTTTCCAACACAACAACTGCAGTGTAACAGGACTCACCATAGCATTGAAGGTCAGTTTTATACCATCCTATATTCTATCCAGTGGTGTTTTTAAAGCCATTTATTTATTTATTTTAGAGAGAGAGTGTGTGTGTGTACTTGAGAGAGAGCGCGCAAGCGCGTGGGGGTTGTGGGGATAGAGGCAGAGAGAGGGAGAAAAACCCAAGCAGACTCCCCACTGAGCATGGAACCAGACTTGGGGCTCATTCCCACAACCCATGAGATCATAATGTGAGCCAAAATCAAGAGTCAGATGCTTAACCAACAGAGCCACCCAGGCACCCTTTCGATGTTGTGTGTGTGTGTGTGTGTGTAATAAACTTTATGTCCAAAGAACAGTAAAATTCATGACATAAGACCTGTGGATATGACAGTGAGGTCTTAGTGAACCAGGAGTCACCACGTAATTCCTAGGATCTGAGCAGTTAGCTCTTCCCTCTACGCCATGTAACAGTCGAGTACACTGATACACTGTTTAGGGATATGAGCAAACTAATGGATTTCCCAGTTCTCATTTTCCCCCCTTGGTCAAGTTCAAAATGTAAATAGGAGGCCTCAAAGCAGTTTCAAGTTCCTGAGACACCACACCTGGAAGCTTCAAATTAGAGTATAACTTGTCGCCTAATAGTGGAACAAACTATCCTGTTGCCAAATTCTATGTGGGCTGCTCAGATTTTGACCCCAAATACTGTTCGTTTGGTTTTAATTCTCTTTGCACCAGATATATCAGGGATAATGGGAGATTCAGAACAAAACAGACTTGCATTTCTGCCATAGGATGAATCCAAAACTTCTTTGGAAGCAAATTTTGAAGGCTATTGATTGAAAGAAAGAGCAAGTCGGGAAACAATGATACGCCACTCATTATGCAAAGATTTTACCAAACTCCTAAGGGGCTTTTCAGCCCAGTTTCTTCTTTCAGGCAAGGCCACCATTTGAGCCTCATTACACAGTGTTTAATCTCTGTCCTTGAAGATCACAAATTAACTTGCTCTGTGATTTCCTCCCTGTGACAGCCTCTGGCTGTGTTTTTACTGCCTTAACAGCTACCGGCAGGCAGCTTGTCTCCCACATTCACTACAAAGTAAACAGGAATTTGGTCCCAGGGTAATTGGCTGCTCTCCAGCGTAAGAATGCAAGTTATCCATGAGCTTTGTGGGCTGGCTTCTGCTTTACTCAGACTGTTTTCACTAGAGAGCACAAGGACAAAAAGAGTTGTGAAGGTTCTGAATCTTGAGGATTATTCCTTTCAAATGTGTGATAACCTGTGATTCTTCTCCCCAACTCCTTGCTAATCTTTCCCCACCTCTTCTACCGTCTTTCATTTCATTCTGACTACTGGAAATTTACCAAGGAAGTTGCCTGAAATTAGGTACTTTTTTTTTTCCAGAAATACAACTCACTCAATAAATACATATGGGTGCACTGTATTTTGGAGAAAGAATATGTTTGCAAAGTTTTTTAAATTAAATCTTCATAAGAATGTGGGAGTAAATGCCAAAGGAATTCGTGAGTACCTAGTTTAATGATAATCCAAAACAAACTTTAAGAAAACAATGGAGAAAAAGACTTGTGGCTTCAAGGATAAGAGTAAGTATTCTTTGAAATTTGAGTTGGTGAATACTAGATTTAGAATTTATAAAAAAAATTAAGAGATTTAAGCAAAATCAAAAAGGCAAAAAGAGTCACCCATTCATCATGGTTAGGAGAAAGTAAAAGTAAGAGTTCCAGGTCCCTCTAAAGTAGGACACCTAAAACACTTTAGTCTTTTTTCTTATTTGAAAGTTCATATTTTAACACTGAATACCACACTTTCTAAATTCTGCCATGAAGAATGGCAACTAACTACAAGGCTCCTATATTTGATATTCTAGTCCTAAACTCTATTTGGCAGAGACACAAGCAATTGTTTGAGATTTGAGAAAAAGAAAATGTGTTAATTCCTTCAGTTCACTCAAAGCCATACAGTGAATGGCAAAGGACAAAATATTTAATACATTATGTGCTGTGATTTACTTAAATGTTTATTATTGTTTGCTGGAAATTGGAAAGGAAAAGTTTTGCTTTTTTGGAATATCATTTATAAGTGGATCAGTTCTTTCATTTTTTAAAGTTCCTAATCAGTGTGTGGTGTCCTCTCTTTCCTTGCGTATGGATCAACCTTTGGATTGGCTCCTGCCAGTTGTGTTGAACCTTCTGAAATAGGCACATGGAGACTTGGAAAGGTCTGTTTTTAATAAATGTGCGGAATATCATGTAAGTTAACTTTAACATGCCACCTGCAGCTTTGAAATGCAGTGTATTTTATAGATCAAATACTTGCCTTCCAGACACTAGAGCTCTGAAGTGGAACAGGGTATGATTTTGGCCTTCAAGGAGTCCTTGGTCCAGTGGAGAATCTAGTCACACAAACGAGCATTAAAGATAAGACCTAAAAGCGACAAAGATGAATATGGTAAACTGCCGTTGAAACACTGATGAAAAAGCAGTTTATCCTGGAAGGGAGATTGGTAGAGTCCAGTCTTGGAGAGAAGGTAACAGCTGAGCAGGGGCTTGAAGCACGTGGTGGATGGGGGAGGAGAGGTCGAGGAAGGTGTTTCAGGCGGAGGGGCCGTGTGGGCGGAGGCGCGGTGGTGTGAAGGCGGATGGGACCCCTGCACAGCGGCGAGGGGAGGGCGGCCGGAGCAAGAGGGCTTCTGTGCAAAGGGCGTCCGCGTGCGAGTTATACAGTTGGGACTTTGCTCTGGAGATAGGGATCTTCAGAGAAAACGGCATAATCAGATCCAGGAGCCATCTGGGATTTTACATGTAAGGAATCCAAGCGTTTATTAAGTGCTTATAAACCAATTAAAGGTAGAAATAGATACATATACTGATGTGTATATTTGGGCAATGGATTAGTACAAGCAAATTATTCCTTAGAGATTAAGGAAGTTCTTAGTAGCTAAAAACCTTTGTCTTAGGATATGTGAAGAACAGGATAAAACTAACCAGGTTTAGCATGTGTCTCATGAATACCAGCTTGAGCCAGATTAGACCTTTTCTCTTCAGAGCAGGGACGGTGGCGTCAGAAGACCCAGGTGTCAGTTCCACGGCCTCATTACAGCTGCAAAGCCAGCTGGGCCCTCTTTGGCAAGACACTCGACTTCTTTGGGTCTCAACTGTTTTACCGATAAAATGGGGGAGATAATTGTATCTATTTATCTCAAAGGATTATGAAATTAAAAGAGGCTGAATTAAATTAATTAAATAAGCAGAATTTTTTGGAAATTGTAAAGTATCACATATATCACATACAAAAAGGTTTGGGATTATGCTTATCAAAAGTGGAAGTCCATTATTATTTAATATTATTTGCTATCATTTGATATTTGATTTGATATTAATATTATTTGATTTTATTAGCTATCATTTAATACCATTTGATATTATTAGCTATCAAAAGTGGAAGTCCATCTGATTATCATTCCAATAATGAGAATAATCATATTATTTAAATTATTTATTAAAATAATTTAATAAGTAAAAAATTATTTATTAAAATAAGAAATTACTTATTGAAAATTTGTTTAGTGGCAGCAGCGCGGTAAGTTCCTTACATATGTGATCTCATCTAGCCCTCATAGCAATCCTGTAAGGGAGGTTTTCACAGAGAAGGCAACTGAGGCTTGGCAAGGTTTAGAGTATTTGAGTGATAGAGTCAAAAGTCAGACCCATGCTTTCCAAACCACAAAGCTAAGCTCTTCACCACTCCTTCTCAATTAGTCTTTTAAAAAATGCTTTCCTTTGGGGCGCTTGGGTGGCTCAGTGGGTGAAAGCCTCTGCCTTCGGTTCAGGTCATGATCCCAGGGTCCGGGGCTCTCTGCTCAGCGGGGAGCCTGCTTCCTCCTCTCTCTCTGCCTGCCTCTCTGCCTACTTGTGATCTCTCTGTCAAATAAATAAATAAAATCTTTAAAAAAAAAATGCTTTGCTTCTTGCTTTAAAGTCTGGGCAACTGACAAGAGATCATCAACACAGGGTCATGTCAGAATTACTAAGCTAAAGCTTATGAGTGTTCCTTGTCACTTCCAGAACTAGGACTCTAGACATGGGAATAGAAAATGTGACCCCTTGCCCTTTATTCCATCTAAGAGGAGCTATTATTGTTGACTACAAATAGAACATGCTGTGAGTTTTTGTTGTCAAAATATGACTCAAGGAAAAATTTAATATGGAAGCCATTTTTTTCAAGGAGGCAAAACCATAGTCTTTCAAATTATGTTTTCTATATTTTGTCCTTTAAAGACAACGTCAAGAATAAGGGAGCACAGAAAACGTGGAATGTTTGTTCCTAGTCCCCGTCTCCAATATCTAAAGGTCCAGCTTCCTTTGAAGAGTGAGTGAAGGAGGATCGTTTGTCTATTTTGGGTCCTTGAGATACTGAAGGAACTAAAAAAAAAAGTACAACTGTTCTTCCATTCAGGTTGCTGAGCATTCAAAGACATTATATAGATTGAAATTTTTTGTCTTTTAGGGTTGAAGCTCTTAAAAGGGTTGGAACACAATTAGTTATATGTAAGATATAGATATATCAGAAACCCTGGCTTGACTTATTCACTGGGTTAAATTGAATCCAGTCTCTGTTGTTTGCTAATGCAAGTCTTGTAGTATCTCTTAGGGATAATCTCAATGGCTTCTATCCCATCTTTCTCTAAATGGGGTTGATGCTCTAGTAGTGACCCTGGGGACTGGAACAGATGGTCTCAACCAACCATGGTTTCTGCTGCCAAGCAGCAGATGGCAGAATTGAGCTTGACTTTTGTGATTCTCACCTGTCTTCACTGTTGAGGTTGAAGTACTCAAGCAGCTCTTTAAAATGTTTTATTTTTTAATTAAAAGTAATTTGATTTGTTTCTTTATTCTATTGGAATCTCATTATGTTGCATACTGTATAATGCTTTTTTTTTTAGATTTTATTTATTTATTTGACAGATAGAAATCACAAGTAGGCAGAGAGGCAGACGGGGGGCGGGGGGCGGCGTGTGTGGGGGGTGGAAGCAGGCTCCCGGCTGAGCAGAGAGCCCAGGACCCTGGGATCATGACCCGAGTTGAAGGCAGAGGCTTTAACCCACCAAGCCACCCAGGCACCCTGTATAATGCTTTTTTAAAAAGCTTATAGTAACTTGAGTGCATTTCTACCTCTCACTTGGACGTTTTCTATCCTAACAAAGGGCACCATCCACATTTCTATACTTTCTCTTCTGTGCAATTCCATTAAAATTTTCTATTTACCTTCCCCTTCTCCATGTACTAAATCTAAAGATGAACACCAGGACATTTTCTCTATGTCCTTCAAGTCATTCAGAGAGCTCTACTGGTCATAAGAATACAATGAAAACTCCTACCTCCACGTATGTGAGAACTCAGGTATACTCTGTTGAAAGAGGAAGGGTCCTTTTGGTATAAATGGGGTCTTGCGAAAACTAGTGTTTTCAAAGATCTACAACTTGAAGCCAAGGAGAGACCTTGAGGACAAACTATAGGAGTTGAGTAAGGAAGAAGAAATGGAACTTTACTAAAACAGGAATCTGAAAGCCAAATACTTGGTAAGAGTACCATGGAAAAAAGCTAGAAGCCAGTGGACTCAATTTTGTTAGGAAAGGCTGGAAAAGCAAAAAATGAATATTTCAGAAAAACTTCCATTGGAGTATATAGGGCAATGACGGGGAGTTTTGTGCCTCCCCAAAATCAAGAACTAACTGAACCAGTTTTCCATAAGAACTTCTTGAGTTCATAAGGGCTTAATATTCAATGTCTATTCTAGAGAGACTGTATAACTGAACACTTATTATTTTAGCAATTAGTAGAACTAACTGAAGACTCTTATCAGCTTAGGGGTAGAAATAAATTGCAAAAGATCAACACTGACCCAAACTGAAATAAATTGTCAGTTGGTTTACTTATCCTTGAAATATAGATCCAATATTTCTTCACGCCAAAGAAAATATGTGCTTTGCAACTTGCTGACTGATGAAATATTTTATGAAAGACTTCAGGTAGGAAGGGTATTTGAGGAAATCAGAAGGTGGAAAGCACAGGTATCAAAGTGAGGATAGCCAAACAACTAGAGAATTTTTGTTATGAGACTACCCAAGACCTATTTCTTCAAAATAATTTATATGATAAAATCCAAAATTAATAGTTGAATTATTCTACTGTCCACCCGTCACCTTCCTTCTTTCGTTTTTTCCCCCTTTCTTTCTCTTTCTTCCTCTTCATCAATGTCTGTATATTTGCCAGCAGAGATACACGGGATATTAAAACTTAGTATATGTTCGTCACACTTCCCTTTCCAACATGAGAAGTTGTCTTTCACCAATCAAGCGTGCTACATGTTTATACGAAATTACACTTGAGAGAGACCCTTCCTAGATGCTGCCTCGTCTCTCTTTCCCTCCATCCTATCGAGGCAGGAGGTTGTCGAGTCTGATTTTTCAGAAACTGAGGCTCAGAATTACAAGATGACTCATCGGAAGTTTCATAACTGATAAATGGCTTGAGCTCTGTCTAGGTTCGCATATCTAACAGCCCACTGGTGTTTCGATTTGAATGTCTTGTTGACGTCACAAACTTAATGTGCAAAACAGAAGCTTTCATCTTTCTTTGTCCCCCTCCGCAGTTTCTTCCTGCCTCAGTTTTTATCACTCAGTAAATCCCACTTTATTAAACAGTTGCTCAACCCATAAACCTAGGAGCATTCCCTGACGATACCGTTCTTTCCTTTTACCTCCCACACCGACCTATCACCGACTCCTCTGGATTCACTCCTTAAAATATATCACAGATCCATCTTTACGGTGTCCACTCTAGTTGGACACCAAGTCCTCCTACAGTTTTTTTTTTTTAAGCCATTTAACTTTGATCCTATTTCTGAGCATTCATAAAATAAATGTCGTCATTGTACTTAGAATCTTTTACTGCCTCGATAACTTACTTCCTAACATGCCCACAAGTCTCTGTGCAATCTGGGCCTGTTTATATCTCTAACGCTCACCCTCCTTTTGCCTGCCCTGTTCTAACCCCATGAACCTCTCTGTTGCTCAGACATGTCAAGCTTGTTTCTCTTTAAAGCCTTCCCCCTGCTGTTTTCTCTGATTGAAATATTCTCCCCCAGCTCTTTGTTACTTAGTTACCCAGATAACTCTTGCGCAACCTTCAGTTTAAATGCCCCTTCCTCGAGAGCACTTTCCCTAAATTCTCCAATTCAGTATACATCCCTCCTGCATTTTAAAATTATACCTTGTTCTTTTCTTTATGGTACTTATTATAATTGCAATTAAATACATTTTTTTCATGTTCTTTTAGCACCAAGAAGGCAATGATTGTATCTGTTTTACCTGCAACTATATCCATCCAACTATAGAGTTGGAAAAGGGTTTGACATAAGTAGGCACTTGATACACATTTTTTGAAAGAAAGAAAACAAACCAAATCCCAGAACCAAAGCTTCTAATTCTGAATTCAGGGGCTTTTCCCCAGTGCTACCCTGTGTCTTTGGAGAACCATCTTTATATTTTTACTATTTCTTTTTCAGTTTCACTTTTACAAATTTAAATTTTTATTACCCAAATAAAACATTATTAACTCTTTTATCATTAATATTCTCAAATGTTGCATTAAAAATTTGAAAATGACTGTGCCCTGAAGGGTGGTCAAGTCAGTGAAGGGAATTGAGGCTCTTACTCTTAAGGCATTAAATCCTAGTCCATATTAGACATTTTCATCCTCCATGTCAGCTTGTTACCTAATTCTGTATTTTCCTTTATTGCCTCATTCAAGTCTATACTTTACAAAGACCTACCAGTTGGTCTTTCTACTAACATCCACACAATTCAATTCTCTTCTTTTCAAATTCCTTTTAATTTGAGGTTAAGAGAACCACCTTTTCCTTTAACCCATGTTGCACCACAGAACTTAGAAGGAACAGCTTCCCATCTAAAGGAGGCATAAATAGAGGTACCATTTATTAAGGAGAAGCTGTGTAACAAACACAAAGCATACACCACCTCAACCCTCATGGTAATTTTGGAATGGAGGTGTTATTGTTTCTATTTGTAGTAGTTACCTACTGCTGTGTAACAAAGACCCCCAAAACTTAGTAGATTAAAAACAACACACTTTATTTAACTCATGGCTTATGTGTGTCAGATATGCAGGCATGGCTTAGTTGGTTCCTCTGTTTCAGTGTCTCTCACATGCTGGACTCAAGGTGTTGGCCAACAATGCAGTCATCTCACAGATCATCCAGGGAAAGGCACATTTCCAAACTTCCAGTAAATTGTGCTTCCACCTCAAATGGCTATTAGTAGGCCTCAGATCCTCACTGGCTATTGGTCATAGAAGGGAAGAGAGGGAGAAAGAGAGGGAAAGAGAGAAAGAGAAAGAAAGAGACTGAATATGGGAGTTATTGTCCATAACCTAATCTTATAAGTGATATATCATGACTTCTGCCATATTCGGTATTTTATTCATTAGAACCAATAAACTAGGTCCAACCAACCCATGAAGGGAGGAGACTACCCAAGGTATGAATACTAGAAGTCATCACTGGTGGCTATCTTAGAGACTGCCTACTGCACATTGTACAGACAGAGAGATAGAGTGACAGAGATAAGTTAATGGTGAGACTGGGAGTCAAACCCAAGTGTGCTTGACCCAAAACCCACATTTTTTCCACTGCATTTTGAGGCTAGATGTTGTTCAACAAATGATTGTTGATGAAGATGATTCTAACATCACAAATTGGTGCTTATAAAATAGAACCAGGTATTTTTCCATACCCATGGACTAAACTACTAAACTTGGCTATTCATTTAACAACGGCTTACCTATGTTCCGAAGAAATGTCTAGTTAGATCATCAATAGAGTAGAAAATCATGAGCAACAATGCAGAGAGCACAGCCTAAGAGCAGGGACGATGACATGTATGAGAGACATGTAATTATTACTGTAGAATCGTAGGAAGGCTGGTATGGCTTCTATCCAGATAAATACTGTAGAGAAGGAGAAAATTTTTCTCTGTCCTTTAGATTCTTAGGCTGGGAAATTGATATAAGATTAACAGGAGAAAAACACATTTAATTCCATACATGTGGGAGCCCCATAAGAATATGACATCCATTGGCAATGCCTTGCAGAGACAATGGGACACAGAATTTGATCTCCAGGCCCTGCCAAGATTTCCCCCAGCTTACCACACTTAGCTTACACTCTGTAGTTATCTCCGTTAGTAGTTCTCTTCCTGGACCAGACTCTTCTAAAGTCTGTTAGGCAGTTAAGGGGAAGGTGAAGAACTCTTCCTGAGTTTTTGGGTCTTGATTGACTTCGGCAAAGTAATCCACGTGCCAAAGTGGCACATTTGGGGAGGCTCATTTTGAACCCCTCCAATGGTAAATTTAGTCAAAGAATTATTGGCTCAAGTATTCAAGTATCTAATAATTTCACAGATTCCTGCTTGTTTATAAATAAGTCTCCTAGGCCTAAGATTATTTCTTTTATACCTATCTTCTTCTGTTTGATTTTTGAGTCCTGTCCATTGTGCATTTTCTGTACCCCAGTTTGGGAATAACGAAAATAATAAAGAAAAATAATAAAGAAAAGTCACTCTCACATAATTCATTCTTGCCTTTTAAAAAAATCTTTGTTAGATTTGCTCAGGTAGACAAAGCGTTGGTTTAAAAAACTATTGGATACTGAGTACCAGAAGAGACAGGGAATGGCAGGCAGCCTAATCTCCACCCCTTATGTGCCTCTCATTTCTGTCTCTCCGACGCTACTCCCAGAGGCTCTGGAGGGGGTGAACTGCCAAGTTCTTCTTCCCAGAGGTATTTATGGCTTGAACTCCAGACATGAAAAGACTTTAGATCCTAGGTGTAAAGTTTATTCTTCATATCATAAAGCTAGTCTGGAGCTGCAGATTTATGTCAGGCTATAAGAACGACTTGCTGAAATAAAATAGATGTGGCATTGTTGGATGTCAATTAGGTGGTCACTGATTGTCATGTACATCTGGGCATCCTCTTCTTTGGAGTCTGGGGATGAGGATCCTAATAGAGAAGCATTTTTTTATTTTACAAACTTTCTCCTAACTCTTTTTTAGAATAAAAGTGACAAGAAAAGGGAAGACTGCATTTTTAAAATCAACAATATTCTTGTCTACAAACGAAAAGGTTCAGAAAAATATGCTACTTAGAATGGGCAGATTCTGAAGCTTTTTGAAGCTTCTTTGAATTCATTACAGGTCACAGTATATAAGTCCCTCCTCAAGAAACTTGGAGAACAGTTTGATCCCCATAATAACCCTTCAAAGTCATCCTCTCAATGTCAAACTGCAAAGAAACTGCTCTTATCAGATCCACTGAATGGTTTCTAGATTATAGAAATAGAAGAAAGGGCAAGGATTTCATGCTAATCTTCTATTTAAATCTCATCTGGAAGAGATAGCTTATGTGTAAGTGAAAAGAAAATTAGTGCCTTTTTCTGATAAGTGCCAAGGTACATGAGCCCTTTGTCAGTAGTAAAGACCAGAGAAACAGGATAACCACAGCCAGCTTGATGGCAGGTAACCAGCCCTGTGTAATTTGGCTTTCTTTGAATTTTCCTTTCACAAAACTGCTTTTAAAAAGCAGCCCGGCAACCATGCAGCTAAATTGTCTGGGTCTTTCTTTCTTGGACAAGAATGACTTCTGATTCATGTGACAGTCATGAATAATAAGGGAACACACTAAGCATCCTTAACTCACAAGAGGGCACTTTATCAAATAGCTTTACAGATCATGATTAGGTTGGGTCAAAGAACATCTTTTCTTTCTCTGCTCGGTGGTATATGAGATACAATTAGCTCACGGGCAGTGGAGCTTGTGTAATTCTCAGCTTTGGCTCTAATATTATTTATATTGCCACAAAACCAGAACTCCCCTGCTGACCAGAGTTCTTAAAAGACGCAAGTCACACTGGAAAAACTGTGATGTCTGACCCACCTTTCTAAAAGGTACACATATATGTCTCTTGTAAACACACACATACACACACACACACACACACACACATCAAATGAGAAATATAAGTATTGCATTAACATAATGTTTACATGCCTCACTGAAACTGCCCTAATGAATTTTAAAACAGGAAGAGAGTTTGGACACACAGCCAAAAAAATGGTCATGTTTATGAATACATTACCTAATTAATCCCACAGTATTTAGGTGAGACTGTCAGCCTGCTAATTAGTGGTGAACCCCACTTGGACTCCGCAGGCTTTTTTTTTTTTTTTTTTCCCCCAGCAGGCTTTTTAGTTATGGGCACAGAAGTGAACTTTGGACGATTTAGGCAGAAAAGAGATTTCTTTAGAAGATATTGTTTAGCTCACAACACCTTCAGAAGGGCTGGAGAATCAGGACCAGAAAGGGGTTGGGAGCAGGTGACACTGGGCAGCAGACATCGTCATGTTTCCCAGCCCAGGCCTGTGAGGTGGTATGGGGTATGTGAGGCTGGTGGTACCACTTTCCTGTGTTCCATTCTGGCCTCTCTCTGCCATCAATGTGCTAGAACCACCAGGGTCTCTGCTTGTCCTAATCTGAAATGTGTCCTAATCTGAAATGTGAGTGGGGAAACTGAAGTTACCAGGGGCCTGGGTTAATATCTAGCTTAAGACAAAGGGACGTTCTTTAAATACAGAAAGGGTTTAGATGATTGGAGTCTGAAAAATTGACAAACAACCGCTGTACCAGGCATCCTGTGTTACAGTGTGCCAGAGCACATTAAAGACCACTCCACGCTTTTATACTAGTTCACTCCACAAAATCTGTAGAGCCACTAGAGGGTCCTGAGCATAAAACCATGACTTTGGTAACCTCTATCTTTCAGGATTTCACAGGTTATCAAAGCTGTACAGATATAAACTATAATAAAATAGGATGAACCTAGTAACACAGTGGGCTGCTATAAAAACAGAATACCAAAGACTGGATGGCTTATATAACAAATACTTATTTCCCACACTTCTGAAGTCTAAGAAGTTCAAGATCAAGGTGACTGCAGATTCCGCGTCTGGTGAGGGCCACTTCCAAGTTCACAGACAGCATCTTTTCTTCATCTTGTAGCCTCACGAGGCAGAAGGGGCCCAGGAGCTCTCTCGGGGTCTCTTTCATAAGGGCACTGATCTCATTCGCGAATGCTCCATCCTCATAACCTCATCATTTCTCAAAGGCCCTCTAATGACAATGTCATTGCATCAGGGGTTAGGACTTAACGTATGATTTGGGGGTGAGGGCACAAACCCTTGGTTTATAGCATACTGGTATGAGCAAATGTCTCAAGAAATTTGTCTCTAATCTTGTAAATAAACTATATTCTTCCTGCTCCCCAGGAAATTAAATAATTCTAGAATAATTTAATGGGTTAAAGTAAATTATTTAGTTATTTGTCTGCTTGGTGGTAGTTTAGAAGTTTTTCTAACAAAAAGAAAACAAAACTAAGAGGGACAGATTATGTTGTATCCTTACTGGAAATAAACTCATTTTTGTCTCCAGTAGAATAAACTTCACTATTTTTTTTCTTCTTGTTCAATGAACATTTACAAAGCCAGAATACTGACTTCCACTGAATTTAACATGGTTTAAAAATCCTATAAATTTGGACTTCGTTAATTCTCGTTATGAACTTCAATAATAAAGGTTAAAAGCAACTTTTATTTCCTTTTTTTCTGTACAAAACTATATGCGTAATAAAGCTTTCATCAGTTGTGGCCTTTGCCCAGACATACTTAAATTAGGAACAATTTAGAAGTAAGATCAGACATGTTTTTAATACATTGAAAAGAAAAAACATTTTGTTTACTTAAGACCGACCCATGGGAAAATTGTGAAGGGAAGTTTGCTCTCGGTGCCACTGCCCTCCAACCCGCCCTGGCCTATAAAAGCTTTCTCTCCCAGCAGGCGCCACTCTTCAGAGCCCTGTGCTGTGGGCTTGACCACCGCAGCTCCAGGGCTTCCTGTCTTATGCAGTATTTGGTGCTGTTGCTACCATTATTTTTATTTAACCAGTTCTGTATTTTCTTTTTTTTTTTTTTTTTTAAGATTTTACTTATTTATTTGACAGAGAGATTATAGGTAGGCAAAGAGGCAGGCAGAGAGAGAGGGGGAAGCAGGCTCCCTGCTGGGCAGAGAGCCCAACGTGGGGCTCGATCCCAGGACCCGAGATCATGACCTGAGCCGAAGGCAGAGGTTTAACCCACTGAGCTACCCAGGCACCCCCAATTCCATAATGTTTTCTCCTGAGCTGGGCTTAAAATGACATTCAGCTGAAATGATAAACATAATAATTTTGTAATAAATAAAGTGGGGGCCACAGGGGAGCTCCTTAAAGTAATGATGCTCAGTGCTCGCTCTTCTGTCTTCTGACGATAAGAGGTACCATTTCCTGAATGTTTTGACAGCTTGCGAAACCCTTTATGATTCTTACGTCAATGTCGATGGAAAAGAATTTCACTGAGGCTCCCTTCATACAGATTCATGAACATTAACAGGACTTCTTTGAAATCCCGTAGATGTGGCTGGGTTTTAAATGTACATCAATAGGCTCACAAAGAGATGTATTTTCGTTAAGGAATAATCTCACTTCTGAGAACTTGTGTGTTTTCCTCAAAGATAAGATTATTCATAATAAACTCTAAGTCTGTATATGTTTCTTTCTTTCCTTGATTTCTCGGTCTCTCCATTTTTTTATTTTCAGTAGATCTCTTTCCATTCACTTGCATCTTCTCTTATTTTATAATTCCTTTCCTTGGTATCTATCATGGCATAGGATGAGCCAAATTTGAAGTAGCCGTTGGCAGATCAGTTTAGTTTTTATAAATAGGCAGTATCCTGTATGTCCTGGATACCAAAACAAACAAACCAAACCAAAAAAAAAAAAAAAGCCACCCACAAAACAACACAACACACAACAAAACATCCTAGCCTGTGCAGTGAGCACTAAGGAAGAGGATGCGTATCAGCTTCCTAGGGCTGCTTTCACAAATAACTACAAACCAGAGGCTTAAAAACAACAGGTATTCTCATAGTTCGGGAGGCTAAAGGCTTGAAATCAATGTGTCACCAAGACCATGCTCCCTCAGAAGGTTCTAGAGAAGAGCATTTGCTTGCCTCTTCCTAGCAACTGGTGTTGCCGGCAGTCCTTGGCATTCCTGGGCTTGTAGATCCATCCCTGCAATCTTTGCCTCCATTGTCACATGGACCTGTGCGTGTCCATTCTGTGTCTCTTCTCCTCTTCCTGTAAGGACACCAGTCATTCTGGATTAAGAGCCCATCCTACTCCAGGAAGACCTCATTTTAAACATAACTAACAATGTCTGCAATGACATCTCTTTTCAAATATTTCTGAGGTTCTGGAGGTTAGGACCTCACCATGTCTTTTGGTGGGGGTGGGCTGGCCGGGGCAGGGTGGGTGGGACCCAATTTAACCCATAACAGGATGCTAACAATTGAGTTAACATGAGTTTTCCTTCTTATTCCTTAGGGCTTTGAGTTGGTACTGCCATTACTTTTTTAAAAACACATATATGAAAAATAGCCATAAAGTACAATGATCTCTATATTGGGAGTAAAAAAAAAGTAGGTTCTTGAAAAATTATTGAATTAGTATTTACTTATGCCTGGAGCTGGATATTGTGGAGGAAGATACAAAAGAAATAAAACTGCACCAACATCACCTGGCAACAGGTTAAAATGCAGATTCACAGGATTCACCTGAAGAAGGAAACTCTGCATTTTAGCAGACCCCCCAGGCTGCACTAAAGGTCAACTTTCCCCTACCCCCAGTGCAGTGATTTTTAAACTCTGTTGCATATTAGAATCATCTGGAGATCTTTGAGAAAATCCCAAAGCTCAAGGTGCATCCTATGCAGATCAAATAGAAATTTCTTGGACTAGGATCTAGGCAACAGCATTAAAAACCCAAATAAGCCCATGGGATTGCAATGTACAGCCATCACTTGCCTCTCAAACTTTCACGCACACACAGATCACCTGGGCCTCTTGCTAAAATGCAGATTTTGATTCCTCAGGTCTGGGGTACAGCCTGAGAATCTGCACTTCCAACCAGTTCCTAGATGATGCTGGTGCAATTTTAGGTCTCTCATTTCCTGAGCAGTGCTTAACTCCAGGTACAAGTATATGCTGATTAAGTAAATTAAGTATTTTTTTAAAGATTTTATTTATTTATTTGAAAGAGATCACAAGTAGGCAGAGAAGTAGGCAGAGAGAGAGAGGGAGAAGCAGGCTCCCCGCTGAGCAGAGAGCCCAACGCGGGGGCTCCATCCCAGGACCCCGGGATCGTGACCTGAGCCTAAGGTAGAGGCTTTAACCCACTGAGCCACCCAGGTGCCCCAAATTAAGTATTTTTTAAAGACAAAATTATCTAATTACAGAATTAGTAAATATTTCAGATATGAAGGAAGAAATAGTCTCTGGCAGTGTTTAATTTGTAAGTACTTCAAAGAGAAGGCAAAAACACTTCAAACAAGATGTCTTTTGTTTTCTCAGGATTCTCTATGAGAAAATAGACTCAATAAAAGATAACAGCCTGGGTTGTTTTCCTGTTCCTCTTACATAGTTGCTTCAAGTTTCTTTATTAGGTTCCCTGGGTACAACACTCGGGGATCGTTCCCAGAGCGTATTAAGTTCCTGTGGAGTGATTATTTCATTACGACCCATGTACACAGACCAATGGTTTGATAAACAACAGATCACTTCAGACTATTAAGGTTCATGGCATTAATGCGCTGTTTTCTGTTTCATTGGAAATACATTGCAGGTTTGTGTGAGAGATGCTGTTTGGGATAAGAGCTATAGGATTTCTCAGTCTCTGATCAAAGTTTAAAATGTTTGAGTTGATTAAAAGCAATACTTCTTTAAAACAAAACCCATTGCAGACAGTCACAGACTTTGGTGGGGTGTATCTGTTTTTAGACATTCTAGAAGTGAGAGCAGAAAACTATAAAACTCTCAGTGCCTGTAATTCGTTCTTACTTCCCTCACTCTCACTGCTCCAAACCTTCATGTCTCTTCCTGTTTCTTCCCCCGCCCCCCATTTCATTCTTTTTTAATTTTTAATTTTTAAAATTTTATTTATTTTGTTGTCAGAAAGAGAGAGAAAGAGCACATGCAAGTGCACGAGCAGGGGGAGTGGCAGGCAGAGGGAGAAGCAGGTTCCCGGCTGAGCAAGGAACCCAATGTAGGACTCGATCCCAGAACCCTGGGATCATGACCTGAGCCGAAGGTAGATGCTTAACCAACTGAGTCACGCACGTGCCCCTCTCCCCTCATTTTAAAGGTACTTCTGCTTTAAGTCTGCCTTAAATCAATGACTGCGAGATTCATATGGGTTTATAAGAGATCCAAACTTGATCTAATAATAATCTGCTCAGTCCTGTGTGTTCAAATACAGCCCATACTCGTATTCTGTCAGTTCTCCCCTGTCCTCGATTTCTCCTCCATCCCTCAAGGCATTCCTCCAAATTATTCTGTTTGTCTAGGTACGGACATCTGGTATTCTATCTGTTCTAAGTCCTGAGCACAGAGCTTAAGTACATTGTGATGAATAAAACACACCATTCCCTGACACCTTTCTGAGTTTCCTTTTTACTGAACTCCACTTGTACTTTTAGTGAGTACAGTGTCATTTAGGATTAAATTGCTCTTTAATTTTTTTCCTGTGAGTTATTTTTGAATTGCTAAGTAGATCAAAGCCTTGTTGAAGATTTTGCACTGAGGATATTCATGCAGAAAATGCATCCCTGGACTGTTGAAGAGGCTCTGGAAAATGACAGGGGGCACCTGTTCTAACTTTTAGGGTCATAGAAGGTTCATTGGAGAAGACAACATCTAAGGGAGTAGGATGAGTGGGAGGTAGTCAGGTGAAGAATGGAATAGGGGGAGCAGGGCAGAGGGCCAAGGCCTATTTCATGTTCAAGGAGAGGTATCTGCAAAGGGAAGAGAAAGTAGGGCATGTCCCAGAAGTTGCATGAATAGTTCAGAATCACCAAACATTAACTGCAAGAGCGTGGATGTGAAAAAGGAAGTAAACCGTAAGAAGCATGCCGGGAACAATACGAACAGAACTGGTACGTCAATTGTGTTATAAGCAAAAATTCTACAAAGTAAAAATAGGAGTTTGCTAGTTTTTCCAACAATTTTACACAGCCAACAAAATGCCATGAGGTAATAAAGAAGATGTGGTATATATGTACAATGGAATACGATGCAGCCATCAAAAGAAATGAAATCTTGCCATTTGCAATGACGTGGATGGAACTAGAGAGTATTATGCTGAGTGGAAATAAGTCAATCAGAGAAAGACAATTATCTTATGATCTTTCTGATATGAGGAATTTGAGAGGCAGGGTGGGGGTTGTGGGGGGAGGGAAGGAAAAATGAAACAAGATGGGATCAGGAGGGAGACAAACCATAAGAGACTCATAATCTCACGAAACAAACTGATGGTTGCTGGGGGTTGGGGAGTAGGGATAGGGTGGTGGGGTTATGGACATTGGGGAGGGTATGTGCTATGGGGAGTGCTGTGAATTGTGTAAGCCTGATGATTCACAGACTTGTAACCCTGGGGCAAATAATACATTATATGGTAATAAAAATAATTTTTTAAAAATGCCATGAGATAGACCAAAGACCAGGGAGAGTTAGGGTGGGCTTGAGTCTTTGGGTCTCAAAAATATCATCATGATCATTATTCTTACTCCTATGCTTTCTTTTAGATATTATTTTTAGACAATTTTTGAAAAGATTTTATTTATTTATTTGACAAGCAGAGAGAGAGGAGGAAGTAGGCTCCTGGCTGAGCAGGGAGCCCAATGCGGGGCTTGATCCCAGGACCTTGAGATCATGACCTGAGCCGAAGGCAGAGGCTTTAAACCACTGAGCCACCCAGCGCCCCTGATATTATTTTTAAAGTTCTTTTTATATTCAAAGCTCTGTGGTAAGTGCTTTATAAGTTGTAAGAGACACAAAGCATTTCTACATGTCTAACACCCCTTCCCTCTTCAGAAGTAATATGTCTCTTTTCGTGTGTGTGTGTGTGTGTGTGTGTGTGTGTGTGTGTGTGTGTTTGGGGGAACCAGCCCTTCTTCACTTTACCTCCACACAGTCCATTCTATGCATCCACACCACTGCCCTTTCCCTGTAGGATTTGCAGTGGTGGTAGCTATGGTCTGGATGAATCCACAGGTGGGCACATATCCCAAAATGGACTGAGCCACGCCAGGGTCTAGATTCTTGTTGGAGTGTTTGGAAAAGATGTATTCTCATTTTTCTCCTTGGGTGCTCACCCAAGATTGCCATTGCAATCTAAGGTACCAGACCAAGTGGCTCCCATGAGAAGAAGACCTACCTAACAGTGAAGTCAACACGTAGGAAAGCAGAACCAAGAGAAAGAGACGGAGCAACGGCATCCTCAAGACATTTAAAATCTGAAGTCAGCTATTTCCAAAGGGAGCATTCCTCTGGGCCTCTAGTTATGGGGCTCAAGAAATTCCTGTTGAGTTAGGCTTTTGTTCTGGGTCACAGAAATAGTCAGGATTTTTTTTTTCCCTAAAAAGCTCCTGTGTTTAACCCCCAATATTTCCAAGGATGTGTCCTGGTGAAACGATGTCAGTAATTTAACGTAGAATCACTCTCCGCCTGCCCCCTGCTCCCACCAGAACTCTTCTAGGACTCACAGGGCTCATCGGAGTTTTGAGGCACTCTGGATCCAAACCCCAAACAACACAGCATCCTCACTCTTTTCATCTGAAACTGGTGAGCAAACCCTTTCCACCACTAGGTGGGAAGCCTGCTCTTACCAAAAACAGTTCTGCTCAATTCTATTCAGGGCTGAAATTGATGAAATGGCCCCCTCCGGTGGTGAGAGCAGCCACTATGTTCTCCTTGAAGAAACTTCCTTAGGTGGGAGACCTGACATGAACCTAGTGGACTGAGACTCCACAGTCTCCTAACACTTACTGTGTTGATAATTGCACAGCTAGAAGGCAGTGACAATGGTGGGACTCGGGGCACCATTCAAGAAATCTCCAGTTTGACTGACTTCTAAGTACAAGGACAGAGTTCCTTATATCCTGGGAGTGTTCTTTCACAAGGGGAAGCTCATGAAGTAAGGTTTTCAGGAGTAAACACAAAGCAAAACAACCCTAACACAGTAGACTAGCTAATTTCTGGTCATTCTCTGTCCTGCAGAAGGGCAAGATTCAAATGGACATAGTATACCAGAAGAGCAAAAAAATGCAGGCTCCTTGAAGTCCCTACGCATTTGGCCTAAATGTTTCCTGGCTTGTTTTTCAATCAGCTGATGTGAATGACAAGTTATAAATAATCAGGCGACCAGCGTGCCTTGCACTACACAGAGATGACCTTTATGTTCCCCGTACATCTATTCTAGTGGTCTCTAGGGAAGCTACCTGGAATTTGAAGAGCTTACCATGGATGTTAAAAATAACTTTCCTTCTTTTCCCTCTTAAATGTGATGGCACTCAGTGATGCTACAGTTCTTGAGATAATGTTTTAAAAAATATTTTCAGAAATAATAACTTTTCATTTTGCTGTCAGATTAGCAGGGCCCGACTCCTATAAAATTACTTGTTTAGTTTGAAAACGTGACTTGGTAGATGTCACTGCAGTGTGAGTTCTTGGTTTTTTAACCTCCCTCTGGTTCTAAAATCATGATGATTTTCTGAAACTGTTTATGCGAGAGATACAACTCACACCGAATAGGTACCATTCCTCCTTCTTTTTTGGAATGGTCCTGGCTTTGAGGTATCTGATTTGGGGGATATTTCTGTCAGCCCCCAGCTGGTCCTTCATCTTCAGCAAGTAGCTTAATCATGGCCCACCCCAGTGCCCTGTCCTGGGCTCTCTCCTCAATAACACCCTCTCCCTGGGTGATTGATTACATTCAGCTTCGCAGTTCTACTTAACCATTCATACTGAGTCCTAACTTCCAGATCCATCCATAAAGCTGACTTCCAAACATCTACCTGAATGTCCTATGGAGACTCTAATGTAGTAAAACTGAAATTAGTGTATTTCCTCCTACAACCTAGTTCCGGTTCATTTCATGTTATCAAAACCTGGGAAACATACCGGGATCTTTCCTTTCCCCCTCCCTCCTCAACCAACTCATCACTGTACGCTATGTACCTGCTCCTCTGATGTGTCCGGTGTTTGTCCCCTTCTTACCATCCTAACTGACGTTGCCCTCATTCAGGCATTTGTCATTCTTACTTGAACTACTCCAAGAAATCCTGCTTTGAACTCAACCTACATGTTACAGCCAGAGTGACTTTCCCAAAAAACAAATCAAATCATGTTCCTCTCTTCTTAACACCCTTCAAAGGGGTTCCGTTTCATACACATACATTTAAACTCCATACACAAACATTTAACCATTTGTACAAGACCCTTCACATCTGGCAAACGACCACCTCTCTGGACGAGTTGTCCATCGCCACAACAACGCTGTGTAACAATCAGCCATGAAATCTCAGAGACATCTTAGGAAACATTTATTGCTCTCTTGTCTGGAGTGGTCTGCTGGGTCAGTTTCTTTATCTTGGCTGGCCTTGGCCGGTCTAGGGCGTACTTCACCGGAATGACTGGGGCAGTTTGGCTCTGCTCCCTGTGTCCCTTGTCCTCCAGCAGGCGAGCCTGGACATGATTTATGGAGATGACAGAGGCGCAAGAGAGAGCACACGCAGAAACATGCAAGGTTTCTTGAGGCCTAAGTTTAGATTTGGCACACTATCATGTCTGCTGAATTTTATTTGGCAGTGAATGTTAGGAGATTGGCCCAGATTCAGAGTTCAGAAAACAGATTCTGCATATTTAATGGGAAGAACGAGGGCGGGAGTGGGGATCTGGAGCCTTCACTGTGCTCCTCATCTTTTGTCTTCACTGTTCTGTGCCTCTAATCTGGCTGCACAGAATGGATAGGAGTCTCCTGAAAATGTCCAGCTCTTCGTACTCCTGTTTTATTAGCTCCTGCTATACCATCTCCCAAGATCCCCCTCCTCCAGCCCCCGGGACTGGCCCGAGGACACACGAGCTTGCGCATCTTGATCTGGCTCTGCCTGATCTCCCTCTGCCTCCTTTGTGAACTCTGTCCAGCCCTTACTAAGGTCTGCCTAAGACCTTAACTATTATTTTGTCCTTAATTTTTTATATGCTTGTTTCTCCCTAGTGACTACAAATCTATTCAAACCAGAGACCGTTCTTAATTACTTTTTTTACCCTTACGTACTCAAATAGTTCTTGTCAAATATTAAACACTTTATAACTCTTGTTTGATTAGACATCTGGAAGTGTAACAAGTATGTGAGTGACAGGGCGCCTGGGTGGCTCAGTTGGTTAAGCATCCAATTCTTGATTTTGGCTCAGGTCAGGATCTCAGGGTCATGAGAAAGAGCCCTGACTTGAACTCCACACTGAGCATGAAGCCTGCTTAAGGTTCTCTCTCTGTCTCTCTGCCCCTTCTTCCTGTGTGTGTGCACTCTTTCTTTCTCTCAAAAAAAAAAAAAAAAATCTATATCTGTATCTATATGCATATATATATATATATATATATTACAAAATCTATCCACTTGTGTTCAGATCCACTGAATTGCTAAAAATAAGTAGCTCATGAAGGTTATTGGTTTGGGAAACAACTTTTGGGTAAACATGTACGAGAAAACTTTTGGGGGGAGTAGTATATTTTTAAAGCAAGAGGTGGAAATGAGAGGACCGAGACACTTCTAGCCCCCGCTCTAAAAATTCACCCCAAATAAGGAAAATAAGTTAGAAAAGCATCCATACCATTTTGATGAGATGAGGCGATCTTTATGACCCTAGAGACAGATGGTGGTTGGAGCAATGACAAATGACTCATCGCGGAGGAGCAAGGTGAGCCCAAGTGTCTGGAGAATGTGTGGGTAAGGACACAAAAGTCATTACAGGAATTACAGGGTCTAGCATGGCATAGAAAGAAAGGGCTGGAAGATGAAAGCGAGATTGCTGGAAAGTCTGGATGAGGAATATTAAGAACTCCCGGCTTGCTGTTCTTACCCATCACAGTCAGATAACTACGTATCTCGCACTCTCTCAGGAGAGGTTTGTTGCCTGGAGAAAAGCCAGAGAAGTTTAGGACTTGGGACCCCACAAGAAGAAGAGGGGAATGCCAAACTGAAAACAGGGGAGTGCTGAAATCTGCATGCGGAATGATGAACCTCAACCCCTGTCCCCGCAACGTCCAGCTCCAGAATGCCAGTCAGGCTCATTTGTCTTTAGACAGACTGAGCATCCTTCACTGGAGAACCTAAACTTTCCTGGGAAAAAAAGTCTCCAGATACAGACATTTGGGGCCTTTGACACACAACTGATCGAGTCCCCTACAACTCTCCCACACTCTGCATCTCTCCGAGACCTCTCACGCGCACAGAGCTTCCAGCAAGGTGAAGTAGGGAAAGCCCAGAGTGGAAAACCTGAGGAAGCCCTTCTTCCATTCGTAATGAGCACAGTCTTGACATTGCGTGTGTGCAATTCTGAGCATCTGTGCTCCCCCTTGCGTTTTGTGTCCCAGGCATTTTGCTCACCTTACTAACTCCGGGCTCTGGTTTCCAATCAGCTTTATAATGCCCCAATATTACATACGCATGGACAACCAAGGATCGCCAGATATTTAAAGAAAGCCTCTAATATCCAAGAGAGACCCCACAACAAACAAAGTGGAAAAAAAAAAAACCCTCAGGAAATGGAGATAATGTGAGGAGAATTTAAAAAATCTTCCCAGGAACTATAATTTTCACATCCTTGGAGAGAAAAGAAATGTCGCATCTATTTAAAAGAGAAAGTGAGTGGCACAATGAAAAAAAATGAAGAAAATATCAACGCGATCTTGGAAATTAAAAATATGATAACAAAATACAAATTACTGGAAAAGTTGGAAGATAAAATTGAAGGCTATCCCGAAAAGGAAAGCAAAAAAGACAGAAAGAAAAAAAAGGGACCGTTGGGAAGAAATGCTAAGAAAGTCAGAGTCAACACAGAATATTCGATATCTTATCAATAAGGCTTCCAAATAAGGAAAGGAAATGATCAGAAGTATAAGAAAATGTAGATGCCCAGGGTTTATCACTGGAGAGTTCTGATTCAGAAGGTCAGTAGGCTGAATTAATGGATTGATTTTTTATCTTTCCTCCAGCATCTTTAAAGGACACAGTATGACACACAGACACAGCAGGATTCCAGAACCAGTGAATTGATATTTGATTTGAAATGTCGAGGTTGGTTGTGGGAAGAGGGCATAAGGATGGTGATAGCTATGTTTTAAACTTATTTTGGAAGTGGAAAACAGCTACACATCAGTGTTCAGTGATTACAGGAAGTGGAGACAATGTAGCTGCTAAATGAGTCCCTTAAATATTGACAGGACTGATTCTAGTGTGGCTTGTTTAGTAGGAAGTGGGAGAGAAAGCAAAAATAGACCAAAGCAAACATTTGCTCAAGATAAATGAAGAGAAGTACATCCTCTCCGTGCTCCTCCTCCCCTATGAAAACATGGCCATAAGCTCCCGACAAGTTTGTTTGCCTCACATGTCTATTGTTATGGCCATGGTTGTGACTTAGCACATTCTAACGACTTTTATTTGTGCTTATCTGTCTGTCTAAATGCTAGGTAAATATTTTATGCTTATACTGTCATAGCTCTTGAGGGATGAAGATTAGTGCTCTCCTTCATCCGAGACTGGAAAGAAGTAGTCAGCAGTACAGTCTCATGAAGATTATTTTCAAAACACAATCTCAAGTGAGGGTTTCCATTCTAAAGGTTATGGAACTGTATAGAGATTACCACAAAGTTCGTGGGAGAAATTGAGGCAGCTGTTTAGGTAATTTAAAAAGACGTCATTTTCCTGAAGTTTTAGATAACTGAGGCAAAAGTCAGTCAGCTCTGAGGTAGCTGGATGACTGCCTTACTTCTCTACTGTGCCTTTTATGTGTAATGTGGGCCGCTGGGGAGTTGAAAATCTCTGTGGAGAAATCTCAAAACAGAGGAATGGAGAGTAGATGAAAGAAGTTTCATTTATCTTCCCTTTAATAAGTGAGGGAAATGTGCCATAACAACGATTCACTCAAGCTATATGGAATGTTAGGTAAAAGATTTTTCTCTGTCAGGTAATGTAATTCATGATATCCCGTCTTTACTGACTGAGAAAACATTTCTAGAGACACGTTAGGTAGAATTGTTGCAAGCACATTGAGAAAGGGCTACTCTTATTGAATTTGTCTATTTGTCACTGTACTGAATAGATGTATTTAGAATTAGATTGAATTTTTTAAAAATATCAAAATTACAGGCATTCACTGAGTGAAATGACAAAAATTCATGTTCTCTATTTGACTTACTATTTCATTTTTATTTAGACTACACTTTCCTTTGACATTAGGTACCTAAAAATGAACAATGTATTGTGCTGTTAATACTTCTATTGAATTATACCGTGGGAAGCAGAAATATTCTGTTAACAAATACATTCAGTCATAAATTCGGAGAATATACTGGAAGTAGTGTCCTAATATGAAATCATGAAACTTAAGCAAACTTTCAAGCAAAGAATAGCTGTAAATGAAACAAAATACTATAGTCAACCCTTGAACAACAGGGGGTTAAGGGCACACTATCGACCCCATGCAGTCAAAAATCTGTATATAACTTTTATATAAATCCCCAAAACTTCACTACTGATGGCCTACTGTTGACCAGAAGCCTTATACATAACAGAAGCAGCTGGTCAACACATATTTTGCATGTTGTATGTATTACATACTATATTCTTATAATAAAGTAAGCTAGAGGATAGACAATGTTATTAAGAACATCTTTAAAAACAGAATTTCTCTGTATTTCTCAAAATAAATCCACATGTGAAATGGACCTGCACAGTTCAAACAGGTGTTGTCCAGGGATAACTATAATTGCCCATGTCATAAAGTCCAACTGTGGGTCATCTGGAAACTTGCCATAAGTTTATTCAGCCACATCCTACCATAGCTATTCCAATGTGAAAGAATTTGCCATGCTTTTCCAAAGATTCTCCTCATGTTTATTAACAATGACAGATGTGTGAGTCAAGCGTGGCCTAATAAGATGCCAATTACAGAAGGAAACCATTAGTAGAATCCAGCCAGAACTCTGCTACCCAAGTGTACTTGAAGCTTATTTGATTCTTTTTAGAGCCCATTTAAAATTTGTTAAAATGTGTGGTGAATACTGATTAACTTTGGCAAATCATAAGCTGCCATCCCTTTCTAAATACATTTAATATGATACTTTTAGGCAATAAAATGGAGCAAAGCAAAAAGGAATAATTCTTCGGACTAACCACAGACTAGTATATATATTCACTGGATCTTTTTGGAAACCATCAAAGATAGGATAACAGAGACTAGTAGATAGATAGATATAGATATAAATATAGATATAGATACAGATATATAACCTATATATAGATATAGATAACCAGAGACGTGTGTGTGTGTGTGTGTGTGTGTGTGTGTGTGTGTGTATTTATTCACTGGATCTTTTTGGAGATCATCAAAGATAGGATAACATTTCTCCCTAATCCTTAAATTCTTTCTCTAGGCTACCTGGCACAAAACATAAAATAAAAAGAAAAATAAATGATTTTTTATTCTGGGTAAATTTTAACAATTGTGTTTTTTTTTTTTTAAAGGTCTATGTTCTTCCTACCATCGCTTCCTACCATTTACTATATCTTGCCTTTTCCTTCTGCTTTACTGTTGTCCAAAGTTGCAATGGAAAAAACCCATTTCCATGAAAAATATCATCTCATGTATCGGAAACCATGTGGCAGAAGCAGACAGGGACTGGGGTTTATTAACACATCAACAAATCCATACTGTCTATATATTGTCAGGGACTTGAAAAACATTGTCTGATTTAATCTTCAAAACCAGTCTGTGAAGTAACAATTAATTCCGCCGTTTTACAAATGAAAAAAAAGAGACTCAAGGAGTTTACATAAATGTACTCGAGATACATAGCAAGGAAGCAACAGAACTGTCATGGGGAGGTCAGATGGCGTGATTCCAAAGTCCACGTTCTTGCTATCTTGTCACCTAGACCTCGGGCTCGTGAAGAAATAATGCCTACCCCAGTGCATGGGAGCGGTGCGGCACAAGGATGCCCCTCTGTGACTTCTTGGTTTGCACCAGAGTATACTTCCGCACCCTGCTTTCTTTATTGAGAAGCTTTTGCCTGGAAAACAAATGTCAACTGCACTCAGAAGAGCGTGCTTAGTGAGGTAATTGATTTCCTTTCTGGAACAAGCCCCTTATCACAGATTCATTACAATAGTCCGGGGAATGGCTGGGGTCCTCGGACCACACTTGGAGCAGCGCTGGACCCAGAGAAGAGGCATGACTGCAGTGAACTCGTGGGGTCGCCGTTAGTCACCGAACGGTGCTGAGCCTCTTTGGAACTAGAATCAGTTCCATTGTACCCCTTGCCCCGGCCTTACTGGTGGCATCGTTATCCACTGCAGAAATCGAAGTGTCTAAGGATGCTCGGTATTTCCCACATAAGACGAGGGGAATGGTTCTGAAAAACAGGCAGAATCCTGACTTCAATCCTGGCACTTTCCGGAGCTCCGGTATGGAAAAATAAAATAAAATAAAATAAATCAGGGTGTATGTTAGAAGTGTGAGAGCTTTGGTAATTAGGATGGGCTGTGGAAGGAGTGCCATAATGAGGTTAATAGCTCTGGCCCGAAACCCAGAGCACATCAGATTGAAGGATATAAGGCTCTACCTTAAGGGCTGTTGTGAATGCTGTCCAGGGCTTAGCACAGCCTGGCAGCAGGGTTCAGTAGATGGCACCTCTGTTATTAGGATCCACTTTACAAGGAAGCAGATCCACATGTGAAGGCACTGGATGTTACCTGGTGGGGCATCTAGTCACCGTACATGAAATGCCATCTTAAATTACGATTTCTTCCCATCTTAAAGCCTTTACAATCTCCCAAATGCCTCTCCTAAAATGCAAATACTCCAGATATCTTCTTATCTTTGGCTGGTATACAGAGAGGTCAGTTTCACTTTTTACCGTGTTATTTGCAAGTTTTCAAAATAATCACTTCCTTCATAATTATAACAGAAGTATCTACATTTCTGAAAAGGACACATCTGAGCTCAGCTCATTAGAATTAGCTTATGTCACAGTGTTTCCCAAATTATGTTTCACTTTATCACAGTGTCTGTGACATATGCTGTGTTTAAAAAAAGAAAAGAAATCATAGCAAATAAGGTTGGGATACACATACTCCAAGATTTGTGAGGCACATTGACATATTAAGGACCTGAACAAGCTTACAGAAAGAAACCTTTATCATCAAATTTCCCAAACGAGTTTGATTAGAGAGCACTTTTGTTAGGCATCACCTAGTCATAGGGTGATTTAAGATCACCCACTGCCTTAAGAGATTATTTTCCAAACTCAATGGTTAACTGAGAAATTCAGACTCTGTTGGTACAGCACACAGATTAGGCATTTGGAACGAGGGGAATATGAAGAGAGGATCTTCAAATGGGAGGCACGGGGATGATAGTGAACTCTCTCCTGCCTGGAAAGAGCAGATAAGAGAGACTCATGACCTTCTGCCCGTTTCCAGTTTATTCATATACTAGCCACTGACCCGTTGTTTGCCACTACATCACCTAACCTTGCTAGACCTCAGTTTTTCCCTCTATCAAATGGGGAGGGGGCAATGCAAGACACGGTCTCATCCAGATCAGCTATCCTAGTCTTCAGTTCAATTTTGTTTTGGAAAAGAATGCATGCATGATCATTTTTACATTGATAGAAGTAGTGGTGTTATAAATTTGTTTTACCTGTTTAGAGGTTTTCATTTTCTTTCAAGGGATTCTAGCCTGTTCCAAAGGTCCATAAAAATGCTTGATATAAAGCATTTCAGGAATCTTTTTAGTTTAAAGATTGCTACTTGTTCTAGCTCAAAGTCTCTATCTAGATTGTGATTTTTAAATAAAAGTTGAATTAATATTAAGATTTTTTTACATAATGGGAGTTATTTTAGTGGCTAGATCAACTTGTGATTTCATTGCCTTGCCTTTTATGTCTATTCAGCTCACTGACAAAGTGAATGAATCTTTAAACAATGGGGGAACTAGAAGATGCCTCATGCTCAGTGGCTAACGGGAATAACTCCATAAACCAGCAATTGTATTTCACTAATGTGTTCACTGTTGACTCAGGTTATCACGGTCTTAGGGTGGGATTAATGTATTTTCGCAAAACCAGGCCTGCATGTCAGGTGGTCAACTTTTGTGATGAGATGAGCTGGAGAGGATTCAGAAGCTTTATGGACTTAATAGCCGTAAAGTGAGTTGGCTGACAAAGGTAGAGAATGAAAAGAGAGACCCAGAGGGCATTACTAGCTTCTGAATAATAGGTATGCATATCCCTGGATTTTTAGAAGTAGCAGGTGGTCATGAGTCACTGTTTTCAAACTTGTTCGCTTTTCTGTTACATAAGGGAGGTATTTTGGCAAAATACATGGTTATATTGCAAAATAATTATTCGCCCATTACAGCAATTCCAATGATATTGCTTTCTTTGGACATGAAGTGTTAATCAATATTGCTTGTAGCAATATTTAATACTGATACAACAACAATTATTTTTGCTCTCAACCTTGGGTTTTTCCCTCCTTTTAATTCCTGGGGGAGAAAAACACTTCCTGTCAAATCAAAGTGATTTTTTTTTTAAATTCTTATGACAGTGTGATTATATAGAACATGAAGTCTCTTCTTTTACCACGTAGGAAGTACTTTGAACTTGTTAGATAATGACATGTCAGTGGTTATTTTTGATGAACTTCTTAAGAATACTAAATAGATTTGAATTAAAATTTTTTACTAATTCTCATTTAATATTCATTCTTTAGAACTGCAGTCAGCCTGGAGAAATTAAAGTCTTCACTCTAATAATCTTTCATCTTTCTAATTGAATTGATGTATATCTGCTATTTTCAAATCTCTAAAGGAATGACCATACCTGACCTTGGACAAAGGTCTTGGGATTTTATACCTTGATGGTAGAGTTTAGAAAAGGTGAGCGTTATTATTCAATGTTAACAGCTGTAGAGCTCACAGAGAACTCATTTCCTTAGGATTTTCTAATAAATACTGCTTAATTTAGCAAAATTGTCCTTTTCCAAATGTACCTCTTTTCTTGTTAGGTATCAAAATGTATTTGGACTTTCATGGCTTATTAAGACAAGGATTTCAAGTAGCAAAGAGGTAAGTGATGAACACACTCTTTTAGTTCAATGAAAATAAAGGAGTTTAAAAAATGAAAATCAAACTAGCTAAGATGAAATAAGGTCTGAGGAAGTTCTAAGGTCTAAGACACAAAGGAAATCTCCATCTTTCAAAAGATTCCAAAGACTTCCTTTTATGCTAAGCTTTTTAAGAATAAAGTCCAAATGCAATGCAAAAACTGAAAAAAAAAAAAAAAAAGGAACCCGTTTGGAAATGTTTAAGGAGATACGTGGAGACATAGCCTTCAATCTTCATAGTAGTTTGGAATTTTAATCGGAAACATGTATTCCTAAATGTATAGTTTGGGAAGGGAGCATGTGCAGTGGACTAGAATTTTCTGTAGCTTAGCCTTGGACTGAGGAATAGAAGACGTCTATTGTACCATTTCTCCACCCACGAGTTTTGCCACCACAAATCACATCATGTGAGTGCCTCAGCTTCCCTCATCTGCAAAGTGACAGGACTGAAGTGATTATTTCATTGATCTTTCAGGCCATTTCCACCATATTATTTTGAAAAGCTTTATGATTTTTACGGCCAGTTTTTCTTTAGACATTATTTTCCCGATCCTAGCTCACTGGAGAGCTAATATTTTTACACACACTATATGGTATCCTTCCAGTTGTCTGAGGAAATAGATGAAGGTTTACTGCAACTTTAGGAAGGTTCATTTTTAATATCCTCAAAAATTGAGGAATTGAATTTTACTAGACACAGTCTAGGTCACGAAGTAGGGCTTTCTGCCACTCAGCCGTTCGGACAGTTCTATCACAAAAGCCTTTCTGTGAGGGTTTCAGGCAACAGGGCGAAACTCCTTAGAGCACAACAGAACTGAAAAGGCGCGCGAGAACTGCAAACCACCGCCATCCATCCTGACAAACGCCTCACCCTTCCAGAAACTCTCACGACCCGTGTCAAAGACACAGGCCTTGATCTCATCATCGGTCCAGGAAAAAACAAACCCTCAACGTGCGTGTCTGAAACAAGTGTGCGACTTTGCCACGACTCCCGAGACGGTGCTTACGTTAGGGAAGCCGGAGTGTGAAAGACAATGAGGATTTCCTTTTATTTGGCAGGACAAATCAGTTTATAGAGTAAACCCATTGATGAGGAAGAGAAAACAAGCCTCCTTGACCCGGGCTGAACTTCCTCCTGCCGGTCCCCGCAGGGGGGAGGAGAATCTGGCGGACAGATTCCCAGCACACGGCCAAGGACGCGGAGCGGGCGGCTGCAGGGGCGCAGGGGCCGCGGCTCCGGGAAGGGCCACGTGCGCGCGCGCCCCCGCGCCGGCAGGGCGGGGAGTGGGAAGACAATACGTGCAGCAAAGCATCCAGTGGCCTTGCGGACCCTGTAGGCCTCTTCCTCTATTACATAACATCCTAACCTGGCTTCAACAAGAACCCAAATAGCAATTAAAAAAAAATTTTTTTTTATTATTTTTTTAAAGCTGTGATCTGTAAGCCACTTGGGCACTTTGTCTACGGGTAAAACGACATGGGGCTGTTTCATGAATTTTGGTTTCGTGAATTTTTTTGCCATGCCCCCCCCCCCCCCATCCAGACTGAAGGGTTACGTAGCCAAGCGAAAATCACCAAGAGTGATTGTTTCTGCATCGAGTCTTTTGCTATCACTTTCCCCAAAGTATCCGACTTGGATGGCCCGGCTTCATCCCCTTTCTGTTTTTTGGTTTCTGAGATTCAGAAAGCCCTTTTATGTTCAGGGAGAGTCAGGAGGAACAGGAGGGGAGATAAGGTAGTAGAAAGAAGAAAAGGAACGAGATGATCTATAAACTGGGCAGCCGTGGCAGAAGTGTAGAAGAAGGGTTGCTTTAAGGAAGTACTCTTCATGGATCAGACTGATCCAATAAGTTTTAAAAGCAGAACAGTCCTATTAAGTTACTCTACAAATATTTATTGACTGCTGCGTGCTTGCTACTACCTGAAGGGGAACTTGAACCTAAGATCCCTTCCCTCATTTCTGAACAGATTCAACACCTCACCTGCCCTCGCCTGGGTTCAACCATCACGAGGAACCACGCCCCTCAAACCCCCACCCCACCCACCCCACCACCGCTACCTCTGTGCCTCTCCCCGGGTTGCTGCCCTTCCCTCCCTGCCTCTTCTTATTACTTAACAGGTTCTTTGCTTCTGACCCTTGTGTGGGCCTCATTCTTGTCTTCTACCATTTCCTTAAACTTGATGATTAGATTAGCAAACCCTGAAATATGTTCTCCCTAAAACCTTGCTTTTGCCTTTTGCTATATTCTGTCACTTTTACTTACAAAGGATCTGCTCCACCATCAATGTCAAAGCACTCTGGCTGTTCTGGACCTTGTGTTCCCCCAAATTCATATGTTGAAGCCCTAACCCCCAATGGGTTGGTAGTTGGAGATGGGAGCTTTGGCAGATGAGAGGGTTTAGTTGAGATCATGAAGGTGGGGCCCTCATGAGGGGATTAGTGCCCATAGAGAAGGAGATACCAGAGAGCTTGCTTTGGCTCTCTCCCTGTACACACACTGAAGAGAAGCCCTGTGAGGGTCCAGTGAGAAGGTACACATCTGCAACCCAAGGAGGGAGCTCCGGCCAGACACTACCATGCTAGCACTTTGATCTTGGGCTTCCGGTCTCCAGACTGGAAGAAATAAATGCCTATTGTTCAGGCCACCCAATCTGAGGTGTTTTGCTATGGTAGCTTGGCCTAAGACACCGGCACAACACTTGGCCCATGTGAGGCACTTAATACATATTTATAGAATAAATGAATGAGAACTTGGGGGTCTTCTTAGCTCCTCTGACCCTTTTCTTGGGAGTCTGAGCCATAGATTCACCTACCCTCTACTCTTACCCCACAGCAACCAGCTCACCCTCAGACTCTTTCATATACTCTAGCACTGGACTCCCAGCTGAACCAAAGCCCTGGTTCCACTTACCTGGGAGAGGAGCTCAGACCACTGCACTCCCAATAGCTTAGCATTCATTTGGTGCATAAACATAAAACATTCACAATGATTGCCTTGACACGGTTCTTAAACAGCTTAATATTCCACATGTACCATAACTCTCTCGGGTAAATGGCTCACTCATGTTTGTGGAAATCTTTCTGGACCCTCTTCCTTTGACTAACTTGCTCTCATTTCTATTCTCTCCTCCATTTCCTACATCTTCGCTTTGTCTGCTGGGTACCATTGTAACCCGATCCCTTGATTCTAGGGCTGGTGTCTAATCTCTTATTTCTGATTGATGGCTCCCTCTTGTGGATATTGGTTTGCCCCATCAGTCCTACCTCGGCTGAGTTGGCTCTGACCCACCCCTTCCTTCCTCTCACTTCTCTTCTCTTTTCCTTCCCTTCTCTTCCCTTCCCTTTTCTTTCCCTTCCTTTTCTTTTTTCTTTTATTTTCTTTTTTTAAAGATTTTATTTATTTGAGAGAGAGTGCACAAGCTGGGGAGAGAGGCAGAGAAGAGGGAGAAGCAGACTCCCTGCTCAGCAGGGACTGACTGACTCTAGGCTTTATCCCAGGACCCCATTCTTAGGGAGGATACATTCAAAGGACGAAAATATAAGAATATACTCTACGAGAAATATGATTGAGGTATAGATGAAATGTTAGGAAGAGTTAAGTCTGCTGGACAGAGTCAGGTGTGGCTACACAGAACCGTGAATTGTGAGAGAAAATGGGAATTTCTCAGGCAGACAAGAGGAAAGTTAGATCTTAGACAACATGCACTTTGGTAATCAGCTAGATGAGGCCTGGAGAAAGGGTGAATCCAAAATAGAGCTAAAGCCAGGTTTCTGGTTTCAGCAACTGGGTGCTGTCCCCCATACAAGAAAACACTGAAAGTCAGGAATAAGTAGGTACTTCTTTTGATTTAATAAATTATTTCTTTGGAGGTGACACTACTATATATTAATATATGTAAATATTTTCAGCACATACTTGAATATTTAAAAATATTATTTATATCCAGATAATTGTCAAAAGAATATGTGGCCAAATATGTATTTATATAACATTAAAAAAGTTTTTCTAAAATCTTTTATCAAGATTTTTGGCTTTAGTATATTCTTAGAATAATACCTATATATATGTCTTCTTCTGTAACATAGACTTTTAATATTTGACCTTGCTTCCTTAGTCCAAACTAACAAGATTCATTCACTTGTTCATTCAATTAAAATGTGGTCGTCTTCTTTGAGGGGCATGCCCTGTGTGAGCCTATGATGGTGTAGACCATGATAAGTTGACCCTACTTAGTACAGGTATATTAGAGAATTTGTTACAGTGATCCTGGTTTCTGTTTTGTAAGACTCTGTGCACTATTAATATCTTTTGGAAAATATATTTTATCTTAGAATTGATGGGATTAATTGTATTAAGAATATCTCTGGGGATGCCTGGGTGGCTCAGTTGCTAAGTGACTGACTCTTGATTTGGGCTCAGGTCATGATCTCGGGGTTGTGAAATTGAGCCCCCTGGCTCCATGAGCCTGCTTAAGATTCCCTCCCTTCCCCCCAATCCAGTCCTCCCTCCTGTCCCCTTGCACTCCCTCTCTCTAGAAAAAAATAAAATAAAATATTTTTAAATTTAAAAAAATATCTCTGGCTGCCAGACTGTGCCATCATTGAGCAAGATTATCACAGGTTTTAAAATGTTGACTCACCTCAAGCACTTAACAAAGTTAAGTACAAAGATATGGTAAACAAGTAAAGCAGGTTAGTTAAATATATATTCTTTGAAAGTACTCTATTTGATGTGAATTTTTCTTAGCAGATGATGTAGTTTTACTCAAATTGAGGCAAGTAATCTCCCAGGAAGAGGGAAATATCTCAAAACTAGAGTGTATTAGCCATCTTACCTTATCATGACATTGATGCTATTATTTGTGCTTAATTTGGAATTGGGAGTGGCTGGGTGTCAGAGACTCCTAACCCTCCCTACTTACTGAAACCTGTAGGACTTAGCCAGTTTCATATTATTAGTAAAATAAATAACTTGCATAATATGTTTTGTCTTTTAATTTTTTAGGAAAAATTAAGTCTCAGAGGAAAAACCGAAGTTGTTTTTATTTTCAGCTTAGGTTTTATTGAAGAGGCCTAGCAACCCTCATGTAGCACATGAACACAGTACAGAAAACAAGCAGAGCTGCTAGATACTGTCACAGGGATACTAACTTTGTTGTTTATTTGCCTGCTTCAATTAGATTCTGAAGGGACCAACAATGAGAAAACAATTAATTGGGTGTGTGGGCACACATGTATCTCCAGTCTTTCATGGATACTCCAAAGGAAAAAGAGAGCTGTTAACAGAGAGTATATGGTCCCCAGCCGCAGGATCTTTCACACATGGGGGCGACTCAAAATATATGTGTTGGGGGAATGGAATCACATCTGCCAGATCACTTTCCGTAATACAGAAGACAGCTACCCAGTTTCTGTTCCCTTGAAACCAATGTCACCTTCATTAAAATCTGATTATTCTAGCCTTTGGCTTGTCATTTGCAGAGATGATGCCCAGTGTCTGTTTTTCTGCTGGGCATTATAGCTGGAGTTGATGAAAGAATTATCAGGAAGATACAGACATTCTCTGCCCTCAACAGACTAACTGTCCCATGGGAATGATACATGCGACACAAGTGACAGTCATGAAATGGTCTAATGATAAAGGAACCCAAATGACTAGGAGAGCAAGAGGGGCCCTTGGCTTTCAGGAAATAGAGCTGGGAGTGGAGCCCCAGGGAAGGCTTGTTAGGGGGGCAGGAAGCCCAATGCGTCTTTACCTTTTTTTCTTCTTTCTTCCTAAAAACTTTTTTTTTTTAAGATTTTATTTATTTATTTGAGAGAGAGACAGTGAGAGAGAGCATGAGCGAGGAGAAGGTCAGAGGGAGAAGCAGACTCCCCACGGAGCTGGGAGCTCGATGCGGGACTCGATCCCGGGACTCCGGGACCATGACCTGAGCCGAAGGCAGTCGTCCAACCAACTGAGCCACCCAGGCGTCCCCCTTCCTAAAAACTTTATATGATGGAAATGTTCAAACATATACAAAGTGGAGAGATGATTTAACAACTATTTACATGGGTGCCTGGGTGGCTCAGTTGGTTGAGCACCTGCCTTCGGCTCAGGTCATGATCCCGGACTTCCAGGATCGAGTCCCGCATCGGGCTCCCAGCTCCTTGGGGAGTCGGCTTCTCCCTCTGACCTTCTCCTCTCTCATGCTCTCTCTCTCTCATTCTCCCTCAAATGAAACAAAAACAAAAAACAACTATTTACAAATGACAGTTTTGTTTCCTTTCTACTCTCCTCACTGCCCCAACCCCTCAATGGACTATTTTGAATCCAATTCCAGACCTCATCTTATTGTATCCATAAATATTTTAGTATGTATCTCTAAAAGACCGAGATTCCTGTTTTTATATAAGAAGTCATAGCTACAATACAGTGTCTCACCTAAAAATCAGTAATAATTTCCTAATATTTTCAAATATCCACTCAGATTCCAATTTCATCTGTCTCAAGTTTTGTTGGTTTTTTTTTTTCCCCCCGAGGTTCAGATGAGGTCCACATGGTGCATTTTGTGGATACTGGAGTACATTTTAAATGGGATGAAGTCATCCAAGGGAATATGCAACCCAAGTAGAAAGCAGCTTTTTGTGTGTTTTCTTCACTGCTTTGTTATTTTGTGGTGGTTGTTCACCGTTTTGGTCAGTGCCTAGAACAGCACTTAACACATAGTAGGTGCTCAACCAATACTTGTTTAGGTGAGTGAACGGGTTACGGATGCATCGCCAGCTGAGGGAGCGGAAGTGAGTGTGAAGGTCTGAAGACCTATGAGGTCACAACATGTGTGTGTGTGTGTGTGTGTGTGTGTGTGTGTTTTCACACGACCAAGTGATTCTCTGACACTTGCTGGGTGTCCTGCAGTTCAACTCAATTCTCACACTATCTACCCAGAGATAACATCAGCTCCCACAGGTTAAGCACTCTGTCCCAAAGACTGCCTTGTCAATTTAGCCACTGGTCACAAAATCAGGTTGCTCCCTGCGCTTCTGACCAACTGACTGAAGATCAGAGGTCCCCACAACCCCCTACTAAGGTTTGAGTCATTTGCTAAAGTGGCTCCCAGAACTCAGAGAAACATTCTACCTACTAGATCACCAGTTTATTATAAAAGGATACAACTTGGGAACAGTCAGATGGAAGAGATGCATAGGGCAAGGGATGTGGGAAGGTGTGCAGAGCTCCTCTACTCTCTAAGCAAGCAACTCTCCCCACATTTCCAAATGATCACCAGCCCAGAAGCTCCCTGAAGCCCGTCCTTTTGGAATTTTATGGAGGCTTCATTACGGAGGCACAACCGATGAAATTGCTGGCCATTGGTGATTGACCCAACCTTCAGCTCCTCTCCACTCCGCAAAGGTGAAATTGAAAAATTTCAACCCTCTACTCACAGGGTTGGTTCCCCAGGCAGCCAGCCCGCCCCCAAACTTAGGTTACTGAAAGTCATCTTATTAACATAACAAAAGACATCTTTACCTTTACTTAAATGGTTTTAGGAGCTTTGTGCCAGGAGCAAGAGAAAGACTAAAATATGTATTTCTTTTTATAAGGCACAATATTACAACAGTACATTTTGGGAACAATCCATTTTATGTGTGGCTGGAGCATAGACTGGGTGATGGCAGGAGATGTGTCTGAAGCAGATCATGCAGTGCAAAGCAGAGTGATTAGGAACTTTCTGAGGACTTTCAGGAGAAAAGCAAGGTAATCAGATCCTCATCTTGGAAAGGTCGACTTCAAGTTATGCCTGAGGGACTAACAGATCCCTTGCAGGTGGTGTCCCAACTCAGAACAATATCAACCAGGCAAAGAAAGTTAATTAAAGAGAAACTATATATTGATTGCTTGCCTCCCTCAAAGTTCTGGGAAAGAGCTCATCCTTAGCATAGTGAACCTCATCAAATTTTCCTATGTCTCTCTCCCACTAAAATCTGTCCCATGAACTCAGTTTGCACAGGCTCTCTTGAATCCTTGACTTGTATCTTTCCCTCATCTGTTTTGTTTTCCTGTCCTCTAATAAAAATCCAGATGGGCTTCAGGCTTTGCCAGTTTCCCTGAGCCTAGCAGGCCAGATGGAGGTCTCTTTAGTTCTCTGGGAGGCAGTTCTAGAGTAACATCTTGTCTCTGTCACTCTCACACAACACAAACTTCTCTTGGGTCTGCAGCACCTGTCTGAGAGACAGTGAGATTCTGATTGATGCTTTTTTCCCCCGGAAGTGCAAATCCTAGTTATTACATTTGAAATCAGATCTCTTTCCTTTTCTACCAGAACACAGCTCTGTTACATACTTGAAAATTCCATCATCAATGCCTTGACGATATGTGCCATTCATTGGAATGTCACTGCTGCAGTCTCAGAATTTCACCTGGGTTCCTCTGCGTGTGGAGAGCAGCACCCCGGGGCTCTTCTGTGAACACAGGGGGAAGGCACTGGGCAGGAGGGGCGCCACGATGGGGAGATGTCAGGCAGAAAGCCAGGCCTGCTGGCTCCCAAGAAGCTGGTTTCTGGCAGAATTCAGACTTTAGAAATGCATAAAATGTCTCGATTTAGGATTATACTTGATATCTGGGAACTAGATTGTTTTGGATGAAAGAGCAGTTAGTGGTAAGATAATGTTACATGTTTTGGGCCAGTCACTTTGTATTTGTGTATTTTATAGCCTACTAATTTATATTACTGTATTGAAAACTTGATACTTATTTTAGAATTTCATTTAAACACCATGGGCTTCTTATAAGAAATCTTTATAGACCAATGATGAGGAGGTGGGTTGTTTTTTTTGTTTGTTTTTTTGTTTGTTTGTTTGTTTGTTTGCCCTTTCTAAGAAGCCACCACCATACTATCTTTGCTTTTATTGGATTTCTTTTAAAAGCCTATTTAGAAACAGGCTTATTTTGAAAAACCTTTGGGAAAACTCACATACTAAAAAATTCTTAATATCACTGTGAAAGACACCAAAAATATCCTCTGATGAATGGCTGTAAGGAGGGTTTCCTTAGATTTAGAATTAGCATAAACTCGAATTGCTTCATTACCAAAACAATCTTTTTGCCATCCAGTTGAAAGTTAAAGGATCATTCTCAAAGGGATGTTTAGAGAAACAGATGGGTAAAGTACTAAACTTGGAGTTTAAGAAACTTGTACATTGCAATAAAATAAAAAAACTCATGGGTTTCACTGTTTGCCTTCCACTACCAGTGAGTCCTTTTAACACTTTAAAAAGATATCAATATTCAAACTATTAGCAATTTCTTCTTAAATTCATGCTAATCCGTGACACAGTTCTGAAAGAAAGAATAAGAGGTGAAACAGACCAGTCAGAAGCCTTAAGGGACATACTTAGCAATTCTTTTATTTATTTATTTAATTATTAAAATTTCCATTTATTTATTTATTTGTTTGTTTGTTTGTTTGACAGACAGAGATCACAAGCAGGCAGTGGGGGGTGGGGTGGCAGGCTCTGGCTCCCCGCTGAGCAGAGAGCCTGATGTGGGGCTTGATCCCAGGACCCTGAGATCATGACCTGAGCTGTAGGCAGAGGCTTTAACCCACTGAGCCACCCAGACACCTCCATACCTGGCAATTCTTAACGAGAAAGTAGAAATTCAAGTGAATTGGTAACCTGTTAGACCACAGCTGATTTCAGCTCTGCCTTCGCACCGCGTTTCACAGGTGATAAAAAAGTAGCTTGACCCTGGTTGACAGCAGAGTGGACACTAGAGCATCACCTCTACCATCTCCTGGAGCAGAGTTTTCTTTTTTATGTTATGACTCTATATGTTTCTTTTTGCTTTGGAAATAGTTACTCCACATATATGCCGATTTGTGAGATTTCAAAGGGTCAGATCAGGAACAGAGTTGCAGGACGTAGAAAGAAACTCAGATTGTATCCTAAAGGTGATGGGGAGTTATTGATGACTTTGGAATTGTAGAAAGCTCTCTCTTCCAAAACTCACTATTCTTTGTTTGACTTTATGTCATCTCTCAATCTCTGTATCTCCTCATTTCAATATTATCTCATGGTATAAATGATAGAATTGCTAATTGTATCATGTGGAAGTGGGTTCAGAGGTTCCCACATTGAGATTTTAGACATATTTGTAGCATATGTATATACTTATGGCTTTGAAGTCCTTCCTTCCACTAAAAAGGAAATAAATTGCAGAATGGTATATGGCTTCTGGCAAGAATACCATTTCAACTGTGTTTTTTCAGTAATGCTCTTTTTTCCCGAGCCTGGTATGAATTATGATTTCCAACACTGGATTTATTTTTATAGAAAGCTCAATTTATCTTAGAAACTACTGTTAACAGCAGTGAAAGCTAAGGCCAAATATTGATGCACACTGTTTTAATGGCAAGCACTCTATTTTCCCAAATTTTAGTACAATTCTATAGCAGCCACTGAACACGCTAATGTTATTACCGAAATGACTGAGAAGATGATGGAAAAGTGTTGTCTAACAGAATTGAACTTTCTTGAGGTAACCAAAAGGGGTGACACAGACCTTGTAAGTTAAAAATAAGCATAGCAACCTTCTTCCATTGTTTTTTTTTTAATTTAAATTCAGTTAGCCAGCTTATAGTACATCATTAGTTTCAGATAGTGTTCAGTAATTTATCATTTTCTATAACACCCAGTGCTCATCACATCTTGTGCCCTCCTTAATGCCCGTCATCCATTTACCCCATCCCCCAGCCCCACCCTCCCTCTAGCAACCCTCAGTTTGTTTCCTAGAGTGAAGAGTCTTCCATTGTTTTTTAACTCCAGATTTTGTTCAAATCAGCAAGCCCCAGGAAAAGGTAATCTTATTTATTAATCCTCAACCACTCGTTTTCATTGATTAAATAATAAAAGTCTGAAACTCGTAGAGCTACCTAAAATAAGGCATGCACTGTGCTGAGCATTTTATGTACACGCTCTTCAATACCACGGAAATATATATATCTATTCAATGTATAGGACGGAAGAAGGATTTTATGGCAAAATATTGAACATCTGCATTCAGCACAAGAGGGGCATCAAAGCCGAAGGATTCTCAGTCTGGGGTATTATTAGCATGTGGGAAGCTCAGCTCTTTGCTCTGTGCGAGGCCCCCAAAAGGCAAGGTGTATAGCATCTCTGGTCCTTGACCACCAAGTGCCCATAGCAGCCACCAGTCAACAATGTGACCTCCCCACCTAGATTTTCAAATGCCTCCTAGAGAGAGGGATGGTTGTATCCATGGGATGAGATGAGGTGATAACCGTCCTCCCTTCACTCAAACCTCTCTCTAAAAACAACTTTAGAAGAAAGATCTCAACACATTTGTCTGAAGCAAAATTCCTGACCAACCTACTTGATTGACCTAATGAATAAAGCTCTCCAGGCCACTGCATTGGTGTGAAAAGCTTAGGGTTATGAGTAACCCGCCTCCTTCCAAAAGGAGGAACAGTGGTGCATCCACATAGGGCTATAGTAGCTGCCATAGAGCTGTAGTTCCTAAACTTCAGTGTGCTAGGAATGGTTTAGAATGTTTACAACAATGTAGTTTTTGATTTAGTAAGTTTGCACCAGGACTCAGGACCTGCATTTTGCAGAACAACTTCAGAAAAATGTAATTCAAGCTGTCACCTATTCTGCCCTTCTATATATACTCCCTTAGAAGATTTCAACTCCAGGAAAATTATTTTAGACAAACTGGCAGTAAAACTCCCATTTAATAACAGTGTGCAGAAGACTGGGAAGATTCTAGTATAAGTTGAGAGCAATGTTAGAGGAAGAGACAGCAGTAGTCTTGTCTTGAGTATGTCTTTTGACAGAGGGTCAGGGGTCAGACCTATCAGAAGGTAGAGGAAATAAACAGCCTGACCCCTAGGAGTGGCCCCGCTGAGCTTTCTATATCTTCCCCAGAGGTGGGAATATGGGACATGACCTCTGCCCAAAGATGGATGGGAATGGAGGAGTGGTTTCCTGAGCTGTGATAGACAGGAAGTCTATGTTCACAGACACAGCTGTCTATCTTAATGGGGCTCATTTCCAATAACGAAGAGTAAATAAGAAAATATGTGCTGGAATTCATCCTCATTCCTGGTTGATATCCTCTAGAGGGAGGGTATTGTGTAAAACCAGCTTATAATGGTAGCCTTCTTTCTATAACAGCCTGCCACAGCTCCTCATTTATAAGGTTCGCCCCAGCAAACTGGAGAAAGGAGGCAAAATTTGTCTTTAGTGTCTCATCCCGTCTTTCTGCATTCTGCTTCCATACTCCTTCCTCTTCTGTCATCTCCTTAGGCCTCCTAAGGAAGACCTTCATCCCTATTTTTCCAGAAGCTCATTCTCAGCTCGTGTGTATCTAATCCTCACTGGTGGCTTAACCAGAAAGCAAATTAAATTTTTCCTTTGGGAGGCATTGTTTCCAAGGTGTTCCCGAAAAATTATGAGCCTTTACCACACAAGAGATGAAATGCAAATGGTGAGTTCAAGCATCGGGGATGGGTATTGGGCAAGCTATCCAATGACTCTGAAACAAAATGAAGTGTCACTCATAAGGCTGATCATGTGACAGTGTGAGTTAGAACCTCACTGAAGTCATGTCAGGGTCTTGAGGAAATTTTGAATGAGCATGTGGTCCATTTGTAGACTTGCAGACACACTGATACTCAGACTCCTGGAGAAATGGTGGGTTTTTTTTTCTTCTTCTTTGCATAAATTTCCACAAAAGAAAATTACAAAGAATAACAACTATTCCATCACCACAAAGTCCAATCTACTATTATTTCTCTCTCATGGGGATTGTAATGGTAGTGCCCCAAACCACACTGACTCTTGCCATTACCACCCTTTTGCCATTGATTTCCCCCTTCTCAACCTCATGACCTCACATCTGGTAACATATTTACCACCCTGAACCCCGTGTGGTCTCCCACAAATGCTCATTAAATTATTGCCAATTCTGTGATTAAAACTGTTTTGTGGCTTCCACTGTCCCTAGGATGAAGACCTACTTGCCTGGCCTACAAGACCCTTCACGATCCTGACACAGCCTTAGCTCTCCCCTCCAGCCTCTCTGGTCTCCTTTCATACTTTCCCACGTGCCATCATGCTCTTGTTACTTTATGACTTTGCACAGGCTGTGCTAGCTCCCGCAGGCTTCCAACTGTGCTGCCCCAAAGCCCTCACCGCTGCATTGTTTCGACCATATTTTTGGCCCATTGCACCAACCACATCATTGTTTCTCTTTTTGCTGTATTTGTGTGCTTCTTTGATTAATGTTCATTTTCCCAACTAGACTATAATCTCTATGAGGTGAGGACCTGGGTGTCTCTTACTCATAAGTATATTCCCCATGTCACAGAGAGACCACAGTACGTTTAAAATGAATATACACCTAGTAAATGCATGAACTATTCCTCTTATCTAACTTTGGGTTAAGCCCACTTTTAGTCATTGAAAGCGATGGGGAGCTTCTGGCTCTCCCTTTGCTTTTGGATGTAATATACTATCAGTTTGATCAAAGTGCACAGGTGCCTCATTAACATGGAAATCAGGCAATATAAATTAATTCTAATGTCACTATTAGTTTATTAACATATATTGTTAGTTTTCTTCAATTTGTTAATTATCCTCTTGTGCTCAGACTCTGATTTGGTAACTGGAGAGGGTTAACTCCACTACATAGGGGTTTAGAGCCCCTAGAATTTTCCATATTAGAAAAAAAGAATCTTTCTTCCTCTCTTCCTTCCTTCCTTCTTCTTCCTTTTCTTTCTTCCTTCCTTTCTTTCTTTTTCTTTCTGAATAACAGAGTAGAGAGATCTATGAGCAAGAGACAGAATAAAGAAGTAAATTATAGAATGAGCTTTAAGATGGCATTAAAGAAATGGGAATTACTGATGGTTTTCAAGAAAGAACCAGGAATTTTTTGATATTTTTATTTTAAAGGAATAAGATTGTACTTTAAATTTCTTTTTATGGATTCTGAATCCAGTAGGAGCCCACATTGTATCCTGACCAAAGTTTCTCCTCACTTAGTTCTCAGAGATCACTGCCTATATCTGAATGTATTTGTTTGTTTACTTACTAAGAGTATCTGTAATTTTTTAAATAAAAATAACTGTTTATAGAGTACCATGTGCCAGACACTTTACATACAGTATCTCATTTGCTTCTCAGGTACAGTTTATGATTATTTTCCCCATTTTACAGATAAGGAAAGTATGGTTCAGAGATTTAAGCATTTTGCCAGGACTCACAGCTTTGGACAAGCCAAGAAAACCCCAAGTATGGCTGATTCAAAACCCTGTGTTCCTGTCTCACTTCCTCTTTAAGATGAAATCCCAACATTTGCTAAGGTTTAAGGATTTCCCTCATTTTCACAGGCAAAATCACTTAAAGCAGTGGTTCTCTGAGTGTGTCCCTCAGATCAGCAGAATCAGAATTACCAGGTATTGTGCTAGAATCACCAATTCTCTGACCTGGTCCCAGACTTAGTGAATCAGAAACCATAGTCTGGGTAGGATGGACCCAGTAATCTGCATTTTAACCAGTCCTTCGTGCCATTTGGTTGCATGCAAAGCTTGAGAACCACTGCCTAGAGGAATGAGACCTGAGCAGGCTTTAATGCTAAGCTGGGAACTGGTCATTGGCTCACACATCCTACTGGCTTCCCAGATGCCACTCGTGGAGAATGTTTCTCCCTCTTTTTCAAGATCCCCCTGCAAAGCAACCAGTGCATGGTGACCTCAGAGTCCTCCATGGACTTTGTTTTGGTTTGGCAATGGTGGCACACAAGCTTACACTGGTTAAGTAAAAGGACAACTTTTGAACATAATTTAACCTGGATGTTGTGGCGGATCGCAAAACGTCACTGTATTTTTTTGGTTCACGTTTGTGTGTGTGTCTACTTCTTCTTTCGTCCAGAACAGGAAGCGGAAGTTCTAAACTACACCGAAACCAGCTCTGGTATTTCCGGCCTTGCTGAGACCAGAAAGTAGCGGAAGAGACAAATCTCTCTTGTTAGAGTTCCAATTTGATTTCCAAATCAAGGTGCACAGGATCAAAGGTCTCTTGAGTACAGATCAGCATCCCAAACTTTGATGCTTATCTAAATAAACAGCTTGGAACTCTGCTCCACTAGTTGTGACCTAGGCAGGTGACTGAGATAAAGTGATAATCAGCTGCTAAGGAATGAGGGGAAATTCCCAGCTGAGAGCTGAAAGCAACAGTATTTGAACCTGTGATTGCCTTCCTTTTTAATTTTCTAAGGTACAGTGATCAATACCTTTAATAAATTGAAGATTCAAGTTCTTAGAACTTGAGTAAACTAGGAGGAAAAACAATTTCCACAAATGGATTCTTTCATTATGATTAAAAAAAAAAAAATAGCAGAGGAACTTTAAGGAGTTACCCTGCCAAGAATTTTGGCTGCAGTTGAACTAGTTAATATGCTTCTGTTATACGACCTCTAAAATAAGTTAAAGCATATAGAAGTAGAAAAACAGGGAGAAAAGATCATATCATGTTTTTTATTTATTATTTAGCTTCCATTTTCTCTTTCAATTGTTTTTTGTTTGTTTCTAGAGGGCAAAACAATTATTCGCCCTACAAGAAATCAAAGGAAATTTGGATTATTTTTTTAAGATTGTGAAACTTCTAGATGAGTGAACCTGGAGGATAATCTATGAATCAAACAAGGGCACTTGGTGCATCATTGGGCAAACTGATAAAACCCGTTCCTCTTAAAGGAGATGAGGAGTTGCTGTTGTCACCAGGACTTCCTTTGGTAAGTTAGTCCCACCACTGCATACAAATGAAATGAAACTGGAAGAGTATTTTACTCATACTCATGGTTTAGAATCTTCAGAACCACCAGTCTGGTCCTTCTCTCTGTTGAGTTTTAAAGGGAATTAGTTTTCAGTAACAGCCTTCCAATATCTGGACTAAAATAATCACATTAGCTCTTGTTAAAATGTACTCACGATCAAGTAATAAAACAATAGCATTCTTCCTACTTTATACCTGAAAACTGAAATTTCTAATCAATGTTTCCACTCTGCTGCAAATCTGAGTGACATTGGGTTGCTTAGGGCTTCCTGAAATACTTGTGCACCATATACATTTCTAATCTGTATAAGAGAACACTGAAACATAAATAATGTCTTTTCCTTTAGCTTAAAGTAAGTATAGTATTTCAGACAGTTCATTTTAGCTTAAAGTAAGAAGTCAGATTCTGCACAGTCTGAGAACACAGACACCTCTATCTTGGATGAGAAGCTCTGGATTCTAAGTTGAGCCCTGTTATGAAACTACTCTTTGCTTTAGATCTCCACCTTGTGGCTAGATGTTTAAAATGAAGATCCCTTTGGATTTTATGATCCTGGTTTATAGATTCTTTTAAAAAGGAAGTCAGGATGGACGTTTCCTGAAAATAGCTTAGTCGAGATGAAGTCTGAAAATAATGAGACTTACAGTTGGGTATTTAAAACCGTATCACTCAGGTTTAGCTTATTTCTGGATGATTTTTCCTACTGAGGCACTTGTTTGCCACTATTTGTTAGGAAATTAGTTTTGGGCTTCTTAAGGATTGAAGAGACTTTCAGGGACCATCTGTTAAGTTAGTTCTGGTATTGAGGGAGCCACTAAGGGGACCGTCATCAGTAGAATGTTCCCATGCCCTCTGTAAACTCCAATGGGTGGACTCAGTTAGATATCAACCTCAAAACACTGGGTAGAAACACAAGAGATACTCTTCTAACACATGGTTTAACTTCGTTCAAGAAAGCAGACAGGTGACAACTAGAACATCCCGTGATTTCATTTTCGAAGTTGTCTCGTCACAACATAGAAAAGCCATAGGGCGTCCACCAGGTGTACGGCAGCGCCCCCTAGAGCTTACAGACCACGCCGTCCAGTGCAAAGTCCTGCTAGGGCTAAGCCTGTTGTGCTGGGACCTTTGTGTGCTAGGGCTCTTTGGATTTACATAAAGTGCGATTTACAGAAGTTAGTTAACAAAATACAAGTTATTTTACTATACTGACTTGTTTACATGTTATCCTTGACTCCTGTTGGGTTTTCTCTTTTCCATGCTCCAAAGTGAATGGTGACTCCACCTTAAAATCCTACCCAGGATCTGACAACTCCTCCTCACTTCCATTGTTCATAGTGATCAGACTGAGCCTATCAGAACAGAAGTCAGATTCTCCCCACTCCTCTGCATCAAAACCTTCCATGACTTCCCTATCACTTAGCAGAAAAGCCCAAGTCCTCACAGGAGTCTTCAAGGCCCACTCTACATTCTGGGTGTTTCCTCTCCAACCTCATGGCTTCTGATTATCACCTGCCCTCCTTCTGCAGCAGCCACACCATGGCCTTTGGATTACTACTCCGTCTGCCTGGGCGTTCTCCTTTCTGACATTCACAAGGTGTGCTTCGGGATTACCTAAAATTCATGCTTCTTTCCCGGCCGCCCTTTTGGAAATTTCAATGTTCTTCCCAAACTCCCAATCCCACTTCACTGCCTTTTTTCCCCTTAGCCCTTATCCCACATCTTATACATTTTATTTATCTCATGTATTTCCATCGCCTCCGTTATAATTAAGGCTCCACGAGTAAGTAGGGAGTTCGCTTGTTTTGTCCAGTCCTAGCACTCAGGACAGTGCTTAGGTCAAGGAGGGTAACAGTAAATATTTGCCAAAGAGACAACTTTCTCACCCTTTGTCTTTAAGTCTCTTAGGTTCATGTCTTATTTGTTTGTATTTTTGCACCTGGCACCGTGCCCTGCGTTTAGGTTATTAATAAATGGTGGGTAAGTGAAGGATTGTTGAAGTGCCTTCCTGAGAACTCTCAACCGATGGAACATATAATCATGGAACAATTGCAATTTTTTTCTTATGTCTGATTTCAGACGTTCTCTGTTGAACTTGCCCTTAAACGCACCTTGGCCAAGGTCACTCTTGCCAATTTGATTCTGAGGACAGTCCTGTAAATATTTCAGACAGTTCATTTTAAAACGTCATTCTTAAACTTCATCTAAAGCTTTTCTCTTCCCTTTTCCCTGACACTGTCTACCTGGTGACCTGAAAATGGAATGTTTATGGACTTTCTTACATACTCATTCTTCTTTCTTTTCCTCTTGGGCATTCCTCTCCTCTCTTATCAAACCCCAGACTCCCACGGGGTCCCACAGAGCTTACTGCAGCCAACTCCGTGGGAAGGGGCAAGCAGTTCTGCTCCCCTGACTGGTCACAGACTCATGGTTTACAGCACCATTTCTCAGACTTTTACACACGTATCAATTTCCTAGTGGTCTTGATAAAAAAGCAGATTCTGATTCAGAAGGCTGAGGGTGGGGCTGAGACCGTGGGTTGCTGATAACTCCCAGGTGATGCCGATACTGCCTGACAGAGGGTGACGATTGAGTGACAAGGGATCGAGAGTCCTCTGCTTCTTCGGATGTAGCCATTTCTGTCTGACACTGGTGGCCTCTGTTGATATTGCCGCCTCTGCATGGGGACTATTGGTGGCTTGTAGGGGTCTCAGTTTAGCTTCATTTCGGGCCCTTCACTGCTGCCAGGAGTAAAAATTCTAAACATCTATCCAGGTTGGGCTGCCTGGGCAGCTCCCAGGGCTCCTGTCTCTTGGTTAAATTCTTTCTTACCTTCTTATGGAGCCAAGGAATGAGAGGGATGATAGTACATACCCTCTTTGAGCCATGGAGAACTGGTATTGGGGAGGGGTTGCCCTCTTCCTCTCCTAGACACATCACAGAATCGTCTCATCAGATCTTCAGATGTGGCCTCCTACTTCTGGAATCTCCTAACATGGGAACAGATGTTACACAACCCTTTGTTTTTCCCCAGATCGGGGAAGAGACTGTAAAGGCAAATGTGCCACAGGTCTCTTTTCTAATAATGGCCTCCACCTTGAGAATGGTCTCACCGGGCTTGACTTGTGTACTGGGATGAATGTTGACCTCTGGACTCTGCAGCCCAGTGAGGATCTAGCTAGGAAGTGATTTTCTCAGAACTTTCCTCACTTGCCTTTTGGAAGGAAAACTTCCCTCTGCCCCTGCCCGAAGAAGGTGGGGGATTGGCACCCTTCTCACAGACACTTGACCCTCAAATCACGAATGATGACCTCTTTCATCATCTTCTTCTAATAGGATCTGTTAATGCCCCCATCATATGGACTTTGCCTCCATTTTTGGTTTCTCCTTTTCTCCCTGTTTCCTTCAGGCTTCAGCGTGGACTCCAAATTTAGAACTGCAGTGGAGGGTGGAGGTCTCAGAAAGCAAGGACCCAGGGATGGGTAGGGAATAATGATTAATCTGCCTTGGTCCCTGGAAGGATGAAACAACAGGATAATAAAGGGTTGTAAATAATATATTGTTAATCATTATATGCTCATTGCAGAATTATTGTGAAATCCAAATTTAAGAATATCTTGAAGTTACAAGTGAGTTGCACTGGATCAAAATGAGCATACACAGCTTTGAAGACAGATTTTTTATTTTTTTTTAAGATTTTATTTATTTGTTTGCCAGAGAGAAAGATCACAAGTAGGCAGAGAGGCAGGCAGAGAAAGAGGGGGAAGCAGGCTCCCTGCTGAGCAGAGAGCCCGATGTGAGGCTTGATCCCAGGACCCTGAGATCATGACCCGAGCCGAAGGCATCGGCTTACCCCACTGAGCCACCCAGGCGCCCCGAAGACAGATTTTTTTAAAAACTTATTATGCAAAAGTTTTCCTTGAGCTCAGAAGTTTTATCATACAATGGTTGCAATAGTAAAAACAACTGATACTTATTGAGTAAAACTACATACTAGTTACTGTATCAGGCATTTTAAATAGCCATTTAACCTTCAAAATGTATACCGTAAGTAGCATCCCTGTCCCCATTTTACAGATAAGGTCGCTGAGGCTTTATGAGTTACAGTGACTTGCCTAAAGTCTCACAGTCTGTGAGCATCAAACCCAGGATTCATGCCCCTGTTTGTAGTCTCAGTAAATGGAAAACTATAGGCTTGATCTAGCTACCCTTGCAACTAGCTAAACATCTGTAAATTAGATAGTTAATGAGAATTAGGGCTGTAAGAAAGATCTGATCTGATTCCATTAGACTCATTCATTCATTCTTGGATAAGGAATTTCTATCCAAGTAAGATGAATAGTCTTCCCTAAGGTGACACACCACCAGCAGTACCAAAGCCTTGCTCATTCTACCTCAATGCTTTGAACATTTGTATTGAGAAAGAGAGAAAAAAAAGAAAAGTTTATAGTCCTAGGGAGTCTCACTCCTAAAAGTATTATGATGAATTTTTTAAATAAAGATTTTATTTATTTATTTGCGAGAGAAAGAGGGTGAGAGAGAGAACATAAATAGGGTGGGACAGGTGGCAGAGAGAGAGGGAGAAGCAGACTCCCCACTGAGCAGGGAGCCAGATGCAAGGCTCCATCCGAGGACCCTGAGATCATGACTTGAGCTGAAGGCAGGTGCCTAACCAACTGAGCCACCTAGGTGCCCGGGATTATTTTGGATAGTACAGAATCCTTCTATGGAAGAATAATTCAGCCCCATTGGTACCTTTCTTGTTTTCCCTATTTTGAACCTAATGGATTCATCAGATAGTTCAATATTTGTTCGTGGAAACAAGGATGCATGAATTATCCATAAAATTTTACATTAAAATCTGGGTTTTCCAAACCTTTCTTTCTTCAAAACCTTGAGCATAGAAACCTACAGTAATTCACAGAGCTTAAAGTATTCATGAATTAAGCAGAGATTTGGCTCCAAGTGTTGCCAAATGGTTTCTGTGTTAATGAGCATTACAGATGAACAAGGTGCAAATCAAGTTCAACCAACAAGCCCACCCTTTCAAAGTCCAGCTTTGTTTATTCTCTCCCTTTGGCAAGAAAACTGGAGTCAAACTACTTCATATGTGTGAGGTGGCCAGACATTGTGAACATGTGGTTACATGAGCCTTATCTCTCAGACCATTAATGCAGACTGGAGTAAGCAACGAAAGGGAAGCCGATAGCGACTGTCGCAGAGATTTTGAATTCATTGCAAATATAGTCGAATAAGAGATCTTAGAACTCCTGCCAACTTATCTTGCTGCAGCAGGTGGCAGCGGTACTTGATACTGCCAGTGGTCGGAACACAAGAACGCCCAGCTCTAAGAAAACAGAAAAACTTGAACTGATTTAACAGACACATTAGAAAGTGATAATTCACATTGCCAAATACATTTTCATTTTGTAAAGGATTATAGTACTTAAGTTCCTAATAAGCTTTCTCAGGGCTGCTAACATATAATTTTTAAAAAATTAAAATTATGACTTACATGCAAATATAAAATGAACACATGTCAAAGATTTTATTCACTCCTTTACTAGTGAGGGAATTGGGAAAATGTTAAGACTGGGTCAAAGAGCATTTGAAGACTTAAGATACATACAGGCAATTTAATAAGAAATGTTAGGAAATTGCTGAACCAGATACAAAAAAACTAGTTAATATCTTACCGGGCAATAACCATAACCTTTGGGATAATCTGTTCCACAAAACATTATTTGCATCTCTACTAGACAAAAATATATACTTTTCATGGTAACATCATTAAATTTGGAAACTTTGATCAGCAGTAAATAGCAATTTTTTTTTGTAAATAGCAATTTTTTAAAAGATTTTATTTATTTGTCAGAGAGAGAGTGGCATGGCGGGGGGAGGGTGTCCAGCAGGCAGAGGGAGAAACAGGCTCCTTGCTGAGCAAGGAGCCCACCGTAGGACTCGGTCCCAGGACCCTGGGATCATGACCTGAGCTGAAGGCAGATGCTTAATTGACTGAGCCGGGTGCCCCAGTAAATATGAATTAAAGAAGGACATCTCCTAGATAACCCTTGGATGCCCCTTCTGTCATATGATACTGACAGGACTTGTCATCTACTTTTTTTTTTTCCAGTTTTTGATACTTTTCCTTCACAATGCATTTAATTTTTATTAATTATATGATTTTTGGTAATAGATGCATAACATAAATATGTATGTAATGATATGGAAATGAAACTCAAATTATCAGATAAAATAAGAGTTGTATATAGAAGAATGGAGAGTCCTTAGAGGAACCATTTCAGATGAGGCAACATGGTCTGAAGACCCCTTTGGATTTACTACTACTGTTTATCAAGTGCTGCCTGTGTGTCAGGCATGACCTTAGATGCTTTATAAGTACTATATCTACTACTCATGTAATGACCCTGAAAGTAACTGTTATGAGAAGACAACTGATGATAAGGGAGCTAGACAACTTACCCGAGGTCATATAACTAACTAGATAGATTGTTGGGCTCAATTGTTGTGCTCTAAACTTGTGCTTTATAGAGGTTACTCTATACTCTGCCATTGTCAGCATTTCATTATGGGGGTAAAGATCTTAACGTTTCCACATTTAATTTTTTATCTTATTTTATTTAAATTCCAATTAATTAACATGTAGTGTATGATCAGTTTCAAAGATAGAGTTCAGTGATTCATCAGTTGCACACAACACCCAGTGCTCGTTACTTCAAGTGCCCTCCTTAATGCCCATCACCCAGTTACCCCATCCCCCTATCCACCTTCTCTCCAGCAACCCTGTTTGTTTCCTATGGTTTGTCTCCCTCTCTGATTTCATCTTTTTCTATTTTTCCCTCCTTCCACTATGATCCTCTGTTTTGTTTCTTAAAATCTACATGGGTGAAACCATATAATTGTCTTTCTCTGATTGATTTATTTCACTTGGCATAATACCCTCCCGTTCCATCCACATGGTTGCAAATAGTAAGATTTCATGTTTTTTGATGGCTGAGTAATATTCTATTGTTTATCTATACCACATCTTCTCTCTCTGTTCATCTCTTGATGGACATCTGGGGTCTTTCCATAGTTGGACTATTGGGGACATTGCTGCTATAAACATTGGGCTATTTTTTTAAAATATTTTTATTTATTTGACAGAGATCACAAGTAGACAGAGAAGCAGGCAGAGAGAGAGGAAGGGAAGCAGGTTCCCCACTGAGCAGAAAGCCCAACATGGGGTTCGATCCCAGGACCCTGAGACCATGACCTGAGCCAAAGGCAGAGGCTTTAACCCACTGAGCCACCCAGGTGCCCCTAAACATTGGGCTTATAAGCACAAATACTGACTCTTAATACTTGTCTCTGTATGAAACCTGGAGCTGATACTTAATGGAGATTTTCTAATGGCCACTAATTGCCTTGTCCTTATTGTATTATTTAACCAGCAAAACAGTTCGGTGAAGGGGATTGAGAAGCACCTTTAGTTTACAGCAAAACACAGTGATACTTAACTAGATCTCTATTTGTTCTAATTTAGAATCTCCAAATGTCTGGTAGCATAGTGTATCTGTAAAATAGACTGTCTTCCCCTTTCAGAGTTTATAATCCATGAGAGACTGTATAAATATAAGAACATATTGACATTTATAAAACTCTGCAAATATTGAACAGAAACAGATTAAACAGAGAAGTGGATCGTATACCATTAATAGCTTTCCTAAAGCACTGTGATTATTTCACTGAGATAAATGTATCATTGGTAACTTCTAACTTTTAGAAAAGCATTTGCTTGCTTCAATATTCGGATGATGCAGAGGACTGGTTCAATAATTTGGACTTTCGGAGTCCTGGCCCTCAATTCAGGAAGTGGTTCAGATACCCTGATGGACATCCATCTTTCCTCCTTTTCTTTCTTATTTCCTTCCTTCTCCCTCTGTCCCTTCTTCCTCCCTCCCTCCCTTCCTTCGTCCCTTTCTTCCTTCTGTTCTTTCTCCCTCCCTCTTTTCTGTCTTCTCCTCTTCCTCCTCCTCCTCCTTCTTGTCAACCTTTAGGCAAGACAAAATAAGAAACACAAATTTTTCACATTCATATTTCATCTTCTACTTTTTGTAGCTAATAATCCCAAATAGTTGTCATGTTAATCTATTACGATTTCCTTCCTACATCTTGCCAGAAGAGAACGTTGGAACTCGTAGGTAGAGAATGTAGACACCTGCGTTATTACAGGAAGCTGAGAACATCGGTTTTAAGATTTGTGAGGTGTTTTTTTTTTTTTAAGATTTTATTTATTTATTTGACAGGCAGAGATCACAAGTAGGCGGAGAGGCAGGCAGAGAGAGAGGAGGAAGCAGGCTCCCTGCTGAGCAGAGAGCCCGATGTGGAGCTCGATCCCAGGACCCTGGGATCATGACCTGAGCCGAAGGCAGAGGCTTTAACCCACTGAGCCACCCAGGCGCCCCAGATTTGTGAGGTTTAAATGAACACATGTGTCAGACATTTGTCTGGGCTTTCTAACCCATTAATTTCAATCTATATATCTAGTCTACATATCTTTGGTGTGAAAAACTTACTAGATGAGTGCATTGGAGAATCAGAGTCAAGAGGGACCTTTAGAGATGATCATGTCCAAATTCTCTTTCAGTGAATTATCTCTTTCACAATATCCCTGCTGCACAATTGTCCAATCATCAGTAATTGTCTATACCTTCTTGGACTCTCAATGACTAACAGGGTGCTAGTTTTTCAAGGATGGCCGTAACAAATTACCACAAACTTGGTGACTTCAAACAATAGAAATTTCTTCTCCCACAGTTCTGAAGACTAGAATACTGAAATTAAGGTGTTGGCAAAGCCATGTTCCCTGTGAAGCATCTAGAGGAGGATCTTCCCTTCTTCCAGTTACATCTGGAGATATTCTTTAGTTGGTGGCAGCAACTCTAGTCTATCCTTCTGTTGGTGTCTCTTTTCCTATGACTGTCTTCTCATATAAGGTTACTGGTTGTATTGGATTAACGGCCAATCCTAATGACCTCCTCTTAATTTGGTTACATCTGCAAAAATCCTGTTTCCAAATATGGTCCTATTATAGATATGAAGGGTTAGGACCTTAGCATATCTTTGGGTGGGAGGAGGTCACGATTCAATCCATAACACACAGTATAACTGAAAGAGCTAAATGATTTATATGCTCATACTTCTGTTCTTGGCTTCTTGGCTCAGAATACCTCACATCTATCCAGTCCTGAAGCCTAGCCCATCATTCTTGCATTGTGATCCCTCCCACTCCTCTTGCTTGACCTGGTTTTGCAGGGATATCCCAGACCCAGTGTTACCCCAGGCTTACTCCAGACCCAGTCTTAACTCGGCCATTCCAAGAAGCTTGTTTCATTGTTGGTTCAGTTAACCTGTTAAAAGTTCTTTTTTATCTTTGGTACAAAATCTGAGCCTGTGTAACTTCCAGACTTTGGTCCTAATCTTTTTTTTTTCCTATAGCAACATATAAAACCAATACATTTATTCTTACAAATAATGCCATATTTTTATGTCACTGTAATTTGCAAAGAGATTTCATATTGTCAAAATAAATCTCAACAAAATGGCTGTAGATTAGCGAAATGAAGTGTTCATGGTCATATGAGCTTTGAGCTGCAAAACTTGGGTTCCTTGAAAGTCAGCTGACTCTAGGGCCAGTTTTTTATATTATGCCTTAAATGTAGTCCTCTTCCTTACCATACTCTTTTATTTATTTTTTAATTTTTAAAATTTTTAATTCAAAAAAGTTTTTGTTTTTTGTTTTTTTGTGGGTTTTTTTCCTGTGGTGTTTTTTTTTTTTTTTCTCTAGATAGTGTGCACAAGCAGGGGAAGGGGCAAAGGGAGAGAGAACATTTTAAGCAGGTTCCACATTCAGCATGGACCCTGATGCGGAGCTTGATCTCACAACCCTGAGATCGTGACTTGAGCCAAAATCAAGAGTCAGTCGCTTAACTGACTGAGCCACCAAGGCATCCTATTACCACACTCTTAAATATTTGACCAATACTTACATATCCTACTTTCTAGTAATCTCAGTCTTAGCTTTATGCCTAAGATCAACTTTTGTACAAGTACTCTAGGAGATATACCTGAGAATGTTCTTGGCAGCACTATTCACAAGAGCAAAAACCTAGGAAAACCTAACAGCTCATTGACAGGAGAGTGGACATTAGAGTATATTTACTGAATGGAATATTACTTAGCAGTCAAAACTATTGAACAACAGCTTTCACCTTGGATAATACAAATATAATGTTAAAAGAAAAAGTCCCCAAAACATACATTAAATACGATATCTTTTTATAAAGTAAAAAATAAAATGAAATTAAAACTATACTCTTAGGCTTACTTGAAAATGAGATCTAATTATAAAAGATGAAAGGAAGGGATAGATTAAACACAAGATACAGGTGGTGGTTTAAGTTGAGTGCAATAGGGAAATGCATGGTAATGACCACATCCTGGTATCCAATTGCTAGTACTGTGTAACAAACCATCCAAAACTTAATGTCATAAAACAACTATTTAATAATGTTCACAGATTCTATACATCAGAGAGTGGGACAAGAAGCAGTGGGGATATCTTGGGTTTGGTTCATGATGTCTGAGCCTCAGCTGAGAAGACTGGAAAGATGGGCTGAGTTTTTGACAGTTGGGAAATGGAATCATCTGGGGATGTCTAGCTATTGATGTTGGCTAATGGCTGGAACACCTTTCTTGGTCTCTCCACATGGATTCTCAGTGTGGGCTAATTTGACCTTCTTCACAGCATAATGGCTGCATTCCAAGAGCAAGCATCCAAAGGGAGGAAAGCAAAAGAGCATGTCATCTTTATGATCTAGTGTAGTTGTGTAATGTCACTTTTGCCAAACATTACTGGTCAAGGCAGTTGCAATGGTCCGGTTTCAAGAGGAGGATACAAAGACCTCCCCAATCCACTGGTAGAATTCCAATATCATATTGTAAGAATGGGAGCTATTTTTTGTAGCCATCTGCCAGAGATACCTTGTGGCCACTGCCAGAAGTAGAAGTAAGTTGTTGCCAACCAAATTCTTGTTTTCTTTTAGGGCGGTTCATGGGATCTTACTACATCATTAAAAACAGACAAACAAGCATGAAAATAAATAATTAAGCACATTTGTAAATCAGTGAAGAGAATGTGTCTTAAACCAAGTATTATGGTTCCTATACTTTTGTGTCCTTGGAGTCCAATAAATAAGTAAAAACAGATGTATTCATGTATTCATGTATTCATCTCCCCCAACTTGGATGCTCCCAATGTCTTAACTTTTCTGATATTCATCTGATATTCCTCTAAAGCTTCTCATCATCTTTCTCATGCTCGTCCCAACATTCTCCAGTTAATCAGCATTTCTGCTAAAGTGTCATAACAGGAGGGCAAAGATACGATCTATCTAATGTAGAATACAGTGGACTATTTACTCTTATAATCTCTAGAGAATATTTCTATTATTATTCTAAAGTTACACTAAATTTTTTAGTAGCCATCTCCCATCATCAGCTCATACTGATCCGAGGTCATCTGAAACCTTTGTCCTGTTTTTCTCATGCCGTGCCATACCATACCATGTTTTTCACATCATTGAATCCAGATTCTCTCATCTTGAATTTTTAAATTGTTTTCATAAATCTGAAACAGTCATCTACATTTCTCTTCGTTAAATTTTAAATAGATTGTTTTCAGTCCATTTTTCAGAACTTTGAAACAAAGTAGAATCTCCATTGTATTATTTAATGTAGTAACTGTCCTCACCAATTTTGCAACATCCACACATTTGATTAGTATGCTGATTATGTTTTGATCTAAGTTGATCAGACAGGGCAAAGAGTAAAGCCCTGGTGGGTTTAGGATGGTGTGATTTGTTTTTAGTGAATCCAGGCTCTTTTCTTTTCTTTTCTTTAATTTTCTTTTCTTCTCTTCTCCTCCCTTTTCTTTTCTTTCTTTCTTTTTTAAGATTTTATTTATTTATTTGAGAGAGATGGGGAGAGAGAGTGAGCATGAGCTGGGGGAGGGGCGGAAGGAAAAGAGAAGCAGACCCCTCTTCTGAGCAGGGAACCTGACTCCAGGGCTTGGGGCTCTGGGCTTGAGACCTGAGACCATGACCCGAGCTGAAGGCAGACACTTAACTGCTTAACTGACTTGACCACCCAGGCAGGCAGGTGGCCCCAAATTCTCTTTCTTTTTAAAGGTAAACAATTCGTTGACATACTTCTCATTTCAAGAGAAGGTAGATGCTATATTTGCCGGTCTGTGGTTTTCAGAATCTATTTGAATTGATCTCCTCATTCTATTCACTCGTTTTCACTCTTTCATTCATTTTACAAACACAATAATACTAGGTAAGACGCAATAAAAGTAAATAAGTAAAAAAAGAAAGTAAAAAAGATGTTGCCTTTAACTTCAAAGACCTTGTATTTTGTTTCTCCTGCTCCCCACTCCTTTGGAAATCAGGGCTTTGGGTATCTTAGGTCTTCTGGCACAGCTCCATCATTTCCCTTAAAGTGCTTAAAATGGGATCAGATTTATGAATGTTAGATTGGGAAGATGAGGGTAGGGCAGGAAAGGGCAGGAAACTGCCACCTTACTGAGCAAGTCTTTGCAGAGAAGATGGAATTTCAGGAAGTCTTAAAACATCTGATGAATTTTATTTAAAGCTTCACTGAATTTTGTTAGATTTGACATAGTACAGAAATATAGTGAAACTTAGAAGTAGTTATTAACTTGGCCTGAACCACATGGTAAGTGTAAACATTTCTACCACTGTTGGAATAGATCTTAGAATGTGAGGACTAGCATGCATCTCTCACTAAAAGTAGTTTTCTTGAAAAAAGAACTAACCTTATTAAATTTCCCACTGAAAGTTTTGTTTTGATATTCTGTGTGTGCACATAATACTAGGTTAAAAAATCTTCTGGAAACAGTATGTCAGGCATTGAAGAAACAAAGTTTACACATTTTATTGTAGAATCCACTTTTTTCTTCAAAGCAGTAACTTTTTACTGTCTGTTTGTGTTCCATTATTGTGCTAATAAATCCATAGGGATCCATAGGGATAAAAAAAATTGAGATTTTTACTAGAAGTGAGCCAAGTATAATTCTTTCCCAAAACTTAAGTGTTAACATTGTCATTTCACTATGAAGATGGACTTTGTTTTGCCACTCAGTTATTCTTTCCAACCCCAATTTTGCCATTTATGCAAGGTATGTATGTGTGTGCATTTTGCTGCTGTTTTCTTACTTGCCTGTCCCTTTCCCATCATGTAGCAGTTTATTCTTTCGGAGCGGAAGAGGAAGAAAGAAAGATCGTCATGGTTCCCTTCTCCGGTTTTGTTGTTTCTCTTCTCAAAGACTCGTATTGGCCAAATTGAAGGTGGTGAGAAGCATTGAATTTGAGATGACTTTAGTGACAAAGTGTTTTTTTCCTAATGAACATTTTTATTTATTTGTTTGACACAAAAAGAGAGAGAGGGAGGGAAGGAGAAAGCAAGCAAAAGCAAGGCCAGCAGCAGGGGTGAGGCAGGCTCACCACCAAGCAAGGGGGCCCCCAGATGTGGGGCTCGGTGTCAGGACCCTGGGACCATGACCCTAACCAAAACAGTCCCTTAAACCAATTGAGCCACCCCAGTGCTCCAACAAAGTGGTTTTTCTTAGGGCTTCTTAGAAGCAATCAGTCATTGAGAGATTCTTTTTTTTTTTTTTTTTTTAAGATTTTATTTATTTGTCAGAGAGAGAGAGAGTGAGCGAGCACAGGCAGACAGAATGGCAGGCAGAGGCAGAGGGAGATGCGCAGGCTCCCTGCCGAGCAAGGAGCCCGTTGTGGGACTCAATCCCAGGATGCCGGGATCATGACCTGAGCCGAAGGCAGCCGCTTAACCAACTGAGCCACCCAGGTGTCCCAGTCATTGAGAGATTTTTAGAGAGAAGGGAAACAAGTAATATAAAGAAGGTGGAAATGGTGAGGCTATAGAAATTGTTGCCACACATTCAAGGATATTTCTTCAATTACTGTGCTATTGAATAAAGTCCTGGGATGACTTCTCTGTCTCCAAAAGAAAGACTACTCTTTTCAAAATTTTTAAAATATTTTATTTATCTGAGAGACACAGAGAAAACATGAATGTGGCAGGGGTGGGGGGAGAGGGAGAGGGAGAAGCAGACTCTTGGCTGTGGGGCTCGATGTGAGGCTTGATCCCAGGACTCCAGGATCATGACCTGAGTCTAAAGTAGACACTTAACTGACTGAGCCACCTAGGCACCCCAAAAGTCTGCTTTAATACTATTTCTTTTCTCTGGTTTTTGTTTTTGTGTGTGTGGGGGGGAGAGGATTAGGGGATGCCAGGAGCAGAGGCAGGGCCAGGAGGGATGTTGGAGAAGGAAAGGACAGCCAGGAAGTGGGGATAGGAAGGGAGGTGGAGACCGGATGCCTTATATATCCATCAGAACTGAAATTAGATTTCTTTCTTTTTTTTTTTTTAAGATTTTATTTATTTATTTGACAGAGATCGCAAGTAGGCAGAGAGGCAGGCAGAGAGTGAGAAGGAAGCAGGCTCCCCGATTGAGCAGTAGGCTTGATGCGGGGCTCGATCCCAGGACCCTGAGATCATGACCTGAGCCGAAGGCAGAGGCTTAACCCACTGAGCCACCCAGGCACCCCTGAAATTAGATTTCTTATTAAATTCCAAATTGGGGTGCCTGGGTGGCTCAGGTGGTTAGGCCTCTGCCTTTGGCTCAGGTTGTGTTCTTCAGGTCCTAGGATCAAGCCCTACGACAGGTTCCCCGCTCAGTGGGGCGTCTGCTTCTCCCCCCTGCTGCTTCTCCCTGCTCATGCACATGCTCTCTCTCTCTCTCTCAAATAAATAAATAATATTTTTTAAAAATTCCAAACTTGAAGGCAACTTGGGGGAGTATATCGGTGGCCAATACCATGTCACACATTATGGTGTTGGATATTGTAAGGCAAATTCAGAACTTCTGAAATTCTTTCTATTCTGTGATAGAGAAGGAAGATGGACAATGGCTTTGAACTGGCTGCTTTACTTGGCCAATGGGAAGATGAGCAGAGAAAAGCAGGGCATATTGGCAAATTATGATTCATTGATTTATAAATTATTATTTACTAAAATTAAATATATGCTTCCTTTTGGACATAGCATGAGCTCATACACTTGAAAAATGACATTTGCTTTTCAGAAAGCCTCTTAGAGAAGTTGATACATACGTTTATTGTTAATATATTGACTATGGTAAAATTATGGTAGTAAAGCTTCTATTTTATAACCTACTCTTTTCAAGCGACTCATCATATGTTGCCTGTTAGCAGATTCACTGTTTATATTTAACTTTCTTATCCCATGCTTGTATCCTTACTTTATTTAGTCTTTAACTTAACTCTTAGCGGTTTCCCATTGTTGACTGAGGTTTTTAAGACAAGGAAACAATTATTATTATTTTTCCAAAGAAAATTAATATAGAGGGATATTATCTCGTCAATCTTTTTTACTCTTTTTCCAAATAATGAGTCCATTTGGAAATCTGTTGAAAGTATGAGCCTTCTCTTCCTAAAATGTATGTACCCAAGTTTGCATACAATTTCAGGGGGATAAACTTTCTTTAAAGGTACAGGGGTCCCAGCTTAATACATTTTATTTAGAATGTGGAGCAGCAAGAGTGAATTGTACTGAAAGGGACTAGACGAGGAGATAGATCTGGTACAGAAACAGCTGCAGACAGGTGTTGTACATTTTTGCACAGATTATTTCTTGGTGGTGTGGAAGCTTCTTTAATTAAAATATCATGAGAACAGCTGGCCGCCAGCTAACACTGGCAACACAACAAGAATGTCAATAAATGCATCACAGAAGAAAACTTCCAGCCACAGCTGTTTCCAATGGAGACTCGGAGTCTGTAGCCCTACGGACAAGAGCTTCAACTTTTCCATTTTGCTCACACTTGCTGTAGCATCTTTAATGTTGAAAATAAACTGAGAACTTCCCCAGTATTGTTAAAAATACCACCAGGGGCATTTAGGCTTTGTAAAACGTTGGAAAAGTAGTTAATTCCAAACAACTCATCACATGTCTCCTTGTGAGTCACTGAGCAAACCAAAAAAATGAGCTCCAGGACTCATGACTCGGTTGTCTCCTTTAACTCGGAGACCGCAATCCCACTGGCAGCGCGAGAGGGCTTGGCTCCAGGATGCAGTGCCCCGAGTGGAGAGCAGGGAGCACTGGCGAGCACGTCCTGGCAGCGCCCGAGGCGCACACATGATGGGATGCATCCCAGGTGGGTCAGGAACGATCCCGGGACAAGTCAGGACACGGGGTTTCTGGTTTTATTCCCCTCATTTGCAGTTACCCCTTTCTCCTTTCGGTTTCCTTAGCTTTAAAATGGGACTAATGTGAGAAGGAAGTGAGAGAGCAGAGATAGTGTTTTCAAACCTGCAAGTCAGGGGCGCCTGGGTGGCTCAGTGGGTTAAAGCCTCTGCCTTCGGCTCCAGATCATGATCCCAGAGTCCTGAGATCCAGCCCCGCATGGGTCTCTGCGGCTCAGCAGGGAGCCTGCCTCTCTGCCTACTTGTGATCTCTATCAAATAAATAAATAAAATCTTAAAAACAAAACCCTGCAAATCATTAATCGAATGGAAGGCATTATAATTTCTCCACTTCCACATAATTGGAAAATGATGGTAAGTAAAATATAAGTACCTTTAAAAGTAAAGTAAAAGTAAAATAAGTAAAAATAAGTGCCTTTTCTAGTGTTGGTAACCTACTTTAAAGTCGGAGGAATCCCTACTGCAGGCACAATGTGTGAACTTCTATACAGCAGCCCCCTGTTAGCCATGGATTTGCTTTCCGCAGTTTTGGTGGGGAGTGGTCAGCTGTGGTTTGGAACCAGGTAATCCTCCTTCCGAGGGATCCTCGGGTCAATAGCAGCCACACCACGCCTGTGTCATTCCCCGGCTTCATCTCATCACGTGGGCATTTTACCATCTCTCCTGATCACAAGACGGGCCTGTACAGTACAGTAAGATGTTTCGAGAGAGAGAACCACATTCATGTAACTTTTATTCCATAAATTGTTGTTTGTTCTGTTTCATTATTACTTATTGTTGTTACTGTCTTACCGTGCCCGATTCGCAAATTCAGCTTTATCGTGGATAACTACGTCTAGGAAAAAGCGAAGTATATGTTGGGGCTTAATACTATCTACGGTTTCAGACATCCCCTGGCGGTCTTGGAACGTATTCCCTGTGAATAAGGAGGGACCACAGTATACATATTCTTATTCCTGGTGGGGAAAGAAGGGCTTGAAAATGTAAAGATTTTATTTATTTATTTGACAGAGAGAAATTACAAGTACACTGAGAGGCAGGCAGAGAGAGAGAGAAGGAAGCAGGCTCCCTGCTGAGCAGAGAGCCCGATGTGGGACTCGATCCCAGGACCCTGAGATCATGACCTGAGCCGAAGGCAGCGGCTTAACCCACTGAGCCACCCAGGCGCCCGAAAATGTAAACAAGTAGTGTAATTACAACACATTCCCCTTACACTTTTCTCAAAATGGATGAGTGAAATGTGTCCTACAGTCTTGATTAAAAAGAAAGAAGTGAGCAATTCACCTGAACAGAAAGGGAAGAGAATGAAAATTTTGAAAGCTCACTATGTGCCAAACACCTTACATATTTTAGCTCGTATAATCCCTACGACCACATAGGAGGAAAGTGGTATGTTTCTTATTTTACAGAGAAAGCTGCAACTTAACGAGGTCGGTGGCTTTCTTACCACTCAGCTGGGTATCAAATCTAGGGTTTAAATCCAAGTCTGTCCAACTCCAAAGCATATGTTCTTTTTACATACCACACTACAGTCCGCCCTAAGCATTTTATTGTGAAAGAAGGACAAATTTAATTAAACATAGTAAAAAGAATAGGCCAATTCATTTACCAATTCAATAAGCCTTTCTTAAATAGGTATTGTATATGGGACACTGTGCTAAGTACTAGAAATACAAAGATTCAATAAGAGGGCACTTGTTCACCACAAAAGCTTCTTGAATTCATCTACATTGATCAAAAAAGAGAAATTCATTTTAAAAAAGATGGAAGCAACTCCCAAACATGATTCAAATCTTTTTAAATAACAAGGAGCTTTTGTTTCATAAAGCCTCTCAATATATTAACATAAGATCATTTAAAACTAAGAGATTCTTCAAATACCTTAAGATCTCCATCTCCAAACCTCATGCTACATCTGAAGTTTTAACTGGAGTGATTTTATGCACGTCTATGGTCAAAAGAGAGGCACAGTTGTCTATCATGTGGGCTGAAATGGACTACTCAAATTTCAGAGCTGTCTGCTTGGCAAGAGCCAGGAGAATTTTGAATGATTAGATTCAAGTTCAATAAATTAAGATTAAGGTGTCCCTGAATTTTGAACCACTATGCTGTGAGACGGTGTCTTATCATGTCAGTTGAGCTATAGTTTAAAAAGTATTTCTTTCGGTTGGTGTGATGGTATCATCACTGCCTAGACATTTTGGATTTTGTTTCAGAAGGAATTCCAAATACTACTTATAAGAAGCAAACTCTAATCTTTTAAGGACAAAACGCATCCCCAGCCACTGAGAATAAGGTAAAATGGCAAAACAAACACAATTTTTATTGGAAGGGTCTGCCAGCAGAGGGCAATGTTAGTTTTCACACTTAGTTCCTAATACTTCTATGGATCCTAAACCATTAAGTCTAAAACAGCTGCTTTAGTAAAAAGCTTACGTTGTAATTTGTTGTTGTTGTTCTATGCAAATAAGATGAGTAACATAAGAGAAGCAAAGATAAGGCATAATGTTGATTATTAAAATCCCAACATCTCTGAAAAGAATTAATGAAAACCGGAAAACTCACAAAAGGTCTCGATATTTATTGATTAGAATGCAAGTGGGCGGTTACCAACTCTTTATGGTATTTTCCTAGTGTTTAACATACAGAAGGTTTTCAGTGACTGTTCTTTGAATGACTTAGGAGTAAATTAGTGTCGATCAAATATATACATGTGTGGGTTGGAATGGAAGCTGAGGGTAGAATGAAAACTCCTCACACTTCCTTCTCGTTTAGAATGCAGTCATTACTGTGCATGGCTTCTCCACAGAAAAATGCACATTTTGTGCATGGTTTCCTCTACCATCCTGGAAAGGAGTTTCTGGTCTTTCTGAAAATTTTAGGGCAATCATAAATCAATGAGCTTAATCTTCATAGCTTTGTATCAGTGGGAGGTAAATGTTATTCCTGAATTTTCTATAGGAGAGTTCCAAGGCTTATTTAAGATTGGTAATTATTGGATTTATGAAAAGTAAGACTAGTAAATTAAAATATTGTTGATTGATTGCTGGCTGCATTAAATGAGCTACTTGATAAAAATAAAGTCACAAAAACTGAAACAATGATTTTCTTTAGGCTGAATTCAGTTGAGAGAACACAAATTATGAGTCAGTGTGCATCTGGATGTCTCTGAATCTTAGTTTGTCAATTTTGGTGTGCAGTTATTTTATCATTGTTTATTTTGTTCCTTACATAAAATGATAGCAGCAATGTTGGGAGTTTGAATTAGTTGGCATAATGCCACTTTTTTTCAACATCTGTTAAATATGGTTCTCATTTCATACTCTGTTTCAGCATATAGCTAAATATTTAGCATTAAAAAATACCCTTTGGGGATGACTAAATGAGTTTTTATGTTTCCAATAATTCATTGTGCATTTGTGTTTAGAAAATCAACTTTAAGGCATAAACTATAAGCCCAGGGGGAAGAAACCCTTTTTTCTGTGCACTCTTGATGTTCGGTTTTTTGGTCAGCCTATAAGTCACTGCAAAAGAAATTTGTAGAGATGCTTAAGTGTATGTAGTGCAGAAGATCCTCTGCCGAAAGCCTTGGGATTAGCCGCAGTGTGAGTAGAAGGATTTTGCTGAAATGTTGTCCATCACATCTCAGCAGTTTTCCCACTCGAGTCATTTTTAGGTTAAGGCAGCTCAAGTGCCATCAGAAAATAATACCCCATGATCTATCATCAGTAAGATGTTCTGCGTAAGTAGTTTTTCTAGAGAAGGATTTAGGGTTATGCTGTTTTGGCACACTCTTGTACCACACTGACTAATGGCTGTGTTTGGGGCTGGAGTCTGTCACCCATGCCACAGTCAAATGAAGTGATACAGATTCTGATGACTCTGGTTTCTTTAGCGGGCTCTTCTGATTGAGCTAACAGTTGTAATTTATTATAGATAGGATTTTTTTTTTCAATCACAAATCTCTTTCACCCTCAGTGTTTCAGAAATAACACTCTCTTTCTTTCTTTCTTTCTTTTTTTGTTTTTTTAAGATTTTATATATTTATTTGACAGAGAGAGAGAGATCACAAGTAGGCAGAGAGGCAGGCAGGGCTGGAGCAGGGGAAGCAGACTTCCTGCCCAGCAGAGAGTCTGATGTGGGGCTGGATCCCAGGACCCTGAGATCATCACCTGAGCCGAAGGTAGCGGCTCAAACCACTGAGCCACCCAGGCACCCCAACACTATACCTTCTAAGCTGGGCTTGAGCAGCAGTGGTTTGCCGTACGGCAGTGAGCAACAGTAGCATTATTGCTTTAGGGTACATTTTCGATGTTTATTTACGCTATATAATGCCTTTAGTCTGACTTCCAATAGGCCCAGTAGAATTTCTTTCAGATGTTCAGTCTTTGAAGTTGAAGACGCTACTCTGCTGGTGAAATATACTCACGAATTACCATGAATTATTTAATTCACTTCATTGTATAATGACAAATTACTAATAAACATTACTTGGATTTTCCTGATGCTATCATGTTCATGACTCATTAAAAATGCTTTGGGGGGTGACTTTTGCTATTTATTTGTTTGATTTTATAAATAACCTTTTTAGTTTACCATAGTTTTAGATTTATAGAAAAATAATGCATCTAGAACAGAAAGTTCCTTTATTCTCTATATCCCATTTCCCCCAGTGTTAACATCTCTCATTGTTATAGTAGATTTTTTTTTTTTAAAAAACTTTGTCTTTAAAGATTTTATTTATTCATTTGAAGGAGAGAGAAAGAGAGAGACAGAGAGAGCACAAGTAGGGGGGAGAGGCAGAAGCAGATTCCCTGCTGAGCTGGGAGCCTGATAAAGGGCTTGGTCCCAGGACCTGGAAATCATGACATGAGTTGAAGGCAGATGCCTAACCATCTGAGCCATCCAGGCGCCCCTGTTATGGTAGATTTATTACAACTAGTGAACCAATATTAACTAAACTCCACCATACTTTAGTCATATTTGCTCAGTTTTTAACCTGGTACTCCTTTCCTGTCCCAGAATCCCATGCAAGATAGCATTTGCACATTAGGATTCTCTATAGACTGTGACAAGAAGTCTTGAAAAGACTCTTAGAAGATGACAGATGCTATTCTTATCACATCATATCAAGAGTATGTGCTATCGACATGACTTTTTATCGTTGATGTTAATCTTGATCGCCTGGTGGAGTTACCATTGGCCATTTTTCTAGTTTGTAAAGTTACTCCCCCCCCATTCTTTACTGTATTTGTGAGGGGTAAGTCACTATATACAGCCCACATTTAAGGGATAGGTATTTATCTTCCATCTTTTCGACATGGGGTTAAGTATATATATCATCTGGAACTCTTCTGCATAGGAAGACAATCCTTTACTTATTTATTCAGTTATTTGTTTGTATTAATGGACTCCAGGATATTTATTTCATACTCTGGAGTATAATCAATATTATGTTTTTGCTCAAATTGTTCCCAACTTTGGCCTCTGGAAGTTCTTTCAGTTGGCTTCTGTATCCCTTTGACATATCTCACCATTTGTGTGTGTGTGTGTGTGTGTGTGTGTGTGTGTGTGTGTGTGTATCTTTGTTTTGTTTTGCATTCCCTTCATTTATGGACCTATAAGATGCTCTCAGGTCATCTTGTATATTTCCTGTCCCAGAGTTAGAATTGTCCATTTCTCCAAGGACCTCTGGTTTTTTTTTTATTGGAAATTGCCATTAGAAGCCAAGATTTGGGCACTAAGTGTACCCATTGCTATTGACATGTCATGTTACCTGTCATTGTTTCTAGGCTCTTTCAACTGACAGAGCAAGGAAATCCATGTGTGTATATTAACCTGTATATATACATATCCCATTAAGTATTTTTACATGTAAGTGTCTATAATAAGTCAAACTTGAGATCAATCTTTTCTTTTTTCTTTCTTTCTTTCTTTCTTTTTTTTTTTTTTTTTTTTTTGCACGTTCTTTTCTTTATTTCCCAAAGTAGTAAAAAGGATGTTGAGTTCCAAGGGTTATGGATAGGAAAGTTGTATGTTCTGTTGTGAGCTTCTCTCAGCTTGGCTTCTGTCATCTCCCCACCCCACTTCTCTCTCAAGCAGAATTCAGTCCTCCTGTCTTCCCACACATTCAGACACTCGACATTTGTCTGATATTTCTGGAGGCTGGGAAGCCCAGATCGAGGTGCTGGCAGACTGGGTTCCTCCATGAGGACCACTTCCTGGTTCCTGGGTCCCGACCTGGTGAAAGTGCCACAGACTTCAGTCCATTTTGAATATTTTGAACCTGTTATCACACTATCACACTAGCCTCCTTTATACTTAAAAAAAAAAAAAAAAAAAAAGATTTTTAACTGAGTATAGGCTGAAAATAAAAAGAAAAAAAAAGAAAGATTAGTTTTCATGATATGTTCCCTTATTTCTTTAAAGGAACCTAGAATTATTTATTACAATTTGTTTAATGCATTTTGAATATAACTAAGGTATTTAAATTAAAAATTCTCAGTTGAGAAGCAAACTGAGGGTTTTGGAGGGGAGGGGATGGGGGGTTGGGTGAGCCTGGTGGTGAGTACTAAGGAGGACAGGTATTGCATGGAGCACTGGGTGTGGTGCATAAACAATGAATTTTGGAACACTGAAAATAAATTAAATTAAAAACTACCTCTGTCTGAAAATTAATAAATAAATAAGTAAATAAAGGCAGAAAGCTGAAACTAGTTTATTATTATTGAAGCCGGCACCTTTCCCCTTTCATTAATTGGTAAAGAAAAAACAAACAAACAAACAAACATGCGGAAGGTTGTGACCAGCTGTAGTTCTTCTGAAAACAGAAGAAAGAGGCTTAAATTGCATTAGAAGAAATATAAGGGGGAAATATTCTGATAAAGAGAGTTGCTAAATGTTGGAATGTAAGATAAGAAGAGAAATTAGAATTTTTCCTCTGTTTTTTAAAATTAGGGCAGATTCCCAGCTGTCTAGAATAGTAGGTGTTTTCTGATTTTCAAAGTTCTTTTCCCTCCCTGAATTCTGGCACCCTTCACATCTGGGATCAAAACCTTAGCATAGGAAAGCCCCTACTTTAAAGATGTGGGAGGAAGGTGTGCAAAAAGAAAAGAAAGATTTCACACTTAAAAAAAAATCTTAGAATAAAGGTGAAAATAGAAATTGGGTTGTATCTACCATTTGAGCTATACTTTCATGCCTTTTCATATTTTTCAGTATCAAGTAAATCTATATTGAAACATTGATCTTCCTCTTTTTCATAGCCCCTGATGGTTAATAGAAACTGACCACAGGATCTAATAGATGTTTCCTTCTGATTAATAAGTAAATGGCCAGATAGTCACAGATTTATAGCATTCCTTTTTTTTTTTTTTAAAGATTTTATTTATTTATTTGACAGAGAGAGATCACAAGTAGTCGGAGAGGCAGGCAGAGAGAGAGAGAGGGAAGCAGGCTCCCCGCTGAGCAGAGAGCCCGATGCGGGACTCGATCCCAGGACCCTGAGATCATGACCTGAGCCGAAGGCAGCGGCTTAACCCACTGAGCCACCCAGGCGCCCCTATAGCATTCCCTTTTTAAAGAGCTTTTTTGTTTTCAAGTTGCTTCCACTAAACTGTCCTCACTTCTACAACTCTTTAGTTGTCTATCTGGAGGTAAGCAAAGGTAAGTTTCACATAAACAAAATGGTTTAAAACAAGATGGTTTAAGCACTTGTTTTGGCACTATAATGATTAATTTTCCCTACAGAATATTTATTTTCATAAAAATGTCATATTCAGGCTAGTCATAAAATTATTTTGCATGGTGACAATGGAGTGTATTGGAAAGAGTCCTAAAAGACCTAGGTTTAGCTCCTGGCTCTACCACATACTACTGATGTCATCTGGGGTAAGTTGGTTAATGCTCTGAGTTTAATTTGCTCGTCTCTGAGATAGTTAAGAAATACTTATCTTACAAGGTTATCGTGACTATTCATGTATATGAATCCATCCAAGTGCTAAGAACAAGGCTAAAGTACTCATTAGATGACTGTTACTATTATTACCATTATTATTAATCATTTTACATTCAGCAGTTCATCCACATTGAATTCTTATGGTGTGTTTGGCATTATGTGCTTATAAAAAGGAATCGAACAGAGCCCTATTCTCAAGGAATTCATAGCATTGTGGGAAAATATGAAATTAGTTTGAATTGATAAATAATGAGGGAGAAAGCTCAGAAATAAGCTTAGGGGTAGGAGGAGCTCATTCAAGGCCAAAGAATGCCTGATGCACAAAGCAAAAGAAACCGAGACTATAGAATCTTTTTTTTTTTCCCTGAAAAGGCCTATACAGGATGGCTATTATTATACTAATGATGACACTCTGAAATATACTAGAAAGCAATTATATATCTCAAAGTTTTATTGTTAAAAGTTTCCAATTTTATTGTAAAATAGTAGGGAAAATGCAGACAGGCAAGTGAAGGAGAGGAAGACGTGGGAGCCAGGACGGATGATCTACCCTCTTCGCGTGAACTTCATTTTCAGTTTCCTCTTCTGTGAAATGGGGACCATTCCTTCAGTGACCTCATAATTTTTTGGAATAAGGATTAAAGGTTCATACACGTAAAGCCCTTAAAATAGTGCTTGGGACATAGGAAGTGCCTGGTGATTATTAATTAATCTATCTGGTGTGGTGGGAGAGGAATGATTACAGATCCAAAATAGATCGACAGCATGACTTCGAAAGTTTACGAGATCTGGGGCGCCTGGGTGGTTCAGTGGGTTAAAGCCTCTGCCTTCTGCTCAGTTCATGATCCCAAGGTCCGGGGATCGAGCCCCGCATCGGGCTCTCTGCTCAGCGGAGAGCCTGCTTCTCCGTCTCTCTCTGCCTGCCTCTCTGCCTACTTGTGATCTCTATTTGTCAAATAAATAGAATAAAAATCTTAAAAAAAAAAAGTTTATGAGATCTTAGAGAAGTCACTCTCTGAGCCTCAGTTTCTCCTTTCAAAATGAAGTTCCTAGGGTAGGAAAAATGATCTCTAAAATCCTTCCCAGCTTTTGAATTGGGATCAAGTCTCAGAAAATACTGGGTGGATATGGCCAAGTTCTTGACTTTATGGAGACAGAGACTCTCTATGAGAGAGGATGGGGGCCTCAGGGGACACCTGGAAGGGGTCGTTAAGGTACATTTTAATTTCTTCAATATTTTTTTCAGAAAGTGAGGCAGAGATATTCTTGGTTCAGACCCCTTCCATTATCCCAAGTAGCATGAGGACAGCTTGTAGGTCTCTTGGTCTTTATTTTGAGAGCGGGTGGATCCCTGAGATTCTTATAGAGAAGATCACAATTGAAACACAAACCAGAATCACGAGTCCTCCAGAACTAGGACACTGGCTGAGCCAAAAGGGAGGCTCCCTTGGACCAGCTACCAGACACATGGTGCTTGTGTCTTCACCCACTTGCTGAGAGTGTTGGCTCGTCCTTAGGAAGCTTACTTCCCATTCCATGAGAGAAGATGGGAATTTCAACTATGTAAGGAGTAGGGGACTAGCCACTGATGCTTTCCTCTTTCTGGGGCTGTACCCTTGCTGACCACAGGCTTCGTGGCTTCGCATAAAGTAAAAGCAGAGTGTTACATTCCCCAGAGTACGCCATGACATAGTTATTCTGTGCTTTCTTCTCTTGACATTAGTACCAAAAGAGAATAAGAATGTAAACATCTGTTTTATATAAGCAAATTCTAGACTTTTAATTTGATTAGTATAAGAGAATATTTGATGTGATTAATTTTCCAGTTACAACACAATGGCTTTCCATTCTTCTACTGCCTTCTTAAGGGAGGCAAGAGAAGAAAAAGTAACCTAACCTTTTTTTTTTTTTTTTTTTCATTTCATAACAGTGCCAAGTATAACCATTAGGGTTGGTGCAAAAGCAATCTATTTTAAATTCAGTTGTAATAACAAGTTACCTATCCTGTAGAAATGTGCTAAAAAAAAAAAAAATAGGGGTGCCTGGGTGGCTCAGTGGGTTAAGCCTCTGCCTTCAGCTCAGGTCATGATCCCAGGGTCCTGGGATTGAGCCCCGCATCAGGCTCTCTGCTTGGTGGGGAGCCTGCTTCCCCCTCTCTCTCTGCCTGTCTCTCTGCCTACTTGTGATCTCTCTCTTTCAAATAAGTAAATAAAAATTAAAAAATAAATAAATAAAATAATGCTGGGTCTCCTTAGGCAGAGAACCAGATATCCTGGGAAGTATCATTCATTGAGGATAGCATGAAACCATCCAGTGGTTTGTAGGAGACAGTTTACAATAAAGCAGTGTATGTCCATACCAATTTACAGCAATCTTCAGGATTTACTCTTCCAAGTCACTGTTTTTCTGAGCTATGCTTTGTCAGGCGTAGTGGGATGAATCCTTTGAATGAGGTGATCACTTGAACTCCTTAACCCGTAAGGAGGATCATATCTTCCCCAGAGAAGGTAGAATTTTAAGAGAGAATACTGGATCAGAGAGAGGATTTTAGTATTGACTTTGCTATAAGTGAGCCCACACTACTTTTAAAAAGATGGTACCTTTTTATACTCCCCCGATGCCCCAAATAGAACCTTAGTGATGAGAACCTATATGAAGAGATTTTTGAGGGCTAATTTGCTAACTGTTAGCAGACACCAGAAATGGTCCACAATCTGCTGCATGTCTCCAGAGCTGGCTAGTGTGTGAATCTGCAGGCAGAGCTCATCTCTTCTCCACTCGCATGTCCTACTTCCCAGGACTTTCTAGGACTTTCTGGAGAAATCTGGAGGTGTAGGGGTATACAGGATAGATCTATGATAAGATAGATAAACCAAACCAGCTCCGGGTAAATCAAAAATTCCTTCACTTTTTCCTCTTGTCCCTGTCTCTGACACAGAGCCTTAAAGAGTATTTTTGACTTGTGCCTCTTTGGTGCTACCTATGCACATCTCTTCATAAAAAGCAACTGAAGAATAATAATACTTTTGATATTGTTCTAACAGTCTCTCCTTGTCTGTCTTATCCATTGCTATTATTTTTAGTTCACGCCCTCAACATCTCCAGCCTGAGGACAGCACTGGAAAGCAGTAAGGAACACGGGCGTGGCAGTCAGCTGCCTGGGTGCAAGCCCTGGTTCTACAGCTCATTAACATTGACCTTAGACAAATGGCTTAAACTCTCTGAGTTTCAATTTCCTGAGGTGAAGAATGTTGTTAATATTATTACTACAGTCTCCTCCTTTTCCCCATTTTGCTTCCCTTATTCTATTTCTCACTCATTGTCTGAGTGATTTTGCTGAAATATACTAATTTTTTTCTGCTCTTCAGCTTCAATTCCTTCAGTATCTTTTTATGCCCTCAGGATATAATCTAAGCCCCAGTCAGCTTTATGCAGGTGCAACCTGACAGTGTATTACCTCAGGCTTTCCCTCTGTGTTTCCTGTTTCTGTCCTGGGCTTATCGGTGGATATCTTGGAGCAGGATACCCAAGAAATCAAATCTGCATCTGTGTATGTGGGACCCAAAAATGTGAGGTTGTTTGGGCCCGATGGGGTAGGTCATTGACCAATGAGAATGGGAGGTGATAAGTGAGTACTTCCCCTTTTACCACACCGACTCCCCTTTCTCCTTCACAACAGTCTTGAGACACCTAACCTCAGGGCTTTTATTCAGTTCCATGAGACCCAATAACCCAGAGCATATAGAAGCCAACTTCCTAATGTACCTTACCCAGGCTCTCTTCTTCAGTCCTCCTATCCCTCAGGCCTGCAGCCTGGGAATCACACCCAGACCTTCATCTCAGGCTCCACTTTCCCGGGAACTTCTGCCCAAGATGGTCAGATAATTTTACAGCTGAAATAAATTTTAGAAATTGTGTAGTATGATGGGTTTGTAAAGGACAGAACTGAAGTAATTAGTCCTAAAGCAAGACAAGATTCCCAGACCAGTGCTCCTTCCAACCTCACAAAGACTGTTTTTAATAACAAAAGCAGGAAATGGGCTAGAATATATTGTTATTTCTGGGCAATACTCTGATTTAGGCATAACTGCCTTTTTTGCCCAACCCTTCCTACCCCCACCCTGGGCCATGCCCCCTTCCTAACCTAATCATTTCTCCTAATGTGTATTCTTGGTATTCTCGGCTGACTGCCGGCCAAAGTCTACTTTCAGGGACTCATTTATTTTAAAAAGTGTAAATAAGATTTCTGCCCACAGGCTACCTTGTCTCCAGAGATCTGTATTTCAACAGAGATCAAACTTTATTGAAAAGTAGTGGAAGAGCCCAGGTGTGTCTCTCCTGTGTCACAAATCATGTAGTCATCAATTACATGAAACTAAAGTGGAGAAATGCATCTGGGATTACAGAAGAAAAATGTATATTCCACATCCATACATATATAAGTACAAATGCTTTCTGAGACACTGAATATTCCTTTCCTTTCTTAACCCTCTTTCCTTACCACAATGCCCCATGGACATTAAGCATGTTGTCAAGTGCTACCACCCACTTGGATATCAGGATGTTAGTGAAGCATAAAAGACCTTCTATAAACAAATAGATTAAAAAAAAAAAAGCCCCTCTAGTTTTCTGTTTCTTCCAAAGCATTGAGTCTCCAATGCATATACATATAGGTTCCAACTTTCCAAAACTGTATACTCAAATACATATAATAGTAGGCTTAAGTTTTAGGCTTAAAACTTAAGTTTTACTTTAAGTTTTACTGTGAGTTTTCTACATTGCTGGACACTGGGATGAATGAAGTACAATCATCCTTTGATTTTACTCTCAGGCAAAGAAAGATAGTTATTCTAGAGATGGGAAACAGATGAGGCAAGCTGTCACCATTTACTACCTTCAGAGAGTTTCCTGGTCATGACCTCTGGAGGTGGAACCAAGGTAGAACCTAGAAGGCTGCCTGGGTTGAGGAGATGGAGGGGATTTCCCAGGGAGACTAAGAAGCTTGAGTTTGCAGGAGAGAGAACCAGAAGGTGTTAGGTAGATTGAAAACTCTGGAGATCTGAATGGAGTCCTTATATATTCAGCTGAGTACTGACCCCATATGCTTGTTAGAAAATTGCCTAAGGCTGAGGAAAGAACCACTTGAAAAGAATAAAGGTAATGGTTTCTACACTACATGGGGATGGGAATAAGTCTGTCCCCACCTGTCAGCGTCAGCATGGAAAACCTCACGATTCACAGAATTTTAGTAGAGTGACAGATGGTCTTTGCTCAGCAATGGGAAATAACTAGTTCTAGACTGAAAACTGCTTTGGTCTGACCTAACAAATTTTAAAAGTCAGTCCCAAAAGGATCGAACTGTTTCCAAATAACTTAATTCTGCCCCAGAAAAAAGCTCAAGAATATTTATAGGAATACAAAAATATCCCATATCCAAAAGTAAAATTCAGTGTCTGACAACCAATCGAAATTATGAGGCCCAAAAGGAAGCAAAACAATACAACCAGAAAAAAATCAACAAGCAGAAAAAGTCCACTGAAAGTGATGCAGAACTGACACAGATGTTAAAATGACCAATCAAGGACATTAAACCAGTTATTATAAGTGTATTCCACATATGCATACACTTAAAATGAGACACGGAAGATATAAAAAAATATCCAAATCAAATTTCTAGAGATGAAAAATACACTGGATAGGACAGAATAGACTAGGCAATGGAGAAGAAAAGTTGAGTGAACTTGAAGAAATAGTTATGGGAACTATCAACAAATGAAACCCAATGAGAAAGGAAAATAATAATTTTTAAAAAATGAACTGAGCATCAGGGAGCTGTGCAACAACTTCAGGTGTCCTCATGTATGTGAACTGGTGCTTTCACAGGAAAGGAGGACCTTATTTGAAGAAAGAAAGGCCAAAACTTTCCAGTTTTGATGAAAACCATGTATTGACAGATACAAGAAGTTTGATAATCCATAAGTATAAGAAAAATGAGGGGAACAACACCAAGGCATAATCATAATCAAACTGACTAAAAACAGTGATAATGGGGTGCCTGAGTGGCTCAGTTGTTGAGCGTCTGTCTGGCTCAGGTCATGATCCCAGGGTCCTGGGATCGAGCCCCACACTGGGCTCCTTGCTCAGCAGGGAGTCTGCTTTTCCCTCTCTGGCTTCCTCTCGCTGTCTCTCTCTGTCAAGTACATAAATAACATCTTAAAAAAAAAAAAAACACAGTGATAATAAGAAAGCTCTTCAATACATCAGAGAAAAGCATAGATATCGTTTATACACATGTAAATATGATAGAGATTTCTAAATTTTTAAAAAAGATTTTATTTATTTATTTGTAGAGAAAGAGCACAAGCAAGCAGAGTGGCAGGCAGAGGCAGAGGGGGAAGCAGGCTCCCGGCTGAGCAAGGAGCCCAATGCAGAACTCAATCCCAGGACACTGGGATCATGACCCGAGCCAAAGGCAGATGCTTAACCGACTAAGCTACCCAGGCATCCCATGATAGAGATTTCTTACTGGGAACAAGGCAAGCAAGAAGACAGTGAAGTAATATTTTTAAAGTACTGAAAGAAAAATAAAAACCTGTCCATTTAGAATACTCTCTCAGAAAAAAAAAAAAAATCTTTTGAAAACAAAAGTGAAATAAAGATTTTCAAATCCACAGAATTGAAAGGTTTTTTTCATCAGCAGAACTACACTATAGGAAATATTAAGGCAAGTCCTTTAGGGAGAAAGGAAATGACATCACATGTAAATTTAGATCTATGAACAGCACCAGAAATGGTGACTATAGCAGTAAATATATAAATTTTTTTCTTATTATTTAAATCTCTTTGAAAGGCAATTGCCTATTTAAACAACAAAAAAGAACATCAACATAATGTGGGGTTTTAAAAAAAGTAATGTAAAATAAAATGAACCACAATAACAAAAATGTTGTGAAGGGAGTAATGGAAATATACAATTCTGAAGTTATTTTACTATGCATGAAGTAGTGCTATTCTTTGAAGGAATATTGTATTGGGTTTATACACTATAAACCCTGAAGCAAGCACTAAAACAGTTATAGCTAATAAGCTAGCAATGGAGATACAAGGAGTCATAAAAAATATTCAATACATCTAAAAGAAAGCAAAAAACAGAAAAGAACAAGGAACAGAGGGAACAAATAGAAAAGAAATTGCAGGATGGTAGATTTAAGTTTAACCTTATACATAATCACATTGCATGTAAATTGTCTAAATAGCCGAATTAAAAGGCAGAGATTATTCAATTGCATAAAAAAAAAAAAGGTGAGACTGAATTGTTTGGTGAGTACAAGAAACACACTTTAAGTATAAAGACACAAATAGGGGAGCACCTCTGCCTTTGGCTCAGGTCATGATCCCAGGGTCCTGGGATAGAGCACTGCATCGGGCTCTCTGCTCAGAAGGGAGTCTGCTTCCCTTCCTCTCTCTCTACTTGTGATCTCTCTCTCTGTCAAATAAATAAATAAAACCTTAAAAAAAAAAAGACACAAATAGGGTAAAAGTGACAGGATAGAAAAGGATATATCATGCTAATGCTAATAAAAAAAATCTGGAGTTGCTGTATTATTATTACCTGATATATTTCAGAAAAGATAATATTACCACGGATAATGAAGATAACTTCATAATGATAAAGGTGTCAATTAGTTAAGAGAATATAATAATTTTAAATGTTTATGCATCTAATTATGGGGCTTCAAAATGCTTGAAGCAAAAACTCCCAGAACTACAAGAAGAAATAGACACATCCACAATTACAGCTAGCGATCTCGACTGATGGAATAGGCAGAAACCAGTAAGGATAGAGAAAATTGGAATAACGCTATCAAATGACTTAATTGACATTTATAGAACATTCCTCCCAACAACAAATGTTCTTTTTAAGTGCTCCTGGAACATTCACCAAGATGGCTCACTTGGTGAATACTACCTATTAGGTAGTATCATTCTTAGTATTTGCAGTTAGGTGACTGTAACTTAGTATTTACAAGTTAGGTAACTTGTTGGAATTATTAAGTGTCACTGCTGGGCTTCGAACCCAAGGGTATCTGACCCAGAACTCTTAATCACTAGGCTATCTGACCTTCCCTGAACACCTGGAACAGCTCAGCTCTCAGTGAAAACTCTAGGACTTAGAATGCAATCCTTTTTAAATAAACAAAGGAGTACGCTACTCAAATAGCATTCTGTAAATACTGCTTGGAAAGGAAGTACTTTCCCTGTCTCCTCTCATATTCAGCCCAAATGGCCTGTCTGCTTCCTTTAAGTGACATGACTTATAGGTACCATAAACTCAGGTCCCACTGCTGCTGGGTCTAAAAAAGAAGACAGTTGCAGACAATGAAATGTTGATGGGAGCTGTCTCTCCCTCAGGCTGCGTCTGTGTGTAAGAGATGGGTGGTCTCATACACAAGAGAAGGGGGATCAAGGGGCACGTTTGCCCTCCTTAGAATGCCAGCATCCAGACAGCAATTCCTTTTCCGCGAAGGAAATGTTTTTTTTATCTAAAATGAAGCAAAGACTCTCTAGCTTATGGTTGATTTTCTTTGTCTACCTTCTTATCTCTGTTATGAGTTCTACAATGTATGTAATAATTACAAGATGGAAAAACTTGGTAATGTTTTCCAGGGCGAGGTTTCCTTACTTATCGGCAAGAAAATGCCATGGAGGGGGAACACCTTTTTAATGGATGTGTGGCTGAGACTTGGCCCATGGCTGTTCTATGGGAGGAAATGTGACATGGGGGATATTATTCTGCCTCCCCATGCTAAGAGGAGGATTCGAACTGCTCAGGAGCATGAATTTCGATGATGAAATATTTAAAAAAAAAAGTTTTCTCTTCGATAGGCACTCTTTCTCTCTCCGCATGCACTCCCCGGACCTCCATCCTGTTTCACATCCAGCTGCCTTCCCTTCGATCCTTCCTAACTACAGTCAGTGGCTCCCCAGTTCCTGCTGTCTCTCTCGTTTCCCTCACCAGCTCCTTTCCTTCTTCCTCCCGCGTCTGGCCCATCCAGCGCTCTCCTCCCGCCCTCCGCAGTCCCCGAGGAGATCAAAGAGTGACAGCGAGGCTGCGGCCAGGAGAGACGCTTCCAGCTCCCCCTCCCGGCTGGGCTGAGCTGCGGGCTGCGAGACTGGAGGCTGGGCCCGGGCGTCTCGGCTTCTGGGGGGAATTAGGAAAGCGTGTCTGCAGCAGCACTGCCTACAGTAAAAGCAAAATTCCCTTTGTGCTGGTTCGCGGGGTGTCCCCTCGGCCAGGGACTTGGCCGCACGTTCCTGAAAGCCATTGTTCGCCCTGAGGGGTTGCGGGTCGGGAGCAGCGCGGGCGGGAGCCGGGCTGACCCTCGGGGGCGCTTCCCTGGTACCAAGCTGACCCCGGCGGCGTCGGTGGAGAGAGAAGTCGCCCAGCCGGACGGGGGCTCCAGCGCCGAGGAGGTGGGGAGGGGGGCCGCCGCCGGCCAATCAGGAGGCGAGGCCTCGCCGGGCTTCCCTCCGCGCTCCCGAGCGAGCGGCGCACAGTGGAAAGTTGGGAGCGCGAGCGGCTGGCCCCGGCGGAGAGCGGCGGCGGCGGAGAGCGGCGGCGGCGGCGAGGGCGGCGGGAGTCGGCGCGGCGCCGCAGGGCTCGGAGCGGCCCCCGGGGCATGGGCCGGGCGCGCTGCCCGCTCTCCGCGACTCGCCTCGCGCGGCCCGCGGGCACCTAGGCGTCCCGGAGGAAGCTGCGTCCAGACAAAAGCTGCAGCATCTCCGCCCGCTCAGCCCCTGCAGGGCTGCGGGGTGGGTGCCCGTCCCCCTCGGACTGTCGCCTCCAAACTTGTCGCTGGGTCCGAGAGCTTTCGAGAGCCTAATGAGCGGCCCTGAGCGGAAGCCCCCTGCGTGTTGTTGAGGGCTAAGCACAGGGCTAAGGCGTCCCGGGGGGGAAAAAAAAAGAAAAAAGAAAAGAAAAAACAAAAAAGGAAAGAAAAGACAATGATTTCCTGGGACATTGTCCGCACCGTATTCCTGTTTGCTCTCCTTTATTCTTCCCAAGCTCAAGATGCAAACCCCCAGCCCGACCCCGGGGCTGAGGAAATTCCCGAGGGGGCCTCCACCTTGGCTTTTGTGTTTGATGTGACGGGTTCCATGTACGATGACTTAGTTCAGGTGATCGAAGGGGCTTCCAAAATTTTGGAGACGTCTTTGAAAAGACCCAAGAGACCACTTTTCAACTTCGCTTTGGTGCCGTTCCATGATCCAGGTAAGGGAAATATTTATTCTTTGTGTTTCTTATTTCTCATGATTAATTACCTTATGTCTTATGCTCCAAAATTGTTTCAGTGCTAGGAAGTTTCTAAATCTTTTTTTTTTTCTTCCTTTCTTTTAACGTGTAGCTGAAACCCATTGTAACAAAGAGCTGCTCTTTGGCATCTGACTTTGCTCCCCAATTCCTCCTCAGGTCTTGGAGGTGTTGGGGCAGTGGCCCCAAACCTGGAAGTGTGGAACTACAGTTAAAAACCAGACCCCAGAGTTCCGAGCAAGGACGTGGAAACTGGAGGTCATTGACTTTTTAATTTCAGAGCTAAAGAATGCTTAATTATGAAGGCAGATTTGGACCTGGGTATCCAGCAGCGCTGCTCCTGGAGCTCCCATCCTGGCCGAGAGCACCCTCAGGATAGCTTAAATGAGAGAGGGAGGAAAAACCTGTTGTGTGAGACCCAAGGAAGCTTGTTGAGTAATTACTAGTGGAACCAAAGAGATGAAACTAAGAGAGAAGCCATTCATTTCTTAACTGAATCTATTCATTTTTGCCCCAAGTCATCATTAGTTCGGTTCCCAGATGGGTAGAAACATTATGTCCGTGTCTCATCCAGGAGAAATGCATGTAATTTGGTCGCCGGTACTCTTTAAAGGTAGTTGGAGCAAAATAACTGTACTTTTCCCCCTAAAGCGATGGGTTTCAGCTGCTCCACGGTAACATGATCCTATTTACTTTTTTTTCAGTTGCTATTTCATGTGGCACCTTTCTGTGAGGCTCAGAGGAGACCTCATTGTCATTGCCAGGGCAGCATTGCAGGGGGAGCCCTGGGGCTCCCTGTCTGACAGCCACCTGAGTTTCATTAGCGCAAGTCCCTGCCCAGTTGAAGAAAGACAGCAGTACTTTCTTAAAAGTCCTCCCCCACTGTTCTCCCACATTTTTCCTGCTTTGAAAGCCTCTCTCTTCACCTCGAAGACCTCAACACAACCTCTTCGCAATGGGAGCTTGATACTGAAAATCTTGAATTCTTTCCTTGCACCTTTTGACAAACATGAGCTCACATTATTGCTAGGTCTTAAATAGGCTTTCTTTAAAAAAAAAAATGGCATGGGGAGAAAATAAGAGGGAAATGGAACTTTCTGGGATTTGTTGTTGTTGTTGTTGTTCTTCAGATATTGAAAATAAGAACCTATCCTACTTTTCTGGGACATACAGAAGAGTAGGATAGGTTTTTCTACACTTCTACATCGATTAAGCACAAAATGTTCTGCATATTTGAATAAAGAATTAAATGGTCCTTTACTGTTTTTCCTCTCTTAGACACCTCATGTGTTATGTTTCGATTTATTAAATGTCAGGATGCCAGTTATGAGGCAGTTCAAGGCTTTTGTTGTTTTGGAATAGCTTTTGTATATTTCTTCTATGGGGATATAGCTGAAGTTGGCTAAAAAATCAAGTAAAAATTGTTTTCTCTAAATAACATCACAATATACTCTTCTCCAAAAGAATCTTATGAAATGATGTTGCTGCTCACAACACAAAAAATTGCTTCAAGTCATGAATGGAAACTGGATCATCATGATATTTTGATGCGATATGAAAAATTATTGGAATAAATTGTATTGTGGTGTGCTGCTTTCCAGCTGTTACCAAATGGGAAAGTGTGTTGAAGTTGACTTTCCTGTAGTACTTGGCATACTATAGCTTTTTGAAATAATATGAGAAAATGACTAAATTGGTTCCATAAAATTAATTGCGTGTATAATTCCGCAAAATTAACTTTATTGGGATTCAAAGTAGAGAGAAGTGGCCAAGTGTTTATATTATCTAAGACTAAAGTATTTTCAAAGATAAAGAGAGAGATAGAAATTAAAACATACTAATAACCTTTAATTTAGTTTGCTAATTCACTTTACTGGATTATGATATTGTCTTTGTGTGATATTTGCGTTTGTGTGTGTGTGTATGGTGTGTATAATCATTTAAGAAATTTTGATTCTCGTGTTCTTTTGATTGGTGATCAGCCTGGAATGACAGAAAGAGCCTTGAATGGGGATTGGCAGTTTTACTGAGTGACATTAGAAAAGTCAATTTACCTGTTTCCTCAACTATGAAATGAGAGAATTGGATTTGAGCAGCTCTAAGTTCACTTCTGACTATGACATCTTGTTGTTGTCTGTTTGACCTGTGGTTGTTTTTCATAGCTCCCAATACCTATCCTTACCGTTGGGTGCTACAGCGGACATGCAGAGAAATAATGGGCAGATTTAAATACAAGAATTATAACCTTGACTACCTACAGCTTTTCAAAGCTGGGTAAGGTCTGAGATATACTCTAAGTCATTTGACAAAAATCTTTAGGCCTTTGTACATGATTGGACTTATGGTTTGCAGTTTGGCTCAAGGTGGGTGCGGGTAAAAATTAAAATACGTAGAAAACACAGACATACATGAGGCTCAAGTGTAACAGGTTAACAGGTAGATGATAAAAATTGTTCGGAAAATGTGCACATAAGGAAGCTGGTGTCGGAGGACCAAAAACATATTTGTGGTAGGAGGAAGTACCAGAGAGAACGATTGATGCTTACTGTGGTTAAGATGGGTTTTTCACTTCCATAATTACATTTAATATATTAATTTTTAACAGCTTCATTGAGATATAATTCCCTTAGTATTGAATTATTCATGTAAAATGTATAATTCAGTGGTTTTCAGTTTATTCACATGTACATGCAACCACCAGCACGGTCTGGAACATCTTCATCACCTCAGGGAGAAACCCTGTGCCTTTTACGTCTCTGTCCCTTAGCTCCCTATCATCATCCCCCCAGTGCTAAGCAAGCACTAATTCACTTTCTGTCTATAGATTTTCCTGTTCTGGCCTTTCATCTGAATGCAGTCATATAGTATGTGGTCTTTTTTGACTGGCTTCCTTCACTTTAGCATAATGTTTTCAAGGTTCATTCATGGAATAGCACGTGTCAGTGCTTTATTCCTTTTAATGGCTAAATAATATTCCATTGTGTGGTTGTACCACATTTTGCTTATCTATTAATCCATAATGGCTATTTAGGGTTTTGGCTCTTACGAGTAGCGCTTCTACCAACATTTATGTACTAGTTTTTGTGTGGATATATGTGATGATGTAATTTATTAATAAATGTATATTTGGTCTTCATTCCCATTTCTTGCATAAAGTTCCTAAAAAACCCCTTGTAATATCTTAAATGATGAGAGCCATAGAGTTGCCTTTTGTTATGTTAGCGGAGTGACTTTTGGATCCCGTCTAAGAATGGAGGCTGGTTGCCAGCAGCTTTAACCATGTGATTAGAGAGTTGGGATTTTTCAGTCCCACCCCAGACGTCTGGGGAGAGGAGAAGGTTTGGAGGTTGAATCCCTTGCCGGTGGTCAATGCTTTAATCAGTTATGACTATGTGCTGAAGCCTCCGTGAAAACCCAATAGGAAAGGGTTTGTATTGCTTTGGGGCAGTTCACCTGTAGAAATTTGGGGAGAATGGCACTCTCAGAGAAGGCATGGAAACTTCACACCCGTCTGATGTTTCCTCATGCATCTTTTCCATCTGGCTGATTCTGAGTCATCCTTTTATAAAAAACTGATAATCTAGTGAGTCAATGGGTTTCCTGAGTTTTTTGAGCCACTCTCGCAAAAAGAAGCAGGTTGTGGGAGCCTCTGATTTATATCCAGTTGGTTGGAAGTCCAGGTAACATCCTGGACTTCAGCTGGGCTGGGGGTGGGCTGGGCAGTCTTGTACCACTGAACCCTTACTCTGTGGCATCTGGTGATGTGTGAGAACAGCTTGTTGTGACATAAGGAAACCTCCTCATCCCCACATTGAAATTAGGTGCTCACAACACAGAAGAACGTATGTTTTCATTTCTCTTGGGTACATACCTAGGAGTGGAATTGCTGGGTCACAGCAACTCTGTGTTGAATTGTTTGAGGAAATTCCAGACTGTTTTCCGGAGCGTGGGTACCATGTTCCATCCTGTCCTGTGGTGTGTGAGGGTTCGGATTCCTTCACATCCTCATCACCGCCAGCTTATTATTGAACTTGTTGATTCTTACGTGTTAATTTTTGCTGTGCTTTTTACAACACTCAAAACGTGTTTCTGTCTTTCTCAGCACACAGCTTGGAGGAGGGCTCATGGTCTTCCTCTAACAGCAACTCTTTTTTTCCCAGTCGTCCAGTTCTCCTCTCTGTAAGACAAGTACTAGAGACAGAGGAAAGGGCAGTGTGTATAGATGAGTCACTTCTTATAAAGAAAAGTTCTCTTCTCTTTCATTATGTCTCAGGCTTTTCCCCAGGGTATCTTTTATGTCTGCCTTCATTCATTCATTCACTCACTCACCAGTTCTGTTTCAGGCATTGCTTCAGACACTGGGCATATGATTGTCTGAATAAAACAAACACTTCTGCACTGACAGAGCTTACATTCTCTTGGAAGAGGACACCAGCAATAAGGAAAATAATTAAGATATATATGATGTGTTTGTTGGTGGTAATTGGTCTGGAGAAAATAAAAAGCAGAAAAAGAGCATGAGGAGTTTGAAGTGAGTTGAGTGTTTTGATATTTAAAATGTGGTGGTCGCGAAGCTCCTGATTGCAAAGGGCACAGTTCTGAACATGGCAGGAGCATCCTGTCATAGTCAAGGTGCTGTGAAAAGACCAGGGTATCCAAGCACAGAAGGGGGGATGGGGAGAAGTTAGGAGGTGAGATCAGAAAGTTGGTGGGGCACATCATGAAAGGGCTCATAGGCCACTCTGACTTTGGCTTTTCTCTAAATGAGATGCAGAGCCATTTTAGGGTTTTTGAACTGAGTAGTGACATTATCTGACTCATGCATCCACACAAATCATTCTGTGAGTTTGAAAATAATTCTAAAGCAGAGCAAGGGCAGCAGCAGGGAGGATAGGAGACTATTGTATCGTTCAGGCACAAGAGGATGGTATACCGTGGGTAAAGTTGGTAGCTGTGGAAGTTTGAAGAGAGAGTTGGATTCTGTATGTATTTTAAAGATTTGACCAAAAGGATTTCATGACGTGTGAGGAACAAGACAGAAGGCAAGACCGATGCTGAGGATTTGTCTTGAGTGAATGGAAACGTAGCAGAGCCGTTTACTGAGATGGAGAAGGGTGAGCAAGAAGCAGGTTTGAGGAAATGTTTGGGAGGGTGAGGCTTTCATTTTTGGATATGGTTAAGTTGGAGATGATTTTTGGTACCCAAGTGGATATGTTAAGAAGGCAGTAGGATGTATGAAATTAAGGTTCAAGAGAAGAGGTCTGGATCTGAGATATATCCAAGCGTAAACATAGAGTTGGTATTAAGGGCTGTGAGTCCAGATGAACCATTAAGGCACTGACGACTTGAAGAATATTAAAGGTCTGTGGACCCAACCTGGGTCAGCAATCGTTGGCACTCAGAGAGGTTAGGATATACCAGCAAAGTAGCCTGAGGAAGTTGAGGTCAGAGAGGGAAAAGGGTACGTTATCCTAAAGGTCAAGAGAGGAAAGTATTTTCAGGAAGAAGCACTAATTGGTTAATTAAGAGAAGGATGGAGAATTGGCTAGTCACTTTAGCAATGTGGAAGTCATTGGTGACTCAGCAACCCTAGCCAAGTGTAGTGATGGGAGTGAAAGCCTGTTTGGAGAGAATTCAGAAGAGAATGGGAGAAAAATCATTGGAAATCTTTGGAATTACATTGTTGTTTCCAACTACTGGATGTTTGCTTTGTTCATGAAGCAAATATTGAAATTAGTTTTAATAAATGATTCAACCAGTATTTTACAAAGTGCAAATTCAATGTATTAGAAAGAACATCCAATTTGGAACAGAAGATTTGAGTTCTTTTCCTTAGTCTGTCATTTGAGCAAGTCGTTCAGCCTCGCCAGACTTCTCTTTCTCTATCTATAAAATTTCTGCCTTGGTAGGTTAATATTTAAAGTGTGTGATTTTAATGATCGTAATATGGTGAAAGATAAGTGACTGCAAAGGGATTCCAAGTAGCAAGGACTTGATTCACTGGGAGAAATATCAGATTACTTTCTCTATACTTAAAGAGTTTCATAGTAATAAAACTTGTGAGCCCTCAGTGACTTTGTATATTTCTTTCTGCAGGACCTTCAAGGTGTTAAGAAAGCACTCTAAGACTTCATGAAAAGATTCCCTTAGACTAATTTTCTGAGCAATAGCAAAATCCCCAAGCCATAATGACTAGAAAGATTTTTATGAAGAAAATATTGCACATTTAGGCTTTGAAAACCTATACAAATTTATATGAACTCAACCTCAAATTGAAATGTTTTGAATTCCAATATGTATAGGAAAAAGAGCTACAAAGCTATTAGTCTCCTTTTGCTTCTAGCATATTCTACAGGAAGAAGGATTTTCATGAGGAAAAGGATTGGTCTTTAAAGTCCAAGAGAAATCCAACCAAAGGCAACAAACTAACATTTAAGAATGAGAGATTTTATTTGGACAATGATAACTCTGTTTCCTAGGATGATAGAATATTTTAACCTGAGAGAGTAGAGCTATGTCACTGGATGTTTTCTGAGGATATGTAGAGGTGTTTTTCTATGTACAATGAAAACTTTCTCCCAAAATAAAAAGGACCAAATTTTGATAAATAATGTTTAATGTGTTAGGGATGTTTCTATTGAACCAAATCCTCTCTGACTCCCACACAATGGTGGGGTTTTTGTTTTTGTTTTGTTGTTGCCATTAAGTTGAGGAGGAGCCTTCTAACTGATTGTTGGTAAATCAGAATTTGGTTTGCTTATGGTTTGTCTCTGGTCAAACAAACAATACCCATCCTCAGCGGCCTTTTTAAGTCTGCTGACCTACCTTTCTCTCTGACTAGATATTAACCTCCTTGGGTAGGGACTGCCCCATTTATTTCACAGGTCTGGAACACAGTACACACACACACAAATATTTCACGAATGAATTAATGAATGCTGGAAACAAGAACCAGTGATTTCTCTGGGTATTTTAATCTTGCCTTTCATTTCTGTGACTTTACTTTTTGTTATTTAAAGATTTTATTTATTTAACACTGTGGAGATTCCTCAGAAAGTTAAAAATAGAGCTACCCTATAACCCAGGAATTGCACTATTAGGTATTTATCCAAAGGACACAAACATAGTGATTCAAAGGGGCATATGTACCTCAATGTTTATAGCAACAATGTCCACAATAGCCAAAATACAGCTTTCTGTATGCCCATTGACAGATAAATGGATAAAGAAGATAAGAATATGTGGGGTGTGTGTATATATATATCTTTTATGTATTTATAAATATATAAATGTGGAATATACATATATCTATAATGGAATATTAGCCATCAAAAAGAATGAAGCCTTGCTATTTGCAGTGATGTGGATGGAACTAGAGGGTATTATGCTAAGTGAAATAAGTGAGTCAGAGAAAGACAGATATCATATGATTTCATTTATATGTGGAACTTAAGAAACAAAACAGATAAACATAGGGGAAGGGAAGGAAAAATAAAATAAGATGAAATTTTATTCAGAGAGGGCGACAAACCATGAGACTCTTAACTATGGGAAACAAATTGAGGGTTGCTGAAAGGGAGGTGAGTGGGGGGTTGGGGTAACTGGGTGATGGGCATTAAGGAGGACATGTGATGGAATGAGCACTTGGTGTTATGTGCAACTGATGAATCACTATATTCTACCTCTGAAAATAATAAAACATTACATGTTATTAAAGTGATTTTATTTTATTTTATTTTTTTAAAGATTTTATTTATTTATTTGACAGACAGAGATCACAAGTAGGCAGAGAGGCAGGCAGAGAGAGAGAGGAGGAAGCAGGCTCCCTGCTGAGCAGAGAGCCCCATGTGGGGCTCGATCCCAGGACCCTGAGATCACGACCTGAGCCGAAGGCAGAGGCTTTAACCCACTGAGCCACCCAGGCACCCCTAAAGTGATTTTAAATTTTAAAAAATTTGTTTATTTATTTGACACAGAGAGAGGGAGAGAATGCGCATGAGCAGGGGGTAGAGCAGAGAAAGAGGGAGAAGCAGAATCCCTGTTGAGTAGGGAGCCTGAGGTGGGGCTCGATCCTAGGACCCCAGGATCATGACCTGAACCTAAGGCAGTCGCTTAACCAACTGAGCCACCCAGAAACCCTATGCAACTTTTCTTTTTAAATGATAACAATCAGAACAAAACTAAACAACATAATGATTTACTAACTCAGCCTTTTGGTGACACATATGTCCCATCTAAGACTGAATATGATTTGGAGATCTTGTGATCCAGGTAATGCCCGAGTCTTTGGGTAGTCATTGAAAGTTTGTATAGCACATGAATTTGGGGAAGGATGGATTTCTATGCAGTCTGGACTGTGTTAGCTGAACTACCTTCCGCTTTTTACTAAACTGGCTGAAGAAGTATCACAACAAATAAATTAATTTCTAAGGAACACTGTGAACAAAAGACCCACATTATAGGTAGTTCTCACAAGTCTACAGGGATTCTCCACCTTGGTTTTATTTTTTCTGACAAATCCCCATGAGAATTCCCATCTCTGTGGAGTACAGGAAAAATTTAAAAACCGGACTCATGTCAGATGTAAGGTGTAATGATATCAACTTTCCCTATATGAGTGATATAATGGTTAAATAAGACAATATATGTGAAAATCCTTTAAACGTGGTATAAAATTGGGGATGTCTGGCTGGCTCAGTCACTGGGCATCTGCTTTTGGCTCAGGTCATGATCACAGAGTCCTGGGATTGAGCCCTGCCTCGGGTTCCCTGCTCAGTGGGAAACTGCTTCTCCCTCTCCCCTCTGCTACCCCTGCTTGTGTTCCCTTTCTCGCTTGAGTGTCTCTCTCTGTCAAATAAATAAATAAAGTCTTATAAAAAAATGTGGCATAGAATCAGTGGTGTTGCTCTTACTGAATGACTCCCATTTGTCAATAAATTTGAATGGGTGCTGCAGAGGAGCCAGTTATTAAGAAAAACAGTAGAGTATTTATACAATAAGATTAAAAAATTAAATAGAAAAATATCCTCTTGATAATGGGACTAGTAGTCTCTTGGCAAAGGGCAATTCAAACAAGTTCAAATGTAGTACCATTCTAATAACATTCACTGCTTGAGAAGCATCAATTCTTTGCTGCCCTCGGCCCTGGAGCCCTTGACCACTGGCTTTATAATTGGGAAACCAACAGGAGAATTTAAAAATCCAAAGGTAAGTCATCATTGATTCATTCATTTATTCACTTACTCATCAGTCTATAATAGACGTCTTACTATTTGTCAAGGACTGTGGTAAGTACTTTTGATTCAAAAATAATGAAGCATAACTTAGAAGAAGTGAACAGTCTCTGGGGAAAGCAAGAGAAATAGGAATAATATATACCATGATATGTTTTATAGTGGAAAGAAGCACAGGAACTGCGTGAGCCCAGAGCAGTGCCCTTGATTCACAATTGAGGGAACTTGATGGACCCTAAAGTGTTTCTGGCAGGGTATCCTGGCCTGAAACCTGGACATAGTGCATAAGTAAAAGTAGTTTAATCAAAATATTAAGGAATTTGCATTATATCCTGAAAGCTTTCAGGAGCTTGGAAGGATTTTGAGTGAGGAGTGACATAATTGGGTTTTCACTTTAGATCTCTATCTCTTGGTTGGATTGGAGCAAGGCATCCTGAGAGCTGAGAGCTGAAATCTGAGGCTATCACAGTAATTCCGGGTGGAAATACTGAGGTGACTTGGATATAGGCGGAAGGCTGTAGATTTCTGAGCTATTAGCAAAGTCCAATGGACTTTGGGACTGGACTTAGCCCTCCTAGCATGAGAAAAAAGGGAAATATGAATTCCTGCTTAGGTTAAAATATGAAATTGGCTTACAATTGAAGAGAAAATATATGTAAAGCCAGTTTTAAGAGATACCATTACTCTCAGGCCAGTAGTCTTGATAATAAGCTCCTTATACATAACTTGCGTAAAATAAAGTATCAGCCAAAAGTATGGGGGAGTCAACAATGAAAATGAGAGTCACAGAAACAACTAAGTCATCGTCCAACCAAGTTCTTTATTTTAATTGAGGTGTAACTGACATATAACATATTAACTTCAGGTAGAAATGTAATGATTTATTATTTGTATATATTGTGCGATGATCACCACAGTAAGTCTAGTTAACATCTGTCACCATACGTAGCTATAAACATTTGTTTTCTTGTGATAAGAACTTTGAAGATTGACTTTTAAATATGCAGTGCAGTGTTAACTAGAGTCACCAGGCCGTACACCATGTTCTCATGACTTACTCATTTTATTACTGGAAGTTGGTACTTTTTGACGCCTTCACCATTTTGACACCTTCCCCAACCCCCATTTGGGAATCATCAGTTTGTTTTCTATATCTATGAGCTTGGTTTTGTTTTTAGATTCCACATATAAGTGAGATCTTGGGGTATTTGTCTTTCTGTGTCTAACCGATCTCACTTAGCATTATACCCTCTAGGTCCATCCGTGTTGTCACAGCTGCCAAGATTTCCTTCTTTCTTACGGCTGAATAATATTTCATTGTGTATATACTGCATTTTCTTTATCTACTTGTCCATCGATGGATATTTAGGCTGTTTACATATCTTGATTATTACAAATAATGCTGCAGTGAACATGGGGGTCCATATGTCTTTTTGGGGTAGTGTTTTTGTTTTCTTCAGATAGATACTCTTGTGGTATTGCCGAATATTATGATTGCTCTATTTTTCTTTTTTTGAGGAACCTCCGTACTGTTTTCCTTAGGGGCTGCACCAATTTACTTTCCCATCAACCATGCACAAGGGTTCCCTTTTCTCCACATCTTTGCCAACAGTTGTTATTTCTTGTCTTTTTGATAATAGCCATTCTAACAGGTGTGAGATGATATCTCACTGCGGTTTTGGTTTGCCTTTTCCTGATGATTATGATGTTGAGCAAATTTTCATGTACCTGTTGGTCATCTGTATGTCTTCTTTGGAAAGATGTCTATTCAGATCCTCTGCCCAGCTTTTAATTGGATTGTTTGGGTTTTTTGCCAAGTTCTATCTAGGGCTCAGAATGTTAGTTCATTCTACACTTAACGAGTCCACCCATCAGTAACATTCTAACTATGGCAGTAGACTGTTTATCTTTATAAATATGTAATGAGGTCATTACATATTTGGATCATACTATTAACTCTCCTTGTTTCGATTGCATGCTCACTGTACAGCCTCCTGATAATTTAACCTAATGCACTTTCCTTATGGGGAGAGAATGCTCTGGTCAGACTTGCACGTACATCAGATTCACTAGACAGCTATATTCTTCATTGGTAACTCATATTTTGGCATACTGTTTTCATGTATCAGTCTCTATTGTTTAAAATATTCTGACGGTGTCAAGTTCAAGTTTTTGAGTTTGCAAGTCTGAGAGCCAGACCTTGGTTGGTGGTGAATTTAATAAAATAAATGTCTCCCTGTGTGGGTCTGTTTGGGTGGCCTGTCTCCAGGTATCATTCCTCAAGCATCTGCAACTGTCAGTGTTAGTATGAGTAGTGCCAAGTAGCTGTTCTGTCCTCTTGAAACTTGTAGAGATGACAGCTGAAGCCATTGGAATAAATGAGATCATCCAAGGAGAGTATGTACACTGAGAAAAGAAAAGAGAGGGTAGAACTATGGAGAATATAAGCATGTAAAAGAAGAAGGGAAGTTCATAGGGGATTCTGGAAAAAGTCCAGGAAAATAGGAAGAGAAACTTGAGTGAGCAGCATTTGGAAATCTAAGAGGTAATGAGTTTTAAGCAGGAGAAGTTGTTAACTCTGTCCATTTATAAGGTTATAGAAGATAAAGGTTAAACTCACAGGCTGAAGTGAAGTTCATTGGGGTTGTGGAGCCACAGGGCTGAAATGGGTAAGAAAATGGTGCTAGCAAATGCAGTCTCTTTATTTTGTGAAACATATCATTTTGGTTAAAATCATGGGCAGTGGAGTTTGATGCTTGGGTCGGAAGCCTGGCTCTATCAATTACTTGTGTGATTTTAACTTCTTTGTGTTTCAGTTTCAGTAACTGGGAATTGTGAGAATGTGAGCATTGAAATAACAGATGTCCAAAACTTAGCACAACCCTTTGCCACACAGTAAATTCTCAATAAACATTAGTTATTGAGACTTAGTTTTAAGGAAGACTTTTTTTTTTTTTTTTTTTTTTTTAAAGGGGAGAGAGGAGAGAATGTTTAAATACTGCTGGAAAAAAGTCATTTCAGTAGAAGACTTGGAAAATGTCAGAGAGAACAGGTAATTATGAAACCAGGACTTTGAGGAAGCAAGAGGAGATGGGATTCAAAGTAGAGGGACTGGTTGTTGGCAGGAGAAGACCTTCAGTTCTTTAGTGTGATAGACAAGAAACAGATCACAGACAGGCATAGTCAGAGACGAGCTGGTAGGTGGGGAGACAGGATCTTAGGTCACTTCTTGTCTGATGGACTCTTTTGACTCAAAGAAACAGATAGTCATTTGCTGAAAGGAGGGAAGTGGCAGAGGATAATGGAATTTTGGAGGTAGAAGGTGACTATAGGGACACATAACAGGATGAGCTGTGGTTCAGAAGATGAATTTATAATGCTCGAACACTGCCTAGCTATGAGATTTCTTTTTTTTTTTTTAAGATTATTTATTTATTTATTTGACAGAGAGAGAGAGAGATCACAAGTAGGCAGAGAGTCAGGCAGAGAGAGAGGGGGAAGCAGGCTCTCTGCTCAGCAGGGATACTGAGGCAGATGCAGGGCTCGATCCCAGGACCCTGAGATCATGACCTGAGCCAAAGGCAGCGGCTTAAACCACTGAGCCACCCAGGCACCCCAAGCTATGAGATTTCTTTAGCAGCTCTCAGCAACTTGGGCATAACTTCTGAGGTTGACCTCTGGTTTGATCTACGACTGGGATTTTGTTGAGCAGATGTGACTAAAGAAATAGGATGTGGTTGAGCAGGATATTGTTAAGAGAAAGACTGAAGTGACAGATCATAGAGTCAGGTCTGGATATCTTGGATGGACAAAATTTGATATTATGCATGTGGAGGATTCTATGACAAGGAAGCTCAGGTCATTGATTAGAATAGCCAGCGTGACTGATCCTAGAATTTAGCTTGCATAGCAAAGGAAGTTTTAACTAGGATGAAGATGGTGGGATTGAGATCAAGGAACTCGGGTCTGCAGAGTTGAACGTGGTTGTTAAAGTAACCCAGATGGTAACAGCGCTTAAAACAGTGAGAAAGATAGTAAGTCAGGCATCAAATTTTTATTTGCTAAGAATTATTGAGAAGTCTCCAAGTGGTCCTTGATGATGTTGAGGAGGGTTAGAGAGGTCATAGGTGACATGCACCCCAAAAGGGCGGGTGTGTTCTTTGAAAGTAGAGAACTAATGGACTATGGACCGGGAATGGGTCAGCACCCACCTCCTGTCCCTGTCTCCAACACCTGAGCAGACCCCACTAGGGAGGACTGTCGGGGAGATGGTGCCATCCAAGGACAACCCTGTTTCAGCTGAAATGGGAGGTAGATGGAGAACTGTGTGGGAAGATGGGTTGGAAGTTCTAGGGATTTGGGAGGGCATAGGATGTTGAAGGAATGGGTCAAGAGAGGAAACAGAGTAAGTGAGAAGACGAATGGTTTGTATCTGAAGCAGCGACCACAGATCATTGTGACATGAAGCAGGGTGAATACGCTGGTTGCAAAGTCTAGCCATGGCTTGTATGTAAGTTTAAGATACTAGGTCAGGGTCTGGGAGAGTCAGAGCCTAATGAAATGAGCTGTTGGCAACTCTGAAGGCAACGTGGCTGGTAGCATCCAGCATCTTATCTCACACGCCTTACTGACACAGGCATAGTAACATGAGTTTTATTTCCCATAAGAACAGCCACCATTTTATTTTTCTGTCATGACTGTGGACCAGACACCGAACTAGGCACATTCCATGCTTTATCTCATTTAAGGCTCACAAAAATTCTTGAGTGATAGATGTTATCTTTACTCTACATATGAGACCACTGAGGCTTATATGATAGGAACTCTCACAAAATGTACAAAATCTCCTGAAAAAGAATAGCTTTCTGTAAGTTATTATTATGATTATTATTTTTTGCAGCCTCGTATTTTGAGAAGTATGCGAGATTGAGAGAACGTGCCCAAGAAGGCATGGCTGAGGGACCACTGTGTTAGTCCTTCTAAGGCTACAGTAACAAAGGACCACAAACTGGGTGGCTTAAACAACAGAAATTTATAGTCTCAAGGTTCTGGAGGCTGGAAGTCTGAAATCAAGGTGTTGGCAGGGTTGTTTCCTTCTGAAGGCTGTGAGAGGGAATCTGTTCCATGCCTCCCTCCTAGCTTCTGGTGCTTTGCTGGCATTCTTTGGTGTTCCTTGGCTGGTAGATGCACTGATTTCTGCCTTCATGTTCACAGGGTGGTCTCCCTGTGTGCAATTTCCCTTTTTTATAAGGACACCAGTCATATTGGATTACTGGCCCACCCTACTCCTGTATGATCTCATTGTAACTAACTGTATCTTTTATAACCTTATTTCCAAATAAGGTCACATTCTGAAGTGCTAGGGGATAGGACTTGAACATGAATTTTGTTGGGACACAATTCAACCCATACTGAGACCACTCACTCAGTGATTAACATTAAGAAAAGTCTTTAACTCTTAACGAGTCAGTTAAGAAATTATTAGAAATTTCTAAATTATTAGAAATTTTTGATAACAGTGTTTGCATCAGTGAATATCATGGACTCTAAGCTCTGATGTCTTTTTGGGTAAGAATGGGGTTCTCATTGGGAATTATGGAGAGGGTCGTTAATATGTTGAGGTGCTGTTTAAGTCCTTAAAATAATTTTGAATTTTTAAAAAATATGTGCATTTTACTCTTAAATCATTTAGTACTTGAGATCTTTTACTCTGAAAACATTTAATTAAGCTTTATTGATTTTTTGAAGATGTTGAGCCATTTACTTGAGTTTTGAAACAGAGAAAATTATAAAGGAGCTAGGAATTCTGAGGATTATGTGTGGGTTCCAAAGTATTTTAAGTTTGTATACCTCTAGGTTTCTCTTCTTGGAAACTTCAAACACACTAATTGGAGCAATTTTTCCACAGCACCAGATCTCTAAGAGCTTACCTTTAAGCTCTGTTTTATAGCAGGTGGGAGGAGTTCCTTGAAGTTGACTGGCTGGAAGGAACTCTGATTACCACTGAAAAGGCCTCAGGGCAGTGGTAGCTGTTCTCTTGCCAAGATCTGACCGGGGGAAGCTGGCTGGTTAAACGAGACTTAGGGCTGATGGAAAGAAATAAATTTATGAGATGGTTCTTGTTCTTTAAGTTTTTTCTTTTTTTAAACCAGGTAGAAGGTCGAGACAATACATTATTTAATGAAGCAGTAGAGAACAAAATTCTAAAACAATATTGTAGCATCTGGCATATCAATTTTTAAGATTCAAAGTGAAATGTTTTGTTTTTTGTTGAGTTCATTATTTGTACTTCAAAGACCTTTGCCAGAGCACACAGAAAACCTCATTTCTATTGTTCTGTATTCCCCAGAGAGTCTTCTCTGCTCTTCTTAGGTGACCCTGTTCGCCACCCTCTGAATCAGATGATCACACTTTTGCCTTTAAGTTTTCTCTTAAGCCACGCCCTATGTTGGAATGTCTCCCTGTGTGCCAGACATTTTTGTTTCTCTAATTAAAAGATTGTTCAAAATTTCACCTCTTCCAAGGAATTTTCCTGGATTATTGGAAAAGTGTCATTCAATAGTGACATTTATTATATGTTTTATGGACTTAATTTATGCCTTTGATAACTTCACTTCTTTTTTCTTCTTCTTCCACAGTATAAAAAAAATGAACGATTGAGTTGATTTATCTTGACAAAGTAAAATCTGGTAGAGTTAAATTTAGAGTTTTTGAGTGAATAGACTCTAAAATGAAATAGACCAGAGTTTGATTATTAGTAGGTTACTAAGTTCTCAAGGCTGTAGTCTCCTTACCATGAAAGTGAGAGAAACAGTCATGCTTCCTTGTCAAGTTGTGAGACTTAGAGGGGAAAATGGACTGGAACATTTGGTATGAAGCCTGACATAAAGTCAGGACTCAGGAGGATTTTTCAAAGGAAATTAACACTTGATATAGAGTCAAAACCCCTGGGTCCTGGCTCTAACAGGACGGGTCCTTTGACCTCTTAGAACCCGTTTCCTCCTGTCTAAAATAAGGATGCAATCACTAGTTTGCTGTTAAATGGTAAACCACTGGCTCTGGAGTGGGGCATGGGGAGGGGTCCTTATTTGTAGCATCTGACAATTTCCATTTCACAATTTCCACAATTTCCAACTATGCTGGAGCCAATTTCAAACTACCACATGATGTCGTTGGGTGTGGAGCTGTGAAGAGATGTGCACGATTGTTTCACCCACCCTAGCACAAAGGGGAATATTTATGTTTAAATGAGATAGTATTTGTGAAAGGACTTCGTGTAATAGGTTTTCACCAGATGTCAGCTTAACATTCCTTGGAAAAGTCCTTTAGATAGGTAGAATTATTGAGTGTGGCATTAATTCTATGACAGGAAGCAGACTGAGCACTTTCTTCTCCATGGCAGTTTGAGAAATTTCAACAGTAAAGACCCAGAGATGCCAGGCAGACAAGACTAAGGCAGATTTAGAATAGGAGGAAACTACCACATCTTTAAATGTTCACTGAGGGCATCTCCAGGGTATCTCACATTTATTAGCACCCCCTCTCCATGCCACATGCATCTTTTCCTCTGTTCCCCAACTCAGCAAGCATTTTGCCAGTTTCTCGCAGCTGTTTCAGACCACACCCTTGGAGTCATCCTGGACTCATCTGTTTTATACCCTACCAGCCACTCTGCAAGTTCTCCTGGCTTGGTCTTCAAGTCTTAGTTTGACCACTTACTTACCCCTCTACCTCAGGTTGCAGGGAAGGGCCAGCAATCCCTGTACCAATGGATGAAAGATTACTTCAAACTTCACTGTGAAAAGAGAGGAGAAGGCAAGGGAGTCAACGCTCAGAGAAGAAGACCCTTTACTCTTTGCTCTCGCCTTTATTGGTCCTTCAGGAGAATCATAAATCTTAATCACTCTTTCTCAGGCATGTGATGTGTGACAAGGGATCTTACTGGAACCAGGAGGATCTGTTTATGTATGGGAAAGATAGGATATGCTGCTCTGGTGTTCTGTTGTCTGCTACACATAGCCTGGGGACAATGCATACATGTCTTAGATCACAGGGAGGTTGGGCTAAGAAAGCACTGGGGAGGGCAATTTCCTGCGGCTGTCCTACGGCAGAGTGGTCTGCAGTGCTTGGCATTCCGAAGGCCTATGCCCTTCTCGGAAACCCTCTGTCCTCC